>NC_071998.2:42748589-44124839 GCF_028885655.2 Pongo abelii
CTGTGATCCAGAGCCACTCTGAAACCACCTCCTTTATCACACACCAAGCCACTATTTCCCCTGGTATTCCCTCAACCTCAATCCACCCAGGGCCAAGCACCAGGCTACAAGGGACAGCCCCTCTGCCCACAAACCTACTTGAATTATTCAAACTAGCCAATCCTAAACTGTTTACTCTTCCCTACCTTGTCTTTCCCACAGAAACCCCAATAAAAACTGTGGTCTATGCCTTCCCCTCTCCCCTTTCAGCCTCCTAAATGAGAATGATGCTTCTTCCTGTGGCCCTACATGGTGTGCCCCCTCCTCTAAGGAAATGTAATAAAAATCTCCTTTCAAAGGCATTATAGCCTCTCCATGTCATCACTCAGTCATCTCCATAAATTAGAATAGCATGGAATGGCCAAGCACAGTGGCTCATGCCTGTAATCCCAACACTTTGGGAGGCCGAAGCAGGAGGACTGCTTGAGCCTACAAGTTCGAGATCAACCTGGGCAACATTAACAAAACCCCATCTCTACAAAAAATTTAAAAGTTAGCTGGGCGTTGTGATACATGCTTGTAGTCCTAGCTACTTGGGAGGCTGAGGTAGGAGGATTGCTCAAGCAAAGCTGCAGTGAGCCGCGATTGTACCGCTGCACTCCAACCTAGGCAATGGAGCAAGGCCCTTGTCTCAAAAACAAACCAACGAACAAAAATCCCATGGGTACAACTGACATACTTAGCCATGGAAATTTTCTGGTTTAAACTGAAGTTTATAATCAAGATGATACCAAACTGACATGAGCATTAAGAGCCACTGGAATGTAACTTCATTTAGCAAGACTGTCTTAAAATTTCCTAAAAGTTACTTCATTGAGGTCAGGCAATCTATACCGTAACCTGAGGTTATAAACCCAGATTCATTACTTTGGTTTGGTTTGTTTTTATGATTGGTCATTTGGGATCTTTTTCTGGGGAGAAGGGGGTGGCGGTGGGGGACAGAGTCTCATTTTGTCACCTAGGCTGGAGTGCCATGGCATGATCTTGGCTCACTACAGCCTTGACCTCCCGGGCTCAAGCAATCCTCCCTAGTAACTGGGACTACAGGCGCACACCACCACACCTAGCTAGTTTTTGTTTTTTTTGTAGAGATGAGGTTTTGCCACATTGCCTAGGCTGATCTTGAACTCCTGAGCTCAAGTGATCAGCCCACCTCAGCCTTCCAAAGGTGCTGAGGATATAGGTGTGGGCCATTACACCCGGCCAGCAATTTGAGATCTTAATCAAATAAGATAATTAGTACTAACTACATCCCAGATGCTTCATAAAAGCCTATTTATTCATAAGTGCAATTTATATATGTTAATATTTCAATGACAACTCATCAGAATTTATGACACATCTATTTAAGGAATCAAGTATACCCTCTGGCCTAGGAAACAGTTCTTTCTCCTAAGAGATTCTTGGATACCCTTGACTTAATAATGTTCTGTATTTTCAAAGACAAAGAGCTATCTCTGGTTAGTTCAATAACTTCCCAAGTATTCTAAATTAGTGAACATAGGTCACTCCATTCCTCCATTAGCCACCTATTCTGCAAAAATCCCTCAAGAATTTGTAGAATTAGAATCATTATGGATTTACATATACTTTCAGTTGCTTCTAGTGCAGCAATCAGGCATATATTTCAATACTATACCTGTAATCCTACTGGATCAAGAGATTGTTTGAAATTTGACCTTATTTCCAATACTCCTTATTAGAACAGATGGCACAAGATTATAGATTGTCAACTCTAAAAATAAGATATCAGATAGGCAGCATATGCTTGCATTTATTAGACAGGGTCTCACTCTGTCTCCTAGGCTGGAGTTCAGTGGTGCAATCATAGCTCGCTTACAACCTTGAATTCCTAGGCTCAAGTGATCCTCCCGCCTCAGCCTCCCAAGTAGTTGGGATTACAGATGTGCACCACCATGCCTGGCTAATTTTTTTGATTTTTAGTAGAGACAAGGTCTCACTATGTTACCCAGGTTGGTCTCAAACTCCTGGCCTCAAGTGATCCTCCTGCCTTGGCCTCCCAAAGTGCTGAGATTACAGGCATGAGCTACGACGACCAGAGCATTTATTTTTAATGTAAGCATAGGAATATGACTCTTCAAATAATTAAACACTTTTACAAAAGTTACTATTATCCATAAAATCCAAAAGGTTTTACTACTTACCTTATGAAATATAACAGGGTACAAGATATTCACAGATAGGATAAGCTCCCCTTCTTCAATCATGTCTGCTGAATTTTCAGGCCTTTTTCCTATGGCATGTGACTCCTGAAGAAAGAAAAAGAGACACTGAAATCAGACACTATAACTCAGATAAGATGCAGTGTGGTACAATGGCTATCAGCAAGGGATCGAGTCAAGCAGCCTTGGGTTTGACGCCTAATTATACTCCGGGAAAACTGTTAAGACATCTCTAAGCTTTAGTTTCATCTTCTTTCAATAAACAAGCAGAACCAGAAAATACTTACTGTACTGTTGCTGGGAATGTGTACATAATCCATCTGATAAGTTGTGTGGTACTGAGTACTTAGCAGTTGATGAGCAAACAGGAGTATCAACTACTGTTGGTATAACACTGACATTTCCAGTTACATTTTTTACATTCCTTATCAAATATTCCTGTGAAAGCTATTTTACAGATAAAGCTCAGAGGTTCAGTGATTTACTCAAGGTCATACCAGAGTTAGGACACAAATACAGATTTGTTTGGCTCTAAACCCTATGCTTTTTATAACACCATGACATCTTTAATATATTTTGATCTTTTATGTGTGCTGAATTAATATAAAATAGGGGCCAGGCTGAACTGGTTTAGATGCAGGATGTTTTAAAAATAAGTGGGAATGATGTCACAAAATAGAGTAGGCAGCTCCAGGGCCCAGTCCCTCTAACAGAAGCAACCAGTAAGCTGGAATGACAGACTAGAATACATTATTTTGAACTCTGGAACCTGATGGGACACTTACAACAATCAGGGGAGTGTTTGATGAAGAGAGAAGTTGCTGCTTTTCATTAGTAAGCACTGTGTGCAAATCAACTACCACCCTCACTCCTTTGCCCCTCTGCCGATGAGACGGGCAGCTCGAATTCCTGGAGAAGCTGGCTGGTGCCAAGGCAGGCAGTGGGGACCTGATCTCTAAGAACTGAGGATTTTATGTCTGGTGATGCCGAGTGCCTGGCCCAGGTATGTGCATTGGTTTTGACCCTCTTGGTGGCAGCAGCTTCCCCCAGCAGGATCTATATTGGAAGACTTACAGACAAGATGCTTTTTTTCTTTTTGGAGCCAGGTATTTAAGGAAATCTTTGTCAGATCACTGACTGACCGCAGAGATAATGAAACAGAAACATCAGTGACCACGTACAACAAGTAATACACATGCTACAATAATCGTTTGGAAAAGTCACAGGCAGCTCCAGCCATGCACAAGAAAAAATATACCTAGAATGTCTAGTTCTCAAAAAAACATATGAAACACACAAAAGAGGAAAGTATGGACAATTCTTACGAAAATAAGAATTTGACAAAACCAACCCTGAGGAAGTCCAGACATTGGAATTACTAGTCAAAGTGTCAATTAATTATTCCTACAGGCAATAGCTAAATTCGCACATAAATAAAAGTCCACTAAACAAAGATGTTAAAGCAACTGACTTAAATGTGCTCAATGAGTACCCCAGAAATTTGTACAATCATTATGTATCAACTTTAAAAATGTGTTCAATCAGCTAAAGGAAACCAAATACTTAAAGAAAATCAGATTCCTCAATAAGATTAACAGGAGTTTTCTCGTCAGAAACCATGGCAGTAAAAAACCAGAGAATGGGCAGACAGACAGATGGACTGACTGACTGATTTTTTTTTTTTGAGACGGAGTCTCGCTCTGTTGCCCAGGCTGGAGTGCAGTGGCGCTATCTCGGCTCACTGCAAGCTCCGCCTCCCGGGTTCACGCCATTCTCCTGCCTCAGCCTCCCGAGTAGCTGGGACTACAGGCACCCGCCACCGCGCCCGGCTAATTTTTTGTATTTTTAGTAGAGACGGTGTTTCACTGTGTTAGCCAGGATGGTCTCGATCTCCTGACCTCATGATCCGCCCACCTCAGCCTCCCAAAGTGCTGGGATTACAGGCGTGAGCCACTGCGCCTGGCCCTGATTTTTTAAATCTATCTATGTAGCCTAGATTGGCCTCAAACTCTTGGGCTCAAGTGCTCCTTCTGCCTCAGCCTTCTCAGTAACTGAGACTATGGGAACCCACCACTGTGTTCAGCTTTTAAATTTTTTTACTCTTGTTTTTCTTTTTTGGGTGACATATTTAAACTCATGAAAGAAAAAAACACCTGTCAACCAAGAATTCTGTATTTGGCAAAACTATCCTTCAGGAATGAAGGAGAAATTAAGACATTTGCAGATAAACAAAAGCTAGGGGAATTAATTACTACCAGTAGACCTGACCTGTAAGAAGTGTTAAAGAGGATTCTTCAGGCTGAAATGAAAAGACACTAGGAAGTAAATTGAAGCCATAGAAGAAATAAAGAATACTGCTAAAGGGAACAACATAGGTAAATATAGAAGCCAGTATTATTGTACTTTTGGTTTGTAACTCACTCCTGTATGATTTTTCTGTTTTTCCTATATGACTGCAAAATAAGTGGATTAAACAATACTTATAAGGTTATGTTAATGGACACACAATATATAAAGACATAATCTGTGACAACCCAAAGAGGGACAGACAAAGATGTGGAAGCAGAGTATTCGAATACTATAGAAACAAAACTGACACAAATGTTCAACAATGATGGGATTATGCCCCAATAAACCCCATAAATAAAATACATCACAAGTGGAAAATGCATTTAAGACCCCAATAAACCCATCATAAAGTCAAAACATCCTAAGTCAAACCACAGTAGGTTGAGGACTGTCTGTATAATTAAAAGTAAGTTGTTTCAATTTTAAGATTTAATTGTAATCCTGGCTGGGCACAGTGGCTCACACCTGTAATCTCAGCACTTTGGGAGACTGAGGCAGGTGGCTCACTTGAAGTTAGGAGTTCCAGACTAGCCTGGCCAACATGGTGAAACCCTGCCTCTACAAAAACACAAAAATTAGCCGGGTGTGGTGGTGGGTGCTTGCAGTTCCAGCTACTCGGGAGGCTGAGGCACAAGATTCACTTGAACCCAGGAGGCAGAAATTACAGTGAGCCAAGATCGGGCCACTGCACTCCAGCCTGGGTGACAGAGTGAGACTCTGTCTCAAAAAAAACAAAGTAATCCTTAAGTTACAGAAAAATAAGATGTTTTGGCATGTGTTTGTAGTGCCAGCTATCAGAAAGCTGATGTGGGAGTATCACTTGAGCCTAAGAGTTTGAGGCCAGCCTGGGGAACATAGCAAGACCCCATCTCTAAAAACAAAATTTTTTAAGGTTTCAATAGACAAAGAAGGATATTATACATTGGCAAAAGATGCCATCCAGCAAGAAGATATATACAATTATAAACTTATATACAGCCAACAGAACTCTAAAACATAAGAAGCATGGGAGACCAAGGTGGGCAGATGGCTTGAGTCCAGGAGTTCAAGACCAGCCTGGGCAACATGGCAAAACGCCATCTCTACAAAAAATACAAAAACTTAGCTCAACACGGTGGCGCAAGTTTATAGTCCTGTCTACTTGGGAGGTGGAGGTGGGAAGATAACTTGAGCACAGGAGGTTGAGGCAGCAATGCGCAGTGATGGCGCCACTACACTCCAGCCTGCGCAAGAGAGCAAGACCCTGTCTCAAAAAACATAAGTAAAATAAAATATATGAAGCAAAAGCCAACAGAGTTGAAGAAATAGACAGTTCTATGGTAATAATTGGAGACTTTAATACCCCACTTTCAATAACGGGTAGAACAACTAGACATAAGATCAATAAAGAAACAGGAGACTTGAACAACTGGAACAATTAGACCTAACAGATATACAAAGAACTCTCCAAACAACAACAGCTGAATACAGGTTCTTCTCAAGTGCATGTGAACCATTCTCCAGGATAAACCAACAAATCTTAAATTAAAAAAAAATTAAAGTAATAAAGTTAACTTTTCTGATCATTAAGTGAATATTAGAAATCAATAACATGAGAAAAATTGGAAAATTCACAAGTATGTGGAAATTTAACAACACTCGACAAAAATCACAGCATAGGAAATTTAGGGAGATGCAGTAAAAAGAGTGATTTTAAAAAGTTATGGCTGTATAACTTTATATAAAAGAACAATCTCAATAACTAGATAAGGAATTAAAAAAGAATAAACTAAACCCAAACCTAGCAAAAAAAAAAAAGTGAAAATTATAAAGATGAGTGGAGATAAATCAAACAGAATAGAAAATATAGAAAAATCAATAAAAACAAAAGCTGGTTCTTTGAAAACATCAAATTTGACACACTTTTACCGCACTGACTGAGAAAAAAGAAGGCTCAAATTACTAAAATGAGAAGTAAAAGTGGAGACATTACTACTGATTTTACAGGAAAAAAAGGATTAGAAGAGAAAACTATGAACTACTGTTTGCCAACAAATTGGATAACCTAGATGAAAAGGACAAATTCTTGGAAACATACAAACTATCAAAACTGATTCAAAATGAAATAAAAAATCTAAATAGACCTGTAACAAGTAAGGAGGTTGAATCAGTAATGAAAAACCTCCCAACAAAGAAAAGCCCAGAACCAGATGACTTCACTGGTAAATTCTACCAAACATTAAAAGAATTAATACCAGAGTTTCTCAAACTCTTTCACAAAATTTCAAAAGGAGTAAACACTTCCTAACTCATTCTATGAGACCAGCATTATCTTGATACCACAGTGAGACAAAGACACTACAGGAAAACTACAGGCCAATATCCCTTTATAAATAGGAATGCAATAATCTCAGCAAAATACTAGCAAAGCAAATTCAGAAGCATATTAAAAGGCTTTTGTCAAATGTGTTTAATTTTTGTGAATTTTCCAATTTTTCTTCTGTTATTGATTTCTAATGTCATTCAGTTATGATAAGAAAAGGTACTTTTTATGATTACAATTTTTATTGAATTCCACAACCAAGTGGAATTTATTTATCCTCAAAATGCAAGGGTAATTTAACATTAGCAAGTCAATCAATATAGTACACCACACTAATGGAATGATAAGGTAAAAAAAACCAGATCATTATCTCAATTGACACAGAAAAGCATTTGACAAAATCTAACACCCTTTCATGATAAAAACACTAAATAAAATAGGAACAGGGCCGGGTGCGGTGGCTCACACCTGTAATCCCAGCAATTTGAGAGGCCAAGGTGGGTGGATCACCTGAGGTCAGGAGTTCAAGACCATCCTCACCAACGTGGTGAAACTCTGTCTCTACTAAAAATACAAAAAGTAGCCAGGCATTGTGATGGGCGCCTGTAGTCTCCAGCTACTCAGGAGGCTGAGGCATGAGAATCACCTGAACCCGGGAGGCGGAAGTTGCAGTTAGCCGAGATTGCGCCACTGCACTCAGCCTGGGCGACAGAGCGAGACTGTCTCAAAAAAAAAAGGAATTAAGAAAACAATTTCACTTACAATAGCATTCAAAAGAATAAAATATTTAGGGATAAATTTAACCAAGGAAGTGAAAGGGTTGTATACATAAAGAGTATAAAACACTGCTGATAGGCCGGGCACAGTGGCTCACGTCTGTAATCCCAGCACTTTGGGAGGCCGAGGCGGGCGGATCACCTGAGGCCGGGAGTTTGAGACCAGCCTGGCCAACACGGAGAAACCCCATCTCTATTAAAAATACAAAAAATTAGCCGGGTGTGGTGGCATGCACCTGTAATCCCAGCTACTCAGGAGGTTGAGGCAGGAGAATCGCTCGAACCCGGGAGGCGAAGGTTGCGGTAAGCCGAGATCGCACCATTGCACTCCAGCCTGGGCAACAAGAGCAAAACTTCGTCTCAAAAAAAAAAAAAAAAAAAAAAAAAAAAACTGCTGTAAGAAATTAAATATCTAAATAAATGGAAATAAATCTCATTCATGGATTGGAAGACTTGATATCATTAAGATCTCAATACTCCCCCAAAGTAATCTACAGGTTCAATGCAATCCCTATCAAAATCCCAATGGCATTTTTTCCAAAAACAGAAACACCCATCCTAAAATTCATAGGGAATTTCAAGGGACTCTGAATAGTCAAAACAATCTTGAAAAACATGAACAAAGTTGGAGGACTCACACTCCCTGATTTCAAAATTTACTACAAAGCCAAAGTAATCAAAACAGTGTAGTTCTAGGTTAGAATCTAGACCAATAGAATGTAACAATGAAACTTATATGGTCAACTGACTTTGGACAAAAGTGGCAAGATCATTCACTAGGGAAAGGACAGTCTGCAAAAAATAGATAGCTATATGCAAAAGAATGAAATCAAACCCTTACCTTACATCATATATAAAAATCAACTCAAAGTTGATCAAAGACAAACTTATGAGCTAAAGCTATAAAACTCCTAGAAGAAAACATATGGGAAAATCTTCATGATGCTGCATTTGGCAATGTTTTAAGTATGACACCAAAAGCAAGGACAACAAAAGAAAAAGATAAACTAGACTTCATCAAATTTAAAAACTTTTGTACATCCAACAGTATCAAGAAAGTAAAAAGGCTGACTGTGGTTGCTCATGCTTGTAATTTCAGCACTTTAGGAGGCCGAAGCGCATGGATCACCTGAGGTCAGGAGTTCGAGACCATCCTAGCCAACATGGTGAAACCCCATCTCTACTAAAAATACAAAAATTAGCTGGGCGTGGGGACGGACACCTGTAATCCCAGCCACTCAGGAGGCAGATGCAGGAGAATCACTTGAACCTGGGAGATGGAGGTTGCAGTGAGCTGAGATTGCTCCATTGTACTCTAGCTTGGGCAACAAGAGTGAAACTCTGTCTCAAAAAAAAAAGAAAAGTAAGTAAAAAGACAATATATGGAATGGGATAAAATATTTTTAAATTACTTATATGGTAAGGGTCTAGTATCCAGAATATACAAAGAACTCTTTTTTTTTTAGACAGAGTTTCACTCTTGTTGCCCAGGCTGGCGTGCAATGGCACAATCTGGGCTCGCTGCAACCTACGCCTCCTGGGTTCTAGTGATTCTCCTGCCAGCCTCCAGAGTAGCTGGGATTACAGGCGCCTGCCACCATGCCCGGCTAATTTTTTTTTTGAGACAGAGTCTCATTCTGTTGCTCAGGCTGGAGTGCAGTGGCATGATACTGGCTCACGGCAACCTCCACCTCCCAGGTTCAAGCAATTCTCCTGTTTCAGCCTCCCGAGTAGCTGGGATTACAGGGGCATGCCACCACACCCGGCTAATTTTTGTATTTTTAGTAGAGACAGGGTTTCGCCATGTTGGTCAGGCTGGTCTGCAACTCCTGACCTCAGGTGATCCACCCGCCTCGGCCTCCCAAAGTGCTGGGATTACAAGCGTTAGCCATGGCACCCGGCCAAGAACTCTTTGTAACTCAACAGGATGAACAACCCAATTTGAAAATGGACAAAATATTTTAATAGATCTTTTTCAAAGAAAATATACAGATGGCCAAAAACCAAATAAAAAGATGTTCAGCATCAGAAGTTATTAGGGAAATACAAATCGAAACCACAATGAGATACTACTTCACACCCACAAGGATGGCTATTATTAAAAAAAGCTAGAAAACATGTTCACAAGTACATGGAGAAAGTGGAACCTTCACGTATTACTGATGGGAATGTAATACGGTATCACTGCTATGAAAAACAGGTTTCTCAGAATTAACCATACAATCCATCAATTCCACTCCTAGGGGCAGATGCAAAATAAATGAAAAAGGACTTAAAAAGATATCTGTATACCAATTTTCATAGCAACATTATTCACAATAGCCAAAAGATAGAAGAAACAACCCAAATGTCTATCAACGGATAAATAGAACAAAACGTGGTATATACATACAATAGGTATTATTCAGCCATAAAAAGGAAGGAAGTTCTAATACATGTTACAATATGGATGAACCTATAAAACACTATGCTACGTAAAATATGCCATAGGCTGGGTGCCGTGCGACTGTAATCCTAGCACTTTGGGAGGCCGAAGTGGGCAGACTGCTTGAGGTCAAGGGTTCGAGACCAGCCTGGCCAACATGATGAAACCCTGTCTCTACTAAAAATACAAAAATTAGCCAGGCATGGTAGCAGGCACCTATAATCCCAGCTGCTTAAAAGGCTGAGGCAGGAGAATCGCTTGAACCCAGGAGGCGGAGACTGCAGTGAGCTGAGATGGCACCACTGCACTCCAGCCTGGGCGACACAGCGAGACTCTGTTTAAAAAAAAAAAAAAAAAAGCCATAAAGAAAAGGACAAAAAAGCATTCCACTTACATGAGATATCTAGAATAGGCAAATTCATAGAGAAAGAAGGTAGAATAGACGTTAGCAGGGGCTGCAGGAGGGAAAACTGGTGAGTTATTGCTTAATAGGTACAGAATTTCTGTTTGGGATGATGAAAAAGTTCTGGAAATAGTGGTGATGATTTACAGCGTTGTGAATGTACTTATTGCCACTTAATTGAACACTTTAAAATGATCAAAATGGTAAATTTTATGTTAGGTAAATTTTACCACAATAAAAGTAAAATAAGTGGGAGAGACAATAGGTGCCTGTAGGCATGATCAAGTGCCAGCACAGTGCCTAGCACGTTGATTCTGAACTCATCGTGTCTACTAGCTCCTAATTCCTCAAGAGTCATCATCTTAAATTTTCCCAAAGTTTTACACAAGAGATAATAGATGAGGATTGAGAATGTGGTTAAACCAAAATCAGGAGCAGAACAAAAAGACCAGAAATAGGGTAGTGAAAAGGCATAAATTTAGCCTAATACCGAAAGCAAGATAAAACCAAACAAGAATAAAGGCAGAGATCTGAAAAAGTCAAATATGTGGTCACTTGAGTTCTAAGGGTCCTCTTCTCTCACTAGTTCCCAGACTCAAAGGAGTTTCTCTAGTTTGTTTTCAACTAAGCATATCCAGTATAAAGCTACCATACTGTCATTACTAACCCTCAGCCAATGTCGGTTTACTGTTTTAAGAGAAAAGGGTGAAAAAGATGAGACTCTTAATTACCATCTCATAAACGAATGTTTCTTGTCTGCAGGCTCGATCTATTGTAATGGTTTCCTCCCGATGTTCCAAGAACCTTTTTCTAACCCTGTTGTAGATGTAAAAGAAAAAAAAAAAATCAAAGTTCAACATTCGTTATTCGGGCTTCAAAAACATATTTAACATTCAAGTTTTTTTATTTTGAACTAATTTTAAGTAGCAAAAACAGGAAAAAGTTCCTTTCTATCTCTTGTTCAGCTTCCCTTATGTCAACATCTTACTTGATCATGAGACAATTATTGAAAACAGGAAATAAATTCTTATACAATATTATTAGCTACAGGCCTTTTTAAAATTTCACACAATTTTTAATTTACTCGTTTTTTTTTTTTCTGTTCCAGATTCCTATCCAGGATCCCACATGGCATCTGTTATTTTTCCTTAGTCTCCTTGAGTTTGTTAAAGTTCTTCAGTCTCTCCTTATCTTTCATGATCTTGACAATTTCAAAGAGCTCTAATCAGTTATTTTATAGAATGTCCTTCAATTTGGGTTTGACCGCTAGTTCCTCATGATACGAATAAATTTAGCATTTTGGTAAGAATACTACAATGATGTCCTTCTCATTATATCATAACAAGAGGTTCATGATATTAATAAGACATCTTACTAGTGATGTTTAGCTTGTTTCTGTCTGCCAGGTTCCTGCACCAGAAAGACACTTTATTTTCTATGAGCTTGGTAAATATTTTGGGGGAGATACTTTGACACTATGCAAATCTTGTTTCTCCTCAAATTTCACCCATGAATTTTAGCATTCACTGATAGATTTTGTCTGCAACATTACTGTGGTGTATGCCTAATAGCAATTCTGTCTTTACTTTCTTCTATATTTATTCATTTGAATTATATTTTGAGGAAGACCTGCCTCTTTCCTCCCATCTGTTTATTTCATCATTTCTATTAGTATGAACCTACAGATAATTGTTTTATTCTGGGGTTAAAATCTAATACTATCATTATTTTGTTGTTCAAATCGGTACAGCTTTATCATTAGGAGCTCCCGTTCTTTCAGCAAGTACTCTCCTTTTTAAAATTATTTTTTATTTTTTGAATATTCCCTTACTTCCTGGCACCACAAGATGCTTAAGGTCCATCCTGTATTTTTCTTGTCTCATCCCTAGAATCAAGCACTTGTAAGAGCCCTAGTTCCTTTACTGGAAAAAGGTGTTTAGAGACCAGTATCTGGGTTCTAGGCATTCTCATTGTTACTGGAGTCACTGCTTCTAGGCCTCTCAGCTGAGATAGGCAGGAAATATATGTATGTATACTAACCTATACATGTATAAATATCTGTATTTCTGTATTTTACTGTTATACATTTAAAACTATGAGTTTATATTGATACTTCTGATCTCAAACTAAAACCACAGGATTCATTTTAGCCTTTAACATTTCCTTGTTTATAACTTCTTTCTCCATAAGTGAGAAATCCAGCTTTCACTGTCGGCAACCTATGATTTGTTCAATTCTAGTAAATACATAAAATAGTTACAGAATTGCTAACCTATACCCCTGTGAGAAATACTAACTTATAAACAGTTTTGTCTTCACCTTTACATTATATCAAGACATGCTTTTGGTAGCATTTTATTATTTAAAAATCGGAACAATATATTTAAGATTAGCACGGCCCCTGCAAATGGATGATATGCAAATTCATGAAGTGCACCAAAAAAAAAAAAAAAAAAAAAAAGACAGGCTTTAATACAGACTTTAGTTCTTTCTTCCCCACCCTTTTCAGTGGTGTTATATTACACATCTGTAATACAACTAGCCTTATTTTTTAGTTTTTGAATTCAGTTTTGAGTTCCCCCTACATCCTAGTTGGTTTTAATTCTGATTACATTTGGGGTATGCAAAAAATATGTGACACATCACTATGACCCTAAGAGTCAAAAGTGTCACTCCCTGTTTGTCCCTACTAACCTGTTCCCATTCCCTCCCTTCTTTCCACCCCTTTCCCACCCACCCATGCAGGCAATCAGTCTCTACAGTTTTGGTTCATCCTTTCCATTTCCTTTGTTCAAATAGACAGATATTTGTGTATACTCTTTTATCTCCTGTATCAATCTGAGTTCAATTAGGAAGACAAAAAGAACAGCAATTTGAACAAAGGTTAAGGATTCAATAACTTTAACAGAGGATTGGAATAATGAGGGATTGGCAAGGAAGCAGTAAAGGGGAACACTAAAGTATAGAATAATAGCAAACAGAAGGAGCACCCTACCCCTAGGGCTGAGAAAGAGCACAAGGAAGTCCTTTTTTCTTCCAAGGACTGAGATCCAGAGGAGCTGGAGAAAGAAGTTGCTATGGTACTGCATCAGTGGAACTTGCTGGAAATCCACCCTCAAGGGCACTAGGAAAACCTGTTCAGGGTAGCTGTGGAGGGAAATGGGGTTGGCAGGGAAAGCTGCTGGGCGCGGGGTGCTTCAGACTGCAGTGTATTGCAGGAGCTGGGCACTGGGGAAGCTGTATGCACTGCAGGATCCTGCTGAGCCAGCACATCAGATCAGGAAGCAAAACCCTTGAGACTCCTGAAAATTCTCTCCATTGCCCTTCACTGACAAAGCTTAACGATGTGCTAGTTGGCAAAAGAAAAGTATTTAAAAGGCCAAGGTCCATTTTTACAGAGCAAGAAAAAGAGGTAAGTTTGAAGATGAGAGCCAATAAACTACACCTGGCACAGCTTTCTTACATGAAAGGTGGCATATACTTCAGGACTTTGCTTTTTTCACTTAATAGAATGTACTGGAAATTACTCTGAGTTAATCCTTCCTCGTCCTTTATTCTAGCTGCAAAATATTACAGTGTGGATTTCCCATAGTGTATTCAACACTCACCTCTCCTACGTCTGTATATTTAAGGTATTTCAAATATTTTGCAATTACAAACGATAATTCAAGGAATAACAAGCAGACAGAAACAAGCTAAACATCACTAGTAAGTATTGAACACATGTATTTTCATATTGTTGGAGGGGTACCTTTGGTATAAATTACTAGAAATGGGATTGCTGGGACAAAAAGTACTATTTTCCTCATGAATTTCTGTTATCTTTATTATTTCCTTTCTAGTATTTTCTTTTCACTTACTTTGTTGTTCTTTTTTTGTTTTCTGAGCTGGAAATTTATTTTCTTTTTGTTTTTTTGACAGGGTCTTTTTCTGTTGCCCAGGCTGGAGTGGAGTGGTAAAATCATGGCTCACTTCAGCCTCAATCTCCTAGGCTCAAGTGATCCTTCCACCCCGGCTTCCTGAGTAGCTGGGAGCACAGGTGTGTGCCACCACAGCTGGCTAATTGTTTTTATTTTTTGTAGAGGCAGGTTCTCCCTATCTTGCCCAGGCTGTTCTCAAACTCGAGGGCTCAAGCAATCCTTCCACCTTGGCCTCCCAAAGTGTTGAGAGTACAGGCATGAGCCACTGCACGCAACCTGTTAGTAATATTCTATTTTATGAATGTCATTGATGTTTCCTTTGTGACCTAATACATAATCAATTTTTGTAAACATGTCATACAGTTCTCATTAGCAGGGAGCAAATTTTATGTATACGTACCTCCATAAGATATAAATTAAAAAGTGTCCTTTATCACATGTAATACTTTGGGGCTTGCATACTATTTGTCTGATATCAGCATCACTACTCCTGCTCAATTTTTGTTTCCATTTACTTCGTATACTTTTGTCTAACCCTTTATTTTTAGCTTTTCTGAATCATTTTATTTTAGATGTGTCTCTTGTCGCCCCAAGATTTTTGTTTTACAAGTCAAATTGAAAATCCTTTTTTAATAGGTTGCTTAAGACTGATGTATTTGGTCTCAACTCTTATCACAATATTTTCTAATTATTTATATTTTGTTGTATTAGCTGTTTTTCATTATGAAATGTGTACCCTTCTTTTCCATTTATTTTTTAGAAATTGAGGGGGAGTTGGTATTTCTATTATTGTTCTACTGGTTACCTTTGTACTCACATTTTTAAAATCCTATAGTTACCCATTTTCTTATTTAACACTTTACTATCTGGTGTGTCAGGTTTTTTTTCCTCTGCAGTAGTCTTTAAAACCCATCTATCGCCCACACATTATCCATTTTTCTCCTTCCATCATTTTAGTTGCAATACTGTACTTTGTTACAATACTCAACAGTTACACAAATCTTCCACCCTCATCCTCTCTGTATTAGTCCTTTTGCTGAAAATTTCCCAGTCATCAATTGGTTGGATAAAGCTCATTCTCTTGTATATTCCTCAGAAATGGCCAGCAGGTACAGAAATTATCCAGGTTTTCGTATGTCGAAAACTCTTTTTCTATAACCTTGACATTTGAGAACATTCAGTTAGATATAAAATCCTTAAATTCACACCTTCACTGAGCTTTAAAAAAAAAACACTGCTCTATGTTGCCTTGCTTTGTATGTCAGTTTTTCAACACGTGATGCTTTCTGTAAGTTTGCCTTTGTAAATTATGTGTTCTTTTTGCACAGAAGACTTGATGATTTCATCTTTATCTCTGAAATCTAATAGTTTTACTAAAATATATCCCAAAAGTCAGTAAGTCTGGGTTAATTTTTCCAGGTACCTAGTGAACCCTTTCTAGATTTAGCTTTTTTTTTTCAATTTCTGGAAACTTTTGCTGGATTATGTTTTTAAATATGAATTATGTTCCATTTCTTTTTCTTCTTCAGGGACTCTGATAATATGAATATTATGTCTTTGCCTATCTACCTACCATTCTCTACTTTCTCGGATTCATCTTACTTTTTTCTTTGTCATTTTCAATTATCTTGGTTGTTTTTATGCCTTTCTTCATTGCCTCTTGCTTTCATTTCAGTCTGTTTTCCCTTAGGTATCTTACAATTTATTCACTCATGAGGTAATTGTCTTTTTCTTCCATTTCTTCCCTATGTTTCATCAACTCTTTTTTCATTTCTCCTTTAGTCATCATTTCCATTCTTATTAATAGTTTTAAAAATTCTGAGCCAAAGTAAACATTTTTATACCTTCAAATGTTTATTTGAGTATATTCAATTCTGTTTGGAGTATAGACTTATAGGCTTTCTCTTTTTTTTTTTTTTTTTTGAGACAGAGTCTCGCTCTGTCGCCCAGGCTGGAGTGCAGTGGCGTGATCTCCGCTCACTGCAAGCTCCGCCTCCCGGGTTCACGCTATTCTCCTGCCTCAGCCTCCGGAGTAGCTGGGACTACAGGCGCCTGCCACCACGACCGGCTAGACTTACATGCTTTACCTGTTTCCACGTGGAAACAGGTAGTCTCCAAAGTTGATCTGTATAAACAGTTATTTCCTAATTATCTACAATAAGCTCTCGTTAGATTTTATTTCCTCTTGCTCATTTTTGTAACATCCGGGGCACAGTGATAGTTTACAAGATTCCCAGTTTGATGGTGCTCTTTTCTGTCATTCTAGTCAACTTCAGATCTTCAGATATGAGAGTTGTTTGAGAGGTTTTTTTTTTTTTTTTTTTTGGAGACAGAGTCTTGCTGTGTCACCCAGGCTGGAGTGCAATGGCGCGATCTCAGCTCACTGCAACCTCCACCTCTAGGGTTCAAGTGATTCTCCTGCCTCAGCCTCCTGAGTAGCTGGGACTACAGGCGGGTGCCACCACGCCCAGCTAATGTTCGTATTTTTAGTAGAGGTGGGGTTTCACCATATTGGCCAGGCTGGTGTTGAACTCCTGACCTCAAGCACTCCACCCTGAGTTTTTTAAAAAAATCATTTGTGGTTGGTTTGGTGGGATAGGAGTTTGGAGTTCTCCAATTTCTTGGTTCTTTTGTTTTTGCAGGACTCTGTAAGTTCCCTTTGTTAGCCTTTAAACAGTACCTACTGGACCTGCAAACAGTGCTTTCTTGGTCACAAAAGTGAGGGGGATGGGCAGAATAATCTAAAATTTCTATTGTATTAAAAGTAATGTTGCTGAAGGGCTGGGCGTGGTGGCTCACGCCTGTAATACCAGCCCTTTGGGGCAAGGCCGGCAGATCACTTGAGGTCAGGAGTTTGAAACTAGCCTGGTCAAAATGGTGAAACCCCATCTCTACTAAAAATATAAAAAATTAGCCAGGCATGGTGGCACACGCCAGTAATCCCAGCTACTCGGGAGGCTGAGGCAGAAGAATCACTTGAGCCCAGGAGGCAGAAGTTGCAGTGAGGAGAGACTGAGCCACTGCACTCTAGCCTGGGCAACAGAGTGAGACTCCGTTTAAAAATAAATAAATAAATAAATAAATGATGTTGCTGAAGCTTTTGGAATGACAAGTAAGTTTTAGCAGCACCCATGTATTAACAATTATCTCTCCTATTCCTAGGAATTAAAACCAACTAAGTAGTCAAAAAAAAAAAAATGTCAAAACTGCCGAAGCTACGTAGTTTGCTATAGATTAAGGGAGCAACATGTATCAAGGAAGAATCAATATCTGCCAACTACCTTTCGTCCCTTATATGCATAAAATGAGCTCTTTCATTTGATGTGGGAAAGAAAAAGCACCAGAAATTTATTTTATGTCATAATAAAGAAATGATGTATTTATGTTTTATTTTTATAATATAATAATGTTAAATTACTGGTGAGGAGAAGGAAGGTTCAGAGAAAGATAAAGCATAGAGATACAAATTTAGGCTTTTGCCACAAGTCTAATTTTTTTTTGGCAGGACCATTAAGGTTAACAATGGTCATGTATTAAATACACTAGCTTCACATTATATCAAAATAACCCCAGTTGAAGAATACCGTACTGATTTACATTAGATTATATATAATTCTACCCACAAATCCTGTTTGGAGGGACTAAAAGATAACCAAGGAGATCCAGTTGACCTAGTAGTGCAAAGTAGTCATGGGAAGTAATGTTTAAGTAGTCTTAAAATTACTATTTAACATGGCTTAACAAAATTACTATAAATTAATATATTATTAACTATAGCAAAAAGTCTGCTTTAATATGATTATCATCAACGTTCTTTTTTCAGTCTATCTCTAAAAATCACTTCCTGAGTCTTCTGAAAGTTTCATTTATTCCACTCATTCTACAAATATTTGTTGGCTCCCTACTACGCACCACAGTTCTAGGAATTGGTAATATAGCAGTGAGTGTGGCAGATGTAACTTAAGGAACTTCCAAGTGTAGCTAAGAAGACAGAAAATTAAACACGTATATTACAGATGTGATGAGCATTTCAATAGGGAAGCATAGGGTGCCACATGAGCATACAAGATGACCTAAATGGAGTCTGTAGTCCTTTAGCTAAGACTTCCAGGATGAGAAGTCAGCAAGGTCAGGAGATAAGCAAGAATGACTGTTTTGGGCAAAGGCCTGGAGCGAGAGAGCACATTCGAGGAACTGAAACACAGTGCAGTGTGGCTGGAACACTGCAGAGAGAAAGCTGAAAAAAAATCAGCAAGGTCGGCCGGGTGTGGTGGCTCACAACTGTAATCCCAACACTTTGGGAGGCCGAGGTGGGCGGATCACGAGAGGTTGGCCAACATGGAGCCTGACCAACATGGAGAAACCCCGTCCCTACTAAAAGTACAAAATTAAGCGAAATCCCAGCTACTTGGGAGGCTGAGGCAGGAGAATCACTTGAACCTAGGAGGCAGAGGTTGCCGTGAGCCAAGATCGCACCATTGCACTCAGGCCTGGGCAACAAGAGTGAAACTCCATCTCAAAAACAAAACAAAACGAAAACAGCAAGGTCCATTCCTTAGAGGCCTTTATGAGACACTACAGACTCAGGACTTCAGAGTCTGTAGTGGCTTCAGCCTGATGTCTAAGGGACATCAAAAGGTTTTAGGCAAGGGAGTAACAATCAGATGTGCATTTTAGACAAATACAACTAATCAATCAACAATAGTTACAGAGCACCAATTGGAGCAAGGCAGTATAATAGGCCTGAGAACAATACACAGATGGGAGTTTGGACTCTCATTGAGCCTTCAAGGACTTTAGAAATGTTAAGAGTTTAAGGCAGTATAAATGCATCTGTTTCCTAAGGGAAAGATGGGTTGTGGTCATCTGGAAAGGAATCTTTGGGTTTTTAAAGAAGTGGTATCGGCCAGGTGTGGCGGCTCATGCATGTAATCCTAGCACTTTGGGAGGACGAGGTGGGCGGATCACATGAGATCAGGAGTTGAAACCAGCCTGGCCAATTTGGTGAAACCCGTCTCTACTAAAAATGCAAAAAAGTTAGGCAGCCAAGGGTGCAGGCGCCTATAATCCCAGCTACTCCGGAGGCTGAGGCAGGAGAATCGCTTGAACCCGGAGGCAGAAGTTGCTGTAGGCAGAGATCACGCCACTCACTGCACTCCAGCCTGGGCAACAGAGTGAGACTGCATCTCAAAAAAATAACATAACATAACATAACATAAAACATAACATAACATAACATAACATAACGCAACACAACATAACAACATAACACAGAAGTGGTATGTTTCAGATGGGAGAGAGGCCACATGCATCCTGAGCCATCTGAAAGAGAAAGTGGTTGAAAATAAATCTGGAAGGCAGATGTGGGATATATGTGGAAGGCTTCAAATGTCTAGCTAAGGAGTTTGAAATTTTTCCATATAGGAGATGTAGGGCCATAGACCATTTTTAAGCAAAATGGCATGCTCAGGCGATAGCATGATGGATAAATCAGTGGGAGAAATGACTGTACTTATCAAAGACAGTTAAGAACCTTGCATAGTGCTCCAGGTGTTGCTGCTGTAAAAGTTAGCAGTTGGGACCAGGGGAACAGATTTGGCAGTTATTATGAAAGAAAACCCAAGTAGAGTTGAAATGACTGCCTGAATATTTGAGGGGGATAATAGCGTAGGATCAAGAACGACAGAACATAGCTGAGGTAATATGAAACAAGTGGACTATAAATTGGAAATTATAAATTTCACTATTACATGCATAATTTCTCTATATTATCATACAACAGTGCCTCTTAAAGAGTGGTAGGCAGACCAGAATTCATCTATGACCTATATTTGTTAACCAATCTGTACAGAAAATGACAGTAAGCATTTAGAAACTTCCATTATCATTGACAGTAATTTTAAGTCTATTGAATTTAATTAAAAATTTGAACTTATATTGTTTGTCTTTTTTAATTCCATTTTTCTAGTAATTCTTTTTATAGTATTTTATCAAAGTATAAATCTGTCAAAGATTAAAAATTTTTAAAAACAAAAACTGTCCTTTACCACAAATAGTTTGAGAAACACTATCAGAGTATTTAGCTTGCCCCCCAGATCTAAGTAGATTACCTCTATAAACACACATTCGAAAATATTAAAAAATAAACACAAGTTTGAATATGGACTGAATATTACAGATTATGTATTTACGGTTTTCTTAGGTATAATAATACCACAATAATTATGTAGGAGAATGATACTTTTAGAAGCTATATGCTTATGTATTTAAGGATAAATTATCATGTCTAACTTACTGAATGGGGGATAGCAAAATGAAAAAACACACAGCAGGCATCCCATACACACGGCTGAAGTAAATATAGTCAAATATTAAGAAAAGCTGAATTTAAGGGGTGGGTATAGAGACAACAATTAATATTGTACTTTTAACTTTTCAAAACATAATGTTGAAAATACGTTTAAATAAATAGGTCATAAAACCAAGTCCTCCATACCCCAAAGTCACCAGGTCAGTATTCTCCGGAATGACTTCTGGATCCTCACCGTCCCCAAGGCATTTCAGTTTATCAAGGCTAAAACAAAAAGGAAAAGCAATACTTTAAGGTCGACTCTGCATCTGGTTCACAGCGAGTTAGGGTTGTTTTCCTAAATACATTACTGAATTACGAAGTCAGATAAAATCCAGCAGGCGGCTCAGAGAGACCAGAACTTAAGACAACGATTTCTGTGATTATATTTTATAATGAAAAGGCCGATGAAGGCAGCCAGTACTGTTAAATGGAGAAAGAGATTAAAGTTATTTTTATATTTTCATCCCCAAATAAGGCACTTTTAAGAAATATTTCAGTAACAGAATACCCGGAAGGTCCCCAAAAGAAACCAGTTAGTCGGGGTTTTAACACTCCTCTGATGAAGTCTCCCGCAGCTTCACCATTACTCAGGTTCCTCCATTGTCAAAGTGTCTGTCAATGGCAGGTACACGTCACTGTTGCCCTGATTGCTATTATTAACAAGCACTCTTGGAATAAGCAAATGGAAAAACTAGTCTTTGATGCAGCTGTCTTGTCCCTTTGCTCCAACTCATAGAAACTGTGCATTCGGGTCCCAGGACTTCTCCTGGTGTCCCAGGAAGGCTCCAGCGGGTTGAAAGCTTTGAAAGGGTAATACTCCTAGCCCAGGTCTAAACCACAGGCCCTTCTCAGGGATGAGTCCCAGAGGAGCGCACGAGCAAGGCTGCACCCTGTTTGACCCCAAGCTGCAACAGCCCCTTGGCTCCACACTCACCCGCACACCGCCCTCAGCTCAGCCGCCGCCTCCAGGCTGCAGTCCAGATCCCTGGCCACCGCAGCATCCTCCCCGTCGGAGTCAGCAATCCCCTGGCTCCCAGGCGGAGCGGATGCCGGCGGCTCCCTCAGCGACAAGTCCCCGGCCCCGCGCAGACGGCCCCGCCACAGCTCCCCAAAGGCGCCCACATGGAAAGCGCGCGTATTTAGCTCGGGAAGCTCATACTCTGGAAAGTTGCAGCCGCCACTGCCGGAGACTGGGCCCTGCCTGCCACCCACCCCGCTACACGTTGGGCCACCTCGGCTTCCTTCAGCCATGTTCGCCCCACTCCCTTCCCTGCAAAAGCCTGGAGATCAAGGCCTCGCAGAGCATGATGGAAGTTGTAGTTGCTTGGGGCGCCCGGCCGGCGAGCGGCGGGGCGGCGCGGGCGGGGCCTCAGAAACTACATTTCCCGGCAGGCCATGGGCAGGCCCTCCCCAGGGCGCGGCACCGCGAGGTTCTACGTGCAGGGTGCAGCATTGTTCTCCGACCCGGGCGGTGCGGGAACTGTTGCGGCTGTCGGTTAACCGCAGCGGGTGGGGCTGCGTTTCTGGTTCCCGAGTTACGTAGCAACTGTCTCTGCCGGGTAGGGCGGCCTCGCCAGGCGCTTGAGGCCCCGTTCCTTGCGGCTCTCGGACCAAGGGGTGCAGGGCTTTTTCTTGACTGGGGTTCAAGGGCTGCACTGCTGCTGCCTGCTTGCTTTAGAGTCTAAGAAACAAGGAGGGCGAGGGCCGAGACCAGGGACACGACCAGCCCTTCAGATCTGGTTCTTTCACAACCTCCCCAGAGGCCCCATGTTCGTGTGCGTGTGCCGTAGTGTTTCAGAGCGTCTGTGTATCACACACTACATGATTAACCCTAATGTATGTTTTCAACGTTTTTAAAAATTACAACAACCTTTCCAGATAGGGCGTATCACCCCGTGTTGCTGTTGAGGAAGGATTTACCTGCGGGGAAAATAGAAGCAGGATCGGAACTCAGTCTGGCTTCAGATGGAGCTCTCTCCATTTCTCAGAGGCCCTGAAGGATACAGCAGGACATACTATTTATTTATTAGACTGTAATCACATGCCATATAATTCACCCATTTTAAGTGTTCAATGATTTTTAGTATATTCACAGGCTTGGGCAACCATCACCACTATTTGAGAGCATTTTTACAGCTCCAAAGAAGAAACTTGTAACTTGTAGCTGTCACCCCTGATCCAACTCCTCCAGCCCTAGCCAACCAGGAACCTACTTTGTCTCTCTAGATTTAACTAATCTGGACGTTTAATATAAACGGAATTATATGGTCTTTTGGTGGCTGGCTTAATATTTGCAAGGTTTGTTACAGGTAGTTAGACATGAGCAGGGCAGGAGAGGGCCCTTCCCTCACCCACTAGGAATGTGGGGTGTTGGTTAGGCATTTCTCACATTGCCTCTAAAAGTGATAAATTGGCAGCCGGTGCCAGGGAGAGGCCATTTCCTGATGGCCCACACCTGTTGCACTAAAGTGCTCGTTGAATGCAGGTGACAGGGAGAAGCAACTTCCTGGGCATATGCATTAAGACACAAAATCGGGGATTATGACCTTCCAGGGGGACTCTATCGGAAAAGGGAAGAAAGCCTCAGATGGGCATGCATACAACTTCCTACATAGTGCGCTGTGCTCACTTCCCAAGGGTAAGGAGGGCACTGCGCAGGGAGGCAGCCCACCCTAAGGGAAGAATCATGGGAAAGGAGCCAGCCTATAAAGTCCTAGGATCAAGGTCAGTATCACAGTTGACCTCAGTGACAGCTTGGGACTCTTCCGAGCGTGCTTTCCTTTCTTTCCTAAAGGCCTGTTAAATAAACTTCCACTCCTGCTCTGAAACTTGCCTCGGTCTCTTTTTCTGCCTTATTGCCCCTCGGTCAAATTCTTTCTTCTGAGGAGGCAAGAATTGAAGTTGCTGCAGACCCATACAGATTTGCCCTGGTAACTTGGATACCTGCCACCTGTAACAGGTTCATCCATTTTATAGTATGTGTCAGTACTTCATTCCTTTTTTGGCTGAATAATATTGCATTGTATGTATATGCCACATTTTATTTATCAAAAAGTTTCTAACTTTTGGCGCTGCTATGAACATTCATGTACACATTTTTCTGCAAATACATTTTCATTTCTCTTGGGCATGTGCCCAGTAGTATACAGTCAGCCCTCCCTATCTGTGGGTTCTGCATCCTCCAATTCAACCAACCACGTATCAAAAATACAGTATTCCCAGGTTGCAGAACGTGAGGATAAGAGGAATTTTCCTATGGGTGAATTCCACAGGGCTGACTGCAAGATGAGCATCTGCCAATTTTGGAGTCCACAAGGGCCTTAGAAACAGTCCCCTCCGCAGATACCAAGGAATTTCTGTATTTATGGAACTCTATTTTCAACCATTTGAGGAACTGCCAGATTTTTTTAAAGTGGCTGTCCCATTTTACACCCCTCCCCAGCAGGATTCTCCACATCCTTGCCAACACTTATCTGAACTTTTTATTATAACCATGTCAGTGAGTGTGAAATGGTGTTTCATGACTTTTTATTTGCATCTCCCTAATTATATTGATTGAGCACGTTTTCACGTGCTTATTGACCATTTGCATATTTCTTTGGGGAAATGTATATTCAAGTTCTTTACCAATTTTTAAATAAAGTTATTGTGTTTCCATAGGAGCTCTGGGTTGTTTTTTTTTTTCTTTCTTTCTTTTTTTTTTTTTGAGACAGAGTTTCCCTCTTATTGCCCAGGCTGGAGTGCAATGGAGCGATCTCGGCTCACCGCAACCTCCGCCTCCTAGGTTTGAACGATTCTCCTGTCTCACCCTCCTGAGTAGCTGGAATTACAGGTGCATTCCACCACACCTGACTAATTTTTTTGTATTTTTAGTAGAGACGGGATTTCATCATATTGGTCAGGCTGGTCTAGAACTCCTGACCTCAGTTGATCCGCCCACCTCTGCCTCCCAAAGTGCTGGGATTACAGGCGTGAGCCACTGCGCCCGGCCTTCTGGTTGTTTTGTTGTTGTTGTTTGTTTGAGATAGTGTCTCGCTCTGTCACCCAGACTGGAGTGCACTGGCACAATCATGGCTCACCGCAGCGTGTCAGGCCTCTGAGCCCAAGCTAAGCCATTATATCCCCTGTGACCTGCATGTATACATCTAGATGGCCTGAAGCAACTGAAGAACCACAAAAGATGACATTCTACCATTGTGATCTGTTCCTGCCCCACCCTAGCTGATCAATTGACCTTATGACAATACACCCTCCCCGCCCTTGCAATAACATACTTTGTAATATTCTCCCACCCTTGAGAACGTACTTTGTGAGACCCACCCACTGCCCACAAAAAAATTGCTCCTAACTCCACCGCTTATCCCAAATGTATAAGAACTAATGATAGGCTGGGTGCCGTGGCTCATGCCTGTAATCCCAGCACTTTGGGAGGCCGAGGCAGGAGGATCACAAGATCAGGAGTTCGAGACCATCCTGGCCAATATGGTGAAACCCGTTCTCTACTAAAAATACAAAAATTAGCTGGGTGCAGTGGCGGGTGCCTGTAGTTCCAGCTACTTGGGAAGCTGAGGCAGGAGAATCGCTTTAACCTGGGAGGCAGAGGTTGCAGTGAGCTGAGATTGCGCCATTGCACTCTAGCCTGGGCGACAGATTGAGACTCTGTCTCAAAAAAAAAAAAAACTAATGATAATCCCACCACCCTTTGCAGACTCTCTTTTCAGACTCAGCCCGCCTGCACCCAGCTTTATTGCTCACACAAAGCCTGTTTGGTAGTCTCTTCACACTGACGCGTGTGACACAGCGTAGACCTCCCAGGCTCAGGTGATCCTCCCATCTTAACCTCCTGAGTAGCTGGGACTATAGGTACACTGTCACCATATCCAGCTAATTTTTTTATTTTTTTGGATAAGAGGTTTCGCCATGTTGCCCAGGCTGGTCTTGAACTCCTGGGCTCAAGTTATCCTCCTGCCTTGGCCTCCCAAAGTGCTGGAATTACAGATATGAGCCACCATGCCCGGCTGGAGCCCTGGTTTTTATCAGTACGTTGTTGTAGGAAATATCTATTGTTTTTGTCAGCCTAGTATTGTTTATTAGCTCTGACCTTCCCTACTACTTTTGATCCTCCTGGGGCTGCCAGTCATAGAAACATTCCCAGTCTGGCCACAGTGGTTGGTCCAAGGATGATCAAGTGTCTCAAATAGAGCCAATCAGAATCCTCCTGTGGGGTTTTATCTATAAACCAAGAAGCTCTTTATCCATTCTAAGGACCTAATAATGTGTGCTAGACACAGACTGGTCCTGCCAGTAAAGAGTTAGAAGGAATAGAGGCAAGAGTTTGAACAAGCAAAGGCAGAAAATAGAGAAGAGAGAAGTCAAGTGACTTGGAGCTACTGGGGCTGAGGCCATCTGCTCCCCTTTATTCGCCATTATGTAAAGGTGGCAAAATTTTACCTCTACTCTCTTAGGATTTTTCAGCTGGGCCTGATAATTAAATTGACATAAGACAGAGCAACAGGAGAAAAACATACAAATTAATTTCATACAAGTGTTATGTGGCACAGGATACTTCATAAGGAAATGAAGACCCAAAGAAACAGTTACAATTGAACTCTTATAAACTGAATTGGATAAAGAGTTAGTGAATTATGAAAATGTGACAAGGCAAAGCATATAAGGATAGGGTAGTTAATTGAGTGGAGAAGTGACTAGGAAGCTAAGAGTTAGTTATAACAATGTTGGTTTGTACAGATTTCCCTCAGCCTCAACTTCCTGTCCTTGATGATAAGAATGATGTTTTCCTTCTGGGTATAGGGAGGACACCTTTCACATGGGAATTTCATCTCCTGCTTTTAAGAAACAGAAGAAAAGTCAGAGTGAACTCCTTGCACCTGCTGTTTTCCAAGTGATACGGCTCAGATGAGTGGAGGAACACTAGGGTTCTTGGTCCTCGTGCCGGCACCATGGACACACTTGGAGTGGTTTTAAGGAGCGAAGAGTTTAATAGGCAAGGAAGGGAGGAGACAGAAGGAAGAAGGTCCCCCGTAGAGAGACAGAGGGAGGGGGGCTCCAAAGCCGAAAGAGGAGGTCCCCACCTGCCATGGATACCAGCCAGGTATATATGCAGAGGCTGGAGGAGGCAATATCTGATTTGCGTAGGGCTCAGGGGATTGGTTTGACCAGGCATGTCATTCACATAGCCCTTGGAAAAAGCTGGCCCTCTCATCCTAGCCTTTTAAGATGCAAATGCAGGGCACTCTGGATGTTCTACACATGTGGAGATATGTGGGGCGGCCATGTTGCCAGGAACATGTGGGGCAAAGGCAAGAAGGCCGCAGGAATCGCCATGTTGGGTGGACCCAGTTCCTAATGCCCTGCATTTGCATATCAAAGGTTGCCGGCTTGGCTCTAAGAGCTGGGGCTTTACAAGAAACTTTTCCGGAGATGCTTTAAAAACCAAAACTCCCCAAGGGCCCCTTTTCCTCTCTATCTGCCTAAAATAATTTCTTAATAACTCTCGGCCGGGCGCTGTGGCTCACGCCTGTAATCCCAGCACTTTGGGAGGCTGAGGTGGGTGGATCACGAGGTCAGGGGTTCGAGACCAGCCTGACCAACATGGTGAAACCGCGTCTCTACTGAAAATATAAAAATTAGCTGGGCGTGGTGGCGGGCGCCTGTAATCCCAGCTACTCAGGAGGCTGAGGCAGGAGAATTGCTTGAACCCGGGAGGCGGAGGTTGCAGTCAGCCGAGATCACGCCACTGCACTCCAGCCTGGGCGACAAAGCGAGATTCCGTCTCAAAAAAATAATAATAATAAATTTAAAAAAAATGACTCCTACTACACAAGTGCCTTTAACTCAAAATAGTATGCCACTACTTTGGGGTGGCATATTCTTAACTCCTTCACTAGTAACTTTTTATTTATTTTTTAAATCTTAAGCTAGTTTGAGTTGGATTCTCTTGCAACCTAAAGTCGTCTGAAGTCCTGAAATACTTGACCCAAATTCCTCAACAGGGGGCGCCCTCACTCCAGAGAATGAGGTCATGTTTCAGGTAGAACTGGTCTAACATATTATCTGGCGATTTAGCAGCATTGGCTTCAGGAGTGGTGAGCATATAGGTTCCTGGACAGCAGTGGGCAAGGGCAGGATCAGAATGGCTGTAACCAAGGGAGGTGGTTCATTGTCACCGTGAGGAGTAGCACTTGGGAGCAGCAGCTTCAGAGGTGGGAATTGCAGGGATCAGTGGGGAAAGAAGAATTCATGGTGAGCATCAGCAGCAGTCACAACAACATGGCAGTCATTTGGGTCTTAGCCTCCATGTAACGCCGCTTCCTGGAAGCAACCATAATCATATTAGCAGCTGCCCTTCTTGGGATAAAGTCATGGCAAAGGCAGCTTCTAGCTCGATGGCAAATTTGGCAAAAGATGGGGGTGTTGTAGGCCTGGCACTAGTAATAGCAGCAAAGAAGTGGAAAGATTCCAAGGTCCTGGGATAAGTATAGTCCCTGAAATTTTAGATGAGCTTTCTGTAATTCTTGGGGGAAAAACTCCTAAGGTTTCCTGATTGTGGTTATTGGATCCAACCACTAGGTTGGGGTAGTGGTGTAGAATTTGGAATCAGGAATACTGAGTAGTGGCTCAAACCAAGATGATTATGGAGTGTTATCTGGCTCTTGATTTCCCAACTCTGCTTATTGAAGAAAATATTAAAAATTGGGGAGTAGGAAAAGGGGCCACGAACTCTTACAGTTGGCCTCTGAACCAGCTTCCTTACCTGAGATACTTATATGGGCTCCGCAGGTGATGAAAATGAGAAACACTGGCTGGTGGGAACTGTGGGAAACTGGGGAGTACCCTATCCTCTATCTAACGGGGGCAGCTGTGATGGTGCCACGTGAGAATGTGGGCCTCGCCTACCAGAGTTTTCCGAATTTCAAAAGATCCCTGAGTTAAACCATAGAGGTCTAAAAAAAAGAGAATTTCAAAAGAAGCCAGACAGCCAATTTGTTTAAGTGTGAAATCTCTCGATCTTAAAATGTTGGCAATTAATTTATAAAAAATTTAAACACAGTATTTCCTTCCAGACTAGTCTGAGCAACATAGTGAGGCTGTGTCTCTAAAAAAAAAAAAAAAATTAAAACAATAGGTCAGGCACAGTGGGTCACACCTGTAATCCCAGCACCTCGGCAGGCTAAGGTGGGTGGATCACCTGAGGTCAGGAGTTCGAGACAAGGCTGGCCAAAATGGCAAAACCCCGTCTCTACTAAAAACACAAAAATTAGCCAGGTATGGTGGTGCATACCTGTAATCCCAGCTACTCGGAGGGCTGAGGCAAGAGAATCACTTGAACCTGGGAGGTGGAGGTTGCAGTGAGCCGAGATCATGCCAATGCACCCCAGCCTGTGTGACAGAGCGAGACTGCATCTCAAAATAAATAAATTAATTAATTAAAAAAACAACGTTATGCGGTATTCAAGCCAAACACAACTCAGAGGCATCTGGCGTTTGTGATCTCTGATCTGTACTGTGATTTCTGAACTATTATATCTCTAAAATCCATCCACCTCCCAGTTTATGCAATTCCACATGTAAAATTATTTCAGTTTGTTTTCCAAAGTAATTCTGCCACTGCCCTAAGGCCTTCTTTCTTGTAATAAGGCTATAGGTACCTGGGAGCCTCACTGGGATTGAGGTCATGTGTGTATCCCACCATTTCAATGTTGGCTATCCAAGTTGTATTTCCAGTTAGTTTCCCCTACTGTCTAAATCTTTCTTATAGTTAAGTCATTTATTTTATTATTCTCTGGCTTCAGTTTCTTTTTCTCTGAGTGTAGAATTGGTCTAGATTTTTAAAAATTATTTTTACTAGCTTGGGCAGCATGGCATTTAGTATTTTTCTACTAAAAGTACAGAATATTTGCCTGGTGTGGTGGTGCATGCCTGTAGTCCCAGCTACTCAGGAAGCTGAGGTGGAAGGATCGCTTGAGTCTGGGTGACAGAGCCAAGATTGCACCACTGCACTCCAGCCTGGGTGACAGAGAGAGACCCTGTCTCCAAAAGAATTAAAAATAAAATAAAATAAAATAAGGCCGGGCGCAGTGGCTCATGCCTGTAATCCCAGCACTTTGGGAGGCCGTGGTGGGCAGATCACAAGGTCAGGATATCGAGACCATCCTGGCCAACATAGCAACAACCCGTCTCTACTAAAAATACAAAAATTAGCTGGGCATGGTGGCGCGTGCCTGTAATCCCAGCTACTCAGGCATGGTGGCAGGCGCCTGTAGTCCCAGCTACTCAGGAGGCTGAGGCAGGAGAATGGCATGAACCCGGGAGGCAGAACTTGCAGTGAACTGAGATCGCGCCACTGTGCTCCAGCCGTTGAGACAGAGTCTTGCTCTGTTGCCCAGGCTGGAGCGCAGTGGTGTGATCTCGGTTCACTGCAAGCTCCGCCACCAGGGTTCAAGCGTGTGCCACCACACCCAGCTAATTTTCATAGTTTTAGTAGGGACAGGGTTTCACCATGTTGGCCAGGATGGTCTCGATGTCTTGACCTCGTGATCCATCCACCTTGGCCTCCCAAAGTGCTGGTATTACAGGCGTGAGTCACCATGCCTGGCCAAAGGTACCAAGATATACAGGCAACAAATATCATGATGACTGGAATGGTACCTCCCATCTCAATAGTAACATTAAATGCAAATGGCCTAAATGCTCCACTTAAAAGATATAGAATTAGACTGGGCACGGTGGCTCACGCCTGTAATCCCAGAACTCTGGGAGGCCAAGGAGGGCGGATCATGAGGTCAGGAGATCAAGACCATCCTGGCTAACATGGTGAAACCCCGTCTCTACTAAAAGTACAAAAAATTAGCTGGGCATGGTGGCAGGCACCTGTAGTCCCAGCTACTCGGGAGGCTGAGACAGGAGAAGGGCGTGAACCCGGGAGGTGGAGCTTGCAGTGAGCTGAGATCGTGCCACTGCACTCCAGCCTAGGCAACAGAGTGAGACTTCATCTCAAAAAAAAAAAAAAAAAAAAGATATAAATCACAGAATGGATAAGAATTCACCAACCAGCTATCTGCTGCCTTCAAGAGACTCACCTAACACATAAGGACTCACATAAACTTTAGATAAAGGGGTGGAAAAAGACATTGCATGCACGTGGACATCAAAAGCAAGCAGGAGTGGCTATTCTTTTTTTTTTTTTTTTTTTTGAGACTGAGTCTCGCTCTGCTGCCCAGGCTGGAGTGCAGTGGTGCGATCTCGACTCACTGCAAGCTCTGCCTCCTGGGTTCAAGCCATTCTCCTGCCTCAGCCTCCTGAGTAGCTGGGACTACAGGCACGTGCCACCATGCTCAGCTAACTTTTTTTGTATTTTTAGTAGAGATGGGGTTTCACCGTGTTAGCCGGGATGGTCTCGATCTCCTGACCTTGTGATCCGTCCACCTCAGCTTCCCAAAGTGTTGGGATTACAGACGTGATCCACCATGCCCGGCCAGGAGTGGCTATTCTTATATCAGACTAAACAAACTTTAAAGCAATAGCAGTTCAAATAGACAAAAGGGGACATTACATAATGCTAGAAGGCCTTGTCCAACAGGACAATGTCACAATTCTAAATATATATGCATCTAACATTGGCGCTCCCAAATTTATAAAACAATTACTAATAGATCTAAGAAGTGAGATTGAGAGCAACACAATAATAGTGGGGGATTTCAATTCTCCACTGACAGCACTAGACAAGTCATCAAGACAGAAAGTCCACAAAGAAACAATGGATTTAAATCAAACCCAGGAACAAATGCACTTAATAGATATTTACAGAACATTCTACTCAACAACCACAGAATATACATTCTATTCTTCAGCACATGAAACTTCCTTCAAGATAGACCATATGATAGGCCACAAGACAAGCCTCAATAAATTTAAGAAAATGGAAATTATATCAAACACTCTCTCAGACCACAGTGGAATAAAACTGGAAATCAACCCAAAAGGAACCTTCAAAACCATCCAAATACATGGAAATTAAATAACCTGCTCCTGAATGATCATTAGGTCAAAAATAAAATCAAGATGGAAATTTAAAAATTCATCAAACTGAATGACAATAACGACACAACCTGTCAAAACCTCTGGGAGACAGCAAAGGTGATGCTAAGAGGAAAGTTCATAGCTGTAAATGCCTACATCAAAAATACTGAAAGAGCACAGACAATCTAAGGTCACACCTCAAGGAACTTGAGAAACAAGAATAAACCAAACCCAAACCTAGCAGAAGAAAGGAAATAACCAAGATCAGAGCAGAACTAAATTAAATTGAAACAAACAAACAAACAACAAAAGATAAATGAAAAAAAAACCTGGTTCTTTGAAAAGATAAGCAAAATTGATAGACCATTAACAAGATTAACCAAGAAAAGAAGAGAGAAAATCCAGATAAGCTCAATTAGAAATGAAATGGGAGATATTACAACTGACACCACAGAACTTCGAAAGATCATTCAAGGATACTATGAAACCTTTACACACATAAACTAGAAAACCTAGAGGAGATGGATAAATTCCTGGAAAAATTTAACCCTCCTAGCTTAAATCAGGAAGAATTAGATACCGTGAACAGACCAATAACAAGGAGCAAGATTAAAATAGTAACAAAACAATTATCAACAAATAAAAGTCCAGGACCAGACGGATTCACAGCAGAATTTTGTCAGACATTCAAACAAGAATTGGTATCAATCCTATTGACACTATTCCACAAGATAAAGAGGGAATTCTTCCTAAATCATCCAGTGAAGCCAGTATTACCCTAATACCAAAACCAGGAAAGGACGTTACCAAAATAGAAAGCTACAGACCAATATCCCTTATTAACATAGATGCAAAAATCCTTAACAAAAGAAAAGGATGAGCTAACCAAATCCAACAACATATCAAAAAGATAATCCACCATGATCAAGTGGATTTCATACCAGGATGCAGAGATGGTTTAACATAAGCAAGTCAATAAATGTGTTACATCACATAAACAGAATTAAAAACAAAAATCACATAATCATCTCAATAGACACAGAAAAAGCATTCAACAAAATCCAGCACCCCTTTATGATTAAAACTCTTGGCTGGGTGTGGTGGCTCACACCTGTAATCCCAGCACTTTGGGAGGCCGAGGTGGGTGGATCATGAGGTCAGGAGTTTGAGACCAGCCTGGCCAACATGGTGAAACCCCGTCTCTACTAAAAATACAAAAATTAGCTGGGCGTGGTGGTTTGCCCCTGTAATCCCAGCTACTGGGGAGGCTGAGGCAGGAGAATGGCTTGAACCTAGGAGGTGGAGGTTGCAGTGAGCCGAGATCGTGCCACTGCACTCCAGCCTGGGCGACAGAGCAAGACTCAGGGATGGGTAGAATCAATATTGTGAAAATGACCCTACTGCCAAAAGCAATCTACAAATTCAATGCAATTCCCATCAAAATACCACCATCATTCTTCACGGAACTAGAAAAACAGTTCTAAAATTCATATAGAATCAAAAAAAGAGCCACATAGCCAAAGAAAGACTAAGCAAAAAGAACAAATCTGGAGGCATCACATTACCTGATTTCAAACTATTCTATAAGGCCATAGTCACCAAAACAGAATGGTACTGTTATAAAAATAGGCACATAGACCAATGGAACAAAATAGAGAACCTGGAAATAAATCCAATTACTTACAGCCAACTGATCTTCGACAAAACAAACAAAAACATAAAGTGGGGATAGGACACTCTATTCAACAAATGGTGATGGGATGATTGGCAAGCCACATGTAGGAGAATGAAACTGGATCCTCATCTTTTACCTTATACAAATATCAACTGAAAATGGATCAGGAACTTAAATCTAAGACCTAAAACTGTAAAAATTCTAGAAGACAGCATTGGAAAAACTCTTTTACACATTGGCTTAGAAAAGGATTTCATGACCAAGGACCCAAAAGCAAATGCAACAAAAACACAGGTAAATAGATGGGACTTACTTAAACTAAAGAGCTTTTGCATGGCAAAAGGAACAGTCAGCAGAGTAAACAGACAACCTGAAGAGTGGGAGAAAATCTTCACAATATATAAGTCTGACAAAGGACTAATATCCAGAATCTTCAATGAACTCAAACAAATTAGCAAGAAGAAACCAAACAACCCCATCAAAAAGTGGGGTAAGAACGTGAATAGATAATTCTCAAAAGAAGATCTACAAATGGCCAACAAAGATGTGAAAAAATGCTCAACATCACTAATGATCAGGGAAATGTAAATCAAACCATGTGATACCACCTTACTTTTGCAAGAACGGCCATAATCAAAAAATTTAAAAATAATAGAGGTTGGTGTGCTGTAAACAGGGAACACTTCTACACTGCTGATGGGAATGTAAACTAGTACAACCATTGTGGAAAACAGTGTGGAGATTCCTTACAGAACTAAAAGTAGAACTACCATTTGATCCAGCAATTCCACTACTGGGTATCTACCCAGAGGAAAAGAAGTCATTACACAAAAAAGATACTTGCACATGCATGTTTATAGCAGCACAATCCGCAATTGCAAAAATGTGGAACCAACCCAAATGCCCATCAATCAGTGAGCTGCTAATGAAACTGTAATATATATATATACACAATGGAATACAACTCAGCCAAAAAAAGGAATGAATTAATGGCATTTGCAGTGAGCAACCTGAATGAGATTGGAGACTATTATTCTATATGAAGTAACTCAGGAATGAAAAACCAAACATAGTATGTTCTCACTCATAAGTGGGAGCTAAGCTATGAGGATGCAAAGCATAAGAATGACACAGTGGATTTTGGGGACTCAGGGGGAAAGAGTGGGAAGAAGGTGAGGGACAAAAGACTACAAATTGGGTGCGGTGTATACTGCTTAGGTGATGGGTGCACCAAAATCTCACAAATCATCACTAAAGAACTTACTCATGTAACCAAACCCCACCTTTTCCCCAATAACCTATGAAATAAAAAACAAACAAAAATGCCGATCCTGTCTAATAACATTCACAAGCCCATTGCTTGGGGGAAAGTAATTACTTTTCAGCCTTGTATCTTATACTCTCTACAAGGGAGGCTTCTAAAGATCAAAATTTCAGATTTTTAAATTGCAAGATGACTTTAGGGTATGCAGTTGCCATGGTCTAAATGTTTGTTTCCTCCTTAAATTTGTATGTTGAAACTCACCAATGTGAAGATATTGGGAAATGGGAGGCCTTTGGGAGGTGATTAGGTCATGAGGGTAGATGCCTCATGAATGGGATTAGAGTCCTTATGAAAGAGCCCCCAAGGCCAGGCACAGTGGCTCTGTAATCCCAGCACTTTGGAAGGCCAAGGTGGAGGATAGCTTGAGGCCAGGAATTCAAGACCAGCCTGGGCAACATGGCGAAACCCTATGTCTACTAAAAATACAAAAATTATCCAGGCATGGTGGCACACACCTGTAATCCCAGTTACTTGGGGGCAGAGGTAGGAGGATCACCTGAGCCCCAGATCATGCCACTGCAATCCAGCCTGGGCGTCAGAGTAAAACGCTGTCTCCACAAAAAAAAAAAAAAAAGGAAAAGAAAAAGACAAGAAAAAAGAGCCCCTGGAGAGCTGCCTTGTCCCTTCCACCAGGTGAAGACACAGAGAGAAGGTGTCATATGTGGAGCAGGAAGCTGCCCTCACCAGACATGGAATCTGCAGGCATCTTGCTCATGGACTTTCCAGCCTTCAGAGAAATAAATTTCTGTTGTTTATAAGCCACCCAGTCTATAGTTATTTTGTTATGGCAGCTCCAGAGTAAGAAAGCAGTTTTATTTGTTTTCTTTTCCTAGTGTTTTCAATTAAAAGTCTTCACATCTTTTCAGGAATAAGGCAGAAAGTGTTGTTTAAATGGAATGAATACACTTACATAAGAAGAAATAAAAATTCTGCTTCCAAATCTGTATTGTAGATTTCCCTGCCAATGTATCTCTTTCTCATCAGCTTTAGATCTCCACTCACGTCTGTGTTTCTAAAGGTGCCCATTCTCATACTATGTAATTGCTGTGAACAGATAGCTGTTAGAATTATTATTGCTCACATGAGAGGGAGGTGAAGCAGAACATTCTCCCTTACTTTCTTTTGCCAGCAAGTTCCTAACTCATAATACAGTCTTTAAAATGTGTTGTCTTCTGAGTCCTGTATCTAACTTTGGTGTTTCTTTGCAATGTATTCTTAGAAAACAATATTTAATTGATGGTATTCTCATTTAGTTCAAAAATTAAAAATGTTGTGAAATTTTCACTTTCACTTTTTTCACTGTCTTTTTAATTCTCACCACCCCATACCTAACAGGAACCGCTTTTATCAGGTGTATATTACTCTTATAGCTTTTAAGATAAAAGTGAACAACTACAAATTATATTTATATTTTACCCTGTTTAAGACAACAGGTAGTATTGTTCTACCCCTTTCTTTTTCTTTTTCTTTCTTTTTTTTTTTTTTTGAGACAGAGTCTTGCTCTGTCACCCAGGCTGGAGTACAGTGCCTTGATCCCGGCTCACTGCAACTTCTGCCTCCTGGGTTCAAGCAATTCTCCTGCCTCAGCCTCCTGAGTAGCTGGGATTACAGATGCACACCACCATGCCTGGCTACTTTTTGTACTTTTAGTGGAGACGGGGTTTCACCATGTTGGTCAGGCTTGTCTCGAACTCCTGACCTTGTGATCTGCCTGCCTCAGCCTCCCAAAGTGCTGGGATTACAGGTATGAACCACTGTGCCTGGCCTAAACCTTTCTTTTTTAACTTAGCATTGTATCTTAAACATCTTTCATGTTGGTAAACAGAGATCTTCCCCATTTTTTTATAGTTGTATAGTTTTCCATCAAGTGGATATACCATATTTACATAACCAGTGCTCTATTAATTTACATTTGGATTGGTTTCAGTCTCTTACTCTCACAAACAGTACTTCAATATTTCATTTGATGCATAAGTTGTTTGTTATATATACAAATATATCTGTAGAATAAACCCCAGAAATGGCATTCTTAGGTTTAATAGTTAACAAATTTGTCATTCTTGTGGAGTGTGTGTGTGTGTTTTTAAAATGCAGTACTACTGTTCTTCTCTTCGTGAACTCTTCCTCATTCTCCAATACTCACTTTAGCTACTTGTTGAAGACTTTCTTGCTTTCTTTGTGAGGCTTGTTCCCACCTCTGTTCTCTCATTGCTCCATATTTGTAGCTCCAATATAGTTCTTAGCCCTTTGTACTGAGATTACTTGTTGATACAGCAGTCTCCTCTACTGGTTTGTGGTGTTGAAAAGCAGGGATGCTGTCTGCTATATTTTTTGTAACCCCAGGACCACAGACAGTGCCCAGTGTATTGTAGATGCTCAATATGGATGGCTAGGTGGATACATGGATGGATTATAGATGAATAAATGAATACAGCCAATGACATTACTAGGACTGTGGTAAATTCCAAAAATTATTTTCCTATGGAGAACCTGGGACAGGTGTCAATGTTAAATATCAGTGTGTGTTGTTATGCTTTAGTATTTGGCCTGCCTCGGTGAGTTGATTCAGAGGTACTGAACCAGGAGCAGGACACAGGAGCTCAGATAAGTACTGGATAAGGTTCATGTTAGAAGCAAACACCAGAAATGGATCTTCCATCACTTAAGCAAAAATTTGATTGTGGAAGCTTACAATAGAAGGGTTGAACAGCCAAGTCTCAGGAAGAATGGTAACAAGGCCAGGGCTTCTGAAACAGGAAGAGCTTGTGGGCTTCTTTTCTGAGCATTTCTGGAGGCAATTCAGCTCTTACTATTTCATGTCTCTGATTAGGTTCTCAAAATTCTCAGGAAAGAGCCAGATAGGTCAGCAGCTCCTTCCCTTGGCTCATTTAGGCATAGCTAAAGGACAGAATGGGTCAATACAGGCAAGACCTCTCAGGAAATCACTATGTGCTGGGCAACCTTTGCAATTTTTAACTACTAGAGGTGCCAAGGTGACAAGTAGGTGGGCTTCCTATTGGTTATGTGTGGTAGAGTGACAAAGAAGCCAGGGCAAAGTAGAAAGCAGGTTAATGGGGCAGGGACTCAGATAGGAGAGCAAGCAGAAGTCCAGCCACCAAGAGGTTAGCAATAGATTGGGATTAGACTGGCAGCCAAATGTGGAATAGGAGTCAACTGAACACATCTGGCCCCAGGTCAAGATTGGCTCTGGGAACTAGAAGACTGAGCCTGCCCTTGGGAGATGAGTGTTCAGCTTGGAAGCCAACCTGGGCCTGGCATGCATTGTTCCTTGGTACAGAACTTGAAGCAGACCTATCCATGCATGCATCTAAATTCACCCATCACCACTATGAAGGACAGGGGCAGCCTGCCTTAATCCTCACAAAATATACCAACTAAACATCTATGTATTTCATTGTCTGCTAACTACTGGTACTTGTTATTTTTTTTCTAGTTCATGTTATTTGACCTTGAATCCAACTTGTATGCTGGTGTGACTGAGACAGGGGACGGTACTAGCATTCATTTCACACCTACTATGCTCTAGACAGAGTTAGTGGTTCAGATCTCATACACATTATTACATTTTTATTCCCCAAAATAGCCATTTGAGGACAAATTTTAGCATCTTTTAAAAAAATGCACTTTTTTTTTTCCTTGAGACAGAGTCTTGCTCTGTCTCCCAGGCTGGAGTACAGTGGCGTGATCTTGGCTCACTGCAACCTCTGCCCCCTGGGTTCAAGCAATTCTCCTGCCTCAGTCTCCCGAGTAGCTGGGATTACAGGCGCCCACCACCATGCCTGGCTAATTTTTGTATTTTTAGTAGTGACAGGGTTTCACCATGTTGGCCAGGCTGGTCTCGAACTCCTGACCTCAGGTGATCCATCTACCTTGCCCTCCCCAAGTGCTGGGATTACAGGTATGAGCCACTATGCCCAGCCTAAAAATACACTTTATTGAAGTGACACACAAAAAGCTGTACATATTTAATGTATACAATTTAATGAGTTTGGTGATGAGTATACACCCGTTAAAACATCACCACAATCTATGCCATAAATATATCCCAACTCCAAAAATTTCCTTCCAGGATTAGGACTCTTTTAATAGATAAATTAATTTAAGCAGAGGAAGATAAAGTAAAATGAACAAAATTATCTGAGCCTCCAGTGATCACATTTTCCCTATCACAGCGCCCTCTAGGTCCCCTTGAGTCTCATCACATGCACACAGGGCCCATGGTACCTGTCTTCATAGTGACTACAAGCCAGCCAATCAGGGACAATAGAATGCACTTGGAGTCAGGAACCCTCCACTCTAACTCAGCTGTGGTGTTAATTAGCTGGTGGCTTTGCAGCTCATCTGTAAAGTGAGGGATTGATCAGATGACATCTATACTCTTTCATTGCTCTAAAAATGCCTTGCCTCTGGTTTTACAGCCTTTAAGGCAATTAGAGATCACTTCTGCCTTAGAGAGCTTTAATTTGGTCCGCAGATCTATGCCATACTGTTGCCACATTTTGTTAGCCTCCACAAAAATACGCCAGTATCCTTGACATTCTTCTCTACTTCTCTGCTTTTTTTTACACTTAAAATATGAGATTTAATGAAGCAGAATTGAGTGCCACACCAGTGTGATTCCCAAGGAAACTTGCAACTTACCTATAGTCTCTTTCTTTCTTTTTTTTTTTTTTAAATGGAGTCTCGCTTTGTCACCCAGGCTGGAGTGCAGTGGCGTGATCTCAGCTCACTGCAAGCTCTGCCTCCCGGGTTCATGCCATTCTCCTGCCTCAGCCTCCTGAGTAGCTGGGACTACAGGCAGTCGCCACCATGCCTGGCTAATTTTTTGTATTTTTAGTAGAGATGGGGTTTCACCATGTTAGCCAGGATGGTCTCGATCTCCTGAACTCATGATCCGCCCGTCTCGGCCTCCCAAAGTGCTGGGATTACAGGCATGAACCACCGTGCCTGGCCCCTATAATTTCTAGAGTATAATTTGGCATATTGTCTTCTATACTTCTCTGGTCTTTAAAAGTTTTTATACTACCCCCCTTCCAACGTTTGGAAATGAAAACTTTTTTTTTTTTCCAAATGACGTACTTATTCAGAATTCCAAAATGTAAACCAAATGTAAATGAGTAAGAAAGAAAGTTATATCAACAACTGAGAAAAAATACCCTTCTGGGAAAAATTTTTGTATTTGAAAAGACCTTTATGGATAGAATGTGAGGCAAACTTTTGTGCATAAGAAATTAATACAATTGTGAAGGTAGAGGAATGGCATGGAAATGGGTAGAGAGGGCTCAGCAACAGAGTGGTGGACTGGAGCTCAAGATTCCTGGAATTAATGGAAAGACCTTTTTAGGAGTAGATGTGTCTAATATTCAATTTTAAGGTGTTAGGTTTCTGTGATTTAAATCCTGCCCATTTCCTCAACTTTGTCTGCTACATACACTAACGCCCTTATGTAAGCTGGGCATTTCGTTTGTTTGTGTAGGGTGGGTAGTAGGGGTGCAAAATAAGGAAAAGGACTGATTCCACGAAAACTAATTCATTGAAAGCAGAAACTATTATTTATCAAGTGCTTCTGGGTTCCAGGCAATATATCTGGTACATTTAATCTTCTAAACTATTCTAGGAATTAGGTCTTATTATTTCTGTTTTCAAGATGATGAAACTAAACCCTAGGGAAAATACACATTATTTGTACCAAGTTATCCAAGGAGCAAATGCTGAGAGTAGGACTTGAATTCAGATTTGCCTGACTCCAAACTCCATTTCTCACCCAGTGATTTGCTCTCTATGGCTGCCTGTGTGTTACAGGAAAGACACAGGGCTGTACAGAAGAACGTCCTTTCAAATTGGGAAGGAGTCAAGAGACCAAAGAATGACCCAGAGAAGTCTAGTTATTCTTAATTAGGACTTACGGACAGGGCATTCCTGGGCAGCAGCAGGACATCTCCAGAGAACTGCTCTGCCACCCATCTGTAAACTGCTTTTAAGCTATTTTTTTTGCCCTTTGCCTACTGCATGCAACGAGACTGTTTTTTTGGTATGTTCCCAGACATGCTCTGGAATGTTTAGGTTCTTAGAGACACTTTCTTTTCAGCTGGTCGTCACGGCCTTGGCTCAATGCCCAGCCTTCAGGGCTCAAGGAGTGGACATACACCCTTAAGTAACCTGGTGGGGATCCATTACCCAAAACCATGATGGACAGGGATTTAGTCACTGGAACTACAAAAACCTGAAACTAGTAGCGAGTTATGCTTTCTACTCTTCTTTATATTATTCCTTCTGAGTTGGTTTTGTTTTTGTTATTGAAATATTTTGTATGTCAAAGTCCTAGCTGAGTTTGGTGGCTTATGCCTGTAATCCCAGCACTTTGGGAGGCTGAGGCAGGAGGATTGCTTGAGGTCAAGAATTTGAGGCCAGCCTGGGCAACATAGAGAGATCTTGTCTCTATTTATAAAAGATAAAATAAAGTTTAAAAATATCTAAACAAAATATATGGAACAACTATTTTCAGGCTTAGGATGACAGATATGGGCTATAATCCTTTAAAGAAGGGAAACTAGTGAGGTGAGCTCCAAGTTTATCTGCCGGAGCTCTCCGGACTGCAGAGTAAAGAGCCCAAGCAGAGAATAAGGGGCTTCTGAAACTGCTGAGAGAGTTGGAATTTGTGGGACAATGAACCATTGAGGGGGCTCTGCACTTGAAGGAGAATGGAGAAGAAAGGGGCCAGAAATGTTTGTGGGTTAGCTCCTGTGGGCTTCTTGGCTAAGGCTGAAATGCGTGTATGTAAGGCAAGGATCTGCAAGGCCTAGCAAAAGCAAAAAGTTGAAGAACTGAAAGGGGAAGTAGATAAGTTCAAATTATAGCTGAAGATTTTAACTGCTCTTTCAATAATTGATAGAACAAAAAGACAAATTATCTTGGATATGGAACATTTGAGCAATACTATTAGGTCAACTTGGACTAATTAACATTTAGAGAACACTAACCCAAGAACTGCAGAGTGTACATTCTTTTCAAGTCACTCGGAATGTTCAGCAAGATAAACTATATACTGGGCCATAAAATATGTCTCAAATTTCAAAAGACAGAAGTAATGCAGAGTATGTTCTCTGACCACTGAAAAATAAAACTAGAAATGAGTTGCCATAGATATCTTTAAAAAAAATAAAGCCCAAGCTGGACATGGTGGCTCATGCCTGTAATCTCAGTGCTGAGGCAGGAGGATAGCTCTAGCTAAGGTGTTTGAGACCAGCCTGGGCAACATTGTGAGACCTTGTCTCTACAAAAAAATTAAAAAATTATCCAGGCATTGTGGCATGTGCCTGTAGTCCCAGCTACTTGGAAGGCTGGGGTGGAAGGATCACTTGAGCTCAGGAGTTCAAGGTTATAGTAAGCCATGATGGTGCTACTACACTCCAGCCTGGGTAACAGAGTGAGACCCTGTCTCTAGTAAAAAAACAAACAAACAAACAAAAAAGCCCAAATATTTTGGATATTAAATGACATACTTCTTTTTTTTTGAGACAGTCTCATTCTGTCATCCAGGCTGGAGTGCAGTGGCATGATCTTGGCTTACTGCAACCTCTGCCTTCTGGGTTCACGTGATTCTCCTGCCTCAGCCTCCTGAGTAGCTGGGACTACAGGCCTGCGCCACCATGCCCGGCTAATTTTTGTATTTTTATTAGAGACAGGGTTTCATCATGTTGGCCAGGATAGTCTGGATCTCCTGACCTCATGATCCGCCTGCCTTGGCCTCCCAAAATCCTGGGATTACACGCGTGAGCCACCGCGCCCGGCAAATGACATACTTCTAAACAACCTACAGGTCAGAAAAGAAATTCCAAGAGAAATTTTAAAGTATTTAAAACTGAATGATAATGAAAACACGACATATCAAAATTTGTGGGATGTAGCTAATGCAGCACTTAGGGGGAAATTTATAGTCTAAAATGATTGATTATATTAGAAAATAAATAAGCCTTCAAATTAAGGCTCTGAGTTTCCACCTTAAGAAGCTAGAAAAAAAAAATAAACAAAAAGTAAGTAGAAGAACCAATAAGAACGGAAATAAGAAAGATAGATCACAGAAAAGAGAGATCAAACTATTAAAGCCAAAAGTTAATTCATTGAAAAGGTTAATAAAATTGAGGAAAAATGATAAAGAAAAAACAGAGAAGAGACAAATTAAAATTATCAGGAGTCAAAAAGGGGACATCACAAGAAATCCTATAGAAAGAAAGGGAATAAGGGAATAACATCACAATAAATCCTATAGAAAGAAAGGTAATAAGGGAATATTATGATGAACTTTATGCTAATAAATTTGACAACTTAGAGAAAATGTACAAATTCTTAGAAAAACCTATTTAACCAAAACTGATGCAAAAATAAATAGAAAATATGTATAACTCCATAACTACTAAATAAATTGAATTTGTAATTTTACAAAACCTCAAGCTGAGCACAATCGTATCTGTAGCCTCAGCTACTTGGGAGGCTGAGGTGGGCGGATCACTTGAACCTGGGAGGTTGAGGCTGCAGTGAGCCATTATTGTACCACTGCACTCCAGCTTGGGTAACAGAGTGAGAGCTTGTCTCAAACAAAAGAAAACAAAAATCAATCAATATAATTCATCACATTAACAGAATAAAGGGAAACAAATTATATCTCCATAGATATAGAAAAAGAATTTCACAAAATCCAACATCCATTTTTGAAAAATTTCAGCAAACTATGAAAAAAAGAGAATTCTCTTTTTTCTTTATTTATTCTTTTTTTTTTTTTTTTGAGACGGAGTCTCGCTGTTTCGCCCAGGCCGGAGTGCAGTGGCGTGATCTCGGCTCACTGCAAGCTCGGCCTCCCGAGTTCATGCCATTCTCCTACCTCAGCCTCCCGAGTAGCTGGGACTACAGGTGCCCGCCACCGCACCTGGCTAATTTTTTGTATTTTTAGTAGAGACGGGGTTTCACCGTGTTAGCCAGGATGGTCTCGATCTCCTGACCTCGTGATCCGCCGGCCTCGGCCTCCCAAAGTGCTGGGATTACAGGTGTGAACCACCGCGCCTGGCCTATTTATTCTTAAGACAGGGTCTCACGCTGTCACCCAGGCTGGAGTGCAGTGATCTCCGCTCACTGCAACTTCTGCTTCCTGGGCTCAAGCCATCCTCCCATCTCAGCCTCTTGAGTAGCTGGGACTACAGGTTTGTGCCACTATGCCTGGCTAATTTTTCGTATTTTTTTATACGGATGTGGTCTTACCATGTTGCTCAGGCTGGTCTTGAACTCCTGGACTCAAGCCATCCGCCTGCTTGGACCTCCTAAAATTCTGAGATTCCAGGTGTGAGCCACCATACCCAGTAGAGAATTTTCTCAATCTGATAAAGAACATCCACAAAAAGTTATAGCTAATTTTATATTTAATGATGACAGACTGAATGCTTTCTCCCATGACTGAGAACAAGGTGAGGATGTTCACTTCCATAGCTTTTAGGCAGCATTGTGTTGGAGGTCCTCGCCTGTTTAATATGTTTAATACAGCAAGAAAAAGGAATAAAAGTTTACAGATTAAAACAGAAGAGAAAATGTCACAAACAACGTGATTGCCTGCATAGTAATTCCTAAAGAATCTATTTAAAAATGACTAAAAATAATAAGTAAATTAGCAAGGTTGCAGGACAAAAGATAAATAATAAACAGTATGTCTATATTATGGCAAAAAATAATTGGAAGTTAAAATAAAAAATCAAAATATCACCAAAAACATGAACCCTTAGGGTTGCATTTAATGAAATAAGTGTAAGAGCTATATACTGAAACCTATAAAACATTGCTGAGAGAAATTAAAGACCTACTTAGGAGATGTATACATATTCAGAGATTGGCAGACTCCATATTCTTAAGATGTTAATTATGCTCCCACTCTTCAAATTATTTATAGATTGATTGCAGTTCTAATTAAAATCCCAGCAGTTTGCATGTAGACAATGACCAGCTGATTCTCAAATGTATGTAGAAATGCAAAGGACCTAGAATAGCTAAAATAATATTGAAAAAGGACAATATCAGAGGATTTATACTTCATGATTTTAAGGCTTACGAGATAGCTACAATATTAAGATAGTATAATCATATAATGATAGCAATTGAACAGAATACCATGGTCAGAACTAGACTCACCTATATATGCTCAATTGATTTTCAAGGTTCAATGCAGTATAATCTTTTTCTTTTTTCTTTCTTTTTTTTTTTGAGACGGAGTTTTGCTCTTGTTGCCCAGGCTGGAGCGCAATGGCACAATCTCGGCTCACCGCAACCTCCACCTCCCATGTTCAAGCGATTCTCCTGCCTCAGCCTTCCCAAGTAGCTGGGATTATACGCATGTGCCACCAAGCCCGGCTAATTTTGTATTTTTTGTAGAGATGGGGTGTCTCCATGTGGGTCAGGCTGGTCTCGAACTCCCGACCTCAGGTGATCTGCCCACCTCGGCCTCCCAAAGTGCTGGGATTACAGGCGTGAGCCACCGCGCCCAGCTTCAATGCAGTATAATCTTAAAGCATGCTGGATCAACATGAGAATATATTCATATACATAAAAAACATGACCTTTACCTCATACCATTTACAACAATTAACTTGAAATGTGTCATAGATGTAAAAATAAGAGCTAAAACTATAAAATTTCCAGATGAAAGTCAAGGAGAAAATCTTTGTGATGTTGGGTTAGGCAGTTTTCTTAGGACACAAAAACATTAGCCATAAAAAGAATCCATAAGTTGAACTTCATCAAAATTGAAAACTTTTGCTCTTCCAAAGACAAGAACACTGATGACAAACCACACAGAGAAAATATTTAAAAATTTATATCTTATGAAGGATTTGTATCTAGAATATATAAAAATCTTTTATAATTCAATAATTAGATAATGTAGTTAAAAATGGGCAAAACAGAATTTTCATCGAAGAATATTTTATTTTTATTTTTTTTTATGAGACGGAGTCTCGCTCTGTCATCCAGGCTGGAGTGCAGTGGTGCAATCTTGGCTCACTGCAACCGCTGCCTCTTGGGTTCAAGCAATTCTCCTGCCTCAGCCTCCTGAGTAGGTAGGATTACAGGTGTGTACCACCATGCCCGCCCAGGTAATTTTTGTATTTTTAATAGAAACGGGGTTTCACCATGTTGGCCAGGTTGGTCTCGAACTCCTGACCTCATGATCCGCCCGCCTCACCCTCCCAAAGTGCTGGGATTACAGGCGTGAGCCACCGCACCCGGCCCCAAACAATATTTTAAAACTGGCAAATAAGCATATGAAAAGATGCTCAGCATCATTATTCACTGGGGAAATGCAAATAAAACCACAATAAGGTAACATTACAAAGCAGTAGAATGATAAAATTAAATGAGTGATGATACTAATTTTTGGCAAGGGTATGAAGCAACTACTACTCTGAGTAATAGTTGGTTTTAAGTTAAAATACATTTAATGTATGCACTAGCAATCTCACTACTAGATATTTACCCAAAAGAAATGAAAACATTTATCCATTCAAAACCCTCTACTAAGATGTTCATATCAGTTTTATTGACAATATCCGAAAACTAGAAAATCCAGGTGTTCACCACCTGCTGAATGGCTAAACACATTGTGATTTTTTTTTTTTTTTTTTTTTTGAGAGAGGGTCTTGCTCTGTCACCCAGGCTGTAGTGCAGTGGTGTCTACCATAGCTCACTGCAGCCTCAAACTCCTGGGCTTAAGCGATCTCACCTCAGCCTCACAAGGAACTGGGACTACAAGTGTGCGCCACTACCCCCAACTGATTTTTTTTTTTTAATTTTTTTTAAATTTAAATTTAAATTAAAAAATTTTTTTTTTAATTTTAAAAAATAAAAATTTTTAAATTTTATTCTGTCACCCAGACTGGAGTGCAGTGGTGCGATCTCCACTCATTGCAACCTCTGCCTCCCAGGGTCAAGTGATTCTCAAGCCTCAGACTCCCAGTAGCTGGGATTACAGGTACACGCTACCATGCCCAGCTAATTTCGCATTTTTAGTAGGTTTTGCCGTGTTTTGGCCAGAGTGGTCTTGAACTCCTGGCCTGAAGATGATCCACCTGTCTGGGCCTCCCAAACTGCTGGGGATTACAGGTGTGAGCCACTGCTTCCGGCCCCAGCTAATTTTTTAAAAAATTTTTTGTAGAGACAGGGGTCTTGCTATGTTGCCCAGGCTGGTCTCAAACTCATGGGCTTAAGTGATCTACCTGACTTGTCCTCTCAAAGTGCTAGGATTACAGGCACGAGTGACTGTGCCCAGGCCATATTGTGATAGATATATACAGATGTATATACACACACATATATATACATATATACACATATATACATATATACATATATATTTGTGTATATATGTATTTTTTTGAAACATAGTCTTGCTCTGTCACCCAGGCTGGAGTGCAGTGGCATGATCTTGGCTGACTGCAAGCTCCGCCTCCCGGGTTCACGCCATTCTCCTGCCTCAGCCTCCCCAGCAGCTGGGACTACAGGCGCCTGCCACCATGCCCAGCTAATTTTTTTTTTTTTTTTTGTATTTTTAGTAGAGATGGGGTTTCACCGTGTTAGCCAGGATGGTCTCCATCTCCTGACCTTGTGATCTGCCCGCCTTGGCCTCCCAAAGTGCTGGGATTACAGGCGTGAGCCACCGTGCCTGGCCATATTGTGATATTTTTTAAAATCACAAAAAATTGTGATAATTCCATTCCATAAAATACTAGTCATTAATAAGATGGAAAGCACTACTGATACATGCAAAAATATTGATTAATATAATATTAATTAAAGCTTCCTAAGCAAAACAAGAGTTTTATTAATATGAAATTCTATGAAAGGCAAAACCATTGTGATAGATCAGTGGTTGCCTGGGCCTGAGGGTTGGGAGAGAGGAATGACTGCAAACTCACAAGAGAAATCTTTTTGGCGTGATGGAATGTCCTATACCTTGATTTCGGTCATGATTATGAGGCAGTATATATTTGTCAAAACTTATCAAACTGGCTGGAGCAGTGGCTCATGCCTGTAATCCCAGTATTTTGGGAGGCTGAGGTGGGAGGCTAGGAGTTCAGGACAAGACTGGGCAATAGAGCCAGACCCTGTCTCTCCAAAAAAAATCTAGAAGTTGGTTGGGTGTGGTAGCTTGTGCCTGTAGTCCCACTACATGGGAGGCGGTGGCAGGAGGATCGCTTGAGGCCAGGAGTTTGAGGATGCCGTGAGCTATGATCACACCACTGCACTCCAGCCTGGGTGCCACAGACTGAGACCCTGTCTCTCTTAAAAAGAAAAAAAAGTAGGCCAGGCATGGTGGCTCATGCCTGTAATCCCAGCACTTTGGGAGGCTGAGGCAGGCGGATCACGAGGTCAGCATAGTTAAACCCCATCTGTACTAAAAACAAATACAAAAAATTAGCCGTGTATGGTGGTGTGCGTGCGCCTGTAATCCCAGCTACTCGGGAGGCTGAGCAGAAGAATTGCATGAACCTGGGAGGCGAAGGTTGCAGTGAGCCAAGATGGTGCCACTGCACTCCAGCTCAGGCGACAGTGCAAGACTCCATCTCAAAAAAAAAAAAAATATATATATATATATATATATGTAAATTATATTTCAGTAAAATCAATTTCTAGGAAAAATATATTGCCCTTACAAGGAGTACCTTTTCATTTTCTTGTTAAATAAAGCACCTTATAGCTTTTACAAAGGAAGGAAAGAAAGAAAGGAAGGACGTAAGAAAGGAAGAGAGGGAGGGAAAGGCAGAAAGATAAATGATTATAGAAAGCTTCCATTTATGTTTAATAATACTTGGAGTAAAACTCTATAATACTTACTAGTAAAAGGCTTGAAGATAGGCACCTGGGAATTGATCAACAGGTGTGGCTACACAATAGGTGTGTGCTTCCTGAATTTTCAATAGAGGGTTATTTATCAACACCTGGCAGTCAAGGTGACTGCCTTGCTCTTGCAGAGCATGTCTTGGTTAAATTAAGGTATCAGAAGAGGGTTACCAGGTATCCCCCCACACCTGGAATAGCCCTAAGAGAACATACTTCTAAGTGGAAACATAGGCTATGTTCAGTCCTGGGTTGGCTCTAAAGGGTTCCTGAAGGGTGGAACACATAGACCCAGATTTAGCTTCGCTAAAGATCTTATCCAAAAAGAAGATAGCTTGTAATGAAAACCAGTCTCTTGGTAAGAGCTACCATTTCAGAATTTTCCAGAACAAAATAGTTATACCATATGTTGCTCATACACTTTGGGAGTATTTAAATTAAGTCTTTTTTTTTTTTTTCTTTTTTAAAGAGACAGAGTCTAGCTCTGTTGCCTAGGCTGGAGTGCAGTGGCACAAACACAGCTCACTGCAGCATGGAACTTTTGCTTCAGCCTCCCAAGTGGCTGGGACTACAGGTGCATGCCAATGTGCCTGACTAATTATTTTGTATTTGCAGGGATAGGATCTCACTATGTTGTCCAGATTGGTCTCAAACTGGCCTCAAGCTATCCGCCCGCCTTGGCTTCCCAAAGTGCTGGGATTACAGGTGTGAGCCATCACACCCAGCCCCACCAGTTGTTCATTAAAGGGCTCAAAATAAAACAACCAAAGAGCTAAAAGTATGAACCAGCAATTAAGGAGAACACATGGGATTTGGTTTCTTTGGCTAGCCTGATGCAAAGCAATTCCCAGCGGAAATCTCAGAGCTCAGAGCCAGGCTCAGTTGTTTCCAATGTCCAAGCTAAATATACTGATACCAGCTTCAAGGAAAAGGTAGGGTGATAAAAAGAAAAACAAACGATATGTCAAGAGGTATTATTTTCTCTGTTCCCAGAGGCAAATTAGTACCGAAAGGCAGTTTTTTGGCCTGAATAAGTCACTTTAACTACTCTGGGTTGGACTCTCTCTCCACCTCCTCTCTTCCTTAATTATTCTCTTTTTTTTTTATTTTTTTATTGTTATTTTTTTGAGATGGAGTCTTGCTCTGTCACCCAGACTGGAATGCAGTGGGGTGATCTCGGCTCACTGCAACCTCTGCCTCCTGGGTTCAAGTGATTCTTCTGCCTCAGCCTCCCGAGTAGCTGGGATTACAGGTACCCGCCACCGCACCTGGCTAATTGTTGTATTTTTAGTAGAGACGGAGTTTCACCATGTTGGCCAGGCTGGTCTTGAACTCCTGACCTCATGATCCACCCGCCTCAGCCTCCCAAAGTGCTGGGATTACAGGCATGAGCCACCGCGCCCGGCCAATTATTCTCTTTAATTAACAATAATTATAACTGCCTTGGTGTGCCATTGTGAGGTCTGAAAAAAAAAGCATGCAGGACTCCTACCACGATGCCTGTCTCCAAGTAGCTCAGTGAACAGTTAATATTATATCTAACATGGTGCTAAATACATTAAATAGCAAATATTATATGTAAAGGATGTGTGAATATTTTCTGTGGACCTCTACAGAGGTAAATTGTCACCATTACAGGATTAGCCATGCATGATGGCTCATGCATGTAATCCCGGCAATTAGGGAGGCTGAGGTAGGTGGATTACTTGAGCCCAGGAGTTGGACACCAGCCTGGGCAACTTAGTGAAACCCTGTCTCTACAAAAAATACAAACATTAGCCAGGCAGTGTGACTTGCACCTGTAGTCCCAGCTCCTTGGGAGGCTAAGGTGGGAGGATCGCTTGAGCCCAGGAGGTTGAGGCTGCAGTAAGTTGTGATTGCACCACTGCACTTTAGCCTGGGTGACAGAGTGAGTCCCTGTCCCAAAACAAAAACCAAACCAAACTAGAACAAAACAAAAAAAATTACAGGATTAATTCCCAGAAAGTGAAGAAACAGTAAGCATAATGGAGATGCACTTGCTTCTATCAGGGGAAGTAGAGATGAGAGATCCCCAGTGAGGGTGGTGTGCTGGGGTTATTCTGTTTGTCTCCCAGATCCATTTTTCTTCTCAGGAGGCTTTCCCCTGACAACATTATTACTTGAGCTCCCTCGCTACCTGGCTACCAGTTGGGTTTGGCCAGTGTGGGGCACTGGCAGAAACTCAGAGCAAATGGAGGGAAGTCTAGGCATTCCCTCCCTGCATTAGCATGGTGTCTTTAGCAGTGTTTGCATCCTTCCAGGACTACAGGCAACTCCTTACCATCTCAGCCCTCACTGGGCCCTGGTATTACTGTTTCCTTCCCTTGCCCTTTTATGTGTGGGTGGTAATGGCTTCCCACTGCTATGAATCTGTATGTGACACCGTTCCTTCTATATGCCATCAACTCTGTGCACACTTCTATAAGCAGGGCCTTCATTAGAGTCTCTGTGTTTGAAGCATCTAGGGCAAATGTAGTTTCTGCTAGGACCTTGACTGATCAGGGGTCTCCAAAACACTCTCAAGTGCACCCATTAGAGAAAGATACAGCTTTAATTATCTGGCACTTCCAAAGAGTGCCAACTACTTACCCACAATAGTGAAAGTAATAATTTTCCCGCTCCCTAGTAATTTTCCTGAAAACATTAGAAACACAGCTAGCAAGATGGAGGTGGAATAATAAAAGCCCTAAGTGGTAGAGAGAAGCTGGTAACATCTGGCAATAAGCCAGAGCTGGGAGGATAGGAGGAGAGAACCCAGCTTCACATGAATTTCTAAGTTTGAACTATTACATGTAGCTGATATGTTAAAAATTAACTAGAAGACCTTGCGTTACCTATGGATAACTAGAAAAACCATAGGGCCTGCTATAATGCTTACCCAGAGGGAAGAGGAAGAACAAGCCCCAATGAGTACATCTAAAAGAAGCAAATAAATTTGTTTTATTACATACCAGAAGCATGCTATTCAATATAATGCTTACATAGTTCCAGTGTATGAGTAATTATTAACAGCTCTGGAAAGACTTAATTGCACAGCAAAGGTCTTGGAAGTGGGTCTCAATTGCATGCCTACTTAGCTCTAGCCTTGTTACTAAATCATCAACCTTGTCATACTGGGATGGCAATGAATTTGTTCATTTCCTTATCATTTTATGACCAGAGGATGTTTTCTTCCCATTTTTTTGCCCTAGCATAATTTTTTTTTTGAGACAAAGTCTCACTCTGTCACCCAGGCTGGAGTGCAGTGGCATGATCTCAGCTCACTGCAACCTCCGCCTCCCAGATTCAAGCAATTTTCCAGCCTCAGCCTCCTGAGTAGCTGGGACTACAGGCGCGCACCATTATGCCTGGCTAATTTTTGTATTTTTATAGAGACGGGGTTTCACTATGTTGGCCAGGCTGGTCTGGAACTCCTGACCTCAAGTGATCCACCGTCTTCGGCCTTCCAAATTGTGCCTTAGCATAATTTTTATTATATACCTGCCATTGTATAATATTTTTATTCTTATATGGCAACCACATGACATGGCACCACATGACAAATGACCATAATATCCCACTTTATTAGTTTGACTATTGGTCTGTACTCTTGGATTAGATAGAAAGATCACATGAGTGTCGTTGCCACATGCAGAAGTCAGTGGTGGATCTGTAGGAGGGCAGTGGGTCAGAGAGGCAATGCCTGGGAAACAACTGCTTGTCACCCCAATCCAACTTCAGATGGTGGCTGTATTTTGTGAGCTCCACTTTCCAGGAGGTAATTCTTAGCTTTTTAGGTTCTGAAATTCAATTGTTAGGTCACCCAGAGGTGTTGTGTTGCTGATTAACGTATCTTGTCCTATCTGTGAAACCTATGTGGGAAGCCAGAATCTAATAGGAAGAGTTTACTTGGTGAGCATAGAATGAACACAAGGAGAATCAACTGATGACTTTAATGGCTAATGTCATCTGGGTATGATAAATAGTAGGAATCTGGCTGTGTCAGGCTATCTATGTCCATGGGCCAGGGACTCACTGCCCCGACTCATGCTAGAGGCACACAGTCAATGTCTGTGTCTTTAACTCTCTTTCATGCTTCATTTACAAACCCAGTTGCAACCTGAAAGACACATTCTATTGGGGTGATAACCATAAAGATACTTCAAGTTACGGTTACACTTTACTGGCCTGGGAATCTTACCATCCATCTCTTTACCGTAACTTTGCCTATCTCTGATACAATTATTTCTTTGCTTACATTATAATCTAGCTATCTGGGGCAGTCATTTTTCCTTTATCACCAACTTCTTAGGGAATCCTTGTTTTTGGCCATGTGTACCACCCATGGCTACCAGATGGGAGGCAGGATCTCCAGGACTCATCGTGCTGACTGCAACACTTCTTAATTTCAGGCTTCCAAGCAGAGGGACAGTTGGTTTTTCTCTCTGCAGGCAGTTTTTCTAATTTTTTTTTTCTGTCCTCTGGACCTCATATCAAAGGTTATTATTGCTTTTTCTTTTTTCCTTTTTTAGAGACAATATCTCATTCTGTCACTCAAGCTAGAGTATAGTGAATGGCTTGATCATAGTTCACTGCAGCCTAGAACTTGCAGGCCCAAGCGATCCTCTCACCTCAGCCTGCTGAGTACGTAGGATTACAAGTGCATGCCAGTATACCCGCTTAATTTTTTAATTTTTTTGTAGAGACAACATCTTGCTGTGTTACCCAGGCTGGTCTTGAACTCTGGGCCTCAAGCACTTTTCTCTCTCTTTTTTTTTTTTTTTGAGATGGCGTCTCGCTCTGTCGCCCAGGCTGGAGTGCAGTGGCGCAATCTTGGCTCACCGCAACCTCCGCCTGCCAGGTTCAGACAATTCTCCTGCCTTAGCCTCCCAAGTAGCTGGGACTACAGGCATGTGCCATTGCCTGGCTATTTTCTTTTTCGTATTTTTAGCAGAGACGGGGTTTCACCATGTTGGCCAGGCTGGTCTCAAACTCCGGACATCGTGATCCGCCCACCCCAGCCTTCCAAAGTGCTGGGATCACAGGTGTGAACCACTGCGCCCGGCTCAAGCACTTTCTCACCTTGGCAGCCCCAAGTGTTGGGATTATAGGCATGAGCCACTGAACCTGACTGGTTATTGCTTTTGAATCATCACATCTAGGACTTAAATAGCTTCACTTCTAAAACCTAAAACTCTAAAGATTCACACTCTGACTACAAATTCCCATGCTTCTAGTTATCGTTCCTTTTTTTCCTGCAATTCCTAACTCTCAATTTTGGAGGAAATTTGAAATACCTTGATCCCTCTATCTAACACCTCCTGGCCATATTTCCTTCCTTATATAATCCATAGGCAGATGGACTAGCACTTTAACCACTCTCTCTTGCTTGTTTCTTATAGTTCTGTATCTATCTGCCCTGCACATCCATGGGGCCAAACCAATATTGGCCTTTCTTGCTTCCACATTGGCAGCAGAGTACTGCTAAAGGAAAAACAACCATTAAGCAAATTGCAACCACTTCAAATTTATAATCTTCCATTTTAACTGTACTCATTTTTCAATCATTCCTTTACCTGAACATGGTCAGCTCCCCTCCTACTTAGCAGAAAATTTCACTATTTCTCAGGGCCTCTAGCTCACCCCCAACTCTGCCTCCCTCAGTTGATGATCTTGCTATTTATTTCTAGATAAAATAGAGGCCATCCACACACACTCATTTCCCACCACTTCCCAGCTTGAAAACATTCCCAGCCACATGCATTCTAGCTGCTTTGCTCCTCTCTTAGAGGAGCCATTCTAAGGCTAATCCTTCTACCGGCTGTAATTAGGTTGTTGCTTTTAAAAATCATTCCCTTTCTTTCTAGCCATGGCAACATGTATCTGATAGCTCCTTCTTCACAGGCTAAAAACAAAGCCTCTCCTTCATTCTACATTTTCCTCCACATATGAACCCCTTTAACCTTCCATTCACAGTTAAACTCCTCAGTAGTCTATACTCATTACTAGCTCGGTTTTCACGTTCCATTCATTCTCCAACTTACCACTTGTATTAGTCCATTCTCACACTGCTATAAAGAAACATCTGAGACTGGGTAATTTATAAAGAAAAGAGGTTTAATTGACTCACAGTTCTGCAGGCTGTACAGGCAGCATGGCTGGGGAGGCCTCAGGAAACTTACAATCATGGAGGAAGGCAAAGAGGGAGTGAGGAACTTCACATGGCCAGAGCAGCAGGAAGAGAGAGAGGAGGGAGGTGCCACATATGATCTTGGCTCACTGCAAGCTCTGCCTCCCGGGTTCATGCCATTCTCCTGCCTCAGCCTCCCGAGTAACTGGGACTACAGGTGCCTGCCACCAAGCCTGGCTAATTTTTTTGTATTTTTTTAGTAGAGATGGGATTTCACCGTGTTAGCCAGGATAGTCTTGATCTCATGACCTCATGATCCCCCTGCCTCGGCTTCCCAAATCGCTGGGATTACAGGTGTGAGCCACCGTGCCCAGCCAATGCCACACACTTTTAAACAACCAGATGGTAGGATAACTCACTCACTCACTATTATGAGAACAGCACCGGGAGGGCAATGCTAAGCCATTCATGAGAAACTGCCCCCACGATCCGGTCACCTGTCACCAGGCCCCACCTTCAACATTGGGGATTGCAATTGAGCATGATATTTTGGTGGGGACACAGGACACAGATCCAAACCATATCACAACTATCTACTTCCTGCTCCCCCCACACCCCCACCCCCACCCCCAGTTTTCATGAAACTCGTCTGAAAAATGTTATCGTTGGCCTTCTAGTTTGAAAAGTCAATGGACTGTTCTATCTCAATGCAGAAGTTACCACTCTTGGCCACACTTTCATTAGTGGACTTTTGTTATCCTTTTGAGTGCTCAGCATGAAACTTTCTTCTGATGCTCCATGATTTCCCCACTTTATGTGTCTTAGGGGAGGTAAAAAGTATATCTCACTATGGAAGTTAAAAAGAGCAGCATTGCCAGGCTCCTTTGCAACTAGGGCCCTGCTTATGACCTAGGCTTGGCCATTCTGATATACCTGCCCCAGACATGGAATTCATACTTGGTAATGCAAAGAGTCGGGGAGAGCTGGCTTCTCTCCGACAGTGAAGAACACGATAGCAGCATTTCTCTCTCCCCTTCCTCTTGCTCTTCCCCTTCCCCTTCCCCTTCCTCTTCCCCTTCCCCTTCCCTTTCCTCTTCCCTTCCCATCCCTTCTCTTCCTTTCTTCTTTTTTTGAGACAGAGTCTCACTTTGTCACCCAGGCTGGAGTGCAGTGGTATGATCTTGGCTCACTGAAACCTCTGCCCCTTGGGTTCAAGTGATTCTCATGCCTCAGCCTCCCAAGTAGCTGGGATTACAGGTGTGCACCACCAGGCCTGGCTAATTTTTTGTATTTTTAGTAGAGACAAAGTTATGCCATGTTGGCCAGGCTGGTCTTGAACTCCTGGGCTCAAGTCATCCGCCTGCCTCAGCCTCCTAAAGTGAGCATTTCTTTTCTTGAGGCAGTGCAAATAGTCCAGTCTTCAGAGATCGCAACTGTGGTGTCCTTATGCTACCAATTCTGGGGTGTGGTTTGTGATAGTGATTTGACTGCATAGCCTCTGCAGTTGATTTGATGAACTACCCAGTAGCCTTTAATTTTTTTCCTCTTATGTTTAAATCAACCAGAGTCAGTTTCTGCTGTTTGCAACTAAGGACTCTGACTAGTACAACTTTATTTGCATATTTTGCTGCTTTCTATTTTTAGTGAATCTATTATAGGTTTTTGTGTTGTAGTTACCATGAGGCTTACAAAGAACATCTTATAGATTTAACCAATTATTTTAAAGAAATGACACCTTATCTTAGATCACAAAGAATAGAATAGGCTTGTTTTGCAGCCTAAGATATTGTCTTTGGAGAATGTTGCATGTGCTAATGAAAAGGTATTTATTTATTTATTCTTTTTCTTTTTTTAAATAATAGAGAAAGGGGTCTCACCATGTTGCCCAGGATAGTCTCAGACTCCTGGGCTTGGGGAATTCACCCACCTTGGTCTCCCAAAGCGCTGGGATTTACAGCCGTGAGATGCCTTAACTGGGCCTTTTTTTTTTTTTTAAACTTCATTTTTGAAATACCTCTTTTGGTTGATTAGTTCTGCACTCCCATTTCCTCCTTCTTCCAATAGACACTAATTCTCATGTGTTAATATCTACCTTGAACTTGAATGTGTTCTTATAAAACACATGGTATTTTTGTGTGTATGTTTTTAAATTCACATAATTAGTATTTTGCCAGGGACCTCTTTCTTTTCTATCTTTTTAAAAGCTCAGCACTAAGCTTTAAAAAGTCTATATTGTTATATATCAAAGCAAGTTGCATTTATTTTAGGTTGGTGCAAAAGTAATTGCAATTTTCACCAGTACTTCATTGGAAAAACTGCAATTACTTTTGCACCAACCTAATAACTGCTACATGAAGGTGTTTCTGCCTCAGGCCTAGGATTTTGAACTTCCCTTTACCACATAAACATTGCAGTGAACATCCTTGTACACACAGTCTCATGCTCATCTGTGTGAGGATGTCTCGTGTATATTTTACCAGGAGGAAGTTGTTGGAACATGGGGAACACATTTATTAAATTTCATTAAGTACTGCCATATTTTCCCCCCAGAATGATCGTAGGAGTCACCTACCAACAGTGTTCTCATTTCTCATATCCTTGCCAATACTTATTATTCATCATTTTAATTCTTTTTTTTTTTTTTTTTTTTTTTTTGAGATGGAGTTTTGCTCTTGTGGCCCAGGCTGGAGTACAATGGTGCGATCTTGGCTCACGGCAACCTCCGCCTCCCGGGTTCAAGCAATTCATCTGCCTCAGCCTCCTGAGTAGCTGGGATTACAGGCAACTGCCACCATGCCCAGCTAATTTTTTGTATTTTTAGTAGAGACAGGGTTTCATCATATTGGCCAGGCTGGTCTCAAACTTCTGACCTCAGGTGATCTATCCGCCTCGGGCTCCCAAAGTGCTGGGATTACAGGCTTCAGCCACCACACCCGGCCTCATCATTTTAATTCTAAAATGCTGCAATATTTCACAGCTACCATAGAGAACTAATACCACAGCTTGATGATTTTTTAAATATAGTATATGTCTGTGAAACCACTGCCTGGGACACTGGATTGAAGGTGGGTGCCCTGTGGAGGTGGGTGGGAGCAGTGGGGTTGGCTACAGGCAGATTTCCCTGGTAGCAGAGACCTCAATAGCAGACAGCTTTGACAGGAACCGGACCCAAACATGGAGAGAATAATAGATACTACTGAGGTTCCTAAAAATAACCAGGACACTTTACAAGGAGATGGGTGACGTTGTGAATGCAATCTGTTTTTCCAGGTTTGGGTGGGTGGGGAGCATGTACTAACTTTCTGCCTGGCCCCTAGACAACATGCTCCTTGAACCTAAGGACTATATCTTACACGTGGTTATATTTCCAGTCTCTAAAACATTTCATGGCCCAGGGTGCTCACTAAATGTTTTTTGAATGAAGAACTGCATTCTCTTGACATAGTCTCTTTTATCTACAAAATGAAGAGTTTTCTCCCATGTTGAAATGATGTTTATTTTGCCTTTTCTTTCTACGTCCCAGCTAGCACTTAATTCTAGACTTCCCTACCAACGTTAGCTAAGAAGTTTTCAGCCATTGGCATCTCAGTTTCAATATAATCTTCACAACTTGGTCCTGATCTTTTTCATCCTGGTGTTATAGAGTTTTATCATGTGCTTTTGCAATATTTAGGTCTTAGGACATGTTCTTGAATCACAAAAGCTCCGGGCTTGGTTCCTATAATGCCTTCTACCCCTAATCAACCCTAGGAATGCCTACTCATCCTGAGTTCCAAATAAAATATCACCTCTTTAGGTATAACTTTGCTGATCCCCCAGGCAGAATTAGTCACTTCCTTGCTTATTTCCTCAAGTACTTTGTTCTCACTCTCATAGCCCTTACCTTGAGGTATCCTGATTTCTCTCTTAACATGTTTCTTCTGCATTGAAGGGAGGTCATCTCCTGAATAGGTTTATCTGGGTCCATATTTATTTACTTACTTATATATATTTTTGAGGCAGGGTCTCACTCTGTAGCCAAGGCTGGAGTGCCGTGGTGCGATCATAGCTCACTGCAGCCTTGGTCTCCTTGGCTTAAGGGATCCTCCCGCCTCAGCCTCCTCCTGAGTAGCTGGAACCACAGGCATGCACCACCACGCCTGCCTAATTTTTTAAATTAATTTTTTGTAGAGATGGGGGTCCCACTATTTTCTCAGGCTGGTCTTGAACTCCTGGGCTCAGGCGATCTTCCCACCTCAGCCTCCCTAAGTGCTGAAATTACAGATGTGATCCACTGCACCTGGCCAGTCTGGGTCCTCATTGATGAGCATAGAGCATACCACATAGGGGGTGCTTATATTATTTATGGTTCTACAGAGAAACAGAACTATTAGGATTAATTTCAAGGAATTGGTTCATATCATTGTGGGGGATGGCAAGTTTGAAACTTGCAGGCTGGAAATTCTGGTATGAGCTAATATTGCAGCCTTGAGTTGAAAAATCTCAGGGAGGCCAGCAGCCTGGAAGGTCAGGTAGGATTCTTTTGTTGAGACAGAATTGCTTCTTCTTCAGAGAACCTCAGTCTTTGCCCTTAAAGCCTTCAACTGATCGGATGAAGCTTTATTGAAATAATCTGCTTAACTTAAAGTCAACTGATAGTAATTGTTATACCTTGGTCAAAAATACCTTGACAGCAACATGTAGACAAGCCTTTGACCAAACAACTGGGCACCATAGACTAGCCAAGAAGACACATAAATTGATCATCACAGTGCTTAATAAATATTTGTTGCGTAAATAAATGAATAGATTTATTCATTCAACACAATAAGTGTTACACAAGTTCAGAGAAAAGAGCAATGGGCTTTGACATGGATTTCTAGACTTACAATTTTCTTAACAAGTAATAGAATAATCATATTTTGTTCATTGAGCAGGATGCCACCAGAATGCCCTCCAAAAAACAGAGAGAGAGAATACATACATTTGTGAATTAAACAAATTTAGATACATGGACACATGAAGTATGACCATCCAATTACTTTTATTCTAGATGGGGGAAATATGGCATTAATAAGCTTCGATCAAAATTATTTTACTATTACTTGTTGTGGTACCAATGAAAACATTTTAAGAGGAAAATAGGAAGGCTTTGAAGTGGTTCTTTTTTTTTTTAGATTCAGGGTCTTGGTCTGTCACCCAGGCAGTGGCAGGATCATAGCTCACTGTAGCCTGGTCTCAAGCGATCCTCCCACCTCGGCCTCCCAAGTAGCTAGGAATCTAGGCACGTACCACCGTGGCCAGCTAATTTTTTCAAACTCTCAGCCTCAAGCAATCCTTCTGCCTTGGCCTCCCAAAATGCTAGGATTATGTGAGCCACCACGACCCATCCCTGAAGTGGATCTTTATACAGATTAAAAATGGTTAATTCAGAATGTTCATTTCCAAGTTTTGACTAAGCCCTGAAGCCAACAAGGTGCTGGAAGGAGCAAGAAGGAGCAGGACTGAGGGCCAGTGGTTAAGGGGTTAACATGGTGAGAATGGGGCCTCCCTTTATAAATGGTGTTTCCCAGGCTGGAGTCTTTCCTTCAAGTGGCTCAGGAGGCAATAGTGAAAAGATCGAGGGCTTTTTTAGGAGCCTCAGTTTCCTCATCTGTGAAATGGGCATACCAATAATGACAGATATGGACCATATGAAATTACAGATATTCAACCATTTTTTGGTTGACAGAAATGACAATTTCATATGAAAAGGGCAAATGGGTAAGATTAGCGGAAGAGTAGATGGGATATAGGTACATTGTAGGGGATCAATCTTTATTAACAGGTTTAGGCTTGGGCTGGAGGCAGAGGTGAACTCTGGCCTGAAGAGCCAAAGGTAGCTCTGAGGCTTTTAATTCAGCTCCTGGAGCAGGCAGACAGGGGACAGTGAGATCACCTCCAGCTCTGGGCTCTAGTCAGTTGAGCTGCTGCCTCTTTAGCAAGACCTTGGTTGTTTTTTTTTTTTTAACCAACAAATATTCTGGTTCAGTATTCTGGGTAAAAAGGATCCAGGGTTGGCCGGGCGCAGTGGCTCACGCCTGTAATTCCAGCACTTTGGGAGGCCGTGGCAGGCAGATCACCTGAGGTCAGGAGATTGAGACCAGCCTGGCCAACATGGTGAAACCCTGTCTCTACTAAAAATACAAAAAATTAGCTGGGTGTGGTGGCACATGCCTGTAATCCCAGCTACTTGGGAGGCTGAGGCAGGAGAATCACTTGAACCTGGGGGGCGGAGGTGGCAGCGAGCCGAGATTGCACCACTGCGCTCCAGCCTGGGCAACAGAGTGAGACTCTGTCTTAAAAAACAAAAACAAAAAAGAATCCCAGAGTTGAAAAAACCAGGAAAGCATGGATAATGAAACTGAAGACTGGTCAATTAAAGCCCTTATTTGTTCAATAGCACTCTCTAACCAGAAGCTGCTGAAATAGAAAACAAAATGGACTGATTTTCCTTTTATACCCCTATCTGCACACTGAGGCGGGGAAATGAAAGGGATTGAAGTTATCAAAAGCCAGACAGGAGGTGGAAAAAGTGAGACACAAAAGGGTGGGGAAATCTTTAAACTGGTTAATCAATTCCTCAACTATTCACATCAAAATTAAGTCACTACTAGTTGAATAAATGAATGAACATCTCCTTTAATTCTGATAACACCTCTACTGGTGTTACTATCCCACTTTACAGAGGAGGAAACTGAGGGAAAGAGAGATTAGACAATATTTCTAAAATGCTTCCAAATAAACTCAAGTTGTTATTTCACACCCACCAGATGTTAAGAATACTGTGCAGTATAGACAGCTGGCTTTCAACGCATTTATTTTCTCTCTCTTGATTTCAAAAACTGTCTTGTAATAAAATTTGACTGCTTGGGCAGTCTTACAATAAGCCCGTTCTGTTTCATGCTATCATATGCTCAGCTTCTCCAGGTTATCATCTGACAGGTATTTTTCAGATTGATTTTCTTATTTTAGTTGCTGTTTCTTCTGGTGTTAGAATTTTTATTTTTATTTTTTTTATTCTTTTTTAATTTTTTTTTGAGACGGAGTTGTCAGGCCTCAGCCCAAGCTAAGCCATCATATCCCCATGACCTGCACGTATACATCTAGATGGCCTGAAGCAACTGAAGAACCACAAAAGATGACATTCCACCATTGTGATGTTCCTGCCCCACCCTAGCTGATCAACTGACCTTATGACAGTACACCCTCCCCACCCTTGCAATAATGTACTTTGTGATATTCCCCTGCCCTTAAGAAGGTACTTTGTAATACTCTCCTCGCCCTTGAGAATGTACTTTGTGAGATCCACCCCCCACCCACAAAAAATTGCTCCTAACTCCACCGCCTATCCCAAACATATAAGAACTAATGATAATCCCACCACCCTTTGCTGACTCTCTTTTTGGACTCAGCCCACCTGCACCCAGGTGATGAAAAAGTTTTATTGCTCACACAAAGTCTGTTTGGTGGTCTCTTCATATGGATGCATGTTGACAGGAATCTTGCTCTGTTGCTGGGGCTGGAGTGCAGTGGCGCAATCTTGGCTCACTGCACCCTCCGCCTCCTGGGTGTTAGATATGAGTTCTAAATTTCTTTTCAAAGAATCAATATGTCAATATGTTCAGTTCTTTGCCTTCTACTTTTAAACTTAACTTCCTCATAAAGCAACCTTTTTTGATTAGCTGCTCCACCCTGACTCATTTCAATCACCTGCTCCACCTGGACTCATTCCTATTACCTACTCTGTCATAACCAAAATTCCCACCAAACCACTCACCCTGTCACTCTCTTTAAATTAGCCAATTGGAATTAGTTTAGCCTGTGTGGTCTAACCCTAGCCAATAGGGGAACAACGCAGCAGCAGGGGCCACTTGGGTCAGGGATAAGAACCCCTTCCCCTGGCCAGGCATGGTGGCTCATGCCTGTAATCCCAGCACTTTGGGAGGCCGAGGTGGGCAGATCGTGAGGTCAGGAGATCGAGACCATCCTGGCTAACAGGGTGAAACCCCGTCTCTACTAAAAATACAAAAAAATTAGCCGGGTATGGTGGTGGGCGCCTGCAGTCCCAGCTACTCGGGAGGCTGAGGCAGGAGAATGGTGTGAACCTGGGAGGTGGAGCTTGCAGTGAGCCAGGATCGCACCACTGCACTCCAGCCTGGGCGACAGAGCAAGACTCAGTCTCAAAAAAAAAACCAAAAAAAGAAAAAAAACCCTTCCCCTCCCTTGTCCAAGTGTGTGCTCACCATTGCTTCATCTGTAAGGGCGCACCCTTCTATAGAAGTACCTTGCCTTGCTGAGAATTAAAAAGAAAATTTTATATTCGAGTGCTATTTCTTTTGCGGCACTGAAACTTTATACATAACACAGGTTCAAGCAATTCTCCTGCCTCAGCCTCCTGAGTAGCTAGGACTATAGGCACATGCCACCACGCCCAGCTAATTTCTCTATTTTTAGTAGAGACGGGGTTTCACCATGTTGGCCAGGATGGTCTCGATCTCCTGACCTCGTGATCTACCCACCTCATCCTCCCAAAGTGCTGGGATTACAGGCGTGAGCCAAAATTTTTATTTTTAATTATATGATTTAGATTGCTGAAGTTATGTTCATACTTTCTTTAAAAATCTAACTTAACTAGGATGCAAAATGTGGAGGGAAATTCTTCAGTATTAAGAAGCGTAGAGAATAATCATCACATTAGTGGTATTAATGAATGCAAGCTGCTTAGACATTCATTTTTTCATCCAGGAAGGAAAAAATAGAAATGTCCAATTATTTGAACTGGGTTTTAATAAAGATAAATGTAAAATGAAAACAGATTTTCTTCTTTTTAAAAACAGCATTTTTCTATTTTCAGCACTTCATGTGTCTCATCATAAAAACTTTGGAAATTACAAGAATGTATAAAGAAGAAATAACAATTCCAAATTCCTCCTCCATGAGAGAGCTACTGTGAACCTTCTAGTGTGTGTTTCTCTCCAGCCAAGAAAAGAGATTTCTTAAGATGGAAAGAATCCAGCTGGAAAATAACAAGATCAGTGAAGTGACTGCCCAAAATTCAAGGGAAAAAAGGTGAACCAACTGAGAAACCTTTTAATGCTTTCTATCCTTGCTCTGATATAATCGGTTCTTAGCAGGAGAAGACAGTGTGAACTTCCAGATTGCTCAAAAACACTTTCAGGCTTTCATAGACATGTAAACCAAAAAGCGACTGAGGCAGATCTCAGTCAATTTAGAGGTTTATTTTGCCAAGGTTGAGGATGTGCCCGGGGCTGTGGGACAAGAAACACAAGTCACAGTAGGATCTGTGTCCTGTGTTTTTTTCAAAGAGAGTTTTGGAAACTTCAGTATTTAAATAGGAAAGAGCAAACAGGAGGATGAAGAAAGTGAAAAAAAAAAAGGAGGGGTAGGCAATGAGGCAAGTGGTTATATTCTTGTGAAACTCTGATTAGCACTCCATGAATCTACATTTTACATGTGAAGAGAAAGGGGAGGAGTCAGTTGTGCATTCTTCTTGGCTCAGTAAATCTACGTTTTACATAATACAGAATAAGCATGTGAAATTACAGCTATCTGTTTCGGAATGAAAGGAAGGCAATTTTCGCATTGACTCAGTTCTCAAGCTTAACTTTTTCCTTTGGCATAGTGAGTTTGGGGTCTTGAGATCTCGTTTTCTTTTCACAGATATACCCCTTCCACCAGAGTTACTACAGTAATGGGCAGTTCTAGCCCTTTTTACAATTGGACATTCCCGTGAATATTATAGGAGAGGTCTGGAATTTGGTATTTAAGGTTATTTGAATTGTTTTTATTTAAGTGTAAGTGATTTCCATGAATGCTTCTGCTGGTGCAAATATTTAGGGAAAAGGAAAAGTGAAAACAAGATGATCTTACCTTGTAATTAAAGAAGAGAGGAGTTTTGAGGGGCAGAGAAGAGAGACCAGAGATGAGAATGGTGTGTGCTCCTGCCCAGATCTCTGGCCTGGGCTGAGCCTGAAGCTGGAGGAGCTGATTTGTTGAGAGACTTTGAGGATGTGAAGAACTGGGCCTTCAGGACCTGGTGGCAGATTGTGGCACTGATGGAGGCAGAGGTCAGCCTGCTCTGGCATCAGGTTTAGGTTTGGGTGATAGCACCTTTGAGGTCAGCTTAGAGATCTCTCAAAGGTGTCATTAGCAGTGGTGACAAGGAAGATCCCCAAGTGCCAGAATGGCCAGGGGTTGTGTACAAGTGGAAGGTAAAGAAAGAGATGAAAAACCTGGAGTGGGCAGGCTACTGCATGAGAGGCTCTCTTTTGAGGAGTCCCAGCAGATCAGGGTGAAGGGATGATATTTTTGTAAGGAGAGTTAGAGATCTCGTCTGAATATAAAAGGCAAAATCAGTAACCAGGTGTATTCATTATGAATTGCAATTCATTGTTAATGACAGCCAAATCATTGGCTGAAATTACAGAGGCCTAAACAATTCAGGTGAGGGTGGCTCCACAGCATCATTCATGTCCTGAGTTTATTCCAACTTTCTGCTCCACATCCTTGACAAGGAGCACAAGGTTTTTCATGGTTTCAAGATGATGCTTCAGCTCCTTCTATCGTATCCACTTTGAGGCAAGAAGATGGAGGAGGGGGTATTCATTTTTAGGGTTGCCATAACAAACTAACACAAACTGGGCGAGAATTTTATTTTCACAATTCTGGAGGCTGGAAGTCCAAGATCAAGGTGACATTAGGGTTGCTTTCTTCTGAGGCCTGTTTGACTTGTAGATGGCCTTCTCCATGTGTCTTCACATGGGCTTCCCTCAGTACCTGTTTGTGTCCTGATTTCCTCTTCTTATATGGCTCCCAATCGTGCTGGAGTAGGACCCACCCTAATGACTTCATTTTAACTTAATTACCTCATTAGAAGTTCTATCTCCAAATATAGTCACATTCTGAGATACTGGGGATTATGAGTTTAACACATACCTTTGGAGGGGGGTGGGAGAGGACACCTAATTCATCCCATAACAAAGGGGAAAATGCAAAAAAGTGTGTCTCAGCTAATCAGCCCTCCTTAAAGAGCTTTCTCTGAAGTCCCACCCCAAGAATCACCACTCATATCTCATCAGTTGTCTTTTGAAAAGAAGCTAAGTGGTTTTTTGTAGCTTAACACACTGCTGCACTTAATAAACTTGGGTTTTAGTTGGTAAGGAAGAAGGGGGATGTGGATGTTTGAATGATCTAGCCAGACAAGGTTATTCATGTTAATATGACTTTATTCTTGGCCACAGACTGGTATGGGCTCTGTAACATATGGCTTATGTCTGTGAAAAATTTACATCTTTTGGCAATGGATATTTTTTCCTAGGATGTTGTATTTGCATCTGTGTCTATGGTATGGAGTTTGGGGCCTGACCATCCACAATAGCCCTGAGTGTTGTCAACGAAGAGTCAAACTCTATAAAATATTTAAAGAGATTCATTCTGAGCCAAATATGAGTGACCATGGCCCATGACACAGCCCTCAGGAGATTCTGAGAATATGTGCCCTTGCCAAGGAGAAAGTCCATTCAGATGGTTGGGGGGCCTTAGAATTTTATTTTTGGTTTACATTCTCTCCCTTCTGGCCAAGATTAGCCAGAGGCAACATCAAAGGCCAGCAAATCTTTATTTTGTCCCATAGTGTTGCCAGGGTGGCAGGGCTACCTGCCCTGGGTCCATCCTGTCCCTCGGTAGGACTCTTTACGGCCGAGGCACTTAAGAGTCAAAAGACTTGCAGGCAATTAATTGTTCTAGGCCAGATAGGAATGGATGTGGACAGTCATTCATTACCTCTTAAAATTATTATTTGAAGTATAAAGCCAACAAACAAAAACCGAAGGCAAAGTTACAAAACTGACTTTAACTTCCACGTGTTGAGCTACTGAAAGCTTGGATTTAGGTTACAGACTTATGACAACTAGCTATACAAAACATAAGCATTGTTCTGAAAAAAATTATAAAAAATATCAATCTTCGTAACTCAGAACTGGGAGTATTATACCCAGGAGGCTTTTTCACAAAGTATCTTCATCCTGTCAGTAAATATTTTCTTTTAAGTCTGTGGGAAGCAGAAAGTACTTTATGGTTGGGGTGGATTCAAAAGTGACACGTAATAGCTTAGGAGGCAAAGTCCCTTATTTTACCAGCTGTTTAGGCATCTTTGTACCCCTCCTTGATTTGGATGATCTAACCTTGACCTAATTCTATCCCTCAAAACCGGCCGTTACAATCTCATGTGCCTACCTCTTCCACAGTAGTCCCTGGGCCTAAAGGGAGGGTATTTGTATAATTTTAGAATCAGAACATTTGCAGTGAAAAACAGATTGGTCCCAGTGGGATGCCAAATGAGGGAGATTCGCATCTCTGCTTTTCAGAATACCACAATTTTGGTTTCCTTGGAAGTAAAACAAGGAGAGATAAATAACATCATTATTTTGACAATCAAAAGAGTATGTGTGTGTTAGAATAGAAAAAGGAACCTATTCCATTAAGGTACCAACTAAAGATATGAAGAAAAATTATAATCTGGGACTCTCTAGAGGATTACTGTAGCCAAGAAATAATTCTTGAAATCTGCATTCAAAAACAAAAACAAACCAAAAAACAAAAGTTAGGGCTGAAATCTAATTATATATTTTCTTGGAAACAATTTCTCTTTCTCTAGCCCCCCCTTTTTTCTGTTAAAGAGAAATTATAGACTAATTTATGTACAAAATAAGTTTTAGGCTTATTATGCTTGGCCTGATTATTTGCATAAAATGCAGCAAGAATTGATTGGCCATATAGGCTCCTTTTAAGTTGGCTTTGTTGGAACTTTACCTAAAAATATGTTATTTTAGTTAAAGTCTTGATAAAATAACCAGTGTCTCCAATTGTTCTGTTTTTCAAACTCTTAATAAACTTACACAAATAACTATATTGTCACAAAATTACAATCCAAATTTTGGAGAACCAGAGAGAAAGGCAAATTTGCTTACAAAACCATACTTCACAGAAATAGTTCAAAAGAAAAAGAGTTTCTTGACCTTTCTTTAACCAGAGCAGCAGATTTCAAACAAGACGTTTGTTCGAAACGCCATTCACAGGCCAAACAGCTCGTGAGAGCTGCCTATCAGGCACTGTAGAATCTAGCAGCTCCTCACACAGTTAGAATTAGTCCTGAGGAAAAGGGGCTCCCTGCTCATGAGTATCTCCTCCTTGCATCCCCAGGTAGCAAGATCCTACGTAAGCCACTTTTGTTTTATCACGGAACTCTTTTGGGCACCATTATTTCCATTAGCATAGGGGTAGCTTCAGTCAACACTTCATAGCAAGGCAGTAAATGCCCCTCAAGTGGAAATTCTTTAGTCCAGTTTTTGTCATTGGGAAGTACTCGCAGTCTTTTGCCATCAGCCCCAACCAAAAAATGCTCCACAAAGGGCTATGAAATGGAGGATTTGTCCCAACTACACTATACTTTGTGGGCTCAAGCAATCTTACTAGTTCCTATTTAGCATGTCCAATTAACATTTCCCAAGAGGGCAGATTTACATGCCTTCAGTTTTATAGTACTAGATAGGGAAAAGATCTCCCAGTTAGATACAATATTCATTTTCATAAGACATTTAGGTAAAGAGGTTACAATTACCTTACATAAAGCCTGTTTAAACATCTTAAATTTCCTAATTCTATTAACCTGTATGTTTTTATACTTCAGTTCCAGGAACTTTTTTTTCTACCCCCAGACCATTTTACCTTTTCTGGTGGAAAAGGGTTTGGGTTCCCAGCAGGGAGTTGTGTATGTAAGACCCATGAAAGACAGCAAATTTGATAAGACTTCTCAAAAAGTCTTATGATTCTGCGGGAGGGGCACCCATGTAAAAGGGGAACCCTCCCAGCCAAAAATTTACCATGACCTGGGTAATAGGCATATTCGGTGGGAGGATATCCCAGTCATTATAAGGCCAGTCCAACATGGCTTGCACATGGAGCATATTAACAACTTCATCTGGAGTGCTCCACTTGGTATTTTATAGGGAGAGTTGGGCAGTTCCCTTCTCAGGGCAAAGAGACTTTACAGTGGTGTTTATCTGGTTCACTAGGCTGGTTGTTCTCTCAGGGATAACCCCCTATGCATGTGGATCATATATGTTCAGTGATTGTTCAATCGTGAGCTGTGTGTCCTGCATCAACCCAAACAAGCTCTTACATTCTGTAGCATTTAAAATTAAGGATTTTGTCCTTAAGGTAGTTATTTTTACAATCCATTATAGTAAAAGTTTCTCAAGAAGCTGATGATGCCAATTTACAAAATGAAACCATTCCTTTACTTTATACCCTCTGGTTTTATTAGTTACTTGGCTTTCCCTTCCCCCACATTTACTGTCTTCTTGGTAGCCATACTCAGAGTTCTAGCATTCATTTCCCTGGTTTAATTTTTCTTTTTATCCACTTAGTTTTGTCTGTATAATTTTTCCATTATTTTAAAGCAACTCTTGAATAGTCTGTTAACTAGAAAAAAAACCCCTACATTTTCTTTAGCAAAAGCCACATCCTTGTGTTTTATAAGCTCCACCAAAAACATATTTTATGCTCCTACTATTTTAATTCTTAGTAACCCAGATTTCCAGTGAAAAACTTGAGAGTTTAACATGACTTTAAGATTTTAAACTACAAGATAATTATGAGATTAAATTTACCAAATTAATCTTACCAGAGATTACTAAGGTTATGTGAATTAAAAGCATCTGAGCTACCCTCTACCAATCTGATAAGCACTACTTTTTTAAAAAAAGTCAATTGATTAGCTCTTCCATATAATTTGATAGTGAAATATCTCTTCGACATGATACATATAAACATAGAGATCCAACAGGCACACAGAGTAAAAAGGCAGGCTCAGGAGATTTTTCATTTGCCTGTTTTTGAAAATGTTTGACCTTCCTTTGGATTATTAATTTAAAATAGCTACAGGAGCTAATAAAAAGTGAAGGAGAGTTACCATCCAAGGTCTTTTCAAAAAAGAACTGAACTTCTGAGATATCAATTTGAAGAATTTCAAAGAAACATTATAGAATTTGAAAATTGAAAACTTCTTGCATTAAGAAAAAGTATTTAAAATAAAACCTTATTTTAACCATTCTTTAGGTTTTTATTACTGTAAAATCTTCTTTTAACCAATTCTTTAGTTTTGCATTAGTGTATTTTTATTTTTTTAATTTAATTTTTTTTTTTTTGAGATGATATCTCACTTTGTTGCCAGGCTGGAGGGCAGTGGCACGGTCTCGGCTCACTGCAACATCCGCCTCCCAGGTTCAAGTAATTCTCTTGCCTCGGCCTCCTGAGTAGCTGGGATTACAGGCGCATGCCACCACGCCCAGCTAATTTTTCTATTTTTTAGTAGAGATGGGGTTTCACCACGTTGGCCAGGATGATCTTGATCTCTTGACCTTGTGATCTGCTTGCCTTGGCCTCCCAAAGTGCTGGGATTACAGGCACGAGCCACTGCGCCCAGCATATTTCTGTATTTTCAATAACAAAGACCCGTCTCTCTAAAAGGACTATGATAATTAAAAAAAATTATATCCAACCAAACTATACAAATTTTTTTTGAAAAAAACAAATTTATTTTTACTAACTTTATTATGACTCACATAGACCATCCATGACATGCTTGGACTCTTTTGTCCTAAATATCTCTCTTGAACAATCAGTCATGTTATTTTAGGACAAAAACTCACCTTACAAGATTCTTTCTCATATAAAATTACTTTTGTTTTTTGCCTTTCTTACCAGAAATATCTCTTCATAGCTGTAACTTTCTTTCCATCTCTAATTTCCTGGTTCCTTTTACCTTGTTATGTACATAATCTTTAAGTAAGGTTTGAATTAGACAGAAATGTTTACCTTTGATAAAAACACGTTTAAAAAAAGGTTTTCTATAATTTTTAAATTGAAAAATTACCCAGACCTTTAATTAATATTTATTATTTAATATAACCTTAGTTTCTAAATTATATGACAAGTTTATATACAAGCATTTATTTCATTACATTTACTTGATTAATTTATTTAATAGTTTACCTAGATTATTTATGAAAACTGTGATAGTCATCATTTACAGTTAATTCCCTGTTACCTAATTTTATAAACTATGAAGTTCAAGTGTTTACTTAAGTAAGAAAATGTATACTTAAATAAGAGTATTTTTACCAATAACTCAGGATTTAGCTGTTTTCATTAAACCTACAATGTTACAGGTTTTATTTATCAAAAATTACAAGAGCAGGCTGAGTGCAGTGGCTCACGCCTGTAATCCCAGCACTTTGGGAGGCCAAGGCAGGCAGATCACGAGGTCAGGAGATCGAGACCATCCTGGCTAACATGGTGAAACCCTGTCTCTACTAAAAATACAAAAAATTAGCCGGGCGAGGTGGCAGAAGCCTGTAGTCCCAGCTACTCAGGAGGCTGAGGCAGGAGAATGGCGTGAACCTGGGAGGCGGAGCTTGCAGCGAGCAGAGATCATGCCACTGCACTCCAGCCTGGGTGACAGAGCGAGACTCCATCTCAAAAAAAAAAAAAAAAAATTACATGAGCAAAGATCATTCTGTTTTGGGCTAGGTTTATAGTTTGATAACCCTATGGCAAATCCTGAAACCTTGTAGTATTCTGCAGGGACAAGCATGAAACCACTTGATCAATAAATGCAAATAAAAATGCTAACAATTCTTAAGACATTTATATTATTATACAAATAATTTTAAAGCCTGCTTATTTATTAAAGATTTTATTTAAGTCACATGATCCTGGAAAAGCATTAAAGTCTCTATTTTTTTCTAATAAAGTATTTAAGTGATTTTATTTTTCTTTAAGCCAATTAATTAGAGCTCTTTTATATATTTTTAGTAGTGAAACATTGTATACATGACACATAAATACATAGAAATATTAGACATGCAGATAGAAGTACATTTTATAGATACATAAGGCCTCTTTTTTTCCTATTTCAGACTTCCAAATTCTTGATAACCTCTTTCATTACCCAAGGCAGTTGTCAGCTAAATAGCCCTAGATTTGCATGTTAAAGAAAACAACTCTTAGGTGGAAAATCAAAGTAGACAGAAAAATTCTAGTGTGCTAGAGGGAAGTTAAAATGGATTTAATTGCCAAGTTAAACATAAAATTGTAGGCCAGGCATGGTGGCTCATGCCTGTAATACCAGCACTTTGGGAGGCCAAGGCAGGGAGATCACCTGAGGTCAGGAGTTTGAGACCAGCCTGGTCAACATGGCAAAACCCCATCTCTATTAAAAATACAAAAATTAGCCGGGTGTGGTAGCAGGCCCCTGTAATCCCAACTACTTGGGAGGCTGAGACAGGAGAATTGCTTGAACCTGTGAGGTGGAAGTTTCAGTGAGCCAAAATTGTACCATTGCACTCCAGTCTGGGGGATAGAGCAAGACTGCCTCAAAACAAAAAAACAAAAAAAAAACAAAAAAAACATAAAATTGTAGAAATCTATCATAGGGTTGTATGAGGAGACCAATTTTATTTAGATAGGTAGATCTAATCTTATTTTGGTATTTGGTTACATAGATAAGTTCTTCAGTGGTGATTTCTCAGATTTTGGTACACCCATTACCCAAGCAGTGTACACTGCACCCAATGTGTAGTCTTTTATCCCTCACCCCTCTCCCACCATTCCCTGAGTCCCCAGAGTCCATTATATTATTCTTATGCCTTTGCCTCCTCATAGTTTAACTTCCACTTATATTCCATTGTATATTCTCTAAGTAAAAATATGCAATGTTTAGTTTTCCATTCCTGAGTAACTTCACTTAAAATAATGGTCTCCAACTCCATCCAGGTTGCTGCAAATGCCATTATTTCATTCCTTTTTATGGCTAAGTAGTATTCCGTGGTATATAGATACCATATTTTCTTTATCCACTTGTTGATTGACGGGCATTTCAGCTGGTTCCATATTTTTGCAATTGAGAATTGTACAGCTATAAGCATGCCTGTGCAAATGTCTTTCTCATATAATAACTTATTTTCCTCTGGGTAGACACCCAGTAGTGGGATTGCTGGATCAAATAGTAGTTCTACTTTTAGTTCTTTAAGGAATCTCCATACTGTTTTCCATAGTGGTTGTACTAGTTTATATTCTCACCAGCAGCATAAAAGTTTTCCCTTTTCACCACATTGATGCCAACAACTATATTTATTTTTATTTTTTGATTGTGGTCGTTCCTGCAGGAGTAAGGTGGTATCACATTGTGGTTTTGCTTTGCATTTCCCCAATAATTAGTGATACTGAGCATTGTTTCATATGTTTGTTGGCCATTTGTATATCTTCTTTTGAGAATTGTCTATGTACGTTCTTAGCCCACTTTTCGATGGGGTTATTTGTTTTTTCCTTGCTGATTTGTTTGAGATCTTTGTAGATGCCAGATATTAGTCCTTTGTCAGATGCAGAGTTTGTGAAGATTTTCTCCCGCTCCATGGGTTGTCTATTTACTCTGCTGATCATCTCTTTTGCTGGTGCAAAGGCTTTTTAGTTTAATTAGGTCCTATCTATTTATCTTTGTTGTTGCATTTCCTTTTGGGTTCTTGGTCATGAATTCTTCGAACTCTTTGCCTAAGCCAATGTCTAGAAGAGTTTCTCTAATGTTATCTTCTAAAAATTTTGTTTCAGGTCTTAGATTTAAGCCTTTGACCATCTTGAATTGATTTTTGTATAATGTGAGAGATGAGGATCTAGTTTCATTCTTTGACATGGGGCTTGCCAATTATCCCAGCACCATTTATTGAACAGGGTGTCCTTTCCTCATTTTATGTTTTTGTTTGCTTTGTCAAAGATCAGTTGGCTGTAGGTATTTGGCTTCATTTCCGGATTCTTTATTCTGTTCCATTGATCTATGTGCCTGTTTTTATACCAGTACCATACTGTTTTAATAACTATAGACTTGCAGTACTGTTTGAAGTTAGATAATTGTGATGCCTCCAGATTTATTCTTTTTGCTTAGTCTTGCTTTAGCTATGTGGGCTTTTTTTTTGTTCCATAGGAATTTTAGGATTTTTTTTTTTTTTTTTTCTAGTTCTGTGAAGAAAGATGATGGTATTTTGACGGGAACTGCATTGAATTTACAGATTACTTTTGGCAGTATGGTCATTTTTACAATATTAATTCCACCCATTCATGAGCATGGGATGTATTTCCATTATTTTTGTGTCATTTATGATTTCTTTCAGCAGCGTTTTGTAGTTTTTCTTGTAGAGATCTTTCGCCTCTTTGGTTAGGTGTATTTCTAAGTGTTTTATTTTATTTTTTGCAGCTGTTGTAGAAGGGGTTGAGTTTCTGGTTTGATTCTCAGCTTGGTCACTGTTGGTGTACAGCAGTGCTACAGATTTGTATACATTGATTTTGTATCATGAAACTTTACTGAATTCATTTATCAGAGCTAGGAGCTTTTTGGATGAGTCTTGGTTTTCTAGGTATACGATCATATCATTGGTGAACACCACCTTTTTGACTTCCTCTTTACCAGTTTGGATGCCCTTTATTTCCGTCTCTTGTCTGATTGCTTTGACTAGGACTTCCATTACTTTGTTGAACAGAAGTGGTGAAAGTGGGCACCTTGCCTTCTTTCAGTTCTTAGGGGAAATGCTTTCAACTATTCTCTGTTCAGTATAATGTTGGCTGTGGGTTTGTCATAGATGGCTTTTATTACCTTAAGGTATGCCCTTCTATGCTAATTTTGTTGAGGGTTTTAATCAAAAGAGATGCTGAATTTTGTCAAATGCTTTTTCTACATCTACTGAGATGATTATATAATTTTTGTTTTTGTTTCTGTTTAAGTGGTGTGTCACATTTATTGACTTGCGTATGTTAAACCAACCCTGCATCCCTGGTGTGAAACCCACTTGATCATCACTGTATTATCTTTTTGATATGCTGTTGGATTTGTTTAGTATTTTGTTGAGGATTTTTGTGTCAATACTCATCAGGGATGTTGGTCTGTAGTTTTCTTTTTTTGTTATGTCATTTCCTGGTTTTGGCATTAGGGTAATACTGGCTTCATAGAATGATTTAGGGAGTATTCCCTCTTTCTCTATCTTTTGGAATAGTTTCAGTAAGTTTGGTACCAATTCTTTGAATTTCTGTTAGTATTCAGCTGTGAATCCATCTGGTCCTGGACGTTTTTTTGTTCACAATTGTTTTTATTACTGTTTCAATCTTGCTACTTGTTATTGGTCTGTTTAGAGTTTTTATTTCTTCCTAATTTAATCTAGGAGGGTTGTATATTTCCAGGAATTTATCCATCTCTTCTAGGTTTTCTAGTTTGTGGGTATAAAGGTGTTCATAGTAGCCTTGAATGATCTTTTGTAGTACTGTGGTATCTGCTGTCATATCTTCCATTTTGTTTCTAATTGAGCTTATTTTGATCTTCTCTCTTCTTTTCTTGGTTAATCTCGTTAATGGTCTATTGGTTTTGTTTATCTTTTCAAAAGACCAATTTTTGTTTCATTTATCTTTCATATTGTTTTTTGTTTGTTTGTTTCAATTTCATTTAGTTCTGCTCTGATCCTTATTATTTCTTTTTTCTGCTGGGTTTGAGATTGGTTTGGTCTTGTTTCTATAGTTCCTTCAGCTGTGAGCTTAGATTGCCTATTTGTACTCTATTCAACTTTTTGATGTAGGCATTTAATACTATGAACTTTCCTCTTAGCCCCTCTTCTGCTGTATCCCAGAGGTTTTCATAGGTGTGTCACTATTGTCATTCAGTTCAGAGAATTTCAAATTTCCATCTTGATTTCATTGTTGACCCAAAGAACATTCAGGAGCACATTATATAATTTCCATGTATATGTGTAGTTTTGAGGGCTCCTTTTGGAGTTAATTTCCAATTTTATTCCACTGTGGTCTGAGAAAATAATATAACTTTGATTTTCTTAAATTTATTGAGACTTGTTTTGTGGTCTATCATATGGTCTACCTAGGAGAATGTTCCATGTTCTGATGAAAATAATGTATATTCTACAGATATTGGGTAGAATGTTCTGTAAATATCAGTTAAGTCCATTTGTTCTAGGGTATAGTTTAAGTCTATTGTTTCTTTGTTGACTTTCAATCTTGATGGCTGTCTAGTGCTGTCAGTGGAGTATTGAAGTCCGCCACTATTATCATGTTGCTATCAATCTCATTTCTTAAGCTTAGTAGTAATTGTTTTATAAATTTGAGACCTCCAGTGTTAGATGCATATATACCTAGGATTGTGATATTTTCCTGTTGGACTAATACTTCTGTCATTATATAATGTCCCTCTTTGTCTTTTTAACTGTTGTTGCTTTAAAGTCTGTTTTGTCTGGTATAAGAATAGCTATTCTTGGCAGGGCACAGTGGCTCATGCCTGTAATCCCAGCACTTTGGGAGGCCGAGGCGGGTGGATCATGAGGTGATGAGATCAAGACCATCCTGGCTAACACAGTGAAACTCCATCTCTACTAAAAATACAAAAAAAAATTAACCAGGTGTGGTGGCGGGCACCTGTAGTCCCAGCTACTTGGGAGGCTGAGGCAGGAGAATGCCATGATCCCAGGAGGCGGAGCATGCAGTGAGCCAAGATTGTGCCACTGCACTCCAGCCTGAGTGACAGAGTGAGACTGTCTCAAAAAAAAAAAAAAAAAGAGAATAGCTATTCCTCCTAACTTTTGGTTTCCATTTGCATGGAATATCTTTTTCCATACCTTTACCTTAAGTTTATGTGTGTCACTATGTGTTAGGTGAGTCTCTTGAAGACAGCAGATACTTGGTTAGTGGATTTTTTTTTTTTTTTTTTCTTTTTCTTTTTGAAACAGAGTTTTGCCCGGTTGTCCAGGCTGGAGTGCAATGGCATGATATCAGCTCACTGCAACCTCTGCCTTCCAGATTCAAGCAATTCTCCTGTGCCACCATGCCTGCCTATTTTTTGTATTTTTAGTAGAGTTGGGGTTTCACCATGTTGAGCAGGCTGCTTTTGACCTCCTGACCTCAACTGAGCCACCCACCTCAGCCTCACAAAGTGCTGGGATTACAGGTGTGAGCCCCCACACTTGGCCTGGTTGGTGGATTTTTTTTTTTGAGACACAGCCTTGCTCTGTCACGTAGGCTGGAGTGCAGTGGCATGATCTTGGCTCACTGCAACCTCAACCTCCCAGGTTCAAGCAATACTCCCTGCCTTAGCCTCCCAAGTAGCTAGGATTACAGGCACCCACCACCACACCTGGCTAATTTTTGTAATTTTAGTAGAGACGGGCTTTCGCCATGTTGACCAGGTTGGTCTCAAACTCCTGACCTCAGGTGATCCGCCCACCTTGGCCTCCCAAAGTGCTGGGATTATAGGCAGGAGCCACTATGCTTGGCCTCTGGAGTGCAGTGGTACAATCTCGGCTCACTGCAACCTCCATCTCCTGAGTTCAAGCAATTCTCCTGCCTCAGCCTCCTGAGTAGCTGGGACTATAGGCACACACCACCACGCCCAACTAATTTTTGTATTTTTAGTAGAGACGGGGTTTCACCATGTTGGCCAGGATGGTCTCAATCTCTTGACCACGTGATCTGCCCACCTTGGTCTCCCAACGTGCTGGGACTACAGGCGTGAGCCGCCATACCTGGCCTGGTATCTTTTAAGTGAAGCATTTAGGCCATTTATATACAACATTTGTATTGAGATGTAAGGTACTGTTCTATTCATCATGCTAATTGTTGCCCGAATACCTTGTTTTTTTTATTGTGTTATTGTTTTATAGGTCCTGCGAGATTTATGCTTTAAGGAGGTTTATTTTGGTGTATTTCGAGGTTATGTTTCAAGATTTAGAACGTCTTTTAGCATTTCTTGTAGTGCTGGCTTGGTAGTGGTGACTTCTGTCAGCATTTGTTTGTCTGAAAAAAATTATATCTCCTTCATTTATGCAGCTTAGTTTCGCTGGATACAAAATTCTTGGCTGGTAAGTATTTTGTTTGAGGAGGCCAAAGATAGGACCACAATCTCTTCTGGCTTGCAGGGTTTCTGCTGAGAAATCTCTTGTTAATCTGATAGGTTTTCCTTTATAGGTTATCAGATGCTTTTGTCTTACAGCTCTTAAGAGTCTTTCCTTCCTCTTGACTTTAGATAACCTGATGACTATGTGCCTAGGTGATGGTCTTTTTGCACTGAATTTCTCGGATGTTCTTTGAGCTTCTTGTATTTGGATGTCTAGATCTCTAGTGAGACCAGGCAGTTTTCCTCAATTATTCCCTCAAATAAGTTTTCCAAACTTTTAGATTTATTTTCTTTCCCGGCAACACCAGTTATTCTTATGTTTGGTCATTTAACATAATCTCAAATTTCTTGGAGGCTCTGTTCTTTTTTTTTTTTGAAACAGAGTTTCGCTCTTTTTGCTCTTGATCCCTTGATGTGGTGCACTCCCTCTTTCCCTAGGGATGGGGTCCTGTGAGCCAGACTGCAGTGATTGTTATTGCTCTTCTGGGTCTAGCCACTCAGCTCCAGGCTCCAGGCTGGTGCTGGGGAAGGTCTGCAAAGAGTCCTATAATGTGATCCATCTCTAGTTCCCTGAGCCATGGCTACCAGCACCTGCTCCAGTGGAGATGAAAGGGGAGTGGATGGCCAGGCGTGGTGGCGCATGCCTGTAATCCCCGCACTTTGGGAGGCTGAGGTGGGCAGATCACGAGATCAGGAGTTCAAGACCAGCCTGACCAACATGGTGAAACCTCGTCTCTACTAAAAATAAAAAAATTAGCCGGGCATTGTGGCACGTGCCTGTAATCCCAGCTACTCAGGAGGCTGAGGCAGGAGAACCACTTGAACCTGGGAGGCGGAGGTTGCAGTAAGCCGAGATTGCACCACTGCACTCCAGCCTGGGTGACAGAGTGAGACTCTGTCTCAAAAAAAAAAAAAAGAAAGAAAGGGGAGTGAAGTGGACTCTGCGAGTCCTTGGTTGTAGTTTTGTTTAGCGTGCTGGTTTTCTTGAATGGTGATTATACTAGCAGTGAAGTTGTCACTGTCAGGACCTCTGGTTAGCCAGGGTATTGCAGGCAGTGGAATTAGCTGTTGTTTTCTCCTTTAGAGCAGGGTTGTTCTGTTATGTGTTACTGTGATGGCTTGAATTGATGGCCTCCAACCAGGAGGTGGCACTTTTGAGAGAGCACCAGCTGTGATAGTAGAAGGGAGATATAGGCTAGTTCTACATTGGCCAGGATAAGTTCTCAGGTTTCTCAGGTGATGGGTGGGGCCATTGAGCTCCCAAGAGTTTATGTCTTTTGTCTTTGGCTACCAGGGTGGGTAGACAAAAACCATCAGGTGGGGGCAGGGTTGGGTGAGTCTGAGATCAGACTCCCCATGGGTGGGGCTTGCTATGGCCACTGTTGGGGATAGGGGAGTGGTTCTCAGGCCAATGGAGTTATGTTCCCAGGGGATTATGGCTGCCTCTGCTGCATCATACAGGTTGCCAGGTAAGTGGGGGAAAGCCAGCAGTGACAGGCCTTACCTAGCTCCCATGCAGCCAGCAGGGCCAGTCTCACTTCCACCATGCTCCCACCGACTGCACTGAGTTTATATCCAAGCAGCCTGCATGCAGGGGTGAGATCTTGCCCCAGGGTACAAGCCTCCCTATTGAGAAAGCAAATAGGGCTCTCAGGCCTCACCCCTCCCCACCTGCCTGCACTGTAAGCTGTGGCTTCTGCGCTTGTATTGGCACTTCCCCATTTGCCCCACCTGATTCTGTTCAGAAAAATTAGTGCTCAGTCCAAATTATTACAAAGTTCAGCTAGGAGCTTTCTTCTCTCTGTGGCTCCTCCCCAGTTCCACTGGCTGTCTTCACTTCCCCAAAGACCTCTGTGAGATAAAGCCAGGAATGGCTTCACTGGGCTTGAGCTGGAGACTGGGAGTGCCTACAGGGCTCTTCCCACTGCTTCTTCTGCTTTTATATTTCACTCAGCTCCCTAAATCTGTTTCAGCTGTAGGTAAGGTTAAATCCTTCTCCTTTGACCTGGATTTTCAGTTTCCCCAGTGAAGATGTGTGTTTGGAGGCTTTCTTTTCCTCCTCTCACACTTTGGGAACTCACAGTTTTTTGGCTGTCTTGTGGTGTTTGCAACGGCAAGCCACTTCTTTCAAAGGGTCTTTGAATTCTTTTGGTTTTCCTGGTATGTTCCTGCAGTGGTTCTTGGAGCAAAAGTTTACAATGTGAGTCTCCAGACACTGTTCTGTCTGTCCACGCAGGAGCTGCATGTTAGTCCTGTCTCCTATCCACCATTTTTCAGTAGTTCTAATTTAAGTCTTCTCTTTTTTATTTTTGAGACGGAGTCTTGCTCTGTTGCCAGGCTGGATGTAGTGGCATGATCTTGGCTTACTGCAACCTCCACCTCCTGGGTTCAAGCAATTCTCCTGCCTCGGCCTCCCGAGTAGCTGGGACTACAGGTGTGCATCACCATGCCCAGCTAGTTTTTGTATTTTTATTAGAGATGGGGTTTCACCATGTTGGCCCAGTTGGTCCTGATCTCCTAACCTCTGGTGATCTGCCCACCTTGGCCTCCCAATGTGCTGGGATTACAGGCGTGAGCTACTGTGTCTGGCCCTAAGTCTCCTCTTAAGCTCTGAGCACTGGATCTCCAAAGAGAGAATTATGAGGCTAGATGATGCTTTTACAGTGCAACTTTTTTTTTTTTACAAAGACATTTCTCTAAGTGTCTAAACTACATTCTTCCTTATTTTAAACATCAAACAGTAGCCTCTGTTGTAATAACTATTTTAGTTGGAAAAAAATCAGATAACACAATATAGAAGCAAGCAGTTTAAGATCTGAGAGAAAACACATTTGTTTACATTCTTGGGGTTCCACAGGGAAAAAGAGGTTTCTTCCTTAAAAGGAGTTTGGTACCTTCTCTGTTTACTTTAAGGAATCCCAGGATGTTAGACACTATTTTTCTAAAAAAAACTTTCTCAGTAAGAACATGGTCATAGGAGAAAAAATGAAAAACAAAACAAAACAAAAAGGCCTTTTAAATACACACACACACACACACGATTCTATAGCTTTTACTTCAGAACTCTAGCCATGAGATATTAATACAAATTCACAGGCTTGCAAAAAGCAAACACACAAAGAAACAAACAAAAAACGGTTGGCTCCAAACAGTGGTTTTTATCTCAGTAGAAAACAGTAGGCCAGGCATAGTGGCTCATGCCTGTAATCCCAGCACTTTGGGAAGCTGAGGTGGGAGGACTGCTTGAGCCTCAGAGTTTAAGACCAGCCTGGGTGACATTGTGAGACCCTATATCAAAATAAATTATTTTTAAATTTTTTTTAAAAAGAAAAAAAACAGTAGATTTAAAGAAGGCAGAAAAGAAAATAGAGAAAAAGAGAACTTAGAAAGCCTATAATTACATTTCGAACTTTGGGCTCTTTTCCCTTGATGTAAATGTGCAGAAAGACCATAATATGTTGATTTTATACAAACACTTGCAAGGAGCGGCACCATAAAACCAACAGAGCGCCTGAAAGCTGTCATTCGCCTTGTTTTTTCCTCATTCTTAGATTATTTGTTTCCCACTTTTTTTTTTCTTGAAAAGGAGGAGCTGAGCTGTGGTCTAGAGTTCAGTGTGGTGGGTTAAGTGTGCTGGTTGTGGGTTGGACTCCACAGTGTCACCACAGGGTTGTTGACACCCTCTTACATGTCTCAGTTTCTCTCTCCAGAGGTCTAAGCACCTCTGGGAGGGCTCAAAGCACGGAGTGACCAGGTCCTATATGCACTTCCGGGACAAGCCCTTTTTAAACTAATTTTGTTGGGGGTTCCCTGAAGGTCACTGCATGTCACAGGGGTCAACCCCACAGACATTCCCATGTGGCCCCCTGTCACCCAGGGGTGCTTTTTGGCTGGGAGGAACAAAATGGCCTTTCTCTTCAGAGCTGAGGACACTCAGTCTCTTATTTACCCATGAAAACAACATTTCAGTTCCCAAGGCAAATATGCACAGGCAAGCCAAATCAAGATTACTTTTGGAAGAAAAAGTAATGGAGAAGGCCCGTTAGAATGTACCTCTGAACTAGAAGATCCCAAACAGGCCGGGCGTGGTGGCTCATGCCTGTAATCCCAGCACTTTGGGAGGCCGAGGCGGGCGGACCTTGAGGTCAAGAGATAGAGACCGTCCTGGCCAAGATGGTGAAACCCCGTCTCTACTAAAACTACAAAAATTAGCCGGGCGTGGTGGTGCGTGCCTGTAGTCCCACCTACTCAAGAGGCTGAGGTAGGAGAATGGCATGAACTCGGGAGGAGGCGGAGCTTGCAGTGAGCTGAGATCGTGCCACTGCACTACAGCCTGGGCGACAGAGTGAGACTCCGTCTCAAAAAAAAAAAAAAAAAATCCTAAACAATAACTTCCTCGGAGAAAAAAGTCGGCTCAGAATAAATTAAGGACCGTCAACCAAAGGGAGGTCCAGGGCTCAGGAGGACTCGTCAGCTCCACTGGTTGGAGAAGCTGGAAGTCAGGGAGGCTTCAATGGTTCCCTGCTAGTACCTTAGCTCCGAGTTTGGCTAACTCCTTCCGGGTCCTGAGTCTTCTCTGAGGCACCAAATTACTGTCAACAAAAAGAGTCAACAATAATTATTTAAGGGATTTATTCTGAGCCAAATATGAGTGACCATGGTCTGTGACACAGCCCTCATGAGATCCTGAGAACATGTGCCCTGGCCAAGGAGGAAGTCCATTTAGATGGTTTTGGGGGGCCTTAGAATTGTATTTTTGATTTACAGTGTCACCAGTAGGGTGAAATATGTGTGGCTGTGTTTTGGAGGGTGCTAAATTTTAGGTTGAGAAGAGGAGAAGCAAAGGAAAAACAGGAGAAAGAAAGAAAAAGGAAGTGTGGGAGTAGGAAATGAGGAAGAGGACAAGAGGAAGGGAGAAACCAGGAGAACGAGTGCCAGGAAGAGGAATTGGCAGGCCTCCTTTCCCAGACACCGCAGCAACCACCTCCGGTGATAGGGTGGGGGTAGGGGAAGGATCCTGGGGCAAAGTCCAGCAGCAGGATGAACTGATCACTGGGCAAGCAGTCACTGTAAAACAAGCCTAAGAAGAAATGCAGGCCAACAGATGAGAATGAAGGCAGAAGATAGAGGTGGGTTCCAGAGAGAGAGAGAGAGAGAGAGAGAGAGACAGATCCCGAACAAGCAGCTGCCTACAATGTAAGAAGGTTTCTGAGGCAGTGTGGGGCCGTGCCCTGAGGGGCACAGTGGGAAACAGTCCTGAAAACCTGGCAGGCTTGCTGCTGAAAGCTCCCGCTCTTTGTTGTTACTTTGGAGAGAATACTCCCACTTGGTACCCTGCTAATCAACAAGCTTACTAAGTTCTGAGTCATCAATTTTCCATTCTTTTTTGGGAAATGATGCTAAAGAGAAATACTGTAACCATTGGACTAATTCTGCTCACCTCTATCATGGCCATACTGGTGATCCCTGTGACCCCAGCCCTTGTGTACGATCTGTCCTGGAAAGTATTATTTAATTTCTGACGCAAATGTGGCAATGCTCTTCCATCAGCAGAGGCTGGCAAAGCTCCCGAGAGTGAGAACGAGGGATGGTGTTACCATGGTAACGAGATGACCGGCTGAGTGTAGATGGAGCTAAGCATCTTTCTATTGAAGAACAGGAGTAGCTGTTCTTAGCCTCTACTTGCACCTGGGGAGTCACAGCCGATTTACATAAACCCCTCACTTTTCATTAAAAGCAAACACACAAAAGGATTGAGGAAGGCAAATTTTCTCTCTCTTCTTGAGCTGTGACTTCCATCTTTTAAAAAAATAAAAGCAAATTTAAAATAATAAGAGCTAACATCTCCTACTGGGGAGGAAATTAAGAACAAATGTCCGGGAAGCGGGTACTCTTTAACACCATTTAGGTTTTTTGATTTGTTGTTTCTAATTAAGATATCGGTTTCTGCTGAGGGCATGCCTAAGGTAGGTTAGATTTTAAAATACTTGCCAGCCTTTGAAGGATGAGACATATTAGCTAGTAAGCCAGTTTATTAGTGATGTAACATTAAACAGCTTACTTACCCTTCTTAACCTACATTACAATAAATGTACTTCCTCCTAAGGTCAACACTTAAAAGTCAAAACACTCATACTGGATGTTTGTTTACAAACAAATTCCTGATGGCAGTGCTGAGGACCAGAATATGCTGCTCCAAAATATGGTTTTTTGGCATAAGGATTATTTTGAGCTGATTATTTTGAGAAACTGCAGACACAGGAGAAATTCTGAAAACAGAATACTAGAAGTTACTGTTTTGTAAGAGAAATTTGTATCTATAAAGGGAATCTCCATTTGTAGGAGTGCCTCCTCTGTACCAGGAAGAGATGGATGACAAAGTCACTAAAATGTGTATAAATGGAGAAGGCACTGGCTGAAATCTGCATAACAAACCTTACCCTTGTTTTTCCTGAGCATCTCCACATAACCAGCCTTCCCAATATCATTCTTTCTTTGTTTCAGCACACGATGGTATTTAAGACTAAATTTAAAGCCATCTCTTTGAGATTTACCAATTTCAACAGATATCTCCTATGTACACATGTTAATAAACCTGTTTGTTAATCTGTCTTTGGCTATAGATGTCTGTCACTCTGTCCCAACCAAGAACTACAAAGGATAGGGAGAAAATTATTTCCCTTTTGTACAGTAAGATTGACTTTTTTTTTTAATATCCCAATGCTGTAGCAAATTGAATGTATAATATAAGAGTTTTGGCTAAAAGAATGTTTATAAGTAATCACTCACATGAACACTCATACATTGGAGGTGAGAATGAAAAGGGGACAGCCTCTTTGGAAAAGAATTTGGCAGTTAAACACACTTACCATATGTGATAGTTAATTTGATCTAATTTAATTTTTATTTTTTTGAGACAGGGTTGTGCTATCACCCAGGCTAGAATGGAGTGGTGTGAGCATGACTCAGGGCAGCCTCAACCTCCCAGGCTCGAGAGATCCTCCAATCTCAGTCTCCCAAATAACTGGGACTACAGATGCATCCCACCATGTCCACCTAATTAAATTTTTTTTTTTTTTTTGTAGCTATGGAGTCTTACTATGTTGCCTAGGCTGGTCTTGAACTCCTGACCTCAAGCCATCCTCCCCTCTCAGTCTCCCAAAGTGCTGGGATTACAAGTGTGAGCCCACTGTGCCTGGCCCATATGTGATGGTTAATTTTATATGTCAACTTCACTAGGTTATAGTACCCAGTTGTTTGGTCAAACATCAGTATAGATGTTGCTATGAAGATATTTTAAAGATGTGATTAACATTTACAATCAGTAGATTTTGAGTAAAGCTGATGATCTTACCTAATGATGGGTGGGCCTCATCCAATCATTGGAAGACCTTGAGAGCAAAAGCTAAGTTTCCCCAAATAAGAAGCAGTTCTGCCTCAAGTCTGCAACACAGAAAGCTTGCCTGACCTTTCAGGCTCCTGGCCTCCTCAAAACTGCATCAACTCTGTGTTAGTCCATTCTCATGCTGCTAATAAAGACATACCCAAGACTGGACAATTTACAAAGAAAAAGAGGTTTAATGGACTCACAGTTCCCCATGGCTGGGGAGGACTCTCAATCATGGCAGAAGGCAAAAGAGGGACAAAGGCATGTCCCACATAGCAGCAGGTAAAAGAACCTGTGCAAGGGAACTGCCCTTTATAAAACCATCAGATCTTGGCCTAGCATGGTGGCTCATGCCTGTAATCCCAGCACTTTGGGAGGCCAAGGCAGGTGGATCATGAGGTCAGGAGTTCAAGACCAGCCTGGCCAAGGCAGGAGAATCACTTGAACCCGGGAGGCAGAGGTTGCAGTGAGCCGAGATCATGCCACTGCACTCCAGTCTGGGCGACAGAGCAAGACTCTGTCTAAAAAAAAAAAAGAAACCATCAGTTATTGTGAGCCTTATTCACTATCAATAGAACAGCACAGGAAAAACCCATCCCCATGATTCAGTTACCTCCCACTGGGTCCCTCCCATGACACGTGGGTATTATGGAAGCTACAATTCAAGATGAGATTTGGGAACACAGGCAAACCATATCAAACTCTTACCTGAATTTCCAGCCTGCTGGCCTGCCCTATAAATTTTGGACTTGCCAGCCCCCACAACTGTGCAAACCAATCCTTTTTTTTTCTTTTGAGACAGGGTCTCACTTCATCACTGAGGCTGGAGTATAGTGGTGTGATTATGGCTCACTGCAGCCTCAAACTCCTGGGCTCAAGATCCTCCCACCTTAGCATCCTGAGAAGCTGGGACTACCAGCATGCACCATCATGCCCAGCTAACTAAAAAAATTGTTTTGTATAGATGTAGTCTCATTTTGTTGCCCAGGCTGGTCTCAAATTCCTAGTCTCAGGTGATCCTCACTCCTCAGCATTCCAAAGTGCTGGGATTACAGGCGTGTGCAACTGTGCCCAGCCCTTGAACTAATCCTTAAAATAAATCTCTCTTTCTCTCTCTGTAAGTGTGTGTGTGTGAGTGAATACCCACACATATATGTATATGTATGTAATATATAGATACAGATATAGATAGATGTGTAGATATATAGGAGATATATATCTCCTATATATTTATATCACATTGATAATTTTTCTCTGGATAACCCTGAGTGATACACCATACAATCCAGTAATCCCAGCCCTAGGTGTTTATCCATGAGAAATAAAAACTTATAGTCACGGCCGGGCATGGTGGCTAATGCCTGTAATACTAGCACTTTCAGAGGCTGAGGCAGGCAGATCACCTGAGGTCAGGAGTCCAAGACCAGCCTGACCAACATGGGGAAACCCCATCTTTACTAAAAATACAAAAATTACGTCAGGCATGGTGGCTCACACCTGTAATCCCACCACTTTGGGAGGCCATGGTGGGCGGATCACGATGTCAGGAGTTTGAGACCAGCCTGGCCAATATGGTGAAACCCCATCTCTACTAAAAATTCAAAAATTAACCAGGTATGGTGGTGGGTGCCTGTAGTCCTGCCCACTCGACAGACTGAGGCAGGAGAATCACTTGAACCTGGGAGGTGAGGTTTCAGCGAGCTGAGATCACACCACTGCACTCCAGCCTGGCGTCAGAGTGAGACTCCATCTCAATAAATAAATAAATAATAAATACATAAAAATTTAAAAATTAGCCAGGTGTGGTGGCGCATGACTGTAGTCCCAGCTACTTGAGAGGCTGGGGCAGGAAAATCTCTTGAACCTGGGAGGTAAAGATTGAGGTGAGCAGAGATTGTGCCACTGCACTCCAACCTGGGCGACAGAGTGAGACTCTGGCTCAAAACAAAAACAAAGACAAAAACAAAAACTTATAGTCACATAAAGATGTGTACATGAATGTTTACACCAGCTTTATTTATAATCACCCAAGATGGAAACACAACGTACATGTCCTTCAATGGAGGAACAAATTGTGGTTCTTCCATGTGATGGACTACTACTCAGTGGTAAAAAGGAATGGGCAGGCTATTGGTATACACCACTACTTGGATCAAACTCAAAAGCATCATGCTGAATGAAATAAGCCTGCATGATGAATTAAATAAGCCTGCATGATGAATGAAATAAATCTGCATGAGTGTATTTATTATTATTATTTTTTAGATGGAGTCTCACTCTGTCACCCAGGCTGGAGTGCAGTGGTGTGATCTCAGCTCCTGCAACATCCACCTCCTGGTTTCAAGCAATTCTCCTGCCTCAGCCTCCCGAGTAGCTGGGATTACAGGTGTGGACACCATGACTGGCTAACTTTTGTATTTTTAGTAGAGATGGGGTTTCACCATGTTGGCCAGGTTGGTGTCAAACTCCTGACCTCAAATGATCCACTCGGCTCGGCCTCCCAAAGTGCGGGGATTACAGGCATGAGCCACCATGCCCGGCCTGCATGAGTGTATTTAAATAGAATTTTGGGAGAGCCAAAAGTATAGAGATAGAAAGTAGGTCAGTGGTTGCCAGAGGCTGGAGTAGGGGTGGGATTGCCACCAAAGGACCATGAGGGAATTTTTTGGGTGGTGTAAGTATTCTAAATCTTGATTATTGTTACATAACTGTGTGTATTCATCAAAACTCATAAATTTATATACTAAAAATGGTAGTTTTACTGAATATAAATAATACTTCAAAGAACTTGACTTAAAAAACAGTAATATTATGATCACTCTTATAATCTCACCTATTCTGTTGGAAGACTTGGTAAGGAAATCAATTCTAACAAATCACTGCTTTTCCAGAAAGACATAAGTACTTCATGGCTAAAGTGCAAAATAAATGTTTTTTCTGGGGTAACAGAAATTATCCATAGGTATAAATCCTCATTTATTTAAGATTACATCTAATATTTGCAGTTTCTTTTCTTTTCTTTTTTTTTTTTAAGAGACAGTCCTGGCCGGGCACGGTGGCTTACACCTGTAATCCCAGCATTTTGGGAGGCCGAGGCAGGTGGATCACCTGAGGTCAGGAGTTCGAGACCAGCCTGGCCAACAGGGTGAAACCCCGTCTCTACTAAAAATACAAAAATTAGCCAGGTGTGGTGGCAGACACCTGTAATCCCAGCTACTCGGGAGGCTGAGGCAGGAGAATCGCCTGAACCCGAGAGGTGGAGGTTGCTGTGAGCCGAGGTCGTGCCATTGCACTCCAGCCTGGGGGACAAGAGAGAGACTTTGTCTCAAAAAAAAAAAAAAAAAAAAAAAAAAAAGAGACAGGCCTGGGCCGCTATGCTTGGCTAATTTAAAAAAATTTTTATTTTACTTTGAGTTCTGGAATATATGTGCAGAACGTGCAGGTTTGTTACATAGGTATATATCTGTATCATTGCCCACCAATGATAGACTGGATAAAGAAAATATGGCACATATACACCATGGAATTCTATGCAGCCATGAGAAAGAATGAGTTCATGTCCTTTGCAGGGACATGGATGAAGCTGGAAGCCATGATTCTCAGCAAACTGACACAGAAACAGAGAACCAAACACCGCATGTTCTCACTCATAAGTGGAAGTTGAACAATGAGAACACATGGAGACAGGGAGGGGAACATTGGACACAGGGGCCTGTCGGGGACTGGGGAACAAGGGGAGGGAGAGCATTAGGACAAATACCTAATGCATGTGGGGCTTAAACCTAGATGATGAGTTGATGGTACAGCAAACCACCATGGCACTCTCAAAAAAAAAAAAAAAAAAAGAGGGCCGTGATATAAGTGGAAAAACAGGCTACAAAACAGAAGATGTGCTATGATTGTATTTTTTTAATACATGTGAATGTGCTTATAATTTGTTAGTAGAGTCAGCCCTCCGTATCTATGGGTTCTGCATCCATGGATTCAACACAGCACACATAGAAAATATTCAAAACAAAAAAACCGTCTGTACATATTGTACAGACGGTATTTTTGTTTTTGTTTTTGTTTTGAGACGGAGTTTTGCTCTTGTTGCCCAGGCTGCTGGTGTACAATGGCATGATCTCGGCTCACTGCAACCTCTGCCTCCCAGGTTCAAGTGATTCTCCTGCCTCAGCCTCCCGAGTAGCTGGGATTACAGGCATGTGCCACCACGCCTGGCCAATTTCATATTTTTAGTACAGACGGGGTTTCTCCATGTTGGTCAGGCTGGTCTTGAACTTCTGACCTCAGGTGATCCACCCGCATTGGCCTCCCAAAGTGCAGGTGAGAGGTGAAGATGGCTGGGCTTCTGGGTCCAGTGGGGACTTGGAGAACTCTTCTGTCTAGCTAAAGGTTTGTAAATGCATCAATCAGTGCTCTGTGTCTAGCTAATCAGGTGGGGACTTGGAGAACTTTTCTGTCTAGCTAAAGGTTTGTAAACGCACCAGTCAGCACTCTGTGTCTAGCTACAGGTTTGTAAACGCACTAATCAGCACTCTGTGCCTAGTTAATTGGGTGGGGACTTGGAGAACTTCTCTGTCAGGCTAAAGGATTGTAAATGCACCAATCAGCGCTCTGTGCCTAGCTAATTGGGTGGGGACTTGGAGAACTTTTCTGTCTAGCTAAAGGTTTGTAAACACACCGGTCAGCACTCTGTGTCTAGCTAAAGGTTTGTAAATGCACCAGTCAGCACTCTGTGCCTAGCTAATCTGTGGGGACTTGGAGAACTTTTCTGTCTAGCTAAAGGATCGGAAACACACCAATCAGCGCTCTGTCAAAACGGACCAATAAGTTCTCTGTAAAATGGACCAATCAGCTCTCTGTAAAATGGACCAATCAGCAGGATGTGGGTGGGGCCAAAAAAGGGAATAAAAGCAGGCCTCCCTAACCAGCAGCAGCAATCCTCTCGGGTCTCATCCCACGTTGTGGAAGGTTTGTTCTTTGGCTTTTTGCAATAAATCTTGCTGCTGCTAATTCTTTGGGTCCACGCTGCCTTTATGAGCTGTAACAGTCACCGTGAAGGTCTGCAGCTTTGCTCTTGAAGCCAGCGAGACCACAAACCCACTGGGAGGGACGAACAACTCCCGACGGGAGGAACCAACAACTCCCTATTGGCCACCTTTATGAACTGTGATACTCACTGCGAAGGTCTGCAGCTTCACTTCTAAGGCCGGCGAGACCATGAACCCACCGGAAGGAACAAACAACTCCAGATGCACTGCCTTTAAGAGCTGTAACACTCACCGCAAAGGTCTGCAGCTTCACTCGTGAAGTCAGTGAGACCACGAACCCACCAGACGGAAGAAACTCCGGACACATCTGAACATCTGAAGGAACAAACTCTGGACACACTATCTTTAAGAACTGTAACACTCACTGCAAGGGTCCACAGCTTCATTCTTGAAGTCAGTGAGACCAAGAACCCACCAATTCTGGACACACTGGGATTACAGGCATGAGCCGCCATGCCCAGCACAGATGTTTCTTTCTTGTTATTATTCCCTGAACAATGACGTATATTGGCCAGGCGCAATGGCTCATGCTGTAATCCCAGCAGTTGGGGAGGCCACTGCGGGCGGATCACCTGAGGTCAGGAGTTTGAGACCAGCCTGGCCAACGTGATGAAACCTCATCTCTACTAAAAATACAAAAATTAGCCGGGCATCGTGGCACATGCCTGTAATCCCAGCTGCTTGGGAGGCTGAGGCAGGAGAATCACTTGAACTCGGAAGGCAGAGGTTGCGGTGAGCAGAGATAGTGCCATTGCATCCCAGCTTGGTCAGCAAAGTGAGACTCCGTCTCAAACAAACAAACAAACAAAAAACAATGAAGTATAACAATGATTTACACAACTCTACATTGCATCAGTTATTATAAGTAATCTAGATATGATTTAAAGTATATGAGAGGATGTGCATAGGTTACACGCCAATACTATGCCATTTTATATGATTTTATATCAGGAACATAAGCATCTGTGTATTTTGATGTCTGAGGAAGGTCCTGGACCCAAAGCCCCACTGATATCAACAGATGACTGTATATACTTAGAACAAAACTTTGAGTAGAGATGAGGGTAGAAAAAAAAACTTGGAAGCCTAGAACAAAAGGTTTATAAATAGCAATAACTTCTTTATTCATGGTGGGGTTACAGAGTCAACACTTTTTATACTGTCTGCATTTAAAAAGTTAAACTGTTTTACTTTACAGTTAGGAAAAAGTTTATTTCCATTTGTAAGAGAAAGCAAAAGTTGTCTACTATTTACTACCTTCCCCATATCATTAACAACATGAAAATAATTATATGAGCATCTCTTTTTTTATTTTTTGAGATGGAGTTTCACTCTTGTTGCCCAGGCTGGAGTGCAATGGCACCATCTTGGCTCACTGCAACCTCTGTCTCCCGGGTTCAAGCGATTCTCTTGCCTCAGCCTCCTGAGTAGCTGAGTTTACAGGCACCCAGCACCATGCCCGGCTAATTTTTGTATTTTCAGTAGTATTTTTCACCATGTTGGCCAGGCTGGTCTCGAACTCCTGACCTCAGGTGATCCACCCATCTCGGCCTCCCAAAGTGCTGGGATTACAGGTGTGAGACACTGTGCCATTCCATGAGTATCCTTTTAATGGAAAAAAAATTATATATATATATAGACTTTTTTATGTAAGCATAGCGTCTCTAGTCCTAGCTACTCAGGAGGCTGAGGCGGGAGAATTGCTTTAATCCGGGAGGAGGAGGAGGTTGCAGTGAGCTGAGATGGTGCCACTGCACTCCAGCCTGGGCGACAAAGCAAGACTCTGTCTCAAGAAAAAAAAAAATAGGAGCTGGTGAGAAAAAGAAGATGGCCAGAAAGCATGAAGAAATGAATTGTGTGCAGAGGTTTAGTCTAGATATTCTGATATTGGAAATATATTAATATATCTGATCATATGGGTAGATTTGAAGAAAAATCATAAAATGGTCTCCATAGATGCTGAAAATACATTTGGCCAAATTTGGCAACCATGCTTGATAAAAATATTGACTTAGGTAGATATAGATGGATATTTCCTTAACATGGTAAGATAAATTGATCTCAGCTCAACATCACGCTTAATGCCAGAATTTATAAACATTTCCAATAAAGTGAGGAATAAGATAAAAGATGTCCATCATCACTGCTATTATTTCGCAGGGTGCTGAAGGTTTTAGCCAATGCAATTAGACAAGAGACAGAAACTAGGGGTATAAAAATTGGGAAAGGAGAAGGTAAAACTATCACTACTTGCATAAGTTATTATTGTAAACTTAAAAGTTCTAGAAAGAAGCAGAAGAAATACCTTTAAAATCTTGCAGTTAGGAAGACCTTTGCAACTATGCCTTAAAATCCTAAAGTCACAAAAGAAAAGCTTGATAAATTTGACTATATAAAATGGAAACTAGCACAAAAATAAAATGAAAAGGCAGGGAAAAGAAGTATATAAAATAAAAAGAACTGGGGAATCACATTTGCAACTCATATTCTGTCTCTGTAAGAACAATAACTAAGTAATGAGTAAAGAATGTGTACACCTGGAAGGTTGGCAAAAATCCCAAGGTTGGATAATTTAGGGGCCAAGAGCCCTCTGAATTTGCGCTGAAAAATTAACTTGCAAAAGGTAGATTATCTGGAAAAAAGGCATGCAAGTGTATTTAACATGTTTATATGGGAGATTGAACCCGGGAGGTGGAGCTTGCAGTGAGCCGAGATGGCGCCATTGCACTCTAGCCTGGGCAACAGAGTGAGACTTCGTCTCAAAAAAAAAAAAAAAAAAAAAAAAACGGGGGAAATTGTTCATTTTTTTTCTTCAATTTGAGAACAAGTACTGTTTATTAACTGACCCGATTAGAAAAATAATCATGGTAGACACCTTAGTTCATTCTTCTAAGAAGCCTGTTAATCTGGTCCTCCATGTTGCCAGCATCTCCACCTTCTACAAAATAGATGGTCAATTTCTTCATTCCACTTCTTGGAGAAGATAATTTGAAGGGCCACAGGAAGCTATTTGCTTCTTTGAAGCATTTTCCAACAGTATAGGTCTCATGAATCAGATCCTCCAGGCAGATGGTGCCATATTTACCAAGACACTGACCAATCAAAGCGTTATCTGTCAAAGCAATTTGCTTCTTACTGATTTTGCCATAGCCATGCTGGTAGATTACTTCATTTACTGACTTCAGATTTGGGTACCCCCATGCAACGTATGGCTCTACAATCCACAGCACGTTAGTTGAAGCCTTGTTGAGCTTCACAAAGGTTCCATTGAAGATTTGATGACGGCAAAGAAGCTGCAACACCTTTCGGACCTTTGTGCTCGCACCATTGATACCTCTGAATCTGATGACAAACACCAATTTGGGTTCTGCAGGTACATAGACGTTGCCAGCTTTTCTTGCCATCCTCACCATTCGAATTTCAGTTCTGTACATCTGCCTATATTCCTTGTGATTGTGCTTCACTTTTTCATAGATAAGTTTCCTTTTTGCCTTTCAAAACATCTTTTGGGCAAACTTCTTTCTCAGGCACTTGATCTTCAGTTCTGCGAAATTCCTTTGTCTTTTCTTAAGTTTCTGACACAGCAGGAAGCTGCTGCTGCTTCTCTTCGACACCCTCTATGGTTCTAGCTAGAAAAGAGGAGAAACTGCCCATTTTTATGCTTAGGTTCAACAATGTATGATCAGCCATGTAGAAAAATGATTGGACAAAAAGGGTCTAATCTAATGCTAATAGAATGAGTGGGGAAACCCAGCAAGGCCTCTCTGTCTAGATTCTTCTCGGCCTTCCTGAGCAGGCATTCCTTCCTTCTGAGTATGGGGAAAGATCTCTCTGGATTGGGGGCCTTCGGGCCTACAGTCAAACAAGGTAGGTCAGATCTTTTTTTATGGCCAGATTTTAGAAAGAAAGGCAGATGGAAACTTAGAGTAAGATTTTTAGGTTTTATGGCTGATTGGGGAAAAACGGTTCTGGTTTCTATGGGGAAAAGGGGTACTGGTTTCTATGGCCCACCTTGGGGAAGAAGGATTCTAGTTTCTAGAATTCTAGTTTTCTAGAATTCTAGTCTTGAGGGAGAATGGGACTGAGAGATAGGAGGGTAGGAGAAGGTCAGAAAAGAACTTTTGCTTTTGAGGCCTTCATTTTGGGGTATTGTTTTCTGAGCACCAGCAATAACATTCTATGGATGCGCCTGTGTGGAACTGGACATTCTTGTATGTTGCCAGTGGGAGTCTAAACTGGTAAAATGTCTATGGGTAGAATTTGGTAATAGCCATCAAAATTACCAACACAGCCCTTCACCCAGAAATTTCACTTCTAGCAATATATGAGACAGATATTCTTACATATGTTTAAAAAAGTATCTGTACGAGGTTACTTATTGCAGCATTACTTGCAAAAGCAAAGGGTAGAAAACAACCAAAGGTCTATCAGTAGCAGATTCGTTAAATACCTACATGCATATGTCAAATAAAATGAAATAAAAAAAAAGTTTAGAAGCCGCCTATGTGCTGTTATGCAAAAGCCTTAAAATATATTGTACATGAAAAAGACAAGATGGAGAACACGTTTTTGGAAAAAATTGTGAAAAATAAGGGTTTATATTTATGTTTACTTATATATGCATAAAGAAACTCTGGAAAGATACATAAGAAACTAAGAAAAGGAATGACCTATGGAGGTGAGGGAACTGAGCAGATGGGGACAAATATAGAAGGGAGGCTGTATGCCTTTTAATATTTCCTGGTTTTTGAACCACGTGAATAACCCATGCAAAAAATAAATTTAAAAATGTCTTTAGTGTGGCCAGGCACGGTGGCTCATGCCTGTAATCCCAGCACTTTGGGAGGCTAAGATGGGCAAATCACAAGGTCTGGAGTTCAAGACCAGCCTGAGCAACATGGTGAAACCCCATCTGTTGGGAATAGGCCCCCCAAAATCTCACCGTAAACTGGCCCCCAAACTGGCCATAAACAAAATCTCTGCAGCACTGTGACATGTTCATGATGGCCATGACACCCATGCTGGAAGGTTGTGGGTTTACCCGGAATGAGGGCAAGGAACACCTGGCCCACCCAGGGCGGAAAACCGCTTAAAGGCGTTCTTAAACCACAAACAATAGCATGAGCGATCTGTGCCTTAAGGACATGCTCCTGCTGCAGATAACTAGCCAAACTCATCCCTTTATTTCTGCCCATCCCTTTTTTTCCCATAGGGATACTTTTGGTTCATCTAATATCTATAGAAACAATGCTAATGACTGCTTGCTGTTAATAAATATGTGGGTAAATCTCTGTTTGGGGATCTCATCTCTGAAGGCTGTGAGACCCCTGATTTCCCACTTTACACCTCTATATTTCTGTGTGTGTGACTTTAATTCCTCTAGCGCTGCTGGGTTAGGGTCTCCCTGACCGAGCTGGTCTCAGCACCCATCTCTACTAAAAATAAAAAAATTAGCCGGGTGTGGTGGCGTGTGCCTGTAATCCCAGCTACTCAGGAGGCCGAGGCAGGAGAATCACTTGAACCCAGGAGGCAGTTGCAGTGAGCCGAGATCATGCCACTGCACTCCAGCCTGGGTGACAGGGCGAAACTCTGTCTCAAAAAAAAAAAAAAAATCTTTTGTTCTGAGAAATTGAGCAGTAAATTCCTGTTACTGGAATCCTTTGAAAAATGGAAGGAAAATTTTGCAGGTTATCTATAAACATTACATTCAGTGACAATAAAGAGGCAATTATCTTACATTCTGTAGAAACAATTCACAACACTTGATGCAATGCAAAACTCCAGACTGGAATCTGAGTAGAGCAGTTGATTTCCTATCAAAATTTTGCAAAATGATCTTTGAAGAAGATGGGAGAACTTGTCCTCCCAAGTTCAAGATGTCAAGTTTTATTTCAAAGCTATAGTAATCAAGAAGGTATAATATTGGCACAATGTTATACAGACCAAAATAATGGGGAAAAGCCTAGAAACAGATCCACGTGCATGAAAATATTATATGTGATAGGGTTAGTGTTGTAGATTGATTGGTGGATTGTTTCATAAATGATGCTGAAACAATTTGTTATTGTAACAGTGAAAAAAAGGCCTATCATGACTAACTCCATTTTGCTCCTAATGCTACCCTCCCCCAATTATATATTTTAGGTTAACTTCCTTCCGTATCTCTGCACATAGGCCATGTTAACTATGGGAGGAATTTAGTTTATAGGTTAATTTTAAAGCAAGGATGAAAATAGTGCCTTTCCCCAACCACCAAGGAGATGGGAAGAGCATATGAACAAGTAACAGTGTTTACTATTAAAACTAAATGTTAAAAATTTAGACAAGAAGAGGTGGCTGACTACTGTAATTCCAGCACTTTGAGAAGCCAAGGAGGGAGAATCGCTTAAGCACAGGAGTTTGAAAGTAGCCAGGGCAACTTGGCAAGACACCGTCTCTACAAAAAACCTAAAACCAAAAAACAAAACCACTAACCAGGCGTGACGGCATAAGCACGTAGTTCCAGCTACTTGGGAGGCTGAGACAGGAGGATCACTTGAGCCCAGGAGTTTGAGGCTGTGGTGGGCAGTGTTCATGCCACTGCACTCCAGCCTGGGCAATGAAAACAAAACAAAACACAATAAAAAACCCCCAAAACAAAAACTACTGGGGAGGTTGAGGTGGGAGGATCACTTGAGCATGGGAGGTTGAGGCTGCAGTGAGCTATGATCTCCTCACCGCACTCCAGCCTGGCTGACAGTGAGATCTTATCTCAAAAAAAAAAAAAAAAAAATTATGACCTGACCAAGGACAAAGAAGTTTACCCTTACTGCCCCTTAGAAGGGAATATCTTGATGTGGGAAAGCTGTTTATGATTTGTAATATTGTGCAGTGAAAATAGTATTCCCCTCTGTAAAAATGCATACATTGTATGATCTTTTTATAAAGTGATACATAGGAATATATTCATAGGAAAAATTTCTAGAATAATAGATCCCAGTGGATTTTAAACTTCATTCTGAAGAACTGTGAGGTGCCAAGAAGGTGCTTCGGGACTCAACTTGGCGGGTGTTTGCAGACCAAACTGTTGGGTTTTCAGGCATCCACCTCCTAATTGTATGTTTTACATATTGATAACCTACATAAGATTCATTTAAAGAAGTTTTGCAAGTTTGAAAAATTTGCAAATCACTTACATATACTGAGTGTAAAAGTAGTTATCTCTAGATGTTTTTCTCTTTTTTTTTTTTATTTAATCACTCAAGTCCCAACTGACCTATTAACAGGAAGCCCAATTACCTGCGGTAATTTTCGTTTCTTTGAATATCTTGCATTTTCAGATTTCTCTGTAATGCAAAGTATTGCTTTTGTAATAAGAACAATTGTTATTTAAATTTTTAAAAAGCTAATAAGACAAGAACAACATTACATTCACTTGATAGTGACATTTTAATACATTAAATCAGAAAAGAGTCTCAGCAAAGGAATTGTAGGGGGGGTTCTTATTCTTGAGTAGAGCACAGTGGTTTATTTGTATCTGTGGGTCTATCTGTTTCCATAGTAGCAACCTAGGTCAACTGAGAACAAGTGGATTGGGTTTTCTGTTGACTATGACCTCTTATTATCTTGTAAATTAAGTTCTTGCTCTATTTGGCTGTATGAGACCAATGACTGGGAGAATCTGAACCAAACTAGAGAGTAACTAAAGGACATAGTCAAAGCAAAAATATGAAAAAGTTTGTTTTAAAATCCTTCTGCATTAGCTGGGCGTGGCGGCGCAATGCCTGTAGTCCCAGCTAATTGCCAGGCTGAGGCAAAAAGATCACCTGGGCCCAGTGGAGGTGGCAGTGAGGTATGGTTTTACCACGGCAACTGCAGCCTGGATGACAGAGTGAGACTGGTCTCAAAAAAAAAAAAAAAAAAAAAAAAAGAGGAAGAAGAAAAATGACTGAATAAAAATCCCTCTGTAAATAATTTTACTTTATATTCCTGAATTTTTCGCAGGTGAACCAAGTAGCAAAGTGTTAGCATGGCTATTAAGTTCAGTAGATAGTCCTATTGCATTGTGTTACTTATTAGTTTATGTTAAGAAATGATCTACTAATACTTAATGGGTCTTGGCCTTTTAACATTTAAACGACTCCTCAAGTCTTTTAGGAAGTTAATAAAACACTGGTTCCTTCAGTTTTTAGAGGTAATAATGAGAGAAATAAGCATGTGGAGTTGGTTAAAGTAAATCTTTTTAATTTGGAAAGGTTTATCTTTTGACTTCCTGCCACTAGTGCATATATTCCCTGGGCAAGTTAAAAGGTTTTTTTTCTGCATTAATTTATCTTTGCTTTTCTTTTTTTATTTTTTTTTTTAACGTTTATTTTAAGTTCAGGGGTATCGACGAAAAGAGTCAAACTCTGTAAAATATTTGAAGAGATTTATTCTGAGCCAAATATGAATGATGATGGCCCATAACACAGCCATCAGGAGGTCCTGAGAACATGTGTTCAAGGTGGTTGGGGTACGGCTCAGTTTTGTACATTTTAGGGAGACATGAGACTTCAATCAAATACATTCAAGTAACACATTGGTTTAGTTCAGAAAGGTGAGACAACTTGAAGGGTGGGGCTTTCTGGTTACAGGTAAATTTAAAATTTTCTGGCTGACAATTTGTTGAGTTTATCTAAAGACCTGGGATTAATAGAAAGGAAATATTTGGGTTAAAATAAAGAATTGTGGGCTGGGCACGGTGGCTCAAGCCCGTAATCCCAGCACTTTGAGAGGCTGAGGTGGGCGGATCACCTTGGGAGTTTGAGACCAGCCTGACCAACATGGAGAAACCCCGTCTCTACTAAAAATACAAAATTAGCTGGACGTGGTGGTGCATGCCTATAATCTTAGCTACTCGAGAGGCTGAGGCAGGAGATTCACTTGAGCCTGGGAGGCGGAGGCGGCAGTGAGCCGAGATCGCGCCATTACACTCCAGCCTCGGCAAAAAGAGTGAAACTAAAAAAAAAAAAAGAAAAAGATGAAGAATTGTGGAGACCAAAGTTTTTATTGTGCAGACAAAGCCTTCAGGTAGCAGGCTCCAGAGAGAATAGATTGCAAATGCTTCTTATCACACTTAAGGCCTGTGTTGATGTTAATGTCGGGGAGGTATAATGAGGCCTGTCTGACCCTCACTGCCCGCCATGGCCTGAACCAGTCCTTCAGGTTAAATTTTAACCAGGCCCTGGCGGAGGAAGTAGTCCATTCAGATGGTTGGCGTGGGGGGTCTTAGAATTTTATTTTTGGTTTACAGGGGTACAAGGGCAGATTTGTTACATAGGTAAACTTGTGTCCTGGGGGTTTGTTGTACAGATTTATTCTTTCATTCATTCTGTAATTACTAACCAGGAGCTTCCCAAATGCAAGATTAAATGTCTATTGAGTACTAATGGTGTGAGCACTGTACTCATTGTGCCTGTAAACCTGAAAGCAAGTCAGGAGAAATTTGAGTTTGACTTAGCTTGACAAACGTATGTTTAGCCAACTTAGGACATTTCCTAATAAAAGTGAAACATCAACCCTTAACTTCATTTAGTAAAGGGTGTGAAACCATGCTTGCTTTTTAGGAACAACATCTCTAAAACTTATCTTTCGTTTCTTCCCATTATGGCAAAAGTGTCCTGTTTTTCTTATCCAAACTGAGGACTAAGCTCAGATTGTTTTTCTTATCTTGCCCAAATTCCTATCTAAGGGGTTTGGGGAGTCATGCCCTATGAACCATAAATTCTCATCAGATGAGTTTTGTTTAGACCTATATATTGTTACTACTTTCCAATCTGACTTTGGCATAATATTACGTGACAAAGAAGAAAATCAAAATATTTTACCTGAAAACGTGTTTCTTCGCCACATTTTGAAATGGCCCTGCAAAACTGCCCTTTGTGGGGGAAAATTTGCATCTGTAAAGAATCTCTATTAACATAGCCAGATCTTTTTCTTCTAGGCCCCCCCAATCCTGAAGAGATTAACTGAGAGTCTAGCACCACTTAAAGGTCTGAACAGGAAACCTTTGTCATCTGTTGTCTCTAAAGGCAGCCACTATGAGACTTCAAAAGAACCTTGGTCTCCGCAATCTTTTATCTTAACCTGAACATTTCCTTTCTATTGATCCCAGGTCTTTAGACAAACTCGACCAATTGTCAACCAGAAAATGTTTAAACTAGAACTCCCCCACCGTCCGCCACCCCCTTTGAATTGTCTTGCCTTTCTGGACCAAACCAATGTAATACTTAAATGTATTTGATTGATGTCTCATGCCTCCCTAAAATGTATGAAACCACGTTGCAGCTTGACCACCTTGGGCCCATGTTCTCAGGACCTCCTGAGGGCTGTGCCGTGGGTCATGATCACTCATATTTGGCTCAGAATAAATCTCTTCAAATATCATGATGTGTCATGATCAGACAATGAAACTTGACTTAAACAAAACTCAATACAAAAATTAACATGGAATGAGCCATGAACTTACATGTAACATATAAAATATAAACTCTTGGCTGGGCATGGCAGCTCACACCTGTAATCTTAGCACTTTGGGAGGCCGAGGCTGGTGGATCACCTGAGGTCAGGAGTTCGTGACCAGCCTGGCCAACATGGTGAAACCCCGTCTCTACTAAAAATACAAAAATTAGCTGAGTGTGGTGGTGGGTGCCTGTAATCCCAGTTACTTGGGAGGCTGAGGCAGGAGAATCGCTTGGACTCAGCAGGCAGAGGTTGCAGTCAGCCGAGATAGCACCATAGCACTCCAGCCTGGGCAAGAGAGCCAGAATCCATCTCAAAAAGAAAAAAAAAAAAGATAATTTGGCAGGTAGGGGAGCCAGGGAGTGGGGGAGTATTGACTGGTCGAGTGGGAGATGAAATCATAGGGGATCAAAGTGGGTTCTTTTTGCTGCCTTCTGTTCCTGGATGGGATTGCAGAACTGGTTGACCCAGATTACCGGTCTGAGTGGCTGCAGCTGGTGCATCAGTAGGAAAGGTCTCAAAGCACTAGTCTTAAGTTTTACAATAGTGATGTTATCCCTAGGAGCAACTGGGGAAGTTCAGAATCTTGTGGCCTCTAGCTGCATGACTTCTAAACCATAATTTCTTTTTTCTTTTTGAGACCAAATCTTGCTCTGTCGCCCAGGCTGGAGTGCAGTGGTGCAATCTCTGCTCACTGCAACCTCCATCTTCCAGGTTCAAGCGATTCTCCTGCCTCAGCCTCCCGAGTAGCTGGGACTACAGGCGCCCACCCCACGCCCTGCTCATTTTTGTAGTTTTGGTAGAGACGGAGTTTCACCATATTCGCCAGGCTGGTCTCCATCTCCTGACCATGTGATCCACCCGACTTGGCCTCCTAAAGTGCTGGGATTACAGGTGTGAGCCACCACGCCCGGCCATAAACCATAACTTCTAATCTTGTGGTTAATTAGTCTTACTGTAGCAGGACAAGCTGCAGACAAAAATCCTCAGACACCGAGTTAAAGAAGGAAGAGGTTTATTCGGCTGGGAGCATCGGCAGGACTCCTGTCTCAAGAGCCGAGCTCCCCGAGTGAACAATTCCTGTCCCTTTTAAGGGCTCACAACTCTAAAGGGGTCCGCATGAGAGGGCCGTGATCGATTGAGCAAGCAGGTGGTATGTGACAGGGGCTGCATGCACCGGTGGTCAGAGTGAAACAGAACAGACCGGGAAGTTTTACAATGTCTTTCTATAATCTATAGATAACATCAGTTGCTAGGTGAGGGGTCGAATTTTAACTACCAGGCTTAGGTCAGGCAGGCCCAGGCCTGGTTTTGGGTCTGGTTCCTTGGTTTCGGGTCTGGTTCCTAGGCGTCAGGCTACCTGCCTTTAGTTTTGCTTCTCTTTCCTTTTCTGAGTATAGAACAATATAAAACAATATGAGAGGGTCTGTCTCTCTTCTCTCATTACAAAGGCAGTCTGATCCCCAGGCAAGAAGAGGATTTGTTCCGGGAAAGGGTTATTATCTATCATCTTTATTTCAAGATTCAACAATACACTACTATGCCCAGGAATGAACAAGGGCAGCTTAGAGGTTAAAAGCAAGATGGAATTGGTGAGGTCAGATCACTTGCACTCTCATAATTTTCTCACTGTTATAATTTTTGCAAAGGTAGCTTCAACTTGAATGGTACAGAAACATTTTTAAAAGAACACACCTAAAACTGAACTCATTATCTTCCTCCCAAAATCTGTCCTTCAGTGTTTCCTCTCAGGTGTCCTAGGCTTTGGTCTAGATTCCCTTTCTTGCTCTCTCTGAACCTCTTAAGAAACTGAAGCCAGCCTGGTGGGATGATCACAGGTAAAGGGGGCTCTGAGATAGGTGGATCTCAGGCCCATCCAAAGTAGGAAGGGTGTTTTCCTATGACTACACAGCGAGGTGGAGAAATTGACTATAAAGTTGAGTTTGCAGCTGGAAAAACAGGATTGAGCACTGAGGCCAAAGCAGTAGGCAAAGACAAATACTGGAAACAAGGATCAACGTTGGTAGTTGGGAAATTTGAAACCAACATAGGCTAAGTAGTGAACACAAGGTTGAAAAGAGTGGACCAGAAGTGAGTTATTTAGGTGGAAGTGGGGTAAGGGTTGTAGATTAGCTACTGGGGACAATGTTCACTATTTGGGTGATGGGTACACTAACAGCCCAGACTTCACCATAATGCAGTACAAGCCTGTAAGAAATCTGTACTTGTATCTCTTAAATATATTAAAATTTAAAACATTTTAAAAAAGTAAATAAAAAATAAAAACAAAGTGGGACGATAAAGAAAAAAAGTGAGTTATTAATGGTGGATGGAAGTAGCAACTTTCCTTTAAGTACTGGTGAATTGTATTGCTGAGTAAATATCGTGGCATAAACAGTATCTTCACATCCTTAGCTGTGGCACTGAAACGAAACTCTATGGATTGGCGATTGGTCTATGAAGACAAAAACTTTTTTAGAATTGGGAATAATTATTTTTTAAAAGACAAGTGGAATTTAAGAATTTTATCTATATCAGGGCCGGGCACAGTGGCTCATGCCTGTAATTCCAGCACTTTGGGAGGCCAAGTCGGGCAGATCACGAGGTCAGGAGATTGAGACCATCCTGGCTAACACGGTGAAACCCCGTCTCTACTAAAAATACAAAAGAAATTAGCCTGGTGTGGTGGCGGGCACCTGTAGTCCCCGCTACTCGGGAGGCTGAGACAGGAGAATGGCATGAACCCGGGAGGCGGAGCTTGCAGTGAGCCAAGATCGCGCCACTGTGCTCCAGCCTGGGCGACAGAGCGAGACTCCATCTCAAAAAAAAAAAAAAAATTTTATCTAGATCAAAACATACAAGTATGCTGATTTCTCAAACTTTTGATGTAAGTGCAAGACCTTCCCTTTGAGTTTAGGTTCACTCTTGGAATTCCTATACTCTTTCTTGCTTGAACTACCCCCTTAATTTCCATCATCACAGAAATTTCACTGGACAGTTCTAACTGTCACCTCAACACCAAAATGCCATGCAAAGGCCCTGATACTTCTTTTCCCAGCCTGACTTTCGGTCAGGCCCTCATGCTCACCTTTGGCCACAGTCACACTGTTAACACCACTTGTAGACTAAACACAGCCGCTATTTCGTGTTACTGCAGTCATACATGCTATTCCTTCACTAGAATACTGGTTCAGTTGAATGGGGCCTTGTGAATTCCTACTCAATCCCTTACGATCCAACACAGTTGACAATTCTTGTCATCTTTTCTGATTCTCCCAGGCATGAATAGTTGATTTGTTCTCTTTGTTTTAACAAAACTGTGTACATATTCTACAAAGCACTTACCACATCCTCTCTCCTCCAACAGACTGAGTTCTTTGAGGCCAGGAACCACATGTTATCCATCTTCATATTGCTAGTAGCTAACCCAGGTCCTGGCATATAGTAGGTTCTTGATCAATATTTATTGAATAAATACAATAAATACTGTCTTGTAATAGCTTTTTAATTTTTTATTTATTTATTTGAGATGGAGTTTCACTCTTGTTGCCCACGCTGGAGTGCAATGGAGCAATCTCAGCTCACTGCAGCCTCCACCTCCCAGATTCAAACGATTCTCCTGCCTCAGCCTCCCCAGTAGCTGGGATTACAGGCATGCACCACCATGCCCAGCTAATTTTTGTATTTTTAGTAGAGACGGGTTTTCGCCATGTTGACTAGGCTGGTCTCGAACTCCTGACCTCAGGTGATCCACCTGCCTCAGCCTCCCAAAGTGCTGGGATTACAGGCGCGAGCCACTGTGCCTGGCCGTAATAGCTTTTTAAGTGTGTGTATACCTTGTGCAAGATTAAGCTCCATCTCATGTGACCACCAAGATGCTCTCTTGGGAAAGGATGCAAGACCAGGACTCAGATGAGTGTTGCAATTGTGGACACAGGGAGGGGCAGCCATGTATTTGCTGATCTCAGTCTATATCATAATTTTTTTTTAGTTTCCTTGTATGGTTACTGCACTGTGCTATAATATTTGGTTATAGTCTGAATAACACATGCAGAGAGACAGATTTGCCATCCTAAATAATAATTAGAATGGCTAAAATTAATTTCCCTTTTATGTATACAGGTAAATCAACTATTTGTAACCCTGGTGACACATTAGAGTCATCTCTAGAACTTAAGCATTTTTAATGCCTGGTCATCACTTCAGATTGAATGAATCATGATCTCTGGCGTGGAGCCAGGCATCAGTATTTTCAGAGAGATCCTGGGTGATGCTTTGTGCAGCCAAAGTGGCATACAATAGTCAGCAAAGTGCTGAGTTACACCCAATGTGCAGGTGGTCATTATTCAGTCCAGGTATGTTTTCCTTAGTCAGTTGGTTCCAGAACATGATGGTGGAACATATCAAGTGGTTGTTATTACCAGCAAAGTTTAGCTGCTCCATGAGCTGTGTTTGTTGGGTGGATAGTGGCAGGCAGAGCAAATGACATCTATATGTTTGGTGTTTTCGGTGAAAGAGGAATTAAGGTCAAATGCGAGGGGAGTTCCAATCTTCAAATTGACCATTGATAACATTTCTGGTGCCCCTGTTACTTGCTCACCCCTGCCCTCTACTAGGGAAAGCAGAGGCAGCAGAGATGTGGTCCTTGCCCTCAATGGAGAAGGTGACAGGGAGGGGAGGAACAGTTACAAAGCTACTCTTACCCTCTAGGCACTTTCTATGTGTTATCTCATGTAATCCTCATGATAGCCTAGTAAATTAGATGTGACTATTGTCACACAAAAAATGGATTCTCGGTCAGGTGTGGTGGCTCATGCCTGTAATCCCACCACTTTGGGAGGCCGAGGTGGACGGATAACCTGAGGTCAGGAGTTGGAGACCAGCTTGGCCAACATGGTGAAACCCTGTCTCTACTAAAAACACAAAAATTAGCAGGCATGGTAGCCCGTGCCTGTAATCCCAGCTACTTGGGAGGCTGAGGCAGGAGAATCGCTTGCACCCAAGAGGCAGAGGTTGCAGTGAGCTGAGATTGTGCCATTGCACTCCAGGCTGGGCGACAAGAGCAAAACTCCATCTCAAAAAAAAAAAGAGAGAGAAAACGGATTCTCTTAATTTCCTCTTCTACAAAATGGGAATATTAATTGTTTTTACCTCCTTGAGTTTTTGTGTAGATTAGAGGAAATTAATACATATTAAGCTCTTAGCATCACTGAACATACTAAGCATTCAATAAACACTGGAGATTCTCCTTATTGCCCAAGGTCTTAAAATGAGCAAGTGGTGAGGGAGGTAGGATTAAAACCCAAGGCTGTCTAACTCCAGAACTCATGTACTTTCTTCTCAGCTTTGCAGGCCAGGTGGGGATTTAAGAATAACGCCGTGAAAGCCGGGCATTGTGGTGCACACCTGTAGTCCAAGCTACTTGGGAAGCTGAGGCAGGAGGATCACTTGAGGCCAGGAATTCAAGGCTGCAGCGTGCTATGATTGTGCCTATGAATAGCCACTGCATTCCAACACAGGCAACACAGCAAGACCCCATCTCTAAAAATAATGACAATAATAATAATTCCATGAAACTACAATATGAAGTTGCAATAGATGCAACGTATAATGCAGTGCCAAAAAAAGGGAGGGCCGGAGCATGAGAGCTGCACAATCACATTCAACCAGGGAAGACAGTGAGTGTGGGAGGAGCACAGAATGTAGAAACCCAAAATCAGGGTTCAAGTCCTCCCTTCACCATGTATTAGCTGTCTGATTTGGGACCAGTTACATCTCTAGTGGCCTCAGTTTCTTCTTTACATAAAATAGAAATGATAACAATACATTTAACTTTTTTATATTAATCAGGGTACTGCTGAGAAAGAATCAACAAGAGGCCAGGAGTGGTGGCTCACGCCTGTAATCCCAGCACTTTGGGAGGCTGAGGCGGGTGGATCACCTGAGGTCAGGAGTTGGAGACCAGCTTGGCCAACATGGCAAACCCCATCTCTACTAAAAATACAAGAATTAGCCAGGTGTGGTGGCGTGGGCCTGTAATTCCGGCTACTCAGGAGGCTGAAGCAGGAGAATCACTTAAACCAGGGAGGTGGAGGTTGCAACGAGCCGAGATCATGCCACTGCATTCCAGCCTAGGCAACAGAGTGAGACTCCATCTCAAAAGAAAAAGAATGAATCAACAGGATATTTATTTATTTATTTATTTATTGAGACGGAGTCTCGCTCTGCCGCCTAGGCTAGAGTGCCATGGCATGGTCTTGGCTCACTGCAACCTCCGTCTACCAGGTTCAAGCGATTCTCCTGCCTCAGCCTCCTGAGCAGCTGGGATTACAGGTGTGTGCCACCACACCCGGCTAAAACAGGAGATTTATTTCTTTATGGAATTGGCTCACACACTTACAGAGGCAGAGAAGAGTCCCAAGATCTGCAGTTGGCAAGCTGGAGACTCAGGAGAGCCAACGATATTGTTCTAGCCCAAGTCTGAAGGCCTGAGAATCAGGACAGATGGATGTAAATTCTAGTTCTAGTCTGGGCCCAAAGGCAAGGGAAGACTGATGTGCTTGCTTGATGACAGTCGTGTCATGAGAGCAAATTTTCCCTCACTCAACTATTTTGTCTATTCAGGCCTTCACTGAATTGGGTGAGGCCCACTCTCACTGGGGAGATCAACCTTCTTTACTCAGGCTACAGATTCAAATGTTGATGTTTATCTGGAAACACTCTCACAGACACATTCAGAGTAATGTTTAACCAAATATTGGGGCACCCTGTGGCCAATCCAGTTGACACATAAAATTAACCATCACAGTCATGTTTTCCTACTTCTTTGCATGCCTGGTACTTTTTGATAAAATGCCAGAAATTGTGAATTTTATGCTGTTGAGTGCTGTATATTTTCATATTCTTTTAATTATTCTCTAGCTTTGCTCCACGACACTGTTAGTTACTTGGAAATGTCTGTATCCTTCCGGATCTTGCTTTTAAGCTTTGCTAAGTGGACTGGAACAGGATTTGGTCAAGGGCTAATTTTGCCCCGCTACTGAGAGAATACTCTTCTGAGTACTCCACTTAATGTCCCGTGAGTTGGTCTGTCTGTTGGGCAGATGAATTATTCACGTCCCAGATCTGTGTGATCTCCCAGGACTGTTCCCTCTAATCACTCATGTGCTGACAAATAATTAGCTGAGGACTCGAGAGGGATCTTTCACAGATCTCCAGATTTCTCTCTCTCTGCAACTCCCTCCTCTCCAGTACTCTGCCCTGTGAACTCTAGCTGCCTTGGCCTCCCTGAACTTCCACCATCTCAATTCAGCTGGGCTGGGCTTCATCTAGTTTCCCTCACCCTAAACTGCAGCCTGGAAATCTCTCCAGGCAATAAGCTTGGGCAGTTCTGGGTTCACTTGGTTTGTTTCTCACCTCTCAGGGAATAGTCTCTTGCATTGCCTGATGTCCAATGTCTGAAAACCATTGTTTACACACCATTTTTTCAGTCATGTCAGTCATCCTGGGCCTTGTTACTCCATCTTACTGGGAAGCAGAAGTCACTTTCTTACTGTTTTTGAGGTTGGCATTGAAAGATGCCAGAATATGCCTCCTCAAAGTATGCTGCTTTGTCATATGCATTACTTTAAGTTAAAGGCAACTGAGAACCAGCAGATGCAGAAAGTCTCTTTACCTCCCTCTGACTGCCTAAAAGTGGAGTATTAATTTCCCCTTTTGTAAAATACATTTACATTTATAAAGAAAATTTCTATTTGTAAAGGTATGTCTGTACCAGGAAGAAAGGTACTCTGGCAGACAACTCATCACCTGAGACTCTTAGCTGCATAACCAGACTACTTTTATTTATTATATATTTCCACTCCTCTCTCTCCCATAGTGTGCCTCCCAGACTCAGAAGCCCCAAACCCCTTTTAATTTGTTTAGCCTAAAATGATAAATAAGCCTCACTTATCTGGCCACTTCTTTGAGTCACTTTTCTTTCTGAAACTCCTTTGCATACATATGTAATTAAATTTTTCTCTTATTTATTTATTTATTTTTGAGACAGAGTCTCACTCTCACCCAGGCTGGGGTACAGGTGTGTGATCTTGGCTCACTGCAGCCTTGACCTCCTAGACTCAGGTGATTCTCCCACTTCTGAGTAGCTGGGACTACAGGCGCCTGCCACCACGCCCAGCTAATTGTTTGTATTTTTAGTAGAGATGGAGTTTCACCATGTTGCCCAGGCTGGCCTTGAACTCCTGGGCTCAAGTGATAGGCCCGCTTGGCTTCCCAAAGTGTTGGGATTACAAGCATGAACCGTCATATCTTGCCTCTCTTGTTAATCTGTCTTTTATTAGCTTAATTTTCAGGGCCCCAGTGGGAGACCCTAGAAGGATAGAGAGATAAAGCTTTTCCTCCCCTATAGCATATGTATAATAATAGAACGGCTCCATTTGAGCCTGCAATGTGGTTATATGTGTTTGCGATGGTTGATGAATGTGTGTAACAAGGGGGAGGTGTGGGGGAGGGTGACAGGGATCCAGCTTGTTTTTTCTTTCTTTCTTCTTTTTTTTTTTTTTTTTGAGATGGGGTCTCACTCTGTCGCCCAGGCTGGAGTGTGCAGTGGCACAATCTTAGCTCACTGCAACCTCCACCTCCCGGGTTCAAGCAATTCTCCTGCCTCAGCCTCCCAAGTAGCTGGGACTACAGGTGCACGCCACCACGCCCAGCTAATTTTTTGTATTTTAATAGAGATGGGGTTTCACCGTGTTGCCCAGACTGGTCTGGAACTACTGAGCTCAGGCAATCCACCTGCCTCGGACTCTCAAAGTGTTAGGATTACAGCCATGAGCCACTGTGCCAGGCCTCATTTGTTTTTTTTCTAAAAAATTATCTCCAAATGCGTTTTTGAAAAGTAGTTTTATTTAAAAATATGAAAAAATACATACTCAAGTAGATAGTATAAACACAGTATAGATAATATAAAGTGCAAATTAAGTCTTATAACTGATTGAATTTATTATTCAATCTCATCCCAGTCAGCAGAATGAATTGCGGGGTGTACGTGTGTGTGTGTGTGTTGTGTGTGTGTATTCTTCTGGTGTTTCTGAATTGTAATATAGTGTTAGGATTTTATACAATATAATTCAAGCATAACATAGTATTTTTGACACAAATGATCATTAGAAATATAAATTCTTAATATCCTATAATTATTTCAAGAACTAACATATTTAATAATATGATTTTTTGTTATACCTTTTTTTTTTTTTTTTTTTAGATGGAGTTTTGCTTTTGTTGCCCAGGCTAGAGTGCAATGGTGTGATCTTGGCTCACCGCAGCCTCCCGGGTTCAAGTGATTCTCCTGCCTCAGCCTCCCAAGTAGCTGGGATTACAGGCATGCACCACCACGCCTGGCTAACTTTGTATTTTTAGTAGAGACGGGGTTTCTCCATGTTGGTCAGGCTGGTCTCGAACTCCCGACCTCAGGTGATCTGCCCACTTTGGCCTCCCAAAGTGCTGGGATTACAGGCGTGAGCCACTGTGCCAAGCCTGTTATATCTTTTAAATTTTGTTTTGTTTATGTATTTTGAAGAAAGGTGAATAAAGTGAGAACATTTTTCAAGAGTGCTCTGTAGTATTTTCGTTAATAAACTAATAATACGTGTTCATCTTACAAATTAAAGAAGGCTGGGTGTGGTGACACATGCCTGTTGTCCCAACGACTGTAATACTCCAACTGGGTTCTTCTTGCCCACTGCCCAGAAAAGCCAAGACACTGAGAACAGTAGGAGTTGCAGTGGAGAAAGAGTCTAATAATAGCAAGGCTAGCCAAGCTAGGAGAACAGGAGATGTTTTTCAAGTCTGCCTCCCTAAGAGTTCGGAGGCTAAGGTTTTTCAAGGATAGTTTGGTGGGCAGGGGACTAGGGAATGGAGAATGCTGACTGATTGTTTGGGTTAGGGATAAAATCATAGGGGTTCGAAACTGTCTTCATGCACTGAGTCAGTTTCTGAGTGGGGAGCCAGTTAAGTCATTTCCTTTGTGTGGGTCGTGAGTCCAGGTGTGTTAGCCCACCAGAATGCAAAGTCTGAAAAATATTGCAAACACCAGTCTCAGGTTTAACAGCAGTGATGTTATCTATAGGGGCGATTAGAGAAGTTACAAATCTTGTGACCTCTGGCTACCTGACTTCTACTTACCCAAGTTAGGAGACAATGACTAGTTACTATTTTACTATGCCTAGGGCTTAGCAGAATTCAGGCCTCTACCATAATTCTAACCTTATAACCTTTCATTAGCTTTACAAAGGGCAGTTTCAGTCTCTGAACGAGGAGCAGGGTAATTTTAAGAAGGGCTATCATCATCCTTGCTCTATGGTTAAGCTATAAATTAAATTCTTCCCATAATTAGCTTGGCCTATGCCCGGAATGAGCAAGCACAGTTAGCTTGTGAAGTTAGAAGCAAGATGGAGTCAGTTATGTTAGATTTCTCTCACTGCTATCATTTTTGCAAAGGTGGCTCCCATTCTTGGGAGGCTGGGGTGGGAGGATCACTTGATCCCAGAAGTTCAAGACCAGCCTGGGCAACACAGTGAGAACTTGTCTCAAAAAAAAAAAAAAAAAAAAAAAAAAAAGAATAGAGAAATAAAAAGAAGAAAATAAAAATTATTTTGAATCCTACCACCCAGAGATGACTTTGACCACTGTAGCTACTTAGCAATTCTTTTACCAATTAAATTAGCAGAAAACATCCTTACACCTAATAAAATTATACGACATAGTGCATAGGATTGTTTCACGTATATGTAATAGTACCTAGTAAGCATTTGTTCTCTCTTTTTTTTTTTTCTCTCTTGCTCTCTTGTGCTCCCTTGTTTTCACTCTCCTTAGTTATTGTTCTCCCGATTATATGATTTGGATCTGTGTGTCTTTACCAAATCTCATGTTGAAATGTAATCTTGGGCCAGGCGCGGTGGCTCATGCCTGTAATCCCAGCACTTTGGGAGGCTGAGGCGGGTAGGATCACCTGAGGTCAGGAGTTCGAGACTAGCCTGTGGCTGGGTTTAGTAGAGATGCAGAAACCCCATTTCTACTAAAAATACAAAAAATTAGTCTGGTGCGGTGGCAGGCACCTGTAATCCCTGCTACTCGGGAGGCTAAGGAAGGAGAATTGCTTGAACTCAGGAGGAAGAGGTTGCGGTGAGCCGAGATGACGCCATTGCACTCCAGCCTCCAGCCTGGGCAAAAAGAGCTAAAGTCCTTCGCAAAAAAAAAAAAAAAAAAAAAGAAATGTAATGTCTGTTGTTGGAAGTGGGGCCTGATGGGAGATGTTTGTATCATGAGGGTGTGTCCTTCATGAATGGCTTACTGCCATCCACTTGGTGCTGAGTGAGTTCACATGAGATCTGGTTGTTTAAAAGTGTGTGGCACCTCTCACTCTCACTCTCTCCCTCCTACTCTGGCCGTGTGATGTGCCTGCTCCCTCTTTGCCTTCCACTACGATTGGCAGCTTCCTGAGGCCTCCCCAGAAGCTAAGCAGATGCTAGCACTATGCTTCCTGTAAAGCCTGCAGAACTGTGAGCCAATTAAAACTTTTGTTTTTATAACTTACCCAGTCTCAGGTATTCCTTTGTTTTTTTGTTTTGCAACAGAGTCTCACTCTGTTGCCCAGGCTGGAGTGTAGTGGCGTGATCATGGCTCACTGTAGCTTCAAACTCTCCAGCTTAAGCAATCCTCCCACCTCAGCCTCCTGAGTAGCTGGGACTACAGGCATGTGCCACCAAGTCCAGTTAATTTTTAAATGTTTTATAGAGACAGGTTCTCACTATGGCTGGTCTCAAACTTCTGGGCTCAAATGATTCTCCTGCCTTGGTCTCCCAAAGTGTTGAGATTACAGGCGTGAGCCACTGCGCCTGGCCAGATATTCCTTTACAGCAATGCCAGAATGGCCTAATATACTTGATAAGGTATATATTATGATGGTCAGTAAACACATATTGATGAACTAATTAAGTAGGACAGTTGATTCCATTTGTTAATTCAAAATACATTTGTTGAGCAAAACAGATATAGTCCCTGCACTGATGAAGCTTTTACAGTCTCAGGAGAAACGACTACTAATCAAATAACCATACAAATAAGCATAACCCACAAGCTATGCTAAATACTATGAAGCTATGCTAAGTATTATGAAACTATGATAAATACTTGGACCTGATCAAGCTAGATGGTCCAGGAGCGTTTTCCTGGGAAAGCAGTTTGTCAGTTGAAACAGTCATCCTGACGAAGGAGCAGGGCAGGAGTGTGTGGGCATCACACAGACAAAGGCTCCAAGGTGGATGGCAGGTGATGCTGAGGGAATCAAGAAGGTGCACGTGCAGATGCACAGAGTGGGGCTTAGCAGGCTTAAGAGGCAGAGCGGGGCCACATCACACTGGGGCTTGTAGGCCACATTAAAGATGTGAGCCTTTAACCTAGAAGTGGCATGAAAATATTGAAGGATTTTAAGAAAAGAAGCATTAAAATTGGATTTGTGTTTTGAAAATACCCTTGACTGTGTGGAGAATGGCTAGAGGCAAGCAAAAATTAATGCAGGGGGAACAGGAGGCTGTAGAAGTAGAACAGGTGAATGGGTGTAGAGGCTTTGACTAGAGGGTAATGGGGGTAAAAATCATGGCAATGGCAATGTTAGGGAGAAGGAGAGGGAGAGGGAAATGTTCAGCACAACACACAAGTTTCTCAATTTTAAAGGTATGTGGACCGAAAATGTATAAGAAGAATTATTCACTACAACCAAGTGGGATTTAGTCTGGGCATGCAAGCCCAGCTCAACATTAGAAATCAATTAATGTAATTAATCTACCATATCAACAAGCTAAAGAAGAAAAGTCACATAAACATATCGCAAAGAAAGCATTTAACAAAATCTAATATCTATTCATGATTTTAAAAAAGGTGTCAGCAACTTAGAAATGCAGAGATTTATCTCAACTTGGTCAAGAGCATCTACAAAAACCTACAGCAAGCCTGGGCAACAAAGTGAGACCTTGTGTCTACAAAACATAAACAAAATTATACAGGTGTGGTGGTGCGCACCTGTAGTACCAGCTTCTTGGGAGGCTGAGGCAGCAGTGAGCCAGGATTACGGCACTGCACTCCAACGTCGGCAACAGAGCGTGACCCCGTCTCAAAAAAAAAAAAAAAAAAAAAAAAATCCTACGGCTAAGATCGCATTTCATTTTGAAAGACTGAATGCTTTTGCTCTAAGATTAGGAACAAGGCAAGGATGTCAGCTCTCATCACTCTTATTCAACATAGTACTGAAAGTTCTAGCCCCTGCAATAAGCAAGAAAAAAAAAGAGAGAGAAAGAAAGAAGAAAGAGAGAGAAAGAAGAAAGGAAGGAAGGAAGGAAGAGAGGGAAGGAGGAAAAGAGAAAGAACATACATATCAGAACAGAAGAAGAGGCCCGGTGCGGTGGCTTACACCTGTAATCCCAGCACTTTGGGAGGCCAAGGCGGGTTGATCACAAGGTCAGGAGATCGAGACCAGCCTGGCTAACACAGTGAAACCCCGTCTCTACTAAAGTTAGCTGGGCGTGGTGGCGGGCGCCTGTAGTCCCAGCTACTTGGGAGGCTGAGCAGGAGAATGGCATGAACCTGGGAGGTGGAACTTGCAGTGAGCGGAGATCGCACCACTGCACTCCAGCCTGGGCGACAGAGCGAAACTCCGTCTAAAAAAGAAAAAAAGGAAGAAACTGAATTTTAAAATGCAATACCTTCTTAGGCTGGCTTTGCTGTAATAAAAATAAAATAAAATGCAATACCATTTGATTGCTCTAAAGAAAACAAAATACTTAAATACATTCTCAATAAAACATGTACAAGATCTGTGTGCTGAAAACTACAAAATACTGGTTAAGAAAATTAAAGACAACCTAAATAAATGGAAAGACGTACTATATTATATTTTGGAAGAGTCAACATAACAGAAATGTTGATTCTTCCCAAATTGATCTATAGGTTTAATGCAATTTCTGTAAAAATTCTAGGAAACTTTCTGAAGATGGAGAGAATGTTATTCCAAAATTTATATGGAAAGGCATGGGCCTCCCAAATACCTAAAACAATATTAACAAAGAAGAACGAAGTGGGAGGAATTGCTCTGTCTGATGCTAAGACTTACTCTATATCTGAAGTAATCAGGACAGCGTGGTATATTGGTGAGGGATTAGACACACAGATCAATGGAACAAGATAGAGAACCCAGAAATAGATCCATAAGAATCCGCTCAATTGATTTTTGACAAGGGTACAAAAGCAATTCAATGCAGGAAGTGTAGCCTTTCCAACAAATGGGCTGGAACAATGAGACACCCCTTTCATGATCAGACAATGAAACTTGACTTAAACAAAACTCAATGCAAAAATTAACACAAAATGAGCCATGAACTTACATGTAAAATGTAAAATGTGAACTCTTGGCTGGGCATGGTGGCTCATGCCTGTAATCTCAGCACTTCGGGAGGCTGAGGTGGGTGGATCATCTGAGGTCAGGAGTTTGAGACTAGCCCAGCCAACATGGCAAAACCCCGTTTCTACCAAAAATACAAAAATTAGCCGGCATGGTGGCTCGAGCCTGTAATCCCAGCTACTTGGGAGGCTGAAGCACAGAATCACTTGAATCTGAGAGGAGGAAGTTGCAGTGAGCGAGACTGCACCACTGCATTCCAGCCTGGGTGACAGAGTGAGAATATGTCTCAAAAATAAAATAAAATAAAATAAAATAAATAAAATAAACACTTGAGAAAAAAATTATAGGAAAAAATCTTTGGTATCTAGATCTAGGCAATAATTTCATACATGATCTATGAAAGCACTATTCATGGAAACAAAAATTGATCAATTTGAGATCATCAAAATTAAAAACTGGTAAAAGCCCATGAGAAGAAGGTGAAAAGACAAGGTACAGAGAGGAAAAGAATATTTGCAAATGACATATACAACAAAGGACAAGTATCTAGAATAATTTCAAAACCCAAGAGTAAAAATACAAACAAACCAATTAGAAAGGGGCAAAGGCATGAACAGATGTTTTGTCAAATAGGATCTATGGAGGCAAATAAGCGCATGGAAAGCTGTCCAGCAGCATTACCCACAGAGGAAGGCAAATTAGAAGTATAGTTAATTATGACTACACACCTCTCAGAATGGCTAAAGTAAAAAATGGTGAAAACGCCAAATGCTGGTGAGGATTTTAAAACAGTACAGCTACTTGGGCGAACAGTTTGGCTCTTTCTTATAAATTAACATGCAATGACCATGTGACCCAGGAATGACACTTGGGCATTTAACCCAGAGAAATGATAACTTACACAAAAACCTGTATACAGGTTTATTTGTAATTGCCAAAAATTGAAAATAGCTGAGATATCCTTCTCCTTTTTTCTTATTCCGGGGTAATTGACAAACCAGATATATTTCAACAGGTAAATGGTTAAACAACCAGGGTAGATGTATTCCCCCAATACTACTTAGCAACAAAGGAACAATCTATTGATACATGCAAGAATTTGGATGAATCACAAGGAAGTTGTTCTGAATGAAAACAGTCAATACCCTAAAATAACATATGTATAATTCTTAGATAACATTTTTGAAATGATAAAAACTTTAAAATTTGCAGCCCCTTCCAAACTCCTTGCCATTCCTCGAAATGCTTAGTGTATTCCATTGTGACATAGGAGGGTATATGTCCCCAAATCTAGCTACACATGAGCCCCTTTCTTGTATTACCCAGTACAGTGCAGGGATCATGACTTTGCTTGGGCCCATGTTCATGAATTTAAAGTTCTCACCCTAAATTCTAGTAGCTCACCAAAATATTTTTCCAAACAAAGAATGTCCTCTCCTATTCTGGTACTAGTGATTAAGCTGAAAATGTCACCTTTTTGTTTTCTTTTACTAGTGGTTCCTCTGCCTGGCACTTCCTGCCCCCAGCTCTGCCCATCTCTCCCTTACCTCTTTTAAAGTTACCTCCTTGTTAAAGATTGCTTATCCATTCAGCTGTAATCACTTTCTTCTTTGAAATCCCAAAACTCTTTGCCTGTGCTTCAAGTGTCAGTCCATATTCTCCATCTTATATTATGGTAACTCTATGCCAGTTTAATATTTCTACTAGACTATGAACAACCTGGGGCAGAGCCCATCACCTCTTTGTCCCTCACAGTACTGGGTGCTGTGGAGACAGATGTCAAAAAGACACATGCTAAGTCCTTGAAGAGCTCACAACCCTGAGTGGGCAGATGGTTTTATCCATAAATCCCTTCATCTTGCACAAGCTGTGGACAAGCCAAAGAGTAGTGTCCCATTTCAATTTCTTCTGATGTTCATTTCTCCTCTTAAGACCCCACTCACTGAAAGAGGCAGATTAACTTGACAGAGAGTGATTCTCTTCACATACAACTTTGTGCCTGTTACTGCATCACCTAAGCTGCTGAAGCCAGAAACTCTCAAGAGGAACACCCGCTTGGGAGAGAGATGTAGAGGCTGGAATGGCTGATATGGGAGTTTCACCCATGAGGCAAAAAACAAAACAAAAGAAAATGCAAACATGCACAACAACAGAAAAGAAAACCAGGTGTATTGCTGCACCTCTTTCAAGTTTCACTCACATTTGAGAACAGAAGTAATGTAAAAGTGATCTAAAATCACAATAGCTTCGACTAAGAAGTCTATTCTATGCCATGATCCTTAAAATTATTTTCCAGTATAATTTTAGAAGCCTACTAAGATGGCGATGGGGGTAATGAGAGTGGTATATAGCTGAAAGCATGCTATTTTTCTTCCCTTCCTTCTGTCTCTCTCTGTCTCTTTCTTTCTTCCCAGGGTCTGGCTCGCTCACCCAGACTGGAGTGCAGTGGCACAGTCTTGGCTCATTGCAACCTGTGGCTCTTGGGCTCAAGTGATCCTCCCACCTCGGCCTCCCAAGTAGCTGAGACCACAGGCACCCGCCACCACACCCAGCTAATTTTTTTTTTTTTTTGGTATTTTTTGTAGAGATGGGAGTTTTACCATGTTGTTCATACTGGTCTCAAACTCCTGAGCTCAAGCCATCCACTGGCCTTAGCCTCCCGAAGTGCTGGGATTACAGGCGTGAGCCACTGTGACCAGCCAGCAGGCTATTTTGAACCTTACAATGTATTTCTTTGGTGCAAAACCGCATTAACTTTTGCACCAACCTAATACTTGGAAGGAAGACGGTCCTTTGAAGGTCAGACAGGCATGGTAGATTTTAAGCTTATAATCAGGACTTCATAAAATTCCTTAACTGATTACATATTTTACCAACATTGCCAGGTGCATTGTATTAACGTCTGTAGTGAACATCTATCATTTTACCTATCCTGTGTCGATTCTGTCTTCTTTGGTGGTAGTTCCTTGATTTTCCTGGGGAACCTCCATTCCTCTGTTTTAGTCCATGTGGCTTCACTGTGGATGGCCCTACCCTGTGAGTCAGGGCTAGACACATGGTGTAGAGTGGCCAATCAGAATATCTTATTTCTCTGGTCATATTTACTGGTTTAGCACTGGGTATATGACTGACTTTGGTCCAATTAGATTGTATCCCAGGACTTTTTACCAGAATGGTTGGGAGAAAGAATCACTCTTTGTGCTGAAGTTAGAAAACTTGTAAGAGCTAATAGAAAACAGCGTAATCTTGGAACTGCTGGCAATCATCTTTCCAATAAAAGAGAAGACTTTGTCTGCAAATGTGTCTATCAGAAAAGAAAAGAGACCTGAGCTATGAAAAGGGAAAGACTGAATCCTTGATATCTACCTTAAGCCCCTGCATCCAGCATGCCCAATACTTGTCTGCTCTTGGACTTCTAATTTACATAGGTTAATCAGTTTCCTATTTTGCTTATGCCAGCCTCATTTGGTTTTTAAAATCACTTACAAGTAAATATATACAGATGTAATCACTTTGAAAAATAAATGAGAACTGCAGACATTCCTTTGTCCCCAAATAACTAGAACTTTTGGTGTCTGCTAGTTCATTTGTTTTAGGAAATCTTACATGTGTTATGGCCTATCCCCAGTATTGAGAAGTAGGAAATGAGATGTTCTGTATTAGTTGGGATACCACCTGCTAAGCTTTGCTGTGATAATAACAGCTCCCCAATCTGAGTTGCTCCTACTTGGTATCTATTGCAACTTGAGACCCAGGCTGAGGAGCCTCTACCATCTTGTAGAAGTGCCACCTGGAACACATGGCCTTCTTGGTCATCAAATGGGAGAAAAAAACTCATCAAAATCTCATACCCAATCTACATTTTGGCTCATTTTTTAGAATTAGTCACATGGTCCCACTTAACTGGAAGGTGGGTAGGAAGTGAAGTCTTCCATGTGCCCCAAAGGCGAGAAGCCTTAGTGTGCACTAGTGATGTCTAGCACTTGGTGAAGCGTGTATTTATACAAATACAGGCTTCGTGATGTGTTAGACATTAAGAGTTATGCTATAACAGGTAAAATAAAGCCAGGTGTGGTGGCTCATGCCTGTAATCCCAGCACTTTGGGAGGTTGAGGTGAGCGGATCACGAGGCGAGGAGTTCAAGACCAGCCTGGCCAGCATGGTGAAACCCCGTGTCTACTAAAAATACAAAAAATTAGCTGGGTGTGGTGGCTCATGCCTGTAGTCCCAACTACTTGGGAGGCTGAGGTAGGAGAATTGCTTGAACCCAGGAGGTGGAGGTTGCAGTGAGCCGAGATTGTGCCATTGCACTCCAGCCTGGGCAACAGAGCGAGACTCCATCTCAAAACAAAAACAAAAAAAAACCAGGTAAAATATATTAAGTACTTGTATGTACTAGACATTTTGCATAGATTATTCTATGTACTCCTTACCACATCTTTATGAGTTATTGCCCCATTTTCTACATAAAGCAGTTGTGGTTTAGCTGGAGGAGATGACTTGTTAGGAGGCACAAAGCAGGGGAGCAGAGATTCTATTTGACCCAAGTTGGAACCTGGCCACTTTGTGCCATCTTGCCTTCCTAACAAAAAGCATCCATTGATGAGGCAAGGAATTGGAGTTGGGTGGAAGTCTGGCTGGAGCAGTTGACTTGAAAATCCTCTATTTGAAGATAACAGTTTACAAGGGTAGTGGATAAGATTATCCAGAGAGATAACACATGGAATGAGAAAAGGGTCAAGTCAGAAAAACTTTAGGAGTTAGGTCAGAGGAGGTGTATATGGAATCCTGTAGTTTAGAGAAGAAAAGAGAATGAAGAGTAAGGAATCAAAAGGAACGAGAACATCTGTCAGAGGAGCCCTTACCTCTGTCTCCATGACAACACGGACCTCGGCAATGACAAATTCTCTCTTTTTTTTTTTTGAGATGGAGTCTCGCTCTGTCTCACCCAGGCTGGACTGCAGTGGCATGATCTCGGCTCCCTGCAACCTCTGCCTCCTGGGTTCAAGCGATTCTCCTGCCTCAGCCTCCCAAGTAGCTGGGATTGCAGGCGCCTGCCACCACACTTGGCGAATTTTTTGTGTTTTTGGTAGAGATGGGGTTTCGCATGTTGGTCAGGCTGGTCTCAAACTTCCGACCTCAGGTGATCCACCCACCGTGGCCTCCTAACAAATTCTCTTTTATGAGTGTTCATGTCTATAGGTTAGAGCATGACCTAACTAGGACTTTACCTTTAGAAATGCACATATTAATATATATTTTTGACCTGGATGCTAATGAAAGCTGGTGTTCAATTTTAATCTCTTGGTCTTTAAAAATGGGTGTTATACTGAAAAGATTAAAAAACAGATGGAAGAAGTGAATCTAAAACATAAAAGAAAGAAACTATTTTGAGAATTAGATGAAAGAAAAAAAAAAGAAAATGTGTCCTCTTTAACATCATAGGGAAGACTTCTGTCTTTCCAGGAGGAAGATGATAATTGAGTAAGTATTTCAGTGGTGTTTTGTAAACGCCAAAATTCCCAACTGGGCAGAAATCCTAGTTCCTCTTCCGTTTTTCACTCCTTTCTTTGTGGCTTCTGTTAAGCATTAACTTTTCTAGGAAATCTTCGCTGACTGAAGCAAAGCCATGTCCTCCTCAAGTGCCCTTGGTACTTTGAACCTTATTCTCAGAGTATTTACAAGGTGTGTCTGCTCAGGGCAGATTAACATTAACAGCACGATGGACTTTACTGAGGTTTAAAATTCCTGGTCCTTCACTTGTTCAGATTCTGTGGGTGCTGGGACTTACAGAGAGTTAAAGGGTGACATAAGCGGAAGGGGAAGCCAGATTGTAACCAGGATGCATCCATATAAAAGCATTTATGATAAATTGCCTAAAGAGATGTCACAAGTAAGGGACCTGAATCTCCAAGCCTCTGGTAGTTGGTAGTTTGTAGTGATTTATTTTCTCACTGCAAATGGTCATTTTAATAACTACTCTATTTCTGAAGCTTCTTGCTGGTACTGGTGCCTCTGCCTGTCCTGGCATCCAGGTCACATTTGTAGATTCTTTTTACCTGTCTCTAGATCCAGCGAGCAGTTGGCATCTGGTATCCAGGAGATGGTACAGTGTGGCAAAAAGAGCTCTGTACACATTTTTACAGCACTTATTGCAGCAAAAATTGACACAATCTTTCTGCAGGCAATTTAGCAAGATATATTATAAGTCTTGCAAAATTTATACTTGTGTAAGAGATAGGACTGAGTTCAGCTTCAAATAACTGAAACCCCAAATAACAATGGTTTAAAAAAGATGGTTATATCACTGTCATGCGAAATTCCAAAAGTGGTCCAGAGTTGTGATGTGTGTGAGCTCCAAAAGGGACTTGGTTTTCTTCCAGTTCAATCATGACCAAGATGAAAGCACTACTTTCCAGGAAGCAGGATGGAGTGTATCCAATGAAGGATGTGTCCAATGGAGAAACAAAGGCCACATAATACCTCTGTCTAAGGAAGGGACCTGGAAGCTGCCACATAATAGTTTTGCTCATATCTCACTGAGGAGACTTCAATCACACAGCCACTCTTAGCTGCAAGGGACACTGGAAAATGTAGTCTACTCCTGATGGTCATGTGTCTGGCTAAAACTTTTGGAAGAAGGGAGACAGAATATTAGGGAACAATTAATACTGTTCTGTGCCTTGCCTATTTTACTTTATATATCTTGGCAATGATTCAATGTTAGTACTTAAGGAGAATCTTTATTTTTATTATTTTTTTATTTTAATTTTTTTTTTTTTTTTGAGATGGAGTCTCGCTCTGTCCCTCAGGCTGGAGTGCAGTGGCGCCATCTTGGCTCTCTGCAATTTCCGCTTCCTGGGTTCAAGTGATTCTCATGCCTCAGCCTCCCGAGTAGCTGAGACTACAGGCATGCATCACCATGCTTGGCTAATTTTTTTTTTTTTGTGGAGACGGTGGTCTCACTATGTTGCTCAGGCTGCTCTCGAACTCCAGAGCTCAAGCGATTTGCCCACCTCAGCCTCCCAAAGTGTTGGGATTATAGGTGTGAGCCACTGCACCTGGCATTTTTATTTTTATTTTTTAAGGCTGAATAATAATACTCCATTGTTTTGTAGTATCAACAATTCTTTTTTTTTTTTTTTTGAGATGTGGTCTCATGCTGTCACCCAGGTTGGAGTGCAGTGGCCGATCTCGGCTCATCACAACCTCCACCTCCCAGGCTCAAGCGAGCCTCCCACCTCAGCCTCTCAAGTAGCTGGGATTACAGGCATGCACCACTATGCCCAGCTAATTTTTGTATTTTTTTTGTAGAGATGGGGTTTCACCATGTTGCCCAGGCTGGTCTTGAATTCCTGAACTCAAGCCATCCATCAGTCTTGGCTTCCCAAAGTGCTGGGATTACAGGCACAAACTACCACGCCTGGCCACCAATCCCTCATTGATGGATGGTCTCAATAGTTCCCAAATTTTCATTGTTACAAATATCACTGCAATGAGTAACCTTGCACATAGGTAGTTTCACATATATGTGAGTATATCTGTAGGATAAGTTCCCAGATGTGGAATTGCAGGAAATTTGTAATTCTGGTTGATTATTACTAAATTGCCCTCATTAGAATTGTTGCAATGAAAAGCTCAGTATCGGTTGGGCAGAGTGGCTCACACCTGTAATCCCAGCACTTGGGGAGGCTGAGGTGGGAGGATTGCTTGAGTCTAGGGGTTCAAGACTGGTGTGGGCAAGACTCCATCTCTAGAAAAAATTTAAAAACTTAGCCAGGTGTAATAGCGCATGTCTGTGGTCCCAGCTATATGGGAGGCTGAGGTGGGAGGATCACTTGAGCCCAGGAGGTTGAGGCTGCACTGAGCTGTGTTCATGCCACTGCACTCCAGTCTGGTTGACAGAGTGAGACTCTGTCTCAAAAACAACAACAACAACAAAAAATAACTCAATATCAACAATAAGCCTTTCCAACATAACATTTTATGAAACTTTTAAATCTTTCCCTATCTCGTAGGTAATATGCAATTTTACAAATGAAAAATAGTGCTATGATTAAAAACTTAAGAATAGCAGAATATGGAAACCCAAAATATGCCACTTTGGCATGAAGATTATTTTGAGCTGAAGGCAATTGAGAGGAAGCAGATACAAGAAAAGTTCTCTGCCCTTCCTTTACTTACCTAAAAGCAAGATGTGAATTTGTAAAGGTGTGCTCTTGTCCTGGGAAGGATAAAAGGTACAAACAATTTTAAACTCTTGTTACTTTTTGCTAGAGTGTTTTCCAGAAAGATGTGCTAATTTTCTCATTCCCATCTAACAAAGCTTAAAAAGAGATTAAATAGATTGTAAAGAGGTAAGATGCAGTAGGTAGGAAGATAGCTTTTAACATATCAGAGTTTGAGTTGGATTTTTTTAGAGCCTCTGAATAGTATTGTTTTTTATTTTTATTTTTTAAATCAGTTGGTTGCCTTGGCTGAATACAACAGTAAACACTTTTTCTTTGCAGTGAGTGGCAGAATTTTAGTTTAGTTATTTTAATCTTAGCTGGGCAGCTTGGAGTTGGCATATGTGCCTGGTTCAGACGTCAGCCAGGTTCAGCGAAAGGCTAATACCCAGAGAAGTTGGAGCTTCTCCTCTCTACCTCTCCCTTTTCCTAGACTTCTCGTCTCAATTTCCAGCTGCTATGGTTTCTCTGAACTCTGTCCTTGGATTCTTTGAACTAATAAACTGCACCTGGTCTGTGCCTTGATGCACAACTCTCAAACCCCTCTGAATCTGCCTTTTTTGGGTCTCTCTCCAGTCCGGTTGCTTTTGGTTTTTTTTTTTTTTTTTGAGACAGAGTCTCGCTCTGTCACCCAGGCTGGAGTGCAGTGGCGCGATGTCGGCTCACTGCAAGCTCCGCCTCCCACGTTCACGCCATTTTCCTGCCTCAGCCTCCCGAGTAGCTGGGACTAGAGGCGCCCGCCACCACGCCCGGCTAATTTTTTTTTGTATTTTTAGTAGAGACGGGGTTTCACCGTGTTAGCCAGCGTGGTCGCGATCTCCTGACCTCGTGATCCGCCCGCTTCGGCCTCCCAAAGTGCTGGGATTACAGGCGTGAGCCACCGCGCCGGGCGTGCTTTTTTTTGTTTGTTTGTTTTTGTTTTTGGTCTAGAATTTACAGTTGTTACCTGCAGCAGGGTTGGTCTCATAGGAGCTCCTCTGCCATGACTGGGAACATAATTTCTAACAGTTCTTATTCCCTTTTCTATTTGTTTTTCTCCTTAGAACTTATCTATATCTAACATGCTACAATTACTTTTTCATTGTTTCTTTTCTCTCATCCCCCACTGGCATGTAAACTTCAGGAGGGCTGGGAGTTTTGTCTGATTTGTTCATTACCATCTCCTCAGTGCTCAGAACAGAGCCTGACACAGAGTGACCAGGCTGATGTCAAGTATTTAACCCCAGTATAGCACAGGCATAAGAAAATGCTCAGCCAGTCAGAAATATCCCTGCATTTCAGCACCAGTGTAATCCATAACAGTGGTTTGAGCTGAATATCAGCTCCACAGAGTAGTTGCTAAATCAATGAAGTCATTTTTTATACATGTAGGAAAGTGTTTTTTTTTTTTTTTTTTTTTTTTTTTTTGAGACGGAGTTTCACTCTTGTTGCCCGGGCTGGGGTGCAGTGGTGCCATCTTGGCTCACTGGAAGCTCCACCTCCCGGGTTCAAGCGATTTTCCTGCCTCAGCCTCCCGAGTAGCTGGGATTACACGCATGTGCCACCATGCCAGGCTAATTTTGTGTTTTTAGTAGAGACGGGGTTTCTCCGTGTTGGTCAGGCTGGTCACGAACTCCCGACCTCAGGTGATGCGCCTGCCTCGGCCTCCCAAAGTGCTGGGATTACAGGCGTGAGCCACCGCGCCCAGCCGCAGGTGTTTTTTGAAAGCACGGAGGTTCCATGTAGCCTTGTATCTTGTTACTGGATCTGGGAAGAGAAGACAGTTGCCTTTCTGAAAATATAGAAGCAAGTCCAATTTGTCCTTTTTTTTTTTTTTTTTTTAAATTTAGGGGTAATTAATGTAACATAAAATTAACCATTTAAAATGATATAATTCTGAGGCATTTAGTACATTTACAATGTTGTGTAATCATTGCTTTTTATCTATTAAAAGCTCTAAAACATTTTCATCAGCCTCAAAAGAGACTCTATACTATTAAATAGTCACTCCTCATTCCCACTCTCCCCCAGCCCAAGCAACCACTAATCTTCTTTCTGCCTCTATGAATTTACCTATTCTGGATATTTCGTATAAATGAAATCATGCAAGATGTGACCTTTGCTTCACATAATGTTTTTGAAGTTCATTTAAAACATGTTTGTAGCATGCTTTCAGTTTTATTTTATGGCTGAATAAGATTCCATTGTATGAATATGCCACGTTTGTTTATCCATTCATCTGTTGAAGAATATTTGTTTTTTTTCCACCTTTTGGCTTTTGTGAATAGTGCTGCTATTAATATTCCTGTATAAGCATTTGTTTGAATATCTGATTTCAATTCTTTTGGATATATACCTAGGAGCAGAATTGCTGAGTCATATCATAATTCTATGTTTAAGTAATTGAAGAACCACCAGTGTTATCCACAGTGGCTGCACCATTTTACATTCCCAGCAGCAACATATGATGAATCCAATTTCTCTACATTCTTGCCAACACTTATTTTTTATTTAAAAAAATTATAGCCATTCTCATGGGTGTGAAATGCTATCTCATTGTGGCTTTAATTTGCATTTCTCTAAAGACTAATAATCTAGAACATCTTTTCTTTTTTTTTGCCTACCAACTTTTATTTAGCAGCCAGGAGGAGGGCTGTACCCTGCAAACCCACAGGGCAGAGCTGCCCAAGACCATGGGAACCTACTTCTTGCATCAGCGTGACCTGGATGTGAGACACAGAGTCAAAGGAGATCATTTTGGAGTTTTAAGATTTGACTGCCTCGCTAAATCTCAGACTTGCATGGGGCTTGTAGTCCCTTCGTTTTGGCCAATTTCTCCCATTTGAAATGGGTGTATTTACCCAATGCCTGTACCCCCACTGTATCTAGGAAGTAACTAACTTGCTTTTGATTTTTTTTTTTTTTTTTTTTGAGACGGAGTTTTGCTCTTGTTGCCCAGGCTGGAGTGCAATGGCATGATCTTGGCTCACTGCAACCTCCGCCTCCTGGGTTCAAGTGATTCTCTGGCCTCAGCCTCCCCAGTAGCTGGGATTACAGGCATGCACCACCACGCCCGGCTAATTTTGTAGTTTTAGTAGAGATGGGGTTTCTCCATGTTGGTCAGGCTGGTCTCAAACTCCTGACCTCAGGTGATCCACCTGCCTTGGCCTCCCAAAGTGCTGGGATTACAGGCATAAGGCACCACACCCATCCCCTTGCTTTTGATTTTACAGGCTCATATGAGGAAGGGACTTGCCTTGTCTCAGATGAGATGCTGGACTGTGGACTTTTGAGTTAATGCTGAAATGAGTTAAGACTTTGGGGGACTGTTGGGAAGGCATCATTGGTTTTGAAATGTGAGAACGTGGGATTTGGGAGGGGCCAGGGGCAGAATAATATCGTTTGGCTGTGTCCCCACCCAAATCTCATCTTGAATTGTAACTCACACAATTCCAACGTGTTGTGGGAGGAAGCCAGTGGGAGGTGATTGAATTATAGGGGCAGGTCTTTCGTGCACTATTCTCGTGATAGTGAATGAGTCTTATGAGATCTGATGGTTTTAAAAATGGAAGTTTCTCTGCACAAGGTCTCTATTTGCCTGCTGCCGTCCACGTAAGACATGACTTGCTCCTCCTTGCCTTCTGCCATGAATGTGAGGCCTCCCCAGCCACATGGAAGTGTGAGTCCAGTTAAACCTCTTTCTTTGGTAAATTGCTCAGTCTCTGGTATGTCCTTATTAGCTGCATGAAAAGGAGTAATACAATAGGTAAATTGTGTGTCATGGGTGTTTGTATATGGATTATTTAGTCATCCGAGTAATTAGCACAGTACCTGATAGGTAGATTTTCAATCCTCACCGTCCTCCCACCCTCCACCCTCAAGTAGGCCCTGGTGTCTATTGTTCTCGTCTTTGTGTCCATGTATACTCAATGTTTAGCTTCCATTTATATGTAAGAACATGCAGTTTTTGGTTTTCTTTTCCTGCATTGATTTGCTTAGGACAACAGCCTCCAGTGCCATCCATGCTGTGAGGGACATGACTTCGTAGAACACTTTTTCATGTGTTTGTTAGTCATGTATAGCTTCTTTGGAGAAATGTCTATTCATGTTCTATCTTGTTTTTGAATTGGGTTGTCTAATTGTTGTCCAGTTGTAAGGCTAAAAAAAAATTTCAGATATTAGACCTTTATCAGATGTATGGTTTATAAATAATTTAAACAAATTTTTATTTTATTGTATTTATTTTAGAGCCAGGAATCTCACTATATTGCCCAGGCTGGACTCAAACTTTGGGGCTCAAGCAATTTTCTCAACTTAGCCTCATGAGTAGCTGGGACTATTGGTGTGAGCCACTGCACTGGCTCTGAAATTATTTTTGCCATTTGCTAGGTTTTCTGTTCACTTTCTAGGTAGTGTTCTTTGATGTACTACAGTTTTAAAATTTTAATTTTTTTTTTTTTGAGACAGAGTCTTGTGCTGTCGCCTATCCTGGAATGCAGTGGCACAATCATAGCTCACTGTAACCTTGAACTCCTGGGCTCGTGTGTTCCTCCCAAGTAGCTGGAACTATAGGCACTTGCCACCATGAATGATTAATAAATTTATTTATTTTTTGGGGATGGAGTCTCGCTCTGTCGCCCAGGCTGGAGTGCAGCGGCGTGATCTTGGCTCACTGCAAGCTCCATCTCCCAGGTTCACGCCATTCTCCTGCCTTAGCCTCCTGAGTAGCTGGGACTACGGGCACCTGCCACCACGCCCAGCTAATTTTTTGTATTTTTTTTTAGTAGAGACGAGATTTCACCATGTTAGCCAGGGTGGTCTTGATCTCATGACTTCATGATCCACTCACCTTGGCCTCCCAAAATGCTGGGATTACAGGCATGAGCCACTGCACCCGGCCTATGAATAATTTAAAAATTTTTTTTGTAGAGACAGCATCTTGCTATATTGTCCAGGCTGGTCTCAAACTCCTCTGCTTGAGCAGTCATCCTGCCTTAGCCTCCCAAAGTGTTGGGATTATAGGTGTGAGCCACTATGCCCAGTTTTAAATTTTGATTAGGTCCAATTTATTTTTTCTTTATTGCTTGTGCTTTTGGTGTCATACCTAAGAAGTTGTTGTGAAATCCAAGGTTCTGAAGATATGCCCCATGTTTTCTTCTTAGGATATTATAATTTTAGCTTTTACTTTTAGGTCTTTGATGCATTTTTAGTTAATTTTTATGTATGTTGTTGTTAGTGGTCCAACTTCATTCTTTTGATGTAAATGTCCAATTGTCCCTGTACCATTTATTGAAGAGACTATTCTTTCTCCATTAAATGGTCTTGGCATGCTTGTCAAAAATCAATTGGCCTTAGATGTATAGGTTTATTTTTCAGCTCTCAATTCTATTTCATTGGTCTATATGTCAATCTCTATGCCAACACCACAGTGTTTTGATGACTACAGCTTTGTAGTATGTTTTGAAATCAGAAAATATGAGTCCTCCAACTTTGTTCTTCTTTTTCATGATTGTTGTATTTGTCTATTCTCACACTGCTATAAGGACATACCTGAGACTGGGTAATTTATAAAGGAAAGAGGTTTAATTGACTTACACTTCTGCAGGGCTGGGGAGGCTTCAGGAAACTTACAATCATGGTGGAAGGGGAAGCAAACACATCCTTCTTCACATAGTGGCAGCAAAGAGAAGAAGAATCAGTGCCCAGTGAAAGGGGAGGCCCCTTATAAAACCATTAGATCTTGTGAGAACTCACTATCATGAGAACAGGATGGGGGAAATTGCCCCCAGCATTCAATTTTCTCTACCTGGTCCCTCCCATGACACATGGGGATTATGGGAATTACAATTCAAGGTAAGATTTGGGTGGGGACACAGCCAAATCATATCATTCCATCCCTGGCCCCTTCCAGATCTCATGTCCTCACATTTCAAAACACAATAGTGCCTTTCCAACAGTCCCCTAAAATCTTAAGTCATTCCAGCATTAACTCAAAAGTTCAAGCCCAAAGTCTCATCTGAGACAAGGCAAGTCCCTTCTGCCTATGAGCCTGTAATATCAAAAACAAATTAGTTACTTCCAAGATACAATGGGAATACAGGCATTGGGTAAATACACCCATTTCAAATGGGAGAAATTGGCAAAAACGAAGGGGCTACAAGCCCCATGCAAGTCCAAAATTCAATGAGGCAGTCATTAAACCTTAAAATTCCAAATTGATTTCCTTTTACTCCATGTCTTACATCCAGGGCACACTGATGCCAGAGGTGGGCTCTCATGGCCTTGGGCAACTCTGCCCCTATAGCTTTGCAGGGTACAGCCTCCCTCCTGGCTGCTTTCACAGGCTGGCATTGAGTGTCTGTGGCTTTTCCAGGCTTGTGGCACAAGCTGTCAGTGGATCTACCATTCTAGATTCTGGAGGATGGTGGCCCTCTTCTCACAGCTCTACTAGCCAGTGCCTCAGTGGGGACTCTGTGTGGGGGTTCTGACCCCACATTTCCCTTGTGGACTGCCCTAGCCGAGGTTCTCCATGAGGGCTCCAGCCTTGCAGCAACCTTCTGCCTTGACATCCAGGCATTTTCATACATCCTCTGAAATCTAGGCAGAAGTTTCCAAACCTCAATTCTTGTCTTCTGTGCACCCGCAGGCCCAACACCATGTGGAAGCTGCCAAGGCTTGGGGCTTGCACCCTCTGAAGCCATGGCCTGAGCTGTACCTTGGCTCCTTTTAGTCATGGCTGGAATGGCTGGAATGCAGGGCACCAAGTGATGCACACAGCAGGGGGGTCCTGGACCCAACCCAGGAAACCATTTTTCCCTCCTAGGTCTCTGGGCCTGTGATGGGAAGGGCTGCTGCGAAGGGCTCTGACATGCCCTGGAGACATTTTTCCCGTTGTCTTGGTGATTAGCATTTGGCTCCTCGTTGCTTATGCAAATTTCTGCAGCTGGATTGAATTTCTCCCCAGAAAATGGATTTTTCTTTTCTACTGCATTGTCAGGCTTCAAATTTTTCAAATTTTTATGCTCTGCTTCCTGTTGGAGTCTGCTGCTTAAAAATTTCTTCTGCCAGATATCCTAAATTATCTCTCCCAAGTCCAAAGTTCCACAGATCTCTAGGGTAGGGGCAAAATGCTGCCAGTCTCTTTGCATAGCAAGAGTGACCTTTACTCCAGTTCCCAAAAAGTTCCTCATCTCCGTCTGAGACCACCTCCACTTGGACTTTATTATCTGTATCACTATCAGCATTTTAGTCAAAGCCATTCAACAAATCTCTAGGAAGTTTCAAACTTTCCCACATTTTCCTATCTTCTTCTGAGCCCTCCAAACTGTTCCAACCTCTGCCTGTTACCCAGTTCCAAAGTTGCTTCCACATTTTCAGATATCTTTACAGCAGCACCCCACTGCCTGGTACCAATTTACTGTATTAGTCTGTTTTCATGCTGCTATAAGGACATACCTGAGACTGGGTAATTTATAAAGGAAAGAGGTTTAATTGACTCACAGTTTTGCAGGGCCAGGGAGGCCACAGCAAACCCACAATCACGGTGGAAGGGGAAAGAAACATGTCCTTCTTCAAATGGTGGCAGCAAGAAGAATGATGCCCAGAGAAGGGGGAAGCCCCTCATAAAACAATCAGCTCAGCCAGGCATGGTGGCTCACACCTGCAATCCCAGCACTTTGGGAGGCCGAGGCAAGCAGATCACGAGGTCAGGAGTTCGAGACCAGCCTGGCCAACATAGTGAAACCCTGTGTCTACTAAAAATAAAATGATAATAAAACAAAACAAAACAAACACACAAAAAAACTAGCCAGGCATGGTGGCGGGTGCCTATAATCCTAGCTACTTGGGAGGCTGAGGCAGGAGAATCACTTGAATCCAGAAGGCAGAGGTTGCAGTGAGCTGAGATGGCACCACTGCACACCAGCCCAGACAACAGTGTGAGAGTCCGTCTCAAAACAAACAATCAGCTCTTGTGAGAACTAACTCACTATCATGAGAACAGGATGGGGGAAACTACACCCAAGATTCAATTATCTCCACCTGGTCCCTCCCACAACATGTGGGGATTAAGGGAACTACAATTCAAGACGAGATTTGAGTGGGAACACAGCCAAACCATATCATTTGTTTTGGCTATTCAAGGCCCTTTGCAATTCCATATGAATTTTGATATTAGCTTTTCCATTTCTGCATAAATAGGCCATTGGGATTTTGATAGAGATTGCATTGAATCTGTAGGTCACTTTGAGGAGTTCTGACACTTTAATAATATTAAGTCTCCCAATTATGAACATAGGATATCTTTCTATTTATTTAGGTCTTCTTTAATTTCTTTCAGCAATGTTTTGTAGCTTTCTGTGTACAAAACACTGACCTAGGTTTTCTAGTTTGTTGATGTACCATTGTTCGTAGTATCCTTTTTTTTTTTTTTTTTTTTTTTTTGAGATGGAGTCTTGCTTTGTCGCCCAGGCTGGAGTGCAGTGGTGCGATCTCGGCTCACTGCAAGCTCCACCTCCTGGGTTCACGCCATTCTCCTGCCTCAGCCTCAGCCTCCCAAGTAGCTGGGACTACAGGTGCCCGCCACCACATCCGGCTAATTTTTTTGTATTTTTAGTAGAGACAGGGTTTCACCATGTTAGCCAGGATGGTCTTGATTCCCTGACCTCGTGATCCACCCACCTCGGCCTCCCAAAGTGCTGGGATTACAGGCGTGAGCCACCACGCCTGGCCCATGGTATCCTTTTATAATTGTATTTCTGTAAGGTCATTAGTAATGTTCCCACTTTCATTTCTGATTTTAATAATTTGAGTTGTTTCTCTTTTTCATCTTAGACTAACTAGAGATTTGTCACTTTTGTTGATCTTTTCAAATAATCAACTCTTGGTTTGATTGATTTTCTTTATATTGTGTTCATGATTTTATTTCTCTCTACACTTATCTTTATCATTTCCTTCCTTCTGCTAGCTTTGGTTTAGTTTAGTCTTCTTTTTATAGCTCCTTAAGGCAGAATGTTAAGTTATTTATTTGAGATCTTTCTTCTGTTTAACATAGGTTTTCTATTCTTTTTGCACATACTAAACATTTTTTATCTTTTCTTCCAAAGAATGCTTTGGCGTTTGATGAACTTTTCTGGAATTATTTCAACCTTCTTCACAGTACAACATCTATGATTTTTATAGATTCCCTGTGTGTCAGCAGTGCCACAAAAAGAAATTTTCAGTCCACTAAGAGTTTATGGCTTCAAAGATCTTAGCACTGCCTTGGCCAGGTGTGGTGGCTCATGCCTATAATCCCAGCACTTTGGGAAGCCAAGGAGGGCAGATCACCTGAGGTCAGGGATTTGAAACCAGCCTGGCCAACGTGGTGAAACCCCGTCTCTACTAAAAATACAAAATTAGCCGGGTGTGGTGGTGCACACCTGTAATCCCAGCTTCTTGGGAGGCTGAGGCAGGAGAATCACTTGAACCCGGGAGGCAGAGGTTGTGGTAAGCCAAAATTGTGCCATTGCACTCCAGCCTGGGCAACAAGAGCGAAACTCTGTCTCAAAAAATAAAAAAGAACTGCCTTATAATAACAAAACAAACTACGTTACAGTGGGAGGTGAGTGGTAGAGAAGCTCACAAGCTTCTGGGATATGTCTGTTATACTAGATAGCTTTCAGGGTATCTATATTTTTCCTAGTCTCTCCAAAAAAAAAAAAAAAAAAAATCTCCAGTCTGGGCACAATGGCTCACGTCTGTAATACTACTACTTTGGGACGCCAAGGAGGGAGGATCACTTGAGGACAGGAGTTTGACACCAGCCTGGGAAACATAGTGAGACCCTGTATCTACTAAAAAAAAAAAAAAAAAAAAGTCTGGGTGTAGTGGCTCACGCCTGTAATCCCAGCACTTTGGGAGGCTGAGGCAGGCGGATCACAAGATCAGGAGTTCGAGACCAGCCTGGCCAATATGGGGAAACCCCACCTCTACTAAAAATACAAAAAATTAGCCAGGCGTTGTGGCAGGTGCCTGTAGTCCTAGCTACTCGGGAGGCTGAGGCAGGAGAATCACTTGAATTCAGGAAGCAGAAGTTGCAGTGAGCCGAGTTCGCACCACTGCACTCCAGCCTGGGTGACAGAGCAAGACTCTGTCTCGAAAAAAAAAAAAAAAAGGAAAAAAAATTAGCTGAGTGTGGTGATGCATGCCTGTAGTCCTAGTTACTCAGGAGACTGAGGCAGGAGGGTCGCTTGAGCCCTGGAGTTCCAGGTTAGAGTGAGCTAGAGTTGTGCCACTGTACTCTAGCCTAGGCAGCAGAGCAAGACCCTATCTTTAAAATAAAAAAAAATAAAAAAAAATGATCTCCAGACCAAGGTTATATCCTTTATAAAATATCCTTCATAAAAGGGCCTTAACATGTTTATCCTCACTCAGTAATGACTTTTGGCAGTCATGTAACATCTTGCATCCTTAGTTTCCTCTCCTGTAAGATGTAAGCCCTGCCTATCTCACAGGATTGTTGTAAAAGTGCTAAGAAAATAATAAAACAGATCATCCATACAGAAATGACACTGTGCTTCTTCTGAGCCCAGCAGTAACTGCTGAGCCAGATCAGAGACTCTCAGGCCACATGTGAGGCCCATCAACCTGGTGTCTACTTTCCAACTTTTAAATGTGTTTCCAGATAAATCTCTCTGCTGGGAAACTAATAGGGAAATTCGAGTTAGCCAGAAACTTAAAAAAGACATTAATGGCTGGGCACAGTGGCTCACGCCTGTAATCCCAGCATTTTGGGAGGCCGAGGAGGGCGGATCACCTGAGGTCGGGAGTTCAAGACCAGCCTGACCAACATGGAGAAACCCCATCTCTACTAAAAATACAAAATTAGCCAGGCGTGGTGACGCATGCCTGTAATCCCAGCTACTAGGTAGGCTGAGGCAGGAGAATCACTTGAACCTGGGAGGCAGAGGTTGCCTGAGCCGAGATCACGCCATTGCACTCTAGCCTGGGCAACAACAGCAAAACTCCACCTCAAAAAAAAAAAAAAGACTTTAATGTATGTACATGGTATAAAGTATATAGAACATCATAAATTGTTTCACTTTAACCAGGAACAGTGGCTCATGCCTGTAATCCCAGCACTTTGGGAGGCTGAGGCAGGTGGATTGCTTGAGCCCATTGAAACCGCCTTTGCAAAATTATGACTGAGACAGTGAAAGAGATCTAACTTAGCTGACTCCGTATCTTGCTTCTAACCTCCAAGCTGTCCTCGTTCATTCCTGGGAGTAGGTTGAACTAACTTTGGGAGAAACTTAGTTTATAGTTTAAAACAAAGATGACAACAGCCCTTTCCCAAAGCTGACCTCCTTTTTGCTTGGGAACTAGGTTGCCTTTGTAGGACCAATATTAGCCATAAGATTAAAAATTACAGTTTAGGAGTCATACAGCTGGAGGCTACAAGATTCTGACCCTACCTAAACTTCTCCTAAGATCAGTGCTTGAGATATTTTGCAGACCTTGCACTTGATGAATCAGCTGGTACCACCCAGATCAATAAACCGGCTCATCTGATCTTGTGGCCCCGACCCAGGAACTGACTCTGCAGGAAGACAGCTATGATTACATGTGATTATGGTTCTCACGTGTAGCCTGAAGACGCCCTATGATTTCATTTCTGACCAATCAGCACTCCTGGCTTACTGGCTTACCCCCACCCAGCAAGTTTTCCTGAAAAACTCTGCTCCCCGAATGCCCAGGGAGACTGATTTGAGGAATAATAAAATTCTGGCCTCCCACACAGCTGGCTCTGTGTGAATAACTCTTTCTTTATCTCAGTTCCGTTGTCTTGATAAATTGGTTCTGTCTAGGCAGTGGGCAAGGTGAACCCCTTGGGCAGTTATATCAGGAGTTTGAGACCAGCCTGATCAACATGCCAAGATCTCATCTTTACAAAAAATACAAAAATTAGCAGGCTGTAGTGGTACACGCCTATGGGTACCAGCTGCTCGGGAATCTGAGGTAGGAGGATCACCTGAGCCCAGGAGGTGGAGGCTGTAGTGAGCAGAGGTTGTACCACTGCACTCCAGCCTGGGCAACAGAGCGAGACTCTGTCTCAAAAAAAAAAAAGACTTCCCAACACAGTAGCTAGCATGACATTTTGGGGAAATTACTTAAGATATCTGGCATTTTAGGAATTTGTTAAATCATCTTCTTGGCTAATTCCAGTCACCACATCCCAGTTTCCATTATAATTGTGGATCAAGAAGATCTTCCTTCAGTCTAATCTCTAGAATCCCAGAACCATAGTCTTTAAGATATGGAAGGTTATATACGTTAACTCCTCATTCTATATTACACACACACACACACACACGACATGAAAAGAATTGAAGTAAACTGTTCAAGGTCGGAAACCCAGGTCTCAAGGACTAGGAGATGAGGCTTTATTACTGATGGTCTGTTATCTGTGTGGAATCAGGCTGTGGCTTGGGGCAGTGAGAACCAAGCTTTATGTGTATTTATCAGTCAATCAGACAAAATAAAATTTTATGAAAATAAAATAAAGTGGTCTTATTGAGTCACATAAAAAAAAAGTCACATAAATTGTTTCACTTTAACCAGGCACAGTGGCCCATGCCTGTAATCCCAGCACTTTGGGATTTAGGTTGAACTAACTCTGGGAGAAACTTAATTTATAGTTTAAAACAAAGATGACAAAAGCTGTTTCCCAAAACCGACCTCCTTCTTGTCTGGGGACTAGGTTGCCTTTGTAGGATTAACATTAGCCACAAGATTAGAAATTATGGTTTAGGAGTCATGCAGCTGGAGGCTACAAGATTCTGACCCTCTCTAAACTGCTCCTAAGATCAGTGCTTAGATTGTTTTCCTTATTGATGGAAAAATACCAAGGGAAAAATTGTTACAGCTTTTCATTTAGGTTAGACCACAAGTGCTAAGTAGTAACATGTCTCAGTCCGTGAAGGCTGCTATAACAAAATACAATAGACTAGCTAATTTATAAATAATTGAAATTTATTTCTCACAGTTCCGGAAGCTGGGAAGGCCAAGGTCAAAGTGCTAACAGATTCAGTGTCTAGTAAAGGCCCATCATCTGCTTTAGAGATGGTTTCTCTTGTGTCCTCAAATGGTAGAAGGGGCAAGGCAGCTCCCTTCAACCTCTTTTATAAGGGCACTACTCCCATTCATAAAAACGGAGCCTTCATGACTTATGACTTAATCATTTCCCCAAAGGCCCCACTTCTTAATCCTTTCACATCGAGCATTAGGTTCCAACATGAATTTTAGGGGGACACAAACATTCAAACCATAGCAGAACACAAAAGTACTTTTCTAGTCTTTCCTCCTGAACTCGTAGTTGATGGGCTACATCTGGAAGCCAGGTAGGCTGCTTATGCTTGAAAGGGTGCAAATTGCTTGCCATGATTTAGAGCAGTGGTTCTCAAAGTGTGGTTGCATAGTGGCAGCAGCAGCAGCAGCAGCAGCAAGTGGGGCCTACCTCAAACTGACCTAATTGGAGACCCTGGGAATTGGAGCCAAAGATCTGTGTTTTAACGAGTTCCAGGTGTGTGTTCAAGCTTGCGAACCATTGTTTTGTTTTTTTTTTTTGAGACAGAGTCTCACTCTGTCACCCAGGCTGGAGTGCAGTGGCGCGATCTCGGCTCACTGCAAGCTCCTCCTCCAGGGTTCACGCCATTCTCCTGCCTCAGCCTCCTGAGTAGCTGGGACTACAGGCGCCTGCCACCACGCCTGGCTAATTTTTTTTTGTATTTTTAGTAGAGACACAGTTTCACCGTGTTAACCAGGATGGTCTTGATCTCCTGACCTCGTGATCCGCCCGCCTTGGCCTCCCAAAGTGCTGGGATTACAGGCGTGAGCCACTGTGCCCGGCAAGGAACCATTGTTTTTTAGAGACACTTAGAACTAATCATTATAGTGCTGAGTCATAACTGATTTTTTTTTGTTTGTTTTTTGTTTTTTTTTTTAGACAGGGTCTCACTCTGTCACCCAGGCTGGAGGGCAGTCATGTGACCATAGCTCACTGCAGCCCTTCAAATCCTAGGCTCAAGCAAGCCTCCCGTCTCAGCCTCCAAGGTGGCTGGCACTACAGGCATGTGCCATCACACCCAGCTAGTGATTTTAGAATATAAATGTTACTATGTGTAACTCTTACAAAGGTTTGTATCTGTGACTCCTTTTATAGGTAGGTGAATTTAGGAGCTGCCTAATATAAACCCAAAGTGCCCAATCAGAAGTATTGTAAATGCTAGGCCTAAAAGAGGCAATGAGAGTAGAATTGCTGAAGATGGTCAAAATAATTACCGGTTTATTAAACTATGCAGGAAATACAATGAGAATATCATTTTTAAAAGATGCTAGTATCCTCCAAAATGTAGAGAATATTTGGATTTGTAGGACAATAAAAGATCCTAGCAATATGAGAAGAAAGATGCCAGAATAAAAGGCACAAAAGAATCAGAGACCTGGGGAGGTCTCCTCAGGATAGAGATGGTACATAAAGGCATGCCTTGGAGATATTGCAGGTTTGGTTTCAGACCACCGTAATAAAGTACATATTTCAATAAACTAAGTCGCGCAAAGTTGTTGATTAACCAGCGCATATAGAAGATAACTTTATACTACACTGTAGTCTACTAAATATGCAATAGCATTATGTCTTAAAAATGTATGTACTTTCTTTAAAAAATACTTTATTGTTAAACAATGCTAACGATCATTTGAGCCTTCAGTGACTTGTAATCTTTTTGCTGGTGGAAGAGCTTTCCCTGTTGTTGATGGCTGCTGACTAGTCAGGGTGGTCATTGCTGAAGGCTGGGGAGGCCACAGCAACTTAGTAAAATAAGACAACAATGAAATCTGCTATACCAGTTAACTCTTTTTTTTTTTTTTTTTGAGATGGAGTTTTGCTCTTGTTACCCAGGCTGGAGTGCAATGGTGCAATCTTGGCTCACTGCAACCTCTGCCTGCTGAGTTCAAGTGATTTTCCTGCCTCAGCCTCCCAAGTAGTTGGGATTGGGATTACAGGCATGTGCCACCACGCCTGGCTAATTTTTTGTATTTTTGGTAGAGACAGGGTTTCACCATGTTGGCCAGGCTGGTCTCGAACTCCTGACCTCAGGTGATCTGCCCGCCTCAGCCTCCCAAAGTGCTGGGATTACAGCCATGAGCCACCACGCCTGGTATCAGTTAACTCTTTAAGAAAGATTTCTCTGTAGCATACCATGCTGTTTGATAGCATTTTACCCACAGTGGAACTTCTTTCAAAATGGCAGTCAATCCTCCCAAACCCTGTTGCTTTATCAAGTAAGTTGATGTAATATTCTAAATTAGCTGATGTCATTTCAACAGTGTTCATAGCATCTTCACCAGGAGTACATTCATCTCAAGAAAACACTGTCTTTGCTCATCCATAAGAAACAATTCCAGGTTAGGCATGGTGGCTCACACCTGTAATCCCAGTGCTTTGGGTGGCTGACGAAGGATGACATGGTTTGGCTCTGTGTCCCCACCCAAATCTCATCTCAAATCGTAATCCCCAAAATCCCAAAATCCCCACAATCCCCACATGTTGAGGGAGGGACCTGTTGGGACATGACTGGATCATGAGGGAGGTTTCCCCATGCTATTCTTGTGACAGTGAGTGAGTTCTCACAACATCTGATGGTTTTGTAAGTGTTTGACTGTTCCTCTTTCTACACACGCTCACTCTCTTGCTTGCTGCCATGTAAGATGTGCTTGCTTCCCCTTCTGCCATGATTGTAAGTTTCCTGAGGTCTTCCCAACCATGTGGAACTGTGAGTCAAATTCTTTCCTTTATAAATTACCAAGTCTCCGGCATGTCATTACAGCAGTGTGAAAATGGAATAAAACAGAGGAGAATTGCTTAAAGCCAGGAGTTTAAGACTGGTCTGGGCAACATAGTGAGATCTCATCTCTACAGGAAAAAAATCAGTTGGGTGTGGTGGTGGTGCTTGCTGGTTGTCCTAGCTACTTGGGAAGTTGAGGTGGGAGGATTGTTAGAGCCCAGGAGTCTGAGCCTGTAGTGAGCTATGCTTATGCTGCTGTACTCCAGCCTAGGTGACAGAGTGAGACCCTATCTCTAAAACAAAACAAAACAAAACAAAACAAAACCAACCAAAAAAAAACACCACCTTATCCATTCAATTTTCATCTTGAGAGTGTAGCAATTTAGTCACATCTTCAGGTTCCACTTCTGATTCTACTTCTCTTGCTATTTCTTCCACATCTGCAGTGACTTCCTCCAATGAAATCTTGAACCCCTCAAAGTCATCCATGAGGACTGGAGTCAACTTCTTCTAAACTCCTGTTAATGTCGATATTTTGACCTCCTCCCATGAATTACAAATGTTCTTAATGGCATCTAGGATACTGAATCCTTTATGGGTTCTCAATATACCTTTACCAGATCCATCAGAGGAATCACTATCTATGGAACCTATAGCCTTATGAAATGTATTTCTTAAATACTAAGTCTTGAAAGTCAAAATTACACCTTGATTCATGGACTGCAGAATGGATTTTCTGCTAGTGGGCATGAAAACAACATTAATTTCCTTGTACATTTCCATCAGAATTCTTGGGTAACTAGCTGCATTGTCAATGAGCAATATTTTGAAATGAATCTTTTTTCTGAGCAATAGGTCTCAACAGTGATCTTAAAATATTTAGTAAACAATTCTGTAAACAGATGTGCCATCATCCAAGTTTTGTTGTTTCATTTATAGAGCACTGGCAGAGTAGATTTAATATAACTTTTAAGGGCCTTGCTATTTTTTTTTTTTTTTTTTTTTTGAGATGAAGTGTTGCTCTGTTGCCAGGGTGGAGTGCAGTGGCACAATCTCGGCTCACTGCAACTGCCATCTCCCGGGTTCAAGCGATTCTCCTGCCTCAGCCTCCTGAGTAGCTGGGACTAAAGGCACGCACCACCACCCTCAGCTAATTTTTGTATTTTTAGTACAGACAGGGATTCACCATGTTGGCCAGGATAGTCTCAATCTCTTGACCTCATGATCTGCCTGCTTTGGCCTCCCAAAGTGCTGGGATTACAGGCGTGAGCCACTGCGCCCAGCCGGGACTTGGTATTTTTTGAATGGTAAATGAGCATTGGCTTCAATTTAAAGTCATCAGTTGCATTAGTCTCTAATGAGACAGTCAGCCTATTCTTTGAAGCTTTGAAGTCAGGCCTTGACTTCTCCTCTCTAGCCATGAAAATTCTATGTGGCATCTTCTTCCAATAGAAGGCTGTTTTGTCCACATTGAAAATCTTTTGTTTAGTGTAGCCAACTTCATCAATGATCTGAGCTAGATCTTTTGGATAACTTGCTGTAGCTTCTTCATCAATATTCACTGCCTCACCTTGTACTTTTATGTTTTGGAGATGGCTTCTTTCCTTAAACATCATGAACCAACCTCTGCTAGCTTGCAACTTTTTTTCTACAGCCTTCTCACCTCTCTCAGCCTTCATAGAATTGAAGAGTTAAGGCTTTGCTCTGGATTAGGGTTTGGGTTAAGAGAATGTTGTGGCTGGTTAGATCAGACTACTGCAACTTTCTTAATATCAGCAATAAGGCTGTTTTGCTTTCTTATTATTCATATGTTCATTGGAATAATGGCAAAAGGGCACATGCCCTAGTTGAGTCATTTTCCTTCCAATAGCCTTCCTGGATGTCAAATGAATTTCATTGGCCAGAATTTAGTTACACTGGCCATTCCTAATTGCAAAGGAGTCCTGAGAAATGCAGTCTTTTAGCTAGGCAGGCGCTCCTATGGATGGTGCTTTGGGAGAATGAACAGCAGGTGGCAACAAGCTGCCAATTACCTGTTTATTTTTATTGACGTTGCTTTTCTTTTGCCTCTGTCTCTCTCTTTCTGTCTTCTTTCTTTTCTCTATCTCCTCTCTCTTTCTCTCTTTCTTCCTCCCCTTCTCTCTTTCTCTCTTTCTTTCTTTCTTCCTTTCAGATGAGGGTCTTGATATGTTGCCCAGGCTGGACTCAAACTCTTAGACTCAAGTTATCCTCCTCATGCCTTAGCCTCCAGAGTAGCTGGGACTACTGGTGTACCTCCATGCCTGCTTGGTCTGGTTTTTAAATCTTTGACACTCTGCCCTGAGATTGCGTATTGCCAAAGTTACTCTTCATGTTGTTGCTCTCTTCTTTGGGTTTTACTTTTTTTGTCTGAAGAAACGATATTAATCAAATTTAAAGAGATATGAAAATCAACAGGAAGGCAACTGGAAAAATTATATATATATAATATATATTTTGATGTGTGTGTGTATATATGTGTGTGTGTATATATGTGTGTATATATATGTGTGTGTGTGTGTATATATATATATATATATATATATCAAAAAAGTTAACAAACAACTAATAGGTGGGGCAAAATAAAAGTTTACCCAGCCCCAAGTGCCTGGAAAAAGGATATTCTGAAGGGAAGATTTCAGCTTCCACTAAATGATAAGGTTTTTCCCCTTAGCATTGCAACCTCTCCCAGGGAGGTGAATTATTCTTCTTTAGGTCACTGAGGGACCTCTAAGTGCTTAGCTCTTACGTAATTTTGAAAAACTGAGTAGGCATTAAAGATAATCTTCATGCCTGTTACATTACCCTAGGAAATAATTTACATTTTAGATTACACCTGATTTGCATTCTTTAAATCTCCCTCATTATTACTGGATTATGCTAAAACATTGGCTGCTAGGTCTAAACAATAATGCTTAACGTACTATGAACTTTTTATACTTTCATTCATTCACTCAATAGCCATTTATTAAGTAGTCATTATGTGTTGGGCATTCGGGTTTTTGCTGTAGACACAAAACACAAAGTTCCTTCCCTCATGGAGCTTATATTATAGTGCGTGTGAGGTGCCGTTGTTGAGGGACATACTCATAAACCAGTAAACAAATGAACAAGAAAGTTCCAGGTAGTGAACAGTGCTATAGTGTGACTGAGAGGGAGGGGCTGCTTTAGAAGGGGACGTTTTCCTTAAAGAGCTAAGACATGAATGTGAGACAAAGTCATTGACAAACATGTGATTTACAATGAGCACTTATTTCATGGATTTGAGCTTCTCCTACCACACAAATCATGAAGATTCAATTTTCACTTAAATTAAGTACCAGCAAAAAACTATCAGCTAAAGGTAGCATGTTCAGGAATACTGAAGATTAGATTGTTTACAATATTAGATTTATTTTGAAACACAAACAGCTCCCAGTAGGTGTGGCTTCAAAATGAAATGATTCAGATACCCTCTTTCTTGATCTCTATGCTAATTACTTCTGGGATATGGAATATCTGAGTAATCTCACTTGACTGCTAGAGTATAACATTATCAGCAAACTTGCAAGGGGAATTCTGTGTAAAAACAAATCCATTCTAATTGTTCTTTGAAGAAAAACTATTTTATATTTGTGATTCATGATAAAATCACTCATGTATGGGCAAAGAAAGCTGACAGCTGCCCTGAGCAAAGCAAATTTGATTAGACATTCCAGTGGCTAGAATACATTTATTCATTCAGTGTTTATAATTGAAACATGAATGTTGCTTATCTCCTGCCGTGAATTTAAAACATACGAGACTTCAGATTTGATCCCTGATATGTAAAAAATTCAACAACAAAAACATCAGTCAAGCTTCAATTATAAGTATAGATTTTTGAAAAATTATACTTGATTTTCATTATAACATAATTCTGTCACTAATTAGAGCCAAGTTTGTTTGGATCTCTTCAAAATTTGAAGAGTTGAAATTCCAAAGGCAGAATAACAGCATATGGGAGAAGAAGCTACCAGTGAGATGGCTTCATGTCAAAAGGATGTGCTATCAATTCAGGAACCAATGAACTTTGAAAAACAGAACCATGTATGAGTAATACAGAGTAGAATCTGGACCTGGACAGGAATTCTAGCCTCAGAAAGTGAAACATAGGAGGAGGTAGGAGTGGGTTGGGGGATCTGGGAAGGAATGGAAACTTTCAAGGGTAGTGGAATTAAACAAACTCTATGTCTCTTCTAGTCCATCTGATTCTAAGTGTTCAGAGCATGTGTTCTAAATAATAAAAGTATTATTATTATTATTATTTTTGAGATGGAGTTTCACTCTTTTCACCAGGCTGGAGTGCAATGGCGCGATCTCGGCTCACTGCAACCTCTGCCTTCCGGGTTCAAGCAATTCTCCTGCTTCAGTCTCCTCAGTAGCTGGGATTACAGGCGCATACCACCACGCCCAGCTAATTTTTGTATTTTTAATAGAGACTGGGTTTCACCATGTTGGTAAGGCTGGTCTCGAACTTCTGACCTCGTGATCCGCTCGCCTTGGTCTCCCAAAGTGTTGGGATTACAGGCATGAGCCACTGCACCCGGAGCTTTTTTATTGAGTACCTGCACTAATGAATAAGATAGTGCCTACTTTTAAGCAATTTACAGATTAGCGGGAACCCGGGAGGCGGAGGTTGCAGTGAGCCAAGATCGAGCCATTGCACTCCAGCCTGGGCGATGAGAGTGAAACTCTGTCTCTCAAAAAAAAAAAAAAAAGTATTATTATTTAGAAATTGGGTCTTGCTATGTTGCTATGTTGCTCAGGCTAGTCTTGAACTCCTAAACTCAAGTTAGCCTCCTTCCTCAGTCTCCCAGTGCTGTAATCCCATACAGGTGTGAGCCACCACACCTAGCCTGTGTCAACTAGCTTTTTTAAAACAACTTTACTAAGATATAATTTACATAATCACAAGTTCCACTTATTGTAAGTACACAATTCAAAGATTTTTAGACAATTCAGAGAGTTGAGCAACCATCACACGATCTAACCCATTTTCTCAATGTTTCCGGTGTAGAAACCATTTTATTATTCTAGTACAAAAGTACATGCCAAGCCATTAAAATTGTACAGCAAGTATTAAGGATGCAAAGTGACTCACTGAAAATATATGTAATGGACTTGTACAGGCAACTGCTCTACTGACACAGAAAGAAAGAGAGGGAGGGTGGCTAGAGCCAGTACAGTACAAAGCAATGGTTATCAGCTAGGCCCTAGAGTCAGACTGCTGGGGTTCAGATTCTGGCATCCCTACTTACTTAACTGCCGTCTGGCCTCAGGCATATTACTTGAACTCTCTGAGCCTCAGTTTACTCATCTGAAAGAGAACAGCACCCTACTTTATGGGGTTATGAAGAATAAATGAAATACTATATGCAAGAGGTTCAGTAGAGTCCTGGCACATAGTAAGGACTCAAGAACTATTAGCTGTTTTTACAGTTATCACTGGATGACTATTAAATAGCCTTTCATGAGCCAGACATGGAAGACCACATGCTCTAATTAAATTTATATGAAATTCTAGAAAAGGCAAATCGATGTTGATAGCAGATCAGTGATTGACAGAGGCTAGGGAGTGGAGGTAGGAAATTGACAGCAAAGGGTCACAGAAAACTTTTCAGGATGTTCTATATTATGATTGGGATGTTTTGTAAACACTTGTCATTGAATTACACATTTAACTTGGTGCATTTTTCTGTATGTAAAGTAAATCTGACCTCTCTCCCCCAAACTCTTAAAGATCTAGCTTTTAATTTTCCAGTTATTTTACATGTCAGAAGCAAGGTTCAGTTTGTAAACTCAGCCAACAAATATCTGTTGAGCACCTACTATGTGCAAGACACTGTTCTGGGTGTTGGGGATACAGTCTTGAAGAGGACAGATAGCATCCTACCCTCATGGAGTTTACAGTTCAAGCACGAATTATACACCTATGTTTGGAGTTACAAAATACAGGATGCTATGGGGAGAATACACTGTCCGGGTAGGGGGAGGTAGAGGAGTTCCAAAATGTTTAAATCTCTGTCCCGCGTTTTTTTTCTATTTTTTGAACACAGAAGCAAACAGAGTCCTTCCACCAACTGTCCAGGTGGGTGGTGTGTCAGAGGCCTCTCGGGGACCAGTGACCGTGACCCAAGGCTGCCCTCAGGCCACACCATCTGCGAGATGCGGTGGCCACCTGGCGAGGGAAAAGGACTGGCACCGGACCAAGGGCCAGGTGAATGCTTCCACGGATCCCAGGTGGGGCGCTGCTTTGACCTTGGCTTCGTCATCCCCGCGCTCCCTAGCTTCTTTCCAGGTATGCCCAGCCACCGCAGAAAAGAGGCGGCGGGTAACCTTAGGAAACCCTCCCAGAGGGCGTGCCAGACCGGGAAACTTTATCTGGGAGGTGACTCCACCCATTTGGGCGGGGCGGCCGCCCGCTGGGGGCGGGCAGGGCGAGCCTGCTGGGGGCCGGGCAAGTGGCCCGGCCAGCGGCGCGGCGTCCGGGGAGGAAATGGATGCTGTGCTGGCCTGCCGGCTCCAGGGGCGGGGAAATCGAGTAGCTGCACTCAGGCCCCGCCCGAGACCCGGAGGGAGCGCCGGGCCGTCCCCTTTTTCCCTCTGCGCTGGGCTGAGCCCAGAGCCGAGAGAAGGAGTCGGCTCTGAGTTCTTTGCTTGGTTTTTAGGTGGCAGCAGCCAGAGGAGGAATATGGCGCTCTTAGGCAGCCGAGCGGAGCTGGAAGCGGACGAGGTACAAGCCGATAGGGATTGCGGGCCCGGCCTCTGAAACCCTGGACAGGAGTCCGGGAGAGAAGAGTGAGCCCGGCTGGGACGGTCGAGGCCCCGCCCCCTTGGTCCCCTCTCTGGGGTGGGCGGGCGGGCTCCGGGTGGGGGCGCCCGGCCTTGGTAGGTCTGTCCCCGCTGGAGCTAGGAGGGTCCCTGCGGCGCACCGAGCGGACGCGCTGCCGGGGTTCGGGGCGCCGGCCCTGCGGGTCGTGGGGGTGGAGGACCCATGTCCTGCCGGCACTTGGATGGGCGTGAGGGCGCGGGAGCGTAGGATTCGCAGCTCTGAGCTGTTCCGGGCCGGCCCAGCGACGCCTGGGCTTTACGAAGTCTGACCCTGAAGTCCCGGCACTGGCCCCTGGGTGTTCGTGGAATCATCCCTCGACCTGGGAATCTCACCTTCTATGGAAGTTTCCTGGTGGCAGAACCGAAAGGCTTACGATTGATGAAAAGAGGGGGCAGCCGGAGGAAGAATGAGTAGAGGGGTACCTGCCGCGACAGCAGGGCAGGGCTGCCAGGGGCTGGGGCTGGAGGGCTGTGGTGCTTCCCTCTCCCTCCACGGGGCCGGGACACTTCCCCTAGCAGGTCCTCAGAGTCGGTGGTGGCCGGAGGGAAACCACTTTGAGAACCGACTCCGGCCTCCTTTGGTTTCAACTGTGTTTGAGTAATTAGCCACTCCTCCAGTCGTGGCGCGCCCGGGCCTGAGCACCCAGGGGCTAGCGCTTCCGACCTGTTGATTTATTGACTATTCCTTTCAGCACCTGGCAACTCCAGAGACAGCGCCCTCCCTGCTCTTGAAGTTGAGACCGAGGCTCCAGCAGCAGCCAGCACCCACAGCTGCTGTTGCTGCCATCTTACCTGACTTGAATTGTGCGAGTCGCTGCCTTTAGAAGGCTTTGGTTTCAAATGATGCAATAGTGGACGATCTGGAGGAGGCGGTTAAGATTCCCGTCCATCTCTTTAGTGCCAGGAATCTCCTGACAAGGAATACTATACTTTAAATGTGGTCCGTAATATAAACAAAAACAAAACAAAAACTGAACTACAGCTCCTTTACATGACAGAGAGACAAGAGGGCAAGCCGGGCTGTCCAGACCCTTGCTTACAGCCTGTCCCTTGCATTGAGGGTCCCAAGACTGTAGAGTGAAATGTTTGAATCCCGATCTGTTTGTAGAAGATTTGCTGTGCTTAGAACTATGTAATTCTCTAGATTAGGGCATTGTTGAGGCAGTGCTATTATTAATTAACACTGGGATAATAGGTGTAAACTGGGACTGTTTCGGACATACTTTGACAAATGGTCACCCCAGCTATGCTCACTGCCTACTAGATGAACGGTTGAGATGCATTAGCCGATGAGGAGGGAAGTTAGGTTTCTGTGGGTGAAATTCTGTGTGGAAGTTAGGTTTCAGAGTAGCAGAGAGCCTGGCACACAGATACTTGGTAAATAAATATTTGCTGAATGAATGAAAGACTGCAGAAAAGATGTTGCTTAATAACATCTCAGTTTTCGCCATATCATTCATTTATTTTTCTTCATTCATTAACTATTAGGCTTCTGTTACATGCTAGGTACTGTACTAGTTCTAGTTGATGAGCAAAATACGAACTGAATTCTTTGTTCATGCCAAATTTACTTTTGTCCCTCACAGTGTACCACTTCCATTGCTATAAACTGAGCAAGCATTTATTGAGCATTTACTTTGGGCTCAAACTTGGTAGGTACCTTAGAGAAGGCATAGTTTTGCCTCTTTATGGTTCTCAGTCTGATTAGGGAGATATGACCTGGGTACAAGAACTCTAAAAAGGAGCTCAAGTAAGTATAAGCAAGTAAGAAGTAGTGTGTTGTAGACTGGATACCCTTGATTTATTTGTAGAAAGTCCCTTACTGTAAGTGGGCTTGAAGAACTCTAACCTTGAGTTCATAAGACCCTGCTCTTCAATTTTACTGGGTGCGCAAATAGCATATTTCAGCTAGGAAGCTTTTCACGTATTTAAGAAGAGTCTGATAGTCTTTGTGGCCATATTTGATATTGATAGTTTTTAATGGCCATTATTTGATATTCTGGGGGAGTTAAAAGGGACAAAGTGATATAGTTGGAAAAGTACCAGGCTAGGTTTTTAGGTAACCTGGTTCTTCTCTTTGTTCATCACTTAGGTGTGTAAACAGCTGACTAGATGCCAAGCCCTGTACTAGCCTGGAGGTACAACAGTGAACAAGACAGACAAGGTCCTTCCCATGACTGTTGACCTTGATTGATCAAGTCTGTCAACCTCAGAGGGCTCTTTCAGTTCCCTTATCTGAAGAAAGAGGGGCTGGATTAGCCCTAAGTGTTCTTCCAGCTCTAAAGATCTGGGCTTTTATTGAGATGGGGGAGGGGGGTGGGGGAGAGGTTGGGGGAGAGGGAGTTTCTTTTGGGAGAAGGGCTAATAATATGGAAATCTTTTTTCTTTAAAAGTACCCAAGGAATGAATGATAATGGTAGAGGAGCTCTCATGGTAGCTGTGGGATGGAGGTTTTCTTGGGTAAACTGATTTTTTAATTTGTGTTTTTTAGGTGCTAGTATGATAAATTTGGGAGCATAGAAGTTAGGACTTGCATCCTTATTGGAGGCAAAAATTGGTTATTGGGGAGCACAAGCATCTTAGATATTATAATGGTGTGTGGCCATTTAAAGCTCAATCAACAAAAGCTTATTTCTTAATATTTGAATTTTCTCATTGGGTTTTCTTGTGTATATTACACTAGCAACATTGATAATGGGTTCATGGAAGATGTACAGAATATATTCAACGTCAATCTAACAAATTTATAACGTAGAGATGGCTGTGATTGGAGACTTTCTCTCTAGTTGCCTGATCTTGAAGTCATTTTGGTTGGTTACCTTCACATACTTATGGGCTACCATTGGGTGCCTTGTGGCTTGCTTATATGTGGCCCTCAAATATAAGGATTTGAGAATTGAATGAAAATCATTTATATTTTATTATTTAATTCAATTAAGATTATTCAACTCACCAATAAGTATCTCAAGTGCTGAAAAGGAAAACATTGACAGTAGTTGAATTAATATCTAGCAGCTAATTAAGTTAAAAATTTTCTCATATGAGGCCAGGTGCAGTGGCTCATGCCTGTAATCCCAGCACTTTGGGAGGCTGAGACAGGTGGATCACCTGAGGTCAGGAGTTCAAGACCAGCCTGGCCAACATGGTGACACCCCGTCTCTACTAAAAATAACCAAAAAATTAGCTGGGCGTGGTGGCGAGTGCCTGTAATCTCAGCTACTTGGGAGGCTGAGGCAGGAGAATCGCTTGAACCTGGGAGGCAGAGGTTACATGAGCTGAGATTGCACCATTGTACTCCAGCCGGAGCAACAAGAGTGAAACTCCATCTCAGAAAAAAAAAAAAAAAATTTTCTCATATGAAACAAAAGTTCACTAAAAATCACTTTTCAGCCTGTGTAACGCAGTGAGAACTTGTCTCTACAGAAATAAAAATATGAATAGTTAGCTGGGCATGGTGGTGCCCGCCTGTAGTCCTAAGTTATTCTGGAGGCTGAGGTGGGAGGATCACTTGAGCCCAGGAGGTTGAGGCTGCAGTGAGCTCTGATCATGCCACTGCACTCCAGCCTGGGTGACAGACCCCGTTTCAAAAAAAAAAAAAGAAAAAAAATCACTTTTCAGAAAATGATTTTTTCAATAGTTTTACTTTTGCTGGAATATAACAGTTTCGAATGTTTTTTGAAAAGTTGATTACATTGCTATTATGTAGGTATAGAAATGGATAATTTGCATATATAATTTGATGCATTATATTTAACATTATATTAAAAGTCACTCAGCAAATACAGTTATAAGGTTAAATGTTCATAGATTTTTTTTTTTGAGTTGGAGTCTCCCTCTGTTGCCCAGGCTGGAGTGCAGTGGTGCGATCTCGGCTCACTGCAACCTCCACCTCCTGGGTTCAAGCGATTCTCCTGCTTCAGCCTCCCGAGTAGGTGGGACTACACGCGCGTGCCACCACGTCCAGCTAATTTTTGTATTTTTAGTAGAGACGGGGTTTCACCATGTTGGCCAGGATGGTCTCGATCTCTTGACCTTGTGATCTGGCCGCCTTGGCCTCCCAAAGTGCTGGGATTAAAGGCATGAGCCACTGCGCCCGGCCAAATGTTCATAGCTTTTTAAACATTTTTTTTTTTTTGGTGGGGGATGGAGTTTTGCTCTTGTCATCCAGGCTGGAGTGCAATGGCATGATCTCGGCTCACTGCAACCTCCGCCTCGCGGGTTCAAGCGATTCTCCTGCCTCAGCCTCCTAAGTAGCTTGGATTACAGGTGCCCAACACCACGCCCAGCTAATTTTTGTATTTTTAGTAGAGACGGGGTTTCGCCATGTTGGCCAGGCTGCTCTCGAACTCCTGACCTCAGGTGATCCACCTGCCTTGGCCTCCCAAAGTGCTGGGATTACAGGCGTGAGCCACTGCAGCCAGCCATATGGAAGGTTTTTGATGAGGCAATTGTTATAAGATTGCTGATTTTAGGAAGATAAATCTGGTGAAGTGGATGAAGCCAGGATGTGGAGGTGGCAGAAGGAGGACAAAAGGCTGTTGCAACAGTTAGTGTGGAAGATGATGAGTAATGAAGTAGAGTAGAGGCTGTGGCATTGGACAGAAGAGGCCAGAGTTGAAGGATTTCTCAGAACATGAAAGAGGACTTGACTTGGTGGCCTGTCCCCCAGTTTGAGGGTCAGTGGTGCAGTGAGGGAGGAGCCATTGAGTAATAATTCTGGGTTCCTTGTGTGGCTGGGTGGGGGTGCTGTCCCCTAAGGAGAAGGGATAGAGTTTATTCCTGTCTGCTTTCAGCTGGGTAGGAGATGGGGAAGGACAGCAAGCAGATGAAACTAACTTCTATGGCTCACTGAATTTTCTGATTGTGGAGCATGGGCCATTTGTTCATGAGGGTATGCATTTGGGCAGAGTTAAGAAAGGATGTTTGTAAATTGGTAATGCAGGTTAGTGGAAGGAAGCAGCATCACTTTACCTTCAGTCCCAACTCCAGCTCAGGTTAACAAACGGACATTTCCTGAAATGTTTCCTGAAATGTTCAATCTTGAGTCTCTTTTGAAGCCCTGTTTTTTGACAGCTGTTTTTCTAGTGAAACTTTTCCTCGTTTTCTCCTCTCCTCCCCCTCTACCTGGATACCCACTTCCTTCCCTTCGAGTCTGGGTAACACATATGCTTCTGCAGACAAGTATCAGTTCTTCCTGTGCTAGCTGCTTGCCTTCTTATCTCAGTTTCCTGCCCATAGGTGCTGTTACCAATCATTCAGTGTGAATCTGATACTGTGAGTTCACTGGCTCAGAGTTTCCATCTAGCCATCTGTTGACAGCCGACCAATCTCCAGTCTTGGGTGCCCCAGTAGCATCTCAGGTGGAGTCTCCTGAAGTTACTTTGTATTCACTTCCCAAAGATGAGTACCTGGGGACTCCTGTGGGTGCTTTTGAGGCTTCCTGGGTGAGGGATTTTCCTTTTTTGAGCCTCCCGTTGGCCACCACCTTAGTCAGCACTCTCCTCTTCTCCCCCTGTGCTTCGTGGATCTGTGCTCCCTCCTGATGCACCAAGTCCGTTTATACCCAGAGCCACCACGGCCAGCTGCTGTATTGGTGATGTCATCACACCTCTCTAAAGGGACTTCTGAAGTGGGGAGTGCCTGGCAGTTCCTAATGCCGTCATGCATCTTCAGCTCTTTATTTAAAGACTAGATGTGTAGTAAATGCTTTTTGTTGTGATCTGTGGATGTGTCCCCTTGGTACTGCTGATATTCTGCTGTCATATACATAGGGCCTACATATTTTAAAATATTTTGGTGAAATGATACATTGTATGTTTGTTGGATCTGAAGGTAACTAGTGAGTGACAGTTTTTCAGTCTGACTTAATGTGTTGAGTATTGTGTTAGGTGCTGGACAAGCAAATGCAGCTCCTGCCTCAGGTTATGGTCTAGTGGAGAGTGGGGGCATGTGTGTGCTGAGAACCACCTGGTGGAGGAGGGATGCCAGGGTACTTTGTGAGCATAGAGGAGGGCACCTCTCCTGGGAGAGAGGGTAGTCAGGAATGGTTTCCTGGAGGAGGCCATTTCTTAGACATTCTGAGTCAAGAAGAATGAGTAAGGGTTAGCCATGGAGAGGTGATGTGGGGAAGGGGGAGCTCTTGAAGTGTCTTCCAGGAGAGGGAATAGCGGGATAAGGTGCAGAGGTGAGGAAGAGCCTGTGGTGCTCTGGACAGGTGTAGTGTCAGGAAACAAGGCTGGAGGGGTACTTTGTTAGTTCCCCAGAGAAATGGGACATAATGTATAGATAGATGAGAGGGGATTTATTATGGGAGTTGTCTCACATGATTATTGATATGGTTTGGCTGTGTCCCCACGCATGTCTTATCTTGAGTCGTAGCTCGCATAATCCCCACGTGTCATGGGTGGGACCCAGTAGGAGGTAATTGAATCATGGGGTTGGATTTTTTCCCATGCTCTTCTTGTGACAGTGAATAAGTCTCATGGGATCTGATGGTTTTATAAAGGGCAGTTCCCCCGCACACACTCTCTTGCCTGCTGCCATGTAAGATGTGCCTTTGCTCCTCTTTCATCTTTCACCATGATTGTGAGGCCTCCCCAGCCATGTGGAAATGTGAGTCCATTAAACCTCTTTTTCTTTATAAATTACCCAGTCTTGGGTATTTCTTCATTGCAGTATGAAAATGGACTAATACAATTATGGAGCCTGAGAAGCCCTACCATATGCTGTCTGCAAGCTGGAGAGCCGCAGAGGCTGGTAGTGTGGCTCAGTCCAAGCCCAGAGGCCTCAAAACCATGGAAGCTGATGGTATAACTCAGTCTGAGGATGAAGGCTTGAGAACCAGGGGGACTACAGGTGTGAGTTCTGGAGACCGAATGCTGGAGCACCTTGAGTTCTGATGTCCAAGAGAAGGAGAAAAAGGACTTCCCAGCTCCAGAAGAGGGAAAAAGCAAATTTGGCTTTCCTCTGTCTTCTTGTTCTATCTGGGTCCTCTGCTGAGTGGATGGTACCCAACACTTTGGGTGAGGGTAGGTCTTCCTTACCCTGTTCTTGGATTCAAATGCCAGTCTTTTCTGGAAACACTCTCCCAGACATACCCAGAAATAAAATCTTTACCTGCTCTCTCTATCTGGGTATCCCTTAATCCAGTCAACTTGACACCTAAAATTAACCATCACAGGTAAGAAGGGCCGTTCAGAGACTTTCATGTCAGATTGTGGAGATCGTGGTGTGCGTCTGCGGGTTTCAGTGAGGAGTAGTGGGGAGTGAGCGGTACCTTAGGTGGCTCCCTGGCAAGGCATGGAGGCTGATTGGAGGTAGACAAGCCCAGAGTGATGGAGGCTGGTGTTTTGTTTTGTTTGTTGAATGACTATTGGGACTCACTGACGACCCAAGGGTACCTAAGTAATAAGGTAACATGATGGGTAAGATATGGTGTGGACCCCTCTGAAAAAGACAGTCAGAAATGTGGACACAGACAGCTGTAACCTGGAGTGCAGGGCAGAGTCTAGAGAGGGTTCAAGTGGCCTGTGCACCAAGGAGAAGAGGAGAAGAGGGCTGTCACCTGGACATTCTCGTGCCTGCTGCCCACCCCACCTGCTGACTTGTTTCCAGACCAAGTCTTTACTGATTAGCTGTGTGACTTAGAGCAAGTGCCTTAATGTTTTTGAGCCTTGTTTTCCTCATAGGCGACACGAAGGAGTTGAAACTGATGATCTGTCTGTAAAAGTTCCTTCGAGTTTTTGACATGTGTCTTCTAGAAGGTGACATTCGACCTGGGCTTCATGAGGTGGAATTTCAGCAGGCAGCAAGGGAGGAGATCACCCCTCATTCCTTCAGGCAGAGGGAACAGCAGGGGAACTGCGCTCCTCAGGTGTGGTGAAGTAGGGAGGAGGCCATGTGGTTGGAGCACAGGGTAGGCCCCCTTTAAGTGATTAATGCAGGAGAGCTGCTGCAAGTGTGTTCCAGCCAGATTGATCAGAATCTGGCCCTGAATGCTTAGCTACCGAGTTCGGCTTTTCTTTTTTCTTTTCTTTTTTTTTTCTTAAAGAGACAGGGTCTTGCTCTGTCACACAGGCTAGATTAGAGTGGTGTGATCATGGCTTACTGCAGACTTGACCCCCTGGGCTCAAGGGATCCTCTTGGCTCTCATGATCCCCCAGCCTTGGCCTCTCAAAGTGCTGAGACTACAGGCATAAGCCACCATGCCTGGCCCTGCCTTTTAAAATAATTTGCTTTTGGCCAGGTGCAGTGGCTCATGTCTGTAATCCCAGCACTTTGGGAGGCCGAGGCAGGGGGGTATCACCTGAGATCAGGAATTTGAGACCAGCCTGGCCAACATGGTGAAACCCAGTCTCTACTAAAAATACAAAAATTTGCTGGGCATGGTGGCACATGCCTGTAATCCCAGCTACTTGGGAGGCTGAGGCAGGAGAATTGCTTGAACCTGGGAGGCGGAGATTGCAGTGGGCTGAGATTGAGCCATTGCACTCCAGCCTAGGCAAAAAGAGTGAAATTCCTTCTCAAAAAAAAAAAAAATTGCTTTTTTTGACAGTGGAGACACAGATGTACCCTTCTGTATTTGGGGAATATTTTTGCTTTTCTTCTTCTTTTGGGGTAAAGGAAGCAACAATAATGATTTCCATTTGTTTGGTTTCACTTTCCCTTTCCCAACCCCATTTCTAAGGTACAGTTTTAAACGGATGCCTGTAAACTGAAATGCAGTGGGTGGTTAAGGAGACAGACAAGGTCAGAGGCACTTGGGTAATTTCACAGGTTTACATTTCATCATGTAGACTTTTACCTTCGGAGTAAGTTCTGACATAGAAAACCAACTTGAGCCACATTGCTGGTGTGGGCAGCAGGACCAGTCACAGCTTCTTTGAGGAAGTGCTTGGTCCTCCTTTTTTCTCTCCCTGCTTTCTCAGACCACTTTGTCCTGGCATTCTGGACAACCATGAGTCACAGTCCTTCCACTCAGAACCAAAGGAAACAAACCTCAGATTCTCACATTGTTTTTCAGACCAAATGGAGTATTATCTTTTTGAGAGGAGGTGGACAAGACAGATGAGGACAGAGAGGGAGAGTCCTCAAGAGGGGGACGTGAGCCTGACTCCAAAATCCTCCCCCAAAAGTACTCATATGTCACCCCCTGTGCAGAATCATCAATCAAGGGCTCGTTGACCCAGACCAGGTCCTCCACGTGCAGAGCAGCACTGAGTTATTGAGAGAGCGGCCAGCTGGGCTTAGATTCTGGCTTCCCATTTGCTCTCTGACTTTGAACATGTGATTTCACTTCTGACATTCTTCATTTATGAAGGATGAAGTCAGATTATATTTTATAAAGCACCTGACACATAGAAGGTACTACTAAAATGCAAATTTACTTTCTGTTTATGCTTTTAAAGTCTTGGTGCTACTGGTTCATTATCTATGGATTTAATGAAGAATCTGCAGCTAACATTTCAGTGTGTTAAAATATATTTTTACTTTATTTTTGCAGTCAATTGAAAAGAGAATTCTACAGAAGAAACAGAAGGGAAGTGAGTGGCCCAAGGTCACTCAGCTGGCTTAGGCACAGAATCAGGGTTAGAAGCTAGATTCCCTAACTCTAAACCCTTTGCCCTTTACACTAGGTCAAGCAGCCACAAACTTCTCAAACTTGACTAAGAGGTTAAATGCAGCCTGCCCACCTCCTGCCTATTTTTGTAAATAAAGTTTTATTGGAACACAGCCATACCCATTTGTTTAGGTGTTGCCTATGGGTACTTTTGCCCTACTGTGGTACAGTTGGGAAACAGATGTGTGGCTCACACAGCCTAAATATTTGTATGCCTTTTATGGAGGAAGTTTGCTGACCCCAGTACTAGGTGGTCAGCAAACTTCTGACCTTCTGGGGTGTTGTAAGTTTGTTCGTAATGTGTTGTAAGCCTTATGAATTAAATGTGCTTATTTCCTTCATGTGCATGTAAGCATCAAAAAATAGGAAAAATAGAAAATTACTTGACACATCCCATTAATTGGTTTGGTTGTAAGTTCTGGAGTCAGTTGGACGTGGACTTGAATCCCTGCTCCTCCATGTATAACCTGGGATAAGTTACTCAATCTAGCTATTCCATATTCACCAGAGAAATGGCGATAATAGAACCTGTTGTGAGGGTTCAAGGAGACCTATGCAGCGCTTAGCGTGGGGGGCCCAAAAGTTGGCCTGTGGCATTATTGTCAAGGCTGCACTCTGTGGCTGCTCACAGGCATTGTGTAAAGATTGGCCCAGCCAGGGTCTTGCAGAAAAACCTTCCTCTGTGATGGAGTCCTGTAGGATAAATAAGTCACCTCTCAGGCTAATACCCAGGACTCCAGCTGGGAAATTCTTCAAGTTTACATCCTCCCACCTTTCCTTTCCTTTCCTGAGTGGGAGGGGAAACCACTTCACACAAAAGAGAGTAGTAAAAAGGGGCTCAAAGGGCCATCTGTTCCAGCTCTATCTAAAACTGAAAAGTGTTAATATTTGTCAGCAAGGGAGGTGATAATGCCAGTAATATTTTAGAAACGGCATTTGGTCGCTGACACATAAATGGTGTTGTAACCTTTGTTTTCTCCAAACTTTTTGGTCAATGTCATAAAGTTCTTACAGAGTTTTCATGTAGTACCTAGATGTTGGTAGGAGACTATGGCCTGTAAAAGGTATGTTTATGTTCAGTTACTGAATATAAGAGGCTAAAAGGTAAAGGAAGTAAGAGTGTGCAAGCATTCCTGAGCCCTGGAGGGACTCTAGGATTCTTGCTGTGCCCTAAAGCAGTGTACTGTGCTAGACTCCTTTTTTTAACCAGCTGCTAGCAGCTGACAATAGACTGCTCTTTCTAAAATGCAAGTCCATTTTTGCCTTGCCTCTTAAAATCTGTCCACAGCTTCTCATTGCCTTTAAAGTAACATGCAAACACCTTAGCATGACATATGATAAAAACTTCAGCAGAATTAAATATAAAGGAGTTTAATTGAGCAGTGAAAGAGTCGTGAATCAGTCAATCTCTGGAGCCAGAGTAGGCTTGGAGACTGCAGTGCAGTCATGTGGTGGAAGAAGATTTATGGACAGAGAAAGGAAAGTGATGTGCAGAAAATGGAAGTGAGGTACAGAGACAGCTGGATTGGTTACAGCCCACAGTTTGCTTTATTTGAACACGGTTCCAACCGTTGGCTACATTTGATGGGCCAAAACTCGGTGATAGGCACAAGTGTAGGTAAGGTCTTTTTACACCTCCACTTGTAGCTCATGATGTACAGAGAAACCTTTAGGCCAAACTTAAAATATGTAAGGAGGCAGCTTTAGGCTAAACTTGATTTAACACATGTAAGGCCTTTCTTAGTATCTTGCTAAGTGGTTCTCATATTTTAGTGTGCATAGAAATCACCTGGCTGGGGTACAGGTGGTCTGTTACAATGCACATCCCTGTGTCTCACCGCCAGCGATTCTTGCTCAGTAGGTCTGGGGTGGGTCCTAGGATCTTGCATTCCTAACATGGACTTTTAACATCAGCCATTCTGATGTGCTTGTGGTTTCTTTTCTCATGCCCAATTTCCTAAAAGGTGGTCATTTCTTCCCAAATTTTTCATACTCTGTTCCCTCACCTGGACAATTCTTTTTAATCATTTCAGACCTCCCTCAGGTACCACCCCACCTCCAGGTGCTCAGTAACTAGTTATATGTCATTACATCAGGATATGCTCTCTGAGAAATGTGTTGTGAGGCAATGTCATCATTGTGCCAGCATCATAGTGCACTTACACAATCCTAGATGGTACAGCCTACTACACACCTAGGCTCTCTGGCATAGCCTATTGCTCCCAGGTTACAAGCCTGTACAACATGTTACTGTACTGAATACTGTAGGCCATTATAACACGATGGTATTTGTGTATCTAAACATAGAAAAGGTACAGTAAAATGTGATCTACAATATAAAAAACAGTACACCTGTATAGGGCACTTACCATGAATGGAGCTTGCAGGACTGGAAGTTGCTCTGGGTGAGTCAGTGAGTGAGTGGTGAGTGAATGTGAAGGCCTGGGACATTATTGCACATTACTATAGACTTTATGAACACTGTACACTTAGGCTGCACCACATTTTTATTTTTTCTTTAATAATAAACCTTTGATTAATGGAACTTTTTTGCTTTATGAACTTTTAAATGTTTTAAAACTTTTTGGAACTTTCACAATAACACTTAGCTTAAAACACAAACACACTGTACGGCTATACAAAATATTTTCTTTATATCCTTATTCAAGCTTTTTTCTATTTTAAAAGTTTTTTTACTTTTACTTTTTTTAAGAACTAAGACATAAACACACACATTAGCCTAGGCCTACACAGGGTAAGGATCACCAATATCACTGTCTTCAGGGGCAGTAACATGCCTGGAGCTGTCATCTCCTATGACAACAATGCCTTCTTCTGAAATACCTCCTGAAGGACCTGCCTGAGGCTGTTTTAGAGTTAACTCTTCTTTTTTTAATAGGTAGAAGGAGAAGTGTACACTCTAAAATCGCAATTAAAAATACAGTATAATAAATACATAAACCAGTAACAGTGTTTTTATTGTTCTGTACTATACGTAATTGTATGTGCTATACTTTTATATAACTGTTGGTGCAGTAGGTTTGTTTATACCAGCATCACCACAAATATGTAGGTAACTAATTGCACTATGTGTTATAATGGCTGTGACTAGGTGATAGGAACTTTTTAGCTCCAGTCCAATCTTATGGGACCACCGTGGTGCATGTGGTCCATCATTGACCTGTTGTAGTTACACAGCTTTTGTCTGTATTTAGCATTCTTGGCTGCCTTGAGAAGAACTATTCCTTCTTTGGCATACATGCTGTGGCATCCAACAGGAATGGGATGTGGGCATTAATTATGATTCTTTCCTGTCTGTAAAATTCTAGCCTTATGAATGTACTTACAAAAAGTAGACTTTACATATATTTGCTAATTAAGTTAATGGCCACGAATAAGGATTTAAAGGGTGCCAGGCACTGAGGCACCAGGCTGCAGTCAGCAACTGTGAAGCAGGCATTGGAATCCCCATTTGATTGATCAGGAGACTGAAGCTCACAGAGAGGTTAAGTTACTTGATCAAAGGCACATTGCCAGCAAGTGGCAGAACTCCACCGTGTCTGCTGCCTTGCAAGCTTGCCCATGTTCTTTCCTCTTTCCCGCATGCCTTGCTAGGAACAGATACCACAAATCTGAAATTCAGGTGTGTCAGGAAAGAGGCTGATTTTTTTTTTTTTAGTTCTTTATCCTACTTGAGACTTTGGATCCAGTGACGGTCCCTTTTGTTCAACTGGTAATGGCTTAAAAGTGCAACTGTTTGTGCATCCTTCTAGCAGGAACTTAAACATGTTGGATAAATAGCAGCTGTCTTAAGGAATCAATAGAAAATCAGGAAAAGTCATCATCCATATGAACTCTACATATCATCTGCTTTCTTGCAAATTGTATTAATCCGTTCTCATGCTGCTGATAAAGACATACCTGAGACTAGGCAATTTACGAAAGAAAGAGGTTTAATGGACTTACAGTTCCCTATGGCTGGGGAGGCCTCACCATCATTGTGGAAGGCAAGGAGGAGCAAGTCACGTCTTACGTGCATGGCAGCAGGCAAAGAGAGAGCTTGTGCAGGGAAACTTCCATTTTTAAAACCATCAGATCTCATGAGACTTATTCACCATCATGAGAATAGCACAGGAAAGACTTGCCCTGGTGATTCAATTCCCTCCCACTGGGTCCCTCCCACAACGCATGGGAATTGTGGGAGATACAATTCAAGATGAGATTTGGGTGGGGACACAGCCAAACCATATCACAAATGGAACAGATTATTCACGTGGACAATATGTTTCCACAAGAGATGGTGGCCCTTCTTCACCATAGAAAACAGCAAAGGAATTCCTTTAATGCTGTCTAACAATGTGAGAGTTTTATCCTCTCAGTCAGGAGGGAGACTTTACCTCTGTAATCCATTAGCATTATCCCAATACACTTAAACACGCCCAGCTTTATTGAGATGTGCTTTGCATTATTCCTTTTATGTATAACGCAAAAAGTGTCTGAGACAGATCTCAATTTAGAGGTTTATTTTGCTAAGATTGAGGATATGCCTGGGAAGGAGACACAGTTGCAGTAGGATCTGTGCCCTGTGCATTTTCCAAAGACGATTTTGAGGAGTTCAACATTTAAAGGGGAGAGTGGCAGAAGGGGAAAGCAGGAAAGAAAAAAAAGAGGTAGATAGGCAGTGAGGTAAGGGGTCACATTCTTGTGAGGCTTTGATTAGCGTTCACTGGATCCACATGTTGCATGTGAAAGGAGGGAGTAGAGGAACAGTCAGTTATGCATTCTGCATTTTAAATCTGCATTTTACGTAAGACAAAGTAAACATAGAGTAGAGGAAGAGGTCAAACATGCATTTGTCTCTGGGTGGGTGGTAGGATGATTTCTAGTCTTGTCTTTGTCCCATACCTGTGAAGATAAGTTGTTAAGTTATATTTTCAGGGTGAGATTGAACAGAACTCTGTTTTATGGTAAAGATTCTGGGGCCCACAAGGCATTTCCTTGTGAGCAATTTGTGAAGGAGACCACCTGGGGAGATAGGTGGCCTTCTATCATTGCAGCTATCTGTTTAGGAACAGAAGGGAGGCAGTTTTTGTGTGACTCAGTTCCCAAGCTTAAATTTTCCCTTTGGCATGATGAGTTTTGGTCCCAAGATTTTATTTTCCTTTAACGTAAGTGTTCAAGTCAGTGGATTTTTAGTAAATTTACAGAGTTGCATAGCCATCACCACAATCCAATTTAAGAACATTTCTATCACCCTATAAGGATTTCTCTAACCATTTTTTTCTCACTTTAGTACACTTAAAATAATTAAAATAATTAAAAATCACCAGGAGAAAGTAAAATTTCCCAGACAGAAATAAAAATGAGCAGTCATTATATATGATGAGGATAAAGCACAAGTGTTAGGCATCACAAATCAAGACCGGGAGAGCACGGGTGCTTTTGGGTCAGTGTTTGGCTTTGGCTCTCACACTGGACATCATCAGGGGGGTCAAGGGCTGTGTGAATTACTCCTGCCCACATGAATAATTTATTCCATTTGCAAGAAAGCAGATGATATGTAGTTCGTATGGATGATGACTTTTCCTGATTTTCTATTCATTCCTTAAGGCAGCTGCTATTTATCCAACATGTTTAGGTTCCTTCTGAAAGTATGCAAAACAGTTGCATTTCTAAGCCATTACGAGTGAACAAAAGGAAATATCACTGGATCCAAAGTCTCAAGTAGGACAAAGAATAAAAAAAAATCAGCCTCTTTCCCGGCATACCTGAATTTCAGATTTGTGGTATCTGTTCCTAGCAAGACATGTGGGAGAGAGGAAAGAATATAGGTAGGCTTGCAAGGTAGCAGACACGTGGAGTTCTGCCATTTGCCGGCATTGTGCCTTTGAGCAAGTAACTTAACCTCTCTGTGAGCTTCAGTCTCCTGATCAATCAAATGGGGATTCTAATGTCTGCCTCATAGTGGTTGTGTGCGGCTCTGGTGCCTCAGTGCCTGGCATACTTTAAATACTTATTTGCATCCATTAATTTAATTAGCATTTGTGTATAAAGTTTACTTTTTGTAAGTACATTCATATGACTAGAGTTTTACAGAGCAGGAAAGAATCATAATAAGATTATTTAAAATACTGCGACTAGCCATATTGAACATTTTGGTATTAAATATTCATTTACTGGTAGTCATTTTATTTTTGGGAGGAAAGGTTTTGTTTTTATTTTAAAATACCAACACTGGTAAATGTCCATTTGGAGGACTGGCTGAAGCCAGGTAACCAAGGGCAAGGCACTTTGAGCCACAGTTTCCTCACTTATACAGTGGGGCTAAATGATATAATGTATGCAACTTGCTACCTGCGGTAGATAAGGAACATTCACAAAAATAAAGATAATTATACTTTAAAAGCATGCAATTAAGTACTCCTAGAGGTCTGGGGTGTTCACATTTCTAACAACTTGCTTATTTAGTAATAATAGCCTATGAGAGTTCCCTGACTCCCCTCATGGGATGTGTGACTGGGTGTGGCTGGTCTGTTCAGCTGCCGTGCATGCTGAAACCCCTTATGGGAGGGGGAGCACACAGATGGCAGGTGCAGAAGCTGGGGCAAGTGCCCCTGGGCTCCGGCCTCACGGCAGCATCCTGGGGGTGGGTGTCTGTGACTCTCAAAGCCCAAGTGGCATGTGTTACAGTGTGCTCTTTTAACCTTGCCGTCCACAGATGTCTTAAGTGTTAACCAGCTCAGTGTCCTCTTGGTACCCAGGCCCTTGTCTAGTGTCCAGGAAGAATCAGGTTGCACATGGACTTGAAGGATGAATGTGGGGGCTTTATTGAATGGTGGAGGTGGCTCTCAGTGGGATGAATGGGGAGCTGGAAGGGGGATGGAGTGGGAAGATGATCTTCCCCTGGAGTGTGGTTGTCCAGCAGCCAATCTCCTCTCCAACCGTCCCCAGCTGAACTCCTCTCAATGATGTTCAGATACTCCTTCTCTTCTCTTTGCTGTGCCATTCTGCCATTCTTCTGCTCTTCTGTTCATTTCCTTGTGGAGCTGGGTTTTGGAGTTTATGTGGGTACAGGATAGGGGATGTGGTGGGCCAAAAGGTAACTTTTGGGTGCAAAAACAGGAATGCCCATTCTCATTTAGGGCTGCAGGTTTCCAGGCCTGAGAATGGGGCCTCTGCTGGGGAACTGCTGTCTTCTATCCAGTATTTCCGTGTCTCCTGTCCATATCATATGGATGTATTGGTATTTCTCACAACTTTGATAGAAAGCATTGAGATTCTTGGTATGCTTTTTCATCTGGCAATCTATCAAAATGTAGTTTGATTTCACAAATGGTAGAAATGACTTTATTAAGGTGTTGGGTTCCACAAGCTTAATTGTATAGCTAATTATATTTGAAATTTACAAAGTAAAGCTACTAGCTTAGAAAGAATCATTTTTTTATGTTTTTTTTTTTTTTTTTGAGACAGAGTCTCGCCCTGTCACCCAGGCTGGAGTGCAGTGGCGCCATATCGGCTCAGTGCAAGCTCTGCCTCCCGGGTTCACGCGATTCTCCTGCCTCAGCTTCCCGAGTAGCTGGGACTACAGGCCCACGCCACCATGCCTGGCTAATTTTTGTATTTTTTAGTAGAGACGGGGTTTCACCGTGTTAGCCAAGATGGTCTTAATCTCCTGACCTTGTGAGCCACTGCGCCCGGCCAGAAAGAATCATTTTTTTTTTCCCCTAAAGGTTTTCTTGTCTTTACCTCCCTTTACAGTTTATGGCAGAGGAGCTTACATTTTAACTTAAATGAAGGTGCCCCTGTTTGATATACGCAAGCCCAGTCCAAGAGGGTACTTTAGGTCTGTAAGCTTGGGGAAGCAAGTACCACATGGCAATAGATTAGGCTCTGACATTTTAAGACAGAGGGACATGTGACATGCCTAATGAACTCTTATCTCTTTGTTAAAGACCACAAAGCATTCCATTTCAACTGTGGCAATTGGAGACAATCATCTCTTCCGTAACTCTGTTACGATTGACCTGTTCTGTTGTCTCTAGCTATTTCTCAGCTTTCTTAATTTTGGCAGTTCTTTATTTTCAGATTGACCATTCAGCTTTGTCAGATGTCACCATAGATTTCTCTCCTTCTCTCTTAATGAGAAATGATTTTAAGAGATTGTGTTTTAGCCATGTACGCTATTATTCTCGTACAAATACTGATGGCCCTTTGGCTCCCCTCCAAGCATTTAGAGCAATGAGTAAACAGATCAGTTAAGATTTAGTAATGAAACTCAGCTTTAGACAATGGCAAATCAAGCAGACCTCCAATATCTTCATTTTAATAAAGTCCATTTTGGAATGAAAAACAATTAGAAAAATAAGTCTTACTGCTGAAGTTTAGCTATGCCTTAGCCTTCTAAGATTCCTTGACAAAACAGAATTCTCATAATAAGCTAGTTCTAGGTATTAGAATTTTCTGAGAGGGGATAAATTGTAAGAAATTTAAAAGTTCCCCAGGCCAAATTTGGGACAATTTGAGCAACAAAATAATTAAGAACAGTAGAGTATTATGGGCCATAGAAAGTAATAGGAATCCTCGAGTGCATATGGATGATAAAGAAATAACTAGATAGCTAAATGAGGGAGATGGAAGACTTTTGCTTTAGTAGAATGCCAGAGACAGATTGGCAGAAATGGAAGGAGTGCTGATGTTGGAAGCTCAGTTTCAGCGTCATTGTAAATATTGAGTCAGGCAGTACCACCCTAGGTGCTAAATCTAGGGGTACTTTGGGTGAGGAACATGATGTTTACCTATCTTACACTATCTCACCGGAGACTTCTTATTAGTTGCAAGACAAATATAGTAACTATGCAGTGGAGAAATAGGACAACACCTTGACCAGGTGACCAAAATTAACATTACAGGTGGAAGCAGATGAACATCTGTGCCTCTGGATATAAATGCCCTTAGGAGGGCACTGTCTATTCTGTAGTCGTCTAACCTGACTGTAATCACAAGGAAACATCAGAGAAACTTTAAATGAGGAACAGGAAGATACTACTGTTTAAAAGAGAGAAAGACTGTAGTCTCCAAGACTGTTGGTATCATAAAACATAAGGGCTGTGAAAATGTTTCAGATTAAAGGAGGCTAAAGAGTTGTGACCGCCAGATGTGAAAGCTGAGCCTAGACTGATTCCTGTTCGTAGGGGAGAAAATGCTGTGAAGGACATTGCTGGGTCAGTTGACAGAATTGGATTGTGGGCAATAGTGTAAAGTAGTTTAATTTATGGAAGTAGAGAACTCTACTGTGGCGATGTAAGAGGATATCCTTATTTTTAGGAAACATGCACTGAAGTATTTAGAGGTAAAGGATCACAGGGTTTACAATTTGCTCTCAAATGGTTCAGGAAAAAAATACTGTTTGGCTAGATTGATAGGAAGGGAAAAGGAGGTGGAGAGGGTGAGAAAGCAGATTATAAGCAGATGGGGCAAAATGTTCACAATAGATAAATTTGGTAAATGGCACACAGGTGTCCTTTGTATATTCTTTTTTGTTTATTTATTTTTTTTTGAGACGAAATATCGTTCTGTCCCCCAGACTGGAGTGCAGTCGCGCGATCTCGGCTCACTGCAAGCTCCGCCTCCCGGGTTCACGCCATTCTCCTGCCTCAGCCTCCTGAGTAGCTGGGACTGCAGGCGCACGCTACCACGACCGGCTATTTTTTTTCTATTTTTAGTAGAGACGGGGTTTCACCGTGTTAGCCAGGATGGTCTCGATCTCCTGACCTTGTGATCCACCTGCCTCGGCCTCCCAAAGTGCAGGGATTACAGGCATGAGCCACTGCTCCCGCCCTGTATATTCTTTTAAAAATTAAAACAATTCTTAACTATGGGTACATAATGGGCGTATACATTTATACCGTACATGTGATATTTTGCTACAGGCGTACAATGTGTAGTAATCACATCAGGGTAATTGGGGTATCTATTACTTCAAGCATTTATCATTTCGTTGTGTGTATATTCTTATTCTGGCAACTTTTTGGTAAGTTTTAACTTATTTCTAAATAAAAAGTTTTCAAAAAGTTGTCTAGAGACTGAAAGTAAACAAACAAATACACTGGGCATGAAAAGATCTTTTTTTTTTTTTTTCTTTTTGAGACGGAGTCTTGCTCTGTTGCCCAGGCTGGAGTGCAGTGGGGCGATCTTGGCTCACTGCAAGCTCCGCGTCCCGGGTTCACGCCATTCTCCTGCCTCAGCCTCCTGAGTAGCTGGGACTACAGGCGCCCGCCACCACGCCCGGCTAATTTTGTTTTTGTATTTTTAGTAGAGACAGGGTTTCACCGTGTTAGCCAGGATGGTCTCGATCTCCTGACCTCGTGATCCTCTCGCCTCGGCCTCCCAAAGTGCTGGGATTACAGGCGTGAGCCACCGAGTTCGGCCAAAAAGATCTTAGTTATAAAACAAATTTAGCTGAAATGTTGTCTTACCTTAATGGGCTTGAATTTTTCTCTAGGTACATTCGATTTGCTTGTCTCGAAATAATACTTTAATCTTTTTAATATTATTTAAATTGTTCATTATTTTTACGTGTATAGTAATACATAAAATTATTCTCACTGTAGAAGATTTAAATCCTTCAGAAGCCAAACATGATTTTTGCATTTACTATATTCCCTCCCTTCTTCTCCTCAGTAGAAACCAGCTTAAGTAAGAATTTGGTTGTGACTTTCTAGTCATAGAAATCTGCAAATCTGGCTTTTGTTAAATAAATGCAAATCCAGCTTTTATTAAAATAAAGGGGATTTTGTACCCTACACCTTTCCCAGGATTACGTTTTTCACTTAATATATTTTAGAGATATGTTTTTACTGTTTGCTTTATTTATATAATGTCTGAAGAGAGTTGGGTAATTGTACTATAATATATTTATTTATTGAAGATCATTTGGGTCTAATTCTAATTTCTTTCACAGCACAGTGTGTATCATAATCTTGGTACACGAAACCGTGGTACATGAAAATTTTAATAATGCATCCTGGAAGTAGTGTTGCTGTGTCAATGTATGTGTGTTTAAATTTTTTAATAGGTCCTGCAAAACGGACTTCTAAACAGACTGTAATGATAGTATATGCTTATTTTCCGGCATCTCTGCCAACTGTGGATATTATCAACCTTGTAAATTTTTGCCAATCACAGGGACAAAAATAATATGACTTTTTAAGTGCACATTTCCGCATTTATTGGCTAGTGGATTTGTTCTTCAGTGCATGAGTGCATGTCACACCCTTTATCTGTTGTCCTTTTTGGTTGTCTATTTCTTATGACCTGTAGGAGTGTTCTTTGTTTATTCTAAATAGTAATTGTTTTGCCTGTTAAAGAGCCTTAATTATTTTATCCTAGCCAGTTGCTTGTCTTAGAAGTTTTAAATTTTTATGTAGCAAAATCTTTTACTCTTTTCTTTAAGGCTTCTGGTCTTTGTGTTTTGCTTAGAAAGACTGTCCCTGTTTTAAGATTATTTAAAAAAATACCCATTTTTTAAATTTTTATATTTATCTCTTTATATGGAAACTTGCATATGGGTTTAATTTCATTTTTGTCTTAGTAGACAACCAATATCCTTAGCATCAATTATTAAATATTTTCTCTCTACTATAAAATCTTAACTGAATAATAAAATTCTGATATGCACAGGAATCCCTGTCTGTATTCTTTATTATGTTCTATTGATCTCTATATATGTTCCTGTGCCAATTCCATAGTTTCGATTTGTCAGGGGAAATCCTACAATTTTTTTTCCTTCTTGATAACTTTAGAACTACTTGTCAGGTTCCACTGAGAGTTCTGCTGCGAATTTTATTGACTGAGTTCTCTGTATGTAAAAAGTTCTCCTGGCGTGAAAAGGAACTCAGGCTGTGGAATCAAATAGGCCTGTGTATAAACCAGTTGTTAGCTGTGGGAATGATAATCGCACCTATTTTAGAGAAACGTCAAGTTTAAATGAGACAATGCATAAAGGTGCAAAAGCTAATGCTTGGTGTACAGATGTGCCTAAAAAATATGTATATCCCCATAGTGACAGAGAAATGATATGTTCTGTGACAGTGTTATAGCTTATTAATCAGAATAGCCTTGCATTCATTTAAGAAATAGCATACTTATATACACATGTGAATAAAATTTCTGTCTTTAATGATATTACACTTGATACATAAATAAACACATTAGTGTATTCCTGTACTCATTCATTTATTTCTTTATTGATTCCTTCCAGTAGTATCTTGGTGCGGTTGCTGTGGGTAGGCATGGTGCTTGGTGCTTGTGGATAGAGCTTATAGATATGCCTTATGGTAAATGCCGCCTGGAGGGAGGGCAGACGTGAAACAAATAATTCTACCTAATTTTGTAATTATGATTGAGAAATACGGTGTGAAGAAGAGTTACAGTGTCTGTACGGCTCTGGCTCAGTTTGATGAAGTTCACTTTGTCAAATAGCTCAGTTTGTTGAGTTTACAAAATTTGTTTCTCAAACATCGTTTTAAAAGCTTTCATGAGAATGAGTGTAGATCAGATTCTGAAGCTAGACTCTGTGGGTTTAAATCCTGATTCTGCCACTTGCATGCTTTGTGACCTTGGGTGAGTTACTTAACCTCTCTGTGCTCCAGTTTCATCATATGTAAGCTGAGTAGAGTATGAAGCCACTACCGAGGGTTTTTATGAAGAGCAAATCAGTTGTTATATGTAAAAGTTTGTGGAGCAGTGTCTGGCTCATAGAGTGTTGTAGAGGGTGTGTTAGCCATTATTGTGACTTCGTTAGCATCCAAATTTTTAACACCTCATATGGAATTTTAGAATTATTTATTTTTCCCAAATTCTTTTAAAGACCACCTTTCTCATGGTATAACTTACATGCAATAAAACCCATGTTAAGAGTACGTGCTAAGAGTAGCACCATGTTAAGATTAAGTTTCATAAATGTATGCACCCATTTAATCACCAGTACAACTAAGGCAGAATATTTCCATGAGCCCCCAAGGTTCCTTGGTATCTATCCCTCTGCAGTCATTTCAAATTCCTTTTATTGCATTTGTTTTACCAGAGTGTTAGTCTTTGTCTTTTAACATGTTTAGAATTTTTAATTCATTTTTTGGTGGATAATGTATATGAAATCTGAGATACTAGTTATATGGTCTGTTATACTAATTATCACTTCTGGCAGTCTCTATTTTTTGCGAGTTTTGAGTAAGTGTCTATGTTTAATTGCTTCTTGTTAGAAACCAAAATGTTAGCATTTTACTTATAGTAGTATTGGTTCACCAAGCAATTTGGTGAACAAATTAATTTATAGTTAAATTTCTTTTAACTGTAAAACAAATTAACTTATTTTACAGTATAATTGAAAGTTTGTTTTTCTACATAATAAAATGTGTAGGTAAGTCTGAGTGTGGTGGCTCATGCCTGTAATCCCAACACTTTGGGAGACTGAGGCAGGTGGATCACTTGAGGTCAGGAGTTTGAGACCAGCCTGATCAACATAGTGAAACCCCACCTCTACCAAAAAATACAAAAATTAGCTGGACTAGATGGCATGTGCCCGTAGTCCCTGCTACTCAGGGAAGCTGAAGTGGGAGAATTGCTTGAACCTGGGGGCAGAGATTGCAGTGAGCCAAGATTGTGCCACTGCACTCCAGCGTGAGTGACAGAGTGAGACCCTGTCTCAAAAAGAAAAAAAAAAAATGCAGAAGAGGCATTTAGCTTTTTGCCATTTTTTTTTTTTTTTTTTTTTTTTTTTGCTGTTGCAGGGGGGATGTTGGTAGGAGTGGAGGATAATTTAGTCTTAGCAGAAATTAATATGTAGAAGTCTTAAGCTTTTCTCCCTTAGATTGCCCCAAAAGGACAGATTTAACTTCTCAGCATCTCTGCTTTGCTAATACCAAAATTACCTATGAGGATAGATATCAAGAGAGGGAGGGCACTGTATGAGTGGTCCAGTATTTGGACACACAACTTTTCCCTGCAGTAATCATAATGAAAGTAATAATTTAATGGGAGCTGACATTATTTCGTACTTACTGTGGATAGGCATCATGTTAAACCCTATGTACATCTCATTTAATTCTTCAGCCCCATGAGTTTGATGGCACTGTTATTCCCATTTTACAGATGATGAATATGAATCTTAGAGAAGTACCTTGCCCAAGACCATACACAGTGGGTTTTTGTTGTTGTTTTTAGTTTTTTTTTTCTTTTAGTTTAGAAAGAGAAAAGGAAGGAAATAAAGAAAGTTTGTTAAAATAACTATTGCATAAAAGGACATCTGGGCTAGATGCTGGGATGTACCTCTTCCAGAATAGGGACTGATGATTTAAACAAACAAAAAAAAAGACGAAAAAGGAAGAAAAAAGAAATAAATTATTCCTCTCAATACTGTTTGGGATAATTGCATTGTTTTTCATCTTTTCAACACACAAAACAGTCTCTTTGGGAAGCACTGTGATAAGACTGGCAAGAATGGCTGGTGCCTCGACTCTCTAAAATGGTAGGGGGAGCCCTGAGAGAGGCATTCTACTAAACCCCACTGCAAGCATTCCCATTCTTTACTCCTCCTACTTTTGGAATTGGGAAGGACCAGACTCAAGCTAAGTTCTCAATATATTAACTTTTAGGGATACCCACTGCCTCTCCTGACTCTCTTGTAGCAAACTCCACTGCTGGCCCCTGTTCCGCCACCTAGCTGCAGCAACCATACCAAGGGCCAGGAGGCTGCTTGGTGGTCTCAGCTGAGCAAAAGCGGGGTATCATCATCACTGTTCGGGCCACACATAGTTGGTAAGTGATGGAGCCGATGGTGGGACTCTGCAGTCTTTGTTCTTAGTGTTATTTCTCCCTTGAATTTAAATCTTGAAGGCAGTGAGTTTTTTGGGCTAAATAATTTCTCATATTTGCCAACCCTTTAAACTTTATAGATTTTTAACATTTGTTTCTCACTCTATCCTCAAAGCATCCAATGCGGTAGGGAAGGAAACCTGATGTTTCATTCATTGCGCAAAGGTAGGCAAACTTTTTTTGTAAAGTGACAGAGTAAATATTTTCAGCTTTGAAGACTCTATGATCTCAGTTGCAGCTATGCAGTTTGTGACTGTTACAGGAAAGCAGCCTTAGACAATATGTCAATTGATTGAGTTGTGGCTGTGTTTCAATAGCACTTTATTTACAGGCCGGGCACGGTGGCTCACACCTGTAATCCCAGCACTTTAGGAGGCTGAGGCGGGCTGATTACTTGAGGCCAGGAGTTCGAGATCAGCTTGGCCAACATGGCAAAACCCTGTCTCTACTAAAAATACAAAAAAATTAGCCAGGTGTGGTGGCATGTACTTGTAGTCCCAGCTACTTGGGAGGCTGAGGCAGGAGAATCACTTGAACCCGGGAGGTGGAGGTTGCAGTGAGCCAAGATCATGCCACTGCACCCCAGCCTGGGTGACAGAGTGAGACTCCGTCTCAAAAAAAAAAAAAAAGAAAAAAAGAAAAAAAGAACTTTATTTACAAAAAAAGAAAAGGCAGCAGGTGGAATTTGGCCCTGTTTGTAGTTTCCTGACACCAATAGTAATAGACTGATCTATTTGGGGACATCAGGACATGTCAGCCACGGAGAAGGTGATTTAGGATTCTTAGTGCCAAGCATTGTGCCTGGTCCACTTCCTAACCTTTCCCAGTCTGCAGCACATAGTGCCACTCACCAGTACCTTTAGGAGATTCAAGGCACAACAGTAATAGTGATAATAACTCATCTTTCTACTGGATGCATTGTTCTAAGTGCTTTTCACATCTGACATTAATCTATGGACGGCTGAGTGACATGGGAAATTGAGGTCCTAAGGAAAATAGCTTGCTCAAGGTCACAGAGCCAGTGGGTGGTGAAACTGGGATTTGAACCCAGATAGAGTGGTTCTAAGCTTGTGAGCTCAAGTCCCTTTACCTTCTCTCTCCCACATTATAGGATTTCTCAGTTTGAGATCATCTTTGAAGCCTTGCTCTTTGGGAACTGCCTCTTCCGAACACTCATATTGAGTGATAAGGTTCTGTGTTCTCTTTTTGAGACATTTATTTTGGAGCAGAGCTACAAGTAAGGGACTGCTAACTCTGCCAATTTTCTGTTACAGCTGGTTAGTTCAAGGGTGGAGCAAGATCATGCAAGAGGTTTCTTTTTGCTCATCCCTGGGCTACACCAGAGACTTTCAACTGCAGAAGCACTTTAATAACAGTAGAGATTATTTATTAAGTGTCTGTTTTGTTGATACTGTGCTAAGTGCATTAAATATATTATATTGGTTAAAATCTCACAATGCTGTAAATTAAGTGGTATTATTCCCATTACACAGATGGAAAAATTGAGGTTCAGTTATGGATAAGTTATTTAAATCTCTGAGCCTTAGTTTCCCCATGTGGACATTATAATAGTCCTATCTTTTAGGGTCACTACAAAGATTAAATGAGTTAACACATGTTAAGGATTCAGAGCAATGTTTGGCACTCAGTAGTGTTACCTGTTATTGTTGCTGTTATTATTAGAACATAGTAGTAATTGTAGAGGTGAAATGCTCACTTTTTATGAGTATTTGTGAATTAGAAATAAGCACATGAGTATTCAACATAGTGCCTAGGTGTTAATAGATGGAACTTATGATTATTTATAGGAAGAAACTGTGTAAAGCTCTGTTCCTTTTAATTTAAAAATATCTCCACTGGTGATGGTTTTAAAATTAAACATTAAAATGTTAAAAGTCAATCTCTTGGTTTTGTTTGTTTTTGTTTGTTTTGGGTAAAATTGCTCGCTGCAAAAACAGCCCCAGATATTCCTGTTTACTGTAAATTAGGTAGATTGGATAGGGTTGGCACTAGAGGATAGGTATGCTTGACATAGTAAATGATTTACAAGGTGGATCGTACAGCCATAAAGGCAGTAACTTAGAAATATGCACAGGAGAGTAAAATAATTTGCTCATTTATGTTAAATTTCAGTGATAACCTAATTGTAAAAAAGTTATATTTTACATATATACTCTATTATATACCATATATCACTATGCATATTTTTTGTATATACTTATTTCTCTGTGGGGTTGTGTCCAGAACTGTGAGTATTCTATGATAATGGCAATTTAAAGTATTTGTTCAATGTTAAGATTGACTATATATACATGATTTTTCTTTTAAGGACTGACCTTAGGACTTAACCCCTGCCTTAAGCTGCAGCTCAACTCTATAATGAAATGCAGAAAAGGAACATTTTTCCCACCTCCATAAATTGAACAACCGATAATTAATTAACCTTTTCATTTCTTTTTTAGCTCGCTAATCTATGTGTTAGTAGAAACTAAAGCAATGCTATACAATTCAAATTTTTTTTGTGACAGTGACATCTGGTGGTTCCTTTTTAATTCTCATGATTTCTCTGTGCTTGGCTGGTTGTTGGAAATTCCAAAGAATCCTTGTGTGAACTGCTTTGCTTGGCATTTAACACTAGCTAGCTATTGAGAATCAAGTTAGTCCCACTGATGTGGCTTGAACTTTGAAAACCTCAGTGCTCCATTTGGATGCAGCCCGTCTCTGAAGGGAACACCAGCCTTCCTTGGATGAATGAACATTTTAGAATTTGTGATGGGCAAACACTGTCTTGGGAAGGATTTCTCTTTAATTCAGAGAACTTAGGATTTTGAATAAGGGATGGTATCTGTGCCAACCTCTCTGCTTTACTCATGAGGAGGCTGGAGCCCTGAGAAGTAGAGTGTGTTGGCCAAGGTCTCACTGTGTCTTCCAATGTCTCACTATGTTGGGCAATGTCTCACTGTGTTGGCCAAGGTCTCACCATGTTGGCCAAGGTCACCTGCTCCTTGGTGAGCAGAGGTTCCATAACTTATGGGTTTTGTGCTACCAGGGAGCAGTGTGGCATTGGGCTCTGTGCTCATAAATTACGTTGTTGTTGTTGTTGTTTTTAGACGGAGTTTCTTGTTGCTCGGGCTGGAGTGCAATGGTGCTATCTTGGCTCACTGCAACCACTGCCTCCTGGGTTCAAGCGATTCTCCTGTCTCAGCCTCCCAAGTAGCTGGGATTACAGGCATGCGCCACCATGCCCAACTAATTTTGTATTTTTAGTAGACGTGGGATTTCTCCATGTTGGTCAGGCTGGTCTTGAACTCCCTACCTCAGGTGGTCCACCCGCCTCTGCCTCCCAAAGTGCTGGGATTTCAGGCATGAGCCACTGCGCCCGGCCCATAAATTATGTTTTTTTATACTGGGCAACCCACTAGTAAGAAAGGTCGGGAGTGAAAGGCTAGAGGGCAAAGGCTAGAGGGCAAAGACAGTTAACATTTTTCACTACCTATTTGCTGTAAATATCCCACACCCGGCTTTTCTCTCATCCAAAAGAGGCTCAGCATCTTTGACGTGAAAAAGAGTTGTTGAGGAAGTATAGTTAGGGATCCCAGCCCCGTCTCCTGAGTCTACTGGTTGGTCCCATATCTGAGAATTTAATATCCTGTGAAGTTGTATTTGTTGAGCCTGTTTTAAGTCAGACCTGTTCTATGTGTTATCTCACATCCTTACAATCCCAGTGGGCGGTTGGAATCTTTATTGTACACAACAGGAAGTAGAGGATTGAAAGGCTGGACTCACCTAGGGTCGGAGGTGGAGCCAGGATTCAGTCCTAGACAGGTCTAACCTCCAAGCCTAAATTTATGCTTTCGGCTCTACTACACAGGCTGTGTAATTAAAATCACCTGTGTATTTATTTATAGTGTGTAGTACTTAGGGAGTGGAGGCAGATTTGCTTCCTAGACACTTGAGCACATGACATGGACTTTGTATTGTGACTATGTGGACACATCCAGGAGTATTTTGTGCTTGTGAGACAAGGGAGGGCTCATGTCATCAAGTCATGACTGCCCTGATGGGCACTGGCTCTGTGCCAGGCACTTTCCCCTCTGATCTCCTTTGGTCCTCCCAGCAGCTTCCTAGGGTAGGTACTATGGGCATCTCCAATTTACAGAAGATAACTCCAGAGTGGAAGGGGGAAAGGATTTTCTATAGGGATACTAAGGAAGAAAAAGGAGGAGAGAATGGGTGAACAGCAGGCCTGAAGTACACTCGTGTTGTATCTGGCCCTCCCATGCTGAAGTTGATAAACCACATGGTGAGCCAGGCAGGTGCACTTAACCCACTCCTTTCTTCAAGTTCATGATAACCCTGCTGCCAAATCCAAAGGACCTTTATAGGCTAAGTAAGATGTCCTACTAATAACCTCTTAAATTTCTTAAATTTTTCCACATAGTGACAGTTGAAATCAAGGCACAGGGCCCTTTATACCAGCAAACTACCTACTCCCAGAGGGGACTTTCGTTAGACAGTCATGGTTCCATGGTATTTATATATCAGCATTTGTTTCTTACAAATGTGACATTGAAAATGCTCCTGTATTCCTGAGGTCTTTTTAAATTTTTTCAAAAAAAGATCTTAAAGGCATTGTGTGTAGATCACTTTTAGGCTGCTTTATTACTAGCACTTTGTAAACAGTGTGAGTGAAGATAGACTATGTTTCCGTTTCTCCTCTGCTCCTTTAATCCATAATAGTGAGCTCTGTGGGCATTATTGTTCTTTCAACTGTAGACAACATGACTGTAGTAAACTCTTTTCTACCTTGGGGCCTTACCTTATACATTTCCCCCTGCGTAATTCCTTCCCCACCAAGCTCCTTATGTCCTCCCTTCCTCTATCTCCTGATGAAGTGAGGTCCCTTTACTTGGTGGTTTCATAATGGGTGTATTCTCCTTCTCCCAGGAGACTTCCTTAAAGCAAGGACTCTTTTGTTGCAGTTTCACTAGCGCTTGGCATATCGATGCTGGTAGTTCCTAAATGCATAGAAAGTAATCTTTCCCATTAAAATGCCCGTTACTCCATATCCCCAGTTTCTACTATTAGATCTGTGATTTTTTGGTAAAAATGAAGCTTTAAAAAACATAGAACCTTACTTCATCAATCCTAAGGCCTAGAGAAACAAAGCAATACAAAAGAACACAGAACTGTCTGGGAGTGGTGGCTCATGCCTGTAATCCCAGCACTTAGGGAGGCCGAGGCGGGCAGATCACCTGCGGTCAGGAGTTCAAGACCAGCCTTACCAACCTGGAGAAACCCCGTCTCTACTAAAAATACAAAATTAGCTGGGTGTAGTGGTGCATGCCTGTAATCTCAGCTACTTGGGAGGCTGAGGCAGGAGAATCGCTTGAACCGGAGGGGCAGAGGTTGCAGTGAGCCAAAATCGCACCATTGCACTCCAGCCTGGGCAACAAGAGTGAAACTCCATCTCAGGAAAAAAAAAAAGAACAGAATTTATGTGGGATTATATGAGAGCACTTATCTGGCACAAGAGCAACAAGGGAACTATATTAATCCTACACCTGGAGAATATGGAAAATTATTTTTTAATCTCAACTGATGAATGTTTAAAAATTTCTAAAGCATGAGCTTTATGTTTTGGCAGATGATTTTACTGTTGTTTTGCTATTATTATTTTTTTATCCCTATTTCTGAAAAAATATTTGAAAACCTCCAGTTTTTCTAAGTCTTAAAAAAATCTAAAAAAATTATTGCCTGGAATTTGACAAACCTGGACAAATTAAGAAGATAAACTTAGTGTTAGTTTTTTTTTTTCTCGTTTTGGTCTGCCATATTTGAGAATTATTGTCATAGTGCGATACTTGAAATTTGAGAAGGTCATGTTTTGTTCCCTGCAAGGACCAACAACAGTCGTTACAGGTGGGGACTTGGAATGTGAGTGTGTCTAATGTGTGGGCCCCTATTGCTTTCTTTCCCTTTGATTAAGAGTTCTGTAGGTCAGTTAAGGTTTCACAAAGGACTTGCTTTGATGCTAATCCTTTAAGGAGGGTATGAGGGGTGCTTGTCCCCTGCAAACCCAGTTATGGGGGAGCTGAAGCTGATTATTACATTTGCCATCAAAGAACATTGATGCTCTTTTATGCAATATGAAACTTAAAAAAATGTGGCACTGCAGATAAGATGCGACTAGTTGGTAGTCCTTGGGATTTAGTTGGAGAGTTTAAATGCTGTAGAAGGCCATGGACTACTTTTTGAACTTGACAAATAGATTACAGAGAATTGGATGATAAATGTGAGCAGAATGAAAAATTATTCCTGACAGATGAGCTCAGGGTACATATATATTTTTAAAATGATTTTTGCACAATAATAAAGGTGTATTTTAAATTAATTCTGACTTAGAAAAATCAATACTTTATTCAAGTTTTAATAGGGAGTGATGTGACTTGAGTTTATGCATTTCTCATATGATTCCTTTAACTAGCAATGTGCTGTTTCTCTTTATGAGAGAAATTCAGTATTTGAGGAATCCTCCAGGTGTGTCAGTCACTATGATAATGCTTCTGATGTCAGTCCGGTTTCCCATTTTGGACATCTTGATTTACAGGAGTGGATGCCATGCAGACACGTGTTTGTATTCCATAGAACCTAATACCCATGGCTCTTAATCCCTGCCTCAGTCCTGGGGGGAAGTTGGGGCATCCTCTTCATGTCTTATCTCCATGGGAATGGTCCAGATGTGCCCCAAAAGAATTCATGACTTGCCAGAGTTCTCAACAGTTGTAGCGTTCTTTGAGTCCATGATACCAAACACACAGCTTCATTGGTCAGTGGAATGGAATGTTGGGTGGGAAAGCTCCAGTGAGAAGGGGCCTGGTTGTGTGGGGGTGGGCAGGTGGTCCTCCTCATTGAGGAGGATGGTATCTGCAAGCCCTCTCAAACCTTGTCATCTTTGCTAAAGTGCAGTGGTTAAATGAGAGCGTGGTAGAATCTGTTCTTAGGCCTGTGAAGTCATCCCTATGAGAAAGATGGTAAAATGGAGGACAGGGCTGAGGCTGAGGAGCAGGAACGCGGAGGAGGAGGGAGGAATGCGGAGGAGGAGGGAGGAACGGAGTTCTAGAGAAGCGATATGGCTTTGTGGATTTACAGTACCTGGCGTTATTTTTTGTCATGTTACTTCCTACTTCCTTTTCCTTCTTGCAGTAATATTTGTCATGTATTCCTTTCCAAACCACAAAGTGAATTAAAAATCAGATAGGGAGGCCTGAAAAATTTGTAAATCTATTTGGTCTCTTTGGCAGTTAATGGAGAGTGTTGACATTACTACTGTTAATAGCATATTTGTCATCTTTACTCTTTGTTCTCTAGAGATAAAAATAATGTAAACACTTTTGTCATTAATATCTTCATTAAGATTCTTAAATGAACATCAGGAACCTGCTCTTTCACTCAAATGTTCATGCATGCATTTTTGCTACTCAGAATATGACAAAGTTAGCGAGTTAAGATGGAAATTGTTTGGAAAAGCCTTAGTAGGTGATGCAGCTTTCCTCAGTCTGTGTCAGTTCTATGATCAGGATGGCAGTTTCTATGATCTGGAGGCAGAGGTAGGGTTCAGGCTGATCTCCCAGGAGGCAGCAGGCCCTGGGTGCTGGCCTTATGTCTGTCAGCTCACCTAGGGAATCCTTCAACTAACAGGTGAGCCCATTTTTTAATGTGCAAAATGAAACTGCTCAAGGTGAGGACCTTCCACCTCTAGACAAGGGTGCCTAGCCAGTCAGTTAGCTAACCATGATTTGCTAAGAGTCCATGAAGTACAGAGTACTGTGCTGGGCTAGAAAGCAGATTCATAAAGAGTAGAATGGTGCTTGACTCCAACTAGAGAGTCAAGATAGGCTCTTGAACAAGTTAGATACTGTTTGGAGGCAGTGTATGATTTGGGAGCCAGGTGTGGTTCAATGAAAACATCTGTTACACCAGGCCCTACAGTAGTAGCACTTCAAGGTTGGCCCTGGTATGGGAGTAGGGCAGGCAAATGCAGCTGCCTTTAAGGAGGGAACTAAACACCGAGGCTTTCCTGTAACACATTGTATTTGTTGGCAGCGTGAGCTCTCCTGTTTTACTTTACTTACGTTGGAAGGAGTCTGGATGCTCCTCTGACTGTGCGTGTTGTAAACTGGAGGGCACACGGTGAGCCTACCAGTACTGGGGAGCTAAGGGAAACCAACACTGGAGGAGCACTAGGAAATTCTTGGTGAGAATGGAGAAGCAAAGAGACTTTGGTGGAAACATCTAGTTCTGCTACATGAAGAATACATGCGTGTCTACCGAGGGCCAGGTGGGAGACTGTGGAATAGCTGTCAGTGCCAAACCTAAGGGCCCTGATGGGAATCTCACACAAGGAAAAGGAGCTTCCTGAGGCAGCAACAGAAAAGGGATAGAATTTGAACTGAGTGTGGGGACCAAGACAGACAGGAGGAAAAGGAAGCACTGGTCTGTCCACAGGGATATGGAACAGAGGCATGGGCAGTCTCTGCCTTTTGGTGTTTCATCCTCCACGTGGATCCCACATCACTTTTCCCAAGGATGCAGGAAACTGTATTTGCTTGTACCCAGGGAGAGAGCGGTTGGCGATCTCCATGTCCAAGTATAATTTCCCAGAATTGGAAATAAGATATAAATGAACATGTCAAAATTTTATTTCATCCACCAATTAGGAAACCAGTGAAATGGTAAATTGATCCAAACGGTATTTGAGGAACTCGTATTTATAGGCTTCAGGAAGAATGTTAGATTAAGATTGCTAGGTTATACATAAAGCTGGGTAATACCTTAAAGCAGGGGTCCCCAGTGCCTGGGCTGTGGACTGGTACTGGTCTGTAGCCTGTTAGGAACCAGGCTGCACAGCAGGAGGTGAGTGGTGAGCAGGCGAGCATCACCACAGCTCCGCCCTGTGTTAGATCAGTGGTGGCATGAGATTCTCAGGAGTGCTAACCCTATTGTGAAATGTACGTGCAAGGGATCTAAGTTGCGCACTCCTTATGAGAATCTAATGTCTGATGATCTGAGATGGAACAGTTTCATCCTGAAATCATCTCCTCACTGTCCCCCATCATCTGTGGAAAAACTGTCTCCCACGAAACCAGTCCCTGGTGCCAAAAAGGTTGGGAACTGCTGTCTCACAGAGCAGCAAAATCATAATCTTTGAGGTAATCTTTTACGCCACTAAAAATCCTGTAAGTCAACATGTAACTTCACAGTGTGCGGACTCCAATCAGACAGCAGATGGCAAAATTAAACACAAGTACACTCTTCTGGAGAGTTAAATAATCCTTGGGAGGCTTGTGAAACAATGCTATCATATTACATTGAGAGGATATGGCACCCCTTCATCTCCCACTCCCTCCCCATCCTGCCCAACTATCTAATTTCCAAGTTTTAGATTGTATTAACATTAATAAAATGCTTTGGCATTAAACCTGAGATTGAACCCCAGTTTCTTCACTTACCAGCTGTGTAATGTTGGGCAAGTAATTAAACTACAACTGGCTTAACTTGCTGTATGTTGGGAGGAAAACATGAGATAGCTTTTGTAAGGCTGTAAGGTGCCTGGCACATGATAGGTACTCAGTAAATCTTAGTTCTTCTCTTCACCTTTCCTCTTTTTAAAATTAAGACACTTCCACCTTTTGTCTGGCCTTTATAGACCACATATGCTTTATTTAGAAAACTCTCTGTCTGTGATTACTGTTTCAACAAAATGGAGAGTTTCGATATTCTTGAAATCGTGTTTTTTTTTAAATAAAAAAGTTATTAGATACAGGGTCTTACTATACTGTCCATGCTGAATTCAAGTCATCCTTCTACCTCAGCCTTCCGAGTAGCTGGGACTACAGGTGTGCGCCACCTGGCTTGATATTCTTTTTTTTTCTTTTTTTGATGGAGGGGTGGGAATACTTCTTGTTTAGATGAAAATATTAGTCTTATCTTCTTTACACGGAGGGTTGGCTTCCCAAGTTATCCTTTGCATTGCTCACTCAGTAAGTATTTTAGTGTCCATGTTGAGGTTTGTGAGGAGGAGGAGAAGGCACAGAAGGCTTCCAGGAGTAGGCTGTCCATGTACCCTATTGTTGTTAAAGGTAAGTGCAGAGGGAGTCTGCAGAGCTGCCAGAGGGACTGTGAGCTGGGCTTATCATAGTGAGATTTGGGTTCCTGGAGAATACGTTTTCCTCCCCTCTCTGTAACTACTCACATGATAACCTGTGTGCTGGCCCTTGATTTTACCTCCCTTATGGAGTATGATATTAATGTAGATTAATAGGTCAGGGTCCCAAATTCAAACTCAGTTCTGCCACTGTTTACAATTTTTTTTTTTTTCCTTGAGACGGAGTCTTGCTCTGTTGCCCAGGCTGGAGTGCAGTGGTGCAATCTTGACTCACTGCAAGCTCCGCCTCCTGAGTTCAAGTAATTCTTGTGCCTCAGCCTCCTCAAGTAGCTGGGATTACAGACATGCACCACCATGCCTGGCTAATTTTTGTATTTTTAGTGGGAATGGGGTTTCACCATGTTGGCCAGGCTGGTCTCAAACTCCTGACCTCAGGTGATCCACCGGCCTTGGCCTCCCAAAGTGTTGGGATTACAGGTGTAAGCCACCAGGCCCAGTCAGTTCTTCTTTTTTTTTTTGGAGATGGAGTCTCACTCTGTCACCCAGGCTGGAGTGCAATGGCACGATCTCAGCTCACTGCAACGTCCGCCTCCCAGGTTCAAGCAATTATCCTGCCTCAGCCTCCCAAGTAGCTGGGATTACAGGTGCATGCCACCACGCCTGGCTAATTTTTTTGTATTTTTTAGTAGAGACAGGGGTTCACCATGTGGGCCAGGCTGGTCTCAAACTCCTGACCTTGTGATCCACCCGCCTCGGCCTCCCAAAGTGCTGGGATTACAGGCGTGAGCCACCGCGCCTGGCCAGGTTCTTCTTTTTAGTATTTACACTTTTTTTCTGCCTCACTGCAGAATCCAGTAGGGTCTAAACCTTGTTCAGTATTAATGGCCACACAAGGGAAAAGATCCCTAGCCCCCTTTCCTCATTTCTGTGCATAACTCTAAATGAGGTGTGATATGGTAAGTCCCTTGGCAGTCCAGGTTCCATTCATTCATTCATTCATTAGGCAACAAGTATTTATTGAGCAAACCCTGGTGCGAAGCCCTGGTGTTTTTTCTGTGTATGTAAGAGCCTGCTCTGATGGAGACAGAGGGTGACCAAGTAAACAAGGAAGATTATTAGAGATTATGATAAGTGCTATGAATGAAACAAATGAAATGATGAGGAACTGTAAGTAAGCTGCTATTCCTGGTAATTTTAATTAGGGTGATCAGAGATGTTCTTGAGGAGGTGGCTTTCTAAGCTGAAAATCAAAGGATGAGAATGCGTCAGCCATGGGAATAATTGAGCAAAGGACATTATGAGAAAGGGGACAGTGCAGAGAGCTGTAGGATGTTTGACTTGTCCAAGGAACGGAAAGAAAGACCTGTGGCTGGAGTCGAGTGAGTAAGGGGATGTGGTCAGAGGCTGGCGGGGCTCTTTTAGGGCTCTGTAGATAGGGAGAATGAGTTTGGGATTTTTCTAAGTGCAATGGAAAGCTCTTGAAGAGGTCTAGAAAACTGGAATGGTGTATGCTTATTCAAAAACATGAAGTAAAAGAATGATATGGTTGTCATGTGAAGAATTGAATGGAGGGTGTCAAGCACAGGAGTAGGGAGACCAGTGAGGTGGCCCTTTGGGGGTCTCGTGGCTTGGGCTATGGTAAGAGTGGTAGGGATGTCAGAGAAGGATGCTTGGAAGATTAAGCTGGGTTGTGGTGGACCCCAGGTACCTGGATGAGGAGCTTAGGTTTGGTTTTTGCAGCTATGAGGGAGCTGTTGTGAATGTGTGAGTTTTTGAGTGAGTGCATGTGTATTTGTATATGTGACTGTGAGATTGTGTGTGAGTCACTGTGTCTGAGTGTGGAGTGCGCGTGTGGACTTCTGAGTGCATATGACTGTGTGCGTTTCTCTCCTGTTGCAGCTGTGATCAGGCCAGTGGCATGAAGCAAAGGGCTATCCTGTGTGGCACAGAGTAAACTGGGGGGAAGGCCGGTGGCAGGGAGACGAGCTGAGAGGGTGGTGCAATATGTGAAATGAAGGCCCAGAGGATGCTCACTTGGCTAGCCATGGAGAAAGAAAAGACTACATCGGGCAAGTCCTCTTATTTATTTTACTCTATAGTTGAGATGAATGAGATTTAGGAGTGAAAGGTAACTTCATAAAAGACGTCATAGTCTCTTTAAATTAGGCCAGTTTGATCACTTGCTGAGTATTTTACCAGCTTTATTTAAAAAAAAATTAAACCTCACTGAAATTCATGTGCTTGATTTCTGTAAACAGAATTCCGTAAGCGTTAAGTTGATTGATTCTACTACCTGCTATACCTTCCTGCCAGGACCACTCTCCCCAATGTGTGTATTCATTTTCTCTTTTAGAATTCTTGAGAAACCCATTTAGAATTCTTGAGAAACTCATTGTATTTTTTATTTCCCCCAGGACGTTTTCGAAGATGCCTTGGAAACCATCTCAATGTAAGTAATAACATAATAAAAAGTATGTAGTAAAGAAAAATTGATGGTTGTCTTACATAAAAAGTAAATATTTCATTCTCATTTTTTGGAGAGTACTGCAATGGCTATTTTCAGAAAAAAAAGTCACTTTTCTATAATTAAAGAGGATGTGATTATATTTAAGGAAGGATCTATCTAATAATACTTTCAGATACATTTCTGAGTATTATTTCTTGTAACAAAATAAAATATTTCTCAACAAATTATTTGTTTATAGCTAACTCTTTTAATAGTTGTTCATATTTATGTCAGTCTCATTTTGTAGATTTTTGTGTTTGGTTTGCACTTAATTTTATTAAAAGCATTCACTGTAAGCCTATATATTTTGTAATAATTCTAAATTGCTAAATCATATTAGATCAAGTGGAATATTACAATTTACTTACCTGCTTCTCCATTGTTAGACATTTAGGTTGTCACTGGCTTAAAAATGTAAAACTAAGTTTTACATGTGTATAGCTTTGTTATATTTTGAATTATTTCTAAAGGTTAACATAACAAATGTAGGATTACTGAATTAAAAGGGATGAATATGTGTATTGTTCTTTGTATATCTCTAATTGCCTTCCTGTATTAGTTAACTTCAGCTGCTATAACAAAACACAATAGCCTGGGTGGCTTAACCAACAATAATTTATTTTCTCACAATTTTGGAGGCTAGAAGTCTGAGTTAAGGGTGCCAGCATGGTTGGGATTCTGGTAGGGGCTCTCCTCTTGGCTTGCAGACTGCCTCCTTCTTCTTGTGTTCTTACATGGCTGAGAGAGTGAGAGCAAAAGCTCTCTGGTGTCCTTTCTTTTTTTTTTTTTTTTTGAGATGGAGTCTTGCTCTGTTGCCCAGGCTGGAGTGCAGTGGCGCGATCTCGGCTCACTGCAGGCTCCGCCTCCCAGGTTCACGCCATTCTCCTGCCTCAGCCTCCCGAGTAGCTGGGATTACAGGCTCCCGCCACCACGCCCGGCTATTTTTTTTTTTTTATTTTTAGTAGAGACAGGGTTTCACCGTGTTAGCCAGGATGGTCTCGATCTCCTGACCTTGTGATCTACCCCTCTCGTCCTCCCAAAGTGCTGGGATTACAGGCGTGAGCCACTGCGCCCTGCCTGATGTCCTTTCTTATAAGGGTGTTAATCCTATCCTGAGGACCCCACTCTCCTGACCTCATTTAAATCTGATTGTTTCCCAAAGGCTCCATATTTAAATTCCATCACATTGGGGGTTTGGGCTTGAACTTGTGCATGTACATGTGGGGGTAGAGGGGCACCGTTTGTTTTACAGTACTTCCACAAGAGTATTATCAATTTACTTGGCTCCCAATACTATATAAGTAAAGTGGCTTAAACTGTCACATTATCATCACTGGGTATTATTTCAAAAACAATTTTGCAACTTAAATGATACCTACTTTAGTATTTTTAAAAATTATTTTAAAAATACATTGCATCTTTTGTATGACTTCTAGTTTTCTTTTGTCTCTTAGCTTTTTTCAGAGTGTTTCTCTTAACATACTTATGGACTTTAAATTATATATACCCTAATCTTTTGTCATATTTGCTATAGATATTTCCTCCAGACTGCAATTTTTCTTTATTTTAGAATTATACATTTTTATTTTGTCCAAAAGTTTAATGTTTATATGATTTTTTTTTTAAAAAACTTAATTGTGGTTGTGATTAACCTATCAATTAGGAGCAGTTTCAGACTTACAGAATTATTGAGGAGGTAGTACAGAGTGTTCCTGTGTACCCCACCCAGGTTTTCTCTATTATTAATTTCTTAAGTTAGCATGGTACATTTGTCACAATTAATGATCAATATGGATATATTATTGTTAACTACAGTTCATACATTATCCAGATTTATTTAGTTTTTACCTAGTGTCCTTTTTCTGCCTCAGCATCCCACCCAAGATACCACTTTACATTTAGTTGTCACGTCCCCTTAGGCTCCTCTTGGCTGTGACAGTCTCTCAGACTCTCGTTTTTGGTGACCTTGACAGTTTTGAGGAGTACTGTCAGTTATTTTGTAGAATGGCCCTCAATTGAGATTGGTCTGTTTTTTCCCCCTCATGATTTGACTGTGGTCATGTGTTTTTGGGAAGAAGACCCCAGCTGGAAAGGGCCATTCTTATCAAAGATCCATGATATCAATGTGACTTAGCACTACCGATGTTGAACTTGGTCACATGGCATGGGTAGTGTTTGTCAGGTTTTTCCACTGTGAAGATGCCCTTTTTCCCCTCCTCCCTTTTTGTACAGTACTCTTTGGAAGATAATCTGTTTATGTGATTTTTAAGAAATCACTCCTATGGTGGGCAAGTGATCGCCATTCAGAAATCTTATAATCATTCAACCCTGCTCCTCCCTTGGTGTTGGCAGGATTTGAGCTTGGGCTATATAGTAGGTGATCGCAGTCCAGGGGATGGAAAAGGATCAGGCCGTGGGGCTGGTGATTGGAGTTCACCAGAGGAGACACTGCTTTTCCCAGCGGGAGCTAGCATGCCACACACACCAGAGAGGGGTGCAGACCTCACAGAGGAGGACGGGTCTCGCTGACCAATGGGAGCAGTGTGACCCGTGAGCAGTGCACATTGATGCTTGTGCTTCTCTGAGCTCCCACTGGCTTCAGTTGGCTGGTAGTGGCTTTACCTTTGGGACCTCAGGAAGGCATTGCAAGCAGTTTTTAACGTCTATTAGTTTTTAAAAAAATCAAACCATAGAAATAAACAAAAGCCCTAAATTCAACCCAGCTGAAGTTAATTTAGATTCCTATCTCACACCAGCCCTAAAATTGCTAGCCCACTATTCCAGCACCATTTGTTAGGTCCATGAGGGAAACAATTTATATTTGATACCTCCTTTGTCAAATAAGTTCATTAAAATAATAACACACTGTTTTGGGGCTTTCCATTCAGTTCCTTTGATCTAGATGCCTGTGTTTGCACAAAAACAACTCTTTTGTTCAACCGAGTTAGATGGTTTAATATTAGCATTGTCTGGTTCTCAGAACATCATCCGAAATGACTCCTGTGATGGAGATGCTTTTGATTCGTGACTATCAGAAACCCCTTTGTGTACTTTTTGTTTTTGCTTTAAAATAAATTTTATTGTGTATATATAAGGTATACAACATGATGTTATAAGATACATATATAGTAAAATTGTTACTATAGAAGAACAAATGACGATATCTATCATCTCACATAATTATCCTTTTTTTTTTTTTTTTTTTTTTAGACAGAGTCTCTCTCTGTCGTCCAGGCTGGAGTGCAATGGTGTGATCTCAGCTCACTGCAACCTCTGCCTCCTGAGTTCAAGCAATTCTCCTGCCTCAGCCTCCCAAGGAGCTGGGATTACAGGCACCTGCCAACTACATCCAGCTAATTTTTGTATTTTTAGTAGAGACAAGGTTTCACTATGTTGGCCAGGCTGATCTCAAACTCCTGACCTCAGGTGATCCACCTGCCTTGGCCTCCCCCAAAGTGCTGGGATTACAGGCGTGAGCCACTGCGCCTGACCTAGTTACCCATTTTTTTTCTCCTGTGGTAAGGAGGAAAAATCTAATTTAATTTAGCAAAAATCCTGAATACAGTGTACTATTTCTTATTAACTATAATCCTCATGTTGTACATTAGATTTTTTAGCTTGTTCATCTTTCATATTTGCTAGAGAAACCCCTTCATGTACTTTTAAAGTGGGGAATTCGAGAAGCATTGTCTTGGTGTCTTTTATTCTACTGTCAACTCTGTTATAGTTTTTCTCATCCTGAAGACTGTAGCTCCTTAACACTGCCTCAGTTTCTAATGACCACACATTCTCCCTTCATTGCCTCCAGAACTTCTCTGTGGCTGTATTTATCTGCCAGCAGTTTCTTCCTCTTATCTAATTTTAACTTCCCTGTCCTGCTCAGTTTAACAAATCCAAAGCTTTCCCCATTTTAGAATTTATCTTGCTCTTTTAGGTTTCTGGTGTGCATTATTTCTCGTGTTCTTTAGACTGTCGCTTAAACGTTTGTGTGTCCTTTTCAATGTTGCTGAATTGTTCCACTCCTCTCACCTTGGTTATAGCAACACATTATAGGAACGCTTCTCCTAACAGAGAGAGATAGAGCCCAAAACCAGAAGGGGTAGCCAGATTAGGTGCTGGAGTCCATACACGAAGAATCTTGTAGCAGAGGCCTCCATTCAGAGTCTGCAGTTGATTTTGATCTGATTTTAATAAACTTTGCCTTTTGGTCTTGTGCGTACTTTTGCCTTACAGCGTTCTGAGAGGTATTGTAAGGGGGGTAGTTTCCGAAGCAGAGCTTGTTGGTGATGACAAAAAATGGCAGTGAGAGAGCAAGGAAAATATTACACACAGCCATAAAACTCCAAAGCACAGCGGTATGGTTTCATTTTGCCTTCAGGCACACAACTACATGTACCTTCCTGGGGAGACGGGACTGACCGCACTTGACAGTCAGACTTGAACTGTAGTCCCAATTTGCCATTTACTGGCTGGGAGGCCCGGGCAGTTTCTCTGAGCTTGTTTTCTCCTCTCATAGATTTATTGAGAGGATTAAATGAAATTTAAGTTAAATGTGATAATGGGAGTCAAACACATAGTAAGTGCTCAGTGAACATCGGTACTTTTCTGCTCTCTCTTGTAAGAGTGTGGGTTCTCCAGACAAACAGAACCAATAGGAGACATAAAATGTCTATATATGAAGAGATTTGCTGTAAGGAATTGACTCATGTGATTACGGAGGCTGAGAAGTCCCCAGTTCTGCAGTTGGCAAGCTGGAGACACAGGAGAAGTGATGGACTTCTAGTCCAAGTCAGAGGCCTCTGATTATAAATACATGTTAATGGTCAAAAATTTCTTCAGTTGTTTTTATGTGAACTTTTTGTTTGTCCTAATTTCAGGGTTTGTCAATATTTCTCACATTTCCTCTTAAATTGGTGATACTATAACATTCCCTTTGTGGATTCTGCAAAACTTAGTAGAGTTCTTTTTCCTTACACTTACTGAACCATACATTTTGATCTTATGTTTCTGGTGCAGAGAGCAAGTGCTTCCATCTCTGTATCAAGATGCAGTGGTCTTGCCAACCTGATGATTAATTTCTTCCAGTGAATATTTTCTCTTGAATGCCTAATGAAAGGATTCGCACTAACAGATGAAGGAGGCCTTAAATTGTTTCCACAAAGGAAACAGTTTCTTATTTTTCTTTTTCTGCCTAATGAATTTACCACTCTCAACATAGATTTTTCCTACCTCTGGATCTTTGTGGTAACGATTGTGTTATTTTAACTATTTTGAGAAATTGCTAGTTTTTCTAGCAATTGAAACTAGCAATTTCTCAAAATAGTTAAAATAACACAAAATAAAATAAAATAAAACTGTTAAAATAAAACTGGTAGATCATACAAAAATCTCCACCATTTAGAACTGGAGGAAAAATTAGAGATGTAAAAAAATGTTAGTAGTACATTGACCATGTTCTTTTTAAAAATTAAAATAGGTCAAGTGCTGTGGCTTACTCCTGTAATCCCAGCACTTTGGGAGGCCGAGGCAGGGGGATCACCTGAGGTCAGGAGTTTGAGACCAGCCTGGCCAACATAGCAAAACCCCATCTCTACTAAAAATACAAAAATTAGCTGGGCTTTGTGGTGCATGCCTGTAATCCCAGCTACTCGGGAGGCTGAGGCAGGAGAATCACTTGAACCCGGGAGGCGGAGGTTGCAGTGAGCCGAGATTGTGCCACTGCACTCCAGCCTGGGCGACAGAGCAAGACTCCATCTCAAAAAATAATAATAATAAAATAAATAAAATAAAAAATTAAAATTAAAATAGTTTGTGAACTTTATGACCTGTCCGGCATAAGGAGGTGACCTCTTAAGGAGGAATTGTAAATTAGACCTGTCGCATGATATATAGAAATTTGTCACAAATAACATGCAGTTCTAGATTAGCTATAGTTTCTTGCTTCCTAATTTAACAGTTCCATGCTGGTTTGCACTTCTAGTGCTCTGATGACGGAGTGTCCCTTTTCTCAGTGTTAGTGCCCAGTTGCCATCTCTGACATCGTAGTGGTGGGTATAATAAATCTGTTGATAATTAACTGTGATAAGGCATGTGAAGAGTAAATATAGTGTTTTGGGAATTCCAAAAGAAAGCTATCTTTTGGTTGGGAGATGGGGGTGCTGGCATTTGCTTTGGGTTTTGAGGGGTGGGTGGCATTTCAGTTGGTAGAGCCAGTGCAGAGGGTCAGAGGTGGGGACATGCCGGGTGAACAGTTTTGAGGACAGTGGCCAGAGCACAGAGCAGTGGGTTTGAAACACCAGTGGGGCCCTGGACACAAATGAAGTTGGGTCGTGGAGGATTCCTGGTCTTGTCTAGTGGAGAGAATGGACTAACCACTTACAGTCATCGTGATTTGGTGTTTTGGTCTTGTTTTTTTGATAGGATCTCACTCTGTCTCCCAGGCTAGAGCGTAGTGGCGCGTTCTCAACTCACTGCAGCCCCAAAGTCCTGGGTTCAAGTGCTACTCCCACCTCAGCCTCCCAAGTAGCTGGGACTATAGGCAGGTGCCATCACGCCTGGCTAATTTTATTTTTTTGTAGAGACACAGTCTCCCTATGTTGCCCAGGCTGGTCTTGAACTCCTGGACTCAAGTGATCCTCCCACCTTTGCCTCCCAGAGTGTTGGGATTACAGACATGAGCTACCGTACCTGGCTGGTGGTATTTTTGATTAACTTCTTTCTCATAAAAACCACTGTGGACAATGGGACAAAAATCTAACCGGGAGTGCTGGTTGGGCACTGATTAATTAAGATTTTCTTTTCATGGTAGTTTAGAGAAGTCAGGGGAGACAGATCAAACTTATGTTGAAAGTCTGTTAGAACAGATGCAGGTTTAATATATTCTCAGCAGTGCTCTTTCATATTCCAGAGCATCTTATGGAAATTTCAAATTTATCCTTACATAGAAACTCATATGTGTTCAATGGAGTCCTGAGGTGGTGTGAATACAGTGGGGATGAATGTGTCTATTTTCAAGAACTGCTCTGAATTTGTACTTACCTGTAGAAGGTGAAATAGGCAGATTTTTTTAGCCAGGTAATTAGAAGCTTACAATGGAAATAAAAATATTTTGATCGCTTCTTGGCCTTTTGTCTAAGATCAAGTGTAGTATAAAAATATTTTGTTTTATAACATTTCTCACAAACTTTTTCCTTCTCCACACCTTCTCTTTCGAACCATAAACTGTAGATGAGAGTGAGGTAGGGCTTTTAGGGCCATTTTTTTTTCCCCTCATTAGGTTAGATCAATTGGTGATACAATAGTTTGCCTGTTTTAATTAAGGGTGAATATCGGTGAATGATAGTTGGAAAACATCTGATACTTTTCTTCAGAGTGGTTAAGTTATAAATAGTAACTACAGGGAGAGTTAGATTTGTTTTCATTTTTCTCTGCTGTTTTTTCGGCCCCAATTTTCCCCTGTAGGTAATATAAATGTTACTTAAGTCTAGAAAGGGAGTTTTGTCCTCTCTTAATTTGATTTTCTTAACCAAGTCGACAGTGATTTTATTGGATCTAAGATGCCGTTCATATTGTTATCTTATATATTCCTAAGGAAGGAAAAAAAAACATAATGAGGAATTTTGTAGGAGACCTTGCATAAAGGAAAGGAAAAATAAAATCATCTTGCAGGAAGGCACAGTAAGGAAATGTGTATATTTCAATCTTGATATTAGGTAGGGAAGGAAAAAGAAAACCCTCTAATGAGATTCTCCACTCAGAGAATTTTTTTAAACAGCTCTATTGCAATATTAATTTATATCTCATATATATTCCTATTTTAATTATACGATTTAATGCATTTTAATGTATTTACAGAATTATAGAGCCATCACCACAATCTAACTTCAAAACATTTTTATCATCTGAAAAAGAAATCTGTGCCTTTTTATAGTCATTATCTATTCCCACTCTTAGCTGGGGCATCCACTGATCTAATTTCTGTCACCCTCAGCTGGAGCAACCACTAATTTAATTTTTGTAGATATTTTATATAAATGGAATAATCTAATATGTATTATTTTGTGTCTACACATGTCATAGAATGTGTAGTACAGATAGATGCTCCTTGACTCATGATGGGGTTACATCCTGATAACTTCATCATAAATAAAAAATATAGTAAGTGAAAATGCATTGGATACCCTGACAAACCCATCATAATGTTGAAAAATTGTAAGTTGAACCATCCTAAGTTGGGGACCATCTGCGCTTCATTCCTTTTTATGGCTGAATAGTATTCATTTATATGAATATATCACATTTTATTTATCTGTTCATCAGTTGATGGGCATTTGAGTAATTTCCAGTTTTTGGCTATTGTGAATAATGCTGCTATAAACAATTGTGTACAGTCTTTGTATGAACATGTTTTAAATTATCTGTCATACAGACACAGAAGTGGAATTGGTAAGTTGCATGGTGAACCTATGTTTAACTTTTTAACGCTCTTTAGAATTTGAATTGTAAGCTGGTTTGGAGTCTGAATACATATAAATGGTGTCACCCCCAACAACTTCAAGCAGGTTATTTAACTGTAAGTGGATCAGGTTGGTGGTGTCCTCAGGTAATTGGCAGAAGCAAATGCGGATCCTCTCCCTAAGAACATAACTTTGATTTAGGGCAGTCAAAGTTGCTGTCAATTTTAAGATGTATCTTGGGGTTAGGGATATTCCATGATGAAAATTTGTGTGTCATAGAGTCAATGATATAGTAAATGGAAATAAAAGTTCTTTAAAAAGCTCAAGGTAAACAGCATTCCTGGTGTTTTTTCCTTGTTTTTGTTACCACTTGGCTTGCTTCTCTTTGTATTTTCTTTTGTCCTATTAGATCTACTCTAATGGTCTGCTGTTGGGTTTAGACCTGCCACTGTGAAGTTCTTCATATAAATTCACAGGGGGAAGGAGAATGTGTGTTGTACACGTTTTAAGATATAGATCCTATAAATGCTGCTTTTCACTACGAGGAGTGACAAGATTTCATAACTTGAAGGAAAGCCTCTGAAGGAAAGCTCCTTAGCAACACTTTGGTCCAATTATCTCATCTTACCAAGGAGGTCCCAGCAGAGGTGGAAGACTGAGTTGTGGTTGGGGTGTTGTTGGTGCAAAGTGAATGACCAGTGAACCCCTATGAGCGGGACCTTTGTGATTGTGGTTGCCTTTCTGCAGGCTCAGTATCCTCTCTGACTGTCTCAGCCCTGGTAGCAATGCTTAGCTTGTGTCTGAAAGCCAGGACTTTGCTCTTACCCTGAGTTCCTCGCCTTCTCCATAAGTAACCTTCTTGACATGGCTGCTGCTCCCTGCTGCTGTCTTGGGCTACTTTGGTAGTTGTAATGGGAAAGAGGTCCAATCATTGCTTCTTTTATCACTCACTAGGATGTTTCAGAAACACATTAATTTTTATGTCCCAAACTGAACTCTTGGTATCCACCTCCTTTGTTTGTCTGAAAACTTTGCCTTTTCTGTAAATGTCTCCACCCACCATCCACCCATTTGTTCAAGTCAGAAGCTTGGGAGACATCTCTGATTCCTTTCTTTTAATTTCCACATTACCAAGTCTGATGATTTCTACATCCAAAATATATTTCCCATCTGTTCACTTTCCTCTCTCTCCGCTCTATTACATTAGCTTAAGTGACTATAAGATTTTGCTTGGACTACTTTAAGAGCTGGCTAATGGTTAATGTGTGTTCCCGCTTCTTTTGTTCTCTCCCTCCACTTTTCCAACTGCACCCCACTTACTCTCCATACAGCAGCCCAAGTTATCTTATTTTATTTTTTTTGAGATGGAGTTTCGCTCTTATTGCCCAGGCTGGAGTGCAGTGGTACGATCTCGGCTCACCGCAACCTCCGCCTCCCGGGTTCAAGCGATTCTCCTGCCTCAGACTTCCTGAGTAGCTGGGATTACAGGCGCCCGCCACCATGCCCGGCTAATTTTGTATTTTTAGTAGAGACGGGGTTTCTCTATGTTAGGCTGGTCTCGAACTCCCGATCTCAGATGATCTGCCCGCCTCGGCCTCCCAAAGTGCTGGGATTACAGGCATGAGCCACCCTGCCCGGCCTAAAATTATTTTTAAAAATAAGATAATTTGGGCCAGGCACAGTGGCTCATGCCTGTAATCCCAGCACTTTGGGAGGCCAAAACGGGTGGATTGCTTGAGCCCAGGAGTTTGAGAACAGCCTGACCAACATGGCAAAACCCCCTCTCTACAAAAAATACAAAAAATTAGCCAGGTGTGGTGACACATCTGTAGTTCCAGCTACTTGGGAGGCTGAGATGAGAGGATCATCTGAGCCGCAGAAGTCGAGGCTGTGTTGAGCTGTGATGGTGCCACTGCACTCCAGCCTGGGCGATAGAGTAACACCCTGTCTCAAAAAAAAAAAAATTTTTTTTAATATGACCAATTTTGAACGTCTACAGAAAGTAAAGAGGATAGTAAACCAAACCTTATATACTAATCACTTAGCTTCTATAGTTGTCAACTCAAGGCCAATCTTATTTCATCCGTATCCCATCCCCAGATTATTTGGAATCAAATCCTAGACTTGATAATTTATTCCTACCTCTAAATATATTAAAATATATTTCCTGAAAACAAAGACAGTCTCTTTGATAATTACCGTTCAGATACCAAGATCAGGAAATTAACATTGATATAGAGCTATAGTTTAATCTGTATGCTTTATATGACATCATTTTATCTGTATTTTAGCTTGCAAAGGTCGCTTTTTAAAAATATCACAAGACTGTTATCACACCTAAAACATAATAATATCCATCCAGTAACTGGTCAGTGCTCAGATTTCTCCGACTGTCTCATTTATTTTTTTAACAGTATGTTTGTGTGAATCAGGACAAGAGTGATCCTTTTAGAAATTAAATGGGATGATGTCACTGCTTGCTTAAAATCCGTCCATGAGTTTTCCTATCTAAAGTTGAAGACCCAATCTACCTTTGTTCATAAGGTTTGAGGTGGTCGGGCTCCCACATACTGCTTCTGCCTCATCGAGGGCAACTCTTGCCCTCATGCATGACCCTCCAGCCACAAGCCTTATACAGTTTTTTGTGAGAGTAAACCCTGTGCTGCTCCGGATTGGAGCGTGTTTGCCCTCACTCTTTTGAGGGCTTTTTGCTGGCCATCCTCCACTCTCAGCTGGCGTGTCCCACTTTCTCAGTGACTCCACCGAAACAGTTACTCTTCCCCCATTTCTCTGTCTTGGCATCTTGTTTGTTTCTGTCACTCCATTTCTCATTTTGCAGTTAATTGTTACTTGTTTTTTGATCATCTGTTTTTTTTGAGCTCTAAGTTCTTTAACGATGGGTCTGATCTACTTTGCTTGTCATGGTGTACTTGGCACCTATGCACCATGCTTGTCACATAGTAGGTGCTCAGTATATATGTGTTGAAAAAATGAATGTATGAAATTAATATACTGTCTTAGTCCATTTGGGCTGCTGTAACAAAATCCATTAGACTGGATAATTTATAAATCAAGGAAATTTATTTCCTCACTGCTTTGTAGGCCGCAAGGTCCAAGAGTAAAGTGGCAGCAGATTGAGTGTTTGGTGAGGGCCCATTCCTCATAGATGGTACCTTCTTTGTGTCCTCATGTGGTAGAAGGAAGCAAAAAATAGTGGAGAGAGGGGCAAGAAAAAAAAAAAAGGAAGAAGGAAAAAGGGGCAAAGAGACTCCCTCAAGCTTTTTTGTTAGGGCACTAATCCCATTTACAAGGGTGGAACCCTCATGACCTAATCACCTTCCAAAGGCCCCACCCCATCACTTTGGGGGTTAGGTTTCAACATATGAATTTTGGAGGGACACAAACATTAAACCATAGCATGTACTATTAAGAAAATATAGGTGGATCCTCAGAGTAGACTGCTAGGATGTGTAGTACATTAAAGAAAAAAATGTAGCCATCGTTGAGTTCCTAATGAGCATAGAGCACAGTGATAATTGCTTTGATTATTCAAATGGTTAGTTAAGGGATCTTTTGGAATACACAGTTAAAAAAAATGACTGTGGCTGATTGTGTTCATAAACTCAAATGCCTACATAATTAAATAAAGTCCAAATGTTTGGGCACAGTAAACACTATGCATAATTGTTGGTGTCTCTATTGCCATTTTTCTCTGATAGGCTGACTCACTTTTCACTTGAAGTTTGTATAAATGAGTGTCAGAATCTTAAAGGATACAGTGAGCTCATTGCCTTTTGTTAACTTTTTACCCTGTTTCACCTGACATCCTTTTTTTTTTTTCTGACGCCTTCATCCATTCCCTTTTCATCTACCTCACGATAAAAATAGGAACCTAAGATGACTAATAAAACACCCAAAAGCATATACTTGGGAGCTTTGTCTTTTGAAATGCATCAAACTTCTTCATTGCTTGTGTTCTGAAAATTCATCAGTCTCTCTGGTCTCCTTTCTTTTTCCTTCTTCCCTCTTTCCTCCTTTTGTCTCTGCTTGTGGAACATTATTCTACGACCAGAGAATAGAACTCCTCAAAGGTATAGTGATATTTGGTTTAGGTACATTTTTGAATAGTGTATAGTTCAGTACCATGCATGATGTACATCTAATAAATAGTCTGAAGACTTAATAGCCATCAACAAATTGGAAGAACCCTGAAATTGCCTAAAACTGAAGAGATATTTGGGGATTTACATATAACTTTTATTATTGTATAAAGTAATTTCTATGTTATTTATTTTATTTTTATTGTCTAGAATGAAAACATTCATACCAGCAGGGGTCTTTTAAAATTACCTTATAAGCAGAATGTTATAGTTAGAATGAAAAATGTTAAAACTCCATATAGCTCTGATGAATTAACCTTTTCAAAGGTGTGGGCATAGTTTTTGGTCTCCCCTGTAGGCAATACAGCTATAAGCTTTTGATTTTTATTTATTTTAGTAGTTAGGAAAGTTTTCTGCAAGAGTAACTTGACTTTTATGCAGCAAAAAAAAAAAAAAACAAAAACAACTCTGTGTGTGTGTGTGTGTGTGTGTGTATAAAGTTCTGTGTGTCAGATCTCCCATTGGCTTAAGGGATTCTTTGCCATTTAAAAATTTCAGCCTAATTTGAAAGAAATTATACCCATAATGTGTAGTTTGCTTTGATTAAAATAATTTTGTGTAATCACTGTAAGAAAATTAAGCCTGTGATTGGCTATTTAAAACGTGTATTTTAAACGATACATTCTCTTTGTCTTAGTACAGTAGATGGGTCCTATATTTTCAGCAGAACTTAGTTACTAAACTTGTATAAGGATACCTTTTCAGACAGTCCCATAGAAGTAAAAATTATTTGGTAATATGTATTTAACCTACAAAATAATTTATTTGAAAGCATTTTGTAAAACTGCAAAGTGTAAAGCAAACGTAACATAGTATATACATATAATATATTGAAGAACACTGCTGTTTTTGTAAAAGCATTATTTCTTTCAAGATATAAGACATTTTGATATAGCTGTTTCATACAGTCTCACAATGGCTACCTTAAACTATAAAAACACTTTTTAAACTTTTAAAAAAAGAACACATTAAAAAAAATCTAACAAATATCTAAGAAATAAAATTATCCCTGCTCATTTCCCAGTTCTGAGACCTACCCCATCAAAACAGGGAAAAGGAAGGAGAGGATGCTTTCATTGCATGGTTCTTTTTTTTTTTTAATGCTAGTTTTATGAATTTATAGACACCCCAGGTTTAACAAGCCTTTATTGAATACATCCTTTACATCAAGCATTAAGCTATTTTAAGGGGACAGACTTGACAAAGGGGATGTGGGTATGGAATGGGAGTGTCCAGGAAGTCTCGAGTCCACATTTTTTCTCCAGTCAAGTCTCAATGTTGACACTGAGCCAGGGGCCAGGGGCAAAGGGGAGAGGGACACATGTGCAGGGACGTGTTGCTTTGTATGGTTCTTAGTAATAAAGGACAATAGTTGGGGATGTTATTGTTTAAATATTAAGAGAAAATTAAGGCAAATAATTCTATCTTTTTTGGGTAGAGAAGTCTGTTTCAAACATGGCACCAATAGGAAAAAAGAGTGATAGTTTTGATTGTTATGACAAAACCCTTATAAGCCCATTTCAAAGAGAAATACTTGAACATATATGAAAGAAGGTTAACACTGCAAACAGACTCAGAAAGAGAACACTTTGATGAAAATATTGGCAAAGGGACCTAAGCAGACAATTAAAAGAAGAAATACAGGTCCGTCAGGCTGCTATATTAATTTCCTATGGCTGCTATAACAGATTAAAGCTTGGTGTTTTCACATAATACAGGTTTATTTTCTTACAGTTCTGGAGGTCAGATGTCTGAAATGGGTTTCACTAGGTCAAAACCAAGGTGTCCCATGGCCATGCTCCCTTGAGAGGCTCTATAGGAGAATCCATTTCCTTGCCTTTTCCAGTATCTAGAGCTACATTCCTTGCATTCATTGGCTCATGGCCACATCCTGCATCTTCAAAGCCAGCAGCAGAGCATCTTCAAATCACTCTCCTTCCATGGTCCCACCACCTTCGGTTTTTTGTGTCTCTGTACCTCCCTCTTGTAAGGAAATTTGTGATTGCCTTTAGGGCCCACTCAAATAACCCACAATAATGACTCTGTTCAGGATCCCTAATATCTATAAAGTCTCTTTTGTCATATAAAGTACCATTCATAGGTATTAAGGCCTGGATAACCTTGGGTGCCATTATTCAGACTACCACACCTATCAAATAGCATGTGGGGTGGAAAAATACATATATGTTTATCTGTGTATGTATGCATGAAGCCTGTGCAAGAACATACATATGGTATGTATGGGATTATTTCAGTGTGTTGAGATTACAGGGTATTTATAATTTTCGAAAAGTTGCTTTTGTATAACTTTTTTGCATAGTCAGAATTTTTATGGAATATATTTTATTAGTGATCAGAGAAAGCTAAGTAACTCTTGGAAAGATGATTTTTTAATAGACAGTTTTGTAAGAACAGTTTTAGATTTACAGAAAACTAGAAAATATAGTGGAGTTCCCACAGACCCTATACCTACTTCCCCCTACGATTAGTATCTTACATTAGTGTGGTACATTTGTTACAGTTTATGAACCATTTTGGATACACATCACTAACTAAAGTCCATACTTTGTTCAGATTTCCTTAGGTTTTACCTAATATCCTTTTTTTTTTTTTTTTTTTGAGGTGGAGTTTCACTCTTGTTGCCCAGGCTGGAGTGCCATGGCACCATCTTGGCTCACTGCAACCTCTGCCTCCCAGGTTCAAGCCATTCTCCTGCCTCAGCCTCCCGAGTAGCTGGGATTACAGGCATGAGCCACCAGGGCCGGCTAATTTTTTGTATTTTTAGTAGAGACGGGGTTTCACCGTGTTAGCCAGGATGGCCTCGATCTCCTGACCTCGTGATCCGCCCATCTCGGCCTCCCAAAGTGCTGGAATTACAGGCGTGGCCACCGTGCCCGGCCCACCTTTTGTAATTTCTTAAAGGATATGTTGTAATTGATTAAATACTTAAGATCTGTACACATTACATCAATTATTCTCTTACATGTTACATATTATCCACAAAAATGTAGTTGGAAGCTGGACTTAATTAATTTTGAAAGGAAAAAAGAAAAATTAGATGAGAGATATTTATATTGATTGAAAAATGAAGGTGTGAAATGTACTTTACTAATAAAGTACATTTTGCATTTGCATTTTGCATTTGGGCTTGCAGTTCTCTTTTCTTTCCTTGAAAAAGCCTGACCTTCACAGCACCAGGTCGTTTCATGTTTCTAAAGAATCTATAGTTTTCTTTTGTAGTACAATGCACATGATATTTGCTGTCGTTTGGTGAATCTGGCTCTCCAACTGGACTGAGAGCTCCAGGGGAGCAGGGACGTTGTGGGCTCTGCTCACTGCTATATCCCCTGTGCTTGGCGCATAGTAGGCATACAGATATAAATGGACTGTCATTGCATATGCTCTTTTGAACTTTTAGAAATATGAGTGGTTAACTATAGGATACATTTTTGGGTAAATAATCATAACAATTCTGCGTGAAAAGGGTAATTTAAAATAGTAGTATCAAAAATACATTTAGCTGTCTTGTCCCCTCATATGGGTGTGTGTGTATGTGTGCATGTATATATAGAGAGGAAGGAAACTAGAAGTACATTATTACAAAAACATTAAGAGTGGTTATCTCTGGGTTATGAGATTATGGCTGGCTTTAATTTTTTTTGAGATGGAGTTTCGCTCTTGTTTCCCAGGCTGGAGTGCAATGGTGCTACTTAGCTCGCCGCAACCTCCACCTACCCAGTTCAAGTGATTCTACTGCCTCAGCCTCCCTAGTAGCTGGGATTACAGGCATGCGCCGCCACGCCCGGCTAATTTTGTATTTTTAGTAGAGACGGGGTTTCTCCATGTTAGTCAGTCTGGTCTCGAATTCCCAACCTCAGGTGATCCACCCACCTTGGCCTCCCAAAGTGCTGGGATTACAGGCTATCTTTAATTTTCTTCTTTGTTTTTTAGCTCTTTCCAAGGAATTTACTATTTTATAATTCGGAAGTACCACAATATTTTACCTGGTATTACTTTTTTTGTTTTTGAGATGGAGTCTTGCTCTGTCATCCGGGGCAGAGTGCAGTGGCACGATCTTGGCTCACTGCAACCTCCGCCTCCCGGGTTCAAGCGATTCTTCTGCCTCAGCCTCCCGAGTAGCTGGGACTACAGGCGTGCACCACCACACCCAGCTAATTTTTGTATTTTTAGTAGAGATGGGGTTTCAGCATATTGGCCAGGCTGGTGTGGAACTCCTGACCTTGTGATCTGCCTGCCTCAGCCTCCCAAAGTGCTGGGATTTCTGGCATGAGCCACTGCGCCCTGGTATTACTTTTATAATTAGAAAAATTAGTGAGTCCTATACTAAAAACATTTCAATTCTAGCATGTGCAAGAGCCCTTGAGGCAAGACAAGAAATTTGTGACGTCAACGACCACCTTATTCCCCAGGAGAGCTTTTATCTATTTAAACCAAAAACGTATAGCTGAACTTTAGAACTATGTTCTATCTTAGAGTCTTTGAACTAGTATTTCCTATGCCTACTATCTTCTAGTTTCATCAAAACCACTTCAAATATTGTTGATCAATTATTAATTTAAAAGTGGAGTTTTCCAACTATGTTAGTATGACTGTCATGTCATATATGTGTTTAATTCCCTTTGCTAATTTAACTTTTGTGCATTAATCTAAAAACTTCGGGGAAAAATTGATTTTCTCTTATTTAGTATTTTTTAAAAGTCCATGATATAAAATCTACGTCTCAGTCGGCAATAACAGCCTACATTTTTCCTTAAGACAAAAGAGATCATTCATTTTTTTTTTTCTTAATTGGCCCTTTTTACATAGGAGATGAATCCCTGGATTAGATGAAAAATAATGAAAATATTCTGTGGTTTTTATAAATCCAGGCCATTTGTATTTTCCTTGCCTGTTTCTCTAGATAATTAAACAGTGATGGATTAGAATTAGGCTGCAGCAGAGATTGGGGAAAAAAAATCTCCCGGCATCCCTTCCTGCAGAAGCATCCGCTACAGCAGTGAGTGTAGCTGCCACTTTAACTGACATGTCTTAAATTCTGCCCTGGAAAGCCCTGGGATGCTGTCAGCTGCCTCGGCAACTACTTTGCTTGTGCCTGAGAATTGAGAGTCTCATTGGAGACCAAGGAATAAAATAGAAATTGAGGATTTTTGTTGGCTTTAAAATTGAGGTTTGTCTCTTCTTTTAGTTGGCTTAAAAAAAAAAATCCGGTAGAAGAGAGGGAAAGACATCTTCATAGTGGGACTATATTCATTCCTCCAAAGTTACAGCTGCTCTAAATCTGTGAGTATGTCATATTTATTTAGCAGTTCCTGGGGCTATGATTCAAATGTTCTCTTTAAATCTAAGAGGGTTTAATTTAAGGAAGGCTATGTAAATTTTTTAAACTCCAGTTAAATTTCACTGGAGCCTGCAGTTTTTGTTAGATGACATTGTCTTCATTAAGAGCTTCATGTCAAGCCTGCTTGGCTTCCCCTCTAACCCTCCCCGCACCTTTTTAAAACTTCCTAAGGTGAGTGCTGAAATTGGAGAAAATAGTGTGACTTGCTGCGGAGGAGGATCTGGTTTTCCCGGGATGCCATGGCCGGTTTATTGCTGCTGCAAGGTGTGCTTCTGGGCGGCTGAGACTCCTGCTGCAGAACAATGGCAGGATGATGCTGGTTCACTTTGTATTTACTGTTTGTCTTATGTCCTCTGCTGGTTTCACTATAGCATTTTGTTTTGTTTTGTTAGGGTAATTAGAACCTTAGAGATTAGTAAAGTGGCTTGTCCTCGGAAATAGCATGTGTTGATTGTCCTAGACCCTCACCTCTGACCTTGCTGTGCTGGCTTTAGTGGTCTCTTTGTAGCAGATTACAGTAAATGTGAGCTACCAAAAAGTGACCTTTGTATGGCTACCTTTTAAAATTGTGCATCAGAATCAATGCTGGTTTTTTTTTTTTTGGTGACGCAGACCCTGAAGTCTAAACATCTGTCCTTAGTCATCGTGTCCCATTTTCCCCCCTTGGAATTTCCTGGACGTTAGAATTGTATCCTTGCTGAATTAGTGAGTGAGTTTTAAGCATTCTCTAAAGATAGGTTAATTTTTGATTCTCACCATAACCCCCATATGTTCCTGATTTGTCTTTGTTGAATAAAAGTCGTATTATTTTAGTGAACAGATTCATATAATTTGGCTACTGATTTTGTTCCTTTATCTTAAAATTACATTAGCTGAAATGATTTTTAAAAGTTGATATGTTCAGAGATCAGTAGTCAAAATACTTTTAAACACCAACTGGTAACAGTCATCGTTGTAGATGCAGAATATGTTTGACTTAGGCTGACATATTATATGAGCTTTTTGGGTGCCAGTATTTTGGTTGACTTCCTGCAGGGTAAAATAAATCAAGGATTTAAAAAAAGAAATTTTCTCTACCACCCAGAGATCAAACATCTGCTGTTTTTATTTTTAAACATTTTGTCATACCTAAATGCAGCAACTTTGAATTTAATTAGGAAGGATTGCTAAAATTAGGAAATTCTGCCTTACTTAGATTTGCAAAGATCTTATATTCGTTCATTCATTTCATTCATTCATTCATTCATTCATTCATTCATTCAAAAATGTTTACATCTGTTACGAAGCTCTTGCCAGGCTCTGGGGATATGATGCTGAACAAAATATTGTATCTGCCCTCATGGAGCAGATATTTTTAGCAGACGAAGAAGGCATTAAAAAACTGATTACCTAATTTCATTAAAATTGTGGTAATTTTTCACCTGTAGAAGTGTAAGTACTTTGTGGCCAAACATATAGGACATATAAATACTTGCAACTAATTCTGCCCCAGATCTGAAGGTACAGATCCCTAGAATGCTTAAGCTCGAAAGAGATGTTGAAAATTAGTTAATTGGTTCAGCAAGCATGTGGTCAGTGCTATAGTAAGTGCTGAGTTTAGGTCAGTAAGTAAGAAATGGTTCTGCTTTGGAGGAGCTCATAGTCTTAGTGGAAGAGGAAGGGAAATTGGCTATGTTAGAATGTTCTGTCATCAATCTCCTATTTTACTGGAGAAGAAACAACCTAGATTATTTTTAAAATGTCTTCTGTGCCAGGCCCAGTATCTATGGTAAATCTGTTTTTGACTTTTAAAAAAATCTTCAACAGCAACCATGTCGATTGGCCTTAATGCTCCCATTTCCCAAATGAGGAAAACGAGGTGCACAAAGACTAACTCAGTTGCCTAGGGTCACTCAGAATGCTGATCATAACTCCATCATGCTAAAAGTTGGCAAGTCTGTGCTCCTTGAAGCTGCTGGATTGTGTCCCTTTGTCATAGGTTGGTTGGGGGAGCCCCCTTCTTTTTTTTTTCTTCTTTTTTCTCCTAAAGCCACAGTGCACTACTAAATATCATGCTATTATGAAACAGGAAAATGCTTAGTTTTTTTTTGCCTCATGCCCAGAGGTCTTCCTAACATTTTGCACTTGCTTTCCACTTGTTAACAGCACATATACATTTATGTCTTTGGTTCACTTTAGAAAGGACAGGATTGCACTTATGGGCAGATTATGCTTCAGTGGCAGGCCAGTTAAGGAACATGAAATACATACATCCTAGAAGAGGAATGCTAATGGAAAAATCAAGGGTTTCTTGAATTTTAGGTCCAGAATGCTGTTCACCAACATCAGCAATTCCCTATAGGGCTGGCATGTTCAGAGTTGTACGCAGGACTTATTTCCTGTAATGAGTTGGAATCCTTGCAAATTTGAAAATCGAGGGTAGGGAGTAACTTTTCAGGAGATATTATAGCACATCTTGATTCTAAAGGCCATTTGTCCATTTCCTTTCTGAAAGACTGTTAGAATGTTCTTCCTTAGAATGAAGTCTTCCTTATCGAAGATGAACTTTGCCTCTCTACAGCCTCCTACCCACTGATCTTAAGATAAAACCACTCTAGTGTTTTTACAAAGTAGTCTTTCAAATATGTAAAATATTCTCCCTACTGGTCTCTGGTGGATCTTTGTATATCCAAGCTACACATCCTCAGTTATGTCACTTCTCTCTCCTGTGACATATTTCATGCTTCTCTCCATTCTGATCTCTTTGAATTTGACCTGTCATAGTTTCTAGATGGTTACAACCAAAACTGGACACTATTTCTAGTTTTGTCTGGTCAGCCAAGAGTGCAAATGGGTCATTTTTTTCTCATGATGCAGTAATGTTATTCTTCTGTTAATGTTTCCTATGCTGCATATCAATAGCTGTGTAACAAATCATTGCAGAGCTTAGTAGACTTAAAACAATAACAATCATTTATTTGCTTATGAATCTGAAATTTATGCAGGTCTCAGAGGAAATGACTCATCTCTGTCCACTTGGAATCACCTGGGGTGGCTCAGTTGGAGCTGGAGGAGCCATTGCTATGATGGCTCACTTACCTGGCTGGCCAGTTAGTATTGGTTGTCAGCTGGGAATTTAGCTAGAACTGTTGTCAGGGGCTTTGTTCTTCTCCATGTTGTTGCTTGAGCTTCCTCACAGCATGGCAATGTGGTTCTAAGCTTTAGTATTCCAAATGACAAGAAGTAGCAACTGCTAGTCTTTAAGATTTGGACCCCAAACTAACACAGTGTTGTATTGGTCAAGTAGTCACAGAGACCACCTCGATTCAAGAAGTGGGGCCATAGACCTCACTTCTTGACAGGAAGGGTGACAAAGAATTTGTGGCCATTTATAATCTACCACACTTGCCAAATTTTTGGTCTCTGTCCTTCTGTCTATTTCCAGCTAAGTCATACACCTTAAACTCCTCAACTAAAACCCCAAGAGTTAGATTTGAATTTTTGTTAAGGTGAGTCTCCTGACCTTAATGAAAGACCCCTCTGCAGACTAACATCAAGACATTAACCAAAATGTTATGTGACTCTGGTGATTTATTTATTTATTTATTTTTTGAGACGGAGTTTCCTTTCGCTCGGGTTTCCCAGGCTGGAGTGCAATGGCGCGATCTCGGCTCACCGCAACCTCTGCCTCCCAGGTTCAAGCGATTCTCCTGCCTCAGACTCCCTAGTAGCTGGGATTACAGGCATGTGCCACCACGCCCAGCTAATTTTGTATTTTTATTAGACACAGGGTTTCTCCATGTTGGTCAGGCTGGTCTCGAACTCCTGACCTCAGGTGATCTGCCCGCCTTGGCCTCCCAGAGTGCTAGGATTACAGGCATGAGCCACCGTGCCCAGCCTGGTGATTTATTTCGGTAAGAAATGACTTAACAGTGCCGTTCTACCCGAGTTCTCTGACTTAGCCAGAGAAACTTAAGTGGTAATTGCAGAACACCAAACAGAACATGAGTTTGATGTGAATTTCATGCATGGTTTACTTTTCTTTTGATGTTTCATCAGTCTACAGGTGTGGAAAGTCTTTAGTGACCAAGTGGTATGATTGGATTTCTTTAGTGATCATTTTAGATTAATGGGTTATAGAATATTTTATTTTGAGTCATTATAGGTGGCTGTAATTTAGAAAGCAGGAAAGTATGAAACCAAGACTTGAATTTCTCTTGTGGTTTGGGGCTGTAGTCATTGTTTTCTTAGTTAGTAGTTGGGACAGAATTTGAGCCCTTCATTCTAGCAATCCAGGACCCAATATATAGCATTTATTTGCCATCACCCCTCCTTAATATTAGCTTAGGTGTTTTTGTTTTTATTTTTTAAAGTAATAGCATCCCTGTATAGCAAAACCATTTCATATGCCTGCTTGATACCACAGGCTGAAAAAATACAGCAGATTAACTATGGAAACAGCCACATATTGAAGAACTAAAGAAAAACTCTAGAGTTTAATTACTTGAATATTTATATGCTCCTTCTTCAGTTTTGTTTGTTTTTCCTACTAATAGATATTTGTAGGGAGAGCCCTTATATTTACTGAAAGCTGATTATGAATGAAGGTTTCTGTGATGAAATATTCATGGGTACTTTTCATGATCTACATATGTGACATAAAATGCCAAGTAGGAAGACTGAATTTGATGCAAGGTGCTAATTGCATCAGGAAGAATGTCATTCATTCATCAAGCAGTCATTGAACATCTCTGGATTAAGAAACAGATAGTTCCTGTTCTTAAGAAGCTCGTAAGCTACTCACTGTAATTGAAAAGTAGACCAATAATTATACTATGAGTTGTAAACTCCAACCAGAGAACCCAAAGAAGAAACATACTATCTAGCCTGAGAAAATGACTTTTTGGAAGCCTTTATTTTTTTTCTTCCTCTCATGGATCATGAGGCAAATAAAAGGAAAACTTGTTGTCAGAATTGTCTTTAGAAAAACTTTGTTACTCTTTGTTTTAGGTGGTGATATTTTAAAAGAAAAGACAATGTCCCCCCAATTCAGTGTCCCACTGTAAACCTGTATTTGCTCTACGTCTGAAAATATCTGCATTCTAACGTGGAGGGATGCAATGCAAATGGCAAATGCTACCTCAGTGGCCTCTGCCCCATGACTGCAGGAAGCATTAAGCAGAACTGCTGAATAGCAGGAATATAATGGTCTGTCTAATGGGAAGTTCTTGGCTCCCATAACTCCTCTAATAACATCAGCACCACTATACTCTATAACTCCTCTAATAACATCAGCACCACTTCATTCCCTTACATTTATGTGATGTTTCAGTTTAAAAAGTGATTTTATAAAATGGAGCACGTTCTTTCCTGTGGTATCCCTGGGAGGGAGATAAGGCAGGTGTTGTTATTGCTGCTTTGCTTTTGCAGATGGGGACACTGAGGCCCACTGACGTGAGGGAGTGGCGCAAAGCCACACTGCCCGCCAGTGACTGGCATACCTAGGACAGGAACACAGTGGTCTGCTATGTGTCTCAGCATGCCTTCTCCTAAATCACGCTCCAGATATGTGGTAAGAGAGGATAATTCATAGATTAGGTAAGAAGTTTTCAGTCAGAAATAAGAGAACCCTCCAATAGGGAAAGGATTTTTGTTTGTTTTTAATTTAAAAAATCAGCAAAGAAAACTAGCAAAATGAAACAGGAGCTGTGCCTATCTCTTGCCAATCCAACATTCCATTGTTGTTTGTTTTAAATAATGTGAAGGAGTCTGATTTGCTTGCCTAAGGAAAGAATTTGAAAAGATACAGGCTCTGGTTCTAAGTTTCCAACTTGGTCAGTAATTTGCTATGACTATGGGCAAGGAAAACAGCAGCTGTTGGAGTAGTTTCTTTTGCTGAAAGAGATAGCAAGCATTACCTTCCATTTTCTTTCTAAAATTTTTTTTAAATGAAAAAAAAATGTTTTTAGAGACTCCAGCCTGGGCGACAGCCTGTGCACTGCACAGTGCTGCTCACTGCAGCTTTGAACTCCTGGGCTCAGGCTGTCCTCTCAGCCTCCCAAGTAGCTAAGACTGTAGGTGTATGCCACTACATACGTCTAATTTTTTATTTTTTTGTAGACATGGGCTATTGCTATGTTGCCCAGGCTGGTCTGGAAGTCCTGGGCTCAAGTGATCCTCCTGCCTCAGCCTCCCAAAACATTGGGATTACAGGTGTGAGGCACTGTACCCAGCCTGCTTTCCATTTTCTTAGTGAGTAGCGTCTTTAACATGAAGTTAAAGCCAGGTACTATGAGTGCTCACCTGATTTTTGGTTCTTACGAAAGTGCTTTTTTTCTGTAGACAGTTGTTAAATTGGTTTCCTTGCAGGGGCGATGATCAGTGGAGCCTTATATTCTGCCATCTTGCTCTGCCCCTTAATGAGTAGGGTCTGAATCACGCTTTGTATTTTATATGAAAATGTACTTTTATTCTTTTCAACTGTTCTCCTTTACTCTGGAACTTTCATCCCCATGGAGGACAGAAAAGCACATTAAGTGGTCAATTAAAAATTACATCATCTGTTCAAATTACCAGCAGTCTGTTTTGGAGTGACTCAGGTTTTCTGGGAGATGTGGGAGGGGTAAATGCCCAGTTAAGTAAAAACTTAAACTCTGTATCAGGCTTATATCTTCCTTCTTAAAAGATTTTCCCTCTCTCTCCTCCTTCTGACATGGTGTTGGGTGCAGGAAGAGGTGGTGTACGGATGGCCCCTGTCTGGGGACTGCTGCCTGGTAGAGGGCCCCATCCTGTTGTTTCTGCATTGGTCTCTCTCCTTGCTGTCTCTGCCACCAAAGGATTTCTGGAGTGTTGGTGTGCCCGTGGCCCAAGGGCTTGGCATTCTCCACCGGCATTTATTGGCCCACAGGTTCCTGAGATCCAGTGGCCACTCACATTTAATCCCTGTCTCTGCCCTTTGTTACAGGATCATCATGCCAATAAGCAGTCTTTTAAAAAAACTTTTTTATTTTGTGATAATTCCAAACTTACAGAAAAAGTGCAAGAATAACGCAGAGAACTTCTGAATGCCCTTAATTCAGTTTTAACATTTTGCCATATTTGTTTTATTATTCTATGTATACACATTATTATGTATTTTCTGAGTCATTTGAGAATAGGATTTTGCTCCAGAGAAGGTGGTCTAGAAGGATGAACCAAAATCTTTCTAGTGAATGGAGCTTTCATATTCCTTTCTTTTCTCTGCTTTCTTCCAATTCTTCTTTCTTTCTTTTTTTTTGAGATAGGATCTTGCTCTGTCACGCAGGTTGGAGTGTAGTGACATGATCACAGCTCACTGCAGCCTTGACTGCCCTGTTTCAAGCAATCCTCCTGCTTCAGCCGCCCGAGTAGCTGGGACTGCAGGTATGCACCACCAGGCCTGGCTGATTTTTCATATTTTTTGTAGAGATGGGGTCTCCCTATGTTGCTCAGGCTGGTCTCAAACTCCTGGACTCAAGTGATCCGCCTGCCTTGGCCTCCCAAAGTGCTGGGATTACAGGCATGAGCCACCGTGCCCAGCCTGCATTTCCTGTTGTTGATATTCTTAAAAGTGTATGTCTAGAACATCAGATAGGCCGGGTGTGACTGGTCTGACTAGAGGAGAATGATGTTATCCTTCATTTGCTCATTTGTTTATTTATTTAATCAACCAGCACAGTGGTATTGAAGATCATTACCTGCAAGACACGTACTAGGTGCTGCGATACAATCCTGCCTTTATGAAGTTTGTACTCTGATTAAGAGATAATTATATTTTTAAGTCAGAGTTAATTAGGCTAGGTGCGGTGGCTCATGCCTGTAATCCCAGCACTTTGGGAGGTCGAGGCAGGTGGATCAGCTGAGGTCAGGAGTTTGAGACCAGCGTGACCAATATGACGAAACTCCGTTTCTACTAAAAATACAAAAATTAGCCAGGTGTGATGGTGGAGTGTGCCTGTAGTCCCAGCTACTCAGGAGGCTGAGACAGGAGAATTGCTAGAACCCAGGAGACAGAGATTGCAGTGAGCTGAGATCCCACTACTGCACTCCAGCCTGGGTGACAGAACTAGACTCTGTCTCAAAAAAAAAAAAAAAAGAGTTAATTAAAAGAAACTTAGGAAAGATTACCATTTTCCTCATTCTAGATGCTATAGTTTTCTTAATACAGCTTAAGTTGTATCAGGATTCATGTTCTGTTGTGTTCATAAATTCATTTAAAATAATTCACAACTTTTTACCATGTTTTTAAGTCACATCTCTTTTATCCTGTTTTTATTCAGTTAGATTTTATAAATTATAAACTCAGGAATTTATAATTTATTCTCACTCAGGTATCATCTTTGAGAGCAGGCATGCTATTATTTTGTGTGCTTTAACATCTGATACCATGCCTGGAATATGGCATTCCTAAATGTTTATGGATAAAAATTAAATTTTAGTTTACTAAATATAAGTCATCCACTTAGAGCATTATCTTTTTAAATTATGGTTCATTCACTGCTATCTTTCCCAGTTTCATTGTTTTGCAGAGTTTTTTTTGTTTTTAACCTTGCATTCTCTATTTTAATCCTAGTTTCTGATACAAATGTAAAACACATGATAAAGGGAAGTACCTTTTGAGAGAAGCTGTTCAAACAGTTATGAATCCATCTATTTGAATGAGCTTGTCATTCCCCATTTTCCATACAGAGCTAAGGGACACTTGGCAAATATCACATTCACACGGCCCTTATGTGCTACATTTTTCTCATCTGTCAAAGATGGGAAACAAGGCTGGTATTAGAGAATTCGTGAGAGCGCCATCTCTTAGCTTCCTATGAGGGCTGATTCCTTCAATAAGGTATGAATCATTGTTCGTTTTTAGCAAAGGTAGATGCATTAAGGACCAGATTGAGATGGTAAATATGCATAAAGTAATAAGTTTGAAAGCAGTTCAGGAATATAATAGTAGACCTATTGAAGCATGTTATCAATGCAGGAAATAGAAAAGATAAAATTAGAAAAACCACATTCAAGAACTGACTTTTTTAAAGTAGTGAAAGCTTGGAAGATGTCTAAAAGGTCTAAAATAACATGAGAAACACGTTGAGTAGTGATGTATTCTGACTTCTTCATGTGGAGAGGGCTAAAAATAATAAATTATACTGTTCTTGCATATTTCTTAGGATAACTATTTTGAGTTATGTGTGATAAAAAGGGATGATCAGAGGGTGTTTCCTTAAATTAATATTTGAATATTCCCTTCATGAATATAGACTTAAATTACTCAAAATATATGCTTAACTTTTTTCATGATTGTTAAAATAGTGCATTATCATTTTTGAAAAAAATTGAAAAAAAAAACATAGAAAAGTACAAAGAATCTAAAGATTACCCACGCCCTACAGATAATACTAAGGGTTACAGTTTTGATTGAGGAAGGCTTTGTAAGAAGTCTAAGCATAGATTATTTAGGGACAAGTTTATCTAGTTTATCTATTCGCCAGTTTCTCGTTTAATAGAACAGTTATATCCTTTGTTGGTGCTTGTCCTTTGGCCTTTTTCAGCTGTTTAGTTTTTCCTTCTTAAGGAACAGGGCCAGAGCGGAGAGAAAAAGTTGAAAGTATATTCCTTTGATTCTGAAAGCACTGGTGCCAGGCCTGGCAAAATGGGATTGGAGTTGGCAGTAAAATGATACTTGGGGAGTATCTTTTTATTTTTGGGCTCTTCTTGCTTTCTCATTGTCAGCAGCAGCACCTCCTCCTTCCTCTGATCATTGGCCATGAGAACAGCTCTTTGAGGAATCATCCTTGGGCAGAATTTGGTCTGGGAAGCAGTTTTTTTTAGTAAGAAAGACAAATGTTGTCTATGTAGCCAATACTATTAAGCAATATATTTCCAGTGGTGTGTCAGAGTCCTGCATTTCATAATTCTAGTGGATACTATTTTTTATTTTTAAAGTTTTAGATTTGAAGGTACATGTGTATGTCTGTTACATGGGTATATTGCATAATGGTGGGGATTGAGCTTCTAGTGTACTCGTCACGCAAATATTGAACATTGTATCTAAAAGGTAATTTTTCAACCTTCACCTCCACCCTCCCTCCCCTCTTTTGGAGTGCCAAGTGTCTGTTATTTCCATCTTTATTTGCATTTGTACCTATTGTTTAGCTTTCAGAAGTGAGAACCCGTGGTATTTGATTAGAAGGATAATGGCTTCTAGCACCATTCAAGTTGCTGCAAAGATGATTTCATTCCTTTTTGTGGCTACATAGTATTCCATTGTGTATATATTCCACATTTTCTTTATCCAGTCAACCACTGATGGACACCTAGGTTGGTTCTATGACTTTGCTATTGTGAATAGTACTGTGATAAACATATGAATGCAGGTGTCTTTTTTATATAATTATTTCTTTTCCTTTGGGTAGATACCAGGTAGTGGGATTGCTGTCTCGAATGGTAGCGCTATTTTTAACTCCTTGAGATATCTTCATACTGTTTTCCATAGAGGTTAAAGCAACGATTGTTCCCACCAACAGTGTACAAGTGTTCCCTTTTCTCCACAGGCAACCCAACATCTGTTGTTTTTTGATTTTTTAATAATAGCCATTCTGACTGGTATAAGATGATATCTCATTGTGGTTTTAATTTGTGTTTCTCTGATGATTTGTGATGTTGAGCATTTTTTTTTTCATGTGTTTGTTGGCATCTTTTATTATTTTATTTAAGAAACATCTGTTCAGGCGTTTTGCCCAGTTTTTAATGGTGTTGTTTCTTTCTTGTTGAGTTGTTTGAGTTCCTTGTAGATTCTGGATGTTAGTCTTTTGTCAGAGGCATAGTCTGCAAATACTTTCTTATTTTTGAGACAAGGTCTCACTCTGTCACCTGGGCTGAGTGCAGTGGTGCGATCTTGGCTCTCTGCAACCTATGCCTCCCAGACTCAAGTGATCCTTCCACTTAAGCCTCCTTAGTTGCTAGGACTACAGGCATGTGATACCACGCCCAGATAATTTTCGTATTTTTTGTAGAGACAGGGTTTTGTTGTGTTGCCCAGGCTGGTCTTAAACTTCTGAGCTCAAGTGATCAGCCCGTCTCAGCCTCCAAAAGTGCTGGGATTACAGGCATGAGGCACCACGCCCAGCCAATATGGTCATTTTAATGATACTGATTCTTCCAGTCCATGTGCATAGGATGTTTTTTCCATTTGTTTGCATGATCTGTGATTTCTTTCATCAGTGTTTTGTTGTTCTCCTTGTAGAGATCTTTTACCTCCTTGGTTAAATGTATTCCAAGAATTTTTGTTGTGGCTAACATAAATGGGATTCAGTTCTTGATTTGGTTCTCAGCTTGAACATAATTGGTATATAGAAATGCTACTGATTTTTGTACGTTGATTTTGTATCTTGACTTTATTGAAGTTGTTTATCAAGTCTAGGAGTCTTTTGGAGGAGTCTTCAGGGTTTTCTGTCTTTTGGGAGGAGTCTTTGGGGCTTTCTAGGTATATGTATATGATTATGTCATCAATGAATAAAGATAATTTGACTTCCTTTTTTCCAATTTGGATGCCTTTTATATCTTTCTCTTGCGTGATTTCTTTGGCTCGGACTTCCAGTATTATGTTGAATAAGAGTGGTGAAAGTGGGTGTCCTCATTTGTTTCAGTCCTTAGGGGAAATATTTCAACTTTTCCCAATTCAATATGATGTTGGCTGAGGGTTTGTCATATATGGCTCTTATTATTTTGAGGCATGTTCCTTTGATGCCTGGTTTGTTGAAGAGCTTTTTATCAGGAAGGCATGTTGGATTTTATCAATTGTTTTTTCTGTATCTATTGAGATGATCATATGGTTTTTGTTTTTAGTTTATTGATTTGCATATGTTAAACCATCCTTGCATACCTGGAATAAAGCTCACATGATTGTGATGAATTATATTTTTGATGTGTGTTGGATTCAGTTTGCTAGTATTTTGTGGCGGATTTTTGCGTCTGTGTTCATCAGGGATATTGGTTGCTGGTTTTCTCTTTTTGTTGTGTCCTTGTCTGATTTTAGTATCAGGGTGATCCTGGATTCATAGAAGGTGTTATGCAGTGATTGCACCTCCTCAAATTTTTTGTAATAGTTTCACTAAGATTGGTCGTAGCTTGTCTTTATATGTCTGGTAAAATTTGACTGTGAATGCATCTGGTCCTGAGCTGCTTTTTTTTTTTTCCCAGAAGATTTGTTATTACTAGTTTAATTTCATTACTTACTTATTATTGGTCTGCTTGGGATTTCTTTTTCTTTCTGTTTCAATCTTGGGAGTTTGTATATTTTCAGGAATTTATCCATTTCCTCTAGGTTTTCTAGTTTGTGTGCATAAATGAGTTCATAGGAGTCTCTTATGATCATTTGTATTTCTGTGGTATTGGTTGTAATATCACCTTTATCATTTTTGATTATGCTTATTTGAATCTTCTCTTTTATTTTCTTGGTTAGTCTAGCTAATGGTCTGCCAATTGGTTTATCCTTTTGAAGAACCGACTTTTTGGTTTGTTGATTCTTTTCTTTTTTGAGATGGAGTCTTGCTTTGTTGCTCAGGCTAGAATACAGTGGCATGATCTTGGCTCACTGCAACCTCTGCCTCTCAAGTTCAAGTAATTCTCCTGCCTCAGCCTCCCAAGTAGCTGGGACTACAGGCATGCACCACCATGCCCCGCTAATTTTTGTATTTTTAATGGAGATGGTGTTTCGCCATGTTGGCCAGGCTGGTCTCAAACTCCTGACATCAGGTGATCCACCCGCCTGGGCCTCCCAAAGTGCTGGGATTACAGGCATGAGCCACTGTGCCCAGCCAGTTTATTGATTCCTTGCCTTTTTTTTTTTGTCTCAATCTCATTTAGTTTTGTTCTGATCTTTGTTATTTCTTTTCTTCTGCTAGCTTTGGGTTGGTTTGTTCTTGGTTTTCTAGTTCCTTGAGTTGTGATGTTAGGTTGTTAATTTGAGGTCTTTCTGTCTTTTTGATGTAGGCATTTAATTAATGCTATAAACTTTCCTCTTAGCACTGCTTTTGCTGTGTACCAGAGGTTTTAGTATGTTGTGTCTTTGTTTTCGTTCATTTAAAAGAATTTTTTTATTTCTGCCTTAATTTAATTGTTTACCAAAGAGTTGTTCAGGAGCAAGTTGTTTAGGTTCCATGTACTTGTATAGTTTTGAGAGTTCTTCTTGGAATTGATTTCTAATTTCATCCCACTCTGGTATGAAAAAAATACTTGATATGATTTTTATTTTATTTATTTGATTTTATTGAGACTTGCTTTGTGGCTGAGTATATGGTTGATTCTGGAGAATGTTCCATGCACAAATGAAAAGAATATGTATTCTGTGGTTGTTCAGTAGAATGTTCTATAAATGTCTTTTAGGTCCATTTGGTCTGTAACCCAGTTAAGTCCCAAGTTTCTTTGTTGATTTTCTGCCTCGATGATCTGTCTAGTGATGTCAGTGGAGGTGTTGAAGTCCCTCACTATAATTATATTGATATCAGTCTATTCTCTTAGGTCTAGTAGCATTTGTTTGATAAATCTGGGTGCCCCAGTATTGGTTGCATGTATACTTAGAATAGTTAAATCTTCTTGTTATATTGAATCCTTTATCATTATACATAATGTCCTTCTTTGTCTTTTTTTACTGTTAGTTGGTTTGAAGTCTGTTTTACTTGATATGAGAATAGTCACTCCTGCTCACTTTTGTTTTCCATTCTCATTTTATGTCTTTTTTCTCCCTTTTACTTTGAATCTAAAGGTATCTTTAGCCAGTAGGTGGCTCACTTGTAGGCAGCAGATGGTTGGGTCTTGTATTTTTTTTAAAAAACTAGTTTGCTACCCCGTATCTTTTAAGTGGGGGCATTTAGGTCATTTACATTTAGGTTAGTATTGATATGTGAGGTTTTATTCCTGTCATAGTGTTGTTAGCTAGTTGTTTTGGAGTTTCAATTGTGTAATTGTTTTATAAGATCTGTGAGCTTTGCACTTATGTGTTCTTTTATGATGGTGAGTATTGTCCTTTCATTTCCATGTTTAGAATTCCCTTCAGCATTTCTTGTAGGATGGGTCTTGTGGTGACAGATGCCCTTAGTATTTGCTTGTCTAGAAAATATTTTATTTCTTCTTCATTGATGAAGCTTAGTTTGGCAGGATGTGAAATTCTTGGCTGGCATTTTTTTTCTTAAAGGATGCTAAAAATAGACCCCAATCTTTTCTGGTTTGTAGGGTTTCTGCTGAGAAGTTTGCTGTTAGTCTGATGGGTTTTCCTTTGTAGGTGATTTGACCCTTCTCTCTAGTTGCCTTTAAAATTTTTTCTTTAGTGTTGACCTTGGATAGTCTGATGACTATATGCCTTGGTGAAGTTCATCTTGCATAGTATCTTGCAGGTGTTCTCTGAATGTCTTGTATCTGCATGTTCACCTCTCTAGAAAGATTAGGGAGTTTCCTGAATTATTCCCTCAAATATATTTTCCAGGTTGCTTACTTTTTCTTCTTCCTTCTCAGGAATGCCTATAAGCCATAGGTTTGGTTGCTTTACACAATCCTGAATGTCTGAACTGCTTTGTTCATTTTTTAAAATTCTTTTTTCTTTATTTTTGTTTGGGTTAATTTGAAAGATTGGTCTTCAAGCTATTTTTTAAAAAATTATTAGTTGGTGATATGAATTGGAGGTCTTTAAGCTCTGAAATTCTTTCTTCTGCCTGGTCCAGTCTATTGTTAAAACTTTCAACTGTATTTTGAAATTTCTTAAGTGAATTTTTCATTTCCAGAAGTTCTGTTTTTTTGTTTTGTTTTGTTTTTTAAAGGATATTAGTCTCTTCCTTCATTTCTTGGATTACTTTCATGGTTTCATTGTGTTGAGTTCTCAACCTTCTCTTGGATCTCATTGAGCTTGCTTGCAGTCCATATTCTGAATTATTTATCTGCCATTTCTGAGTTTTTATTTGGTTAGGATCTGTTGCTAGACAGCTAGTGTGACCCTTTGGTGATGTCACAACATTTAGATTTTTCATGGTGCCAGAATTTTTATGTTGGTTTCTTGTTATCTAGAGAGGCTACTACTTTTTCTTTTTGAATTTATTTTCATTTAGATGGGCTTCCCCCCTACCTCCTGTTTCCACCTCTTCTAGGGGTGTAACTATAGCGTAAGTATGTTGGGTAGGGTCTTTTGGGTTTGCTTCTAAGGCCCTGCGCGATTCTGTCCTCAGGTTTTATATTGGTCTGTGCAGTTTGACTTGGAGGTCAGTAGGTGGCACTTATGGGTAAGAGCCAGTTGCCACACAAGCAGATGGGATGTACTTGACTTATTTACTGTGATGTGCCCTCTGTTGTTTCAGGTGATGAGCTGGACAGAGGAGTGCCTGGTGCCTTGAGGTTCTTGTTCAGGTTGGGGAAGGGGGACATAGCTGGGCAGAACTGGATTCCCTAGCTTGCCCATGAGTATCCCAGTGATGAGCTCAAGCTCCAGCCCTGGTGGGGGTGACTCGGGGGAGCTCCTGGTGAGATGTGCCAAGGTCTCTGCAGGATTTGAGAGGGCTCCACTGGCTTGATGGTTACCATTTCGACTCTAGATTACAAACATGGTGGCTTCCAGAGCACATCAGTTGGCCTATCTACTCATTCCTTTTCTCCCCTAAGGAGAGATTTTAACGTTGATGGAAAAGCTTGAAGGACATATTTTTATTCATTTTTGAAATTTTATTTTAGTTTTAAATATGGACTAGCTTTTATCTCATTGCGCAGGAACATAGCATATTGTGTTGGATTTATTGGGGAAGTTAAATTTGAATTGGCTCTGCTATCTATGATTTGATTGAGAGAAAAAGTATAAACAAAGATAGCTGTAAGCTTTACACTCGAAAATAGTTCTACCTAGTAATTAAAATTAGAGCGGTTTTCAAGTGAATAATAAAAAGATAAGTAACTCAATTAAAAATGGGAAAATAATCTGAATAGACATTACTCCAAAGAAGATATACAATTGGCCATTAAGTGCTTAAAAAGATTCTCAACATTATTAGTCATTAAGCAAATGCACACCAAAAACTACAATGAGATACCACCATATCTCATGGACAAAAACAAGTATTGGCCAAGCTGTTAAGAAATTGGGACTCTAGTACATTATTGGTGGGAATATAAAATCACATAGGTGGCTGGGCATGGTGGCTCATGCTGGTAATCCAAGCACTCTGGGAGGCTGGGGTAGGAGGATTGCTTGAGCCTAGGAGTTCAAGACCAGCCTGGGCAAGATGGCAAGGCACCATTTCTACAAAAAATAAAAATTAAAAAAATCAGAAAAATCACACAGCCACTTTGGAAAACAGTCTAGTAGTTCTTCAAAATGTCAAGCATAGAGTTACCACATAATGTAGCAATTCCACATGCCATAATTTAGCATTCCATAGCAATGCTAGATATATAATTAAGAGAGATGAAAATACATGTCCACACAATAACTTGTTTTTTTTTTTGTTTTTTTTTTTTTCTGAGATGGAGTCTCACTCTGTCACCCAGGCTGGAGTGCAGTGACACAATCTTGGCTCACTGCAGCCTCCGCCTCCCAGGTTCAAGCAGTTCTCCTGCCTCAGCCTCCCGAGTAGCTGGGATTACAGGTGTGCACCACCATGCCTGGCTAATTTTTGTATTTTTAGTAGAGATGGAGTTTTGCCATGTTGGCCAGGCTGGTCTTGAACTCCTGACCTCAAGTGATCTGCCCGCCTCGGCCTCCCAAAGTCCTGCTGGGATTACAGGAGTGAGCCACCGTGCCTGGCCAAGAACTTGTACATGAATGTTCATAACAGCATTATTCGTAATGGCCACAAAATGCAAATTATTAATATATTATCAACAAATGATTAACAAAATGTGGTATAGCTATACAATGGAATAATATTAGGCAATAAAAAGGAATAAAGTACTGTTACATGCTACCACATGAATGAATCTTGAAAACATGCTAACTAAAAAAGCCAAGCATAAAGACCACACTTTTTATGATTCCATTGATATGAAATGTCCAGAATAGGTAAATCTATAGACACAGAAAGTAGATTAGTAGTTGTTTAGGACTAGAGGAGGTAGAGTGGAGAAAGAGGAGTGACTGCTAATATATGGATACATTTTGGTGACAAAATGTTATAAAATTAGATTGTGGTGATAGTCTGTGAATATACTAAAAACCATTGATTGTAAACATTAATTGGGTGAATTTTATGGTCTGTGAATTATGTCTCAATAAAGCTGTTTAAAAACTTAAAAGTTAGAGCTGTTAAAACAGGGCAAAATAAGGGCATATATTCCAATGTACTAATAGCTGTAATTGAAGTTTGGTGTGTTATTTTTCGTAGCCTCCAGTATAAAGATTTAGCATGGCTCTTTTGCAAGGGTACATGCATATCAGTGAAGTGTTCAGATATTAAAAGCCTTTATTGAAGGAAATAAGAGAAGACCTGAATAAATGTGTAAAGATGTGAAGATGCAATGTTATAAAGACAACAATTCTCTGTAGATTTCCTAATAATGTAACGAATTTCCAGTCAAAACTCCAGCAGTACTTGCTTGTAATGTTATAATGACTAACTCTGAAATTCATAAACAAGAATGTAGGTGTAATAATAGCAACCCCACAAAAAGAGTATTTCATAAAGTAGAGAACTTGCCCCAGTTGGCTTACAGGTCTCAGAAAGCCATGATGATAAAAATGGTGTGACTAGTGCAGAGAGAGGCAAATATGTGATGGAACAAAAGAATGCCCAGAAACAGACCTGAGCATGTATGGAAAATTGCTGTGTGTAAGAGATTGCAGAATAATCCAGTATGTCAAAGTATCATAATTATGGAATCAATGCATGTCAGTGAGGAAATCAGCAAGATGGTAAAACTGGTAACAGCATTTGGAGAACGAAGGAAAGAAAAAGTGTTGAAATAAGGTTTGTTATGCACAACACTGGTTAACCTCCGGCAAGGTAATAAAACCATAATCTTACCACACAGAAATTATTTGCATATCTACCAGATTAAAAAATCTACAAGTTAACATAATTTTACAGAATATAGGTTTTAATAGTAAATAGCAAGCCAAACAAGATATATATATATATATATATACTCCCTAGGGAATTAAATATTCCTTGGGTGGGCCTGTCAGACAGTGCTCCAAGGTGACCTTGAGAGGACATGCAGTCTTCCTTTTGCCTTGTTTCCAAGCTATTATAACAAGTAGATGAGTTATTTCTTGCTTACCCATGCAGGAAAGAATTAAATGTAGCTCAGACTGTACACAAAATGGATTCTAGATTATATTTGTGTGTTTGCAATAGTATTTACTTTATGTATTTGAAGCATTTCTTATTAACCAAATGAGAAAATGCATTCTTAAAACACTAGACGGTACTTTCAATAAATGAGTTATGTCTATATCTAAAAAAATCCTGTTTAATAAAAAAATTAGTTTGTGGCATGATATGCTTATTGTGATATTAACATAAATCTAGAAATACTATAGAATTTCTATGACTTCATGTACATGTGTATACAAACATAAAGGACTAGAAGAATCTAAATCTAATCTTTTATACCTCAGAAAAGATGAATAAAATGTAACATTTTATTAATAATTATTATATTCTGCTAAAGTCAAGTCTGTTGTGCCAGGTAAAGATACAATAATTTTAGCTTTTAGTAACAGATTAATTTGGGCACAGTAATATTTTAACTAGTTTGTTTGAGCATAAGTGATCCCTGAATTGAATATCATTAGAACACAAGCAGTTCAGTGTTCTACCTACGGAGTGGGAGGGGGAAACTTATGAAGTATTTAAAGAAGCAAGACAAATAAAATACTTGACTGGAACAAGTGGGAAGTTCTTAGTTAGAGGTGAGTTGGCGGTTTTTGATTGGCTAAGCTTAAGTTTTGTTTTTACTGTTTACATTGAGTTGAGTTTCCATTTGCTTGTATAGGAACCATCTTTGATGAATGGCCTCCCAATTCATTATTACTATTTTTATTTTTTGAGATGGAGTGTCACTCTTGTCACCCAGGCTGGAATGCAGTGGTGCAATGTTGGCTCACTGCAACCTCCGCATCCGCCACCATGCCTGGCTAATTTTTGTATTTTTAGTAGAGACGGGGTTTCACCACGTTGGCCAGGCTGGTCTCAAACTCCTGACCTCAAGTGATCTGCCTGCCTCAACCTCCCAAAGTGCTGGGATTACAGGCGTGAGCCACTGTGCCCAGTCCCAATTATTTTAGCACTTTGAAACATATAATATTTACCTGGCACACCAAATTTATGTTTATATCTAGTGTGTTATATATGGCATGTCAAATCATTGGGGGAAAAGGTGGTTTTTTTAAAAACAATCTTGGGAAACATGGCAAAAGATTAGGGAAAAAATTACACAGCACTATCTTGTACCATCTATTTAAATTATAAACGAATAAACATTACATATTAAAAAGTAAAACACAGGTAAAACTATGTTATATAATCTTTGTAGAGGGAAGATTTTTCTAAGTGTGCCCTCAAAATCAGAAATGTTAAAGAAAAGGGTGATAGTTATGACTAAGTAAAAATTTCAATATTGGGGAGACTTTTATTAAAGCTAAAGGCAAATGTGAAAAGGGGATATTTTAACAGTACGTTTCGGAGAGTGTGTGTTTCTAGCCCTTGAAAATGAGTCTGTAAGTGAACAGATGGGCAAGAATGGTCCAAATGGGTAGACAGCCTTTTCAGTCGGTCACGTCCTCTTTCCCTGCTTGTAAACGGAGCTGATGGTCACTGCCCAGAGTCTTATTTATGGAAGTGGTACCTGTATTCTCATAATAAGAAGTTTTTGTGATGGAAATAACTTGTCTTCTAATGACATTTTCCCTTACCTGTGGAGTTCTCTTCCCTCCCACCACCCACACCTAACCACCCTTGTAAGAACAACTTCAATGTTCCCCTACATGATGTGAAAAATTTAGGGAACTTGATATATCCAAGATAAAAATGAATGTCTAGTGTAAAATATTAGAGTGCATTGGGAAGTCTGAACTTCCAATGGGGGAAAAAAAACCAAAAAACAAAACTCCACTGAATTGAGGACGCTGCACTTTTTTTTTTTTTGAGATGGAGTTTTGCTCTTGTCGCCCAGGCTGGAGTGCAATGGCACGATCTTGGCTCACTGCAACCTCCGCCTCCTGGGTTCAAGCGATTCTCCCTGCCTCAGCCTCCTGAGTAGCTGGGATTACAGGCATAAGCCACGATACCTGGCTAATTTTTGTATTTTTAGTATAGACGGAGTTTCACCATGTTGGCCAGGCTGGTCTCGAACTCCTGACCTCAGGTGATCCACCCGCCTCGGCCTCCCAAAGTGCTGAGATTACAGGCGTGAGCCACTGCACCCATTGTACATCTTAGAATTAAAAAACAAAAACAAAAACAGAAAACAACAACAAAAAACCACACACACAAAACTTCTCGTATTTAATGACTTTACCTCTTTTTTTAATGACTCTAGCTCTTCTCTGTGAGATGTGTACTGTTAAGGTGAGTGGAAATGGAAGGAGATTGGCAATTCTATTGTAATACAGGGCAGGTCTTACTCTTAAACTCTTTCTGGAAGTTTCCTTCTCTGAGTGGACCTGCCCCCATTGTGTGCCTGTCAGATATCTTTGGGTCAATAAACTGGCCTAAGATTCTGCAAGGCAGATTGGTCCTTACCTTCTTTATGTTACTTCGGCTTTCTGTGGTGTGTATTTAGTGGGAAATTAGACAGTTTATTAAAAATACAGTACCTTACAAAATAAGCACCGTTTCCTTCAGGAATGTATTTTTTGGAAATAATTAGGCAAGTGAGGAAAGAGGCTTATTACAGTAGTTCATAATGCCAAAACTTTGGGAGTAACCTACATGCCTGAAAATGAGGGACAGGTAACAAATTATCGTTACTTCCAGTCAGCAGAATGTTGCAGATGCTATGATAAAGCAACTCTGGATTTATTGAGAAGAAAAGATTCAGAATAATTCCTATATATAATCCATTATACTGTATATTATAACCCATTATAATGAATGTCTTTAATAAAGTTTTATTAAAATATGTATAGATTTACTTGGGAAAAAACCTGGAAGGATATATACAAGATACAATCCTATCTTTGGGTGGAGACCTGTGGAGTAATTTCAGTTAACTTATTTTTTGTGTACTAGAATGAAAAAATAAGGTTATTAGGGCTGTATTTCAGGAATGTTTGACACATAACAGTAGATTTTTGTTACTTGATTTTAAAAATTGATAAGAAATGGAGGTAAGATGTATAAAAATAATTGGAAGCCTTGTGTTGTGTAATTGCACTGGTGTAGACTCTTCTCACAGGACAAAGAAATAAAAAACCTCACTCTGCCTTTTTAATTAACAGATCTTCTCACTCAGATATGGCAACAAGCAGCCTTCACTTTGCATCATGTGATACGCAACAGGCGCCCAGACAGCGCGGAGCATCTACTGTGAGCAGGTCAGGAAGGGTTGTGGGCATTCCTGGGGGAAGAGGGGAGGACAGTCCCACCCTTGAAGGAATGTAATACTGATATTTGCATAGTGCATTGCGTTTGACAAACCAGTGAGGTCAGGAGAGGCCTAGGCAAGTAGAGTGCCCATTTTATAAATCAGGGAAGGAGACACAGTGGCTGCTCAGGGACTCAGTGAATAGGTGGCACTATTACATGGAAAGCACAACGAAGTTCAACTTCGGGGCACAACTCCCTTTCAAGTCGTTTTTATCTTTAAATATTTTTAGCAGTTATTTTTATTATAAAATAATAAATCACACTGCCAAACATTGGGGAAAATGGAGGAAAGGAGAAACAACCATGATGATGACCACTTGAACACAGAATTTTGGTCTTTTTCCTTCCAGTCTTTTTCCTTCCAGTCTTTTTCCTAGGCATGTGCTTCTTGATACAGTTGTAACCATAATAGATTTTTTCATCAAATATTATATTATGATTATTTTTCTTACATTTTTCACATAATCTTGGTTTAAAAATACATTTTAAGAAGTGTTCATTGTAGAAAATTCAGAGCTAATTCAGAGCTATAGAAAGCACAAAGAGACTGAAATATGTATTACTATAATCCTGGTTATTTTTGTTTGTATTCTTTTTCTCCTCATATATAGAGATATTAAATTTTTTTCTTAATTGGAATCATATTAAATATACTGTTCAGTAATCTACTTTTTAAAATTTAATATATCATGATATTTTCCCCTTCCATTAGATATTTTTCTGTGATATCATACTTGGTTAATTTTTGTTCCTTTCCAGATCATTTTAGAATTAACAGATTCTCTCTTTGAACGTGAAGGTTTTTTTTTATGAGTTATTAAGGCAGCTCTGTTAAAGCTGTTTTAGTACATGAGAAAGTACTTTTCATCCATCCTTAGAGGTTTATTAAACTTTTAGAATTATACAGCAGATCCTTAGCATTTTGGATTTTGCATTTGAAATTTCAGCTACGCATGTGTTCTTTATACTCATGGGTTTGGTAGTTTGTCTTAAGATTCTACCCTCGCAATATATAGAAGAGGTTACAGAATGGAGATAAAGTGAAAATAACTTCTAAGGATCTTAAGGCATTTGTTTTCCATATCCTTTTTTTACTGTGTATGTCCCTGCTCATGGAATTTTGTGTTTTCTTCAAAAAGAAGTGCTCTTCCTTCATAGTTATCCTCTAACTCATTCGATAGTTTCCTAAGTAACTACTGTATCAACATTTATAATGCTGAGTTTGAAAGCTGTAATAAAATACATAAAAATTACTGAAAGCAATAATAAATAAGGGCATGACACGCACAGGCAGCAACAAGCTGCATCTGTAGACTGGAAGTCTTCGGCATGCACGTAGTTGTTGAAGTGATGAACCACACCTGTATTTCCCAGAGAGCCATAACAAAAGAGAAGAGAATGGAGGAAGGAACCTTTTGGGAACACAGAACATTGAAGCATGGCTGAGACAATGACAGTTCAAACAAGAGCTACATAGATGTCTGAGAGAGGAAGACTCTATGAGTTGGTGGCCACAGGACAGGCAAGGGACTTGGGGGGAGGGGTGAGTTCTGGAATGCAGTCAGCAGAGCCAGGTGTGGCAAAGAGGTCTTCATGGATACAGGTGGAAAAGTATCCTTTGCATTTCATAGTTAGGTCATTGGAGACCTTTAGCTCATAAGGTTTTAGGGAAGTTGAGGCAGGAGTCAGGCAGCATGGCTAAAGGTCAGTGGCAGGTGGGGAAGTAGGGAGAGTGAGCATCAGTTGTTTTCTGAAGCTCTTGCCTATGAATAGGAGGAGTGGGAGAAGGGTGTGTTAGGAGAGAAAGCAAGATTGAGGGAATTATCTTTCTTGCTGGTTTTACTTTAAATAGAAATGAATGAGATTTGTGTATATTTCTGAGTTGGGAAGGAGTCAAAGAGAGGAAGAAGTTAAAGTTATATAAAAGAGGAAATGGAGGTGAAATATAAGAAATAATTGAGAAGTGTTTTCATGATAGCACAGGGTGGGCATCCCTAATCCAAAGATCCAAAATACTCTAGTGAGCATTTTTTTTTTTTTTTTTTGAGTGTAATGTGGGTGCTCAAAAAGTTTCAGATTTTGGCACATTTCAATTTTGGATTTTCAGATTAGGGATGCTCAACCTGTACTCACATTTGCAGTTTTCATAGTCTTTTTCTTTTTAAAAACTAAACAATAGACATTCTCACTCTGCCTTTTAATTAATAGGTCTTCTAATGCATGTGTCAAAGAATAAACATAATGTGAAGCAGCCTAAAATGACACTTGCAAAGTGGAGGAAGCTTGGGTGTGGACAAGAAGAGTGGCTCTTATGGAGTTAGTCTGAACAGAAAATGATAGTGCCATACCTCATATGTTACTCCTCCTGGTACTCCTCATTCCACAAGTAACTATTTGCTTCTTAACACAAAGTTGTGAGGCAGCCAAGGAGAGAGTTTGGGTCACCATTTAACAAGTGAGACACCCTGGATGTCAAGTGACATAGCCAAGTGCCATAGCCAGGCAGTGGTGGAATTACATCTTGATGCTCCACCTTCTCATTTCTGGGCTGGTGCACCTTTAAGAAACTCATTTGCCTCCTTGCTTATAATCCTTTTCACTTGTTTAGTCTTACAGAGTGTTTTGACAACCATGGTTTCTTTCGATTCTCCCTCCAACCTTGAAAGAGCCAAGAGAGAATCTTCCCACAAAAGGATCCTCATATCCAGAGAAGTACACGATCAGCTAAAATGCCTTGTCACTCTCAAATTCTTGGAATTAGAATTTCTTGCCATTGTCCTTAAAGGGCACCAGTGACAAACTTTAAGACATTTGACAGTTTTGTGTTCATCACTTCAAATCTGTTTACAAACTAGTTGTTGAAACAACTGTGTTAAGGCCACTGGAAAAATGAGGAAAGACTGTGCACCCTGGCCAGAGCTTTGTCATCACTTTACTTTCTCCTCTTACCACATCTCTTCATTAGAGGTGGGAGACCTGTTGTTGGCTCATCAAATATGTATTTTTCCATAGGAAATGGGCTGAACACAAGGTTACTCAATTTACAGTCTCTAAGATAAAGTATGTCTTTTTGATTTACTTGAGAAAGTCATCAAAATAGAACAGGGGTCTAGGGCCTTAGAATTAAAGGAACGGAGAGAAAACCTTTCATAGACTTCTTTATACTTCGCTTACCAAGCCTAGATATGTCAGCCCAGTGTGGGTACAGAACGTTGGTAGCTTTAGTTACCAAATCAAGGCTGGCATTGGGAAATCCCAGAATTACACAGGGAGTTCTGGCTGCTCAGGAGACTGAGTTCCAGAGACTGGTTTAGTGGGATGAGGTGTCCAAATGGCTCAATCATGAAGGTTATGGCAAAATGTTGGCCAAGGGCTTGTGAGAGCAGAGGGTGACTCTCCTTTGGATTGGTTAGTAAAGAATGTAGGATAGAGGGAGTTGTTTAATGAGTACAGAGTTTCAGTTTTGCAAGATGAAAGAGTTCTAAAGATTGAAGTGATGAACCACACCTGTGTGGTTAACACAGTGTGAATATACTTAACACCACTGAGCTGTGTGCTTTAAAATGGTTAAGATGATAATTTTATGCTATGTGTATTTTACCACAATTAAAAAAAAGAATGCAGGACAGATTGCCCAGCTGTTATTACATAGAGTTAAGTCTAGCTTTTACCTCCTTTGTGTTAGAAGAGTGCCAGGTGTATTTTCCATGCCATTATCACATCTATACCATTCCGTCTTGGAACGATCCCTCTTAGCTTAACAACTACGACAACAGAAACCCTTGACTGAGCTCGGGAAAGCTAAAGCAGGTTTTTGGGAATACATCCCACCTTCTGACTGTACTTATGTTACTCTTTCTTGCTTCTTCCAAATTCATTTAGCCTTCACCTAATGATCTGGCTTAGTTGCTTAACCAGAGTAGTTGCCAGTGTTTGCCAAGAAGCCATTTCAAAATAAGCTATTTTTATTAGAGACATATTGGGCAATGTAAAAGTATTACCATATGTAACAATGCAATACTGAAAAGCAGCTTATTATAATTGTGCTTATTAACAAATCAGGATAGGAAGAAGGGGCATTAAGGTATAATAATTTAAAGGAATTTGTATATCATGTTTTGGTTATGTAGACTAAGTGCTTTTTTAAAAAAATGAACAAAACCCAACTCTTTCTGTTAATTAACAGATCTACTAAAGTAGACATAGCTTGAAGCACTGCAGCACCACAGGGGTGGCTCTGGGTCAGAACTCTGCTCTTCTATGGCCTAGACGCAGAGACCCCTGGCACCCAAGGCCTCAGTTCTGATGCCATTCTCTAACAAAAGAAACCAAGGCTCCTGGCTGATTCCAGCACCAGGGCAGGGAAAGTACAAGATGAACCTAGAAGATCTTGTGCCAGAAAGTAAAGAATTGCTGAAAAAAAGGACAGGGCTTGTCGAAAGAACATGGGAGCAACATAAAGGAGCTTCCAATTGCCAAATCCGGTACAATTTGAGAAAGAAAATAAATAATGACTGTACTGAGTTATATAGCCCACAGAATCAATTAATGTGAATGTGTTCATAGTATATAAATAATTGGGTAAACATGTCAGTGGTGGGAGGGAGAGCTCTTCCCTACTCATTCTTACTAATGTAGAAGAAATGATGGGAACAGAAAATTGCTGTTTGACAAACCACAATGGTAATGGGTACAGACAAGAACACTCAGTGGACACTAAATTTAGGGGGCAATGTGTGTTGTGAAACGGGGTATCTGCAGAGTCTTGAGAACCTCCTCTGAAGATGCTTAGTGACTCCCAAGGGAACAGTAGTAACCTCACAGTAGAGACCACCCTAGCTATGCGGTCATCACCAGATACGTGCATGCAGCTTGTAGCGCTGATATCATGCACTGAGAACTCGGCATCACTGCTGTGGTTTTCTTGCCCAAAATGTCTCTTGTCCAAGTACTAACCAGGCTCGACCTTGCTTAGCTTCCAAAATCAGACAAGATCGGGTGTGTTCAGGGTGATGTGGCTGTAGACTCTTGCCCAAAATGTGTAGCCTGAATCTGATCATGAGGAAACATCAGATAGACCAAAGGGCTGTGCTACAAAATAATTGCCAGCACCCTTCAAAAGTGTTATGTAAGATGTTATCTAGGGGAACTGGTTATACAAACTCTGTCCTATTTTTCCAACTTTTTGGAAGCCTGAAATTATTTGGAAATGAAAAGAAAAAAAAAACTCTGCTTCCCCATTTGAGTCTGAAGATGAGCACCCTATTATTCTTTCTTAGATGGTAATATTTACATCATTCCTTTTATTGCATTATGTATTTGCATTTTTACCTTTTACATCTGCATTTTTATCTTTTCTGATGCTCATAACGGCAATGTTAATAATACCTGTTGGGTGGATATTGTCATATCCTCATATCCTTTTCATAGCTGAGGAAACAAAGATTTGGAGAGGTTAATGACTTTCTTGGAAGTCTCGCCATCTAACACAGCCCACTGTAGACTATGAGCTTGTGGGGTCCCTCCTCTCCCTTGGATAACTAATGAGAAATGGTAACAGGAGTTTCTGTAGTCTGGCTGTCCAGCCACAGTTGCTTCTGAGATTCTGGACTCCACACAGCTGAATCAATAGACCTGAGACTTCTTGCCGTGGAGCTCTTGAGGGCAGGGAGGTCTGGAGTCCACAGGTGCAGGGGACTTGTATTTGGATTGGCTTGCAAAAGAACCCTGGATACTTCCACACAAATTAGTAAAAGTCTCTGAAGAGTAAACTTGTCTGCCCATCATTTTGTGCATACAGATTCTAAGTGCTTAGTTCTCACTTTGGAAAAAAGGTTCCTTTTTGGCCCAAGTTGAAATATTGATGCAAGAGTCAGACCTGTGGAGATCAAATTCTCAGCTTTGTTATTCACAAAGACTATGTTGGAGAATGTATTATAGCTTAGATGCGTGGAAAAATGGGCTTCTTTTTGACATAGCCCTGAATGGAATTTCAGCCCTGAAGTGCAGGCCTCCCTTGTGAGGGTCATGGTTGGGCGGTGTGGGGCAGTAGAGCCTGCCCTACTAGCTCACTGCATCGCTGAGAGAATAGACTTTTCTGCACCCTCTTTCCCTGTAAGAAAGGGGCTGGGCCATTTATGCCCTGTGTTTCTTTCCAACTCACCAATCAGATAATTAATTCCTTTCCCAGAGGAGGAATGAAGAGGGGAGGAGGGAGAGGAAAGTCCAGGAGCATTCATCTAGTGAAGTCCCTACTCAGGGAAGTCCAAGGTGTCAGAGATAAGGATGTTCTTTTCCTCAGGGTACAGGGAGGGCACCTCTTGGATGAGGGTCTTGTGACCTGCTTCAGGGGAGAAGGGTGAGGGGATATGATTATTATATGTTGGTTTTGTAGACCAATATATTATTATATATTGGTTTTATTTATTGTAACACAAACAATAAAATCCCTTCTTTACCTTTTAATCAATAGATCTCATGAATCAGATATGTTAATAGTAGGAGGTCATCAGATTATGAGCAAAGTGCAGAGAAACTGCCAGGTCACCATGTATGTGTGCATATGTGGTTCTTAGCAGGGGAGTTGGGGCAGGTTGACACTTCTGGAGAATTGTAGTAATGCCTCAATATATATAAATGCTTATGCTTTTAATTCCAGGAGCTTCCTCCATCTTTGCAACTACTTTTTATAGTAGTAACTGCAGACTTAACGATCCCTGTCTTACAGATAAGGAAGCTGAGACTTACAGAGGTAAAGTGAGTTGTTCAAGGTTACAGAACTGGGAAGTGGTAGAGAAAAGACTTTTCCTTTGTTCTTATTTAAAATACTACTTTTATGTTTCAAAATTTTTATAAATCAGTTTTTCCATTATAAAAGTAATGTTAGCAGAGTTCAGATAATTTGGAAAGAGGGGAAAAAAGTCACCGGTTATTTCCCTGTCCAACATAAGTGAGTAAGAATTATGATTTCTAGAGGAAAGAGACAAAACCTCCAGTTAAGTAATAGCAAATGGCCTTGGGAGGCTGCAGCCTAGTTCTCTAGGATCACAGTTTCAGTGGAACCAATATATCGTGGGAAACATTTGACTTCTCTTGAGGCAAAAGGGAGTCAGGAAATGAATAAAAGGATCTGATTCCAGAGCCCAGATGCTCATTTACTATGAAGTTTTTTTGTAACCAAGCTTATAAAGTAATTACTAAAATAAGAATTGGAATGTAAGTGATAATGATATAGTATAGTTCCAAATTTTTATAAGTTATGTGTTCATTTTATATATGTATATTTTAAAATAGACTAAAAAACTCATCCTGCCTTAAATGAACATATCTTTTAAATTAGAAACATGAGGAGTCGTCACCTCACTGAAGATATATATTATGAAAGGCACTCGGGCATGTCTCCAGCAGGGCAGGAATATGAATATGTGGGCTGAGCACCACAGTTTTTGGAGAATTAGACATGGTTGTTAACTTGCACAGGGCTTGAAAGTTCACAAAACACACTCATAATAACCATTGCCTTTGCTTCTGCTGCAGACATTGTGAAATGAGAGCACTTCAAAGATGAGGCTAGGGACTCAGGGAAGTTAAGGGACATTGTGAAGGTCACAAGGCTAGAGAATGGCTTGGCTGACTTCTAATTTCCAGTCCAGGAATCTTTTCATTATTTATATCATGCTGTACTTGAGGGGGATGCTATGCTGATGAGCCTCTTGCAAAAAATGCTGGAGTGCTTTTTTTTTTTTTTTTTTTGAGACAGAGTCTCGCTCTGTTGCCAGACTGGAATGCAGTGGCATGATCTCAGCTCACTGCAACCTCCGCAGTGGTTGGGATTACTGGTGTGTGCCACCATGCCCAGCTAATTTTTGTATTTTGAGTAGAGACAGGGTTTCACCATGTTGGCCAGGCTGGTCTGGAGCTCCTGACCTCGTGATCCACCCACCTCGGCCTCCCAAAGTGCTGGGATTACAGGCGTGAGCCACCGCACCTGGCTATACTGGACTGTTTTTAAATTGCCTTGCTCATCATTCCAGTCTGGTTGGACAGGTATGGTGAGCCAATTTCCAGTTCACGTGGTAGGTGTGGGTAGCTACTTTAGGTTCTTAATCTAAGGAGGCAGAATGATGAGCATCTGTTTTAGGAAGAGAAGAGTAACCTGAGAGTGGTATCCCAGTGTGTCTGATATGTGCTGGAGTTTGAGAACCATGGAGTCAAAGCAGTAATAGGAAGGCATTCTTGGAGAGCATTTCAGAATTCAGATCTGAAGTGATGACAGTCTCAATTAATGTGATGGCAGTGGAAATGAAGAGGAACACGTGTGTCCAAGAGATACTTGACAGAAGTCTTGGCCATGGTGAAAGTTGCTCTCCTGGTCATTCCTTACAGAACCCATGGTAGCCCTAATGTGCTGGAGAGGGGTGTTAATTCCAGGTGAGCATCATTGTAAACCACTCAGAAGAGCTGAGTTTACGTGCTCGGAGGTGCTGAGCTCCCACTTTGTGTATCTAAGTGGGGGGTGTGTATAGTGTATCCTCCCAGGTGACAGTGTGGCCAGCTGAGATGCAGAGGTGGATGTTTGGCAAGAGGACTAGTATCTGTTCACAGTCTGTTTCCTGGTAATGAAGGATGAGGTGTAGCCTTAGCGAGAATTGGCAGGAGGTAAAATGGGAACACCTAATATTTGAACGGAAGGGATGTTGAGAAAAAGAGTGAGGATTTCAGAGCTGATGTATTTTCTTTTGTTCAAAGAATAAAATACATCCTCTCTGCCGCTATGGTTTCTGGCTTTTGCCTGTTTTCTGTCCTCATTTTCTCTCATTCTCTGCCTTGCTCATCACATTCCCAGTTTAGAATCCCCCCTCTGCCCTCAACCTAGATATTCCCTTCGCTGGCTCCATTATACAGCAATTGGATGTCACCTTTTTGGAGAGCTTTTCCTGACCATCCTCATTAATGTTGGGCCTTCTCCTTACCCCTGCATCCCACCAAAACTAGGTTCTCTTCCAGACCACTTATCCCAATCAGGGATGACCCTGGTCAGTTCTTGGTCTGCTTGTGCAAATCTGCCTTCCCTTCTCCAGTAGAATGAAAGCTCTTTGAGAGCCTGGGATCCTGTGTGTCTTGTTCATTGCTGTATTGCCAGCACCTAGAAGAGTACCTGGCACATATTTACCATAAATATTAGTTGAAAGGGCTTTAGGTAAAGATTTGATGAAGGGCAGAGGTAGGCAATGGGGAAAGAAATGGGTCTATAGACCCCAGGCAACACATGGTGACCAACCTGGACTGGACAGTAGAGATGAGACAGGATAAATTCAAGAGATGTTCAGAATGTAACACTGACAAAATTTCATGATGGACTGTTACAGGAGGTATCAGGCAACTTTCTTGTGAAAAATCTTGCCGTGAGAGGTTTGTGAACTCCTAGCATTCTTACTTGGTCTTTTCATTCGCTGGAAATTTAAGGGCAAAGCGATTCTTAGCCCTCCATCGAGAGCTTGCCTTGGTTCTACTCCATCCTACAGGAGGTGTCTCAAACTCTAGGCATGAAGAAGTCTCTGTTTCTACTCAGAGCCGTTGTACCCGTCCATCCACCCATTCACCACTCAACATATTTTTTGAGCACGTAATATGTTCTAGGTATTGTCAAAGGCACTGGTGCACAGGAATGACTAAAACAACCTCCTTGCATTTATGTCCTAGAGAGGAAAGACAGACAAGCATGTCTACAAATGCTACATGCACAGGATACTTTTGGGTGGTAATAATGGTGGGAGAAAAAACAGTGAGACAGGATGGGATGGGGTCAGCCAGGCTGCTGTGCATTAGCTTAGATCTGAATAATAAGAAGGAGCCGTGAGAAGACCTGCGAGGAGAGAAGGGTTCTGGCCTTGCCTTCAGAACCTATTCCTGCTAGAAGAGTCACTGAAGGGGCACTTTGCTTTCATGTTTTAAAGAATGAAATTGAAGAGGTTGGTGGGATGGAAACTCAACTTCAAATACTTATCAAGTTTATTTATTTTTATTTCATTTTATTTATTTATTTATTTATTTAGTTTTTGAGACAGCGTCTCGTTCTGTTGCCCAGGCTGGAGTGCAGTGGCATGGTCTTGGCTCACTGCAACCTCTGCCTTCCAGGTTCAAGCAATTCTCCTGCCTCAGCCTCCTGAGTAGCTGGGATTATAAAGAGTGCACCACCACACCCAACCTAGCTAATTTTTGTATTTTTAGTAGAGACGGGGTTTCACCATGTTGGCCAGGCTGGTCTCAAACTCCTGACCTCGAATGAGCCACCTGCCTCGTCCTCCCAAAGTGCTGGGATTAGAGGCATGAACCACCATGCCTGTCTCATTTATTTATTTTTTTTGAGATGGAGTTTCACTCTTGTCGCCCAGGCTGGAGTACCATGGTGCAATCTCGGCTCATTGCAACTTCCGCCTTCTGGGTTCAAGTGATTCTCCTGCCTCAGCCTCCCGAGTAGCTGGGATTACAGGCATGTGCCACCACACTCAGCTAGTTTTGTATTTTTAGTAGAGACGGGGTTTCACCATGTTGGTCAGGGTGGTCTCTAACTCCTGACCTCAAGTGATTCACCTGCCTTGGCCTCCCAAAGTGCTGGGATTACGGGCACTTTGAGCCTGTAATCAGCCACCACGCCTAGCCTCATTTTATTTTTTTGAGACAAAGTCTCTATTGCTCAGGCTGGAGTACAGTGGCGTGATCATGGCTCACTACAGCCACAAACTCCTGAGCTCAAGCGTCCTCCCGCTGCAATGCCTGTAGCTGGGATTACAGGCACACACCACATGCCTGGCTATTTAAAAAAACTTTTTTATAGAGACGAGTGCTCACTCTGTTGCCCAGGCTGGTCTTGAACTCCCAGTCTCAAGCATTCCTCCTGCCTCAGTCTCCTAAAGTGCTGGGCATGAGCCAAACATACCTGCTGGTTTATTTCTTATCAGCATTTTTGTTTGCCAAATCATCCTACTGCTCATTTACTTACTGAAATATTTCCCTGTTACAAGTTGTTACACAAAACATTTTAGAGATGACTTTAAAGAACAAAATTTCTGTCAATCATAAGTGATTAATATATAATTTTCAAAAAAGGATAAAATCATGACTCATATAGATACAAAAATGAACATGTTAAGGATTTTATTTAATCACCGATTAATTATTAATTATAGATGAGGACATTTGGCAGATGTTATAATAGGTTCAAAGGAGAAATCAAAACAGAACAAATTTCTGTGAAGTAAAGTACTGTTGAAATTAATATGCAAACTCAGGAAAACTAACTTATTCCACGGTGGGGGAGGGAAGTTAGTTGAACCTCTACTGGCCAGGACAAAATTAACATGCCTATAGACAACAGTTATTTTGCACTGCTATTAGTTATCTACAATTTACAGAGTTGTAATTTCCCCGAGAATCAGAATCTAATTACCTGTAGAGGTCTCCTCTAGAGTCTCAACAGTGCATGGTTTTCCAATGAAGCACATTTTTTTCCCATGTACAACCAGAAATCTGCCCCTCCTCCATGTACAAAAGTGTGGAATTCCTACATGTATGGTCTTTGAAACAGTGGGGAAGGGAACTATCATCTATTTAGCACCTGCTATGAGCAGCATTTGTCACTTTACCTCATCCTCACAGCAGCCCCATGAAGTAGGTGTTGGTCTTCCCATTTTACAGATCAGAAAGTTGAGACTCAGGGATCTTATAGACAGTAAGTAGCAAAGTTAGAATTCCAGCCTGTCCTGTCTCCAGAATCCACACACACACACACACACACACACACACACACACACACACACACACACACACACACACACACACACACACACACACTCCCTGGGGACAACTTGCTGATCGTAAAGCTATAGAAATTCTCTGTGCTTTTTTCTTGATCTTTAGTTCATCATCAACCAAGGTGGATCTCAAAAGTGGCCTCGAAGAATGTGCTGTGGCATTGAACTTATTTCTAAGCAACAAATTTACAGATGCCTTAGAATTGCTTCGCCCCTGGTAATTTACTTTGTGTCTTTTAGATAAAATATCTTTCAGATGTTTCTGATGATTCTCTGATGTCATGCTTGTAAATTAATTTGGCTGTTCCCATCTGAATATTGATCAGCTAATTTAGTTCAGACCTCTTTGGTCACTTTTAAAATTCAGTTTAGAAATCTGAGTTTTCAAATATAATTAGTAGAAAATTTCTGATTGTTTCGCATATTTTAATCTCTCTTGTTCAGATATTGTCATCTTATAAGTAGTTTTATAAGGCTTCAATTTTGCTTTCTTCAGTGAAATGTTTTTATGTTTGTTCCTTTTAAATGTTATTGAGAAAATTTTCCTTTGAAATGGGGAGGGGAAGAACCAGAATATGCCGATCTCAGTGCTATAAAGAAATTTAAGATAAGAAGACTATTATTGGGGTTCTCTATTTGTTTGACAAACAAGCAATTTAATTTCAGTTAATAGTACCTGTTAAGTTTTCAGGTGTGGCAATAAAACCTGTACTTGCCTGCTTACTTGGCCTTTATCTTGACAAGAATAATCTTACATTGTGCCCTCAAACACTTGCTTAGATGAAGCTTAGACCTCATATAATAATTTCCAAGATTACTTGGGCATAAAAGTCGGCAATCTCGTTCCTTACTTTGAGTGGTTACCAGGGTGACTGGACTCTGGTCATTTGAATCTTAGAGATTGATTGACCTGCTGAGGAGCTGCTATGGTAATTCTGTTAAGATTTAGAGTAGCTGTAATCAAGATGGGTCAGCTATCGTTTCACAGGTTAAGAACAAATGATGAAATCGATGGTGAAGCCCTGTAGTCTAAGGAAATTTTCCAGTGTTGTCTTCAATATTTGCCTCACAATCTCCACCTTGCGTGTCCCCTGCTTTTTTCCTTCTGTCCTCCTCTGTCCCTCAGACTTCTTTGTCTCCTGTCTCTACCTCCTTTTGTCTGCTTGTCTTTCCCTCTCTCGGTCTCTCCTTCTGTCTCTTTTCTCAGCCTACTTGCCTGTCTTCTTTGGGTTTTTAAATGCTTTTATTCATGAGCCATAGTTGTACCTATTTTTGGAGTACATGTGATAATTCCTTACCTGTATACAGTGTTCAGTGATCAATCAGGGTAGCTGGGTTATCCATCACCTCAAACATTTATCTGTTCAGGAACATTTATAATTATTCTCTTCTAGCTATTTTCAAATAACGATAAATTATTGTTAATTATAATTTCTCTATTATTAAATACTAGAAGTTATTTCTTCCATTTAACTGTATTTTTGTATCCATTATCTCGTTTGATTTTTATTCAAACAAGTCTTTCTCTGCCACTGACACACAGCTGGTCATAACATGGAATGAAAATAAATGATTTAGTGTTGTATTCAGTCAGGTTAGTCTCCGACTTTTGTACATGTTTCAGTGTTTAAATGGCTCACGCCTGTAATCCCAATACTTTGGGAGGCCGAGGCAGATGGATGACCTGAGGTCGGGAGTTCGAGACCAGCCTGACCAACAGGGAGAAACCCTGTCTCTACTAAAAATACAAAAAATTAGCCGGGCATGGTGGTGCATGCCTGTAATCCCAGCTACTCGGGAGGCTGAGGCAGGAGAATCACTTGAACCCGGGAGGCGGAGGTTGTGGTGAGCCGAGATTGTGCCATTGAACTTCAGCCTGGGCAGCAAGAGCGAAACTCTGTCTCAAAAAAAATTAAATAAATAAAAATACTTTTCCCTCACTTGAATCATTTTTTTTTTTTTTGCTTCTTGAAAGAGCTTTCAGTTAAAAATGTGAGGTTTGAAACCACAATTAGTGATTAACTTTGGGCTGCTCTGATTCCTTGTGGTTCTTTTGAACAGATAGTGCCCTCAATGTTCAGGACAAGCTGCAGATTACCGAAGGATGTTTATACTATTTCCATGGAGGCAAAGAATAATGTGGCTTGCATTTGTTTTGCATGGCAGCAGGCTGTTATGCATTAATATTTAAAAACAAAACCATGCATTACCATTTTAAACCTTATAAATAATTAATACAGCTTAAGAAGTTTTGAGAAAATAAATGATGTTCTCATAGCCTGAGAATCTGGATGTCTGCCATCCATTAGGACTAGTTAACATCCTTAAGAATCCTGAAGCAGTTCTCACTGTAACTTGATGATTTGAAATATCAAGAACTTTAATCAGGAACCTCAGATAATGGGATTAGACTAGATACAAGGTCTGACAATTACTTTGGTCATGGCTCTTGTGACCAGCCTAACTTATTCCAAAATCTTGTTTGCTGTTGGCCTTTGGCTGGAGAGGAGAGGGATTATTTTATATGAGCCTTTATTTTTGAAAAAATATGTCAGAATCTCTCTGTCAAAAAATACATTTCCAGCGGCCTTTATTTTAGCACTTATTTCAGAGCCAAAGGCCCTATGCTGCCCCCTTTTCAACAGAAAACAGTTGGTTTGCTTGCAATCTGCCTGCAGGCTGCCCTCTTCTGTTGAAATAGGGAAATGCATATTGTCCCCTTCAACCTGGAACATTTTGTTCCGCCTGTGTGGGTTTACATTGGAAAGTCCTTGGTATTTGAGTTTTTAAGAGGTTACTTTTCACCACCCATATAATTTCGGTGATTATGGTGAAGGAATAAAGGTTACTGTGCAAGTCAGGACATGCATTTACTAGGATTTCTTATGATCAGTATTCCCATTGAATTAAAATGTCTGAATTCCCTGTGTTCTTCCCAGGGCTAAGGAGAGTATGTACCATGCCTTGGGCTACAGTACCATTGTGGTGTTGCAGGCTGTCCTGACCTTCGAGCAACAGGACATCCAGAACGGCATTTCTGCCATGAAGGATGCTTTACAAACCTGCCAAAAGTATGATGAGTCATTAAATACTTAAGATGTGACTGCAAACTTTTATGCCTGTGTGACAAAAATAATGTCATTTGCCTGACCAAGAGCTCTGTGTTTGAAATTGGCCACAGTTACAGAAAAGAAATTCAGCCTCGAAGCTGAAGGATTCCCATTTGGCATCTATATATTCCACTTTTCTTTTTGATAGCCTGGGGTCTGAGCTACAGAGATCTGGGGGGGATTTCAGTGGGATTAGCAGCAAGCATCTCTAAACGTAGATGACGTTAGGTACTGCATGCCAAACCAAGCCATACAAGGAACATTCTTGTTTTAAGTGGGAGATGCAAATTCATGAGGGAATGTTTTATTTGTTTAAGAAGGACCTGTTTTTGAACACTTTTGTTTGGTGAAAATGAGATAGATTTTTAGTTTTATTTTAAGCTTTACTTTGTGTGTATAGGAAGACCCTATCAAAATTTTTTTCAAGGGGAAAGTTATTTTGATATCTTTTAAAAAATGATAAATGTTTCACAGTATGGAAGATGCTTGGTTTGTGGACATTTAGGGATATTCAAGAATCCAGGAATGGCTGGCTGCAGCACCCTGATCAGATGGATGGGAGGAAATGACCCCTGTTGCTGTCAATTGCTTGATGTGCCCCCATAGGACTAGGGCAGAAGGTTCATGATCAGAAGGTTAACATGGGTGAAATTACATCCTGATGTAATTGTGTTGTAAGTTCCTCAAATGAAGAGAGCTTCCAAATATTGCACTTTAACTTCATTTTTAACCTGTGGAGAATTTTACCACAAATACTGATTTTAGTTATAGGGATAAGGGAAAGTACTTTGGAGGTTAGTTTTCATTGGTGTGTGTGGGTTTCCCCACGTGGTGTTCAGTAACACAGACTGAGTTCCCACAAATGGCTAGCCAGTGCTGCATGTAGAGTGTTGGAAAAGGATGATCTGTGTCCTATAGACTTCAGGGTTTAGAGTTTCAGCTTTTTGACTCTTTGGTGTGATAGTGACTGAAATGAATGTCAAATGAAAATGAGCTCAGCCTGATTTTTTTTTTCTATTTTCTATCTCCCTTTTTATTTATTCAATGTAGATACAGGAAAAAATACACAGTTGTAGAATCTTTCTCAAGTCTTCTTTCTAGAGGATCCCTGGAGCAACTGAGCGAAGGTAAAAGTCATTTAAAAGATCACTTTATTCCTTGATTTTAATAGTTAAATGATCATCTCATAAAATTCCATACCGAAGTATATAAAGTAAATGGAATGTCTTTTTCTCTTCCGTATCATACTCACCCTCCGGAAGTAACCATTGTTAATAGTTCATTTTGAAGCCTTTTCTGTGTACATACTCAAATACATAAATAAGGTACACATAAGGTTTTTGTTGTTGCTCATGGATTGTTCATTTTTTTTTTTTTTTGCAAGCATAGAATCACATAATAGGTGTTGTCCTACAATGTGAATTTGACATTGACACTTCCCCAGGTTGTTACATGTGAGTGTTTAACAGCTGTGTGGTATTCCATAGGATTGATATACTGCACTTTACTTGGCTTTTCTCTATGGCTTTTATTTTTTCATTGATATAAATAATAGTGTCCTAGAATCCTTATACATATGGATTCATGCATTTTAAAAAGTTATTTCATAAGATAGATTCCTAAAAGTGGAAGAACCAGGACTGACAGTTTGAAAACTTACAATATTTATAGGTATTCCCAGTTTTTTTCTACATATAGGTCAGTTTATATTCTTACCATTCATCTTTGAGAGTTTCAGTTTTCCACAAGCTATTAAAAATTTTTTTCAAAGTGAAAGTAATTTTGATATCTTTTAAAAATGATAATGTTTCACAGTATGGAAGATGCTCGGTTTGTGGACATTTGGGAATATTCAAGAATCCAGGAATGGCTGGGAGGAAATGACCCCTGTTGCTGTCAATTGCTTGATGTGCTCCCTGGGACTAGGGCAGAAGGTTCATCATCAGTTCTGTCTTTTCAGTGTTACACTCTAGTCCACAATAGTTTACAAGAAAGGAGCATCTAAATATTCCTGTAGAAGGAAAAAAAAATGTCCTTCAAATGTCACTATTGTAGAATAAAGCTTTTGCCATCCCAGGAGAATCTGTGCCTGTATTGCCATTGTCAAACATGTTCTGTGAAGAGGTAACACAAAATACTAGAATATGCCATACTAGAAAACACAAAATACAAAGCTACTAGAAGTAGCTTTGGCTGATTAGAGCAAGAGCTATTCTGGATATTGCTGTCAGAGTAATTTCTAATGGTCAAGTATATGTCAGACATATTTTTGAGTGTGTTTTATTGGGAAGTTTTGTTTATTTTGTTAGATGAGTATTATCAGCTTGTTATGGACGTTGGAGAACTTGGGAACATTTGCATGATGTGAAGCTAGAGTATTGATTATAGGAGAGGAATTATGAGACATTTCACATCTTTGGGACTTATTTCAAAGGGGCATGATGTTGACCCCAAAACCATGGTCAAACAGAATGGCATTTCATTGGTCACTCTAGGCAGCTGAAACCCATCATCTTTTTCTCCAGAAACTGACCTCCAACTATTTATAAGAATGTATTTATCCCCTTGACTTCGGATAGAATATGTCTGCATATTTTCCATCTTTGGGCTGCTTATGTAGTTCACTAAAGTGGGTTAATGAGAAATCAAATAGGCCCAAAAGAAATTGAACTCTTGTTGTATTCTCCTTTCTGTTACCCTCTCTCTGGCTTCCCTCTAGTGGCCCATTGACCTCTGCCTCCCTTTTTTCCATTTCGTATGAAGGCTGATATTTGAGATTTTTTTTTAGCTGCGTTTTGGCATGAATGACATGGTATTTTTTGTATGAGTATAAATAATAATAATAATTTGGCCGGGTGTGGTGGCTCACACCTGTAATCCCAGCACTTTGGGAGGCCGAGGCGGGTGGATCACGAGGTCAGGAGTTCCAGACGAGCCTGGCCAACATGGTGAAACCCTGTCTCTACTAAAAATATAAAAATTAGCCAGGCATGGTGGCGCACACCTGTAGTCCCAGCTACTCAGGAGGCTGAGGCGGGAGCTTGAACCCAGGAGGTGGAGGTTGCAGTGAGCCGAGATCGTGCCACTGCACTCTTGCCTGGGTGACAGAGTGATACTCTGTCTCAAAAATAATAATAATAATTTGAAAAATAAGATGATAATGCTCCTTTTTTTTTTTTTTTTTTGAGACCAAGTCTTACTCTGTTGCCCAGGCTGGAGTGCAGTGGCATGATCTCGGCTCACTGCAAGCTCCGCCTCCCGGGTTCACACCATTCTTCTGCCTCAGCCTCCCGAGTAGCTGGGATTACAGGCGCCTGCCACCACGCCCGGCTAATTTTTTGTATTTTTAGTAGAGACGGGGTTTCACCATGTTAGCCAGGATGGTCTCAATCTCCTGACCTCATGATCTGCCCACCTCAGCCTCCCAAAGTACTGAGATTACAGGTGTGAGCCACTGCACCCGGCCGATAATCCTCCCTTTTTAAAAAGCATCCTGTATGTGCCATATTCTGTCCTTGTTGCTTTTCTTAACATTAACCAATCTAACCTCCTCTTTGTAGACTTGGAACTTGATCAGAGTTATCAACAAATGGCCAGGATTCCCCACCTAGCAGAGTAGGGTTAACTGATCATCTGCCTTTCCCTAAGCCACAACTCTTCCATTGTAACCCACACTTTCTCCTGTAGGCAAGTAGAGAAGGGCATGAAATGTGTCATATATGGATGAAGGAAATAATGAATTATTTCTGTGTTAGTCATCTTGAAAACAGATGATACTGTGTTGTTATGTTTTTGTAATGTCTTTGAACAATGGCAGTTTAGGAAATCTGGAATAAGGTAGAAAATTACTTTTTACTAATTATAAAAAGTAGGCTGGGTCTGGTGGCTTGTGCCTGTAATCCCAGCTACTCGGGAGGCTAAGGTGGGAGGATCCCTTGAGCCCAGGAGGTAGAGTGTATTAGTCCATTTTCATACTACCCTAAAGAACTGCCCAGGACTGAGTAATTTATAAAGGAAAGAGGTTTAATTGACTCATAGTTCTGAATAGCTGGGGAGACCTCAGGAAACTTAAAATCATGGCAGAAGGCAAAGAGGAAGCAAGGTACCTTCTTCACAAGGTGGCAGGAAGGAGAAGTGCATGTAGGAGGAACTTGTCAAACACTTATAAAACCATCAGATCTCGTGAGAACTCACTCACTGTCATGAGAACAGCATGGGAGAAACCACCCCCATGATCGAAATATCTCCCACCAGGTCCCACCCTTGATACAAGGGGATTATGGGGATTACAATTCAAGATGAGATTTGGGTGAGGACACAAAGCCTAAGCACATCACAGAGGTTGCAGTGAGTGCAGATCATGCCCCTGTACTCCACCCTGGGTGACAGAGCAAGACCCTGTCTCTACATAAATAAAAAAATAAACTAATAAACTTGTGACTATAGCCTATTATGAAATACAGGTTTATTTAGACTTTCATATCTAAAAGCAGTGCTTAGCTAACATTATTTCAGTGCATCATGAAGTTATTTACTCCTGTGGACTAAGGAATTTATAATTAAGAGATATTCTGGTAGTTACCTACTCATAAGTGCCTAATGGCTAATTTTGAGAACTAAAGAACTATGCAATGTAAATCAACCACAGTGAAAGAATAAGACTTTTATAAATTAAGCTGTATTTTATTCTTAGTGAGTTTGGCTGTCAACTGCAACCCAAACAGACTTTGTGTTCAAGGGAGCATGTCAAAACATTGTAGCTTTAGTGTGTGATTTGTTTTTCCTCTTGGTAATTTTCATTTACATCCTTGAGTGTCTGGTTGTCTACAGGAGTGAGTACATTTCATTAAACTTTTCATGGGTTTAATGTGGAACATACTAGTTCTTTTCTCTTGTGGCTGGCGGATTGCCCCAAATGGGTTTCAAATTCCCATTACAAGCAGATATTTAAATGCAGTGAGTACCTAGGATGTGAAAGGGATTTAATATGACAGATACTTATTTGCAGAATACAAAGTTCAAACTCTCATGCCTTTTCTGTCTGCCTTGTTGTCACATCCCCATGCTGCTCTTAAATTTGTTCATCTTTCACTTAACCCTGATCTGCCCACCTGTCTGCTCAGATCTCTGCGGGGACTGACTCACTGTTGCCTCCTGAATCAAGTGCAGACTCTAACATTCAAGGCCATTTATAATTGAGCCTTGACTTAACCCTTGCAGCCTCATTGATGTCTCCTCCCTTGACTGGCTTTTCCTGAAGGTGCTCTTGGCTTTCCTTGCTCCTGTTACCGGCACACTCCCCTCCGCCCCCAACCCACCGCTGCCATCACCACCAGAGACTTCATCCCCTCTGCATGTACCCCAAGCCAGCAATCTGTATTCCTGAGCAGACTTTCATAGCTCGTAATTCCTGGTTCTCACTCTGTTACAGAATTACCTAGGAAGAGGATATTCAGGTGACTGGGTAAAAATAAGTTACCAGTTGGTATCCCGCTGAACACAGCTAGAAAATCACTAGGCACACTTTGAGGAGAGGTGTTCTGAAGGACTGAGACCCTGACTGTGGATGTGCAGGCTGTAACTCCTCAAGTTTGGTCTGTTAATGGCTTTGGCTCCATCTTTCTGTGTACTGTTGAAGACCTTAGCTGCAGAGGTGCTTCTTTGTAAATTAAACATTTGGAATATGAGCATGGCAGGAACTTGAACCAATTTGTGAGAACCAGTGGGTTGTATGTGTGTGTAGGGTGGGGGTGGCATCTATGTGTATAAGCGCAAGAAAGTACTTGTTGTCATCTAAGTCTATTTAGCACTAATCCCAATAATAAGAAATACCCTATTTTCAGTCACACTCCACATAAAAATGCTTTCTGCTTTCTGAGCTTTTACCAAAAAGCAGTGACGTGGATCATGGGCAGTAATCTCAGTGCACGTAGTTAGCACTGATCCAGTGCTTACTCTGTATCATGAGCTCTATGTGCAGCACTTCATTTGATCCTTCAGCTGTGAACTAGAGGCGGTGTTAGTGGCCTTTATAAATGAGGAAACCAGCAGAGAGGGGACGAGGTCCTATAGCTCGTACATGGCAGAGCCTTTTTAGCAGCCCAGGCTACTAAATACCCCAGGCTCATTTACTTAAATATCATGCCACTTTGCATCCCATGGGTAGAGCAAGAATCTGCTGACTTGTGTATGGAAAAAAGTAAAGATTTGTCTCTCCATCCTCTGCAAGTATAATGGGTGGTTGGGAAGCTAGGGTGTGTGTTTTGGGGTAGTCCGCAGGTCCCCTGGATGCACAGAGCCCCACCTAACCCCTTTTTGTGAGTACCTTGTTCTTGTGCTAGACGTTTACATGATCAAATTAGCCTAAAACTGGTATAGTGCTACCTCTTTTTATATCAGGTCTTCATGTGTGAGGAGTCTTAACGTGGCCGTGCAGGACGTTTCTTTTTCACTGAGCTCTAGAGAATTGCTGCTTTCTTTTCAGGTAGCTAATGTGTCTGGTTAGTGTCATGGTTACCATACCTTCATATTTTAGAAGCTAACATTCATACATTTAATTTAGTTTTTTTCAACTTTTAAAACTGTGTTAAATATTTTTTTTTTTTTTTTCTTTTTGAGATGGAGTTTCACTCTTGTTGCCCGGGCTGGAGTGCAATGGCGCAATCTCGGCTCACTGCAACCTCCACCTCCCGGGTTCAAGCAATTCTCCTACCTCAGCCTCCCGAATAGCTGGGATTACAGGCATGTGCCACCACGCCTGGCTAATTTTTGTATTTTTAGTAGAGATGGGGTTTCTCCCTGTTGGTCAGGCTGGTCTCGATCTCCTGACTTCAGGTGATCCACCCACCTCGGCCTCCCAAAGTGCTGGGATTACAGGCGTGAACCACCACACAAAGCCAAAGTTTTATGTTACTAATTAAGTTAAAAAATAAGTGGTTTCCTTTTTTAAAAAAGTGCTTTTAAATGTTCATTTCCCCTTGTGAGTTGAGTTTGGGTCTCTGATACGAAGTGATTGACTCTTTGCAGTTACGTTTGAATGGGGATGACTTCCCTGAACACGTCACACATTCCAGGAAAATCTTCCTGACAAAGTGAGAACTGGGGTTATCATTCCATTTTTGTGGAAGCACAGGGGCAGTCTAAGTTTTGGGGTCTCTCTTGGGTTCATTTATCTGCCAGTCTTTCCTGAACATCACAGAGCAATCACTTTGGATGTGTGATTTTACTTAATATAATTTTATTTGTTTTTCATAGAGGAGATGCATGCTGAAATCTGTTATGCCGAGTGTCTCCTACAGAAAGCTGCACTCACGTTTGTGCAGGTAATGAATATTTGGCTTGGAATTCGTATTGGCTGGGAAGACTGCCAGTGCTGCATAGAAAAATGTGGTGCATTCTATGTTAAAGCTTCAGTTCTTTTGACTTAGAGTTGTAATGGCAAATATTTGTTATTCTGATAAACTTTGGCTGGAAAAAGATGCTACAGAGCTTTGTTCCTCCTCTACTGCACTTAAGAATCTATTTCAAATTGCACTCCACTGGGAATCATTGCCCTTTAAAGACTGTGTCTTTAAAGAAACTTTAGGCCAGGCAGGGTGGCTCACGCCTGTAATCCTAGCAGTTTGGGAGGCTGAGGTGGGCGGACCACCTGAGGTCTGGAGTTCGAGACAAGCCTGGCCAACATGGTGAAACCCTGTCTCTACTGAAAATACAAAAAAAAAAAATTAGCTGGGCATGATGGCGGGTGCCTGTAATCCCAGCTACCCAGGAGGCTGAGGCAGGAAAATCACTTGAACCTGGGAGGCGGAGATTTCTGTGAGCTGAGGTCGTACCACTGCACATCAGCTTGGGTGACAGAGCAAGACTTTGTCTCAAAAACAAAAAAGAAACTTTAAAGAAACTGCTTTGCAACCATCACATCTAATTTTAAGATGCATCTGTGTGAAAACCGGGAGAGTATTCTCCTTTGCACTTTCTACTGGTAGAGGCCGCACATGGGAGTGGCCCAGGCAGAGGAAGTGTCCCCTGTTACGCTACTTGCCTCAGTGAAGTTCAGTTATGCATGCATAGCATGTACACTTCAAATTTTATTTTTCCCCTTCTTTCTGTATTCTCATTCTCCTTGCTTTTATTTCTTCCTTTGGAAGAGCAGTTTTTAGAAGTCACTAAACAATTAATCCTTTCCTTATGATCCATTTTAATTTCACCTCTGGGAACTGATACAGTCAGTACCTTGCCTATTTCTGTATCTTCCAATGCTTCTGTAAAACATAAATTTTCACATAATGGCTTCATGGGTGGTGGTGATGGCTACAGTGAGGGTGAGGTGAGGTAGAGATTGTAAGAAATCAGAAAGAAATTCAGCTGTGAAATGGAAAATCTTCCTTCACTCACAATCTTTTTTTTTTTTTTTTTTTTTTTGGCAGGGGAAGGGGTGGCAGGGTGGTTGGAGCCTCATTCTGTCACCCAGGCTGGAGTACAGTGGCACAATCTCGGCTCACTGCAACGTCTGCCTCCTGGGTTCAACCAGTTCTTCTATCTCAGCCCCCCGAGTAGCTGGGATTACAGATGTGTGCCACCATGCCTGGCTAATTTTTGTATTTTCAGTAGAGACAGGGTTTCACCATATTGGTCAGGCTGGTCTTGAACTCCTGACCTCAGGTGTTCCACCCACCTCGGCCTCCCAAAGTGCTGGGATTATAGATGTGAGTCACTGTGCCTGGCCACAATCTTTTAAATTATTTGACAGTTGCTTCTTTCTTTTCCTGGAGGTTTACCTCTTGGGTTGGATTCTGGTTTAGTAAAATGGAATCACTGTAGCCCATGACCCTGTTTCCTAAAACCCAGACATTACAAAGGCTGGTTGATAACAACAGTCTTACTGCCTCAGTAAGCATCATAATGATAGTCATGAAGGCCCAAGTTTTTTTCTGTTTTCCAAACAGGGATTTGGTAATCAAATATGGGATTTGAAGGCTTATTTTATATTTGGGGATTTGAAATTAAACAGATATCCATGCTTGTCCCCTCTTCCTCATGCCTCCCACCCAATCACTTTTATATTCATGCTGCTTTAGCTTTTTAAAGATTGTGCAGCTCCGTCTCTTCCTATCATTGTTCTAGAATAAGTGCTTATCCACTCTTTGCTGTACTGCACAGCAACCTAGTGACTCTCCTTCTCTAATTTCTTTTACCTTCAGCTCATTCCCTATTCTGCAGTGGTTGAGTACCCTCTTAAAAATGAGTCTCTGACCTGGTCACTTCTCTGCTTCAGCATTCAGTAGCTCTGATTCAGTATGGCAGTATTCTGTATTAGATTATCACAAACGAGGGGGGTTCTTTTTCAAACAAAACTGGTACGTCCTCTCTATGTTCCCTACCCCCCACCCCCCTGGCACCTTACAGGTGTCTTTGAAAGCCACTGACGGGGTTGCATACTTGAGTAGCATGGCTGGAGGTAGCTTTCTTAACTCTGGTCATTCTCTTTGCAATAGATTCTTCAGCAGTGTGGAATTACATATGCACACATGGCCAAACCCATCATGATCCTTAATGCCACCCTGTCTTTCCATTTGAGTTTTACTTTGCTTACAAAATTCCCATCTGCTTTGCCTTTCTATACCTGGCCAGTTTCTAATTATTTTTGTGCTTAAAGCACCAATGCTTCCAGGAGGCATGTCTGGCCCTCTCCATGCCACTACTTTGTGTTCTCATGACATCCCATGCATGATCCCATCCCCATGCATGACTCCATCCCTGTGCATGACTCCCTCCCCATGCTTGACGCCCTCCCTTAACGTACTGTATTACTTTCATCTGTTTTTGCATTTGGGTGCCTGGTATAAAATAGGCATTAAGTTTAAGTTTGATGAATCCTGAAATGAAATATGTTTGTTTTTTTTTTTGAGGCATATTTCAAGCTAATTTAAGAAATTCTTTTCTGGTTGGTATTGGATTTTATGTAATCATAAGATTCCTTAATTTAAGAAGATAAACATTGAATTTCATATCTATTGATTCTTATAATAATTAGAACATTAAATATTTAAGCAATTAATGAAATTAGTAAATGAAATTCAGTTTTTCTTTTGCTACAGAAGGATGCTTAAGTACATGAGAAATACATATCAGAGCATCTTCCTTTTTTCTTCTTTTTTTTTTTTTTTTTTTTTTTTGAGTTGGAGTCTTGCTCTGTCACCAGGCTGGAGTGCAGTGGCTCGATCTTGGCTCACTGCAACCTCCGCCTCCCAGGTTCAAGTGATTCTCCTGCCTCAACCTCCTGAGTAGCTGGGACTATAGGCACCCGCCACCATGCCCGGCTAATTTCTGTATTTTTAGTAGAGACGGGGTTTCACCATGTTGGCCATGATGGTCTCGATCTCCTGACCTCGTGATCCACCCCCCTCAGCCTCCCAAAGTGCTAGGATTACAGGCGTGAGCCACCGCGCCCGGCCAGAGCATCTTTCTGATATCAATTGACTAGAAAAACTTTCTCTCTGGATATGCAAAACACAGGACTGTCTCCACTAGTACCATCTATTAGAGTAACTTCCTTCAAGTGGTTAAGTGATGTAATTTATTGTCTTAGAATCCTAGAATGCTGACCCCGAAAATGCCATTCATCTAGGCCAACAGCCTCAATTTTATGGTTGTTGACAATCAGATAAACATAACCGAAGTGGGTTGTTTTCCTAAAACAAAATTGCATAGTAGTGACAGCCACTTCGGAAACCAGACCAGTTATTTTGGGCCTGGAAATGTGTGTGAGTAAAATTCGCAACATTAAATAGACTCTGACTGCTAAAGTACTCTGTGAAAGAAGGACCATTGTCCCATTTACTGGGTGTAATGTACTGGAAGGTTTGGCCTTAGAGCGGGTTGTTAAAATCATCCATTTTAGATTCTATTAAACCCAGAAGAAAATTGCTCAGTAGATGTCAATGTTTGTTAAAATAATTTGGACCACATATGGCCCCTAATTGGTGAGGATTACCTCTTTAGTAATATAAAATAATTGAAGGATTTTACAAGTATTTTCTTTTTGTTGTCCTCTAATGTGGAAGAAAAATTACCCCAAAAACTTTTAAATGTAAAGCAAGAGTATGTGTTAATTTCAAAATTATGTCCTCAAAATACTTTTTTTTGTTTGTTTGTTTTTGTTTTTCTAATCACACAAACACATAACTGTGGGGACAATTTAAACTTTTTTGCTAAATAATCTAATTTTTTAACTGAATTATTTTCAGGATGAAAATATGATCAACTTCATCAAAGGTGGACTCAAAATTAGAACAAGTTATCAAATATATAAGTAAGTTAAAAAGTAAGATGTGGTTTGTAAATAATTTTGTGCTGTATACTCCTTTGTTCTTCACAATTCTCCTAAATTAAGTTTGACTAGGATTTTTTTTTTTTTTTTTTTTTGAGATGGAGTCTCACTCTGTCCCCAGGTTGGAGTGCAGTGGCGCAATCTCGGCTCACTGCAAGCTCCGCCTCCCAGGTTCACGCCATTCTCCTGCCTCAGCCTCCCAAGTAGCTGGGCCTACAGACGCCCACCACCACGCCCGGCTAATTTTTTGTATTTTTAGTAGAGACGGGGTTTCACCGTGTTAGCCAGGATGGTCTCAATCTCCTGACCTCGTGATCTGCCCACCTCGGCCTCCCAAAGTGCTGGGATTACATGCGTGAGCCACCGCGCCCGGTCTGACTAGGATTTTTTATTTGGTGTTGTTAAAAATGAACTTGATTTTTTGTTGAGTGTGTATTCAGTGTTATAGGACAACAGAATTTAAGTTTAAATACAATTTTAAGAGCTAGCTGAAAATAAAGCTACTGATATAATTTCTGATTAGATAATTTTAGTTTCTCTCTCCTTAGAACAATTTATAAATTTAAAATTATAGTAATATCTTTGGTTCAGACTCCAGAGCAGCACTGCCCAGTAGAACTTTCTGCAATAGATAGAAATGTTCAGCTGAGGTGGCTGTAGCATTGTTCATATCCTTATTGATTTTTATCCAGTTGTCTGTTATTTACTCAGAGTGTTAAAGGCTCTAAATTTGAATCTGGAGTCATCCCTTTCTTCCTTTAGTTCTGTCAGTGTTTGCCTCATATATTTAGGAGCTCTGTTGTTAGGCTTTTATAATATGTATTTATAATTGTTCTGTCTTCCTAATGAATTAACCTTTTCATCATCTTGAAATGTCTCTATTTAACTTTGGTGATATTCCTTGTCTTGAAATCTGTTATGTCTAATATTCATATAGGCACTCGTGCTTTTTATAATTAGTCTTTGCATGGGATATATTCTTTTACTTTAAACCTATTTTTGTTTTCATATTTAAATTGTATTTTTAAATATTTATATTGTATTTCTTGTAGATTCACATAGCTGCGCAGTTGAATGTTTGCACTTGTGACTACCATTTTGCTTTTTCTCTTTGCCTCATCTCTTCTCTCCCCCTTTTTTCCTGTCTTCTTTTGCTTTAATAACATTTTTAAAACTGCTGTTCTCTTAGCTGTACTCTCTAATTTTTTTTGTGGTTGCTCTAGTGTTTATAATATTCTTTTTAAGTTATTACAGTCAACTTAGAGTTAATATTGTAGCACTGGACATAAATTGTAAGAACTTTGCAAAAGTGTAATTTCATTTACCACGTTTTGTCCTTTATGCTATATATATATATTTTTTTTTTTTTGAGACCGAGATCTTGCTTTGTTGCCCAGGCTGGAGTGCAGTGGTGTGATCTCAGCTCACTGCAACCTCTGCCTCCTGGGTACAAGCAACTCTCCTGCCTCAGCCTCCCGAGCAGCTGGGACTACAGGCACATACCACCACGGCCAGCTAATTTTTGTATTTTTAGTAGAGGTGGGGTTTCACCATACTGGCCGGGCTGGTCTTGAACTCCTCACCTCGTGATCCACCCACCTTGGCCTCCCAAAGTGCTGGGATTACAGGCGTGAGCCACCGTGCCTGGCCCTGTGCTATTTTTATGATGTATAGCAGATTTACATATATTATAAACCCTACAATGCAGTGTCAGACTTTCTCTTTAATCAGTTATATGTTGTAGTCTTCTCTCTTTACCCATATTCTTACCATTTTTCATATTCTTATTCAAAATGGTAAATATATTTCCTGTTTACTTTCAGACTGAACAACTTCCTTTGGCATTTCTTATAGGGTGTCAGCTTTCAACAAATTCTGTTTTCATTTATCTTAAAATATATTTACTTTTTACTTTTTCTTTTCAAGGTTATTTTTGCTAACTATAGTATTCTGAGTCGATGGGTTTTTTTCCTTCTTTCAGCCCTTTAAAACTGGCTTCCTATTGTATTAAAGCCTCTGTTATTCAGTTTTCATTTGTATTATTGTTCCCCTATATATAATGTGTCTTTTCTTCTGGCTTTTTTGAAGACTGACTGGTTTGTATCTTTGGGTCTCAGTAGTTTGACGATGATGTGCCTAAGTGTGGTTTTGAGAAATTTGTGGTCATAATTTTTCAAACTGTTTTTTTCTGCCCCATTCTTACTTTCTCCTTTCCTGAGACTCCTACTTTTTTCCCTTCATTTTCCACTGTGTAAAAATATGTTTTAAATGTATATTTTGATTTTTCTACGATTTATAATTGTTATTTGTGGGAAAGTTAATCTGATATAAGCTACCCTACCATTACTGGTAGCAGAACGAAAATTTAGTATTTTAAGAGGAACTTTCACTGAAAATCCTTTCACAAAACTGTGTTTCATTCAAAATCCTGGAATGGGGTGGTAGATCTTGGGTACCTGACATGCTGTTGTATAGATTTCTTTGCGAAATATTTTTAGAAGGTATAAACGAATGTTAAATTCAATGCTAATTGCTGTTTTAGTCACCAAAACCTAAAAATACTAAAGGATTAAAATAGGCCTGTAGAGGCAAAGACACACAGGTATACCTCAGAGATATTTTGGGTTCCAGACCACTACGATAAAGTGAATATTGCAATAAAGTGAGTCACACAAACTTTTTGGTTTCCTGGTGCATATAAAAGTTACGTTGATACTGTACTGTATTCTGTTAAGTCTGCCAATACCATTATGTCTAAAAAATATACGTACCTTAATTGATAAACACTTTCTTGCTAAAAAATGCTAGCAATTATCTCAGGCTTCAGCAAGTCATAATCTTTTTTGTTGGTGGAGGTGTTGCCTCCATGTTGATGGCTGCTGACATTCAGGGTGGTGGTTGCTGAAGGTTGGGGTGGCTATGGCAATTTTTTACAAAAGGACAGCAGTGAAGTTTGCCATACCTATTGACTTTTCCTTTCATAAAATATTTTTCTGTAGCATGCAATACCACTTGATGGCACTTTACCCACAGGAGAACTTCTTTCAGAGTTAGAGTCCATGCTCTCAAATCTTGCTGCTGCTTTATCAGTTAAGTTTATTTAATATTCCAAATCCTTTGTTGTCATTTCAACAATGTTTATGGCATCTTTACCGGGAGTAGATTTCGTCTCAAGAAACTACTTTCTTGCTCATCCATAAGAGGCAACTCCTCATCCATTAAAGTTTCATCATGAGATGACAGCAGTCAGTCGCATCTTCAGGCTCCACTTCTAATTCTAGTTCTCTTTCTGTTTCTAACACCTCTGAAGTTACTTTCTCCACCAAAGTCTTGAACCCCTCAGAATGATCCATGAGGGTTGAAATCAACTTCCTCGAAACTCCTGTTAATGTGGACATTTTGACTTCCTTCCGTGAATTACGAATGTTCTCTATGATATGTAGAATGATGAATCCTTTCCAGAAGGTTTTCTGTTTCTTTTCCTGGATCCATTAGAGGAATCACTATGGCAGCAATAGCCTTATAAAATGCACTTCTTAAATAATAAGACTTGAAGGTCAAAATTACTCCTTGATCCATGGGCTGCAGAATGGATGTTGTGTTAGTAGGTATGAAAACAATATAATCCTTGCATGCATCTCCTTCAGAACTCTTAGGTGACTAGGTGCATTTTCAGTGAGCAATAATACTTTGAAATAAATCTTTTTTTTTCTGAGCAGTGGATCTCAAGAGTAGGCTGAAAATACTTAGTAAACCGTGCTGTAAACAGATGTGCTATCATCCAGGCTTTGTTGTTTTAATTATAGAGCACAGGCAGAGTAGATTTAGGACAATTGTTAAGGGCCTTAGGATATTTGGAATGGTAAGTGAACATTGGCTTCCATTTAAAGTCACCAGTCCCATTAGCCCCTAACAAGAGTCAGCCTGACCTTCGAAGTTTTGAAGCCAGGCATTGACTTCTCCTCTCTAGATATGAAAGTTCTAGATAGCGTCTTCTTCCAATAGAAGGCCATTTTGTCTACATTGAAAATTTGTTGTTTAGTGCAGCCACCTTCGTCAGTGATCTTAGCTAGATATTCCAGATAACTTGCTACAGCTTCTACACAAGCACTTGCAGCTTCACTTTGCACTTTTTTTTTTTTTTTTTTTGGAGATGGAGTCTCCCTTTGTCGCCCAGGCTGGAGTGCAGTGGCACGATCTCAGCTCACTGCAACCTCCGTCTCCCAGGTTCAAATGATTCTCCTGCCTCAGCCTCCTGAGTAGCTGAGACTACAGGCGTGCACCACCATGCCTGGCTAATTTTTGTATTTTTAGTAGAGACAAGGTTTCACCATGCTTGGCCAGGCTGGTCTCAAACTCCTGACCTCATGATCTGCCTGCCTTGGCCACCCAAAGTGCTAAGATTACAGGTGTGAGCCACCGTGACTGGCCGCACTTTTTTGTTATAGAGATGGTGTCTTTCCTTAAATTCATGAAACAACCTCTGTTAGCTTCCAACATTTTTTTCTTCAGCTTCCTCACCTCTCTCAGCCTTTATAGAGTTGAAGAGTTAGGGTCTTGTTCTGGATTAGGTTTTGGCTTAAGGGAGTGTTGCGGGCAGTTTGTTCTATCCAGACCACTACAGCTTTCTCCATATCAGCAATAGGGCCGTTTTGTTTTCTTATCATTTGTGCATTCACTGAAGTAGCACTTTTAATTTTCTTCAAGAACTTTTCTTTTGCACTTATAAGTTGACTAACTGTTTGGCACAAGAGGCCTAGCTTTCAGCCTGTGTTGGCTTTTGACATGCCTTCCTCACTAAGCTTAATTATTTCTAGTTTTTGATTTCAAGTGAGAGAGGTGCGACTCTTCCTTTCGCTTTAACACTGAGAGGCCACTGTAGAGTTACCAATTGGCCTAATTTCAATATTGTTTTGTCTGAGGGAATGGGGAGGCCTGAGGAGGAGAGAGATGGAGGAACAGCCTGTCAGTAGAGCAGTCAGAACACACACAACATTTATTGATAACTTTCGCTCTTATATGGGTGTGGTTCATGGCACCCTGAAACAATTACAGTAGTAGTAACGTTTAAGATCTCCCATCACAGGTCACCATTAACAGATACAGTAATAACTAAAAAGTTTGGAAATTTTATGAGAATTACTGAAATGTGACCCTGAAACACAAAGTGAGCACATATTGTTGGAAAAATGGCATCGATAGACTTACTCAACACAGAGTTGCCACAAATCTTCAATTTTGTAAAAAATGTAGTATCCACAAATTGCAATAAAACAAGGTATGCCTTTACATATCAGTGAAATGAACTGCAGGGTTTTTTGAAAGAGACAGCATGTGTGTGTGTGCACACACATGGACTTACACACACATGCACACACTTACCTGGGAATTCAAAATATACTAAATTCCTTTATATATATAGGCCCTTTCAAAACAGTGAAGAAAGATAGGTACTTTAGTAAATGTTTTTGGGAAAATGGTTCATTTTATAGAAAAGTCATTAAGATGAAAAAAGTCCATATAGGTTTAATATTAAAAGATTTAAAAAGAATTCTAGCAGGAAACATAAGAAAGTACTTTTATAATTCTTAAATATAAAGGCTTTAAACTTTTTTATTTTTTATTTTTTCACTTTGAAATAATTTGAAAATTATTACAAAAAATTTCCATATACTCTTCACTCAGATTTACAAATATTAATATTCTGCAGAAGCACAGTACAGTTATTAAAATCAGGAAACTGACATGGATACAGTATTAATATTTACTCCATGGCCTTTACTCACATTTCTCCAGTTGTCTCATCAGTGCCCTTTTTCTGGCTCACGATCTAACCCGGGATCCTGGATATCGAGGTTAGCTGTCATGTCTCCTTAGTCTCTTTTCATTCGGAATAGTTCCTCAGTCTTTGTCTTTAATGATGTTGACATTTTAAAAGAATAAACTGGCCAGTTATTTAGTAAAACATCTTTCAATGTGGACTTTTCTAATGTTTCTTCATGATTAAATTCAGATTATGACTCTATGGCAAAAATACCTTAGAAATGATATCATTAGGTACATGATGTCAGTTTCAAAGGCCTTTTAACCATGGCATAAAATCAGAAATCAGAAGAAATTGATTGAGCTGACCAAATAAACATTCATCATTTTATCTTGGCAAAATGCACCATAATAAAAAATAAATGACCCAGGGGAAATGACAGACAGCAGGGGATGCTTGTAGGCATCTGAATTGACTCTCTAAACCCTTACATTTTTTGTAAACTGGAAGTTAGGTCTATAGGCTTGCTAGATTCAGATTAAAAATATTTGGCTAGACTGGATCACAAGTGTAGTTTCACATTTTATAATTGCTCACACCAAGTGATTCATGATATCTCATTATTCGTTATTATTAAAAAATATATTTGTCAATTTGATAAGCAATTCCCAGGTATTATCAATTTTTATATTTTTGTCATTGTTTTAATTTGTATTTCTTTGGTTAAATATTTGCCTTTTGAAGATGATGTGAACAGGCAAGAGAGAAATACATAGAAAATAAAGTGAGAAGTTGGAAAGATTTTCATGGATGGAGCAGGAAGAAAGCAGAGGACAGATGGGGCCATTGTCATGGCCTTTGCTTTCTTGTTTCAGTCTGTCCTGGTCCCAAGCCCTAATTTATTTGGTCTGTTTGAGACGATGGCAGTCACACTGAAATTCAGATCTTCTTGCCAGTAGCATTTCATTTCCTCAGGTTGCTGCAGTGTGTGCAGTGGCTGAGGAGCTGAGCCCTCCCAGGGAGTCTGCTGTAAGATGCTGCCGGAAGCTGTGGGATGGCAGCCTGTGGTCCTGCGGCTCCTGGCTGGTGCTTGCCAATGGATGAACCCTCTCTTTAAGCTGAGAAACACTGGTCCTGCTAGACACTGTAAAAATGAGCATCTCCTTTTTCCTTGATGATTATTACCTAGTATCCTTAAGAGTAAACTCAGCACAGCATCATCCATTTAAAATTTTGATGGTATTTTAATTAATGACATTTATTTTATAGTGTGTAAGTGTAAAATTTGATTTAATATTTATTTTCAGAGTCATGGTCAACTTACGCTGTCACTTTTTTTCTTCAATCCAGAGAATGTCTTTCTATCCTGCATGAAATTCAGAAGAACAAACTTCAGCAGGAATTCTTCTATGAGTTTGAAGGGGGTGTCAAGCTTGGCACTGGGGCGTTTAATTTGGTAAGGAAATCACTGTATAGAAACCAGAACTTTTGTAGAAGAACCTAAGGTTTTCTGTGCCTTCTCCACTGCATTCGAACCTCATCCTGAACCTTTCCCTGGGTTGGTTGACAAACAGCTAGAGTGGGATCAGTTTTCTGGCATTGTGACCCAGTGTGTTACAAAGTTCCACACATGCTCAGAGTAGCTTTGGATTGTAAAATGTAAGGGAAGCGTGTGGCACTCTGAATAGACTAGTAAGGTTTTTGGTAACAAGGAACAGTGGAATCCATTTCCATTTCCACAGCAGAAATATTGTTGCAATGACAATGACAGCTCTGGAATTGGAAATGTGTGAGGGACCAGTATAACTTGAGGAATGATTTTTGATGATCCCTGAGGAGATGGAAGTCTGAGTAGCAATCTGTCAAATTCCAATATGTGATTAAGAGATTTTTAAATTTTATTGATGGTTCACTGGAATTAGTGAGAAAACAAAGTGATCAAGAGAAGTATACACATGAGTGTATGTGCCACTATGGCCACTTTGCTTATAGCCTGTGGGGTGATAAATTGGAAAGAGGCTGACTTGTACCCGCAGAATGGACCATCTTATCCAATTGGTTGTTAAAATCCTCTTCTGCTAGGGTCATCCTTTGGTGTGTATCCACATGGGACACAAATATCTTTACATTTTCTGCCCATTCAGAAAGATCTGTCCACGTACTTCTTCCCCAGACCTCTTTGTCACCAATTTTCCAATCACGATCCTTCCAAGCGCCTGCCCATCCAACCAAATCATTGTCTACATCCCCTGAATCAGAGTATAATTGCACATCTGGCCATTTCTCCGTTCAAGCATAGTGCATAACCAGGTGCACTGCCCAGGGTTTTGCCTACTGGAAGGATATTCCCTCACCACTGTCCTTCAGGAATATCCCAGAGAGAAGTGGTAGAGCTGCAGCTGTCCACTTCTGGGTGGTGTCTACACATCACACAGACTGTGACTGATTTTTGCTTCTGGGAAAGGAAACTAAGAAACCTTGCCTGGATGTGGGCTTTGAGGGGTTACCTTCTTGTCACTTCATCACACCACATCAAAGGTCCCAGTATTCTATAGAGAACCCTGGAAAGACCAGGCTTAAAAAAAAACTTTTTAAAGGTTCATTGTCTTAGCTAAATGAAATTAATTCGTAAATGATTGTTACAATATGTGGTCACAGAAATATCTGGTGGTTAAAACTTGTTCCCAATTTCTCATGTTATTGAAGCATTTAAACTGTAAGTTGTTAGTTTAGATTTGTCTGCAGTTAGAAACACTAACACATAAGTACACTGTATATTTTTTTCTTACAGATGCTGTCCCTTTTACCAGCAAGGATTATCAGACTACTAGAATTTATTGGATTTTCTGGAAATAGGGTACAAATTTAATTTTATCTTTTGACAGGGAAGATAAAACATTATTTATTGAATATGAGGGCAATGCAACATGTCTGCATAACTAGCTTGATAATTATTGGCAATTTGTTTGTGGGACAGAAAATAAGCCTTTGATTCTTGATCATGTTTTTCAGGACTTAGACGTAGGTTTTCTGATGAAAGTTAAAAATGTTCACCCTTGTTATCCAAATTCTTGGATGAAAAATTATGTGTTGCTAATATTGCTTCTTGCTAGATCTTATTACTCTCACGTGGTTTCCTATGCTTTCTTAATAGTTGACCAAAGATGGGAGGGACCAAAGGTGGGGGAAGAGAGGGTTGAAAAACTACCTGTTGGGTATGATGTTCACTCTTGTGGTGATAGGTACACTAAAAGCCCAGACTTCACCACAGCATAATATATGAAATCTGTACTTGTAACCCCCCTAATATATAAAAATGTTTAAAAAGTTTCAAATATGATTTTCCAGTCATGTTCTCTTTCTAAAATGCATTTAATTCCCATAGGAGTTGGGCCTCCTGCAGTTACGTGAAGGTGCTTCAGGAAGGAGCATGAGGTCTGCACTGTGCTGCTTAACCATCTTAGCTTTTCATACTTACATCTCCCTAATACTTGGTAAGATCTGGATTAGATTGTTTCATTGAACATTGATTATTTCGGCCAGACATGGTAGGTTACACCTGTAATCCCAGCTACTTGGGAGGCTGAAGTGGGAGGATTGGTTGAACCCAGGAGTTTGAGGCTGCAGTGAGCTATGATCGCATCACTGCACTGGATCCAGCCTGGGCAACAGAGCGAGATCCTGTCTCTAAATTAAAAAACAAAACAAAACAAAACAAAAAGTTGATTGTTTTTAATCTGAGTAAGTAAAAATTTAGAAAGATCAGCAAGAGCTAGTAGTTCATATCTGTTTACTTTTTTTTTTGAATAAAGGTAGAAAATAGTGTCCTTTGTCATAGTGACATTTAGCAGAGGGAGTAGGGTAGTTTCTTTCATTAAATAATTTTCATCTGTTCTCAGCTAAAATTTCTATATTAAGGTGATCTATTTTATCATATATTAGATTTATTTTCTTTGCAGAAAATGAAATTTTGGGCTAAATAAGTTAATATTGCTATTAAAACCAGAAATTCCAATTAGGAATCTGAGACAGCCACCTGCATTCTTAAGAATTAGTGTGTCCTAGAGCTTTCTTAAACTAAAGTTATAGGTGAGACTGGTCTTTATTTTATTCCCCAGATATAAAAATGATGAAATAATAGTTTTCATCTTTTCCATGAGTAGGTCTTTACTATATGTTAATGAAATTTGGAGAACTGGTTATAAATATCCCCATGTCTTATGAAGACTGAGGCTTTTCCTGTTAAATTTCTAGGTACAGGAGAAGTGAATGTTGCGGAAGCAGAGCGTCTCCTGGCACCCTTCCTCCAGCAGTTTCCAAATGTACGCTCAGTATTTCAAAGTGTATGTTTCAACCATAATTAATCAGCCAGTGTTGACTGTTGAACGGTGTGTTTTCTTCCTTGCTCTGCAGGGCTCACTCGTGTTGTTTTATCATGCCCGAATAGAGTTGCTGAAAGGGAATCTTGAAGAGGTAATTTATTAGGTGGGAGTTATTTGGGGGAGTTGTCTGTATGGCGGTAGATCTGCGACCTACTCATTCAACAAAAGTCAACTTGGCTATATGGACTAGACAAAAATGAAGAAAAAAACAATATAAGTAAAAAGCCAAAACTTTTAACTTGTATATACATTCTATTATATAAAATCTATGCAGTGGATTACTGAATATAGTCTACATTTATACATAGAGTACATTAAGCGCTTTAGGGTAATATATACCAAATAACAAGCTCAGGGATTTTCAAGAAACTGTGACTGTTACCAATTTCTGCATTACACACTGACTTTGGAATCTAGCCCCTGCATGACATGCAAGTCTACTACGTGTGGGCTCCTTATCAAAGGAGCCCTCAAAAAACGAATTCCCTCAAAAACGAAGTGTCGAGGTCAGAAGTAGAAAAGTAAGGAGCCATTTATGTATATACATTCACAAACCATTTTTTTCCACACAAATGGGATCAAACATATATTTTTCTGTGATTTTTTTTTTTCTCTATTTACAATATGTCTTGGATCTCTTTCCAGGTCAGTATACCTAAATGTCTCCTATTCTTTTTGATGGCTGGGTTTCTTTTCATGGGATGGATATACTATGCCTATTAAAGTGGTCCACAGACATTTGGCCACTACAAACTGTTGTGAACATCATTGTATGTATATTTCTGTGCACAGGTATATTTATAGAAGACAGATTATGATTAGTAGAATTCCTGGGCCAAAAGGTGGTTGCATTTTTATAAATCCAGCCAAATTGTCCTCCTCACTTAAGATTGTTCCAGTGTAAACTCCAATAAACATATAAAAATATTTTTTTCCAATGCTCTTTGCCGGCTCAGGACATTATGTGATGGCTAAAAATGAGAATCTAATTTTTAAGTTTATATTGCCTAGTTTACAAATTTCTCCACATGTATATCTGTCATTTATATATTTTTTTCTGATTTGCCTATTTACATCTTTGCCTGTTTCCTGTTGAGTTTTCTTTTTCTTACAGAATTTTATTAAATTGATGAATGATGAAAGAGTTAACCTTTTGCCAATTATGTAGATAGTGACATCTTCTTCCTGTCTGTTGCCTATAACTTTGCCTACAGTGTTTTGTTCTATGGAAGTTCTAAGTTTATTGTCAGTCTTTTAAATGATTTCTGCATTTGATATCTTCCTTGGAGTGGAACCTCCCCACTCCCACATTACAAAGTGTCAAGGCCCTCTCACAAAATTAAAGAAAGAGGCAGAACTTAACTGTACCATTGCCTGTAAGGGAAAGAACATATCATCATATTGAGAGGTTTAATGAGTGATAATTTTGTCCTGTTTGTACTAAGTGTTTTATGTATTTTTCCATTAGGTTATTATCTCCTTGTCTAATATCTGGACGATCAACTTTATGTACTTGATTTACAGGCACAAGAAGTATTTCGAAAATGCGTTTCAGTTCAGGAAGAATGGAAACAGTTTCACCATCTCTGCTACTGGGAGCTAATGTGGATTAATGTTTTCCAACAAAACTGGATGCAGGCATATTACTATTCAGATCTGCTTTGCAAAGAGAGTAAATGGTCCAAGGTAAAGTGCAATACTTTCATTAATGTCATCAGTTTGCTAATACATGGCCAGGATGATTTTCATTTAGGACTGTTTGCTCAGTAGTATGATACCACAGTGTTTTCTCAACTTAGAGATCCACAAAAGGAGGAAATGTGCCTTAAGTACCCAGTATTTATAGGTACTGTCCTCAGCATTGCATGCTTTCAAAGCCATCTACAGTTCTTTTCAGGGCCAAACATGACGGCCCATGCCTGTAATCCCAGCCCTTTGGGAGGCTAAGGCAGGAAAATGGCTTGAGGCCAGGAGTTTGATACTAGCCAGGGCAACATGGTATGATTTTATCTCTGCAAAAAATAAAAACATTAGCCAGACATGGTGGTACATGTCTATAGTCCCTTCTGCGTGGGAGGCTGAGGCAGGAGGATAGCTTGAGTCCAAGAGTTCGAGGCTACAGTGAGCTATGATCACACCACTGCACTCCAGCCTGGTGACAGAGTGAGACCCTGTCTCAAACAACAACAAAGAGTTATTTTAAACATGAGGTTTTATCTCTGAAAATGAGTTGTACTTACAAAGTTATGAAATCTTAATCATCTTGATAATTTTGTGTAGACTTCCTAGTGCCCTGATGCCAGGCTTTTCATGATAATGAAAATTAATTCTGATCCACTTATGAGAAGTTGGGGGGCAATGAGATAATTTTTTCTTGTTCATTCTGTCCACTTTCTCACCTATGAATGCTGTAGTTGTATAATAGGAAAATGGTTTAAATTATTGGTAATTGAAAAGAGTTGTTCTCATTTTGAACAGGGAATATAAGATTTCATTTCCTCTGATTTCTTTAATGCCTCTAATTTTATATCTGGAAGACTTGTAGGTCATTTCTGATTTGAAAGGTAGAAATGTCATGTACCTAGGGATGTTCTGTAATAAGCTCCTTCTTTTTCTCAAGGCAACATATGTGTTCTTGAAAGCGGCAATTTTGAGTATGCTTCCAGAGGAGGATGTAGTAGCAACTAATGAGAATGTGGTAACTTTATTCAGGTATGTGAGACATTATTTCTATAACAAAGGCCCTGAGGGTATAAAGGGGCAAAATCTCATCTCTACTAAAAATACAAAAAATTAGCTGGGCATGGTGGCATGTGCTTGTAGTCCCAGCTACTTGGGAAGCTTAGGTGGGAGGACTGCTTGAGCCTGGGAGGTGGAGGTTTCAAGTGAGCTGAAATAACGCCATTGCACTGTAGCCTGAGCAACAGAGTGAGACTCTGTCTCCAAAAAAAAAAAAAAAAGACTATGTATATTAACTGTAGCATCAACATCAACATTAGTAAAAGCCATGGCATGATAAATGTCACCTTTTACTGTAAAGTTCATTTCCTTATTTTACAGAAACAACAATTAATGGAAGGGAGTATTAAGATACATTAAAATCTTTTAAATCTCCTTCTCTTTCTTCCACTGCAGACTAAGTTTTCTCCATATCAAAACAATTTATGTGAAAGATGTGATCATTTTTATTTTCAGGAGAAAGCTTTGAGGTCTTGCTCTGTTATAGCTTCTAGGTTGTTGGGATAATGAGAGTTCTAACAATAAATGGTCTCTTCATAAAGATGCTGTTACTTTTAAACTACAAGGATTCCTGTCTGAGACATGCTTCTGACCCCTTCCTCTGACCCCCATCTCACATTTCCACTGCCTTTTCCACTGACAGTAATGAACAAAAATGATGAGACACTCTAGTTTAAAATTCACATCTCCATATTTTGCCCGGAATTAACCTAACATAAGCTTGACTCATATTGGAGGCATATTATTATTTCATGTTATTTTTTCTTTCAGTGACGTAATTGAGTATTTCCTTGAATTCTTTCTCAGCAACTTGTTTGATGCATTCATAAAATTATGCATAAGAAAGTGCTCCCAGGAACATGTAGTCTCCCCATCCTACTGTCATTTTTACCTGCTTATGAATTTCATAATTGGAATTCTGTAGAATTTTAAAAGGAAGTTTGTGAACATGATACATATCCTAAGCTGATTATTTCCCAAACAACCTGTGCTTGGGAAACATTTTCTTAAATTATACGTTAATTGATGGCTATCTTTTGAGCCATATTATTTTATAGATCTGTGCAATACTTGCAAATAGGAGTAGGCGATATACCAGTGTACCCTCTTCTCTCTCCCTGAGTATCCACAACATAAGTAAATACTTTGGACTCTTTCCTGCTTACTCGTACAAATTGCCAGTTGTATACCTAGATTTCCTGGACTGTGTTTGATAGATTTAAGACATTAGCTAAGTTGACTGGAAAGAAATATGTGTCAGTCAGTGGTTCTCAATCTTGAGTGTGCCTCAGAATCACCTGGAGGGCTTATCAAAATCTAGATTGCTCGGCCCCAGCCCTGGAGTTACTGATTCAGTAGGTCTAGAGTAGGGCCTGAAAATTGGCATTTCAAATAGGTTACCAGGTGATGCTGCTGCTGGTGGTCTGTGAAGTTCACTGTGAAAACCACAGGTACAAATAATGTATGTGTTGCTATGACCTTTCTCTGGGGCTGGGCTGGGGCTCTTCACAGACAGGTGGACAGCTTGAAGCAGAGAATTGCCGGGAAATCTATCCCTACTGAGAAGTTTGCTGTGAGGAAGGCTCGGCGTTACTCCGCCTCCTTACCTGCACCTGTGAAGCTCATCTTACCTGCCCTGGTATCTGCTTTTATTTTATTTACTTTTCATGTACTAGAAATAAATTATCTACTCACAGCAGCAGGGAGCATATCTAAATTTGGTTATGAAGTTTAGCTCATTTAAAAACCATTGTAAGTTTTGTTGTAAGTTGAACATTTCTGAATAAATAATTAATAAATAAAAACTGTAGCTAATGGTTTTTGACTAGTTAGTATGCTCCAGGCATTACGATAAAGGCTACTAAAAACATATCGTTTAATTCTTATAACTTTTTGAGTATAGTTAACTCTTAGCCCCATTTTTTAAATGAAGAAATTTAGACAGAAAGAAGTTGATTCCATTGAAGTTGAATTCTAATGCAAGCCACATTATGTAATTTTACCTTTTCTAATAGCCACATTAAAAAAGTAAGAGGAAATAGAAATGAATTTCAAGAATATATTTTGTTTAACCCAGTATATGCAAAATTTTGTCATTTCAACATGTAATTAATAGAAGCTTATCCATGAGATATATACATTCTTTCATATTGAAGCAAGTCTTAGAAATTTAGTGTGTCTTTTACACTTAGAGGACATCTTAGTTTGGTCTAGCTGTATTTCCAGTGCTCAAGAGCCATAACTGGCTGCTGTCTGTTGTATTCTAGCTCCAGCTCACATTCTTAAACTTTATGCCATTTAGGCAAGGCTTCTGTGAAAAACACAATTTCAACTTAAATTTTCTTAATGAAGTCTTCTTCAAAAAATACTGAATATATCAAGTTACTATGACTCTTCTGGTGCTTTAGTTTTTATATAGATAGTCAGCACAGGAAAGCTGTTCAGTGTAACCGATGTCTGCAGTCCTCCACTCTGGGGTTTCCTGAATTTTTTGTTTTTTTTTTTAATTCAGAGTTTATTTCATCATTCCTCTTTGACAGTTATTTAGATTTTTCCAGTTTTTACAATTACACACTACGATGAATATCCTCTTTTTGTACATGTGCATATAATTCTCTGTGAAAGATTTTTTAAAAATGGAATTCCTGGTTCAAGGGAATATATACATTTAATATTTTGGTAGATATTGTTAAAATTCCCCTCAAAAAAAGCTCTACCAACTTAGATAAGTACTGACAGTATTTTACCATTTTAATTTGCATTTCCCTGTGGATGTGGTGGAGCATCTTTTCATGTGTTTCTTCATTTTTATTTTTTCTTTTGTGAATTGTTGTTCATATTCTTCCCTAATTTTTCATTGGGTTGTTGATTGTTTTCTTAGTGACTTATGGGAGCCCTTTACACATTCTATGAGAAAGAACAATGCAGCCCCTCCCTGACAGGGGTCAGACAGGAATTAGCCTGCACCTAGCACCTAGGTCCAGGTGTTTCCTACCTAACACAAACTCAGAACGTCAGCATCAGACAGGCCCATTCGTGACTGTGACTGTGATGGAGCAAGACAAAAATATGACCACTCTGTAATCGTGTCTGAGCACAAGTAAAAACAAGAACACTTGTAAATCACACAAATAACCAAACATCTCCCTCTCCCAGCTCACATGAGAGCCTTCTGTTGCTTAACCAATTACAGCCTTAGCTCCATGCCTGATTCATTTTTATTAAGTGATTTGCACTGGGAAGGTTTTTCTGTCTCACAGAACTCTACTGAAAATTTTCTAGACTATCATCTTTCTTTGCCTTAGTACTTAGATACCAGTGTATACGTAACTGTATCCTGCTTTGACTGTTAAGAACCATAGGGAAGGTTAACTCCCTGCACTTCTTTCTCCAGGTCTAGGGAAGTAGAATGTATAGGAAATTGGCTTGAAATGTTAGTACTGGGATTTTTTTTTTTTTTTTGTACCTAGGAATTTTACCAAAAGCCTATTTTTCATAAAGTCTCAGATATGAGCTTGCCTCCTTCTGATAAAAAGGTTTTATCAATAAAAGGAATTTTTAAAAGATCATCATCAATTTAAAAAAGATTCTGATATTGAATTGAACTCTCACTCTGTTAGCAGCAATAAATTGTTACATGTAAAATTGAAGGTAGAGTGTCATGATCTTAGTTTTCGGTACCATAAGATAAAGATACCTTTGCTGCCATTCTACTTGAGTGTGTCGTCCTCATTTCCACTACTTCCTGCTAAGAGGCTTTTCAAGCTATATTTTTATCATATCTTAAAATTTATTTCCAAGAAGATACTAATTACCCTGCTTACTTCATACCCTTCAAAATATGAACTGCACTATCAGGAACATTAGAAAAATATTTTCAAGCAAAAGCACATTTGCTTTTGATCCAAAAAAATTCTCATCTGGTAGCCCATTAAATATAATCTGTAATGAGAAATCATTAGTTTACATTTTAGGAGCTGTCATTCAGCCATATGGCTTTTAAGTGAATACGTTTTCTGCATATTGGATTGCATTACTGGACCGTCACATGTTTCTAATGGTATAAAAGATCCTAAGCCCAGTAAAATATTCCAGTGTTTATATCCAGTGATATTCTTGGAAACATTTTATGTAAACAACTGGCAGACATTTAAAAATATTTTTCTTTACTTAAAAGTAACAACAAAAGTTTACATTAAACAGAATTATTATTCATAGTATCGGTTTAAAATATTTATTTCTGCATCTGTATTCTGTTACCTTCCAAAAGAATTAAATGCTTGTAGATATTTAATAAATATTTGTTATATGAATGAGTTTTAATTTTTGGTAAAAATATATATACTGAATTGCTTCACAGTATAAAAGGCAAAAGTAAAGGAAAATGATCTGTAAATATTGTCTTGAGGTTCCTAGAAACCAAGGCAAAACACATGAACATTGTTTGGGGATCATAAAGGACATTGAATAACCTCATATAACTGCAAATGGTTTTCATTTTTCCTCATTAGGAAATGATGTATGTCTGGAATGGTTTTTCAATAGTGAGCAAAAGAAAAGACCTTTCTGAAAATCTGTTGGTAACTGTTGAAAAAGCTGAGGCAGCTTTACAAAGTCAAAGTAAGTATACACAGTAAGCACCGAGGAGCCTTTGTCTCTGCTCCATGACTGCTCTCCTGTCTTTTCCCTGTGCACATCTGCCTACATTAATTTGTGTACATCACAAGGACAAAGAGCTTGAGCTGCAGGGGTCTGGGTGATTGCAGTCAAATGCAGGGAGGAATGATACACACTGCAACTGCATGAACCTTGGAAACAGCTTGCTAAGAGAAAAAGGCCAGGCCAGCCATAAAAGACCACATATTATATGATTCCCTTTACACGATACTCAGAATAGGGAAATCTATAAAGACAGACAGCAGATGAGTGGTTGCCTAGGGATGGAGTATGGAAGTTAGGAGTTATGATAGCTTTTTGGGGAGGGAGGTGATGACAATGTTCTACAGTTGACTGTGATGATGGCTGTACAACTCTGTGAATATGCTAAAAACCATTGAATGGGATACTCTCAATGGGTGAATTGTATGGCATGTGAACTGTATCTTAAAACTGTGACGAAAAAGATGAAGGGAGGAAGCCCAGCATTGGAATTTTAGAGCAGCACAAGGAAACGTGCACTTTCCTCTGGGTTGAGTTTGCTGTGACTCTTTCTATGCCTCCTTATTGCTGTCTAACCATTAGTGTGTTTCTGCAGACACAGGGAATAGTTTTCAAGGTGAAATGTTATCACAATTTATTCTACCCATTACATTTGGTTGTGCTAGAGGCCACATTTCAGTTTACCGGAAGCAGCTGATGTGGTAAAAGGAGAATCAGAATCAGGCAGTCTGGGCTTATAGTCCCAGCTCTGCCATCAGACTCTGGGTATCACCTCTGTTTTCTTGTGAAGTGGGAGGAGTGTTGGACCAGATGCTATCCAAAGTTGTTTCCTTGCCCTGACATTTTTTGATTCTGTATTTTTAAGAGGGGTAAACCATGCCATAAGTGATAGCCTTTGTTGTATTTCTTTTCAATGCCAAGTCACTTAGGTATTACCCCAAGAGAAATGGTCTTTTGTAATATTCTAACCACATAAGTAAAATGAAAACTTCTGTGATGATAAACATGGTAAAAGGCATAGAAATTCAGGAATGGTGGGGAAAAATTTTAACAGTTAACTCATTTTTCTTAACTGGAAAAAGATGGGCACTCCAGGAGCCCAGCCTACTGTCTATTTGAGCAAGCTCTTCACCACCCCCAGCCCCCCGTTGGGTGGGGGCAAAATTCGAGGGGAAATATATTTTATCGGACTATGCTAGTAAAATGAAGTGGAAATTTAGAAAACCAAGTCACTCTCCTCCACCCATTCCTTTTTCTCTTAATGACATGCTGAGATGATAGGCTTTAGAGATATTTAAGCAGGGCAGGGGGGAGCTGAGACAGACAGACAGACAGACATGCCATACTTACCCACAGTTTTGGCTTTGTGTGTCCTCTCTCTGGGTGAAATAATTAGTTTATTTTCTGAAGATCACCTTTGCCAGATATTTCATGTGAAACTTATGATGACCTCTTCTAGGACTTCTTTTATGCAAGATTATTTCCTGTTCTTCTTCCCACCTTGAACTGTTAGGACAGTTTAGTAATTAAGCTCCTATCCTTCAGAGCAGGGAAGAAAAAGTCCGTAATTGGAAGATGGAGAGAAGTTGGAAAATGGGGAGAAGTTGTAAACCTGAGGTTACATCATCTTCCACCCCATCCCCCACCCCCATTATTGGAAACTGGATGTGTATTGGCTTCTCCTAGCTTTGCAAGTGTGTCTAAAGTAAAAGATGGTAGAGGATACAACTGATCTTCTACTCTGCAATACTCTGGCCATAGTTATTAAATGCTGGCCATTGATACAAAAGATAGAACTTTGAAGACAGAACAGAATTTGGTGACATCCCTGGAGTCAGCATTTGATATTAATTCCAATAGTGTTTCATTTGAAATCTAACTAAATTCAACATGTAACCAGAAGTTCCACTTTGACTAATTTGCTTAATGAAATTATATAGCAAACATTATGAGAGTTATGTAAAAGAGAAAGTGATACTGACTTTATGACTTTTTACTTTCTAAATCTATTTTCAGATTTTTCTCTTGGGGCCATTTCAGCTAGCTTATAAAAATTTCAGCACAGATACTTTTTGTAGTTTGGGCTTCAAACTTCCCTATTTCTCAGCCTATCCACCATAAAAGTTCAGCAGATCTTTTGTCATAAAATTGTACTCTAGTAGCTTTATCATGTAATTTTCTTTGACTGTTAAATGGAAACATATTACATGTGTGTTGTGTGTTGAAATGTTCATCTATGAACACATTCATGAGGTTGAAAATCATGACAAAGCATTTATACTTCAAGGGAAAATAATCATCTGCTAGATAATGGTCTGTAGTTGGAGGAAATAATGATTTTGCCATCTAAGGTTTTTGGAGGAATATAGTATTTTTGAACCCACTTGCCATATGCCTAACTCAAGTTCGTCATAGAAGTTACATGCGGCTTTACTGGTATTTTAACTTCCCATGATGTTATGTCTGTTCCTCAACAAAATCATCATTCACAGAGCACCAGAATGTTGTCATAACACAAACTGTCGATACAATGCTACAGGAAACTCAGTAGAATGCACAAAAATGATACTACAAGCTAGCATCCAATATGGACCCTTTGGTTTTGGTTCTAGGTCCTAAAAGATATTACTTCTTGAATGTCTGTTTTAACATCTGTGATGAAAAGCAATGGATAGAATTTTATTTTGGTAGAAAAATGATTCTAAATAAATAATAGAAAAGGTAATGTGTTATTGATACCTGTGGTTTTCTGGGTGAATGACCTATCAGAGCTTGAAAGTTAGAGGTGAATATTCAGTTTTCAGCACCTAGAAGTAACCCCTTTCTGGTTGGTTAAGTAGCATCGTTAATCTCCATAGACAAGTGGTTTACCATCTTAACTGCCAGCATGTGTTAATGATGATTTCTGAGGTTTGTGCTGAAAGCAGGAGGATTTCAATAGGAGGGACTCCCAGGGCCTCCTGTGTTCCCTTTACTGCCGTCCTCTCTACTGTCACAGCCTGAAATGTGTAAATTGTCATTCTGTCTTGGAATAACGTTGTACTTGCCTGTAACTTGCAAAAAAATTTCCAAAGTGTAAATGTGGAATGGCTACCTTTGTCAGATAGATGTCACACATAATATGGTTCCTTCTGTTTAACACACATTTGCCTTGGGCTGTAGAAGGCAGAGAGCATTTTCAAAAGGGAAAAAGTGGTGAAAAAATCCTTGACATTTTCCTCAAGCAGTTAGAAGTTTGTGGAGATTTTAGGTGCCCTTCATGTACTTCAGAACCATTTTGTTTAATCTTATGGCATAGTTTCCCCCAAAAAGAACACAACCTGGGAGAACTGATAAGTTGTAAACATGATGATCTGGAGAGGGTATTCTACTTCCTGAATTTTTAATGGGGATAAGGCCATCTGCTTCTCCATATGGAAGTGTTATCCTCTCCTGTACTGAAGCCAACACAGAAGCCAAACAACAGGAGGAGGCAGCCTTCTTGTTCCTCATGGCTTTACCTTTTATAGAATTAATAAAGCTCTTTATTTAGAGCTCAGATTTCCGGTTGTTCTATCTAAGGTCACAAAGCTCAGAGTGTGACCACCTAAAGAATATTTTAAAGTGAATAGAGTGAACTCCTTGATAAAATGATTGTTCTGATATAGTAAATTCAGCATTGTAGGAATGTATATATATATCAGATGGGGTCTTGCTCTTTCACCCAGGCTGCAGTGCAGTGGCGCCATCATAGCTCACTGCAGCCTCCAACTGCTGGGCTCAAATGATCTTCCTGCCTCTATCTCTGAATAGCTGGGACTACAGGCACGTGCCATCATGCCCAGTAATTAAAAAAATTTTTTTTGTAGAGACAGGGTCTCATTGTATTGCCCAGGCTGGTCCTGAACTCCTGGGCTCAAGTGAGCCTCCCACCTTGACCTCCCAAAGCATTGGGATTACAGATGTGAGCCACTGTGCCCAGCTCTTTTCATTTAAAATAATTTCATTGTATTTTATTTAGTGAGGCATAACAAATGCTAAAAAATTTTCCTTATTTGTAAATGATCCCTCTGAAACTTTGTTCTTTCTCTTAATTAAGATCTTAAGGCCGGGCGTGGTGGCTCACGCCTGTAATCCCAGCACTTTGGGAGGCCGAGGTGGGCGGATCATGAGGTCAGGAGATGGAGATCATCCTGGCTAACACGGTGAAACCGCATCTCTACTAAAAATACAAAAAATTAGCCGGGCGTGGTGGTGGGCACCTGTAGTCCCAGCTACTCGGGAGGCTGAGGCAGGAGAAGGGCGTGAACCCAGGAGACGGAGCTTGCAGTGAGCTGAGATTGCGCCACTGCACTCCAGCCTGGGTGACAGAGTGAGAGTCCATCTCAAAAAAAAAAAAAAAAAAAAAAAAGATCTTAAAAAGTATTTTTCTTTGTATGTTTTTTGTTTTAAGATTTTAACAGCTTCTCTGTGGATGATGAGTGCTTAGTGAAGTTACTTAAAGGATGTTGCCTCAAGAACTTACAGCGGCCCTTGCAAGCTGAACTATGTTACAGTCATGTTGTAGAAAGGTAAGACCAAGCAATAAAACCAACCCAAGTGCAAATTGTGGTTTCAGGGGAATTGCTGTGAGAAAGTGATGCAAAATGCTTTTATCTCTTACTGCTAAACTCTTACTTGGTGTTACCAGAAAGAAAATCCAGTAGTGTATTGTTGTTGTTGTTGTTTCTCGTGAACAAAATTATTGTCTAGGTGGAACATGACTTTATGTATTTCTACTTGGTGTTTAAAGATGACTTATAAAAACTGTATTTATAGCTCAACTAACAGGTGTCTAGCCAAACTCTGGCAGCATCATACTGAACCTCTGCTAGTAATTAATTTTTTTATTTTGTACATATTTCTTTAGTTTTTCTTTTCTTTTCTTTTTTTTTTTTTTTTTTTTTTAAGAGATGAGAGACTTTCCTTGTTGTCCAGACTGGAGTGCAAGTAGTACAATCATGGCTCACTGCAGCCCGGAACTCCTGGGCTTAAGAGATACTCCCAGCTTAGCCTCTTGAGTAGCTGGGACTACAAGTGTGCACTACTATGCCTGGCTTCTGATACTAATTTAATTCATGCATTTATTTGTCCATTCATTTATTCCACGGATATTTGAGCACCCACTATATGCCAGAGACTGTGCTGGATTCTAGGGATTCAGAGCTGAGTAAACAGACTTGCCGTCACCGTGATAATAATTTGGCAGGAAAGAGAGGCATGTGATGAGCACTCTGTCTCTCTTTTGGCAAAGAGCAGTTCTTCTGTATATAATTGAGTTTTGTTCTGGTTTTATTCCCCCTCAATAGTGTTGATGATGATGTCCTGCTCCATTACTAACCATAGAGTTGAATCAGGGTTCTGATGCCTGGCCCTTTTCTCTGTATCACAAATGCAGTATTTACAGGGACCAGATACGTAACCTTACTTAATCAGGCCGGCTGAGTGGTGGCAGGAATAGGATTGGTAGGCTATGTAGGTCAGGGTATTTTCTCTGAAGGGTGTAGCGACACTCCTCAGCTCTATTTGATTATTGCTTTGCACAGTGTGGGCCCAGTAGCAATGATCCCTACCATTTTTCATGAAAAGCCTGGAATCTGGATTTTATGTAAAATCACCTCATTTTAAAATATTGGCTCAAATTTTTTGAAAATATTCTGCAAGCCAAAACAATCACAGCCATAGACTGCTGGTGGACATCCTGTGCTCTGTGTCACATGCCCTTCCATCCGTGGCCACCTGATCCCCTTCTTCCTGACAGTATTGATGGGAATATAGGAGGACTGGTGCCCCTATAAGACTAAAGAGAAAATATCTACTTCCCAAATGTACTGTCTTTAGTAATATTCTGTAATTAGTAAACATGTTAAAGAAATATCTATTGAATTCTATTTTATTAGTGTTTCTATAAGGATTAAAAGGATGATCAAAAGGATGACCTATTGTGCTGTTTTTTTGGTATGTGAATCTCATAGTGAATTGTTTGCTCATGTGCTTTATAATTGTGGATTGTGAACTCACCTTCGTTGGAGTTTTATCTTGAGGTTCCTATGAGGCTATATTGAAGAAGAGTTGCTCTACAGTGATTTTGCATTTTATTTCTGTCAGGTACCCTAAAGGCTTTTTCTGCCCAGGGCCTCTTTCATGTTAATTTCATTGCTTACTTCTTGGATCATTTAGACAATGTAAATTTGAATTGCACATTCAATGTGGGCAGGCCTATTGGTTATTAATTTCCTAAGGAATTCTTTTTTCTTCTCATTGAAAGTGCTGGCCAAGGAGACAACTGTCTTTGTCTTCCTCTTTTGCCAGTGAGTGGGTTTGTTCTAATCTGCCTTTCTCTTAAGGAGTAGTCCTGTAAGGATCCCAGCTTTAAATAGAGGTCTCAGTTTCAGCTCCCTGCTTTCTGTGGGCCCAAGACCTCATCTCCTGCATGGACATTTGGATACAAAGCCCTTGACTCAGATGGAGGCAGACCGCAGGGCTCATTCAGCATCATCCCACATATGTAGAGTCTCCCTTTTTCAATTCTAGTTGTTTTTGGCACTTGAGGGTTTTTTCTTATGTTCTGGTGAGCTAAGCTATGCATTTGAAATGGTGTTAGTTATATTTTTTTTCAGTGCTTTTGCATGTTTTATAACCAGAGAGTTCTCATAATAGTGCTGAAAACAGAAGTGTTGACCATTTCTTTATTGGCCTTTTAAAGCATTATAAGACTTTAAAATACAAAGGGAATTGAACCTTAGTTTAAAAATAATACAACTTTCTTATTTCTAAATGGAGCCATTTTCTGAACACATTCGTGTTCAGAAAGATGATCTTGCCGTTTCTAGGGTTAATCTTTAAAGATCCGTATGTGCTGATTTACTTAAGAGACAGCGATAAACCATCAGTGCTGGGTTTACATTAAGGAATAAAAGATTAATATATGAAAAGAACATTATTTATTGCCATAGTTTAATGAGTTCCATAACTATACAATGGCCACCTTTCTATGATAATAGACTTAGTGTTGCACATGTTTTCTGAAGAATGGGAATAATATATATTTAGAAAAATGTGTATTTCTTGTTCTGTTAAGATTTACTTGCTTTTCCTCTGTTCTTTCAGTGAAAAGCTACTGAAGTATGACCACTACCTAGTGCCGTTCACTCTGTTTGAATTGGCATCTTTGTATAAAAGCCAGGGGAAAACTGACAAGGCCATAAAGTTCCTAGAAACTGCAAGGTAAGTGTTGAAGGCAGCTTTTCCTTGATTGTTATGGAGTCAGAAATGTCAATACTGCTCTAATAACAGCAGTAACATTATATACTTAAAAATTAACAATGTCAAATTAGTAATAATGCTACTTTTGCTAACTTCTGGTTGATTTATGCTCATGGCTTTTGCTGTAATTGTGCTGTTTCCAACCCTCTTACTGCCTCACCCTGTGACTATTTACAGATATGATTATGGGCATCTATTTGAAAGATTTCTAACTTATTTTATTATATCAGGGGTTGGCCAGCTTTTTGTGTAAATGGCTAGATAGTAAATATTTTTAGCTTTATAGCATAAAGTCTCCATTGCAACTACTCCATTATATCAAAAGAAGTCGTAGAAGGTAATATGTAAATAGATGGGTATGTTTAGATTTGGTCCTTGGGTCCTAGTTTGCCAACCTTCAGTGTATTCAACCATACCTATTATTTCCTTGAAGAGCCATTGATCTTGTGAAGCTTGCAAATCTTACCCAGACTCTGTCTTTTCTGTTTATTGCGGCAGTTTCAAAGTATTTTTATCATTCTGGCAGACAATAGCTTTTAGACCTATGGTCATGGATCACTTAGGTAAGGCAAAAACCCTGTGGCCTGTTTGCCTTGAACACTTCCTGCGGTAGAGAAAGAATGCCAGACTAGCTCTAGGTCATAAACAGTGATTTGTCCATTTATTCAAATTCAGCAGTTATTCACTGAGCACCTACTATGAGTCAGACACTAGTAAAGGCTTTAGAGAGACAACTATAAACTAAGCAGGCAATGTTTCTGCTCTGTTAGCCAGAGGGAGATATTACATAGACAAGAAAAATATCAGTGGTATATGTTTGCTGAGATTTATAATATGATACATGGTGCCTGGGTGTTACTTCAGGATAGATTGATTCTGAAATATTTCCTTGAGGAAATGATGTTGTAGCTGCGATTTGCATAATTAAAGCCAATCTTGAGATCAGTCATCAGAAATCAACCAACTAGGTAGGGAGCATTCCTGACAGAAATCACAGTTAGTGAACATCTGCATTGAGGAGGTTGAGCCACTGGGTCAATGATGATGCTTTTTGCTGTGCTGGGGAATACTTAAAAGAATATATTTGGGGAGAGAACGAAACATACTTCTGTTCAGACCATGATTCTTTAAGATGGCTATTAGGTACTCATATTAGGTAGATGGCAAGTTGGCGTTCATACTTAGCATGAAGTTCAGTGGTAAGGTCAGGGCTGAATGTAGAGATTGCAGTCAACAGCACAGAGATAATGATATTTAAAGCAATGGCGTGTGATGAAGTCATTTTGTGAATGTTCTATAGTTAGAGAAAGAGGTCTAGCACAATGTCTGGGATATGCCATCTTCTTAGACATTAAATGATAAGATTAAGAAGATTAAGAGAGTTAGGAAGACATCTAGGAAAGCCAACCAAATAGTGTTTCAAGAAGAAGAGCATGGTCAGTTATGAGGGCAGCAACTAAGAAGTCAAACAAGGTAAGACCAGAAAAGTGGCTGCTGAATTTGGCAGCATGAGTATCGTTGGTGACCTTGACAAATGAGGTGACAAACAAAATGGAGTCAGCTACTTTAGGCAACTCTTTTAGGATGTTTGCTGTGAATAGAACATCGTAATGGGGCAAAAGCTTTACGGGCATGGTAGAGCCAAGGAGGGCTTCCTTAAAATATTTATATATAGGTGATATGAGAGCAAGTTGCTTTTAAAGTTAATTTGTTGGGAGTATGACCAATATTTCATGTGTTAGATATAGATATTTTCAAATCCAGCTATTGGAAAATTATGGATTATAAATACTGCTGTCCCAAATATTCATTATTTGAATATACAGTGTATAATAAGGCAACTTTATAATGATAAAAATAAAAGACTAGTAACTCACTGCTAAAAAGCAGTGAAAAGCCTCCACTAACTCAAGACAATACTGACAATTCAAACATAAAGATGCTTCTCAGTAATTCCAAGACTATTATCTGCACTTTCCCTTTACGTATTAGGAGCTTTGCAAAGTTGCCCACATTGGTGGCATTTAGGAAAATACTCAATTCCATCCATTGGTAAACTCCAGTAAGATATTGATTTTAGTTTATGAATAATACATTTTACTAACCCTCATCAAGATTACCAGTGAGTAGCCCTTATACCTGTTCAAAATGAAGGGCTATAGAAATAAGTGCCACTGTAAAGAAAGCAGTTATAGCTCACCCATGGGCCAAGGCAGTATGTAAAAGTATTCCATTTTTCTGATTCTTAACAATTCTGGTAAAGGGAGGTCAACATAAATGCTCTTAGGCAGGTTTTAAATAATCTTTGGATTTCTATGGACCCCTTTAAAGACATTGGCCTAATTATTATGTAATTATTGGCCAAACCATTGATATTTACATGTGAGAATTGGAATAAGTAATTTTGACGTCATTAAGCAATTCTGCTGCCTTTGTTGCAGTTGTTTCATTTGAGTTTCTTGAGTGATCGATCATGTGATCATGCTAACCATGTTTATATGCACCTACCTTAAAATTTTCTGGTTTAAGAAAGGAAGTCTAATTATTTAGGACTAGTTCACAAAATTTGTACAGCCCTTCTCACAACTTCTTGCTATGCTTGTGAATGATTTGGTAATTAAGCAGAACCTTGCTACTCAAAGTATGACCTTTAGATGACCACCAGGAAGCTTCTAGAAATGCAGATTATTGCAGTTCCCCCCAAAACCCCCCAACAGAACCAGAATCTGCATTTTACTAAGATCTACTGTTATGTATATTAGAGTTTGAAAGTAAGTAAGTAGATCAGAGAGAGGAATGGGAGAGTGGTGGTACCTGGTATATAAGGACATTTTGACTGTACAATTTTATTGTTATTGTCTTCAGGAACAACTACAAAGATTACTCCTTGGAGTCCAGACTACACTTCAGAATTCAGGCAGCTCTTCACCTCTGGAGAAAACCTTCCTCAGATTGATCAGAAGTTGAAGGATGGAATTTTCCCTCAATTACTATCGGCATCTGCTATAGATTCAACCTTATATTAAAGTGGAAAAATGATCTTGTGAATAAGAGACAAAAAACCAGTTTTTTTGTCAATATTTTCTATCATCTGAGAGATTTACTGTTGGTCTACATAATTTTTTTTCCTATGGAATGGCATTCTATATTATCTAGAAAATTCTTATATTTTGCCTCCCCCAAAAGAATTTCATATTATTTGAATTAGGGGGTGAAGAAGTCTTTTGAAAGACTTGCAGATGCAATAGTCTAATTAGATTATTTATTTTTTTAATGTGGAAATTAATATTGTTTAGCAAATAGCTTACAAGTTGAGCCAATTTTGGATTTGTTGGGTAGCTAAACTTCAGAGATATTTTGTTGCCTAGTATTTAAATTTCAGAAGATAAATAAATATCATTTCATTTAAAATAGCTTAATAGTGACCTTCAGAAGACTTCTGAAAAGGACAGTCTGAGAACATGAACACAGATGGGATATAATGTACTTCATGGGTTGAAGAGACCTGTCTCTATAAAGGATGATGCAGTATTCAGTTAGTGGTTTTTTACTCTTCATTTGATTAAAGGTGGTGACATTTTGGAGAGACTGATTTTGAATGTACTTAAGTCTATTATAATAACAAAATTCAAAAACCCCTGTGTATCTAAAGGGAAGGAAGTGTCATATTTTAGGAATTTTTCTTAACCTTAGCAATGAGAGCCTAAAATACATACATGGATTATTTTTCTTCTAGGAAGTAAATTTCCTGCTGCTTTAAATGATGTGTAAAATATCAATAATTTTTACACTTAAGATGTTGGTAAGACCTAGTTTTCTAATCTCTCTAGCACTGTGATGTCTCCTTATAGATAATCTGGACCTTGCTTAGTCCTTTAGTTGGGAAACATAATCAGGGCATAGAGCAGAAGAGAGCTTGACACTCCTTGTGGTCCTGGTTCTGCTACCCATTAGCGATTAGTGAGGGGACCTTTAGGGAGTCCACTGTGCCCTGTGTGTCACCATATTTTCTTCTGTGAAATCTAGATTAAAGAACAGATGACTTTCAAGGTCTTTTTCAGTTTTATAACTGTGAGTGTATGTATTAGGTATTTATTTTCAACAAATGACTTTAAAATGTTGAATGCAAACCATTCCCACTTGGAGCGTTTTATTTTTCAATCATCATCATTGCCCCCAACTCCCCACATGTATGTGTTGTGGCATCCAGAGTGAGAAAAGACAATTTATGAGTTGATGAATCTGGGCCTTATTTCTGTTTCCATTTTGAAGAATAACTTGTCACAGAAGCCTCTGCAGTTTAACAGAAGGAGCCACATATTGGGAGTCACGAGTTCATCTCTGTGGGTTAATAGTTCCATGACACGGAGTAAGTAGCTCAGCTTTTCAGGGGTTCAGTTGCCCCCCCAGTATGGATAGCGGTGTAGTATTTGGTACTTGTGAGGGCTCAATTAGATAAAACATATGATAGCTTTTTGTAAACTGTAAAAGGCTATACAAAAGTATGAATTATTATAATAATTATGGTTTTTTATGTCTGGATTACAGTATCAACACAAAAGTATTGGCTGATACTGTGGTCTGTGTTGTAAAATGAAAGAAGTGTAGAAATTCAAATACCTTTCTGTGTATTCATGGGTTCGATGTTGACAGTAGGCTACCCAGGTTATATGAACCTGCTCCTGCCGTTTCCTGCCACATGGACCTGTATCAAGCAGTGTGTGGCTTGTTTTCTTCAAGGTACTGATTATTGACCAACACTGAGGATGTATATCCAATGAAAGATGATTACTAGAACTCAAGTCAGATTACCACCCCTTCAGATACTATGGCGGTAGATATCAATGTGTTATTAATAATACAACTTTAGGTACAGACAAAATAGAAAATAAAATTAACTGTCATTATAATTAGTAGTGGGAAATACATAAAAAATTATTTGTGTATAGCTTTGGAAAAAAGTTTATAAAGTTCTTAGAAGAGCTTTGGTAACATTATTTTTGAAAGCATACACCCACATTGTGACTATGGGTATACTGAGCATATATTCTTACATTGTTACTGTGAGAAGCTGCAAGTCAGAGCTGCAAGTCAGTAAAAAATTCTTTTTTGGGTATAAAATGAAACAATTTTAAGCTTAGAGTGACCATTTTTATTTTAACTCTGCATTACTAAACAAATATAAAAGAAATTCATCTCCATTTAAAAATCTTTTTTGTTATTTATATTTTGTTTTATTTTTGTTTCCTGTTCTTTATGCAGTTACCTGATACTATGGACAGTATATCCAGTGGATCTTTTAGTACTGTAATATCAAAATGCTACAAATATTTATGTTTCCTGCTATGTTCAAGATATTGTAGTGGCACCAACTTCTTGGGCATCAGCTAATATTGCATTTTGGAGTCATTAGGGTGTTCTGTGAAGAATGAATACTGAAGTGACAGTTTTATCTAGTTTTTTGAGGGGCATTTATGATGGGGTTGGGTTGCCATTGTGTCTGACAGTGCAATTCATGTAGTTCCTGGCATAATTGCCTTTTTTTTTCTTAATGGAGAGTCAGGGTTCCGATTGGTGCTGTATAAATTTAAGTAACTTTGTGCTTTGTAGGAATGGTGACAAGGAAGGCATGATTTCCCCCTGACAATGAATGAAAGGTGAACTGTATCAGCTCTTATCTGAACATATATGTTAATGTTTTCTATGCTCCCTGATACAAGAAGTTTCCAAGTTATATAGGAAAATTAAGTCCATTGATCCTGTCTTTATCCTCAGAGGGCAGAAATGGGACAAGTGCATAAAGGCTGTAGGAAGCTGAATTCCACATTAATCAGTGCCAAGGAAGATTTTTCATTATCGGAAAACCCAACAGTCTAAAATCAATAACCAGTTCTTCTGCAAAGGGGTGAGTTTAAGCAGGGCTAATGTGACTGCCATTTCTGCCTGTCCTACAAGCTTAGACTAGTTGAACTTTGAGGTCACTCTATGATTCTTTTATTAGGGCTTCAAATCAGCAGGGAGTGTGTAAAGAAAAAATGCTCCCCACCACCATTTCAAATAAAAGTGAATGTTTTCTCTTTCAAAGCTACTATTAGAGGTAGTTGTGATAGATACTAACAATCCCCGGTGTTAATACTTTCCACTCCTTTTATTTTATTTTATTTTAATTGTATTTTATTGAGACAGAGTCTCGCTCTGTTGCCCAGGCTGGAGTGCAGTGGCGTAATCTCGGCTCACTGCAAGCTCCTCCTCCCAGGTTCACGCCATTCTCCTGCCTTAGCCTCTCAAGTAGCTGGGACTACAGGTGCCCGCCACCACGCCTGGCTAATTTTTTGTATTTTGAGTAGAGACGGGGTTTCACCGTGTTAGCCAGGATGGTCTCGATCTCCTGAACTCGTGATCCACTCCTTTTTAAAGTGAGTCTAGTCTGTTGATCTTCATAAATAGGAGGGTTTTCCTCCAGCTTGGACATTAAAAATAATTTTTTAAAAGGTCTTTGTGGCCAACTGGAAAATCTGGAATTATCTAATGCTTCATTCATTTCCCTCCCTCTATTTCTGTTTTTTTTTTTTTTTTTTTTGTATTTATACTCTCATATTTAGAAATCTTAAATTCAAATACATTTAGTTAAAATGAGTTAAGGAAGACTCCAGTGATGTTTTAATACCCTAATCGATTTTGTGATTCCTTGGGCCTGGAATGGATCTTAGAAAATTACCTCGTCCTCATGAGCCTGTAAACTGTGTTGTTTCCCCTCAGTCTTGCTCTGTCCAGTACAGTAGCCCCTCGCCACACATGGCTGCAGAGCACCCGGAATGTCTTACAGCACATGTGGGAATGGTGTTGAATGCTGAGGAAGCATTCACTCATACGTGCTGTACTTCTTAAAGGCCTCCCAATAGCCTGCGTTCTGGAGTTCTGGCTTTTACTTGCTGTCTACTATGATCACCTGATTTGTGCTTCACATACATATCTGTGAAATTTGCTTTTTCTATTTAAAGTGCCCTTAAACTTTCATTTCATCGTGTTTATCTGCAGATGATCAGTGTCATTGGCATATTTGAACATTATTCTGCCCTCCCTTTGCCAAACTCCTTACGTACTAGATTAAGAAATTTTATTTTTGAGATGATGATTTTAATTTGATTTTACATTCTTTTTTTACAAAGTACAGTTGTTAGAATTATAGAAGAGTGATTCACATCTTTGAGAAGATAGATTTTGTGATTAATATATATATTTTTTGAGACAGAGTTTCGCTCTTGTTGCCCAGGCTGGAGTGCAATTGCACGATCTAGGCTCACTGCAACCTCTGCCTCCCAGGTTCAAGCAATTCTCCTGCCTCCGCCTCCCAAGTAGCTGGGATTACAGGCATGTGCCACCATGCCCAGCTAATTTTGTATTTTTAGTAGAGATGGGGTTTCTCCATGTTGGTCAGTCTGGTCTCGAACTCCCAACTTCAGGTGATCTGGCCGCCTTGGCCTCCCAAAGTGCTGGGATTACAGGCGTGAGCCACCGTGCCTGGCCCAATATTTTCTAAGATAAAATTATTCTGAGAAATCTAGTGGAAACTTTTCAATTGCTTTGTTATTAATGTTTCAACACTGACTTTCTCAACTAGGCCAGTATTACTATTTAAAAGGTTTTTAGAGGCTGGCCATGGTGGCTCACGCCTGTAATCCTAATACTTTGGGAAGCCAAAGTGGTGGGGGGGGGGGTCACTTGGGACCAGGGGTTTGAGGCCAGCCTGGGCAATATAGTGAGACCCTGTCTTTACAAAAAAAAAAAAAAAAATGAACTGTGCATGGTGGAGTGCACTTGTAGTCCTAGCTACTAGGGAGACTTAGGTGGGATAATTGCTTGATCCCAGGAGTTTGAGGCTACAGTGAGCTAAGATCATGCCGCTGCACTCCACCCCAGGTGACAGAGTGAGACCCTGTCTCAAAAAAAAAAAAAAAATTATATATATATATATATACACATATATATATATATATATATATATATATATAAAAAGGTTTGTGGACACATGTTACCCATTTAGAGAATAATTTATTTTTGAATGTGTATGATACCTAAGTGATATGCATATATATAATTAAGACATTTTAAATCTCTTCAGATATTTCTTCATAAGATACACGTATCTATAGATAGCTATATACAAAACTACTTACAAATAATAAATAGACATTGTTTTATACAGTTCTTTCCAAAGAAATACAGGATTTTTTCTCCAAATCCTTCCTCACCGAGTCCAGTTATTTACATATTTTTGTCTTTAAGTGTTAGACTGCTTGTTTCTGCTGCGTATTGTTGGTAGTTTTGTCTTTTATACATTTGCTGTTAGTTATTTTGAAATGTTGAAATGTAATGAAAAGGACACATCAGAATTTATCATCAGGGAAGATATCTTTTATGTTGAGCAGCTGCTATCTGATCTTGACAGACTCTCCTCTTAGAGGACTGTTGAAGTCCATTCTAGTCATTTTGTAACTTCATAACTGCAGAAAGAAATGATGCAAGGACTGTTTAGTGGACTGAGATGGCTGAGCAGGTTCTTGGCCTGAATTATCCAGAGGATATAAGTGGATCTAGCTTCAGAGGAAGTCTACACCCCATTCCCTTCTGCTTACAATGTACCCATGGTATGTGTTTAGCACAGTAATACTGTAACAGGACATTGCATGGAAAAATCAAAGCAGCTGGCTCACTGTATTTAGCTAAAAAGAATGCCTACAGATTGGATATTTAATAGGGAAAATTAAGGCACTTTAATAACAGACTTCATTATGTAAAACTTGTTGAACATTAACATACAATACACCTTGTATATTAATGCCATAGTTTTTAGAAACACTAATTTAAACAACAAATTTAAGGGATGCTGGCATATCCCAGTGACACCTTCAGTTTTATTGCTGCTTAGTATTTTCTAGTAAATTAGTTTTAATTATTGGTAGTCTGTTGGGCACCATTTGGGAAAGAAATAAATTGGTCTCGGTGTAGCAGACTTATAGCCAAAAACTTTGAATAAAAAATGAGTATAATAAAGAATATTTCATTTTTAAAGGAATTGTATTATTTTGAAGTGCTGCATGGTTGATATGGTTTTGTTGTGTCTCTACCCAAATCTCTTATTGAACTATAGTTCCCATAATCCCTACGTGTCCTGGGAGGGACCCAGTGGGAGGTGACTGAATCATGGGGGTAGTTTTCCCCATGCTGTTCTCATGATAGTGAGTGAGTTCTCATGAGATTTGATGGTTTTATAAGGGGCTTTTCCCCCTTTGCTCAGCACTTCTCTTTCCTGCCACCCTGTGAAGAAGAAGGTGCCTTTCTTTCCCTTTGCCTTCCGTCATTATTCTAAGTTTCCTGAGGCCTTCTCAGCCATTGCAGAATTGTGAGTCAATTATACCTCTTTTTTAAATAAATTATCCAGTCTCAGATATTTCTTCATAGCAGCGTGAGAATGGACTAATACAATGGTCTTACTCAATTTGAAGGTATGACACTCTTTGCTTTGGAAATCATGTAGACATTTTAAGTCATTCCTATTTTTAATGTAGACAGACGTCCAGGTAGCAATTTTGGGGATAATAAATGAGTTCACCCTTTTTTTTTCTTTTTTTTCCTGAGACAGAGTTTGCTCTTGTTGCCCAGGCTGGAGTTTAATGGCACGATCTTGGCTTACCACAACCTCTGCCTCCTGGGTTCAAGCAATTCTCCTGCCTCAGCCTCCCAAGTAGCTGGGATTACAGGCATGTGCCATCACACCCGGCTAATTTTTGTATTTTTAGTAGAGACAGGGTTTCTCCATGTTGGTCAGGCTGGTCTCGAACTCCTGACCTCAGGTGATCTGCCCACCTCAGCCTCCCAAAGTGCTGGGATTATAGGCGTGAGCCATCATGCCCGGCCGAGTTCAGCTTTTATTCACATTTTTTCCCCAAAGTGATTTATTCTTCAAAGTAGACAGTTATGTTCTATAGAGTGTTTTGTTTTTTCTTTAAGAAAATAATTTACATAAACAGAGATTATGGTAAACATTTTGAATCTTAGGCTGTTGGTTAAATTTAATGGTTTAAGCACTGTTGGGTTCTCTTTAATTAATATTTGCAGAAGGAGAACATATGTGTTTCACTGATACGTATTGTCCAGAAAAATTACTTAATTCTCAAAAATATGTTGCATTCTCATATTGTGTTAGGGAAAATTCCATAAGTAGTCGGTTTTTTTTTTTTTTTTCTTTTGCTGACTGTTAACATCCAAACACCTGAATGAAAACTGACTGATTTCTGCATTGGTGTTTAAAAATATTGATTTGCAGATGTTCATAGAACACTTGCATTTTTTGATTCACGTTGCTAAATCAAATGTAAAGGCAAATATGTATATTTAATAAATGAGAAGTATTTTTTTATTGCTGAAATTTATTCTCAAAGCAAATGTATTTTGTAGATGTTTCATTTGGGAGATTTTGCTTTGCCTTAAAACATACAAAATAAACCTGTCTTGTGGTCTGCCCACCTCAAAACCTCTGTTAACTTGATGTGTAGAAGGAGTTCAGAATTCTTTGATAATGTGTGGCTTTCACTTTTGTTTGGATTAAACAAAAATAAAATTAGAGGCCATAGCACTTTGTAAACTAATGTGAAGTTTCTTGTTGAATCATAAAAGCTACCTGTATGTACTTTATAATTTAAAGTTCTGTTAGTAAAAATTGTCAGCATTTTATCTTTTTCTCTTCTCATTTCATTTTAGTCTCCAATCTTTCCCATTCTCAGCAGTCACAGTTTTGCAGAGCAAAACATTTTTAGAAACTGAATATGTGTGAGTTTTATATAAAATGAATGTGTTAGTAACATCCATCTGCTGATCAAGTAGGCATTGGATCTGGTACTAGAAGGTGAAATTGATTGTAGCTATCAAAGCATTTTATCAATGTAAGTCAAGAAAAAAGAAGAAAACTGTGAACTTCTGATATTTTTAACATAAAAACTGTTCCCAATGAGTGTTCTCTTGCTGATTTTGTGTTAATGTTATTATCTATGATTTTTAAGCTAATGCTAATATAAAATCTAAAATTTCAACATGATGACAACAGTTCCTGTAGCCTGTTTTTACCATTAGGACGTTTTTGAAAACAGATGTCATCTTAGAAATTAAATTTTTAAGTGCAAATAAATCATCCTGACTTGAAAGTCAACACATTTTATTTTTCATTCCGTAGTATTACAGAATATGCTGCATTTAGATACAGGTTTAATTTGCCAGATTTTCTTGGAATTCTGTATTTTTATATTGCTACAACTGGTTTACTTAACATGCAATTGAATTGTTATTTAAATAAATTACACTTGATGGAATTGCAGTCTTATTCTGGTTGGTCTACATGTGGAAGCAGTACACGACATCTGTTTTGCTGGTCTTTAGTTGTCAATGTGATATAAACTTGAATTTTTGTTTCTTGGTAAGACTTTTTATTTAAATCATAACATACAGTTATGAAGGCCCTTCTCGGTACCGAGTTCTTGGCCAAGTCCTGGGCATGAAGAGATAAATGGGATGGTACAGTTGTCTCAAGGAAGGATTGCCTTTTATATCATCTTTTTGTAATTTATTTAATAGCTCAAAGATTAGCTGCTGACATGTTCAGTTTAAGGAGGAATCTTCTGCATTCAGGGTATAGCACAGTGGAAGAAGCAATGGGCTCTGGGAATCAGGAGATCTATATTTGAGGCTGGCTTTGGCTAGATTGTGGCCTGTGCTCCCCCTCCCTAGCCATTAACTTCTCTGAACTTTGCCTAACACAGCTGTAAAATGGGGACCATTCCACTACTTTATTCAGCTCTAAGGAGGATCAGAGGAGGGGATATGCAAAACCACAAAGGGCTAATCCAAGATTAAATTCTTCCCGTCCTCCCCTATGTGAGATAGGGCAAACAGATGTCCATCACAAACCAGTGGTCTCTGTCAGTGGGTGGGTTTTCATGATGTGATGCAGTAATCGCAGTTCTTTCAGTCTTGTGGCTCTGCTGTCTTCACACATCTGCTAAGGTCACTGTGGTCTTTTGCATCAAGCTATTGAAGGGGACAAAGCATGGAGGGGTGTGTGAGGAAGGTGGTACATATCTGTTTAAGTTCCATTAGCTAGAACTCAGTCACTGCTTTACCTTATGACAAAAGAGGCAGAGGAATATAGTCTAGCCATGGGCTCAGGAAAAAGAGGCAATGGGTATGGTGAACAGTTAGCTTTTTTCTGCCACATTCCCACTTGGGCTGGGTCCACTATGATTCTCCCAATGTGTCCCATGCCTTCCTGCTTGTCTTTCCTTTGTTCTTTGGCATGAGGAACTTGATAGATTTATGAATGCATCAGTTACAACTCAGGGTAATCAACTTGAGCTTGTTTAAAAACAAAAACTTGAACAGCCATCTAGTAAATGGATAAAGGGTGCCTGTGGAATTTGGGGGCAAGAATGTGGGAGATACTCAGGAAGTATTTAAATTCAGAAGAGAAAAGCTTTAGAGACTTGGAGAGTATTTCTTCTGTCTCTCTTGTGCTTCCTGAAGAGACTTGATGGGAGGAATATGTCCACAACAGCAAAGGCTTATTTTCCTCTCATGCTCCATCTCTATTTCAGGCCAGGGAGGGATCAGCTCCACATTTTCCTCACACAGGGCCCTGGATTGCCAGAGACTCCACTATCTAGAATGAGAAAAGGAAGGAGGCATGGTGTATATAAAATGGCCTTGTTGTAGGACTTTCTCCTTAGTTCTGTTAAAAGCCGGGTTCTTGTTACACTACCTTGAAAGATTAGGCTCGCAGACACTTTGAAGGGTGAGAACAGCAGGGTTTATTAGGTGAAAAGGAAAAAAAAAAAAAAAAAAGGAAACAGGGACGCTTGGCAAAGCAAGAGTCCTGCTAGCAGGCTTCCCGCCTCACAGATTGAATCCCCTGTACCACCTGGGAACAGGAGAGGCCAGGCTCCTCCCCACTGCAAATAGCGTGAACTTCCCAAGGCTCCACCCCAGTGCATACTCCTCCCAGTGCCCAGGCTGGTTGGAGGTTCTCCAGTGACCCCTTTTAACTGGCTGTCTTAGTCTTACAGCTTCCACCTGGAAGTGACACATATTTCATGTCCAAAGCAAATGACACAGCTTTACCTAACTTCAACTGAGCAGGAAAGTACAACCCTAATGTGTCTGGAAGAAGCACCAGAAGTAGATGGTAAATAGCACAAATGACTATCTTTCTGGTTGCCAGATATCTGATTCACTCTTTTTCCTGCACACAAAATACACTCACTTCTGCACCAAGGGATGTAACAACAACAAAAATCCCTTCTGGGGCCAGGCGCAGTGTCTCATGCCTGTAATCCCAGTGCTTTGGGAGGCTGAGGTGGGCAGATGGCCTGAGGTCAGCAGTTCGAGACCAGCCTGGCCAACATGGTGAAACCCTGTCTCTACTAAAAATACAATAATTAGCTGGGCATGGTTTCAGGTGCCTGTAACCCTAGCTACTCGGGAAGCTGAGGCAGGAAAATTGCTTGAACCCAGGAGGCGGAGGTTGCAGTGAGCTGAGATCATGCCACTGCACTCCAGCCTGGGCAACACAGTGAGACTCCATCTTGGGGAAAAAAAATCCCTTCTGGTTATAACATCTCTGTGGCATGCCCTCTTGTCTTATTTTGAATCCAAATGTGGCTCCAATTGATCTGGACACCGTGAGCTAAACAGTTATTTGCCCTCAACACACAATGTGTGTACTGGTTTCTGTGGTTTGAATGTGCCCCGTAAAACTCATTGAAATTTAATTGCCGTAGTGATAGTATTGAGGTAGGACTGTGAAGACGGCCCATCCTCATGAATGGATTAATGTTATCTTGGGAGAGGGATTGGTATTGCAGGAGTGGGTTTTTGTGAAAGCAAGTCTGGCCCTCTCTTGCTCTCTTGCTTTCTTGCTTTCTTGCACTCTCTTGCTGTTTTGCCTTCCACATTGGGATGACACAGCATGAAGGCTCTTGCCAGGTGCGGGCCCCTTGACCTTGGACTTCCCAGCCTCCAGGACTAAGAAATTTGTTTATAAATTACCCAGTCTGTGGCATACCATTATAGCAACACAGAATGAACTAAGACACTGGTTGAACAGAAGTGGGATAACCACAATGTACACTCCCATTTAGAAGATGAAAAGTGAAGCATGGGAAACCACCGTGAGCACTGGTCTGTAATTATTCTGAAATCTCATGTTTTGAGCTTCCATATCTTGAGAATAGAGAATGTTCTTTGATTGGGCCTTGAGTCCATTTCCTGGAGTAGTGCTCTTGTTCATTAGTCTCTGTGGCATCTGGGTTCACCTTCTGAGAGATTTTTTTTATTTTCTGTAATTTTTCTTGGCCATATCTGAAGAGACTGTCAAAGAAATTGCCCTCCCAGGAGCGGAAAAACTTTCTCAACCTTTCCTGCCTCACACTGGGGCCAAAGGATCATTTTAAGTTTCAAAAAGTCAGCCTTTTTCAGTGCAGGTGGTTCTTCAGTAGTACAATTTTCTAAAACGTTTATTCTATTTGATACAGCGTCATATGCCAAATAACCACACCATAGTATGTCTAAGACATTACTCATTCCTGTTGCCTTAATTAATGAAACTTAATATTAACTTGAGCCAATACCATCTCTGGACTGATTTCTGTATTAATTAGAATGGGCTAGGATATGCGACGGTAACAAACAGCCCCACACGTCTCAGGGGCTTAAAATAACAGTTTTTTTCTTGCTCACACTACATGTGCATTTTTGGTCAGTAGAGAACCTTGTTCTGCACTGTGGAGGCCATTGGACCCTCACCATCTAGGATTATACTCATTGCCATGGCAAAGAGAAGTTTGGCAAATTGCATACTGGCTTTAAAAAAAAAGAGTGCCTTTATTGAGGTATAATTTAAATACCATTAAATTTACTCCTTTTAAAAACAGGTCTACATTTAGTAAATGTGTACTTTTGTGCAGCCATCACCATAATCCAGTTTTAGAATGCACCTATCACCTGAAAAAGTTCCCTCTTGTCCCTTTGCTGTCAATCCCTAAACTCAACCTCTTAGGCCCAGGCAAACACTGACCTATTTACAGCTGTAATTTTGCCTTTAATACAAAATTTACTTTGTATTAAAATACAAGATAATGAGTGGTATCTCATTGTGGTTTTTGATATGTATTTTTCTTTTTTCTTTCTTTCTTTTTTTTTTTTTTTTTTGAGTTGGAGTCTCGCTCTGTCACCCAGGCTGGAGTGCAGTGGTGTGATCTTGGCTCACTGCAACCTCTGCCTCCTGGGTTCAAGTGATTCTCCTGCCTCAGCCTCCCAAGTAGCTGGGATTACAGGCATGCGCCACCATGCCCAGCTAATTTTTGTATTTTTAGTAGAGATAGGGTTTCATCATGTTGGCCAGGCTGGTATCAAACTCCTGACCTCAGGTGATTCACCCATCTTGGCCTTCCAAAGTGCTGGGATTACAGGCATGAGCTATCACGCCAGCCTGATTTGTATTTTTCTAATGACTAATGATATTGAGCATTTTTCACATACTTTTTGACCATTTATATATTTTCTTTGGAGAGAAAAAGCTATTCAAAGCTTTTGCCCATTTTAAAATTTGGTTTTCTTACTAGATCTTTATCAGATACGTGATTTGCAAATATTTTGTTCTGTGATTTGTCTTTTCATTTTTTTGATACTGTCCTTTGACATAAAAGTTTTTAATTTTTGTGAGGTCCAATTTATCCGTTTTGTTTTTGTTTTTGTTTTTTTGGTTGCTTATGATTTTAGTATCATATCTAAAAGTCCATTGCCTAATCCAAGGTCATACAGATTTATACCTATGTTTTCTTCTAAGAGTTGTATAGTTTAACTCTTAAATTTGGGTCTTTGATCCAGTTTGAAGTAATTTGAGTATATGATGTGAGGTAGAGGTTCAACTTCATTCTTTTGCATGTGGATATCCTGTTGTCCCATCACCATTTATTGAAAATCACATTGACTTTTAAAGCTTCCATCCAGAATTTTCACATGGATCATTTCCATCCATATTTCACTGGTCTAAGCAAGTCATGTGGCTATGCCCAGATTCAAGGAGACAGGTAGGTACAATTCTGCCATATCTGTCCATGGTTCTGAGTTCACATATTAGAATTCTGGGATCCTCTTTCTCAGTACAGGTTACAAGTCCTCATAGGGGGAGTTTTTATTGGCCTAGCTTGGGAGAGGTGTGGTGACCCTCGCTTCAAACAATTGTAACTAAGAGAACAGGGTCATTTGGAACAAACATGGCTGCTGGAAGTTCACCCTGTGGACTGGTGAGTGGGATAGTTAAGGGTAAGTGGTCATTATAACCCAGGTAAGTTACCCCCAAAATACCATCTATCATTTGGAATCTAACTCTGGTTTAGGTCACTTGAAAAGTGATCCGCAACTATATGTTCCCTGATTACACTTTTGTTTAGCAAATGTTGATTGAGTTCCTACTATTTCCCGTCAGATGGCTCCAGGCACTTGGAAAATACTGGTGAATAAACAGATTGTGTCCTTCTTGGAGCTTATATTCTAATGCGATGGGTCAGGCATTACACAATAAATGGAATAAGTAAATTATATAATGCAGGGGTTGGCAATTTAAGGCCCTCAGGCAGACTGCCTATTTTATAAGTAGTGTTCTAGAACACAGCCATGCCCATTCATTTGCATATTATCTACAGCTGCTTTCTCAATGCACCAGCAGAGTTGGATAGTTGCAACAGATATCTAAGGCAAACAAACTTAAAATATTTACTATCTGACTTGTTAAAAAAACATTCACTGACCCCTAAATAATCTATAGAAGGTGATAGGTGCATTTGGAAAGAGAAAAAGTATCCAAGTAAGGGGACCTGGGGATGCTGAGGTGGGGAAGGATGTCAGTTGTAGTTTTAAAAAAGATGGTTACAGTTGGCTTCATCAAGAAGGTCAAGTTAGAGCAAAGACTTGACAGAGGGGAGGGAGCTAAATTGATATCTGGGGGAAGAGCATTTCAGGAAGAAAACAAAAGCTCATACAAAGGCTTTAAGAAAGGGTGTGTCAAATGTGTTCTGAGGACATCAAGGAGACCATGTGGCTGGCCTGAGGCACTGAAGGGACAGTAGCAGGAGATGAGTCACATAGGTGGTAAGTACTGACTAAAGTCAGATTTTACTCTTCTTGCAAGCTAACAAGGTTAGCCTGCACAGTTTTGTGGATTCTGGCAGAAGACATGAGAATCCTGAGTCAGAGAAAAAAATGCTTTATTACTCATGGCACAACAAGCGGCATGAACACTGGCATATTTGTGTCAATTCCCCTTGCCTGCCAAGTCCCACAAGGGTGATGTGGAGGGGCTCAGGGGGCTGCTGCACCCTCGCTGGGTTTGTGTCACAGCAGAGGAGCCTCTCAGGGAACCTGAATCTTTTTTTTTTTTTTTTTAGATGGGGTTTTGCTCTTTCTCCCAGGCTGGAGTGCAGTGGTGCAATCTGGGCTCACTGCATCCTCTGCCTTCCGGTTTTGAGTGATCTGCCTGCCAAGGCCTCCCGAGTAGCTGGGATTATAGGTGCCTGCCACCACGCCCAGCTAATTTTTGTATTTTTAGTAGACACAGGGTGTCACCATGTTGGCCAGGCTGGTCTCGAACTCCTGACCTTGTGATCCGTCCGCCTCGGCTTCTCAAAGTGCTGGGATTACAGGCATGAGCCATCACGCCTGGCCAAACCTGAATCTTTTATAACAGACTGCAAGCAAACTTTCTTGCCCTTTCCTCGGAAGATAGACATTCTCTCTGCCTCACACTGAACAGTAAGCAAACCTGCCTTCTTCTCTGGAGGGAGAGACTATATCTTCCAAAGCTGCTCATTCCAAACAGTTTTGAAAAGCTAGTCTGGAACAAAGCCAGTCAGTGCCTTTTCTTTGAGATATGCAGAAAAGCAAGAGACCTATAATATTGTCTCTGAATGGCAGGTTTATAAGTTATCTTCAGAAGGTAATGGGGCCATTTAAAAAACTTTGACTTTTACCCTGATGGAAATGAGGAACCATTGCAGTTTTCAGCAAAGTAGTGGCATGGGCTAACATGTTTTGAAAAGACCGGATATTGGGGGTAGGGTGAGGTGGATGAGGTAGAAGCAGGAGACGAGGCCATCACAGTGACCCAGACCATAGTATGATGTCTGGGGTTTGGGCCTGAATGACCAGAAGGGTGGAGTTGCATCAGCTGAGATGGGCAAAGTGGCAGACTGAGCAGGTTTTGGAGGAATGCTCAGAAGTCATTATAGGCATAATGAGTTTAAGATCCTTATTAAGGATCTTATAAGACATCTTGATGTTGAGAGGGCAGTTAGATAAATGACACTGGAATTTGGAAAAGAGGCTTGGGTTGAGATAAAAAGTTGTGAGTCTTTGGTATACAGATGGCACTGAAAGCCATGTGACTGAAGACTTATGAGAAAACCTCAGGAAATGCCTCTGATATTTCATCAGTAATTATGATTTTGGGTGAAATACATGTTCTGTTCACCCTCAAAGCTGAATTAAGCCTGCTAAGATTCAGATTGGATAAAATGTAATATAGACGAAAAATACTAAGCACAAACTTAAAAATGAGGTCTTCTGATAAAACAATTAGGGCCTTTGTCTGGCTTTTTGTAGACTTCCATATAGCTAAAAAAGGCAAAGTGTCATTTGAGCTTTAGAGGAAGGGGAGAGGAAGCCAAGCATAAAATCTCAAATTTTAATTAAGAAAATTTGACAATGTTAAACAAGAAGCAGCTGCGAGGGGGGAGATTTGTGTGCATTTTTAGCCCTGCTTTGAAAGCCTCAGATTGATTGTCTTTGGAGCAGAATGGAGCAAATTGTCACAAATCTTGTTTTCTGAGAAACCAGTTATGTCAACATTACAGCATGCCACAGCCAGCATGCCAAAAATAACACGAAAAGGAACGGCTGCAAATCTATTTAGGATTAAGCCAGTAATTATTGCGTTTGTGATCATTTCCAAGAATTGTTCCTACCCAAATATTAAATGGAAAATAAGAGCTCATTCCAGCCCTGAAAGTTTTCCATCTTATTTTTTTCTTCACTTACTAAAGATTTATGTTAATAAACTATTAATAGTTTTAAACAGAGCACTTCTATGTTGAAATTAAAAGCAAAGTCATTTTAATAATATGTTGGAGCCTTTATATTTTTCTTTATTAAAAAAGAAAACCATTTCTCTTTTTTCTTTTTATTTCTGTCTGAAGTTACTTATAACACTAAAACTTCTTAAAACCCAGATTGAAGGCGTGTGTTCATTTAGTCTTGAGACACCCACTGTTTCCTGATCTCCTCTACATTATTAAATAAACAAATCTTAATTCATCCAAAATTCTAGTTGCAAACTCTGGGTGACCATGGAGATTAGAGTGGTGATAATGGAACCAGTGTAGTGATGGAGCTAATCTCTCTTTAATTTGGCTATAAAATGTCTTCTCCGAAAAGAGATGGAATCCCTTATTTCAGGAAAATAGATTTTTAAAAAATGATTACAGCATAATTATTTTAAAAATGCTCTTTAATATTTATCTGGCTGCTTCTTCCCCTATTCCCATATTCCCCCTACAAGTTAGGTATATCAGCAGATCATGTAAATATTTATAGTACTTGTTAATCTATTAGGAAATGTATATTCTGACATTTTAGTGCCATGGGGGATTCTTTTTTTTGTCTCTAATTTTTGTCTGAGATTTATGCATAGCTTTTATCCAGTAGGAAGAAGGACACATTCTTCCCCTACCCTTTCTCACCCAGGTGAGCTTCCTAAGGCCAAATCACGCAAAGTTTGACCACAAAAGGTGACTTACTGACTAGCTGTCAGAAAGATGAATGCTTCCTTTAAAAATAGCGGCATGGTGTTCCTTGTCAACAAAACTGTGGCTCTTAGAAAGGATGCCATAGGCCTTATGGTTAGGACTGTCTGGGTAGGTTCAGCTCATTTGTAGAACAAAGATTTCTGTTGCAATGCTCTTTTAGCCATCCAGCTTCATTCGTTTTAAGGGCCAGACCTTGTTCTTCAGCCATTTGGCAATCTGTGTATGGAGTACTGGATACAATGTGGTTCAATGCGGTGGTTCCCAGCTTTTCACATCTTAAATTCTACAAATCTTTCTTCGGGGAATGGGGAGGATGAGGTGGAGAGGCAGCACCAAAGCTATTTTTACCTGTTATTGCTGTCTAAGCAGAAAGTGAGATGGCGTGAGGGTGCGGGGAGGGGCGGTATTTCAGATTGGAGCACTACCATGTACCTTTAGGAAGCCCTCCCCCTCATCTTCCTAGATGAGCTCTGTGTCCCTAGACTTAGTTTACACAAACACATAAAAAATAGTAAGTGTCCATGATTTTGATTATCAAAATAATCCTTGGCTGGATAATCATTCTTGGGTGATATTGTTGGGGCGAATGAGGGGACTGAGGGAGCACAAAATCTCAATAACTGATGCTAAAACCCTGTGTTCCCCATTTGGTCATGGAACGACAAGTCAATGCTGGGTCAACAGAATCTTCTATACTTAAAATCCATTTTCGTGGCTCTTATACAAGCCACTGAGAAGCCCACACATTCAACATTTGTTCCATTTTTCCTTCCAGATTAACTTTCTTTTTCCACATCCCCGATAGTGATTTTTCCATTAACATTTGATGCTCAATTTTCATTTTCCCTAACATTGGTCCCTGGAAGTCTTCCAAAATCTTAGGAAGCATAATAGATTTGATTTCATCTTGTTCTTTTCTCACCGGTTTTTTTTTTTAATAAAGCTGGTTTCTTTCTTTATTTCAGCAATCTTCTGCCCTCCAAAGGAAGACTCTTTAAAGCTTAGTCCAAAGGAAAAGACTCCTATTCCAAGGCCAGCAAATTTCTTCCTCCACGTGGCCTCTAGCAGCCAGCCAGCCACCAACGGGCCTCTTGTTACAGCTTTTTGTTGACTCTCTTATGGATGCTGCTAACAGTCTTTAGCTTTCCAGCCACTTTTAGCTCTTCTGACACTAGCCCCTTTTTGGAAAGGACCTGGAGATGATACTAAGGTAGCGTTGTTCCCTATCTTTGTTGGATGTGTTGCAATAAAACAACACAGGTCATTCACATTTGAGCTGGCGATTAAACTCAGGTTGGGCTTCCAAGCTGTCACCTGGGACAGTCATTGAGGTTGTGCTTCTTTATCCTGGTTTGTAGCTTGGATATTTGTTTAGCCTTAAAACAGGATTTAAAATGACCAAAGGAGATTCTGTTGGACTTTTCCTTGGCAAACCCAGGAAGGTATGTCATGCTTTCAGTCTTCACTGGCTGAGAATGATAGAAGGAAAGCTGGGAACCTCCTAGGCCTTTCATCCCATTCTGAAGTCTCTGGGTTCAGACCTCAGTTCATGTGTAATGTGGACGATTGATGATTGCAATGGATGCCATTTTTGTTGTTATTCCAAGCAAATGTATACTTTTTTCTTCTCTATGGTATATTTTATTTGTTTTGTTATACCAAATTGTTCAAATAATGTTGAGTATGAATGACCAGGCACCTACTGAAATAGGAAGGGTTTTAAATGGTAGGCAATTATACAAAATTAAAAGGATGAAAATGGTAATTAATGGAAGAAACACAGATACCCAAAAATGAAATATTAAGAAAAGAGTAGAAAGTCTGCTAATAGGACATTCCATTCTTTAGTTTGGGGAAAGGCCCTCATGCAACATTTTTTGTACATTTCCAGTGGGCATAGGTGTCTAAGTTCTAAAACTTCTTTTCTAAGTAGGCCTAATTCAGAGAACCCAGCTTATTAGATATAAGTTCAAGAAAACAAGCTTTATAGCCATTTATCTCCACCCCTTGACTGAGTGGGGAAAGGGAAAAAGGAGGGAATTAAGGTCCCAGCAACTCATGCTTCAAGGCCAAGAACTGCATTGTGGATATCTGTCTGGGGAGGGTGGCTGTCATGCTGCAAACCTCAGAGGTGGGCACTGTCAGCCCCATCTGCTCAGGAGGGATAACAATGCTGCTGGTGGGACTTTGGGCAGATCATATAACAGCGTGGACCAGAGTCTGTTATTTCCAGATGCCCCAGGGGAAGGCCAGAGAAGGGCTCCTTCTGAGTGAGGCTGACTGGGGGTAGTCAGAGCACTTATGCAGAGTGGGTAGGCTTTATTGGAGCAGACCAATACAAAAAAAGTACCAAAAAAACCCAGTTTCACTAATAATTAAATGAAATTACACTCACTGCACTTTAACCAATAAAATATCTTTGATTTTTTTTGTATACTAAACCCTACGTAGACTTGAACCAATTCAGAAGATAGTCTGTTGGCCAAAGGGCAAAATCCACAGTACCAGGTAGCATTTGCTTGAAGTTCCAAGGCACCACGAGAGATTGCTTTCCCCCAAGACTACCAATGCAGTGTATATATGTGTGTGTGTTCTTGTATGCACACACAGCACACAAATGACGAGTCTCTTTGCCTTGTGCAGAAATATTCTGATTGTTTCAAGATTGAATGAGCTTTCCCACTTTCCCACCTTGTCTTCCACCTGTGTGAAGTTCGTCCATGGGAGGGGTCTGCCCCACTGAAATTCTCCCATTTGGTTTTGGAGCTGCAGGAGAAGCAGGCTCAGGCAAGTGCTTCAATCCACTTTGCCAAGCTTTCTGCTGTACTCCGGACAACTTGGCATGCTGCAGCAGGGGCAAAACACTGACGTCCTCTTTTCCGTTTTTTTTTTTTTTTTTGAGATGGAGTCTTGCTCTTATCGCCCAGGCTGGAGTGCAGTGGTGGGATCTCGGTTCACTGCAACCTCTGCCTCCCGGGTTCAAGTGATTCTCCTGCCTCAACCTCCCGAGTAGCTGGGATTACAGGTGCCCGCCACTATGCCAAGCTAATTTTTGTATCCCTAGTAAAGACGGAGTTTTGCCATGTTGGCCAGGCTGGTCTCAAACTCCTAACCTCATGATCCGCCCACCTTGGCCTCCCAAAGTGCTGGGATTACAGGCGTGAGCCACTGTGCCCAGCCCTCTTTTCCTTTCTCAAATGTCAATGGAAAGTTGATTGGAAAGGACAATTTGGCTACCTTTTGGTACCCTGCAGGATTACCTTTATATCAATCATTTGCTGATGCAGGGACTTTCAGAACTTTTGTGGTCTCTTGCAAACAGCCTTGGCAAAACATGGACCTTCAGTATGTGTTGAATGAACCCGTGGATTGCTGGTGTCAGAAGTCCTTTTCTGGACTTGCCTCCTGGGGGACCTCAGGTTGTGTTGCCTTCTGGGAGGGCCACAGAGAATAGGCAGAAAAGAAATCTAAAAGGTACTTACGGGTTTAACACAGGACTAAGCCTTAGCATAGAGAGGGTAGGGGAGGGCTGCAAGTGGAGGCAGTTTCCTCACCAGGACAGTGGCTGGGCAGAATGGTTTCACACAGCAAGGTGAACAGACGGAGTGGAAGATGATGGAGATTGCTGAGGACATGCACTCATGCTGCATCTCTCATGGCAGAGTGTTAGTGCTGCTATTTGAATATTAGTCAGTGTTCAACAGAAATCACTCTAGGTACTTTAAGAAGAAAAGAATTTAACACAGGAAATTAGGTGCTTACAAAATCATTAGAAGTATTGGTCAAGTAGGTTCCAGGTGTGGCCTCCATGAATGTTCTTGGGCAGGGGTGCCTGAAGTAATCCACCAGGGCAGACGTATTCAGGCAATATGAACATCTGGCACAATAGCAGGGGTAGAGGGGGAGGCAATTCCTGCCAGGAAGATAGCAGCTTCCACCTGGGTGACTAAGAGGCCACGACAATCCCCTTAAGATTTATGGGTGGTTTGGTGACTCCTGCCGCCTTCCTTGGTATTGGAAATGCCCGTCCCACAACACTTTTTCTGGTAGCAGCTTTGAGGGAGAAGGGTGGGCAGGCTGATGGGAGGAGGGTATTTGCCTGCTACTTTCTCTCCAGAAGTGTTCATGGCTACAGTCATCATGTGGGCTTTTTTGTAGGCATGTGAAGGTAGATGGGGAATTAAGGGTTGCCTTTCTCTGGGACCTCCAGTTCCCTTTGGTGGTGCTGGTGAGTTCAGGACCAGCCTCTAGCACAATAAGTGTGTGGCTTGTGGGGTAGCGATCCTGATGAGCCACTCACAGGTATTTATGGACTGACTTCTTCTAGCTCTCTCAAGTTCCTGTCTGTCTGTTAGGTCTCGGCGCCGACCATAGGTCAGGAAGCCACATGGTCACATTGAGAGGGCAACTTCCTAGCTAGACCAGGGGTAGTTGCCCTCATGCAAGTCCATGTCAGTGCCTTCTTTAAACTCTCCCGTGGCTTTCGATTTGCATAAGGCAAAAGTCTAAGCTCATTATATGACCTCTGTGTCTCTATTTGATCTGGGCCTGCCTAAATCCAACTTCAACTTCTTCTACTCTTCCTTGATCACTTTGTCCCAGCCACACTCACCTTCTCCCTATTCCTGCCAACTGGGCTCACCTCATAGCCTTTGCACTCATCCTTTGCTGTGCCTGGAGTTGACTTCCCTCAAGTCTTTGCTTGGTTCACTTCTCATCAGTTGAGTCCAGCTGTCACCCCCTCAGAGGCTAGAGTATCTATTATTCCTTAACAAAAAATGGGTGAGTCCTGTATGAGGAAAGTCACAAAATTTAGTGGGAGGTATAGTAGAAGATTTGAATAAAAGAAGAGAGACCATATCTGCGGATAGAAAGATAAAATATTGCAAATATATCAGTTTTTCCCAAATCAATTTCCCATCTCCAGTCAAAATACCAGTGGTATGACAAATAGATTCTAAAGCTGAGAGTGAAGAATAAGCAGCAATAAGAGAATTTAAGAAAGGAAAGTTAGGGGTGTCTTGCCCTATGAGCGCATAAAACATACATCTACTAAAACTGGAAAGGTCTTGTATTTGGAAAAGAAGTGACAGGACAGCAGAACAGATGGGAAAGCCCTGAAACCAGGAATTTAATGTATGATAAAGAAGGAATCATCAATCACTGGGAAAGGCATTATTAAACAAAAAGTATCGGAGTTTCACTCCTAGGTAGATACCCAAGAGAGTTAAAGATGTACATCCACACAGAAACTTGTACATGAATGTTTAAATGTCCATCAACTGATACATGGATAATAAAATACAGTGTACTCATATATTGGGATATTAGCCAAAAAAAAAAGTCAGGAGGTACTGATTCATGCTGCTACATGGATGAATTTTGAAAATATTATGCTAAGTGAAAGAAGCCAGGTGTGAGAGACCACATAAATGATTCCATTAATAGGAAATTCCCAGAATAGATGGAAGTAGCTTAGTGGTTGCCAGGAGATGAGGGGACAGTGGAATGGGGAGTGACTCCTAGTAGGCATAGGATTTCTTTTGGGGATGATGAAAAGTATTCTGGAATTTGACAGTGGTGATAGTTGCACAACTTTGTGTGAATCTACTACAAATCATTAAATTGTAACACTTCAAAATTTTATGAGCTGGGCGCATTGGCTCACGCCTGTAATCTCAGCACATTGGGAGGCCGAGGCAGGTGGATCAATAGAGGTCAGGATTTCAAGACCAGCCTGGCCAATATGACGAAACCCTGTCTCTACTAAAAATATAAAAAATTAGCCAGGCATGGTGGCGGGCACCTGTAATCTTAGGTACTTGGGAGGCCGAGACAGGAGACTAGCTTGAACTCTGGAGATGGAGGTTGCAGTGAGCCAAGATCGTGCCACTGCACTCCAGCCTGGGCGACAGAGTGGACTTCGTCTCAAAAAAAAAAAAAAATTATGGTAAATTTTACATTGTGCACATTTATAGCTCAATAGAAAAGTATTGGGCTGGGCTCAGTGGCTCACGCCTGTAATCCTAGCACTTTGGGAGGCCAAGGCAGGCAGATCACGAGGTCAGGAGATCAAGAACCGCCTGGCCAACATGGTGAAACCTCGTCTCTACCAAAAATACAAAAATTAGCTGGGTGTTGTGGCATGCGCCTGTAATCCCAGCTACTCAGGAGGCTGAGGCAGGAGAACCGCTTAAACCTGGGAGGTGGAGATTGCAGTGAACCTAGGTGGTGCCACTGCACTCCAGCCTGATGACAGAGTGAGATTAAGTCTCAAAAAAAAAAAAAAAAAAAATTGGAAAACTTGATTATGCATATAATCATATCAAGTTAGAGACATAAATCCTTACATTAAATGTACATGAATATTGAGCTGCTCTGAGGATTGTGAAGTTTCTTTGTTTTCTTTTTCTTTCTTTCTTTCTTTTTTTTTTTTTTTTTTGAGACAAGGCCTCACTCTTTCGCCCCGGCTGGAGTGCAATGGCAAGATCTCAGCTCACTGCAACCTCTGCCTCCCAGGCTCAAGTGATCCTCTCACCTCAGCCTCTTGAATAGCTGGGACTATAGGTGTGCACCACCATGCCCAGCTAACTTATTTTGTTGTTGTTTTGTTGTTGTTGTTGTAGAGATGGGGTTTCACCATGTTGCTCAGGTTGGTCTCCAACTCCTGGGTCCAAGTGATCCACCCACATTGGCCTCCCATAGTGTTGGGATTACAGGCACGAGCCACTGCACCTGGCCAGACTGTGAAGTTTCAATGGATAAAAGTAACAGGTAAAACCTCAAAGGAAAATATTAGCAGATTTTACTACAAAAAAAGAGAAAACTTTTGTATGCTAAAACATCATAAAATTTAAAAGTAATAATCTAGGATGGTATTTTTCATAAATATGGCAAGAATAACGTTAATAGTTTCTCTGTTTCAAAATCTCAGTAGTGTAAGAAAAATTCTAAAACTCTAGCAGGAAAAAATGGACATAGGCAATTCATGAAAGAAGAAATATGCATCATCACTAACTTTTTTATTTTTATTTTTTTGAGATGGAGTCTCGCTCCTTCGCCCTGGCTGGAGTGCAGCATCATGATCTCGGCTCACTGCAACCTCCGCCTCCTGGGTTCAAGTGATTCTCGTGTCTCAGCCTCCTGAGTAGCTGGAATTACAGGTGCCCACCACCAGGTCCAGCTATTTTTGTATTTTTAGTAGAGATGGGGTTTCACCATGTTGGCCAGGCTGGTCTCGAACTCCTGACCTCAAGTGATTTGCCAGCCTTGGACTCCCAAAGTGCTGGGATTGCAGGCATGAGCCACTGCATCCAGCCCATCATCACTAGAATTTGAAAAGTAAAAGACAAAGTTTAAACTATGAGATACTCTTCTGTCAGACTGTCAGTGCTTCTATTTATAGTCAGGCTGACTTTTTTTTCATCCCCAGCATTGGAGGCAAAATATGAGTCAAAATTTACAACAAAGTTGTGAAATAGGAGATATTCCTATGTAGATGTGTGTGTAGCTATTTATATTTTTAAAAAAATTCCAAGTTGCATGTTTTTACCTTTTAGATTTAATTATTAAAATTTAGCTTGATAGAAACTGGTTTTATTTTTTATAACTCCAATGTATTATTAGTTTTTTTACAAAATTTAATGTATGTTAACAAGGGTTCATTGTAAATTAATTTCTCCTTATAATACTTACTTTTTTTTCTAATAAAACCAGCAAGAAACACCTATACAAAATGCTAAAACTGGCAATGCTGTTGATATTGTTAGGGTTTCTATTTTTTGTCCTTCCACATATTTGTGTTGATAGTAGAATATCAATAACTAGATATATTTTCATCAGAAACAATCAAGAGGCAGTCCAACAAAAGTCTCTCTTTCCTACCACTTTCAGGGTCTGTAGAGGGTGACAGAGTGGTGTAGGAATTGGTAATGGATGACATGCTAAGAAAGATGAACCCTTCTGCTGTTCCTCCCACCTCCTTTCTGTTAGACTCACTTTATTTATGCCCATTGCAACTCAGACAAACCCATCTCAGACCCAGGAAAGTATGAAGATAGTTCTCCACTGACTTAAGAGCAACTCCGGAAAATCCAGTTCGCTTCGTTACATGGAGGACGTTAAACTGCATAAATTTTTGGTTATTTGATTTTAACATTGTTTTATTGTGAACGGCCTGGGTGTTTCGTTCTAACAACAACTATTCTCTGCTACAAACTAAAGTCCAGAATCCAGCCTGACCTGCCTAATTCTCAGAAAGGGGTTCCTGGAAGATGCTGGGAACTTGGTGTGTGTGAACAGCAACACTCAGTTTGGGAAAAGCAAGAGGTAGCCTTTTGTCTCCTCCTGTCCGTGCTGTTTAGTTAAAGCTCAATCAAGATAATAAGTCTCTTCTGTCAGAAAACCGCGTTAATGAGTTGCAATTTCTCAACATCTCTGGGCTGCTTCTGAAAACTAATTACTGGTAACTGGAGAGTGTAAGAGGATACGCACCCTGCAGATATGTAGTTAATACGCGCTTGTCTCACAGGCGCTGAGGGGACAGGCTACTTCATTCCCCCAAAGAGGATCTGCTGGCTTTTCCCCTCCCCATCTTTCAAGTTTTTCTTTTTGAACAGCTTTGTTCAAAAAGAGGTTGATATTTGTTCAAAAAGAGGTTAAGTGGTTTGGTTGTCATAGAAACCAGTATTCCTCACAGGCTGATTGTGTCAAAGGCATCATTAATCTGTTTTCTCAACTGCCTCTTCCTCATCCATCTAATTGCAGTCCCCCTCCCTGCCTTTTTAATGACATCATTTTGGACACTTTTAGGACATCATACGTGAGATTCAGCACAATTTATTTTCTATTCAAATTCCATATTACTATGTGAGTTGCCGTCTTCCCACTCCAACGGAGTAAGATCTCCAAAGGTGGGAGAGAAAGTCTCAATTGAGTATGCCTCAGGTGCAATTTAGTATTCCAAATGAAGGAGGCTTTTGAGGCCTTGCCTCTCCTTACCTCCTGAGGTAAGGAGAAAGAAAACAGACTTTAAATTACTGCTTTTGATGTTGTTCTGGGAACTGCGATCTTGGAACAGGTAAAGAACCCGCCATGTTGGGCCTGTTGGAAGAAGGAGGAGGAAGCCGCCCTCCTACCGAGGTGCCCTTGAACCTGATGAGAGAATGTGGAGATCAGTAAGTTGCCTGTTCCTCTGAGAAAACACTCCTCGTGCAAAATACTGTGTTCTTTGTGTCCTTTTGCCTTGCTGTCCATTTTCACACAAAACTGCCCAACAAGGAAAATATGGCTTGGCAGTGGCAATTTGTCCCCTGTGTTTCTAATTCATGAGAAGATTCTCAAGTAATTTGTTCTGCCTTTGTCAGTGGGCAAGATTTTTCTTGTACGCCTCCATCCTTATGCAAGGTTGCTAAATTCTCTGTCCATTATTATGATGGGCATATGAACATCGGAAACATTTTGGCATGGGCCCAGGCTGGGGTGGGGGTGAGGGTGGGGGTGGGGGTAGGGGTGTAGCACCTGAGGCCAGCTCAGCACATGCCCCATCCATTCTGCCTCCTGTCCTGGTGATGGAAGAATTTTGAGAATTTTTTTACTGGCCTTACCACTTTACTTTACTGGCCATACCACCTTACTCCTGGAAAAGCCAGATCTCGTCCCTGTTTTGCTCCTGTTTTTATGAGGTGGCACTAAAAAAGCTTGGAAGTAATGTTTACTTGAATGTAGTCACATATTATTTATACATAAATTGTGTATTACGAATTTTTCCTTATTTCTTAACAGTTGGCACAGTTATATTCCTTACATTTTGTTTTGTGATATTTACTTGACTAGGTTCATATCGTTTTCACATCTCTATTCCTTGAGTAAGACTCCTTATTTCTTCCTCTGTTACCTGATATTTTCCATCTGTGTATTACAGTATGCATATCATTTACTTACAGTTAATTTGAAAGTATGTGTTTTCACAACATGAGTTATTTAAGTTATTTAAGTTAATCACATTTCTATCCTGTCCAGCAGTGTCCCCAACACATGTTATTTAGTCAAAGTATTTGTTGGAGAAGTAAGTGTTGACTCAAGACTAAAACAATTTTGACTTATTGCCAAACCAGTTTACAATAGGAAAAAACACCCACTGGTGTTGACTGTCAACAGTGGTAATAGAGTTGATTAGATTTAATGTATTTACTCTTTAAGAAGCATTTCTAATTTAGACCAAAGGAATGAAGCAATGCATAAGGAAACTACACAAAGCAAGTTGATGGCTAAGATTATGCTTCTGCAATTTTAAGTTAAACAAATTTAGTGACACCAAATTTGATCTGGGGTGTGAGAGAGGGACTAGAATGACTCCCAGTTCTTTGGCACAGGTTCCTGGAAGAAAGTTGGCGATACGGGGGTGAGTGGGTTGGCAGGATGAGTGGGGATGATGGGTAAGCTGAGTTGAACACGTCAAGTTTGACTCTAAGCTAGCACCTGTGCAGAACTGAATTGGGCACCTGTGCAGAGCTGAAGAGTAAAAGACAAAGGAGTCCACAGGTTAAGTTTTTCTCAGGTGGCCAAGCCTTTAATGCATAAATGTGGAAGCAACATGTCTAATATAGTTTCAAGCCAGAAGCCCCCTCTGTCAGGGCTGCTGAGCACTGACAATAAATAGAGAAAACAGGCAATGAGTACTTAGGAATTAGTGCAGTATGAAAAGCAAATTCAGATTTGTGAAAAAACTTTATATTTTCATTAGGAGTAGTCAAGCCTCTTTTTATGTCTAGGAAATCACTCAGGTGTCCTCTGGGACATTTTTTTTTTTCAATTAAAGAGCAATTAAGCCCAAGGAAGGGCAGCAACCAAGGTAGCCCCAGGATCAAGTCCCACTGCCTCACTGTCTGCCTCACTCTCTGCCTCCCTCTCCATTGATTTCCCTATTTTTCCTTCACGCTTCGTGGCCTGTCTTTGCACATTTATTCCATTCTTCTCATGTATGGTCAGCTTCGTGTCTTCATAGATTCTTGCTTCTTCAAAACTTTATCTTGTAAAGGGTCCATTTTTATTACCCCACTACCTCATGGGATACTTCCACCTTCAGTTCTCTAGATAAATGACAATATCTTTGATTCTCCCAATTTCAGAATTCTTAAAAGAGAATGTTTATTGTTCATTTCATTTTTAAAATCATGGTGCAGGGGGTACAGGGTGGGATTGCCTGGCTCATCACCCATTTATCAGGTGTGTGGATGACAGACACCACAGAACAGACATGGAAAACCAACTCAAAACCCCACTCGGGGACATGCAAGACCCTTTGCAGTCCAAATAATTCAATATTTTTCTAGCTGCTTCTCCTTTAGAAACAAGGATTCATATCATAATAGTTCTTTCATCATAATTTTTTCTTTTTATCTTTTCTAAAAATAATTACATAAGCTGGGTGTGGTGGTTCATACCTGTAATCCCAGCACTTTGGGAGGCCAAGGCAGGAGGATCGCTTGAGCCCAGGAGTTTGAGACCAGACTGGGCAACATAGTGGGACCCTGTCTCTACCAAAAAATAAAAAAATTAGCCAGGCGTGGTGGTGCACACCTGTAGTCCCAGTTACTTGGGAGGCTGAGGCAAGAGAATCGCTTGAACACAGAAAGTCGAGGCTGCAGTGAGCCATGATTGCACTCCAGCCTGGGTGACAGAAGTGAGATCCTGTCTCAAAAAAATGTACATATATACATTTTAAAATATGTAACACTTCACGAATTTGTGTGTCATCCTTGCACATGCTAATCTCTGTAGTTTTCAAAATTTTAGTGTGTGCGCTCCTGAAACAAGCTCCATAATTTTTAATATAGTGAGTAACATAAGCATTCAAGTGGAGATTGTTAAATGATACCATTTCTGAGGTCCTTTTCCAGAACTCATGTAATTCTTTTATTTTTTCACAAATGCTACTTAAAAGTCAGGCTTGCTTTCCTCCCTTAAGGAGGTGCAGTAGAACTTAGAAGCCACCAGATGTCACTATTGCAGATAGCATTCCAAATTCCCCAGCTTGCATCTGATACCGTCAGTGCAGTATGAGTTGACAGGCTCCAAGAAGTCATCTCGACTGTCTCTCCTGACAGGAAGCCACAGTGAACAGGTGAGTTGGGTGGTTTACCTTTAATGAACTGCTGAAAAAGAAAGCAAGGTTTATAAAAACACACATCTCTGTGGGCTACTTGCAAGACACTCACCAAAACAACCTTGCCTCTAAAGTCTCTAAGTCTCTGAACATCTGTGAATCTGTGATTCTAAGCCAAATAGAGATGGTCTCTGCCCACCACTCAACATTTGTGTGCTTTTGTTTTTGTTAAGATCAAAGAATTTTAGTAGACAGTATATTATGCATTCAAAATAGCAGAAACCCTAATGGTGAGAAACATTAAGAATACATCAGAGTGATGGCAAAGATTTGCTGTGTGCTTGGATAACTTCCCTTGGCTAACGAGGGTAAGAGGCTGAGGACCCAGATAAAGGCTGCTCTTCAGGTCACCGGTCCACTACTCCTGCAGGAATACTACCTCCTGGATGGCTGGAATTTGACTTATCTCTGAGATTTTTGTGTTAAAGTGGAAGGTGGAGGGTTAATTGTGGTTTTGCATCCTTTCTCACCATGTATTTCTTCTTGTGTTGTCTTTTCATTTTTTACTCTGCCTTCCTCTTCTCTTGTATCCCCCGCCTTCTTTTTTCTTTGCCTTAATTATCTTTTCACCTTTACCCATAGTTCCAAGTAGCTTTGAAGGCATTTCTTAGTTCCATCAGGAGCAACTGGTGATCTAGAAGTTAGGATTCTGGAACCTGGTTTCTTGCCTTTACTCCTAATGTTCTAGACCACAAACAGAAGAAGAGTCTCACCTACTAAAAATTGATGGCAAGGAGGAAAAGCAGAACCAAAAGCAAACCACTGGAGACATGGGTAGGCAAGAGGGTTCAGTAAACGGTTGCTTCTGAAGACATACCACGAAGAAGCAGTTCCATACAAAAGTGGACTTGAGAAATGCCACAGCCCATATGCTCTTTGAGGGAGGTTTACAAGGTATGAAGTGCAGTCAGGGTTCTAATACGCGTTCCTGTAAAGAAACTGGTTTACCCTTTCTTAGCCCAGCATCCCCTACTCTGATTTGACCACAGATCCACTTCAATGTCGTTGCTGATTATGCACATGACCTAGTGGCCTGCAGAACTGATGCTCTGTAGAATACTTTGGGGACTGTTGCTGCTCCAGGAGAGTTTTGTAAATCCACTCTCACCAAGGAGGTAAACCTCTTCTAGAACAGGCCCAGCCTTTGGTTTTTGTATTCTGAAATGTCATACTTAAAGCAAACAGAATAATACATAGGTGATATAACTTTTTGGGGGTATAATTTACATTACTAAAAATAAATGCTGAATTACCGAAAAAATTGAAAGGCTTTCTTCTCTTTGGAAAATTTCTCACTGCTTGAAATAGTTACAGCTTTAGATTGTTTCATATTTGTGGAGTGCCCATTGTGTGCCCAGTATTCTCCCAAGGATGCAAAGATGAATAAGACATAGTTCTTGATGAAAAGGAAATGAAGATGCAAATCCTACAGTCTTACGCTACTTAATTCTTATACTCTGTTACATCCAATATTTAGTAAGCGAGTGTGTTACCTGTGATATGCTTAGCACTGTTTCTAGAACCAGGTAATCCCTTAAGTAAGTAATAGCAGGCACTGTTAGGTACTTATTTAAATGCTTTGAGTTGAAGAGAGCATCGTAGATAATTTAGACCCTTCAAACTTCTTTGCCATGTCTCCTAAGAAGACTAAAAACAAACCTCAAGTAGATGGTTTTCAATCTTGTGGTCAACGTTCACTGTAGAAAGTGCGGCTTTGTACCCCAGAGCTATGGGAAGCACCCCACCACACCCTCCTCTTTCCTAAACTTGGGGAACTCATCTGCTTTTAAGGGAGATCATTATGATCATCACTATGATCTTTGGCATCAAGGCCAATTGGTGATTTGGTTTTATTGTTGCAGATGTGGCCAGTGGAGTGACTTGAGCAGGTCACAGACTTTCCTTCACTCTCTCATTTGGACCCAGCACCTCTCCAAGGACATCAGTGCAATTTTCTCAGGGTTTGCCTGAGTTCAGTATCCAGGTTATGCCATTTCACAAGCATTGTGCCTTTTTACATTCACAGTGGGTATTGGGTTCCCCTCATTTGGACTTATTAATACAAAGGACATTAAAAATAATCCCCTCCCATTGCCTCTGTCTTGGTTGTGCCCTCAAGTCTCAGACGCAGTGGAGTATGGGAGTGAGGGCCCTCAAAGTCTCTCTCTAGATACTTATCCTGGACGACAGGCACTCACCTGGCTCCACTCTAATAATTAACCACAGCATACACCTTGGTAGCTCTGGCTCAGGATTCCCAGTCTTCTCAGGAGATAGCCCTCTATATTAGTTTTGTTGGGATCCAACAAAGGCAACCATTATTTCCTTATTACTCTCAGTTCTAAAGTCAGAGAAGGCCTACCAATTGCCTGATTATTTGACCTATCCAGACTGCCCTTTGAGATATTATGAGTAACTCCCTAGAAATGGTCTCTTCTTTGAAAAGAAATTCTGTAGGACATTGGCAACTTCTTTGTAGATATGTCCGTGATTCTAAAAGGACATATACTGATGAGATGAAAGCTGATTTTCAATATTATTTAAAGTTTGTCTCATGGACAAGATAAGCAAATTCTAAATAGACTTTAAGAAAATTCCTTTTTGAAGCTTCTCATTGATTTATGAGCCTTACAAGTATAACCCCTGGAAAATAACATGTAGGATTATGGGATTTATTTTGTGTATTTGCTATGAGGATGAAATAGAGTTTTGGAGTTATTGAGGCCAGACGCAAAGGGAAATTAAATACGCTCTGTGGATGAAAAGAAATGTTTAAAAAGTGCCCTACAAGACATATCAGGTAATAAAGCACCAGGGCCAGATGGATACACAGCTGTATCACACAGAACATTTACTCATAAATTACTTCTAATTTTAGAAGAGGTTTATAAACATGCTTCAGCAACTGAGGAAACTTCTTGTCTCCATTTCACTGGCAAGAAAAAAGAAATGTATAGGCTATAAATTCATTTTATTCTTTAACCAAAAAACTATGACTGTTAGATTTATAAAGCAGTAAACTTACCATTATCAAGTGGATTTATTTTATGGAAAATCTCTGAAAAATAATAATTACTACATATTTTACATTATAAATACTAGATCATTGAAAAATAGATATGGATAAGGTCTTCACCTAGTGAATTGAAGAGCTGAAAAAAGCACTCATATCAAAGAAATAGTCACAGAAGGTGGCCGGGCGCGGTGGCTCATGCCTTGTAATCCCAGTGTAGCAGGACAAGCCACAGACAAAACTCCTCAGACACCAAGTTAAAGAAGGAAGTGGTTTAATTCAGCCGGGAGCATCGGGCAAGACTCCTGTCTCAAGAGCCGAGCTCCCCGAGTGAGCAATTCCTGTTTCTTTTAAGGGCTCACAACTCTAAGGGGGTCCGCGTGAGAGGGTCGCGATCGATTGAACAAGGGGTACGTGACAGGGGCTGCATGCACCGGTGGTCAGAGTGAAACAGAACAGGCCGGGAAGTTTCACGATGTGTTTTCTATACAACATCTGGAATCTATAGATAACATAACCGGTTAGGTCAGGGGTCGATCTTTAACTACCAGGCATAGGTCAGGCAGGCCCAGGCCTGGTTTCCAGTCTGGTTCCTAGGCACTGGGCTACCTGCATTTTGTTTTGCTTTTCTTTTCTGAGTATAAAACAATATAAAACAATATGAGAGGGTCTGTCTCTCTTCTCTCACCAGCACTTTGGGAGGCCGAGGCGGGCGGATCACCTGAGGTCAGGAGTTTGAGACCAACCTCAACATGGAGAAACCCCATCTCTACTAAAAATACAAAATTAGCCGGGCATTGTGGTGCATGCCTGTAATCCCAGCTACTCGGGAAGCTGAGGCAGGAGAATCACTTGAACCTGGAAGGTGGAGGTTGCGGTGAGCCGAGATCACGCCATTGCACTCCAGCCTGGGCAACAAGAGCGAAACTCCGTCTCAAAAACAAGAAAAGAAAAGAAAAAAGAAATAGTCACAGAAGGTTTTTGTAGACATTTCAAAATTAGTCTGAATGCAAGCAGAATATATATGACTTTTTCATTTCTGTGAACATATCCTTGAAATAATCATAGATATATTAAATTATTTGACATCTTACACATATTTCTTCTTTTCTTTCTTTTTTCTCTTAAAATAAGGTCTCGCTCTGTCACCCAGGCTGGAGTGCAGTGGCACTATCATAGATCATTGCTGCCTAAACCACCTTCACAAAAATTATAATGGTGAGAAAATTATGGCGGTTAAAGGAGATCTGATTTAACCAATTCCCATCTTGCCTTTGGCCTTCAAGCTGCCTTTAATTATTCCTGTGTTTTGGCCAGGCTAACTTTGGGAGACATTTAGTTTATAATTTAAATGGTAATAGCCCTTCCCCAAAACTCAACTGGCTTTGTAAAGCTAATGAGAGACCACCAGGCTAGGAGGATAGAGGAGCCTGAATTCTGCTAAGGGGTAGACATAAACAATTACCAGCTGTTATTCTGCAGGTCACAAGACATGCAACTTCCCCAATTACTCCTGCAGATAGCATCAGTTTTGTAGAACCTCAGATTGGCCTTTGGAGATATCTTTTCAGGATTTTTTGCATGTCTGAAACTGATGGCTCAACCTGGACCTGCCAGTCTTTCCTGTGGCCCCACCCAGAAGCAACTCAGCATGCAGGAGGACAACTTCCCATACCCCTAGGATTGCACCCCCAACCAATCAACAGCAGATACCTATTGCCTAGCACCCCACCTCTTCCCCCAAACTACCTTTGAAAATGCTGCTAGCCCCCAAATGCTCAGGGAGATTGATTTGAATAATGACGCCATCTCCCACTCCCAGGTGTGGCTGGCCCTGTATCAGTCAAACTCTTTACCGCAGTGCCATAGTCTCTGTGAATTGATTTGGTTTGTGCAGCGATCAGGAAGAAACTGATGGGTGTTTAGACCATCTTGAATTCCTGGGCACAAGCAATCCTCCAGCCTCAGCCTCCTGAGTAGCTTGGACTACAGGTGTATGCCACCATGCCTAGCTAATTTTTAAATTTTTTGTACAGACAGGATCTTGCTGTCTTGCCCAGGCTGGTCTCAAACTCAAGTGATCAATCCTCTTGCCTCGGCCTCCCAAAGTGCTGGAATGATAGGCATGAGCCACTGAGCTCAGTTGTATTTCTTTCTTTTTTGTAGAGACGGCATCTTGCTATGTCACCCAGGTTGGTTTCAAACTCCTGAGCTCAAGCTCTTCTCCACCTTGGCCTCCCAAAGTGCTGGGATTATGGGCATGAGCCACCACACCCAGCCCATATTTCTTAAAGTGTGGTTTGAAATTTAAAAAAAAAACAAAAAAAGGAAAAAAAAAAAGCCTTTATGTTCAATATCAGGTTTAGTAAATTATATGTTCATAATAGATATTATGCAATTATTATAAATAATATAGAATATTTAACAGCAGAAAAATGGCCATGATATTTTCAGTGGTAAAAGTGACTCCAAATCAGACTTTATGGATGATTCACTTTTTGTAAAGATAGATAAATGTGTGTTTATGTATCTGCAATGCCTATAAGGGGGACTTGTTAGAATCAATTAAACACTGAGACTCAAGACTATCAGAGGATGCATTTGGCCCAGGCTGCTGTGGAAGGTGTCAGACAGGAACCACAGTGCATCTACAGGGCAGCATCAGGCATTCCTTTTCAGTGTGAGTTCTTGTGCCAGTACAGATGTGGTACAAGGAGAGGCAAAACACATTAGGCAGGCACATGGCTTGGAGGCCTCAAACTTCACAGTGGCTAAACACTTCTTTTAACAACTTAATAGTGTAACTGCTCAGTGGGTTCACCTTGCCAGCTGCCTAGACAGAGCCAATTTATCAAGACAGGGGAATTGCAATAGAGAAAGAGTAACTCACACAGAGACGGCGGTTAGGGAGACTGGACTTTTATTATTACTCAAATCAGTCTCCCCAGGCATTTGGGGATCAGAATTTTTAAGGACAACTTGGTGGGTGGGGGCAAGCCAGTGAGCTGAGAATGCTGATTGGTCAGGTCAGAGGTGAAATCATAGGGAGTCAAGCTGTCTTCTTGTGCTGAGTCAGTTCTTGGATGGGGGCCACAAGATCAGATGAGCCAGTTTATTGATCCAGGTGGTATCAGCTGATCCTTCAAGTGCTGGGTCTGCAAAATATCTCAAGCACAGATCTTAGGACCAGTTTAAGTAGTGTCAGAATCTTGTAGCCTCCAGCTGCATGACTCCTAAACCGTAATTTCTAATCTTGTGGCTAATTTCTTAGTCCTGCAAAGGCCGTCTGGTCCCCAGGCAAGAAGGAGATTTTCCCTGGGAAAAGCCTGTTATCATCTTTGTTTTAAACTATAAACAAGTTCCTCTCAAAGTTAATTCAGCCTATGCCCAGGAATGAACAAAGACAGCTTGGTGGTTAGAAGCAAAATGGAGTTGGTTAGTCCAGATGCAATTTACCAACCAAGGGTCATCTTTATCATTAATCAATGCTGCTTAGTATCACAGTTGATGTTCTACTTGTTAAGCAGTGAAGTACTGAGGTACTTTGTAGGCTTTGGTGTCCTGAGGGGCAGGGTTGGGGCTCCAATACTGACAGATCTTGGGGTAGCCATGGCTGCTGTAGCTCTGAGTGCTGGGAGGAGGGTGGTTGCCCAGGGTGCAGGTTACCTATAAAGTTCTCATCTCAATCTTCACTCTGAAGTTTCCTTTGAGGCAATTTCCAAAGAGTCAAGAGGTGTGCAGGCTAGGCGCGGTGGCTCATGCCTGTAATCCCAGCACTTTGGGAGGCTGAGGCAGGCGAATCACGAGGTCAGGAGTTCAAGACCAGCCTGGCCAACACGGTGAAACCCTGTCTGTACTAAAAATACAAAAATTAGCTGGGCGTGGTGGCGGGCTCCTGTAATCCCAGCTATTCGGGTGGCTGAGGCAGGAGAATGGCTGGAACCCAGAAGGCAGAGGCAGAGGCGGAGGTTGCATGAGCTGAGATCATGCCGCTGCACTGCAGACTCCAGCCTGGGCGACAGTGCGAGACTCTGTCTAAAAAAAAAAAAAAAAAAAAAAAAGAGGTGTGCAATCCATGCAGTAATTTCTAACTGAGCTGTTTCCCTATTCCGTTGGTTCTGAATTGAGGGTCGTTTACCGAGGCCTTAATAGAAGTCCTAATTCATCAATCGAAGGCCCTCAGTATCTAATCGCATTTCCCATAAGTTCCAGTGCAGACGATCTTCTACAGCCAGTGGTGACATCTGCTCTCTGGACCCTGTCATTATGCTGACTTTTCTCTCTGCGGTGTCTGAGCCCCAAATGCTTCCACTTTGTATACAACCCTCACTACTTTGCCAAACCCTAAGACTCCTTAAGGCGCAGTTAAGTACCTGCTCTACACAAAGCCTTCCAGACTCACCCCTCCCGTACCCGTAGCTGTGCCCTGCCAGGTCGGTGCATACCCCCTTTCTGACTTCCTTTGGCGTGGAAACTCCTCGTGCTCCCAGGATTACCAACTGCTTTTTCCTTACTCTCCTAGCATTCTTTCCCCGTGAAGCCAGCTGTAGTACTGCATGTTCTTCAGTAGGTGGCAACCTTCACAAACAGAATTCAGGCGATTTTGTTGCTTTGCTTGTCAACAGGATAGAGCCCCTAACGAGAGGCGCTGATACCCAGAGCAGCTACCGCTGCTGAGCTTATTCACTAATTAGAAACATTTGCTTTCTTGGAGTCACAGAAACGTTCCTACTATTATTCTGTTTGTGAGGGAAAGCAGTCTGAGCTGTTATTTAAGTGACTCCGTTTCCCAGCCGCCATGTGTGTAGAAGATCAGAAGATATCAAAGCAATGCTCTTCTTTGTATTTTTCCCCTCAAAGAATTGGGAGAAATCAAGATTAAAAAAAAATTTGAGTATGTGTTTTTTTCTTTTTACAAGATGATAATAATGTAAACTTTTTTTGTATGGAGTTTTGTTATTGTTGTTGTTTTGAGACAGGGTCTCACTCTGTTGCCCAGGCTAGAGCGTAGTGGTGTGATCTCAGCTCACTGCAACCTCTGCCTCCCAGGCTCAGTGATCCTCCCACCTCAGCCTCCCGAGTACCTGGGATTACAGGCGTGCACCACCACATTCGGCTAATTTTTGTATTTTTAGTAGAGACGGGGTTTCACTATGTTGCCTAGGCTGGTCTCGAACTCCTGGCCTCAAGTGATCCGCCTACCTTGGTCTCCCAAAGTGCCGGGATTACAGGCTTGAGCCATCATGCCCAGCCTTGTATGGGGTTTTTATCATTAACAATAGTGAGAAGGAGAGAATTTAAAAAACAAACAAAAAAAACCCAAAAAAACAAAAAACACAAGGCTAGACTGCTAATTGAAAACAAAGATATTTGAAAAATTAGGTATATTATTCAGAATTCTGTCTCTCTAACAAAAATATTTGAGAATTGGCTGTGTTCTGACATGGAGAAGTTGGCACATAACATGGGTACATTTGGCATACAGACATTTCTGGAATACATTTTCTGGAATGATGACACAGGCATTATTGTACTTGAGATTACTCTTTCTCCGAGTTCACATCGTTTTTTTTTTTTTGAGTCGGAGTTTTGCTCTTGTTGCACAGGATGGAGTGCAATGGCGCGATATTGGCTCACCGCAACCTCCGCCTCCCAGGTTCAAGTGATTCTCCTGCCTCAGCCTCCTGAGTAGCTAGGATTACAGGCATCTGCCACCACACCCAGCTAATTTTGTATTTTTAGTATAGATGGGGTTTCTCCAAGTTGGCCATGCTGGTCTAGAATTCCCGACCTCAGGTGATCTGCCCGCCTCGGCTTCCCAAAGTTCTGGGATTACAGGCATGAGCCACCGTGCCCGGACCCAAGTTCACATCTTAATTATTTGTTGCCACTTCCTAAGGCATCTTGCTTGGAAAATTAGTGCATTCCTTTTCTTGTGTCCTTCCAGAACTTTGGGTCACCAGCGTACATTTTACTTGTGGGAAATTTTCCTTGGATCATGCAACCCTTAATAAATATTACTTTTCCCTCAAATCATCTTCAAGTATAATATAAAAAAAGAGACTGAATTTTAGCAAGCAAATAGAAATATCTACTTCTAAATAGACATTGTGCTCTTCAAAGAAATCTCTATGGGGTACCAGGTGTTTCTTTTAATAATGATTTAGTGACTCAAAACATTTCCAAACTCCTCTTTTGGTCTTATTTCAGTGCTTGTTGCAATGGGACAAGGTCCGTTCTGGGGCCATTCCACCAATCCTCAGTTCTGTGTGTGCTTTTGCATTCTTGTGCTCTTCAGGTGGCATTTATCATGTGAGCTTTGTATCATCCCAGGAGTAACAAATGCCTAATATCCTCTTGTTTACCCTCTCTCAGGATGGTTTTTTAGTGTTCTCTCATTTGTACCTTCTATATAGAAGAATGTATTCCCTAAAGCATTGGTGTCTTACCTGAAAATGAATAATTCCTGTTGGACTCACCTACCTCCAAGGCCAGACATCTTCAGGACTAGAAACATAGTTTCTAATTTACATAACAAAAGAATGTTTTTCATCACTGTAATCTCTCCCTATTCTTAATTTTGCCATCCTTTCTAATGGAAATGTCGTATTTTATTAGAGTGTTTATTAGAGAGTATTTTGACTCAAATCTCATTTATTGTACAATTTTTAGGTTAATTCTAATTTTTTCACAATATCCCTGGTCCTGACACTATTATAGTCATTTTGGTCACCCCCAACACCACTTCAATTAAATTTCATCCATACCTATTGCTTAGGGCAGATCAATTCAGTTAAATGTTCTTTTTGAACACCAGTTTGTAAGGAATGGTATGCCCTCACAGAAATATATCCTTTGCAAGTATAGTCACTCATTTATTAATCAATAATTGGTTAATAGGTATATTCATGCATTCATACAACCACTATTAAGTAAGCACATACTCACTGCAATCATTTATTTACTGCACTACTGATAATGGCAGGTAGCAAGGCCCATGATCTGATTCAGTCTCAGTGGAGCTTATTGAACAGTAGGTTGCCACTTTAAGGGCATGGAAAGTAAAATGCTGTTCAGGAAGTACATGCTACGTGAGCTACTAAGTGAAATATTGATAGTATTCACTTAACCCTCACAATTTTTCACATTGAGTGTAATTCAAGTAATTTCTATTCTCAACAATGTTAAGAATTGCTCCCAGTGCAAAGATGGAGGAGTTGGGATTTGAACCTAGAGCTGCAGTTTACCTGGGCACCCTAACACGGACACAACTGTCTTGGCCTCAAGTTTCATTGCATCCACCAGATTCAGTTCCCTTTTATTGAGAATCCTTCTGTGAGTTCTTTAACTTAGACTTTATGATAACAAATGCAGATGCCAAGAATAGTAGTGATAGCCAGTCCTTACTATAGCACTTCTTCTGTACCAGGCATTGTTCTAAGTGTTGTATGTTTATTCACTCATTTAATCTTCACAAAACTCTGTAAAACAGCTATCATCATTCTCATTTTATAGAGAAGGAAACAGAAGCACAGAAAGGTCAAGTACATGGCTGGGCTGGATTTGACTCCAGGTTGACTAAGTGCCAGGGCGTGTGGCTTGAACCATAATTCCATGCTCTCACTAAAGAGTTGAACCCACACTCTAAAACCAACTACATAATAGCCACTTCATTCCACGATAACTAGCCAGATATGGTTGAGCAATTCATGTGTGTGTGAAGACATACATGTGCATACGCACGAAGCAGCCCCTCCTGAGGCACAGGCTTCACTAGGTTGCTTTGGTGTTACCCATCCATATCTCTTCACAGGCTACTGGCCAGAAATGACTGAAATGGTATTTCAGGGCCACAGCAATGTCGAAGTTGCCTGGGACTCTTCTTCATGGTGGACAGGCTCTGATTACATCTATTGCAAAATGCTTTTTGTGTAACTGTGAAAGGAAAAGTTTTAGAAACCTCCCAGATTTTAGGTTAAAAAAACAAAAAACCAACTTGGGAACTTCCTAGAAGTCTCCCATTTTATTTACAAGTACCTCCATCTGTGTTTAATAGTTTACCACCTATTTTCTTCCTAGCTAGGTTTTTCTGGGTATTTGATGTAAGCTCAGAGGCTGGGTTTGCCATTTAATTATTTAGTCCCCACTACCTCTGGGTTACACAAACAACTCTTTGAACGTAATTTGAGTTTTTAAAAAAGTACTTGTGCATTGTTTTGAAACAAAGGGTTTTTATTTGTTTTGGTCAAAGGTTATTTGTGGACTACAGGCGACCCTCAAGCCCAGCGGCCTTATAAACAATGAAAATATGTTTATAAAGATGTGTTGCTATATATCAATAAACTACACAGCCTTAGCATTAAGAAGTTTCTAACATAGCAAGATCTTTTTAAATTAGAGTAATTTTCAGATATGTTTGAGATTAGATTAGAACAATATTCAGTTAGATTTTTATTTTTTTGAGATGAGATCTCCCTCTGTTGCCCAGGCTGGAGTGCAGTGGCGTGATCATAGCTCACTGCAGCCTCAAACTCCTGGGCTCAGGCGATCCTCCTACCTCAGCCTGCTGAGTAGCTGGGACTGCAGGTGCATGCCACCATATCTGGATAATCAAAAACATTTTTTTTTTTTGTACAGATAATGTCTCACTTTGTTGCACAGGTGGTCTCAAACTCCTGGCTTCAAGTAATCCTCTGACCTCAGCCTCCCAAAGCACTGAGATCACAGGCATGAGCCACCATGCCCAGCTAATAGGTTTCTTTTTATAGTCAGTTTTGGCATTATTATAATTTGTTGTTTCCAGTCTATGTACTACAGTATTCTGTGCCTTTTGCTCAGCTCACACAATGCAATCTACATATCATTGTTCTAGGTAAGTTGAATGTGGATGTTCAATTAAAAAGTGGTGCTACCAGATTTTTAGGGCAGTGAAATTATTCCATATGATGCTCCAATGGTGGATTCATGTTATTATACATTTTTCCAGACCCATAGAATGTAAACTATGACTTTGGGTGTTCGTGATATGTCAGTGTAGTTTCATTCATGATAACAAATGGACTGCTGTGATGTAAAATGTCAAAAGTCGGGGAGGCTGTGTGTGGGGGCAGGGGTACATGGGAAATCTCTGTACCTTCTGCTTGATTTTGCTGTAAACCTAAAACTGCTCTAAAAAAATGAAGTCTTAAAAAAGTCATGCAACAACCAAAATAAGAAGGGAGGAAGACAGGAACAGCAAATAGTGAGTGAAAAAAGCCAGAAGACAATGGTTAAATTTCCTCTCGAGAACACACACTGTGTGTGTGTGCACTTGCATGTGTGTTTTAATGGTTCAAATAATGACTCAGTTAATGTTAGCTTTAGCTTTCTGTCAGAGGACCTCTGTGTCAAACTTGCCCTTGGTTCTGGCCAGTGCAGATTTTTTTTTTTTTTTTTTTTGAGACGGAGTCTCTGTCACCCACGCTGGAGTGCAGTAGTGTGATCTTGGCTCACTCCAACCTCTGCCTCCCGAGTTCAAGCAAGCCTCCTATCTCAGCCTTCTAAGTAGGTGGGATTACAGGTGCCTGCCACCATTTCTGGCTAATTTTTGTATTTTTAGTAGAGATGGGGTTTCACTATGTTGGCCAGGCTGGTCTCGAACTCCTGGCCTCAAGTGATCTGCCTGCCTCTGCCTCCCAAAATGCTGGGATTACAGGTGTGAGCCATCATGCCCTGGCCAGTACAGATTTCTAACTGTGACATACTTGAAGGGCTCTTGACTTCAGGTCTTGCTGAGAGGGATATGGATATTTGCTGAGAATGATTGAACCTAGTGTTTATGAGGTTTACATTTCTCCATGGTAAAACTTCATGTGCAAAAAACTAAAAACAACAAAGCAACGTATGGCATTATTAGTTTCCAACGCCCTGTTCACAAGAGGACTAATGAACTCTCTGAGCCAGGTGTTGCTAGAAAGTGGTCTGTCTTTGACCCCACTGGCTCCTTTCCCCGTGGTCCTCGCTCTCTGTTAGTCCCGCGCAGGGCTAGGTACTGAGGGATGACATTCTCTTGTGCCACGGCCCTTATATTTGTGGAAAGTTTTCTTCTTCTATATACTTGCCTTTATATAGTCCTTTCATAATTTATTTTGTGTGTGTTCATGAGTTCTTTCAACATGAAAGCCTATGTCCTTCAGCTTTGAAAATTCTTTTATTTTATTTCTTTAGTAATTTTCTTTCTTCCCTTTTTCTGTTTTCTCTGTCTGGAATGCCTGTTAATTGAATCATGGGCCTTGATTGTAATTTTGGATTAGAATTAGGAGTCAAGGGCTGGGCGCGGTGGCTCACGCCTGTAATCCCAACACTTCAGGAGGCCAAGGCAGGCAGATCACGAGGTCAGGAGTCCGAGACCAGCCTGGCCAGCATGGTGAAACCCCGTCTCTACTCAAAATACAAAAATTAGCCAGGCATGGTGCCGCATGCCTGTAATCCCAGCTACTCAGGAGGCTGAGGCAGGAGAATCGCTTGAACCCAGGAGGTGGAGGTTGCAGTGAACCAAGATCGCACCACTGCATGCCAGCCTGGGCAACAGAGCGCGACTTTGTCTCAAAAAAAAAAAAAAAAAAAAAGGGAAAGAAAAAGAAAGAATTAGGAGTCAATCCTAATTTTTTAGTCTGCTATAGTATTGTCTTTAGCTTTTTCATTCTACTTTTCCAACCCTTATGTTGCATTTTAAAAAACTTTAGCAAAGATATTAATTTCAAAGACCTCTTTGTACTAATATTTGATTTTTAATACTACATTATTTCATTCTTGTTTCATGGATGCAAAAGTAGTTATTAAGGATAGTTTTATATTGATCTTCTGTTTTCTGCACTCATTTATTTGTTCAGCAAATGATTGTTGAATTCCTACTTTGGCATTATTTTATGCTTAGAGATATGGCAGTGCATAAAACAAAGTCCCTTTCCTTATAGAATGTGTATCTAGAAGTTCTTTGGCCTGAGCCATCTACTGAGAATGAGAATGGTATGGAGATTTGGAGGCAAGAGATTGGACTTCACTTCAGGACGTGGTATCAGTTTCCTACTGCTCCTGTAGCACATTACCACAAACTTAGCGGCTTAAAACAACACAGCTGGCTGGGCATGGTGGCTCATGCCTGTAATCCCAGCACTTTGGAAGGCCAAGATGGGCAGATCATGAGGTCAGGAGATCGAGACCATCCTGGCTAACACGGTGAAACCCCATCTGTACTAAAAAATAAAAAAAGTTAGCCGGGTGTGGTGGTGGGCGCCTGTAGTCCCAGCTACTCAGGAGGCTGAGACAGGAGAATGGCATGAACCCAGGAGGGGGAGTTTGCAGTGAGCCAAGATTGTGCCACTGCACTCCAGCCTGGGTGACAGAGCGAGACTCCGTCTCAAAACAAAACAAAACAAACAAACAAAAAAAACACAGCTGTATTCCCTTACAATTCTAGAGGTCAGAAGTCTGAGAACAGTTTTACTGGGCCAAAATCAAGGTGTCAGCAGAGCCACACTACCTCTAAAGACTCTAAGGAAGAATCTGTTTCCTTGCCTTTTCCAGCTTTTGGAACTGCATTCCTTGCATTCATTCTTTAGCTTGTGGCCGTTTCCTCCATCTTCAAAGTCAGCTTTTTATGTTAGAGAACTTTAGTCAGTATGTGATTGCCTTCATCTGCAGTTCTTTCCCTTTTATAAGAACACTTGAGATGATAATTAGGGTCAATTCGGCTAATTCAGGGTAATTTTCCCATCTCAAAAACCTTAACTTAATCACATCTGCAAAATTTCTTTTGCCACAGAAGGTAACATTTACTAGAGCCAGGGATTAAGACCTGGATAGCTGTGCAGGCCATTATTCAGCATACTGCAAATGTTTTGAGTCTGACATACCTCTTACACATTCAAGTGGAATATCAAGTCGCAGCTGGTATGTGAGTCTAGAGTTCAGGAAGAGGTCTGAGATAAAGATACAACTTTGGGAGCCATTCGTTTTAGATATAATATTTAAAGCTAGAGGCTGCATGGGATCATCTAGCAAATGAGTGTAGAGAAAGAATAGAGGATTGCTAAGCATGGAGAAACTCCAAGCAGAGGTTGGGAAGATGACAAGTAACCAATAAAGCAGACTAACAGGGAACAGGCAGTGAGGTAGGAGGAGAACCAGAAAAGAGTTAGGTGTGTCTCTAAGCATATCATGAAGAAGGAGTGAGAAATTGTATAAAATTGATAATTGGGTTAGGAAATTTGAAGTCATTAATGATTCTAACAAGAACAGTTTTGGTGTATGGTGTGGTTATAAGCCTGACTTAGGACTCCTAAGAATAAGAGGAGAAAAAATAGAGTTAGCGGTTGTAGACAAATCTTTCTGAGAGTATACCTGTAACAGGAGCAGAGAAATAGAACAGAAGTTGGAGGAAGAGGTGATACCAAGAGATTTAGGAAGTATCAACTACTATATATTGAGGCATAATTTCCACACAATAAAATATACCCATTATAAATTGACAGTTTGATGAGTTTTGGTAAATGTTTACACCAGAGCAACCATCATTACAATCCACCTTTAGAACATTTGCATCACCCCCCAAATTACTTCATACCCCTTTGCAATGAATCCCTTTGCCCCCATCCCCAGTGCCAGATAACCACTGATTTTCTTTGTTGCTATGGATTTGATTTGTCTGTTGTAGAACTTCCTATAAATGGAATCATACACTTACAGTCTTTTACATCTGACTTGTTTGTTCAGCATAATGTTTTTGAGATTCATCCATGTTATTGTGTCTCTTCTCCTCCTCCTTTCCACCTATTACCTAGCCACCCCACCTCTTCCCCGCTAACTACCTTTGAAAATGCTTCTAGCCCCCAAATGCTCAAAGAGATTGATTTGAGGAATGACTCTATCTTTCACATGGTATGGCTGGCCCTGTGTCAGCCAAACTCTTTCTTTACTGCAGTGCCATAGTTTCTGTGAATTGATTTGGTTAGTGCAGTGATCAGGAAGAACCTGATGGGTGTTTATACCATCTTGAATTCCTTGTTCTTCTCCTTCTCCTCCTTCTTCTCCTCCTTTTCCTCCTTCTCCACCTCCTCCTCCTCCTTCTCCTCCTCCTTCTCCTCTTCCTTTACCTTCTCCTTTTCCTCCTTCTCCTCCTTCTTCTCCTCCTTTTCCTCCTTCTCCTCCTTCTCCTCCTTCTCCTCCTTCTTCTCCTCCTTTTCCTCCCTCTCCTCCTTCTCCACCTCCTCCTCCTCCTTCTCCACCTCCTCCTCCTCCTTCTCCTCCCCCCTCTTCCTCCTCCTTTTCCTTCTCCTCCTCCTTCTCCTTCCTTCTTCCTTTCTCCTTTTTTTTTCGACAGGGACTTTGTATTAGTCTGTCTTCACACTGCTATAAATAAGAACTACATGACACTGGGTAATTTATAAAGAAAAGAGGTTATGGCTGGGCGTGATGGCTCACACCTGTAATCCCAGGACTTTGGGAGGCCAAGGCAGGTGGATCATCTGAGGTCAGGTGTTCGAGACCAGCCTGGCCAACATGGCAAAATCCTGTGTCCACTAAAAATATAAAAATTAGCCGGGTGTGGTGGCGGGCATCTGTAATCCCAGCTACTTGGGAGGCTGAGACAGGACAATTGCTTGAACCTAGGAGGTAAAGGTTGCAGTGAGCCGAGATCGTGCCACTGCACTCCAGGCTGGGCCACAGAGCAAGACTCCATCTTAAAAAAAGAAAAGAGAAGAGGTTTAATTGCCACATGGCTGGGAAGGCCTCAGGAAACTTACAGTCATGGCAGAAGGTGAAGGGGAGGCTGGCACATCTTATGTGATCAGAGCGGGAGGAGGACAGAGAGAGTGAAGGGGGAAGTGCCATGCTTTTAAACCGCCAGATCTCTTGAGAACTCACTCACTATCACAAGAACAGCAAAGGAGAAATCTGCATCCATGATCCATTCTTCTCCCGCCAGGCCCCTCCTCTGACATGTGGGGATTACAATTCAAGAGGAGATATGGGTGGGCACACAGAGCCCAACCATGTAAGTCTTGCTCTGTCACTCAGGCTGGAGTGCAGTTGTGATCATAGCTCACTGCAGCCTTGAACTCCTGGGCTCAAGTGATCCTGCCACCTCAACCTCATGAGTAGCTGGGACTGCAGACACGTGCTACCATGCCTGGCTAATTAAAAACATTCTTTTTTTGCGGAGATGGGGGTCTCACTTTGTTGTCCGACCGGTCTTGAACTCCTGGCCTCGAGTGATCCTCCCACCTCAGCCTCCTGAGCAGCTGGGACCAGAGGCATGTGTCATCATGCCTGGCTGATTTTTTTAAAACTTTTTTTGTAGAGATGGGGTCTTGGTTTGTTGCCTAGCTGGTCTCAAACTCTGGCCTCAAGCAATCCTTTCATCTTAGCCTCCCAAAGCTCTGAGATTACAGGGGTGAGCCACCTCACTCAGCGTGTCTATTCTTACTTCTTTTTACTGTTGAGTAGTATTCTATTGTATAGATATATTACCTTGTTTATTCATTACCTATAAATGGACATTTTACACAGAAAAAGTTTAAACATTTTTAACAAAATATATTATTAATATTCTTTATGTGTCCAAGAGCAAAATTTCAACAAATTAAGTTTAAAGATCAAATTGGCTTTTATCAGCAATATATGAACCGGCAGCATTCAGTCTATAAATAAACAAGAGCTCCTCCAATTGTGGCAGAACAGTTGGTTTTTAAAGGTGGCTTAAGCAGGAACAAGGAAACAGCATAGTCTAAAAAGTAGATCGATTAACACCAGGTTACTTCAAGTTACTTCCCTTCTATGAATTACAGCTGAGGGGGCTTCCTTAGCATGCCAGCTCAGGTTCATTGGGCCCCTTTTTATTGATTATGGTAAATCATCTGTTTTGTTTTTGTTTTCAGATGGGGTCTCACCCTATTGTCCAGGCTGGAGTGCAGTGGTGTGATCATAGTGCACTGCAACCTTCAACTCTTGGGCTCAAGCAATCCTCTGGGCTCGGCCTTCCAAAATGTCAGGTTTACAGGTGTGAGCCACTGTGCCTGGACAGGCTGTTGTTTTTGAAAACAGCCCTGTTTTAAAGTTTGGCATGATTACATGGCACCTAGCAGAAGTGATTTCATTGTGGTTTGGTCTGATCTACTGGGGCCCAGTGCAGGCGCTCATTCCATAAAAATAGCCTCCCATAAATTTTATTTAACATCTCTTAATAGTTGGTATTTTTTATGTTTTTATAAGAAAAGTCATTGCCTGTTTATGGTTTTAGCTTTTTTGTGTTAATTTTGTGCATAGTGTGAGGTTAGTTTTTTTTATATAAATATCCTGTTTTTCTAGCCCTATTTGCTGATAAGATAGTAATTTCCTCAGAGAATTACCTTGTCATGTTTGTTAAAAATCAACTGACCTTATATGTACAGTTCTATTTCCATTTCATTGTTTCATATATCTATCTTTATAGCAACATCACCACAGCTGATCAAGAGTCCTGAAGTCAGGTAGTGTAAGGCTACCAACTTGGTCAGATATTTGGGGATATTTTCTGTCTTCTCATTAAAACAATAATACTTGGCCAGGCGAGGATTCTCACACCTGTAATTCCAGCACTTTGAGAGGCTGAGGTGGGCGAATCACTTGAGGACAGGAGATCGAGACCATCCTGGCTAACACGGCGAAACCTCGTCTCTACTAAAAATACAAAAAAAAATCAGCTGGGCATGGTGGCACGCACCTGTAGTCCTAGCTACTCAGGAGGCTGAGGCAGGAGAATCGCTTGAACCTGGGAGGCAGAGGTTGCAGTGAGCCGAGATCATGCCACTGCCCTCCAGCCTGGGTGACAGAGCGAGACTCCATCTCAAAACAAACAAACAAACAAACAAACAAATAACCCCAATAATACTTAAAGCATATTGGTAGCTGATAGGAAAGTATGTGGGCTTTGGTTTGTGATTTGACTTTTTCATTAAGAGATCCTCGAATATCAATGTCTTTAGAGTTTCTTCACCCTCTCATACTGTTCACTTTCTTTCTTTTCTTTTTTTTTTTTTTTTTTTTTTTGAGATGGAGTCCCACTCTGTCGCCCAGGCTGGAGTGCAGTGGCGCGATCTCGACTCACTGCAAGCTCTGCCTCCCGGGTTCACGCCATTCTCCCGCCTCAACCTCCCGAGTAGCTGGGACTACAGGCACCCACTACCACGCCCGGCTAATTTTTTTTTTTTTTTTTTGTACTTTTAGTAGAGACGGGGTTTCACTGTGTTAGCCAGGATGGTCTGGATCTCCTGACCTCGTGGTCCGCCTGCCTCAGCCTCCCAAAGTGCTGGAATTACAGGCATGAGCCACCGCACCGGGCCCATTGTCACTTTCTTTAGACAAGAATACTTTAATATATTTCCTAGAGAGAATATAGTTTCCAGCTGCAGGGTAAGAAGATGTAGTCCCAACATTTACCATTGAAGGTGTTCTTAATCCCACCCTTTTGAGCTCCATGCTTCAGACCAACTCTGTACTCCTAGTTACTTTTGAGTTTCTGTGGCCCATATTTTTCCAGAGACCACATTTCCATTCTCCTAAGCAATGGGGAGAAAGCCAGTAGCGTGGCTGCAAGGAACTGGGGAAAGTAAAAGGGTCCATAGTATTTGATCACTCTCTACTTCGTATACAGATTTTCCTTCTTAGTCTCATCCTGCCTTCTGGTTTGTGGTACTTCCATTCCTGAGCCTTTCCTGGTGCTGCAGATGCTATGGCCCCATTCGTTATTATTTTTCTTTGTGCTCAGATGCTAGATCCCCTTTGCTAGAGTTGCTAATACTCCCTTGTCTGTTTTCCGTCTTTGAAGATCTGTTGACATCATTCATTGGCAGGTGTCTCCTCTCCTTTTTTTTTCTTTGTCTTTGTGGGTTTGCGCATTTTAAAGTCCTTTAATTTTAGTGGCCTTTCAAAAGGTGATGGACAATTACACCTCTTCATTTCACTCTGATATGCCAGATGTACTCTTTTACACTGCTTTAAACAATAAATATGTCAAAAATGCTATTTCTAAAGAGGTTTGATATCCAAAATATGCTTTGTAAAATGCCTATCACTGATTACCTGTGTCAAAAAAAGAAAATTACAACAAATTTAGTTATAGATCTAGTTGGCTTTTGTTAATGATTCATGAATTGGGACAACCTCCATTCTGCAAAACAGAATGAGAGCTCTGACTGGGCAATGGCAGAACAGTGAGTTTTGTAAGGTGAGAATAAGGAAGGAGAACAATATTTAAGAAACTGATTTCTTAATATCAGATTATTTCAGGTTACTTTATTTTGGTAAAGATTAAAGCAGATGGGATTTATTTATTTATTTATTTAATTTTTGAGCCAGAGTCTCGCTCTGTCACCCAGGCTGCAGTACAGCGGCACAATCTCGGCTCCCTGCAGCCTCTGCCTCCTGGGTTCAGGCAATTCTCCTGCCTCAGCCTCCCGAGTAGCTGGAATTACAGGCGTGCGCCAACTCACCTGGCTAATTTTTGTATTTTTAGTAGAGACAGAGTTTTGCCATGTTGGCCAGGCTGGTCTCAAACTCCTGACCTCAGGGTGATCCACCCGCCTCGGCCTCCCAAAGTGCTGGGATTACAGGCGTGAGCCACCACACCTGGCCTGATGGGACATATTTATTATGCTGATTCAGGTAGACTGGAATCTCCTGTTTTCAGGAAAAACTGGTCTGTTAAGGGATCTATCAGCTTCCTTAAAGTTTCAGTTTGATGATGGGACATTTAGCATGTGTGACTCCATTTTTTGTTTTGCCCTGTTGGGCCTGAAATCCCAGCTACTCAGGCAGCTGAGGCAGGAGAATCGCTTGAACCCAGGAGGTGGAGGTTGCAGTGAGCTGAGATTGCACTATTTCACTCCAGCCTGGGCAACAGAGTGAGACTCTGTCTCAACAAAAAAAAAAAAAAAAAAGAAGTTTCAGTTTGATGATGGGACCTTTAGCATGTGTGACCCCATTTTGTTTTGTTTTGGCCTGTATGGGTCTAGTGCAGGAGCTCAGTTCAAAACAATGACTTCCCATGGTTTTTGTTTAACACCTGCTACCTGATAATGGCTTCCTTTGCTACTTGCTCAGTTCCATAGTTCTGCTCTCTAACCCATGCATTCTGGGCTGAGTACCTTCAGTCCAGAAAAAATGTTCCTACTTTCATGTAGTCTACATATGCATATTCAAAGCTTTAAACAATGTCTGTAACTTACATCAGCTGGGAGCCTTTGTTCTGATGTCTAGATAAAGTTTAAGATAAAGTGGCTTGAAACCACAGCCTGTAGAAATATCTGCAAGATTTCTGCAAATTCACAGGAAACTCTTTCTGATGATGGTATTCTCAGACAACTGCATTCATGTTTTTCTTCAGTCTATGCTGCTATAGCCTAGATGTAAGATGCAGACTTCTTCAAATTCTTCCACAAACTACACCCACACAAAACATCTGTAAGCACAGTGAATTTTAGTTTAGAGAACTCAGTTGAATAGAGTTTAGTTTACTTAAGTAGAGTTTGAATTAGATTGAGTTGGAGCTGATTCAAGCATGAATTGAGAAGGGTTTTAACTGAGTAGAGAAGAATTTGATTTGAGTAGGGATTGATTTGGGTAGAGAATGAGTTACATAGAAGTTGGCTTGAGTAGAGTTTGAGTTGCTTAGAGGTTGTGTTGAGAAGGTGCTGAGTTATGTAGAGACTGAGTTTTACAAAGACTGAGTTCTGCAGAGAAAGTGTTGAGTTTGGTAGGAGATTTGGATGGCACAAGGAACAGAGGTCTCCATTTACATAGAATAAAAAATTAAAAGTCTATATTAAGCTCTCCAAAACCCTTTTAGGCCCTTCCATTTGGGGTCGTCCCATGGCTCTTTCCAGATGGAAAAGGGAGAAAGGGTTTCTTCATAGGGTCTTGTGCTTGTTCTTCTCTCTTTTCCTACCTTTCTTTCCTCTCCTCGACTCATTTAAACAACAAAGAAATTCCTTCCCTTGTCTTCAGAGTAGTTTCAAGTGTTTCTCTGATGGCCAGATGCTCAATGTCTCAATTTATACTACAAGTGCTCGTCAAAGCATTTTTCAGAACCTATTCCATCCCTAGGAGGGCATGGTGCAACTGTTAAAATAATACGTTTTTTCCTACCTCATCTTAAATTGGACTAGTGATAAATTACAAAATGTTTATTCTCTGCCTTCTTTCTTTTTGGTATACATTGACTAGAATGCTAGAAGTACATTAGTGGATATTGACATGAAGAACAAAAAGGAAAACTCAGTGTTCACTCATTGGAAAATGCTAAGATATACATATAGGTCAGCCCATATATTAATAGAGTCCTTTATGTTTCCAACAAGTGAACTTGTCAAAGTGGCAATGGTAATTTATTTAAAGGGAGCCATGTCAAATTTTCTATGATGAAAAGATGCCACTATACCATAGTGTCATCCAAATCTTTCCATATATATTTGTGAAATTATAAAATCCCATTTGGTAAGCATACAAGTAGCTGAAATGACAGTTCCCACATTAGATCTAAAAGTTCAAGGCAAATTAAGATAGTAGGCACCACATGTTTACCAGGTGCTTAGTACCGTTCTGCGTATAAAAGATGCATGAGTCACAGTCCTTTGCTTCGGGGAAGTTGCAAATCATATTAGTGAAATAAGATATAAGTAGAAACAATTTTTAGATCATATGAGAAAGCATATTTAAGGTCTAAGCTGTGGGGTCAAGCTCTGTGTTGTCGGATTTTGGAGAAGAGAAGGATGTGATGGTTTGGTCAGATTAAAAGCTTTGGAGAGGGAACTAGAACTTCAACTGTGCCTGAGCAAGAGAGGTTGGAAACACCAGGTGAGGAGAAGGTTTTGGATAAAGCTAGAGTTGTGGGAATGGGTTGAATGAGAGTGAGGAATAGGAAGGAGATGAGACCTATGGTAGAGAAGTATTTCTTGGGATCAGCTAGGTAAGGTGGGCATAGATTGGATTCCAGGCTGAAGAGACTGGAGTTTTCCTCACAGACAGAGGGACATCTCCCAGATATGACTGTCCACAAAAAACAAAGAAAGATACAATTGTTTAACTATGAAAACATTTTACAGTGTCGCAGAGCTCCTCCTGTGGTTTTACAATACTTATGGTTCTTTCTCAGCAGAAAGAGGGAGAACAATTTTTACTTTCTCAATGAGAATGAGGTGAAGAGAACATTTTTTTAAGTACCTCAAATTCATTTGTTTTGTATAATGTGAATTAAAACAAAACTTGCTGTTGGCTCTGTAACATTTTTGCCTGCCTGTGTCTGTTGAATTGCCAGTCTGCCTTGAAATAAAATCCACTTAAAAACTATTTTTTCTTCAAGAGGAGCAGGCTTGTGAAGCTTATTGCATTCAGGTGGTGAAGTCCCAGAGACGCTGCTAGTGCCGTCAAAGACCACCATCAATGATTCCCTCAGCGTGAGGAGACCTCTTCTGCTGGCTGTTGTAACAGAAGGATTGAACATGTTTCAGACATACCTGCTAAATGAGAGAGCAGACCCTCAGCATACAGGCATGTTTGTGTTTGGCGTCCACCTATCTCTTGCCGTTCTTCTTTCCAGACTCTCTTTCATTCTCCAAAATTCCCAGGTCTCCTTGCTGTAAATCCCTTCTCTGGTCTAATAGAGATATCTCCCTCCCTTCCAGCTCCTTTTCTTTCTTTCTTTTTCTTTTTCCTTTTTTTTTTTTTTTGAGACAGAGTCTCACTCTGTCGTCCAGGCTGGAGTGCAGTGGCGCGATCTCAGCTCACTGCAACCCCCACATTTTGGGTTCAAGCGATTCTCCTGCCTCAGCATTCTAAGTAGCTGGGACTACAGGTGTGCACCACCATACCCAGCTAATTTTTGTACTGTTATTTTTTTTAGTAGAGACAGTTTCGCCATGTTGGCTAGGCTGGTCTCCAACTCCTGTCCTCAAGTGATCCGCCTGCCTCAGCCTCCCAAAGTGCTGGGATTACAGGCATGAGTGACTGCCTCCAGCACCATCTTCCTTTTCATTTCTTCTCTTTCAGTCTTACCTATTAGGAGTTTTCCTGGGTTGGAAATTGATTGATTTAGATGGTGGGTAAAGTGACCTCTTTCAAATGACAACAGCAGCAACAAAAACAAAACCAAACTACTTCCATTAACTGACTTACCTGAAGACTAAGGAAGAAGTAAAAATTAGATTATATCCTTACTGGATACTTTATGGTATTAGAAATTATTAATTACAGTATTTTAGGTGTGATAATACTATTGTATGTAGGTTGAAAAAGGTTTTAAAGATTTTATATATATGTAAATATATATATATCAAATATTTATGGATGAAATGATACAATATCTGGAATTTGCTGGAGGGAAAGGAGGTATGGATTGGCTGTGGGTTCATGAACACTGTAGCTGGGTCTTGAGTGTTGCATATGGGTTGATAGTATTCTTTTCTGTATAGTCAAACATTTCTATAACAATTTTTTTTGAAAATTGAAGTGTACCTATAATCGGGTTGCAGTCTCTTTAGACAGGCTTGGCAGAGTTAGGAGGCTGATGACGGTCAGAGAAACCAGACTGCAGGGAGGAGACACCTGTTTTGACTACAGAGGCTGTCAGGGATCTTACTTTTGGAGATGCCATCCCATATCATTCTAACAAATGCAAATGCAACCACGTTATGGTGATGAATGTCCTTAAGGAAATAGTATTTGAGTTGATGTAATGTTACATTTGATAATCATTTTAGATAAACATTTATTCGTTTTAATTATGTATGTTTTAAAAAAAATTTTGGAATAAATACTTTTTATAGTAGGTCTCACCATTTTCATATGCTGTTGACTGAATAGCTGGAAGGCCACAGGCACTGTGTCTAGAGCAGCTAGTGGATAAAACAACCCTGAGGTAGGACCCTTCGAGAGTTTCCTGTTGGGGAAAGAAGGGGAGTGGGTACCACCCCAATTCAGACTCAGCAGGAGGGCTTGAGGATTCTGGCACTTGCTCCCACTCTAACTCTGCTTTTCTGGATACCCATGGGCACCCAGTGGGGAAGGAGAGAAATGGCTGCTGTGTGTGTTAACTGAAAATCCTATTTCAGTTATCTGATGATTTAGCCTGCTTCCACCCTCAGCTGCAATCCATTTCCTGAGTTTTGTGGTGGATAGAGCACGTACCTTTCCTTTCTAATTTCTCATGGGACAGTCCAGCTGTTGACGCACAGCCAGAAAAGAGAGCCTGTGCCTGGGCGACTCTGCAGGGATCTGGGCCTGGGCAGAGGTGCTGCTCCCAATGCTATGGTACAGCTGCTGAGGCAGTGGTGTCATGGGGCAAGTAGTGAGCTCAGAGTTCCCAAGGAAAATGAGAAGTGGTAGGCAGAACTGCCTCGTGAGCACCTGAGAAACACTTTCTGGAGAACCTCAGAAGAAACTCAGGGGAATTTTGGAAAGGACTGGGTTCCTGTGTCAGTAATATGAGTAGGTTTGTTGCTCTCACACTGAGGTTTAATGTTGGTGAGACCTCATATGTATCTGGAGATCGGTGAGGTTGGGGCATATTCAGGTTTTCCCACTGACCTGTTTTCCTGCCTTCTTTCCTTCTAGCACTCAGCGCTGATTCATTCTTCAAGCATGCTTCAAAGTAGACATTAGGTTCATAGATATATAGTTTTTGTGCCTTACTTTTAAGTTCTTCCTGGATCCCTAGGGGGACTGTGTATATAAGACTGTGCATTGGGAACACTGACAAAGGGGCTCCTAACACTGCCTGGGGAGGGGACCTGGGGCCAAGGAAAGCTTCAGAGAGGAGTTTTGAGTTGAGTCTTAAAGGAAAGATAGAAGTTCAGCAAGTTCATGGGAGGTGCAGCATACCCTGGGGCGTAGTTTTGTCTTAACAGTAACTGCAGCAATGAGCATTTGTTGAAAGTTTAGCAGGTGCTTGGCATTTTCCTAAACAATTTACAGGCATTCTCAATTTGATCTATCAGACTCTGTAGACTAGAAGGTGCTTTGCAAGTAAATGTTAAGTGGAACTAGATTTTGGCATTTGCCCTGATTTTATTTTTTTTGACCCTTTGCATGGCTTAACTGAGGCATTACTTTTCTGTTACCTGTCTATACAATGGCATTTTATACCTCTTGGCCCTCACATGCTTACACATCTGTGTTTCATCAATTATCACCTAGCCCACTTTTTTTTTTTTTTTTGGCAGTTAACCACACTCTCTTGGCATACCTCTTAGATAATGGAATTTTTCAAGTATGTGTGTTTTTCCTCCAGTAAGACTGTAGGCTCCTTTCTTCTTTTTTTTCTTTTTTCTTTCTTTTTTAGGATTTCTTACCATTTGTAAAATTTTATCTAAAAACTGTGGAGCAAGAGAGTGTGATTTTCTGAGGCACAGAACAAAAACTTCACGTCTTACGCGGCAGCCATGTGGTATACATCAAGTGCCCAGTTTACAAACTCTAATATAGAACATATTTGAAAAGACTCCCAGCTAATCCACACTGAGAATATCTGTGCACTTTTGGGGGGATTTTGGCTGGGCGTTTCTTTTCCAGAACAGGTGGTGAAGCTAAATTTGTTTGGCGTGCTTGACATACTTGGAGCCTTATATTAAGACCAGTGGCTGTAATAAACGGTTCCTCCCTTCTTTGTTTACAGGGAATTGGGACTTTCTCTGGGGTCTTGGATTTCTGTTTCTTCCACTGGGCAAGCTGGAAACCATTTCTGGACTACATTCTTCCACAGTCACAAAAAGCTGGGACTGTTTCGGCTTGGAATCCTTGTTGCTTGGCTGTGAGATGTGGCCCCTAGCTCTGTCATTTGGGTCAGAATGGATTTTAGTAATGTCTTCAGAAACAAAAGAAACAGGCACAGTTTCTTCACAACCCTCCTGTTTGTATTAAAGTGCTTTCTCACAGTGTTTTTGTCACAAGATGGCAGGGAGGAGGTGGTGAGGGCATCTGCAGGGGTGTAGATAGAAAGACACGTAAAGAGTGCTTACTTGCTGGATTTGAAAATCTTTCAGGTCTAAAACCAGATGATTTAGGTTTTGTTTGTCCATTTCAACTAAATCAAGTGAATGTTCCCAGAGCAGCTTTGGGATGGAAACGGAGGCTTTCCTGCTGAGGGGGAAATGCCTGCTTAGGTTCTCGGAGTGGGCTAGCCTGTAGGACCAGACCTGATTCGTTCACAGTGTAGATCTCGAAGTGACTGCTCTCCAATTTCAGGCTCTAGGGTGCTACTGGGAGCTGGGCTTTAGAAACGCCTTAGGTGAGTGGGGTGAGAGGTGACCACAACCAAAGAACCTTGGTGCTGCCACAGTGGACTTCAACTGGGAAGTGTCCCTGATATGGTGTTATCGCCGTGGGTGGTTTACAATTGTTGCTTCCCACAGTAAACCTGAATCCAGCCCTTATCTGCCGCTGTCAGAATTGTACTTGGGTAGTTCAGTTTTGTGGCATGCTCCTCCATTCTTCCCAATGTTTATTAGTGTTTTTATTCACAACTGGGACGCCTGAACTTTTAGTGTGATTGGCACAGGCTTGTTTCAGACCTCAAAGAGCTAAAATTATTTTGCATTTAGCACCTTCTCTGGGTGTCAGCTTGACCTCCTTTTGTTATACTTTAACCTTTTGGTTTTTGCAGGCAGTACTGTATAGTCAGTAAGAGACTGGGCTTTGGATTTACACAGATTTGAGTTCAAATAACAGGCTCTATTATTTATCAGTGATGCGACCTGGATAATGAATTAGTTATGATGCAGATTCAGCTGTTGTAGCAAAGGCCAAAGTAAAGTGGCTCCAATAGGATAGAGGTTTGTATCGCCCTATACACATTAGGGTTTATGTGACAACCTCACAGTATCTAGTTTCTCATTGCTCTCCCACCTTCAACCCACAGCATTTTTTTTGCAGTCCAAAGCAGAGCTCCAGCTCCCATCACCAAATCTGCATCTCAGCCACTGGGAAGGAAAGAAGAGAAGTGGAGGGCATGTCCCTTTATGGGACAAGTCAATGGGTCACTTTCAGTCACAGCCCATTGCCTAAGACTTAACTCCATGGCTGTTATGAACTGAATGTTTGTGTCCACCATCCAAATTTATATGCTGAAGCCCTAACCCCTAAAGTGATGGCATTAGGAGGTGGAACCTTGGGAGGTTCTTAGGTTTACATGAGGTCATTAGAGTGGGGTCCTTATTGATGGGATTAGCTCCTTTCTAGGAAGAAACCAGAGAGTTTGCTGTCTCTCCATCTCTCTCTGCCTTGTGAGAGGACACAGCAAGAAGACTGCCATTTGCAAGCCAGGAAGAGAGCCCTCGCCAGGAACCAAACTGGCCAACACCTTGATCTTGGACTTACCAGCTTCCAGAACTGTGAGAGATAAATTTCTGTTGCTTAAGCCACTCAGTCTACGGTATTTTGTTATGGCAGCTCAAGCTGCCATAGTAGACAATGCCATTGTACACAATGGTCCTACGAAGGAGTTGAGAAATGTTTTCTTTAGTCTGGTGGCTATGTGCCCAGCTAAAACTCAGAGGTTTATTATTAAAATAAGAAGAGGATAATAGATGTTAGGAGACAACTGCCCTCTTACACAGGTGAATTATTTACATCTTCTGTGTCTCATCTCCTCCATCTGGAAAATGAGATAATTCTTGTAAGACTTTTAATATGGTACTTAGGACATAACTATTCAATTAACTATGAGTAAAGTGGTGGGTTTACTTGGATGCTTGCCTTTTGTTAGGGTAGTTTTTATTAAACATTTGTTTTTAGCTAGTATATTTGTTTTATAGCTCTATCCCCAGGAGATGATTGACTGTATCACAGGGGCAAAGTGATCCACATTTTGCATCAACCTAGAGTTTTCTCTGCTGGCATGAAGAGCTGGACTTGAAGGGTTTGTGAGGGTATTGGAGACCTTGCACGCTGTGTGTCTTTGCTATTTCCCCGTTCGTCTGATCAAGAATTGCCTCATTTGTAGCCTTCATCAGAAATGCCATGATTCGGGACTCGAGTTTCTGGAAATTAGTAGAGGTGTTGATTGCTTGTGAATCTCAGTGTCAGAAAATGGTTGCTAGACCTTCTAAGAAGGAAAAAGACAGCTTCTTCAACCCTGTGAAAAGTATTGTGGCCTTCAGCAACCTGTGATGAAAACTCACATTTGGAATTTGAAAAAGCTGAAGTCATACTTCTGAGTTGCTCTGATTTCTAGAGAAAATCAGTTGAATCCGAGGACTAAATGTGAAATCTATTCCTCCTTCCTGTTTTCATCCACTTAAGTTGATTATAATATTGCCGTCTATTTTCATTATACAAGTTCTGCATTTAACAATTAAAAATTTATTCACATTGAACTTCCTTGAGACACAGGTCAGTCTGCAACACTAGTATAGGTTTACCAACTGTTGCCTGGAGCTGTAGTCTAAGAAAACAAGGGCACACTGGTGGGACCTTATGGGATTAAGGCAGCCTCTGTAGACTTGCCTGTGTGGGAAAGAAAAGGTGAAAGCCAAGGAAGGTCTCCCCAACTTCTGATAGGTATGGAAGCAGCTGGCCTATAAGGCTGCCACAGGACTAGTGGTCAATTATGATCTTGCTCAAATGAGTTGTTTTCCAAACCATCTATTGTGAAATAATTTGGTTATTCATATAACCTGTGAATGGTCCTACAAAGGAGTTGGGAAATGTTGTCTTTAGTCCTTAAAAATTGAACATTTCTTAAACATTGAAATAGAAAAGGAAACACTAGATTATATCACAGGTAGCATAGAGAAGAATAAACTATTTATTTTAATTATAGATCTCTATAGATGTATGTGTGTGCTGCGTCATGTAAATGTTCTTATTCTGTGTCAGGGCCGAAAATTTGAAAGATCTTGATCTAGCATAAGGTTTGCCAGTGTTGTCACTGCCAAGATGGTTTTCTGTGGTTTGTTTTTATTTTTCCCTGATCTTAACAAAACTACGGTGACTAGAAGATAGGCATCTGTCTATTGAAATCTGTATCTCGCCCTTTCCCAAGATTGGCTGACATATTCCTAAAGGCTAGATAGCATAATCAATTCCACTCCACAAATAATTGTTGAACATGAACTGTGTACAAGACACTGTTCTAGGTGGTGTGGGAGGTACATAATATCCCTTGCTGCTTTCCAGAGGCCCGTAAACTAGTGGTGGTGGCAACAGATAAAGGCATACACAACCAATTCAACCACAAGACTGACCATAATAGAGATTATATAATAACTAACTTTGGCTGAATTATCATAAATTAATATCAAATTTTAACCAAGAAGTAGACAAAATAACCTTATTGTCAAGATATCAATTATTTTGTGTGAAGTACACTTTTCCACTTTAGGAGTTAAGAAATTTGGTGCTGGCAAAGGTTTGGTAAGATGAGTATTCATGCATTGCTGATAAAAATGTAAGTGGGTATTATCTTACATCTTTTTGGAAAGCAATTGGTTGGCATTAATTGGCTTAAAATACAGTCTTTGTAATAATTCCTCTTCTAGGAATCTATCTTAAAAAAGCAAAGATTTGGAGCAAGATTAATGAGCAAAGATGTTTACTGCAGCTTTATTTTTTAAAGTAAAAAGTTAAAAATCACTAATGATTCCTAGAAGAAATCTATATAAGAGGATATTACACATTGCTAAAAATCACATTTTCAAAAACTGTGACAGTAGAAAGTGTTTGCTTTTAAACAGTAAATCTTAAATGAAAAGAGTAGGGTCAAACATTGAACAGATAGTACGATCATAATTCTGAAAAAAGAAAACCCAACCTATTTGTGCATAGGAATAAACTAGAAGGAAACCCATTATGTGTTTAATCTCTGAGTTGTAGAATTTGGGTGATTTTTGATATCTTCTTCAGAAGTTTAATATAGTTTATTAATCTTCTACAATACATTTTCTGTTTTATAAACAGAAATAACAAATACTATTTTATAAAACCTATACAAATTACATTAATTCCAGCATGCTAAATTGAACACATTATTTTTAGTAGAGCCTTTCAAGGATTATAATTATGTCCTTTTGGATTTACTGGGTAGTCCTAATATTTACCTCTTTACTTTGCCAGTGGGAGAGATGTTTGCTATGGCAACAGAAATGACTATTTATTTCCTTTTCTAAATTTAACCTTTAAGAAGAATTAGAATGTGAAATGTTTTCCAAGTAGTTGACCCCATCTGTATCTTCATTTACATTTCCTAGAGTCCATTGGATCTAGCCTTGCTAGGCCAGGGCTAACTCCTTCACACTCTGTCGTGGAATAAAAATGAACACTTCGACTAAACTATGGATGTATTTAATTAACTCATCCATATTATCCTTAGTTACTCTCTATGCAGGGCAATTCTGACCCAAGAGAGACTAAATTTCCTTTGAAAGAGTAATTTATTTTTTGGGAAATAACTGTGACTGTTTATTGAGTGCTTTAGTGTCATGCCTAAAGTTTAGTGTAATTTCCTTCTATTATCTCATTTAATTCTCACAATAACCTCATTATATGGTTCCTATTATTATCTCTGTTTTGTATACAAAGTACCTGATATCTAAAGAGGTTAGGTAACCTATCCAGTGTCATATCAATCATAAATGACAGATGTGAGCTGTAAGGCCATGGGAGACAGAGACCAAGTTCTTAAACTCTAAGCTACTTAGCATTCCTGTGTGTTCCCTCTTATGCCCACTGAGACCCACTGTGACATTTGAGTACAGGCTAGGTAATCATTTTTAAGAATTCCAGTGTCAGAAGAGACTTTCTATCATGAGACTATTGCTATAATGACTAAATTATTCTGAATTGATTAGGAATGCCAGATGCCTGCAGGTTCATTCTATTAAAATTTGCTTTGCATATTTCTGCCCTAAACTCAGTGAAACTCATGTTTTAATCTCCTTGCAATTCCAGGGGAAATAAAAAGCAAAATCATTTTATTGCCAGTAAAAATCTTCTAGGTTTAGTCAAAGCAAATTATAATTTCTGGTGCTCCTTGACTCATTAGTTCTTCCAGATGGTGCATGTAAACATGGCAGGAGCTGCAAACTGTGTGAAGGCCGAAATGTAAATCAAGAAATAAGTATTCATTATAATTTGTGTGACAAATGGAAAGGCTATAAAGCGAAACAGTGCATTGCTCGATCAATTTCATACCATTACTCTTGGGATCCCCCAGAGACTATTTTCAGAAATAGACTCCCCAATTTTGTCAAGGTCAATTGTCATTACAGTGTTTAGAGGAGTCCTCAGATGCCTTGCAGATAAGCTTGAGGCATCATAGCTGCATTCTTTCTGCTCTTGATAATCTATGGGTTGACCTTAGTTCTTCAAGAAGTATGAAGAAACAAGAGGAAAATATGACTTTAAAATGTTGAGGTTATTTGAAAAGGAAGAGAAGGCTTGTTGCAAGTGTTCCCACACCTACTGTATTGGAACTAATCCTGCCTTGCCCAAATTCCCCCTTCCCCAGGATCCAGGTATTCATCCCACTGTCCTGCTGGGAGTATTGATGACTGATGGGTCTCAACTGAGGTCCTGAAGAGATCTTCCTGGCCCAAGGTCACATGCCTTCTGAGCAGCTGCATCTATTGACTGGGTAAGAAGGAGGGACCAGGCTCCTGATCCCACGTTCTAGACCCTCTCCAACTTCAGACAACTATGATTGGCCTTCTCAGCTCCAGAGCTCCTCATAGGGTCAGCTGAGGCCTTTGTTGCAAATGAATTGCAGTTCCACATTTTGCCCAATTTTTAGTGGTTATATAGCCCCCAATAGAAGAAGCAACATGCAGTGGTAGAAAAGGCACCAGATCATGAATCAGAATACCCGGGGTCTAAAGCAAGCTTTGTTGCTGTTGAGCAATGAGATCTTGGAGAAAATAATTTGCCTTCTCTGTTCCTTATTTTTCTTATCTTTCAAGTATAAAGCTTAGCCTAGCCCAGCAGTTCTTACCTATGCATCTCTCCCAGTGGATGTCCTTTGACTCCCTGAAATTATATACAATGTCTATGTATTTTTCTGGCAAGGTTAGGGGCATAACTTTCATTAGGTTCTTGAAGGTCTCCACAGAATTTTTTTCTACTGTGGTAAAAAAAAAATACATAACATATACTTTACCATCTTAACAATTTAAACAATGTTCAGTTCAGTAGTGTTAAATATATTCATATTATTGTGAAACAGATCTCCAGAACTTTTTTATCTTACAAATCTGAACTCTATACCCATTAAATAACTCTTTTTCCTCCTCCTCTTAGCTTCTGTTAACCACCATTCTACTTTCTGCTTCTATAAATTTGACTACTCTAAGTATCTTATGTAAGTAAAATCATATGCTATTTGTCTTTTTGTTTTTGGCTTATTTCACTTAGCATAATGTCCACAAGTTTCATTCATGTTGTAGCATGTGACACCACTTCCCTTTTTTAAGTCTGAATAATATTTCATTGTAGGTATATACTAAGTTTTGTTTATTCATTCATCAGTTGATGGACATTTGGGTTTCTTCCACTTCTTGGCTGTTCTGAATGGTACTGCTGTGGATATGGGCATCAAATGTCTCATCGAGACTCTTCCCTTCCCTTCCCTTGTCTCTCCCTTCCTCCTTCCCTCCCTTCCTTTCTTCCTTTCTTTTCTTGATATGGGATCTTGCTCTGTCGCCCAGGCTGGAGTGCGGTGGCATGATTATATCTCACTGCACCCTCAACCTCCCAGGCTCAAGGAGTTTCCTCCAGCCTCAGCCTCCTCAGTAGTTGGGACAGGCATGCGCCACTATACCTGGCTAATGTTAAAATTTTTGTAGAGACGAGGTCTCACTATGTTGCCCAGGCTGCTCTTGAGCTCCTGAGCTCAAGTGATCCTCCTGCCTCAGCTTTCCCAAGTGCTAGGGTTATAGGTGTGAGCCATTGCACCTGGCCATCCCTACTTTCAATTCTTTTGCATATAAACCCAGAAGTGGGATTGCTGGCTCATATAGTAGTTCTATCTTAACATTTTTTAGGAATCTCCATATGGTTTTATATAGTGGTTGCATCATTGTACAATTCTATCAGCAATGTGCAAGGGTTCCAATTTCTCCATGTTTTGCTATCTTAGTCTGATTTCTGTTGTTTATAACAGAATACCTAAAACTGCATGGATAAAAGAAATTTCTTTTTCCTTTCATTTTTTTTTTCCTGGAGGCAGGGTCTTGCTCCATCACCCAGGCTGGAAGGAATTTATTTCTTATAGTTACGGAGGCTGAGATGTCCAAAGTCAAAAGGCTGCATCTGGTGAGACCCTTCTTGCTGATGGGGATTCTCTGTAGTCCCAAGATGGCACACGGCATCACCTGGCAAGGAAGCTGAGTATCCTAGTTCAAGTCTCTCCTCCTCTTCTTATAAAGCCACTAGTCTCATTCCCATGCTAACCCATTAATCTAATTAGCCCATTAATCCACAAATTCATGAGTGGATTAATCCACTAATGAAGGCAGAGCCTTCATGACCCAGTAACCTCTTAAAGGCTCTACCTCTCAATACTACCACATTGGGGATTAAATTACAAGAGTTTTGGAGGACAAATATTCAAACCATAGCACTTACTATTTTTTTTAATAGTAGTCATTCTGAGGTGATATCTCATTGAAGTTTTGATTTGCATTTCCCTGATGCTGAGCATCTTTTCACATGTGTGTTGACCATCTGTATGTCATCTTATGACAAATGTCTATTCAAATCCTTTACCCCTACCCACCTTTTCTTTTTCAGGCAGGGTTCCACTCTTTTGCCCAGGCTGGAGTGCAGTGGTGTGATCTCGGCCCACAGATCATCCTCCTGTGCTCAAGTGATTCTCCCACTTCAGCCTCCTGAGTAGCTGGGACTATAGGTGTGCACCATCACACCCAGCTAATTTTTATATTTTTTGTAGAGATGGCGTTTTGCCATGTCACCTGGGCTGGTCTCAAACTCCCGAGCTCAAGCAACCCGCCTGCCTCAGCCTCCCAAGGTGTTGAAATTACAGGCATGAGCCACTGTGCCTGGCCTGTCCATTTTTTAATTGAGTTATTTGTATTTTTGTTGTTGTTGTTGCTGAGTTGTAGGAATTATTTATATATCTGGATATTAACCCCTTATTAGATCTATGATTTCCAATTATTTTCTCCCATTCTGTGGGTTACCTTTTCACTCTGTTGATTGTGTCCTTTGATAAACAAAAGTTTTAAACTTTGATGTATTCCAATTTGCCTATTTTGCTCTTGCTGGCTATGCTTTTGGTGTCATATCTAAGAAATTGTTGGCAAATCCTAGTCATGAAGATTTTCCCTATTTTTTTCTAGGAATTGTATAATTTTTGGTCTTACATTTAGGTCTTCAATCTATTTTGAGTTAAGTTTTGTATATGGTGTAAGATAAGGGCCCATTTTTATTCTTTTGCATGTGGATGTTCAATTTTTCCAGCACCATTTGTTGAGGAGACTGTCCTTCCTCCATTGAGTGATGTTGGCACCCTTGTTGAAGATTATTTGACCGTATATATAAGCATTTATTTCTGAGCTCTCTATCCTATGCTTTTGGTCTATTGTCTGTCTTTATGCCAGTATCACACTGTTTTGATTACTGCAGCTTTGTAATATGTTTTGAAATCAAAAGTATGAGTCCTCCAAATATCTCCTCCTTTTTCAAAATTGTGTTGGCTTTTTGGGATCCCCTGAGATTCCATATTGATTTTAGGATGAATTTTTCTATTGCTACAAAAAATGCTGTTGGGATTTTGATAAGAATTGCTTTGAATCTGTAGATTGCTTTGAGTAGTATGTCCATCTTAACAATAGTACATCTTCCAATCCCCGAACACTGGGTGCCTTTCCATTTATTCGTGTCAACTTTAATTTCATTTAGTAATATTTTCTAATTTTCAATGTATAAGCTTCTCACTTCCTTGGTTAGGTTATTCTGAAGCATTTTATTCTTTTTGATGTTATTATAAATGGAATTGTTTTCTTAATTTCCTTTTCAGATTGTCCATTGTTAGTATATAGAAATACAATGGTTTTTTTGTGTCAATTTTGTATCCTGCAATTTATACTGAATTTATTAATTCTAACAAGGTTTCTTTTGGTGTGAAATCTTTAGAGTTTTTTACATATAAAATCGTGTCATCTGTGAACAGTGATAATTTTAACACCTTTCCAATTTGTATTTCTTTTTTTTTTTTTTTTTTTTTTTTGAGACAGAGTCTGTCACCCAGGCTGGAGTACTGTGGTGTGATCTCGGTTCACTGCAACCTCTGGCTCCCGGGTTCAAGCAATTCTCCTGCCTCAGCCTCCTGAGTAGCTGGGATTACAGACGTATGCCACCACACCTGGCTAATTTTTGTATTTTTAGTAGAGGCGGGGTTTCACCATGTTGGTTGGGCTGGTCTCCAACTCCTGACCTCATGATCCTCCCACCTCAGCCTCCCAAAGTGCTGGGATTACAGGCGTGAGCCACTGCACCCGTCTGTATTTCTTTTTCTTTCCTAATTGTTCTGTTCTTGTTTAATTGTTCTGGCTAGGACTTCCAATACTGTGTTGAATAGGAGTGGTGAGAGCAGTTATTAAGCCTTTTTCCTTATCTTAGAAGAAGAGCTTTCAGTCTTTCTCCATTGAGTATAATGTTAGCTGTAGGCTTTTCATAAGTGGCTTTTATTATTATTTTATTTTTTTGAGACAGAGTCTTGCTTTGTTGACCAGGCTGGAGTACAGTGGCAGGATCTCAGCTCACTGCAACATCTACTTCCTAGGTTCAAGTGATTCTCCCGCTTCAGCCCCCTGAGTAGCTGGGACTATAGGTGTGCACCACCACACCTGCTGATTTTTGTATTTTTAGTAGAGATGGGGTTTCACCATGTTGGCCAGGCTGGTCTCGAACTCCTGACCTCAAGTGATCCACATGCCTCGGCTTCCCAAAATATTGGGATTAGAGGCATGAGCCACTGTGCCTGGCCTTATAAATGGCTTTTCTTATGTTGAGGTAGTTTCCTTCCTGTCCAGGTTTATTGAATGATTTTTATCATTAAAGGGTGTTGAATCTTGTCAAATGTTTTTTCTCTATCAATTGAGATGATGATGTCATTTTTGTCTTTCATTCTGTTATTGTGGTATATTACATTGATTAAATTTTGTATGCAAAACTCTCCTTGCTTTTCATGAATAAGTCCCACTTGGTCGTGGTGTGTAATCCTTTTAATGTGCTGTTGAATAGTTTGCTAGTATTTTGTTGAGGATTTTTACATCAATATTTATTAGGGATATTGGTTTGTAGTTTTCTTTTCTTGTAATTTCTTTGTCTGGTTTTGGTATCAGAGCCTAATAGAATGAGCTTAGAAGTGTTCCTCTTTAATTTTTTGGAAGAGTTTCAGAATTGATGTGAATTCTCTGGAAATTGACTTGAATTCTTCTTTAAATGTTTGGTGGAGTTCTCCAGTGAAGTCATCTGGTCCTGGGCTTTTCTTTGTGGAGAGATTTTTGATTACTATTTCAATAATTTACAAGTTTCTGGCCTCTTCATGTTTTCTATGTCTTCATGATTCAGTCGAGGTAGGGTGTGTGTTTCTAGCAATTTATCCATTTCTTTTAGGTTATCCAATTTACTGACATACAACTGTGGAATTTTTGTTTTGTTCTTTGTATAGCTTCTATCTCTGTTTGATATTCACATTTTGTTCATATGTTGTTTTTCTGATTTCATTTAGTTGTCTATCTGTTCTCTTTTATTGAGTATCTTTATGATAGTTATTTTAAATTGTCAAACAACTCATACATCTGCATTTCTTTAGGGTTGGTTTATGTAGTTTTAGTTTGCTCCTTTGACTGGGTTATATTTCCGTGTTTCTTTGTACCTCTTGTAATTTTTTTTTTTTGGCTGGGATTTGGGCATTTGAAAAAGCACCCACCTTTAACAGTCTGCATACTGGATTTGTTCAGGTGAAACCCGTTACCAGTCAGTCTAGGTAACTGTTCAAGAACCTTTCAAACCTTTTCTGATCTCTTGCTCCCCCTGGCATCTGCCTGTAGAACTACACACCTAATGTTCTGCCAGACTTTGTTTTCAGCAGCGTCTGATCCTGCCTCTGCTCTAAGTCAAGCAAAATCAGACTCTCAGACAGCCCTCCGACATACCAGAACTTTGAGTGCAAAGTCTGCTCTTCTGTTTCTGTTCTGAGGAAGGACCCTCAGTTTGAAGATTTCCTCCCAATTGCTCCATACTATACTGTGAATGTGCAGAAGCATGAACAGGTGCACCAACTGCCATAATGCTTTCTACCCCTTTTCTGGAATCCTTTCTTCATTTTACAATGGCCTGGGTGCTATAGCATCTCAGCTGGTCTCTAGAGTTCTCACAGGGGCATTCTGGTCCATATACTGTTGTTAACTTGGTGTCTCTGTAGGGGAAAGAAGAGCTTGTAGCTTCCTAGTCCATCATCTTGCTGACATCACTCTGACACCTATTTCTTCTGCAGACATTTAGGAAACAAAACACTAGGTGATTATCAAGTCATATTGACTACAGCTAAAAAACAGTGCCTCTATGACTACTACATGAATTAAGATAAAAAATATTGAGCATCAGTGTTTCTCCATGGAATCTATAGTGAAGAGGCTTTGGCTCCTAGAGAGTGGAACCAAGTAGGTAGAAAAGAATTTTCAATCCAGGGAGAATGAGAACAGCTGGAGAAGTAGGCAATTTTTCTAGCAGTTCATAGGGGGAGCTTCTAGAAAAACCTGCAAAGAACTCTGGTTCATTTGATATCCAGGAAGTGGGGACTCTGAAGGATCTGCTTCAGTGGATCTGAGAATATATCAGTCTGCCTATAGCTCTATCCAGGTGATCAAAAGATCAAGGTGACATCTGTGCTAAGGGAGATTTGAAGAGCACCTCTTTAGTCAGCAGCTTATTGGAGGAAATGAATATCTCCTAAAAGGAAATATCTAAGGAGTTAGACCGTGTTCTATCAAAAAGCAAAATGTCAAAGTTATCATTAGAATATAGCATAGGTTGGAGAGATTCCCATCTTTGGAAGTATTTAAGCTGAGACAGAGAAATCAATTGATAGAGATGTGGAAGAATTCATACTCTAGATGGAAGTACACTTATTAAGCTGTCTTAAAATTATCTGGGTCTGAATTTTTATGAACTTGGTGAAGGATTCTGATTCATGATCATTTTATGTGGAAGTTAAATCAGTGGAAGGGCTATAACATTTAGAACACCATGCAATGTTGAAAAAGAAGTAATGAAACACATCAAGAAAAAATACTCAATTTCCCCAGGTAGAAATATCTATCTGCATGGCACAGCCGTGATGGATTCAGCTAAAACTCAAAGGTTTTGTTTTTTGGTTTTTGCCTCTGTCCTTCTTTTTGTGTATGTGTGTATATAACACATCAATACACTGTGGACAAATTTTCACAGACTATAAAGGCTTTCTGTCCACATGCAGGAAGTGGCTGACAATATCTTACTGAATAACAGAGGGTATGTGGGGCTAAATAGATGCAAACAATAACTTCTCTTGTATTTCCCTACACAGATCACATTTAAGACTCTGCAGATCATCAAGCAGCATGACGGAGATGGCTTGGCATACATTAAAGCAAACATTTCCTGCCAATATGTATCACATTGCAGTGTATCATTAATGCTGTCAGCCTCAGAATAACTTCGCTTATCTAGAATGATGCATAGCTTATTAAACTTGTAGAAAGGTGTTACTTAAAACTGGATACTTGGTTTTTGGGACTCCATCACTGATGTTATGTCCTTGGTGGATAATCTTAGTTCTTTTGGGGTCTCTTTTAGTCATTGTATTAGGCTTTGTAATCTATCTATCATATGTAATTGCCTGTGTTTCACTGAAATAGACTTCTTTGAATACCTCAAAATTTTAATAGCCTATTCTCATATCAAGTTGGTCTTTTTATTTTGATAAATTTCTAATATTTCTGTTTATTAATTTTCTGCTACTGAATTCACCTATGGACAGGCATGAATGGTCTTTCCCTTCATGTTTTAAAAATGAGATCGGCAAGAATCACTAGAAACACATAATTTGTGCTGAGCTTGGTTGTTTTAATCTGGGGTGTTACTTTATGGTAACTTAAGTTAATAAAACTTTGTTTTAAAAAGTATTAATATAAGATTTCCTCCAAATTATAAAATCATTATTAATATCTTACTGGCAATATATAATGATATCTTGTTGACAGATTTGGAATAGAAAATGACTGGAAATCTAGACTCAAAGATACCAACAAAATATCTATGATAGCAAGCTGTCTTTTGTACTTACCCTGATTTTCAATGTCTACCAAGGCATGCTCTTTTTTTTTTTTTTTTTTTTTTGAGACGGAGTCTCGCTCTTCACCAGGCTGGAGTTCAGTGGCACAATCTCAGCTCACTGCAACCTCTGCCTCCTGGGTTCAAGTGATTCTCCTGCCTCAGCCTCCAGAGTAGCTGGGACTACAGGCGCGCACCACCAAGCCCAGCTAATTTTTGTATTTTTAGTAGAAATGGGGTTTCCCCATGTTGGCCAGGATAGTCTCGATCTATTTACCTTGTGATCCACCCACCTCGGCCTCCCAAAGTGCTGGGATTACAGGTGTGAACCACTGGGCCCAGCTGGCATGCTCTTAATATGCATTGACTCTTCAAATCCTCACAACTTCCTCATGAAATATTATTTCTATTTTACACTGTAAGCATGAAAATAAATATTTGTCAAATGAATGCATACATCTATCATTTTATGTTGTTGTTGTTTATTCGCTTTTTTGAGACAGAGTCTTGCTCTGTCACCCAGGCTGGAGTGCAGTGGCTCACTGCAACCTTCAATCACTGCAACCTTTGCCTCCCAGGTTCAAGCGATGCTCGTGCCTCAGCCTGGTGGGTAACTGGGACTACAGGAGTGCACCACCATGCCTGGCTAATTTTTGTATTTTTAGTAGAGACAGGGTTTTTGCCATGTTGGCTAAGATTGTCTCAAACTCTTGACCTCAAGTGATCCACCTGCCTTGGCGTCCCAAAGTGCTGGGATTACAGGTGTGAGCCACTGCACTTGGCCACATCTATCATTTCTTTTTTTAATTATTAAGTATCTCTTCCAAACACCATGGTCAGGCAGTTTCTCTCTCTTTCTTTCCCTCTTTCTCCACTTCCTCACCACCCCCGTTGTTCATGCCTAGGTCAGGCCTGCATTACTTTTCCCCTCCACTACTGCGGTAGCCTCTCAAATGGTATGCCATTCTCTTCCAGTGAACATAGCTTTTCTAAAATAAAATAGTGCTTCTGTATTAGTCAGGCTTTTTTGTTTACAAGTGAGTGAAATCCAGCTCAAACTATATTAAACAAATCAGGGGATTTATTTGGCCCACAGCTCTGAGAAATCCAAGAGATAGGTTTGACTTCAGGCCCAGCTTGACACAGTTTCAAATATATGCATTGTTGGGTATGGTGGCCACTGGCAGATCAGGACTGAGACGCTACCAGCTGCAAGATCCGGCAAAAAGAGAACCTCTTCCCATGTGATTTTGGCAGAAAGGTCCCATTGAGGATCAGTGGTCTATTCCTGAATCATTTGCTAATCCTTAAGCCTTCTCTTTGGCCAGACTGGGTTATACACCCACCCCCTGTAGCTTGGAGAACAGAATCAGCCCCACTGAAACCTCATGAATTGGTTCTGTTATCAGCCGAAGGGGGAAGGGAGCCTTGGCAGGGAAACACAGCAGATGTACATGACATTCCATGTACAAAGTCTTGCAACAGTTCCTAAATGTCTTTGGATAATTGCCAAACTCCTTAGCATGCTATATCTACGTTGCTTACTTATTCAGTTTTATCTTTGCCTCTCTTCTCTTTGTCCGATAATTTATCTTTTAAGGTTCAATTTTAGCAGCCCATCAGTTTCCTTCCAGCCTGTCAAATGGGAGCAGGGGTTCCTTGTCTGTGATTCCATAGCACCCTGAACCCCTGGTCTCTTAGACCTGAACATACTTCGTGTGACCAGTATTTGTTAACCCTGACTTTCCTAGAGAATTCTCCCTCTGAGAGCTTAAAAATAACTCATACCCTAGCCTTAGCACACCTCAAATCCATCAGAGTCTGGAGATGAGTGATTAGGTGACTGTCTATTTATCTATTTCATCCTTTCCTAAGTTCCCCAGCTGATTCTGAGGTACAGTTGGGCTTGAAAACCACTGAATAACATTAAAGTTCTATCCAGCTCTAAAATTCTGACTCAACCCAAGATTTGGTAGGATTATCTCCTCATCATTCCCTCTTCCTCTGTTCCTCTTCCCTCCATTCCCCCTCCCTCCTTCTATTTCTAGCTATTCTATTTACAGATGTCAAAGCCATAGATCTATGTAAAAATAAGTGCAAAATATTTTCTCCTCATTTTTATTTTTATTGTCCTTAAGGAGCTTTGAAACTATCTCAGTGGCACTGAGATTATCTGAGTTATTTAAGAATGAGCTACTTTTTCTGTTACTTCCTTGGAAGTTTTCAGCTCAATTTCTCATTGTATGGGGCTCCCATTCCATAGCTGTGTCTGTGGACCCTTTATAATAATGTCTCAGCAGCACGGCCAGTCAGGCCTACATTGAAAAGAGTCATTTGAGGCACTTCCTGTCATGCTTCATACGGTTGTGTTGACATTCGGTGCATGTGTTTGTCATTGACACACAGGCTCCCATTCCAGCTGGAAAGTCTTTCCTTTCATCTAGAAGCTGTTTTAAAAAAATGTTCCTACTTATCTAAAGCCAGAGAGAGTGGATGGGAGGGATTAGTTTGTTTGCCCACATCTTCAAATGCACTGTATTTTGTGGAATGCCAACAGGACTGTTTTAATTTGCTTTCTACAAAGGCAGACTTCTGTTGCTTTTCCTGAGATCCTGATGGAACAGTGTTTGTCATTAATGTCATGAAAGGAGATAGTGCAGCTGTGTTTATGGTGGGAGTTACCTGTAATTTATGTTGTAACTTAAACATTTAGGAAGAGTAGCTGTTTCCTTTTAGTTAGAAACCTGAATTCTCTCTCTTTCTCTCCCTCCCTCCCTCTCTCTCTCTCCCTCTTTCTCTTTCTTTCTCTTTCTCTTTCTCTTTCTTTCTATCTTTCTTTCTTTCTCTCTTTCTGTCTCTCTTTCTCTCTTTCTTTCTAAGAGTTCAATTCCTACAAATTTTTTAAGCACCAGGGAGGCAGTTGGAAAATCAAGACTTCTGTTCTCTGGTACTGAGATGGAATTATTGAAATGACAGCATTTTAGAAATGTAAACATATACTTAACTTCAATCTAAAAGAGCATAAGCAAATGAGGGAAAAACTAACCAAGCTGGTTATCTAAATGAGGAAAGGACATTTCTTAGAAGATTTGTAAGACCAAATCTGATTATATCATGTGCCTTTCTTCTCACTACTCAGCTCTCTTACTGTTTTGGTATAGTTCAGGTCATGCTAAATTTTATTATTTTGAAAAATTAACTTCCAAGTACATTGGAGAAAAAGAGTTGGGTTAGTGGCCATTCAGATTTTGGGACTGAAAATAAAGGCTCATGGGTAGTAGTTGAGGACAAATGGAATTTAATGGGACTCCAAGTGTTTGTTTTATGAGCACCAACAAATGGATTACTTCCTCTCTTCTGGGAACTTGAGAGGGAAAATCTATTTGCCTTTGCTCTGCTAAAGAAAACCAGAGCCCTTTGTTCACATTTATCTTTAGGATCTTTTCTTGAAATGCTAACCTTTCATTGAAAAGTTTACTGGAATCTCCAAAGAAAATTAAAGTATAGCATCATTTAAAAATCAATTCAGCAAACGTTTTTGAGTACCTACTATACATGGGCATTGTGGAAGGGATATAAAGAAAATAATGAGTGCCACATTTATACAAATATATTTAATAAAATATGATAAGTGCTTCAGTGGGTCAAGGGACAGAATTGCTACTGATCACAGATATGTATATTTTAAAAACCCTCTATGTCTCTTTATGGCATTTTCTTATTCTATGAATCTTGGGGCCCTTTGACAAAAGTCAAAGAGAGCAGTCTAGTCTGACTAATTTTTGTGAGCCTATATTGTCTCATAATGCTGCTATTTTTTCTTTCTTTCTTTCTTTCTTTTTTTTTTTTTTGAGATGGAGTCTTGCTCGGTTGCGCAGGCTGGAGTACAGTGGCGTGGTCTCGGCTCACTGGAACCTCCACTTCCTGGGTTCAAGCGATTCTCATGCCTCAGCCGCCCAAGTAGCTGAGATTATAGGTACCTGCCACCATGCCTGGCTAATTTTTTGTATTTTTGGTAAAGACAGGATTTCACCACGTTGTCCAGGCTGGTCTCGAACTCCTGACCTCATGATCTGCCCACCTCAGCCTCCCAAAGTGCTGGGATTACAGGCGTGAGCCACTGCGCCTGGCCAATGTTATTTTTTCTTACATTTTCCTCAATTCTGAGTAGTAGTCCGTTCTAGAATTTTCCTGGGCATTGATCGTCAATTTCACGGTTTATGCTTTTCAAAATTTCTATCTGGGTCCGGGTGTGGTGGCTCATGGCTGTAATCCCAGCATACTGGGAGGCTGAGGTGGGCGGATCATTTAGGTCAGGGATTTGAGACCAGCCTGGCCACCTTTCAGTAGAGATGATTAAACCCCATCTCTACTGAAAATATAAAAATTAGCTGGGTGTGGTAGTGCCCACCTGTAATCTCAGCTACTCAGGAGGCTGAGGCAAGAGAATCACTTGAACTCGGGAGGTAGAGGTTGCAGTGAGCCAAGATCGCGCCACTACACTCCAGCCTAGGCGACAGAGTGAGACTCTGTCTCACAAAAAAATAAAAATAAAAATAAAAAAATAAACAAATAAAAAATAAAAAAATTCTATCTGAACATTGTTAGATTATCTGTGTTTCTCTAGCTTTCCTCCACAGACAGGAGATGGAGACTCAATACTCTGTTGTAATCAAGCCATCAGCAATGTGGGGGCTTGTAGTCCTACATTAGCTTGGTCAAAGTCAATGTACTCACTGGGTTTCTAAGCTTGCACAGAGGACACCTTACCCACACCCTTCTCGCAAAAAAGTTCCAGAATTGGTGGAGCAGTTCCCCTTGGCCACTTAGAAAGCATGTACTAAAATGTTCTGTGGGCTTAATCTAAATTTGTTCCAAAGTTATTGTAAGAATCATTTACTGATGATAAACGAATTTTTTTTCCTTGCCATTTTCTCTGGACTGTAATTCCCTAAAATGTTTTTCTGCTTCCACAGAGAAGCACAGGTTTCTCCAAGTTGTGGGAGTGTGGTGGTGGTGTGTGTGAGTCATATCTAGACTTTAGGAAGGGTTTGGTTTGCCTATATCCCTACTCCATATTAAAGTATAACTATATTTCACCATTCTTCCCTATGAGATCATGGTCCTCCCTGCATCTGTACTGGGGGTATATTTTGCTTTAGAATAATCTTCAGTATTCAGAAGGTGCGGATGTGTGTGAGTGTATTTGGTGAAAAATTTTAAGGTAAATCTTTGCTTCTCTTCTGCTTCTCGGGTAGAATCATGTAAACAGAAGCCTATGCAGTCTCTTGTGATTAGAAAGTGAGTACACATAATTATGCTGTTTATATGGAATTTCCCTGAAGGGTTGATCAGTGATCCCAATGGAAATTCTGGGTATTACTGTTAATACTTTATGTCTCTCTGATGCCTTTAAATGTAATACCTGAAAACCATCAGCTTAGACTGAAGTGAACCACATGTTTAATGGCTCAGTAAAACATCCAAAGCTGGCTGAAAAGTCAGAACAAAGATTGTGAGGTATAGTCAGTTTACTGACTGTATGAAATAAGTTGAAATCATAACTAATGATTCAAAAATAAATGGGGAGAGTAGAGCGACATGTTGAAGGTTAACAGATGTGGAATAGCTGCCAAAACAGGAATTTGTGGATCAACCTGTGCAGAACTAATCACTGTAGTGGGAACTTTGCTGGAATGCAGAACTTCCCTCTAATCTGCTGAGGAAGTCAGTCTGGGTAGGTAGGCGGGAAGTCCCAGTTCCCAGGTAGGAATGGGAAAGAGCGGAGGATTGGCTAGGGGAAGGGGAAGGAGGATTACCTGGAAGGGTTAGAGACCAGGAATTAAATTAAAAGACCACAATGCGGTGCTGTGGTAGGAAGTTCTGGCAATAATTTTGCAATGTATCTTAAAAATGCTAATAGTGATTTTTCTCTGACCCAGTAACTGCATTTCCAAGGAAATTTATTAAGAAAATAACCAGAAGTGTGTATATGGATTTATATACAAAATTTTAATCATATTTTTACTTATATTAGTGAAAAATTAGAAATAACCTGAATATTCAATAGCAGAGGATTAGTAAAATAATGATATAGCCATTTAATGAAATATTATGCAAGTAATTAAAATCATGACTTTTGAAGAAAAATGACATGTTAATGCACATTGGGTAATGTTTCATAGCTTGCTTTTTAAACATAATGTTTTGTGAATATATTATTTGTTCATCAATATTCATCTACAAGATTTTATGTGGCTATATAGTATCCCCTTGAAATGATGTGTTACTGTTGGGAATACATAATGGTACTATCATTATGAAAAACAGTTTGGCAATTTCTTATGCAGTTAAATGTAGACTTACCATATGACCCAACAATCCCACTCTTAGATATTTACCAAAAAGAAATGAAAACTTATGTTCACACAAAGAGCTGTATGCAAACTGTAAATGTTTATGGTAACTTTATTTGTTTATTTTTCTGAGATAGGCTCTCACTCTGTTGCCCAGGCTGGAGTGCAGTGGCATGATTATAGCTCACTGCAGCCTGGACTTCCTGGGCTCAGGCAATCCTCCCACCTCAACCCCCAAAGTAGCTGGGACTACAGTTGTGCATCACCAGGCTCAGCTCATTTTTGTATTTTTTGTGGAGTCTCGCCATGTTGCCCAGGCTGATCTCAAACTCTTGGGCTCAAGCAATCCACTCATCTTGGCCTCACAAAATTCTGGGATTACAGGCATGAGCCACCATGCCCGACCTGTAGCTTTATTTATACTTGACAAAAATTGGCAAGAACCCAGATGCCCTTCAATTGGTAAATGGATAAATTGTGAAACATCATACAAGGAAATATTACTCAGCAATAAAGAATAAATTATCGTTTCACAAAACAATGTGGATAAATCTTAAGTGTATTTACTAATTGACAGTAAGCCAGACCCAAAAGGCTACCACTGTATAATTCCATTCATGTGACATTTTGAAAAAGGCATAATTGGAAGGATAAAAAGTAAAAGTGGTTGCCAAGAGTAGGGAATAGGTGAGGATTGACTAGATGGGGCAGTATGAAGGAAGTTTTAGAACGATGGAACTTCCCTGTAGCAGGGATGGTAGATACAGGTGATGGTAGATGGTAGATACAGGATGGTAGATACAGGACTATGCATTTGTCAAAATCCATAGGACTGTGTGTCACAGAAAATGAAGTTTTCTATAGGTAAAATATTTTTTAAAATCAGTCAGAATATGGGGGAATCCAAATGGAATACAGTAATAAATGAACCTAACTGTATTACAAATAACACTGAAGGCAGCCGTGAAGAAAAGAATGAACTGAAGTTCTTTAATAGTATTCTGGCTAGACACTGTAGGGCTAAAGACAAAAAGAACTGTATATAAATACTATACTCTAATTAGTGAATTTATTTCCTAGAGGGTTATGGATTGGCAATTCTGAGATGACTTTAATGTATACTAAGATTGAACAAATAAACAAATACATAGTAGAAAACAAAAACCAGATTTCTCACTGTCAAAGAAAGACAAAGAAAAGACAGTTACCTAAAAAGGTAAGAGAAAGGCTAGAAGAAACCATTGATGTAGAATTAGAAATCAGAGGTATCAGTTTAAATCTACACACACACACACACGGAAAGGTAAAAAAAAATGTGTATAAGAATGGGTTAATATACCTATATATATTTCCAAACTCTGTCTATTGAGAAGGCCTAGAAGTAATGTTTTCTCAAGAACAATGAGCTCATATAACACCCAGATCTTGGCGTCTAAGTACTATTTTGCTGTGATAGGAATCAGAGCTCTATGGAGAAGTGATTAATTCTAGGGCTGATGTGGAGAAAACACAAGATGAGCCTTGAGCCTTGAGCATCTTATTGTGCCAGAGAGTAAAGAAGTGCTTAAAAAAAAGGTAGAAGGAAAAAGACGGGAGGCTGTCAAAAAGACACAGGAGCCAACTTGAAAGAGCTCCCAATGGCCAAAGTGGGAACAAGTTAAGCAACAAAACAAATAATCATATTATTGGAGTATAACCCATAAAATAGGATAAATATCCATGAGTCCAAACTGATGTAAATAAGTAATAGAGTAAATAAAATACAGAAGGGACAGCTATTCTTTATAGAACAATTTCAATTAATAAATGAATCCAGAAGAAATGAGGATCTAGGAAATCAGCAGTAGAATGCAGTGACAGTTTCTTCAAACAAGATCTTTCAAAGGATGCTAAAATTAGTGGTGACAGTTTGAGAAGAAAGAGGATATTTGCTTGGTTTTGAAGTATCTCCCATAGTGTACTTATTATATATTAATATTTATTATTTATTAGATATTTTTCCTACAAAGGGAAAAATAGTAACTTTGCAGTGGGAAAACCCAACAGATACCACTGTAACCAAATGATCAGAGGTAACATCTCTAGTAATAAAACATATCAACATCATATATTTCCTAATGTGATATTCTGCGAATGGCACATCACTTCTGTGGTATTATTGCCCAAAATGAATAATACCCTCAGTCTAATCATGCCAAGACATCAGATTCAAGCAATCCTCCTGCCTTAGCCTCCCAAGTAGCTGGAACTATAGGCATGCACTATCATGCCCAGTTAATTTTTGTATTTTGTAGAGATGGAGTTTCACTATGTTGCCCAAATTAACGACATTCTACAAAATAACTGACCAGCACTTTTCACAAATGTCAAGGTCATTAACAACAAGGAAATAATGAAGAATTGTCACAGATTGGAGGAGACCAAGGAAAGAGGACAATCAATGCAGTGTAGGATCCTGGATTGGATTTTAGAACAGAAAAAGGTCATTAGTGGAAAAACTGGTAAAATTTGAGTAAAATTGGTACTTCAATTACTAGTGTTGTATTAAAGTTAATTTGTTGGCTTTAATAATTATATTTTGCAAGCTGTTATCATTAGCAGAAGCTGAGTGAAGGGTTGTAGTAGGCATAGTGATCTGATCTTCCCTCCTCCTCCAGAGATGTCGATGTCCTAATCCCTGGAACCTGTGGAATGTTACATTTCATGTCAAAAGGAACACTGCAGATGGAATTAAAGTTCTGGACCTTAAACTGAAAAGAGGTTATCTGGATTATCCAATGTAATGACACAAGCCCTTAAAAGTGGAAAAGGAAGGCAGAAGAGCTGGTCAGAGAGATGTGATGAAAAAAGAGGCAGCAGAGATTCTCAGTGTGGAGGTGACTTAGCCTATGGTTGCTGGCTTTGAAGAGGGAAGGAGGGGTTCATGAGCCAAAGAATGTAGGAGGCCTCTAGGAGCTGGGAGTGACCTGTAGCTGACAGCCAGCAAGAAAATGGGGACCTCTGGGCTACAACCACAAGAGACTGAATTCTGCCAACAACTTGAGTGAACAAGGAAATGGATTCTGCTTTTATGCCTCCAGGAAGAAACACAGCCCTTGACTTTAGTGCAGTGAGATCCATGCTGGACTTCTGACCTACCGTGCTGATAGTTAATAAGTTTGTGGTATTTTAAGACACGAAATTTGTGTTAATTTGTTGCAGCAACAATAGAAAACAAACACAAAGATATATGGGGGTTTTCTGTACATTTTTTTTTTTTTTTTGAGATGAGTCTCATTCTGTTGCCCAGGCTGGAGTGCAGTGGTGTGATCTCGGCTCACTGCAACATCCACCTCCCTGGTTCAAGCAATTCCCCTGCCTCAGCTTCCCAAGTAGCTGAGATTACAGGCATATGCCACCACGCCAGGCTGATTTTTTTGTATTTTTAGTACAGACGGAGTTTTACCATGTTGGCCAGACTGATCTCGAACTCCTGACCTCAGGCAATCCACCAGCCTCGGCCTCCCAAAGTGCTGGGATTACAGGCGTGAGCCACCATGCCCAGCTGGTTTTCTGTACTATTAAACAAATTTTCAGTAAGTCTAACATGATTTCAAAGTAAAAAGTTAAAAATGACATAATTTATTTAAGTAATCACTGATTGTTGAACATTTTGCTTGTTTCTAAATGGTTTTTTGAACAACTTTAATTAATTATTAATTAATTTTGAGACAGAATTTTGCTCTGTTGCCCAGACTGGAGTGCAGTGGACCCATCTCAGCTCTCCATCCCCTACCCCAGGTTCCAGGGATCCTCCTGCCTTAGCTTCACAAGTAGCTGGGACTATAGTCATGTGCTGTCGTGCCTAGCTAATTTTTGTATTTTTTGTAGAGATGGAGTTTCACCACATTGCCCAGGCTGGTCTCAAACTCCTGGGCTCAAGTGATCTACCTGCCTTGGCCTCCCAAAGTGCTGGGATTCCAGGCGTGAGCCACCTTGTCTTGCCTGAACTACTTTATAGTGAATATGTTTGCCACAAATTTTTGTGCATATCCTTAGCTATTTCCTTAAAATTCATTTCTAGAAGCGCAAGTGTTGAGTTAAAGTATGTGCAGATTATCAAACAGTTCTAAAAGTTTCCCTAAACAATACTATTAGCTTTTTCATTCTAAAAGTATTTTTCAATTTGACAAAAAACAATTGTAATTAAATGTCTTAATTAGAATTTCTTCTATTATAGAGAAGAATAGCCATCTTTGTATGTGTATTTGTCATTTGCCCTTGTTTTTGTGTATAAATTACTTGACCACGACTTTTACACATATCACTTTTGGGCATTGTCTTAGCTTGTTCAGGCTTCTATAACAAAATGCCATAAACTGGATGGCTTATAAATAATGGAAATTTATTTCTCACAGTTCTGGAGACTGGGAAGTCCTAGATGAAGATGCCGATGGATTTTGGTGGCTGGTAAGGGCCTGCTTTATGGCTCATAGGCTGCCGTCTTCTTGCCGTGTCCTTCCTTCGTGGAAGGGGCAAGGGGGTACTCTGGAGCCTCTTTTATAAGGGCGCTTATCCATTCATGAGGGCTCCCAACCTCATAACCTAACTCCCAAAGTCCCCACCTACTAATACCATCACATTGGAGATTAGGTTTCAATATATTAATTTTAGGGGAACACAAACATTCAGTTTATAGGGAGGGTATTCTCATTTGTCTTAATGATTTGTATCAGGCCTTTAATGTAGTTCCAACTCTTGTGCTTATGTTGAGATTTTTTATCAGTTGGCAACTTTGAAGGTTTTATGTTTAATTTATTAAGAGAATATAAAAGCTTTGATTTTTAAAAATAAATAGCCTGTCTCCAGGAATTGGAAGAATGGCAATTTATGAGCAGCAGCATCCAAGTAACACGTCAAATTGAATTTCCCCATTGGTAATCAAATATTATCCCTGGACTTAGCTGAAGCACTGCAACTCTTTCAGATCAGGTGAGTTTCAGGTAAATACTGGTCTCTTGGAGAGTGGTAAGTGTATGAAAATGAGATAAGGAATCCATATTTTACAGGCTCATGTCTCCATCAGTGCAAAATCCAATGCAGGCTCCACTCTCTTGCCAAGTCTTCCTTTCTCTCATTGTTGTTTTCTGGGAATTTGAGTAGGTCCTGTCACCTGACTTCCTACCAGTTTTCCTCCTGCATGGATACCTCTCATGGGGTGAGCTTCTCCTTTTTCCTCCAAACCTTTCCTCTAACAACTCCCTGCCATTGCTTCTACCCTAACTTACTTTGGTCAGAAAAGTCTCCTCTGCTCTTGACCGACTTATCCACTTGGAGATTTCCTACTCATTCTCAGGACTCAGGACATTAGACTTAACTGTGAGCATGTTGGGCAGTGACTTGGTTGCTGGGGAGCACACAGATCCTTAGATGTGGTACTTGTAAATTTTAGTCCCATATAAACATGTGGCTTCTGGCTTACAGCTTATGCAGCTGATTTTGATACATCTGACATTTCTAACATATTATACTAATAATTAGTTTTCTTCTCCGAGAAGTTGGAGGACACATCTCCTGATGCCATAAGGACTCATACTCCCTTCCCCTTCAGTGCAAAGCCTTCTCTTGCTTCCTGGAGAGCTTTCCAGCCCCTTCTGGGCTTATATAACATAGTGCACACGTCTCTCTTGAAATATTACCTTGTTGTCTGGAAAGCTCTCCCTTTACGTGTCATTTTTGCCTGCTGTACTGCAAACTGTGTCAGAGTTTATTCCATGTCTTATTGATTTTTCTGTTTTTTTAAGCCAAGATGATGCCTGATATACAGTATGTGATTGGTAAAAGTTCAGCATTGTGACTCCTCTCTCTATAGATATTATTTGTAGCATGCAACAATTAAGAAATGTGAATTTTACTTTATATCCAGGAGTTTTGTTAAACACACAACATATATTTATCATAGAAAAAGTAGGCTAGGTGTGGTGGCTCACACCTGGAATCTCAGCATTTTGAGGGGCTGAGGCAGGTGGATCGCTGAGCCCAGGAGTTCAAGAACAGCCTGGCCAACATGGCAAAATCCTGTTTCTACTAAAAATATAAAAATTAGCCAGGCATGGTGTGGCGCATACCTAGAGTCCCAGCTACTCAGGAGGCTGAGGTGGGAGAATCACTTGAGCCCAGGAGGTAGAGGTTGCAGTGAGCTGAGATCGTGCCATTGCGCTCCAGCCTAGGCAACAGAGTGAGACCATGTCTCAAAAAAATAAAAATAAAAAAGAAAAGAAAAAGTAGAACACACTGTTAAGTCAAAAGAAAAAAGGAAAGTTTTCTGTAATTATATTTCCTAGATATTACCACTGTTACTATTTGGGCATATGGACATGGGTTGCTTAACAATGGGGATATGTTCTGAGAAATGTGTCCTGAGGAGACTTCATCATCCTGCAAACATTATAGAGTGTACTTACACAAACCTAGATGGGATAGCCTACTACCTACCTAAGTTACATGGCATAGCCTATTGCCCCTAGGCTACAAACATGTATAGCATGTTACTGTGCTGAATACTGTAAGCAACTGTAACTCAATGGTAACTATTTGTGTATCTAAACATATCTAAACAGAAAAAGTATGGTAAAAACAGCATAAAAGATAAAAAATACTACACATGTATAAAGCACTTATGAACGGAGCTTGCATGGCTGGAAGTTTCTCTGGGTGAATCAGCGAGTGAGTGGTGAGTAAATATGAATGTCTATGACTTTACTGTACACTGCTGTAGATGTTGTAAACACTGTACACTAAAGCTATACTAGATTTATATAAAATTTTTCTTTCTTCAGTTGTAAGTTAAACCTTACTGTAACTTTTTAATTTTATAAACCTTTTAATTCAAGAAAAATTTGACTGTTAATAACACTTAGCTTAAAACACAGACATTGTACAGCTGTACAAAAATACGTTCTTTCTTTGTATTCCTATTTTATACACATTTTTCTAGGTTTTTTTTTTAATGTTTAAAACTTTTTTGTTAGAAACGAAGACACAAACACGCACATTAGCCTAGGCCTATACAGGGTCAGGATCATCAACATCACTGTCTTTCACTTCATCTTGTCCTACTGGCCAGTTTTTTTTTTTGAGACGGAGTCTTGTTCTGTCACGCAGGCTGGAGTGCAGTGGCGCCATCTCGGCTCACTGCAACCCCCGCCTCCCAGGTTCAAGCGATTCTTCTGCCTCAGCCTCCAGAGTGGCTGGGATTACAGGCACGCACCACCATCCCCGGCTAATTTTTGCATTTTTAGTAGAGAAGGGGTTTCACCATGTTGGCTAGAATGGTCTCGATCTCCTGACCTCAGGCAATCCGCCCGCCTCAGCCTCTCAAAGTGCTGGGATTACAGGAGTGAGCCACCATGCCCGGCCCCCACTGGACAGTTTTTAGGAGTAGTAACATGCATAGAGCTGTCATCTATGATAACAATGCCTTCTTCTGGAATGTTTCTTGAAGGACCTGCTTTAGTCTGTTTCACAGTTAACTTTTTTTTTTTTAATAAGTAGAAAGAGTAGACTCTAAGATAAGAATAAAAAGAATAGTATAGTAAATTCATAAACTAGGAACATAGTTTATTATCATCAAGTGTTATTTACTGTTACATAATTGCACATGCTAGACTTTTATATAACTGGCAGTGCAGTAAGTTTGTTTACACCTGCAAACTCATGAGGAATGTGTTGTGCTATGACATTATGACAGCTATGACATCAGTAGGTGCTAGGAATTTTTTAGCTGCATTATATCTTATAGTCTTACAGGGCCATTGTCATATATGTGGTTCATCATTAATTAAAACGTTGTTATGTGGTGCATGACTGTATATTCTTTCAGAATTTGAAGATGAAGATGATGAAAATTTATTGAATCCTTACTTTGTGCCAAGCATTGTGCTAAACACTTTAAATGGATTTTCTCATTTGATCTACATGTCAACACCATGTTATAAGTCAGCTATTGTTTTCTCCATTTCATAATGGAAGACACTGAGGCTTAGGGAGGTTAGATAACTTGCTTGAGATCACATGACTGGCAATTAGCATAGCCTGGATTTGAACCCACGAAGTCTGAGCCCAGAGCTCCCGAGTCAGAACAGCATGTTGATCAAGTCATCCCTAGAGCCAAACTAACTGGGTTTAAATCCAGTTACAAGTTGTGTGACTTTAAGCAAAATAATTAATATGGTTGTGCCTCAATTCCCATTCTCTCACATACATTACAATGTATCCTCATTACAATTCGATACAAGCTCTGTACCAAATTGTAATGAAGATAAAATGAAATAATCAATGCGAAATACTTAGAACAATTCCTACCTGTAGTGAATCCTCAATAATAGTTAATTCTTATATTACTATTACATTTTAAATAAAAATTATACTCTAACCCTCTTTGTAACCTGTGTTCTTACTGTACTGTGAACATCATTTTTGTTAATAAATATACTTGTAAATTTCTTTTACTTTTAGTAAGTTTTGAAGTTTTAAATTTTCCTGCACAGTAATACATAACCTTCTAGTTATTGCTTGACACCAAAATATAATGTCTACACTGAAGTAAAAACACGTTGTATCTAAGAACACCCATTTGGTAAAACAAAAAAAAAATAAAATAAAAATGCTGCAGGAAAAGCAAAGATGCATGGATATGTTTAAAATAATAACTTTAAAAAGTCTCCTTCATGAAATTGTTTTCAAAGTGTTTTACCATGTGGGTAATTTTTAATAAAAATTGCTCAAATTAACTCCAAGTACAATGACATACATAATGTTTTGATTACACATATGAAATTCATTTGGTCAAAAGAGACTTTGAGTAGAAAAAATGCAACTTTGTGAGGAAAAGAATCCATTACTATAATGATATGATAGAGTAGTTCTGCAAGATTTAATCACATGCACATTTAGAAGAAAGCATTTCGTATGCCCTGTAACCGCAACATCTGGTGACTTTCTGATTATTCCGAACAGCTTCACTCTGCTTTCAGAATTCCATTTTGTGTTATACAAATCTGTAAAGTTGTCTGTGGAGACTTAGGGAACTTGGGAAACTTTCAACTTAACTTGAAAAATGTGCTACTATTCCTGATTTCTTGAGCTAGGGTAGAAAATAGTAATGAATGGAAAGCCAAGATGAATGAGGCTACAGGAGTCACTTCACGCATTGTTATGATACAGGAAACACCTCAGAGAATTTCTTTGAGGAGGTGATGAGACTGGCCAACAGAACTTATAGACTAGAAGGAAGATTCATTGACTAGCTTGAGGAACAGATGTAGCAAGGGATTGCTCCATAGAGAGAGGAAATCTAGAGTCCAGCCGAGGATAGACTTTTTCCATTGAGAATGCTTCTCGCAGTTTTATGTTTGTAGATAGATTTTATTTTATTTTTTGGCATTGAACTGAAATGTAAATATGTAGTCCAATCAGTTTTCTCAGAGAATATTGAAGTGACTTCTGACTTAAGGATCAATTTGTTTTCATTTTGATTTTGTTCAGTGTGAAAACCACAGTTCCTGGCTATCTGCAGCATGGCCTGGGTGGTAATTTTTCCCGATAGCTACTGGTATTACCCCAGTTCATGCCAAGAGTTTGAAAACTTGATAAGAGACATTGAAAACCTGTGAACAATGGTTAAACAGTTAACTAGGCATTGTAAAAGGAGAGAACTGTTAAAGCCAACAGTTAACTAGGCATTGTAAAAGGAAAGAACTGTTAAAGCCAACTAAATATGGCCTGAGAAGGACTCCATACTTCTACATTTGAGTACTTGTGGACGAACAGTGACCTAGCTTAATAGGCAGACAAAATCGAAAACCTAACTTAGTAGTATGCAACCATAACAATAGCTGAGTGCTGGCCAATCCCAGTGGCCACACCTCAACCACTCATACATTGCTAAGTGTTCAGACTGTGTACAAATAAGGCAAACCCCAACTGTAACCAATCCCACTGTTCCTGTACCTCACTTCTGATTTTGATTCCTGTATGTCACTTTACATTTTTGTCTATACATTTATACTGACCCCAAGGCACCCCTGGAGTCTTTCTGAATCTGCTGTGATTCTGGAGGCTGCCCAATTCACCAATTGTTTTTATTTTTTTTGCTCAATTAAACTCCATCAAATTTAACTTGTCTGAAGTTTTCTTTTAACAGAACCCATTGATAGGTTGGCTTAAAGTCCACTTATGACCTAAATGAACAGCAGACTGTGATGCAAAAATAATCGTGTAAAGCTTTCCTCTCCTTCAGCTGTTCCACTTTTTATCTTTACCTTTCAGTTTCTCTCCTGTCCTTTCCTTCTGATTCTTTCTCGTCTCCCCTTCCCCACCTTTAAATATGTTTCCTTCATATTCTCTTTACTTCCTCCTCGCTGCTACCTACCTTTGCTTTACTTATTATTTTCTCTTTTTTCTCCCCCATCTCCACCTCACCAATGTTTTTTATTGCCCTTGGAGCTGAAATATTATTTTGATAGTAGTTGTGAAATAGAGCTTTGTTGTTTGTAATTTTAAAAATAGTTTGAAGAGAGTATTTTTCAGAGGAAGAAACTGTGTTTCATTTTTTCTGATCTCAGTTCCATTACCTAATATAAAGCACTTGAATAGAGTCTGACACAGAAAAAGCACCACATTAAATCTTAGCCATGAGAATTCCTTTGATTAAAATTTCCTCTTTGAGTCACTCAATCCTGAAAGAAAAAAGTTTCTTATGTTTCCCTAACCGCTAAAGACAGGCAGTTACTGTTGCTCTTATAGGCACTTTCTTTTCTTTTTGCTTTTTTTTTTTTTTTTGAGATGGAGTCTCACTCTGTTGCCGAGGCTGGAGTGGTGCAGTGGCGTGATCTCAGCTCACTGCAACCTCCGCCTCCTGGGTTCAAGTGATTCTCCTGCTTCAGCCTCCCGAGTAGCTGGGATTACAGGTGTGCACTACCACGCCCAGTTAATTTTTGTATTTTTTAGGAGAGACAGGGGTTCCTCCATGTTGGCTGGGCTGGTCTCGATCCCCTGACCTCGTGATCCACCCGCCTCAGCCTCCCAAAGTGCTGGGATTACAGGCGTGAGCCATCGCACCTGGCATCTTACAATCACTTTCTTTTTTTTTTTCTTCAGACGGAGTTTTGCTCTTCTTGCCCAGGCTGGAGTACAGTGGCGTGATCTCAGCTAACTGCAACCTACGCCTTCTGGTTTCAAGTGATTCTCCTGCCTCAGCCTCCCAAGTAGCTGGGATTACAGGCGCCCGCCACCACGACCGACTAATTTTTGTATTTTTAGTAGGGATGGGGTTTCACCAAGTTGGCCAGGCTGGTCTTGAACTGCTGACTTCGTGATCCGACGGCCTCCGCCTCCCAAAGTGCTGGGATTACAGGCATGAGCCACCACGCCCGGCCCTATAGTCACTTTGAAGGATGGAGCTTCCACTCCATCCCCTAGCTTTCTGTTTCAGGGGATCATGATCAACTTCTCTAAGCAACTCTTCTTTCCATGTAACTTATGCTCATGTTCTTTTGTTTGAGCCTTAGCAGAGAGAACAAGTGGACAATGATTTCCTTGTAGTAACGCTTTAAGTTCTAGAAAATGGTTCTAGAAAATGGCTGTCAGAGGTGTTTTAACCAAAATGAGTCCATCTCAAATAGGAGCTGAGTAAAATAAGGCTGAGGCCTACTGGGCTGTATTCCCTGAGGTTAAGGCATTCTAAGTCACAAGATGAGATAGGAGGTCAGCACAAGATACAGGTCATAAAAACCTTGCTGATAAAACAGGTTGCAGTAAAGAAGCTGGCTAAAACCCACCAAAACCAAGATGGCGATGAGACTGACCACAGGTTGTCCTCACTGCTGACTCCCATCAGTGCCATGACAGTTTACAAATGCCATGGCGATGTCAGGAAGTTTACCCTATATGGTCTACAAAGGGAAGGCCTGAATAATCCACCCCTTGTTTAGCATGTCATCAGCATATCATCCATCCCTTGTTTAACCATAAAAGTGGGCCTGTGGAGTAACCATTCTTTTATTCCTTTACTTGCTTAATAAACTTGTTTTCACGTCATGGATTCACCCCAAATTCTTTCTTGTGTGATATCCAAGAACCCTCTCTTGGGTTCCGGATTGAGACCCCTTTCCAGCAACAAGGCTACCTTCTTTTATAGCATTATAGTCGTAGACAGAGCATGGGCTCTGGAGCCTGACACTGGGGTCTCTGGGCAAGACATTTACACCTATCAGTATCCATTTCCTCATCTATTAGGAAACACTCAGAGGACTGCTGTGATAATTAAATGAAACCAAGCAGACAGAGCTCTTAGCATAATGCCCACACAAGGTAAGATCTAATAAATGGCAGCATAAAGCCCTGGTGCTCCCACTATAGGGGATTTTTCTCACAGAAATGCTACTGATTAAATATGAAGGAGAAAGATTTTCCTTCTCACCTCTATATGGCCCATGAATAATGAGTATGGTTGGGGAACATCAAAATCAGAGAGATCAAAGAGCATTAGGTATTAAGATAGAGAAAGAACAGTGACAGAGAACATATCACCACTTTGATAGCTGAGTGACTAAACTTGGGAGCTTCCCAGTATAGAGCTAGGAGAAATAGTGGGCCTATCATTTGCTGAATTAACTCTTTTGTAAACATTTTGTAAGAAGGCCTGACTCTGGGATTGCTCCTGCCCCACCCACCACATGTATTGTACAAGTAACTGGTTGGTGGTGAAGCCAAGCAAATGCCATAAACTCTCTCTTGTCAGGCGTAAGGTTACACAAGACAATATCGTGTGTGTGTGTGTGTTTTTTTCATAAGCTAATGGAATGAAACCCTTCTCTGAACAAAAATTGAAATGCCCCACATCTTTAAAAAGCTGTTACATTTTCTTAATAATTTTTTAGGTTAATTTCTCCAAATTAACTTAAAAATGCTGAGGCCAAAACAGATCCAGTCAGGAAATACTTTTTATGAAAATTTGTATTAGCTACACTCTGAAGATTTCAATAGTTCTTAATCGTTTATGAGTGTTCACCACAGTGCTGTGAGCTGGGTTGTCAGCTGTGAGCTGGTTCACCAGCAATTTAATAGTAATATCAGGGTAAAGTAGTCAAACTTGCAAATGGTTTACTTTCTAACCAAATAGGTGAGGATGTATTCTAAACTTTCTTTATAATGGTTTCACTTTTACTCACTGTCATTATGACTTCCTGGGTGAAGAAAAGAAAGGTAGCCTTATTGCTGGCAGGTGAGAATTTTACCTGATCCAAGAAGTGAGTATCAGTGGTCATGGCTGTTGGGAACTGTCTCTATAAAGTTAAACCTGGAAGAAAATGGGATGTATTGAGCCAGTGTTGATTCTAAGGTAGAGCCAGAATTACCTATTCCCCGAGGCAGAGGGAGATTAGTAAAATAAAAGACCCTTGTACTTCCAAATCTCCCATTACTAAAGAACTGCAGTTTTTAAAGCATACTTTTTAAGACCCTAATTTGACTTGAAACATAAACAAACAAGAAGGTCCTGCATTCTTGCCTTCTCCTTCTGAGAAGTGAATGTCTTCTGCTGGCTTCTTGTTCAATTTAGGAGGAAGGTGGTAGAGACAGAGAGAGGTGTGCAGGTGTTTGTACCTTCCTCAGCACGCTTTATCAGGCAGTCTGGAGAGGAATGAGGCAGGTGACTAGCAGCTATTAAGAACCTCTAGTAAGTTAGACACTGCCAGAAGGTTTCAATGCATTAGCTCATTGCATCCCTACCACAATCTGAGGTGGGTATTGATATAGTTTGGCTATGTCCCCACCCAAATCTCATCTTGAGTTGTAGCTCCCACAATTCCCACATGTCATGGGAGGGACCCAGTGGGAGGTAATTGAATCATGGGGGTGAGTCTTTCCTGTGCTGTTCTCATGAGAGTTAATAAGTTTCACGAAATAGTTTTGTGAGGGGGAGTTTCCCTGCACAAACTGTCTTGTCTGCTGCCATGTAAAACATGCCTTTCGCCTTTTGCCATGATTGTGAGGCCTTCCCAGCAACATGGAACTGTGAGTCCATTAAACCTCTTTTTCTTTATAAATGACCCAGTCTCAGGTATATCTTTATTAGCAGCCTGAAAACAGACTAATACAGGTATCCTCCAGGAAACTGAGGCTCAGAGAAATTTATTGTTGATAAATAAATGTTGATTAAGCACCTAATATATACTTAGCATTTGTGAGTACAGATATAGTCTATGTCCTTATGGGGCTTACATGCAAGACAGAGCACATCATTTGCTCAAGGTCATAGGATAGGTCTAGGCTTTAAAATCCATTGATTTAAAAATCTGTGTACTTTCTATTATATCCCCAGAAGACACCAACAATGATGGAACTAAGACAGAAGCTGGGTAAGGGTTGGTCGGCAAACTTGAGTCTTATAGGGAGCTCTGAACTTCTCTGCCTTAGTTAAGCAGAAGCTTCCAAATGACCCTCAGGCTGCTTTGTTCATAGATTACTCCTGACCGTGAAACTGTTATAAGCTCTAGGGAAACTTGGCTCTGTTTCTGAACTGAATGCTGCAGGTAGCTTCCTGCAGATCAACCCAGATGCCTGACCTTGTCCTCATTTTGTTTTTATTGTTTAACTTCCTGTGACCCAGAGCAGAGACCTTGGAAACCACATACTCCTTGGGCCCTTAGGTGGCTCCACAGCCACCTCTCATTGTCACATAGCAGAGAGCACATAGCATAGATGAGAAAAAAAAAGAGCAAATGGTTAACAAAAATGTGTAGTTATTTTGGATCCAAAATTCTGATTCAAGAGATGAGTGTGTGTGTGTGGTAAGAAGGCAAAATACCTTCTTTTGGGCAAATGGTCAGTTTGCCTTGGCATTCATATATCGTAACACAGCTCAGAGCAATGAGGAATACTTGTAAGGCACTTGTGTGACTTGTGGAAACCCTTTGGTTTAGTTGAGCAAATGTGCTGTAGCACAATAGGCCACGTGGATCTCTGTTTACATCTTGCTGATTCTTCCCAACAGGTCTGTGGTGTTTGTAGGATAACTGCTTCACTGAGTCTATTTTCTTATGTGAAAAAAATAAGAATTCCTACCTTATGGATTGTGAATATTAAGTGAGATACCATAGGTGAAATTGCCTTGTACAGTATCTAGTCGTACTTAGTAGGCACTCAGTAAATGTTAATTCTTTTTCTCTTACCAAACACTTGCTTCAATGTTTTCTCAGAAATGACCATGGATACAGTTCCTCAATGAGGGACAGAACTAAGAAAACAGAGCTTTTTCCTGGCTAACACGGTGAAACCCCATCTCTACTAAAAATACAAAAAATTAGCCAGGTGTGGTGGCAGGTGCCTGTAGTCCCAGCTACTTGGGAGGCTGAGGCAGGAGAATCACTTGAACCCAGGAGGTGGAGGTTGCAGTGAGCAGAGATCACGCTATTACACTCCAGCCTGGGTGACAGAGCAAGAAAAAAAAAAAAAAAGGAAAACTGAACTTTTGGGGATCTGTATATGGAGTATGGTAAGATGTTTTGAGTGTTGTTGAGACAACAAAGAGAGATGAAAGTTAGACACCAAGGGGGAGGAGATGAAAACTGTGGGCAGTGAGGCATAAAGGAAGCCAAGAGAAGGAGGAACAGCCCACTTACCTCCTGGGTGCTCATAGAAGAGATTATGGAGATGATGACATTTATTTCTCAGAATCTGAAATGGTATAAGAATTCCTGAGTGTGGGGGTTCTTCTCAGGCCACAGACCTCAAAGGTGTGATGAGCTAGGCTATGGGAAGAGTCTGAGCCCACATACTAGAATTTCCTTTTTCCCCATAGTTTCAGGAAGGGGAGGAGGGTTAGGCAAGAGAATAAGATAATGAGAGAAAATAGTGAGAGGGACACTGTCACATAGGTATCTTGCAATCCTACACATCTTGCTGAGTATGCCAAGAATGCAAGGCCAACAATGCTTTGCACCCAGGCCATTTCCCAAGGTTGTGTTTGCAGTGGACAATCTTGAGGGATGAAGTAATATCTTCCTCTGGGACAAAGAGTCACCTTGCTTATTGCTTGCTATGAAATGTTGAGTCCCCCAAGCTCAGTGTTCCTCTCCTATAGAGCAGTCTACTCTGTGTAGGACCTGTGAGAATTGGAGGGCAAGAAGAACTGACACAGACATATTGATGCATGGGCTGCTTGCTGTATCATGAGCAACAAAGTCCTTTGCTTCTAAACTAGAGGTCCTATGTCTCCTGCCAGCATCCATGAAACAATATTGGGCTACCTTGTTAACTTGCAGATGGTTAAAATCAAATCCCAAACTGAATGGGAAATGAATCAAAAAATGTGCAGAACTGTTTTGAAAAAGCTTGAGTTTTCACAAAAGCATTTTCTTTTTCTCTCTCCTTCATGAAGCTGCTCACTCATCCTAAAAAATCGTTAATAATCTCTGAGGTTCTCGGCAATGCTGCAGAATTCTGGGACTCCTTAACTTTGACCTCCATAGTCAATGAACTTCCTGGATTCTTCCTTAGGCATATGAAAGATACCAGAGAACGCTAAGGCAGTGCATTTGATACCACAGTACTGGGGTCTTCAAGAGGTCATCCAGCCATTCTTGTCTTTGGGCTACACTTAACACCTTATTTTCATCATTCATAAGTGGAATTATCCTGTGTTCCTCTTCTTTCTTCTTTTCTTTTCTTCTTCTTTCTTTTTTTGGAGACAGTCTTGTTCTGTCACCCAGGCTGGAGTACAGTAGTGTAATCTTGGGTTACTGAAACCTCCACCTCCCAGGTTCAAGCAATTCTCATGCCTCAGCGCCTGAGTAGCTGGGATTACAGATGTTTGCCACCACACCTGGCTAATTTTTGTATTTTTAGTAGAGACAAGTTTCATCATTTTGCCCAGGCTGGTCTTGAACTCCTGACCTCAAGTGATCTGCCCACCTCAGCCTCTTAAAGTGCTGGGATTACAGGCATGAGCCACCATGCCCGACCCTGGGCTACACTTAAATCAATCCAGTTTTCAAACATCTCCAAAGAATGAGTTTAGCCACATTCCCTCAGAAGCCCACTGTGGCATTTAGCTTTTCCTTTTCAGGACATTTCTGTGCTTTATAATTTAAATAGAATGAAAAAGAGAATGAAATGGTTTATGATTTAAAATGTTTCCTTTTGTGACCCTCGTGGATATTTAGAAAATTGGTCATACCCTGAGAGAAAAACATTATCTTGAAGTTCACTATCGTTGTCTTTTCTCAAGGCTAAATGATTTTCTAATTTTCTTTAAAATCTTTCACCAACCTCATTTTTATAAACTTTCTTGGTTTCCTCAGGGAAAATGGGGGAAAAGCTTTACTTTAAGCTCTTGAAAACTTCTTTCCACCCTGCTAACTCATACATTTTTTTTTCTGCCAGAGACGTCTATGAATACCAACTCCTAGGCATTGTATTAAGGGGAGTCTCTCAGTTGGATAGATTGAAAAGATTAAATTCTGAGACCACTTCCAAACATAAGGTTTATGAGTTTGTGTTATTTGAGGATTGTGTATGTCCAGTTTATGGATACTTGTGCAGAGTATCATGAACCTCCTTCCACTCCACTCAAGATTGCTGTAAGTGGCATGGAGAGCTTGCCGTATATTGTGCAACACAGCGTGTACTTCCAAGACACACTTGTATAAGAGTTACCACCATTGCCATAAGTTTCCCTTATAGATATGTCTTATCTTGCCCTTCAATTCTTAGCAAACTTATTACTGTAGATAATAATTGTTTTCTCGCAATTAAGAAAAACCAATATTTATTTTAAAGATCAGAAGGGAGTGCATACATATAGCCTCCCATGTACTGACTTTCCACCATGGTCTGAAAGAGAAATACTGAAACAATACTCTTTCTTCTCCTTTCACTTGAATTTTTCAAGCTGTGTGGCAAAAGCAGGTCATGGTTTTCCTTCTTGACTTCCTCAGCGATTCACTTATCAGTCAACATATGTTTGTTTGGGACTAAGCTTGTGTAAGCAACTGAGAGATAATTATCTAATTGAGTATAATAACAGCATGTAGCTGTTTGCCATAAATTAAAAAAATTTTTTTCCCTTAATTCCTTAGTGACACTTCTCTGATATAGGATTTCCTGGGTTGGGGGTGGAGTCAATGGGAGTAGGAGAAGTTGTGCAAATGTGGCCTTTGCGAAGTCCCTAAGAGAAGATCATTAAAACTGCTTAATTTGGTACTGTACAGTAAAGTGTCTTCCTATGAATTTTATTTTTGCTTTTAAAAGCATTTACTTTGGCAGATACTATAATCAGCAATTTACAGTGTTGTAGCTGTCATTCCACTGACCTTTAAAACATTATATTCTACCTATGAATCATATTTAGGGAAAATTTAATGGCTTAAATGGAGAGCAGAAAATGTTGTAGAATAATTTTTATTGATATAAAAAGATATTTACAAGTAGTGATTTTCATTTTCTTCCTTTTGCTCATATGTATCTTCTAATTTTGCCATTGTTAACACCTATAAAACTAATTTGGGACCTACTGCTTAAAGTGATGGGTTTTAATTGCCCAGAGGGCCAAGAAAACCAAATAGGGCCTACTGTGGTCATGCCATATTAAAAAAAACTCCATATCATTGAAGTTAATACTGGAATATATTTTTCAAAACCCCACCATTTAGAATATTGAGGAATAATAAATACCTGGTCCTTTTTTTTGTTGTATAAACATACATGTGCTTTGAAGGCTCATCTTTAACGTTTTTATGTGGCCTTTGAAACAGCTTCTAGAACTTCTCTTTTAGGGTCCTGGAGCACTTAAGGGTCAATGGAAGCTGTTTGACTATCACAGTATTAGAAACTTTTAATAGCCTATGATATCCAATAATACATGGAAGTAAAATATATCTTGGTACAAACCTGACTCAGAAAAACTTTCATCAAATTTGAAAGATTTGTATCCCTTTGATTTTATTGATAATTCAATTCAATTTTAAAGACTGCATACTTATAACTATATTACTCAACACCTTCTCTTCAATTTTATTGATGGTAATGTCTATTGAAGGTAATGTTTAGAGCCAAAACAATTTTAAGTTTGCATTTGACATAAACTGAACATCCCTGCTCCTTATCCTCAATATGTCTAGGTTGAATTTTGATCTCCCAAACTTGGTCTTTTTCACATTATCTCCTCATGGTTCAATGTTCCCACTCCCTGAGTTCCCAGCTTGGAATTCTGGTTGTTCTCTGAGGTTTCTCTTTCTTTCTCTCCCCTGCTTCCCCAATTGATTGTTGAAATCTGTCAAGTCTACTTCTTAAATGGCCGTCTCTTTACGGTCTCTCCCCTTATTCCCTGCTCTCCCCTGGTCCAGATTCTCATCATTTCTCACTTTGAGTAGCTCAAGTGCCTTCTACAGGTCCTCCTTGCCTATCAACCTCTAATGTATCTCCCCAGCTAGGCACCCTCTCTTAAACTAAAGTGTGATTATGTCACTCTGTTTAACAATCATCTTTAGCAATCATTGTCTTCAGATAGAAAAATTGTTTTCAATTTAAAAATGTTTAATTGTGCTACAATACACATAAAATTTATCATCTTAACAATTTAAAAATATGTGGTTCAGTAGTGTTAATTACATCCACACTGTTGTGCAACCAATCTCCAGAACTCATTTCATCTTGCAAAACTGAAATTGTATATCAATTAAACAACAGCCTCCCATTCCCCTAACCCTCCAGCCTCTGGCAGCCAACATTCTAGTTTCTGTCTCTATGAGTTTAACTGCTCTAGGTTAAACTCATATAAGTGGAATCATACAGTATTTGTCTTTTTGTGACTGGCTTATTTCACTTAGCATAATGTCCTCAAGGCTCATCCATGTTTTAGTATGTGTCAAAATTTCCCTCCTTTTCAAGGCTGAATAATTAAGGGGAGACATTTTTTAGCACACCCACAAGGTCCTGCTTGATCTTATTTCTGCTAATCTCTCCCATCTCAGGTCCTGTTAAACACTCACTGTATCCATTGCTTTAGCTCAGTTGAATTCTTTGCAGTTCTCCAAATAGTCCAACAGCCAGTGCTTCTTTGCCAGTGTTTCCTCTGACCAAAATAGCTCTCTGGCTATTTTTTTTTTCACCTGGCTAATGCTTAGTGTCCTCACTAACAAACGTCCATTTTGTAGTCTACCTTTAAAATTTGAAATAGGTGGGGGGAGGAGCCAAGATGGCCGAATAGGAACAGCTCCGGTCTACAGCTCCCAGCGTGAGCGATGCAGAAGACGGGTGATTTCTGCATTTCCATCTGAGGTACCGTGTTCATCTCACTAGGGAGTGCCAGACAGTGGGCTCAGGTCAGTGGGTGAGTGCACCGTGCGCCAGCGGAAGCAGGGGCGAGGCATTGCCTCACTCGGGAAACGCAAGGGGTCAGGGAGTTCCCTTTCCAGGGGTGACAGACGGCACCTGGAAAATCGGGCCACTCCCACCCGAATACTGTGCTTTTCCGACGGGCTTAGGAAACGGTGCCCCAGGAGAGTATAGCTCACACCTGGCTCAGAGGGTCCTACGCCCACGGAGTCTCGCTGATTGCTAGCACAGCAGTCTGAGATCAAACAGCAAGTCGGCAGCGAGGCTGGGGGAGGGGTGCCCGCCATTGCCCAGGCTCGCTTAGGTAAACAAAGCAGCCTGGAAGCTTGAACTGGGTGGAGCCCACCACAGCTCAAGGAGGCCTGCCTGCCTCTGTAGGCTCCACCTCTGGGGGCAGGGCACAGACAAACAAAAAGACAGCAGTAACCTCTGCAGACTTAAATGTCCCTGTCTGACAGCTTTGAGGAGAGCAGTGGTTCTCCCAGCACGCAGCTGGAGATCTGAGAACGGGCAGACTGCCTCCTCAAGTGGGTCCCTGACCCCTGACCCCCGAGCAGCCTAACTGGGAGGCACCCCCCAGCAGGGGCAGACTGACACCTCACAAGGCCGGCCAGGTACTCCAACAGACCTGCAGCTGAGGGTCCTATCTGTTAGAAGGAAAACTAACAGAAAGGACATCCACACCAGAAACCCATCTGTACATCACCGTCATCAAAGACCAAAAGTAGATAAAACCACAAAGATGGGGAAAAAACAGGGCAGAAAAACTGGAAACTCTAAAAAGCAGAGTACCTCTCCTCCTCCAAAGGAATGCAGTTCCTCACCAGCAACGGAACAAAGCTGGATGGAGAATGACTTTGACGAGCTGAGAGAAGAAGGCTTCAGACGATCAAATTACTCCGAGCTACGGGAGGATATTCAAACCAAAGGCAAAGAAGTTGAAAACTTTGAAAAAAATTTAGAAGAATGTATAACTAGAATAACCAATACAGAGAAGTGCTTAAAGGAGCTGATGGAGCTGAAAACCAAGGCTCAAGAACTACATGAAGAATGCAGAAGCCTCAGGAGCCGATGCGATCAAATGGAAGAAAGGGTATCAGCCGTGGAAGATGAAATGAATGAAATGAAGCGAGAAGGGAAGTTTAGAGAAAAAAGAATAAAAAGAAATGAGCAAAGCCTCCAAGAAATGTGGGACTATGAGAAAAGACCAAATCTACGCCTGATTGGTGTACCTGAAAGTGACGGGGAGAATAGAAACAAGTTGGAAAACACTCTGCAGGATATTATCCAGGAGAACTTCCCCAATCTAGCAAGGCAGGCCAACATTCAGATTCAGGAAATACAGAGAACGCCACAAAGATACTCCTCGAGAAGAGCAACTCCAAGACACATAATTGTCAGATTCACCAAAGTTGAAATGAAGGAAAAAATGTTAAGGGCAGCCAGAGAGAAAGGTCGGGTTACCATCAAAGGGAAGCCCATCAGACTAACAGTGGATCTCTCAGCAGAAACCCTACAAGCCAGAAGAGAGTGGGGGCCAATATTCAACATTCTTAAAGAAAAGAATTTTCAACCCAGAATTTCATATCCAGCCAAACTAAGCTTCATAAGTGAAGGAGAAATAAAATACTTTACAGACAAGCAAATGCTGAGAGATTTTGTCGCCACCAGGCCTGCCCTAAAAAAGCTCCTGAAGGAAGCACTAAACATGGAAAGGCACAACTGGTAGCAGCCACTGCAAAATCATACCAAAATGTAAAGACCATCGAGACTAGGAAGAGACTGCATCAACTAACGAGCAAAATAACCAGCTAACATCATAATGACAGGATCAAATTCACACATAACAATATTAACTTTAAATGTAAATGGACTAAATGCTCCAATTAAAAGACACAGACTGGCAAATTGGATAAAGACTCAAGACCCATCAGTGTGCTGTATTCAGGAAACCCATCTCACGTGCAGAGACACACATAGGCTCAAAATAAAAGGATGGAGGAAGATCTACCAAGCAAATGGAAAACAAAAAAAGGCAGGGGTTGCAATCCTAGTCTCTGATAAAACAGACTTTAAACCAACAAAGATCAAAAGAGACAAAGAAGGCCATTACATAATGGTAAAGGGATCAATTCAACAAGAAGAGCTAACTATCCTAAATATATATGCACCCAATACAGGAGCACCCAGATTCATAAAGCAAGTCCTGAGTGACCTACAAAGAGACTTAGACTCCCACACATTAATAATGGGAGACTTTAACACCCCACTGTCAACACTAGACAGATCAACGAGACACAAAGTCAACAAAGATACCCAGGAATTGAACTCAGCTCTGCACCAAGCAGACCTAGTAGACATCTACAGAACTCTCCACCCCAAATCAACAGAATATACATTTTTTTCAGCACCACACCACACCTATTCCAAAATTGACCACATACTTGGAAGTAAAGCTCTCCTCAATAAATGTAAAAGAACAGAAATTATAACAAACCATCTCTCAGATCACAGTACAATCAAGCTAGAACTCAGGATTAAGAATCTTACTCAAAACCGCTCAACTACGTGGAAACTGAACAACCTGCTCCTGAATGACTACTGGGTACATAATGAAATGAAGGCAGAAATAAAGATGTTCTTTGAAACCAACGAGAACCAAGACACAACATACCAGAATCTCTCGGATGCATTCAAAGCAGTGTGTAGAGGGAAATTTATAGCACTAAATGCCCACAAGAGAAAGCAGGAAAGATCCAAAATTGACACCCTAACATCACAATTAAAAGAACTAGAAAAGCAAGAGCAAACACATTCAAAAGCTAGCAGAAGGCAAGAAATAACTAAAATCAGAGGAGAACTGAAGGAAATAGAGAAACAAAAAACCCTTCAAAAAATCAATGAATCCAGGAGCTGGTTTTTTGAAAGGATCAACAAAATTGATAGACCGCTAGCAAGATTAATAAAGAAAAAAAGAGAGAAGAATCAAATAGATGCAATAAAAAATGATAAAGGGGATATCACCACCGATCCCACAGAAATACAAACTACCATGAGAGAATATTACAAACACCTCTACACAAATAAACTAGAAAATCTAGAAGAAATGGATAAATTCCTCAACACATACACCCTCCCAAGACTAAACCAGGAAGAAGTTGAATCTCTGAATAGACCAATAACAGGAGCTGAAATAGTGGCAATAATCAATAGCTTACCAACCAAAAAAAGTCCAGGACCAGATGGGTTCACAGCCGAATTCTACCAGAGGTACAAGGAGGAGCTGGTACCATTCCTTCTGAAACTATTCCAATCAATAGAAAAAGAGGGAATCCTCCCTAACTCATTTTATGAGGCCAGCATTATCCTGATACCAAAGCCTGGCAGAGACACAACAAAAAAAGAGAATTTTAGACCAATATCCTTGATGAACATTGATGCAAAAATCCTCAATAAAATACTGGCAAACAGAATCCAGCAGCACATCAAAAAGCTTATCCACCATGATCAAGTGGGCTTCATCCCTGGGATGCAAGGCTGGTTCAACATACGCAAATCAATAAATGTAATCCAGCATATAAACAGAACCAAAGACAAAAACCACATGATTATCTCAATAGATGCAGAAAAGGCCTTTGACAAAATTCGACAACCCTTCATGCTAAAAACTCTCAATAAATTAGGTATTGATGGGACGTATCTCAAAATAATAAGAGCTATCTATGACAAACCCACAGCCAATATCATACTGAATGGGCAAAAACTGGAAGCATTCCCTTTGAAAACTGGCACAAGACAGGGATGCCCTCTCTCACCACTTCTATTCAACATAGTGTTGGAAGTTCTGGCCAGGGCAATGAGGCAGGAGAAGGAAATAAAGGGTATTCAATTAGGAAAAGAGGAAGTCAAATTGTCCCTGTTTGCAGATGACATGATAGTCTATCTAGAAAACCCCATTGTCTCAGCCCAAAATCTCCTTAAGCTGATAAGCAACTTCAGCAAAGTCTCAGGATACAAAATCAATGTACAAAAATCACAAGCATTCTTATACACCAATAACAGACAAACAGAGAGCCAAATCATGAGTGAACTCCCATTCACAATTGCTTCAAAGAGAATAAAATACCTAGGAATCCAACTTCCAAGGGATGTGAAGGACCTCTTCAAGGAGAACTACAAACCACTGCTCAAGGAAATAAAAGAGGATACAAACAAATGGAAGAACATTCCATGCTCATGGGTAGGAAGAATCAATATCATGAAAATGGCCATCCTTCCCAAGGTAATTTACAGATTCAATGCTATCCCCATCAAGCTACCAATGACTTTCTTCACAGAATTGGAAAAAACTACTTTAAAGTTCATATGGAACCAAAAAAGAGCCCACATTGCCAAGTCAATCCTAAGCCAAAAGAACAAAGCTGGAGGCATCACGCTACCTGACTTCAAACTATACTACAAGGCTACAGTAACCAAAACAGCATGGTACTGGTACCAAAACAGAGATATAGATCAATAGAACAGAACAGAGCCGTCAGAAATAATGCCACATATCTACAACTATCTGATCTTTGACAAACCTGAGAAAAATGAGCAATGGGGAAAGGATTCCCTATTTAATAAATGGTGCTGGGAAAACTGGCTAGCCATATGGAGAAAGCTGAAACTGGATCCCTTCCTTACACCTTATACAAAAATCAATTCAAGATGGATTAAAGACTTAAATGTTAGACCTAAAACCATAAAAACCCTAGAAGAAAACCTAGGCATTACCATTCAGGACATAGGCATGGGCAAGGACTTCATGTCTCAAACACCAAAAGCAATGGCAACAAAAGCCAAAATTGACAAATGGGATCTAATTAAACTAAAGAACTTCAGCACAGCAAAGGAAACTACCATCAGAGTGAACAGGCAACCTACAAAATGGGAGAAAATTTTCGCAACCTACTCATCTGACAAAGGGCTAATATCCAGAATCTACAATGAACTCCAACAAATTTACAAGAAAAAAACAAACAACCCCATCAAAAAGTGGGCGAAGGACATGAACAGACACTTCGGCGAAGGACATGAACAGACACTTCTCAAAAGAAGACATTTATGCGGCCAAAAAATACATGAAAAAATGCTCACCATCACTGGCCATCAGAGAAATGCAAATCAAAACCACAATGAGATACCATCTCACACCAGTTAGAATGGCAATCATTAAAAACTCAGGAAACAACAGGTGCTGGAGAGGATGTGGACAAATAGGAACACTTTTACACTGTTGGTGGGACTGTAAACTAGTTCAACCATTGTGGAAGTCAGTGTGTCGATTCCTCAGGGATCTAGAACTAGAAATTCCATTCAACGCAGCCATCCCATTACTGGGTATATACCCAAAGGACTATAAATCATGCTGCTATAAACACACATGCACACGTATGTTTATTGTGGTATTATTCACAATAGCAAAGACTTGGAACCAACCCAAATGTCCAACAATGATAGACTGGATTAAGAAAATGTGGCACATATACACCATGGAATACTATGCAGCCATAAAAAATGATGAGTTCATGTCCTTTGTAGGGACATGGATGAAATTGGAAATCATCATTCTCAGTAAACTATCGCAAGAACAAAAAACCAAACACCGCATATTCTCACTCATAGGTGGGAATTGAACAATGAGAACACATGGACACAGGAAGGGGAACATCACACTTCGGGGACTGTTGTGGGGTGGGGGGAGGGGGGAGGGATAGCACTGGGAGATATACCTAATGCTAGATGACGAGTTAGTGGGTGCAGTGCACCAGCATGGCACATGTATACATATGTAACTTACCTGCACATTGCGCACATGTACCATAAAACCTAAAGTATAATAATAATAATAATAATAATAAAAAGAAAAAAAAATTTGAAATAGGTGACTCAGATATTTCTGCATCATTTTCCCCCATGAAATATAATCTGGGGGATTATATTTGCTTCTGACCATGATGGAGTAACTCATACCAGACTTTTCCTCCTATCAGAAACAACTGTAAAACTGGACAAATATATGTGGCATCGTCTCTTTGTAAGCTTTGAACAATAGACAGTGCAGGACTGTGATGCTTGAGAGAAGGGAAACACAAGGGTTATGATATGGTTCAGTTCTGTGTCCCCACCCAAATCTCATGTTGAATTGTAATTCTCAATGTTGGGGGAAGGACCTGGTGGGAGGTAACTGGATCATGTGGGTGGATTTCCCCCTTGCTGTTCTCATGGTAGTGTGTAAGTTCTTATGAGATCTGATGGTTTAAAAGTGTGTGGCACTCCCCTTTGCTCGCTCTCTCTGCTGTTGCCATGTGAAGATGTGCTTGTTTCCCCTTTGCCTTGTCATGATTATAAGTTCCCTGAGGCCTCCCCAGCCATGGCTCCTGTACAGCCTACAGAACTGTGAGTCAATTAAACTTCTTTTAATTTTATTCTTTATCCTTTAGGATTTGGTTGAAGTTACAGAGAAATAATACCAGACAGAAAACCAAATCCATAGAAAAGAATAAAATTAAGTACCTAAGCTACTCAGTCCCAGGTAGTTCTTTATAGCAATGTGAGAATGGACTAATACAGGATGGGAACTATGTTTGCCCTCATCTTTCTGCCTGACTCCAGTATAGGCTGATGGGGTCAAGCACATTATGGTGATTTTTCTGAGCTGAGCAGGCAGAGGTGAGAGTTCAAGACTGCTTAAGTGCCTGGAATTTATGTAGCAGGGTACTAGACTACAGGGAGATTATGGGGTGCCATTTGGAGATTCCTTCATTGGGGAGGGAAAGGGAGAGGGAGAGAGAGACAAAGACAGAGAGAAAGAAGAGAAGAGAAGAGAGGCAGGAACTGGAGTGGAAAAATATTTGAAGAAACAATGGTTGAAATTTTTCAAAATTGGTAACAGATGTAATCTTTACATACCTAAGTTCCGCATACTCAAACAAGATGATTCCAAAAAACCCCATTAGCTAAGCACATTGCAATCAAATTGCTGAAAACTAAAGACAAAGAGAAAAATCTTAAAAGCAGGTAAAGAAAAAATACTTTGCACAGAGGAGACCAATGATACAAATTATGGTAATTTCTAAATGGAAGGATGGAAGGGAGAAGACAATGGAACTGTATTGGTAAAGTGCTAAACAAACAAACAAACAAAGCTCCTCAAAATACATATCCACCCAGCATTCTATATTTAGAGAATATACCCTTCAAAAGTGAAAGTAGAATAAGGATGCATTAGCATAAATGAAAGTTGAGAGCATTCATCACCAGTAAGCTTTAACTGTGAAAAATCCTTTAGGATTTGGTTGAAGTTACAGAGAAATAATACCAGATGGAAAACCAAATCCATAGAAAAGAATAAAGAGCACTTTGCAATGGTAATTATGTGGATAAATACAAAATATGACAATTTTTTTCTTAATTTTATTAAAAGACAGTTGTTTAAAACAAGTGGCAAGATGGTAGACTAAACCACAATCATATTGATTAAATATAAATAGACTGAATACTCCACTTGAAAAGCAGTAATTGTCAGATTTTATAAAAAAGCAAGATCCAACTATATGCTCTCTAAGGAGATATATTTTAAGTATAGTGATACATATATTGCAATTGAAAAAGAGATGGGAAAAGATATACCACACAAATAATAAGGATGAGAAAGCTTGAGTGGCAATATTAATGTCAAAGTAGCCCTAATTATAAGGATTCACCAGAGACAGACCATTTGTGATATTTAATAAAAGGGTCAATGCATTATAAAGACAAAACAATTATAATGTGTATGCACCTAATAACAGAGATTCAAAATACATGAAGCAAAAATTGACAGAACTAGAGGGAGAAACAAGCAAATCTACAATCATCTTAGAGACTTTAACACCCCTTTCTTGGTAGTTGATAGAATAGGCAAAAAGACAAGACTTGGATGATCTAATCACCTATCAAATTCCTTGACAAAATTGTCACCTATGGAACACTCCACCCAACAACTTCAGAACATGTTCTTTGCAAATGCATGGGGGAACATTCCCCACCAGTATGATAAAATGCTTTTATAAACTTCAAAAGATTGAAATGGAAAAGGATATGTTCTCTGACCACAGCAGAATTAAATGAGAAAATGAGAGAGAAGTTCTCTGTTACCCTTCTCATAGGAGAACTTTGTGATCAAGTTCTTGTTCTTTAGCAAAAAGGAAATGCCCTGAGCCTTACCTTACTAAATGGAGTTGTGAAGTCATTCTCTTAATCAGAAGGACTGGTTTAAGACTCACATTGGAATGTATACATCCAAATGAATTCTCTCTCTGTTTCTCTCTCACTCTAGGTCTAGTTAGATAATTAGTAACATAAATAGTGATACAGATCAACAGCTACTTTATAAACATACATAATGTTAATATATATAATTTAAGCCTTCAGTTTGAAATAAATTAGATTTACAGAAGAATTGTAAAGACAATACAGAGTTCCTGCATACGCTGTACCCACTTTCACTTAATTTGAACATTTTACATAACCATGATAAAGTTACTAAACCTACGATATTAACTTTGGTGCAATGCTATTAGCTAAGTTACACACTTTATTTGGATATCACCAATCATTCTACAATCAATGCACTTTTTCTCTTCCAGGAATGAGTCCAGGATACTACACTGCCTTTAGTTACATGTCTCCTTTCTCTCCTGTAATCTATGACAGTTTCATAGTTTTACCTTTTCTTAATGACTTTGACATTTTTGAAGAGTATTAGGTATTTTGCAGAATGTCCCTCAGTTTGGGTTTACTGATGATTTCTCATGATTAGCTTGGAGTTACGGGTTTTGGGGAAAGATACCACTGAGGTGAAGTATTTTTTTCATCACATTATATTAAAGGCTACCTGACATCAATGCGACTTTTTACTGGTGCTGTTAAATGTGATCATTTGGATAAGGTGGTGTCTTCCAGGTTTCTCCATCGTGTAGTTATCACGTTACCTTTTCTATAGTTTATTCTTCAGGGGCAAGTCACTAAGCGCAGCCCATTCTCAAGGGGAAAAGAATTAAGCTCCATCTCCTGGAGGGTGGATTATCAAAGAATTTGTGTACTTATTTTAAAAATAATAAATATTTGGGCAAGATACTTTGAGGCTATGTAAATATTCTGTTTCTCTGTAATGTTTTGCCCATAATTTTAGCGTTCATCTGTGAATCTTGCCACAGTTATTACTGTGGTGTCCTAAGGGTTGTTTTCTATGACTTTCATTCCTTCTTCATTTATTAATGAGAATTCTTTTGTAGGGAAGAGCTGTCCCTTTTCTTTCATTTATTTATTTATTCTATCCTTGATTTGCATTAGCATGGGCTCATAGATGCTTATTTTATTCTTAGAGTTTCTAGTTGAAACTTCTTACTGATTATGTGGCTTCGAGGGGCATCGGCCCCACGTTGGTGAATGCTGCCATCCTATTTCTCCTTCCCAGATTGCGGACAACTTGTCTGCCCTGTGATCTCAGTTAATGGATGAGATAAAGACAAGTTGTTACTTTCCACTTTGTGCAGCATTTTTCTTGTTGTAAAGGTGTGAGTGATGCTTTTTTTTCAGCTCTCTGCATCTCTGGGCTGAAACCAGAAGTCTATTTAATGTATTTTAATGTAATGTGTACTATATTATGACATAACATAATACAATATAATGTAATAAATCAATCATAAGAAGATATTTTGGGGATAAGGAGGAGATACACTGATATTAACTAGGTATTAGATGATACTAATTTGTTAATTTTGTTAGATGTGGTAATGGTATTATAATGACCTTTGTTTTTAGGATGGCATGATAAAATGTTTAGGCGTGAAATACAATCTTTTTGTCTTACTTTGTTTTGTTATTGCTGGGGTATTTTAAGGGGACTGTTTGATCATGGAGTCCTAAAGATTGAAATTGAAAGGGAGTTCACCCAGATTGCTGGTATATATGAAAAAATTTGGGCCTGATTGACTTCAAGCTTTTGCCTGAATTGAGTCAATATGTAGAGAATTGTGCCTGTTCTTCCAGTTTTTAGAGTGAGTCACCTCCTAGACCCAGAGTGCTTTAAAAAGGAGGCAGGTACACTTGAGAAAGAAAATTTCAAAAACATCACAAATGCATATGGAGACTGCTTTGCTTAACCTTCCCAAAGGAACCTGCAGACATTTGCCATGGTCACTACACACAGAATAGGTAAATACCTCAAACTTCTAAGGCTTACTGAGCATTCCATTTGGAAGAAATATCTAAAAGTATAAAGGAGAAAATAATTTCTCATAATCACACCACTGAGAGCTTTTTTTTTTTCTTGATGTTATAATCCTAAGTTCTTCTATTTCCTATGTTCTCATCATCAGTTTTTTGGTAACAATTTCTTTAAACAGGAAGCAAGGTGAATGAATAGTGAGTGTTCAAATGTCACATTATTTGCTAATTAGTAATTAAACTGTAATACAGGACAGACTGTTTTCCCCATGCTATTACAACATTTGGTTGTTAATGATGATAAACTAGAATACCTGGGCTTCAGAAACTTAAGTTCTTTGTGTGAAGCTTGACAGTCTTTGACAGAACTTACTTACGGACTGTCTCAGTGTAAAATATGCAAATAATAAGAAATAAGCCAAAACTTATGTGAGAATAGGCATGGTTACTGATATTACCAAAACATAAGCTTTTTATTTCTATTATACTTTCATAAATAATCCTTTAAGAATCTTGCTTAGGATCTAAATCAGTCCCATTCTTGGCAACTCAGGTTCTTTATCCCTTGATGAGACCTAATCTATTAATATAAGCCATTGATATTTGAAAGTAACATTGTGTATTTGTAGAAGAGATAAGGCAGTTATTAGGTTTGCTTGACTGTACTGTATTTCCTCAAACATACTGTAGTATCCTAGTGTCTGTGTGTAAGATGTTACTTGTTTTCCATAATTTATGAGCCATTGCAACCATGGGTCAACACAAAGGAACTGATGGAGACAGGCAGCTAACAAGTCAAAAAAAAACAGAATCAGCTTCCCTGTGAGGAAGAACAAAACTATAATGATTAAAATTGATCTTCAGGCTGATAGTGAAGAGGCAGATAAAGTATAAAATTGTGAAGCATATCAATAAAGTAAACATGGATCTGTATACTAAATCCCTGAGTGCTATAGCCAGGGATTACCTTTGTTGGGTAAATTGAATTTAATACTACTTTTCAAGGTGAGATGGTAAATAGTGAAGCTTCCTACTTAAGTAAATAATGTCAAGTCTAGAAGTATAAGTAGATTCAAAATAGAATCAGTTTGATATACTATTGATAGATTAGAAATTAAGATGACATTTCAGAAATAGCCATCTTTAGGGGTAGATTTCCTATATAGAAACAATCAAGCTCTCTCAAAATGTCTCTTCCTTTTTTATCAGGAAGAAATACTTGGCTTATTTAGACTGTTAGTTTTACACTTTGACTTTCTTCTTAATTTGTTCAAGATGTTTAAGTAGTTTTGGAGGTCAAATTTCTTTCTTGTACCAACCCTTTATAATGGATTTGATCTTTTGGGCCTGAGCCTCCGTTTACTCCATGAGGGGCCTTTAAAAATTATTTAAATATTGTTTCATTCAAAGTGAGCATATATACATATATATATATATATATATATATATAGCACTACTAGGTGCTGTGGAGAATTATGATAAAAATAGTAATATTAATAATAACTAATATTTATTAGAATTTCCTGTTAGCTGGATACTGTTCTAAGTGGTTTTTTTGTTTTATTGCACTCCAGCCTGGGTGAAAGAGCAGAGTGATCATAGGAAACTGTAGCCTTGAACTACTGGGCTTAGATCCTCCCATCTCACTGTCCCAGGTACCTGGGACTGCAGGCATGCAACACCACATCTGGCTAATTTAAAAGACAAAAATTTTTATTTACAGAGAGTCTCACTATGTTGCCCAGGCTGGTCTCCAACTCCTGGGCTCAAGCGGCCCTCCTGCCTCGGCCTCCCAAGTAGCTGAGATTACAGGCGTGAGCCATTGTGCCTGGCTTGTTCTAAGTGCTTTACATGTATGAAATCATTTAAATGCTCATCACAAGTTTATGAAGTAGGCACTGTTATAATCCCCATTTTCCAGTTGACAAGACTGAGGTGAGGAAATGTTAAGGAAAAGTCAGAATTCCATCCGGATGCTTGGCTCATACTCTAATCATGAGGCTAAACTGCTTCTCACTACACGTATCTTCATAATAACTGTGTTTTAAGTCTTGAACTTGTGTTTTAAGTCTGGTGGAGGCATAAGAAGTTTAAAAACAAAGAAACAAAATCCTGAAGAAGTTCGTAAACTTCTAGTGAATGAGAGAAATGATAGAAATCTCTTCTTCCCCTAAAGTCCCAAAATCCTTTGGGGGAGAGGAGATGAGTCTCCTTTTGACAAGTGTTATCAAAGTAGACTGTTTTCACATACACAAGGGAACTCGATAGGGCATTCCTGATGCATATAATAAAATGAGTAAATGCTGTGATGGGAGGAAATGCCTAGTATGTTGTTCTTGGGTTAATTTGATACAACAAAGGCAGTTTTGTTGTGAGTCAGTAGAGAGGGTAGTGTAGAAAAGTGGAAGTTAGAAGAGTGCCAGATCCTAGAGGACTAACGATGGGTTTAAACCACAAAAAGTGTAGCTTTGCCATTGAAATAAAAGTTTGGGGTCTTATTTTTACAAGTTTCTCCCTGAAATTATTTCTTGACATTCATTAGCTCAGCAATGTATCTAAATAAAGCTTTTTTGGTTTCTATTATAATAGATGTTTTTCCTTTTTCTTCCCTCTGAAAAGTATCAGTAGTTAGCATTTTTTGCACATTATTTGAAAATCTAGGTGTTACATGATATTCTTATTGCCAGAGGGACATTCTGTAGGCTCTTTATAAGTGATTTTAGGATTCAGATCCTTACTATACTTTTATTAGCACTAATATTTTATCCAACTAGAAAATTAAACCTCTTCTTCAAAATTAATTCATCTAAATGTCTGTAAATTAAAGGAACAACCAAAGATTCTTTATGTGGTGTCAAACACTCCTTGTTTCTACACTAGTATAAAACAAAGGCTGTTTTTAAATGTATTTTGCCCACAGTATCTGAATTTCAAATCTTCAATAAAATCTGGTTCATATTACTACCTTTAGCTTTATTTTCTAAAAATAACTGATGCTTCAGTATGGTTATAATCGTAAGTTCTAACCATCGTAAGAACATAGGAAATAGAAGAACTTACGATTATAATTATAATTTAATTTTATGCCATCTCATGGCTTGTCAGAAATGCTTTGTATCAAGATTTCAAAGTGTGAACAGATTTCCTGCCACATTGATTAAGTTTGTAATTTTGGCTATTTTCCCAGCATCGAGGTCTCTGCCTTGTGTTTATGCAGGAGACTCGTAGCTTAAATTGTACTTTAAGGTTTTGTTTCTTGTTTTTAAATTAACATATGTTTAATTTCTAGTTTCTTTGTAGTCCTTTACAACTTTAATTAGGTAATAAAATGGATTTACTCTGATTTCTCTAATAAAATTTTAAATTTATTAAATATGAAATTTAGCAAATTTAATAAATCTTTTTATTCGTGTACTATACAGCTCATCTTATATGCAGAGGTAATAATTGAATGTGGAACTTGTTTCCAATTACATAGATGTCTTAATATCCACTTTATCATCTCTAACTAAGGATGTGTTTTTTATTTTGAGGTGGCAACAGAACAGAAAAGAAAACAGTGAATTGAGTAATGGGCTTAGCATTGCTGCTGCCTGGTTGTGTAACTTTGGTAAACTTCTTTGGGATTTGGTACTAACTTACAAGTCTTTGCAGTTTAGACAGTTAGATATGACTGAATGGCTGAACAAATTTTAATAGCGTATGCTTCTTTTATACTATTCATTTACCCAGTAGAGATTTAATTGACCACCTGCTAAATGTGAAGCACTATTCTTGCCATTACCTTTTTAATCTTTGATTTGGAGTCCGCCAACATTCTGGAATTTCCACTATCAATTTATAACATTTACTTTCCCCTCCATTACCGGGATGGCCACTTCTTATCAGTAAGGTCATGGAGGGAGGAAAAAAAAATTGAGGGCTAGACTTCCTGTTCTTAACATACAAAAGCAATTAGCTTGTGAGGGAGTATGCAGTATTTTGGATTTCTGCCTTCTTCCTTCGATAATTTTTTTAAAAAAAGGTTCATATGTTTTGTGTGTGTCTTATGTAACAGTAATCTGTGTTATGAACTTAAATGACAAGGATCACTATTTCACATCTTTGGAGATTGACCACAGAGGTAATAAGTAACTCTTATTAAATAACTGTATGCATCATTTTTTATGTAAAACTCTTATTTGGATGCACCCCTTTGAGAAAAGACTTAGACTCCTTCAAATATCACTGTGATATTTACTAATAAGCTCAGTTTACGGTGCAGCAACTAAGGTTGTGTTTTTTTTTTTTTGTTAAGTTCAGTTCAGCAAATATATGTGAAAAGCTTCTGGGTAAATTTATATTTATATTTATGGAAAAACAGACAATTTTATTAATGCCTGTATTTTTCTAGTTCAGTGTTTGTCAAACTTCAAGTTTTAACATGTTGATCATGAAACCAATTGAATTGTGACCAGTATTTTAAAAGGAAAGATTAAAAAAACAAAGTAAAATATCAGTATATACGAAGTAGTAAGTATTGTTTACTAAACTTTGGTTTTATTTAAGTACATATCTACATACTATGTCAGTGAGAAACATTTTTCAATTTTTTTTTTGAAAAACATTTCAAAAGCTAAAAAAGAAGTTTGAAAACCAGTTTGTAAGTACACCTGGGGTAAAGGTATGCTTCTTGTGGCATAAGTTGCCTGGAACAACTGAGGGTGAGAATGGGGATGCACTCTTATCATAAACTTGTGCCAAAGCTTAAGGATGTGAGTGCTGGGAGCAAAGCAGTTCTCACCACTTCTGCAGTTTTCTATTGCAGCATTTTAAGTAATACAGGAACAAGTGGACTGGAACCAAAGGCAAAGAGGGATGGTGATGGTTAAGGGTAGGATTGAATTCATTGTCCACAGGCTAAGTGCATATACATATGTGTTTGGGAGAAGGCAGCACGTAATAGTTCTTAACCTACTCTGAGATAAGGTTGTCCATATTTCTTAAAGTATACATGTAAATCAACAATGAAATTATTTTTTAGGCACTAATGCATAGTGGTAAGAAGTGACTTGAGAATCACAGTGCTAGAGTTTGAATCACTGTTGTACTACTTGCTAGCTGTGTGACCTTGGGCTTGCTTTAACCCTCTGCACTTTGTTTTCCAAATTTAGAAAGCAGAGATAATAATACCTGTCTCATTGTGTTGTTGTGAAGATTATATGAACTAATATATCTAATGTCCTGAGAACAATGTCTGGCACACATTAAGTTACTTAATTAAAATGAGTTGTCCTTACTGTTATTATTAGACATGAGCTAGATAACAGTGGCCTCTGCATGGGAAAGATTATTTTAATTCTGATGTAGTCCAGTTTATCTATTTTTTTCTTTTGTCTCTTATGCTTTGGTGTCATATCTAAAAAACTAATGCCTAACTCAAGATCACAAAGATTTACTCCTGTATTTTGTAGTTTTAGCTTTTTAGAGCTAGGATTCATTTTGAGTTAATTTTCATATATGTTGTGAGGTAGGGGTACAATTTCATTCTTTTGCATGTGGATACCCAGTTGTCCCAGCATCATTTGTTCAGACTATTCTTTCCTCACTAGAAAAATATTTCTTTAAAGAATAATGAATACTTTTTCTTCTTTTTAACTGCTGTCACTCAGTTGGAAAAAGAATGATGAATAATTTTAAATGATTTTCCTCCAGGTAAATTTAAGTCTTTTTGTTTAGGTTACACATATTAAGAAATAATGGATTTCTATTTCCATAGGTGTGCTTGATCTTTATAAAGTTCTCTGTCTCTGGAAAAATAAAATAAGGCAAAACAGTCTTCTTAGTAGAGTTATTTTTGCAAGAAAGTTACAAGCCAGTTTTAATTCGTCAATTGGATACTTTTTCCTGCTTGCTGGAGATATTTCAGTATTGGTGATATCTGAATTATGAAATGTCCATTATGGAAATCTTTGTCATTCACCATACATTTTAGGAATTTGTTTCTGTGTCCATACCAGGAATAATGAATTAAGTTATCTGTTAAAAATACAGATTTTTGCTCAATATACAGTTGTAGAAGAACTCATTGTCCAAATTTGTAAGACTTTTTTTTTTTTGAGATGGAATCTCGCTCTGTCGCTCAGGCTGGAGTGCAGTGGCACGATCTTGGCTTACTGCAAACTCTGCCTCCCGGGTTCAAGCAATTCTCCTGCCTCAGCCTCCTGAGTAGCTGGGACTACAGGCATGTGCCAATATACCCAGCTAATTTTCGTATTTTTAGTAGAGACAAGGTTTCACCATACTGGCCATATTGGCCAGGCTGCTCTCGAAGTCTGGATCTGCCCACCTTGGCCTCCCAAAGTGCTGAGACTACAGGCGTTAGCCACCGTGCCTGGCCAGACATTTTTTTTCTTTCTTTGTAATATTGTTAGTCTTTTGGTTAAGCGGTATTATAACTTAGTCATATGAGTAATATAATGCAGCTTGCTGAAGTTTGGGAGATTTTTTTTTTTTTTTTTAATAGAGATGAGGTCTCACTATGTTTACCAGGTTGGCCTTGAAATCCTGGGCTCAAATGACACAGACTTCTGCCACAGCCTCCTGATTGTCTGGGACTACAGGTGTGTACCACCGCACCTGGCTTTCCTGATGAAATGTTAAATACCCAAATATTTGAGCAGAAATAATAGCTTGTGTTTATTGTTTTCCTACTATTTGTCAGGTATAGTATTAAATGTTTTACATAATTTATCTCCAGTCCACATATCATACTCTAGTAGAAGTGGGTAACAAAACCAAGGTACTCAAAGAGGCTAATAAATAACTTGTGCTGGGTCACAGAACTAATGGGAGGCAGGACTGGAATTTGACTCTTTCTGCCCTCAAAGGGCATTAAAGTCATGAAATTTCTCTGCTAGGCCACCTGGAAGAAAAGTGATCTTTTTTTTTTCCAGTCTTTTTTGTTACTGTTTTTCAGCCAGGAGATAGTACAGTTAGGTAGCAGAATGTTAGTCCTGGCATCTGGTAGTCAGCCCTCCAAAAAAGTTTTTAATTTTTTTTTTTTGTCTTAAACTTGGGAGCTACTAACTTTCAAGTCATACTTTCTTATCCAAGAGCTGGGTATTTAGGTAGCAGGAACTATCCTACGTCCTCTTGAAGGTTCAGTTGTTAAAATTAATTGGTTCTGATTATCACTGTGCTCAAGATTTACATTTCCAGGAGCCAGAGTTTGATTGGTCTAACTTGGATCTGTGTGTTTTCTTTAGCTGGGGAGGGGAAGGTACCTTGACTGATCCTTCACCAGGACTGCATGCAGTGAGAGACAGAAGTTTCCTTAAAATAATTGGGTTCTGTTATAGAAAGAAGAGGAAGCAGATACCAAGTTGGCAAAAACAATCAGGTTCCATTACATAAATAATAACCCGAATGTGAGAATAATAAATGGATAATATAATTATTTTAAGTTGGGAAATATACCTGGTTATTAGTATTGAATATCTGGTAGCTGGGTTGGGGAAAAAGTTGAGAATAAAAAAGGGCTTAAAATCATAAAAATTAATTGGAAAAGAGGATGGCTAAGCAGATACCCATGTTAGATAATGTTCATAATGGCAAACCAACCTGAAGATTTGTTTAAATTGTAGTATGTAGCCAGGTGTGGTGGTGCTCACCTGCAGTCCCAACTACTTGGGAGGCTGAGGCAGGATGATTGCTTGAGCCTAGGTTCAGGGCTACAGTCAGCTAGTGAGCTATGATTGCACCACTGCATTGCAGCCTAGGAGGCAGAGCAAGACCCCATCTCTAAAAAAAAAAAGTAGAATGAATAAATTATAGTATGTTATGACAAATATAGTAATCTGAAGTCATTGAAAATGTTGTGTATGTGCATCTAATAATGTGAAATAATTTTTAGAGAGTATGAATGAAAAAAATCAACTTTTAAGTGTGGCTAGTATGATCTTACCTATATCTCACTTATAGAAAATATAAAAGACTGAAGCCAGTCACCAGTTTAACTGTTCTAACTCTCTTGTTGACTTGATTCCCTTTTCCCCCCTCCCCAGCAATCCTCATGTAGTTAGGTAAAATTGGTTCTTCATCTGGCTTATTGCAGAAACTCTAAGCCTGTTTACTTAAAGCTTTTTGAAACCCAGAGACTCATCTTTTGAATTCAGAAGTTTTGGCTATTAAGAATTAGTTTTTTCATATGTTTGTTGGCCACATAAATGTCTCCTTTTGAGAAGTGTCTGTTCGTATCCTTTGCCCACTTTTTGATGGGGTTATTTGTTTTTTTCTTGTAAATTTGTTTAAGTTCTTTGTAGATTCTGGATATTAGTCCTTTGTCAGATGAGTAGATTGCAAAAAATTTCTCCCATTCTGTAGGTTGCCTGTTTACTCTGATGATAGTTTCTTTTGCTGTGCAGAAGCTCTTTAGTTTAATTAGATCTCATTTGTCAATAAATTACTTTGGGCAGTATGGCCATTTTCATCATATTGACTCTTCCTATCCATGAGCATGGAATGTTTTTCCATTTGTTTGTGTCCTCTCTTATTTCCTTGAGCAGTGGTTTGTAGTTCTCCTTGAAGCGGTCCTTCACATCCCTTGTAAGTTGTATTCATTGTCGCTGATCATTAGAGAAATGTAAATCAAAACCACAATGAGATAATCATCTCATGCCAGTCAGAATGGCAATTATTAAAAAGTCAGGAAACAATAGATGCGAGTGAGGCTATGGAGAAATAGGACTGCTTTTACACTGTTGGTGGGAGTGTAAATTAGTTCAACCATTGTGGAAGAGAGTGTGGTGGTTCCTCAAGGATCTAGAACTAGAAATGCCATTTGACCCAGCAATCCCATTACTGGGTATATACCCAAAGGATTATAAATCATTCTACTATAGAGACACATGCATACGTATGTTTATTATAGCACTATTTACAATAGCAAAGACTTGGAACCAACCCAAATGCCCATTAGTAATAGACTGGTTAAAGAAAACATGGCACATGTATACCATGGAATACTACACAGCCAGAAAAAAGAATGAGATCGGCCGGGCGTGGTGGTTCACGCCTGTAATCCCAGCACTTTGGGAGGCCAAGGTGGGTGGATCACAAGGTCAAGAGATCGAGACCATCTTGGCCAACATGGTGAAACCCCGTCTCTACTAAATTATAAAAAATTAGCCAGGCGTGGTGGCGCGCACCTGTAGTCCCAGCTACCTGGGAGGCTGAGGCAGGAGAATTGCTTGAACCCGGGAGGCAGAGGTTGCAGTGAGCCGAGATCGCGCCACTGCACTCCAGCCTGGGCAACAGAGCAAGACTTGGTCTCAAAAAAAAAAAAAAAAAAAAAAAAAAAAAGAGAATGAGATCATGTTCTTTGCAGGGACATGGATGAAGCTGAAAGCCATCACTCTGAGCAAACTAACACAGGAACAGAAAACCAAACACCGCACATTCTCACTTATAAGTGGGAGTTGAACAATGAGAGCCCACGGGCACAGGGAGGGGAACATCATACACTGGGGCCTGTCGGGGGGTGGGTGGGAAGGGGAGGGAGAGCATTAGGACAAATACCTAATGCATTTGGGGCTTAAAACCTAGATGAAGGGTTGACAGGTGCAGCAAACCACCATGGCACGTGTATATCTATGTAACAAACCTGCACATTCTGCACATGTATCCCAGAACTTAAAAAAAAAAAAAGAATTTGTCTCTTCTATGGGTTTCAGAAGCCTCCATTTGAAACTAGGATACCCTAATATCAAATTGTGTTCTCCATGCTCTGCTGTGTATTTCTTTTCCTATGGCAATGGATGTCTTTGACTGAATTGGTGCGGGGAAGGTGTTTAGAGGGGACAGGAAAATAGTGTGGACTAAGGAAACTTGCTTAGTCTTTCCTAGAGGTATTCCACTACAGCTCCACTACTGTCTTCACAGATAAGTGAGAACTGCATATGCTTTGAGAAATGGGAAGTCCAGGGTAAATCCTGTCATTTTAGGTTAATAAAATCTAACTGTAAGAAGAGCTTTTACTAAGGAGAGAAAGAAAGGCATAATCAAGGAAGCTGCAGTCTCCCTACTATCTTTACTTCATCCTAAAGACCTCTTTTGTCTTGTAGAACTTCCTCCAGATATCAGTTTTAGAAAAGCCATATTATCATTTCCTAATTAACTTTCATATATATATATATATATATATATATATATATATATATATATTTTTTTTTTTTTTTTTAGACAGGGTTTCACTTTGTTGCCCAGGCTGGAGTGAAGTGGGGTGATCTTGGCTCATTGCAGCATCCGCCTCCCAGGCTCCAGCCATCCTCCCACCTCAGCCTCCTGAGGAGTTGGGACTACTGGCATGTGCCACCACACCCAGCTAATTTTTGTATTTTTAGGAGAGTTGGGGTTTCACCATGTTAGCCAGGCTCTTCTTTAACTCCTGGCCTCAAGTGATCTGCCTGCCTCAGCCTCCCAAAGTGCTGCGATTACAAGTGTGAACCACTGTGCCTGGCCTTTGAAATATTATTATAGGAAAAAAGAGGAGATGCACTTTATGTAGAGGAGAACTTTAATTTATGCTGGGACAGTACCTAAAAGATAATCCTTTATTCATACGTAAGATGAAATTGAGAGGTAAATTGGATAACATACTGTTGCTTTTAAAAAATTTAAGACTTAAAAAAAATCACAAAACTTACTCTATTCCAAATTGAGTAGAGTAATTTACTCTATTTCATGCATTCACTAAGCATTTTATTGACTGTCTGCAGGCACTGTGCTAGGCCCTTGGGGTACATAGATAACTATGATCTGATTTCTGTCTTCAAGGACTTGGCTTTCTATTAAAGATAGGAAGTAATGCCTTATTAGTCCATTTCAATTCGAGGCTGTTAAATGCAATCATATATCTTAAGTCAATATATGGTATTGCGGAACTGCAAAGGTGTAGTCTTCCCATTCACCCTAGAGGAAAGGTGTCAGTTAAGGCCTTGTTGAGAAGGGAGTAATCATATGAGACTATATTTGAAGTCACCAAACAAAAAAAAAATCAAACTCTGGACATCTAAAATATAGCATTTTGATATTGTATTTTCTGCCTGTCATTTTAAATTTTATATGTACATAATTTCTTAGATATTGTATTAGGGTTTGCCAGAGAAACAGAATCAGTAGGACACACACAGGCAGATACACACAAACACACACACACATATATATACATACAGAAAGAGATTTATAAGGCATTGGCTTTTCTGATTTTGGAGACTGAGAAATCCCCTATCTACTGTCTGCAAACTGGAGACCCAGAAGAGCGGCTGGTGGTATAGTTCCAGTCTGAATGCAGAAGACTGACATCCCAGCTCAAAAACAAGCAGAGAAAGCAGATTCTCCTTTACTTCTCCTTTTTGTTCTATTTAGGCCTCTAAAGGATTGGATGATGCCCACCCATATTAGGCAGGACAATCTGCTTAACTTTGCCATACAGATTTGAATGTTAATCTCATCCAGAAACACCCTCATAGATACATCCAGAATAATGTTTAACCAAGTATCTGGGCACTCTGTGGACCAGTCAAGTTGACCCATAAAATGAGCCATCACAAATACGATTAAAGTTTTTGTTAGGTAGTGGTTCTCAAAGTGTCATCCCTGGAGCAGCATCACTTGGGAACTTGTTGGAAAGACAATTCTTGAACTTCCTCTCAGAGCTACTGAGTCAGAAGAAACTCTCAGGGTCGGGTCTGTCAATTTGTATTTTATGAGTCCCCCATTAGAATCATGCTGAAGTTTGAGGACCACTGCTTTAATAATTCACTTATTAATTCTTAAATGTATTATATAATTTACTGAATAAATATGTATAAAATGGTGTTAAAAAAGAAGGGTATAATCTATATATATATGTATTAAACGTGCTAATACAAAAAAAATTTAACATATATATAATTTTTTTGTATTTATCTCATTTTAGCTTATGTAAGTTATATCTTATACAAATCTAGGTTTCAGAGAACTATATGCAAAGAAACAATGCAATAGGATTATTTTAAAGCCATTGTTATTGTTAGAAAACTAATACCTTTGAAATTACTTCTCATGTAAGGTTTGTAGGCATTTCTGTGATCACATTAGAAATACAGTGTCTTCTGTCCTGTTTAGAATAGAAATTTTCCTTTTCTTCCCTTTCTTCATACTACTCAGATTTCTATGTTTGGTAGAACAAACCATAACAGAAAATATTTGAAATATCACATGTTCAAGTAAATGTTTAAATATTTGAAAATTTTCTGGTTTTAAGAGATTTTGAATTGCTGAATCATTCTGTAAATTAAGATATTAAGAGTAGTTTCCACAGAGTAATTATTTGAAAGTCACTGAAAGCAAGACACATGCTTAATGTAAATAGTTATTGCACTATTGTACCATTTTCTACCTCATAAAAATGAGAACAGCAGTCTGTACTTTTCTACTTCGTCATTCATAAGTCTATTGGAGAAATGTATATTTTGTTTGCTTATTATCTTCATGCTGCAAATAGCCTGGAAATTCTTTAAATGGGGCTAGCGATGTATTATGGATACTTGTTAAGTGGTATAGAAGTTTCGCTTTTTATTTTTTGCATAAAGAGTAATAAGATCAGCAGGCCATGTTTCTACAGCTCTCCCCAGAGAAGGGAAATGTAGGGAGGAAAATGAAGTTTGCAAAATATTTCATAGTAGGCTTTTTCTGATAGTAACTTCAGACTTACGGAAGTTTAAAAATAGTACAAAGAATCCCATATACGCATCACCCCGATTTCTGAAATGTTAATATTTTACCATATTTGTTCATTATGTCTCTATTCTCCAAGTATTATATATGCCATTATATGCATAATATATAATATGTAGCATTTTATATAGATATAGGGCATGTATAACTATATATTTTTTTCTGAGCAATGTAAAGAGTAAAATGCAGACACAATGTGCTTTTACTCCTAAATACTTCAGTGCATATTCCCTCAAGAAAGGACATTTTCTTCTATGCAGCTAATGTACACTTCTACACTTTTCAAAATCAGAACATTTACATTGATACCATACAATGACATTATCTGCAGACCATTTTCCAATATGCCAGTTGTCCCATTATGTCCTTTAGTACAAAAGAAAGAAGATTTTTTTTCCTGGTCTAGGAGCTAATCCTGGAACACGTTACATTTAGTTGTCGTTTCTTTTTTAATCTAGAGCAGTTCCTCAGTCATTCTTTATCTTTTATAGCCTTGACATTTTTGAAGAATACAATCCATTTATTTTGCAGAATTTCCCTTAGTTCGGGTGTATCTGGTTTTTCCTTATAAGATTAATTTTATGCATTTTTGGCCAGAATATCACAGAAGTACTGTACATCTTACCAGAAAGTCATAAGAGGCTTTTGAGTCTTCCCTGCAAATGCATTTTCTAAATGATCAGTTTTAATATTATATGGAAAGCAGAGTCAGAGATTCTCACATATGTCAAGATATTATAAATGTTCCTGCTATATTTATTCTCCATTTGCTCTTTCTCGAGAAAATGTGTGGCCTTTCAGGTAGCTCTTACAAAGTGGAAGTTACTACATAAAGTTAGGATGGGGGGTGGGCGGAGAAGAGCTTTATTAAAGCTTTAAGTTTAAGCTTTTGAGTATGTGCTGTATGTAAATGAACATGGGCATCATGATGCAGGCATTGGGCCTTTAAACCCTTGGCCAAGGATGGTATAAATTATTTATTCTTGGAGTACTTCTGCTAACACACTGAAATCAGTGTACTACTCTCCTTTTAAAAGTTTTACACCTTTCCAAGGCACAGTTTTTTTTTTTCTGAGACAGAGTTTTGCTCTGTCACCCAGGCTGGAGTGCATGGGCACAATCACAGCTCATTTCAGCCTCTACTTCCCAGGCTCCAGCCGTCCTCCTACTTCAGCCTCCTGAGTAGCTGGGATTAGAGGTGTGCACCACCACGCCCAGCTAGTTTTTGTAGATACAGGGTTTCACCATGTTGCCCAGGCTGGTCTCTAACTCCTGAGCTCAATCAATCCGTCCTTCTCAGCCTACCAAAGTGCTGGTATTCCAGGCGTGAGCCACCATTCCCGGCTTCTAAGGCAGACATTTAAATGTAATAAATAGGGAGATAAGCGAGAACCCTGTTGGACCTGGTAGAAGCAAACAAACATTTATTAGTACTCTTACATTGTTAAAATATTAGCCCCTTCTATATTCATGTCTTGTTCTTACTGCCTCTTAGACTTATTAAAAAAACTCTACTCTATAGTTTATTTGGCTTATATCTCAGCAGTAATAAAATTAGTTAATAGTATTGGCATCGTGGTTCTTTGTGCATTCCTCCCTTATCCCACCCCCCACATTGATTTCAAATGATCTCTTGCTCTAATCTAAGAATGTTTATAGTGATTACGAAAAGTTCAGACTCTGGCTTTAACATGTATAATTGTTTCTTTATCTGTAAACAAAAGAGAATGAGTTCGTTTAAACCAGAAATACTCCAAGAGTAGTCTGGGAATTTTGCTCCATTCTTTGAAATTCCTATAATAAAAAACATGTCTCATGTTTTATTTAAAAAATTTTTTTTAAACATTAGTATAGAATGCCATTCCTTATATTCTATGTCACATAATTAGTTACATTTTCAATAGTAACCTCTAGGTAATTTTTGGCATTAAGATCTACATTACAACATAATTTGACAGTATAATTTATAATCACTTATGCTAAAATCACTGATTTGAAATTATGTATGAGGCTTTCAAAGTTTATAGTGCTTTGGAAAATATTTAAATGTTTCTTTGCTTATGTATCTTTATTATAAGCTGTAGAATATATCATATAGTTGTCAAGGATGCTGATAGATACTTAATATTTAAAGGTGACTTATCTAAAGTTACTCAGCTGTCCAGGAACTAGAATCTGGGCCGTTTGGTAACAGTTTGTTGCTCTGTTTACTTAAATGATGATTGGATTCATTAGAATTTCTCTATTTTCATAGCTGTATTCATGGTCCTGTGAAAATATTGTGTGTGTGCTTATACATATATGTACACCTGTAAGTATAAAGTAGAAAATGAAAGTTCATTTTCTGCATTTGACAATTCTAGTCCCCAGAGATAACCTTTATTAATATATTGTCTCATGTTTGGTCATACTGTTTTCTCTGTATTCATGAGCATACCTGTGAAGCATAATATTTTTGTCTTTTTTTTTATTATATTTAAGTTCTGGGGTACATATGCAGAACGTGAAGTTTTGTTACGTAGGTATACATGTGCCGTGGTGGTTTGCTGCACCCATCAACCCGTCACCTACGTTATGTATTTCTCCTAATGCTATCACTCCCCTAGCCCCCCACCCCACGACAGGCCCCAGTGTGTGATATTCCCCTCCCTGTGTCCATGTGTTCTCACTGTTCAACTCCCTCTTATGAGTGAGAACATGTGGTGTTTGGTTTTCTGTTCTTGTGATAGTTTGCTGAGAATGATGGTTTCCAGCTTCATCCATGCCCCTGCAAAGGACATAAACTCATCATTTTTTATGGCTGCATAGTATTCCATGGTGTATATGTGCCACATTTTCTTTATCCAGTCTATCATTGATGGGCATTTGGGTTGGTTCCAAGTCTTTGCTATTGTGAATAGTGCTGCAATAAACATACATGTGCATGTGTCTTTATAGTAGAATGATTTATAATCCTTTGAGTATATACCCAGTAATGGAATTGCTGGGTCAAACGGTATTTCTAGTTCTAGATCCTTGAGGAATCGCCACACTGTCTTCCACAATGGCTGAACTAGTTTACAGTCCCAGCAACAGTGTAAAAGCATTCCTATTTCTCCACATCCTCTCCAGCATCTGTTGTTTCCTGACATTTTAATGAATGCCATTCTAACTGGTGTGAGATGGTATCTCATTGTGGTTTTGATTTGCATTTCTCTGATGGCCAGTGATGGTGAGCATTTTTTCATATGTTTGTTAGCTGCATAAATGTCTTCTTTTTTTTTTTTTTTTTTTTTGAGATAGAGTCTTGCTCTGTCGCCCAGGCTGGGGCACAGTGGTGGAATCTCGGTTCACTGCAACCTCTGCCTCCTGGGTTCACACCATTCTCCTTCCTGCCTCAGCCTCCCAAGTAGTTAGGACTACAGGTGCCCGCCACCACGCCCGGCTGATTTTTTGTATTTTTATTTTATTTTATTTTTAAAAAAACTTTATTTTAAAATTTTGGTTACAGTTTCATTCTTAACAAGTCTACTACTGTTTAATCTCTCAGGATTAAAAAAAATTTATTAAGATTCTAAAGAATTAAACAACAAAGGAATGTCAAGAGAAGGGCCCCATTCTTAGGGGTATAACTGCTATTCCAGTTTAATAACTAGCTTCAAAATGAAATGAATTTTTATATTTTCTAAATGAATAATGTACAACCACCATCTTCGTCTGAGCTTGTTATTACTTTCAAACACAAAGCTTCATTTTAAGCTTGGTTAAAAAAAAAAAAAAAAAAAAGAATGATGGCCAACCTTAGTATGTAGTGCGTACCTTACAGGATATTTGTTAATCATAACACAGTAATGCCATTAATAATGAAGTCCTCAATTTAGAATCTGGAACGTTCTTCCATCAATGGGGGGAAGGGGGAAATTCAGTCCAATGAGTCTGTCTCAAGATCTTCATCTCTTGTTTGCTCCACTTGTATTCTCTTTTCAGTAACTGGATTAATGCTTTGAGCCCAAAATGAGATATTTTTTATTACTGTAGATTACTTGTTGTTTGGTGCTCAGTTTCCATTTGTTCCTCCTGCTTGCGTTTTCGATCTGCTGCTTCTTTCTCATGTTGGCCGTTCAGCATATTCCTTCTGTGAGCAGTCTGAACGTTCCTCCAACCTTTTCTCTTCTTTTCACCTTCTTGATCATCTCCTTCTTCTTCAGAATCGGAGGTTGATGTAACCCCTGTTTGAGCTAAATCTTCCCTTTTGATTCAACTTCTTTCTTCCACTCTTTTTTGTCTGGCTCTTTTCTTGGCTTATCTTCTTCCTTCTGGCCCTCTTCATCCTTCTTAGGCTGCTTTTTAGGTTGTTTTTCCTCTTGCCCCTTTTTCTTACTTTTGTCCTCTTCAGTAATGATGTCACTCTCTGAAGGACAGGGCTATTTTACCATTTTGGGTCTGCCTCTTGGTTTTAGAATCTTGACTTCTGTAGCTGCAGGTCGTCCTCTTTTAGGACTCACTTTTAGATTAACAGATGCTGTTGCTGTTGTCACTACTCCTGCCTCCTCAGTTTCTACTTGTTTTTCTGCCTTTCTCTTTCTCCCTCTTCTGGCAGCTTTTGGAGTAGTTATGTCAACTGCTTTAGTCACATCCTCATTGCTGGCTTTTTCTTCATGGCCGGTATCTTCCTTTGAAACACTAGTTTCCTTTTCTTCAACTTCAACATTGGATGATGCGTTTGATTGTTTAGTTGCTGCCTGTTGACTTGAAAATTTCACTTTTGGATTGTTATCTATCTCCCATAAACCTTCGTTAAAATCTTTTATTTGGTTTGCCATACTTTTCCTTATTTTGTGAGTAAGGAAATATATCCTTTGGTCCTAAAAAAGCAGTCTCATGAGTTCCAAAAAAGAAAATGGTAGTTTGTTTGTGGGTGGCTTTACAGCTCCATCAGGAACTTCATCTACTCCAGCTGGCCAGTGGGGATAACCTTTCATCTTGGCGAAGATGAGGTCTCTAGGTTTGAAATCGCGAGTCATGTTTTGGGGGCGAGACTGGGGGTCCGAAGCCTGGGAGGCGGCGAGGACATGTGGCGGCACGGGGATGAGGGCGGGGGAGGTTGCCGGGCGACCTGACGTGCCAATTTTTTGTATTTTTAGGAGAGACTGGGTTTCACCGTGTTAGCCAGGATGGTCTCGATCTCCTGACCTCCTGATCCGCCCACCTTGGCCTCCCAAAGTACTGGGATTACAGTCACGAGCCACCGCGCCTGGTGATAAATGTCTTCATATAAGAAGTGTCTGTTCATATCCTTTGCCCACTTTTTGATGGGGTTGTTTGTTTTTTTCTTGTAAATTTGTTTAAGTTCTTTGTAGATTTTGGATATTAGACCTTTGTCAGATGGATAGATTGCAAAAATTTTCTCCCATTCTGTAGGTTGCCTATTCACTCTGATGATAGTTTCTTTTGCTGTGCAGAAGCTCTTTAGTTTAATTAGATCCCATTTGTCCATTTTGACTTTTGTTGCCATTGCTTTTAGTGTTTTAGTCATGAAGTCTTTGCCCATGCCTATGTCCTGAATGGTATTGCCCAGGTTTTCTTCAAGGATTTTCATGATTTTAGGTTTTAAGTTTAAGTCTTTAATACATCTTGAGTTGATTTTTGTATAAGGTGTAAGGAAGGGGTCCAGTTTCAGTTTTCTGCATATGGTTAGTCAGTTTTCCCAACACCATCCATTACATAGGGAATCTTTCCCCCATTGCTTGTTTGTGTCGGGTTTGTTAAAGATCAGATGGTTGTAGATGTGTGGTGTTATTTCTGAGGCCCCTGTTCTGTTCCATTGGTCTATATATCTATTTTGGTACCAGTACCATGCTGTTTTGGTTATTGTAGCCTTGTAGTATAGTTTGAAGTCAGGTAGCGTGATGCCTTCAGCTTTGTTCTTTTTACTTAGGATTGTCTTGGCTATGCGGGCTCTGTTTTGGTTCCATATGAACTTTAAAGTAGCTTTTTCCAACTCTGTGAAGAAAGTCATTGGTAGCTTGATGGGGATGGCATTGAATCTATACATTACTTTAGGCAGTATGGCCATTTTCATGATATTGATTCTTCCTATCCATGAGCATGGAATATTTTTCCATTTGTTTGTGTCCTTTCTTATTTCCTTGGGCAGTGGTTTGTAGTTCTTGAAGAGGTCCTTCATATCCCTTGTAAGTTGGATTACTAGGTATTTTATTCTCTTTGTAGCAATTGCGAATGGGAGTTCACTCATGATTTGGCTCCCTATTTGTCTGTTATTGGTGTACAGGAATGCTTGCCATTTTTGCACACTGATTTTTTATCTTGAGACTTTGCTGAAGTTGCTTATCAGCTTAAGGAGATTTTGGGCTGAGATGATGGGGTTTTCTAAATATACAGTCATGTCATCTGCAAACAGACACAGTTTGACTTCCTCTCTTCCTATTTGAAAACCTTTATTTCTTTCTCTTGCCTGATTGCCCTGGCCAGAGCTTTCAATACTATGTTGAATAGGAGTGGTGAAAGAAGGCATCCTTGTCTTATGCCGGCTTTCAAAAGGAATGCTTCCAGTTTTTGCCCATTCAGTATGATATTGGCTGTGGGTTTGTCATAAATAGCTCTTATTATTTTGAGATACATTCCATCAATACCTAGTTTATTGAGAGTTTTTGGCATGAAGGGGTGTTGAATTTTGTCGAAGGCCTTTTCTGCATCTGTTGAGATAATCATGTGGTTTTTGTCATTGGTTCTGCTTATGTGATGGATTGCATTTATTGATTTGCATATGTTTGAAGTCAGGTAGCGTCATCCCAGGGATGAAGCTGACTTGATCGTGGTGGATAAGCTTTTTGATGTGCTGATGGATTCAGTTTGTCAGTATTTTATTGAGGATTTTCGCATCGATGTTCATCAAGGATATTGGCCTGAAATTTTTTTTTTTCATTGTGTCTCTGCCAGGTTTTGGTTTGGTATCATGCTGGCCTCATAAAATGAGTTAGTGAGGATTCCCTCTTTTCCTATTTTTGGAATAGTTTCAGAAGGAATGATACCAACTCTTCTTTGTACCTCTGGTAGAATTCAGCTGTGAATCCGTCTGGTCCTGGACTTTTTTGGTTGGTAGGCTATGAATTACTGCCTCAATTTCAGAACTTTTATTGGTCTATTCAGGGATTTGACTTCTTCCTGGTTTAGACTTGGGAGGGTGTATGTGTCCAGGAATTTATCCATTTCTTGTAGGTTTTCTAGTTTATTTGCATAGAGGTGTTTATAGTATTCTCTGATGGTAGTTTGTATTTCTGTGGGATCAGTGGTGATAACCCATATATCATTTTTCATTGCATCTATTTGATTCTTCTCTCTTTTCTTATTAGTCTGGCTAGCGGTCTATCTATTTTGTTGATCTTTTCAAAAAACCAGCTCCTGGATTCATTCATTTTTTGAAGGGTTTTTTTTTGTTTCTATCTCCTTCAGTTCTGCTCTGATCTTAGTTATTTCTTGTCTTCTGCTAGCTTTTGAATTTGTTTGCTGTTGCTTCTCTACTTCTTTTAATTTTGATGTTAGGGTGTCAATTTTAGATCTTTCCTGCTTTCTGTTGTGGGCATTTAGTGCTATAAATTTCTCTCTACACGTTGGTTTAAATGGGTCCCAGAGATTCTAGTACAGTGTGTCTTTGTTCTCATTGGTTTCAAAGAACATCTTTATTTCTACCATCATTTCGTTATTTACCCAGTAGTCATTCAGGAGCAGGTTGTTCAGTTTCCATGTAGTTGTTCAGTTTTGAGTGAGTTTCTTAATTCTGAGTTCTAATTTCATTGCACTGTGGTCTGACAGACTGTTTGTTATGATTTCCATTCTTTTGCATTTGCTGAGGAGTGTTTTACTTCCAATTTTGTGGTCAGTTTTACAATAAGTGCAATGAGGTGCTGAGAAGAATGTATATTTTGTTGATTTGGGTTGGACAGTTCTATAGATGTCTATTAGGTCCACTTGGTCCAGAGCTGAGTTCAAGTCCTGAATATCCTTGTTAATTTTCTGTCTCATTGATCTGTCTAATAATGACAGTGGTGTGTTAAAGTCTCCCGCTATTATTGTGTGGGAGTCTCTTTGTAGGTCTCTAAGAACCCGCTTTATGAATTTGGGTGCTCCTGTATTGGGTGCGTATATATTTAGGATAGTTAGCCCTTCTTGTTACATTGATCCCTTTACCATTATGTAATGCCCTCCTTTGTCTCTTTTGATCTTTGTTGGTTTAAAGTCTGTTTTAGCAGAGATTAGGATTGCAACTCCTGCTTTTTATGTGCTTTCCATTTGCTTGGTAAATTTTCCTCCATCCCTTTTTTTTGAGCATATGTGTGTCTTTGCATGTGAGATAGGTCTCCTGAATACAGCACACTGACGGGTCTTGACTCTTTATCCAATTTGCCAGTCTGTGTCTTTTAATTGGGGCATTTAGCCCATTTGCATTTAAGGTTAATATCGTTATGTGTGAATTTAATCCTGTCATTATGATGCTAGCTGGTTGTTTTACCCATTAGCTGATGCAGTTTCTTCATAGTTTCGATGGACTTTACAATTTGGTATGTTTTTGCAGTGAGTGGTACCGGTTGTTCCTTTCCATGTTTAGTGCTTCCTTCAGGAGCTCTTGTAGGGCAGGCCTGGTGGTGGCCAAATCTCTCAGCATTTGCTTGTCTGTAAAGGATTTTATTTCTCCTTTGCTTATGAAGCTTAGTTTGGCTGGATATGAAATTCTGGGTTGAAAGTTTTTTAAGAATGTTAAATATTGGCCCCCACTCTCTTCTGGCTTGTAGGGTTTCTGCTGAGAGATCTGCTGTTAGTCTGATGGAGTTCCCTTTGTGGGTAACCTGACCTTTCTCTCTGGCTGCCATTAACATTTTTTTCTTCATTTCAACCTTGGTGAATCTGATGATTATGTGTCTTGGGGTTGCTCTTCTCGAGGAATATCTTTGTGGTGTTCTCTGTATTTCCTGAATTTGAATGTTGGCCTGTCTTGCTAGGTTGGGAAAGTTCTCCTGGATAATATCCTGAAGAGTGTTTTCCAACTTGGTTCTGTCCTCCCCATCACTTTCAGGTACATCAATCAAATGTAGGTTTGCTCTTTTCACATAGTCCCATGTTTCTTGGAGGCTTTGTTCATTCCTTTTTATTTTTTTTTCTCCAATCTTGTCTTCTTGCTTTATTTCATTAAGTTGATCTTCAGTCACTGATATCCTTTCTTCCGCTTGATCGATTCGGCTATTGACACTTGCTTCATGTTCTTGTGCTGTGTTTTTCAGCTCCATCAGGTCATTTATGTTCTCTACACTGGTTAATCTGGTTAGCAATTTGTCTAATCTTTTTTCAAGGCTGTTAGCTTCCCTGCATTGGGTTAGAACATGAAGCATAATTTTTAAACCAAAATAAATTTTACACAGTAATTTGCATATTAAAATACTGATCTACACCTGGCCCTTTTTAAAAAACTGCAATATATTGTAGCCAACTTTTTATATCAGTATATATTGATCAACCTTATTCTTTTTAACTGCTGCATTATATTCAATTGCATAAATGTACATAATTTAATTCATTACCAATAGATGAGACATTTACATTGGTTGGAATTTTTCAGTATTACAAATAATGTTTCAATAAAATATTTAAGCTTTTCTTTGCTTGTGGCATTAATTCCTAGAAGTAGAATCCTGATATTTTGATAGGTATTTCCAAATTGCCTCCCAAAATGCTTGTATCTCTACTTCCACTGTCAAGTCTAATAATATTCACTCGGGATTATCATATTTCTTACCAAGCCTGTTTTTACACTCTAAACTGTTTTCTTTTCCTTTCCTTTCCTTCCCCTCCCCTCCCCTCCCCTCTCCCCTCTCCTCTCCCCTCTCCTCCCCTCTCCTCCCATCTCCCCTCCCCTCTCCTCCCCTCCCCTCTCCTCCCCTCCCCTCTCCTCCCCTCCCCTCTCCTCCCCTTCCCTCTCCTCCCCTCCCCTCTCTTCTCCCTTCCCCTCCTCTCCCCTCCTCTCCCCTCCCCTGCCCTCCCCTCTCCTTTCCTTTCCTCAGCATCTTGCTCTGTGGCCTAGGTTGAAATGCAGTGGCACGATCATGGCTCACTGCAACCTCGACTGACCTGGGCTCAAGCAATTCTCCCAACTTAGCCTACAGAGTAGCTGGGACTACAGGCACATACCACCATGCCCAGCTCTTTTTTTGTATTTTTAGTAGAGATGGAGTTTTGCCATGTTGCCCAAGCTGGTTTCAAATTCCTGAGCTCGAGCAATCCACCCATCTCAGCCTTCCAAAATGCTGGGATTACAGGCATGAGCCATTGTGGCTGGCCCAAATCTCTTTTTCTAACAGTAATGTAAATTTTCTTTTACAGACTATACTCATATCATTTGTTTCTTCTTTCAGAAATAGGTGTTAAGCATATCTAACATGGCATGTATAGGTATAATTCTCATTGTAAAACCATAGCCTAATTTATTTCAAATTACAATTTAAAATTCATATTTTTTAAGGAAATTTTCTTAGATTAATCCCACCTAGTTTCAGGTACTACAGTCCCAAGATTTCTTTCTTTTTAACAAATTAAATATAGGTAACATGACTAAAATGGTAGTCAAAGAATATTGGAACCTGGGAATTTCAATATTTGAACTTTGTTTTGAAATATAATTTGTTATATTATAAAAATATTATATTGCACCTGGAAGTCAGGGACAGTTTGTTTTATTATCTTTGTATCTTCAACACTGTATAGAAAAGTGCTATTTATACAAAAAAAATTCTTAATAGAAGTCTTCAGTTGTAAAGTCTGCTGTACAGACTTTAGATCAGGGATTGACAGACTACAAGCCATGTGCCAAATCCTGTCCTTCACCTGTTCTGTAAATAAAGTTTTGTTGGAACACATTCAGACTCATTCATGTACATATTATCTATGATTTCTTTTGTGCTACTATGGCAGAATTGAGTTGTTACAATCGTGTGGCATCTAAAGCCTAAAATATTTACTCTAGCTCTTTGCCAACCCATTTTAGATTACAAGCACTTTGGCATTAATATGTTTTTGTTTTCTTTCTATAGCACATAGTAAGATGTTCTGCCTACATTGTGCATAATTTATGGATTTATTCAAGGATTTATGCAAGTGTAGCTGCAAGAAAAAAACCTAGAAGTGAACTTGCTAGATTGAAGAGCATCTGTGTATATTAAATTTTGTTAGTTTTTGCCTTCCCAAAGGGATTATTCCAGTTCATATTTAAACTACTAATTTTGTGGTAGGGTCTCTTTCTTTATAGCTTTGCTAACTTCATGCATTCACACACTTTATCTTTACTAATCTGATATAGGAAAATGATATTGTTGATTTGATTTGCATTTCTTTTTATGTGTTAGATTGAGCTTATTTTCATATTTAAAAGCCACTTGTATTTCTTTTTCTTGAGCTGTCTTTTAATGTCCTTCCTGATACATTTCTCAAGTCTGTGATACTCATATAAGATATATAGTGAACATGAGCCAAGATTTATTTTACTCTAATGAGGGAACCAGCCTGATGACAAGGCTGATTGAGAGGAGGATGTATGAGACTAAGTGTATATTATCAGTGAAAGAAAGCAAATTCTTACAGGGCAAAAACAAACAAAACCACAACTCTAAGGGTTATTTTTTCTACTGGACAGAATTCATTTGCATTTTAGCAGATAAAAATTACTATCTTCAATTTATCTTTTACAAATCATTTTCTATATAGGGTCTATTTCCTAATCAGTAGTGAATAGTCATTTAAAATTTTCCAGAGCATTAGGTGACTATTATGCAGGCTAATTGTTGATATTTGGGTTTGACTTTAAAGGGACATGCCATAATCTTCTGGCCTTATTTCCAAGTTTTGGATAATTTTTCTTAACATTTTTCTCTAATTGAAATGATTTCAAGTGATGTTATTTCTGTATGACTTAATGAACTTCTCAGGTAACATAGCTCACTATTGTCTCTTCTAAAACATATTCATCTTTCCTTTTTTCCTCTGTAGGAACTCATTATACAATGACAAATGGAGGCAGCATTAACAGTTCTACACATTTACTGGATCTTTTGGGTGAACCAATTCCAGGTGTTGGTACATATGATGATTTCCATACTATTGACTGGGTGCAAGAAAAATGTAAAGACAGAGAAAGGCATAGATGGGTAAGTGTTTTTAGTAATTTTAAAAAATATAGTGCATAATTAGATCATTTAATAATGTATTTCTGCCAATGATCTCAGGCTGCCAAAATATGTTTACATTTAATATAAGTAAATGTGTACATTTCATAGGTGGTACATGTTTTTTTCTTTTTCTGTGTTAAATTTTTTTAATTTACTTATACCCCATATATTTCCAGAAAGGATTTCAGGTAGCTAAAAAACAAGGAAATATAGTAAGAAGACAAAATATGAAGGAAAGGGAAAAATACAGCACAGGAGTTGGGGGAAAAAACAAGCCCAGTTCAAGATATGGAGGTCAGCATGATTTTTGATTTTGAGCAGCCCAGAAGCTAAGGCAAAAAAAGGAAACTCATTGCATAACTCTTACCTATTGAAAAAGAAGAAATCTACTCACAGTTTTGTGGGGTTTTACTGTTTTCTTTTATCCCCTTTTCCAGTATTCAGTTCTGAGATATTTCTCAGTGTGGATCCCAAATGAAGCTTATTGAGTGTTGTAATGATTCACTAAGCGTTTTTTTTAAAAAATGGCTTTAACATACAAAAATACAATTTCTGGATCCTTTTTGTTTGTGGTCGTGACTTACTGCTAACGTAATCCAAAATCAGTCCTCCCTCCCTCCCACCCTTCCTTCCTTCCTTCCTTTCATTCTTTCTTTCGTTCTTTCGTTCTTTCTTGTCTCTTTTGCCCAGGCTGGAGTACAGACTGCAACTTCCGCCTCCTGGGTTCAAGCAGTTCTCCTGCCTCAGCCTCCTGAGTAGCTGGGACTACAGACATGCGTCACCATGCCTGGCTAGTTTTTATACAAAATACATTTTTTAAAAAACAAAAAATATGTATATTTTTTGAGACAAAGTCTCATTCTGTTGCCCAGGCTGGAGTGCAGTGGTGCAATCTTGGCTCACTGCAACTTCTGCCTCCCAGGTTCAAGTGATTCTTGTACTCAGCCTCCCAAGTAGCTGAAATTACAGGTGTGTGCCATCATGCCAAGCTACTTTTTGTATTTTTAGTAGAGATGTGGTTTCGCTATGTTGGCCAGGCTAGTCTCAAACTCCTGGCCTCAAGTGATTCGCTGACCTCAGCCTCCCAAAGTAGAAAATCTTTTTGAAAAATAAAATTCCAAATCTCAAAAGGCCCTATATAATTTTGGTATTGGAAATGTACTTGTCAATGAAAATGACTATTTACACAAATTAATTATAAGCTTCCATATTAATGTATACATGTGTGTGAAACCTGAAATTGAAATTACATTATATTATGTATGAAAGGTACAGCTTCTGAGATTCATCAGATGATATATACCTTTAGGGCATATCTAAAAATACAGTACATTAAATCAGTGCTTAATCCAGTGATTCTTAAACTTTTTGGTGTCAGATCCCCTTGAAACTCTTTAAAAATATTGAAGGCCCCCAAGGAGCCTTGGTTTACATGGTTTTTATCAATGGATATTTACCATATTAGACACTAAAACTGAGGACTTTTTAAAAAAACTAATTTATTTTAAAATAACAGTAACAAAACCATTACATGTTAACATAAATAACATTTTTACAAAAATATATTTTCAAAAATATTTAGTGAGAGAATGACATTGCGCTACATTTGTTATAAATCTCATTGTTGTCTGGCTTAATAAAACACTGCTGGATTCTCATATCTGCCTTTGCATTCAATATGTTATATGTTGCTTTTATGGAAGTTTATGAAAAAAATTCAGCCTTATACACAGAAAATATAGTTGGAAAAGCTATGAGTATTTTAATAGTCTTTTAAAATTATTGCAAATATTCTTCTTTGATACTACACTAAAGTGACAAGCGTTCATTTCTTAAAGATTTGTTGTAAGGTGTACTTTGAAACTGCATCAATGAACTTTGTCTTCTGTTACATTAAAATCCATTGATTTTGAACCTTGAACTTGGAATATATGATTTTGTAACTTTATGCAATGATCATTTGGAAAATATTGATTCACTGATTTATGTGGATCTTTTAAATGTTGACACCTTTATTGTATAATACAATATTTTAAAAATCACATTTGTTAATTTTACCTTTGATCTCTTCAGAAAAGTCTCTAAGTATTGGGAACCTATCATCCTCACAGTGATAGATACAAGTTTCCTAAAATTCTAATTTTTACTGGAGAGCTCAAATTCTGTCTTTGGAAACAAATACACGTTTATTTTACTTAAAAATGACAGGATTACTTGGTTTCATTACTGAGAAAATACCTGTCAAATTCCCAAGTTTGAAAAACCATAATTTGGTGTCACTCTTTCAAGTAAAAATGGTATTCCATGTAAGTGTCTAGTTTATTTTGCAACTCAAATAAATTACACAAGTGCTTTTCTTTAGGACATAACCTCATACTTCCATATGCAGCAGACGTGTGTAGTTTTGCATAGTTATTTATACATAGTTCTTTTTTCATCACACAAAATATTGAAAATACTCAGTAATTGAGGCATAGCAATTTTTACTCCTTCATCAAAGATGCTCTTATTTGAAACTGGCATTTTATTTATTTATTTAATTTTACTGGGAAGCATGGCAGTCAAGAACGTAATGACTGCCAGTACATTTGAGTGCCACTGCCTCATTTTTACTAAGGAGCCAGCAGTTTTGCCATTGATTTTGCGTTTTCAGTAAAAAGGTTAACACAGTGAAAAATGCACATAATGTCTTGTATTATTTTGTAAACAGTATTGTCCAGTGATCCTCTGCCTCAGTCTTCCAAAGTACTAGGATTACAGGCATGAACCACCATGACCAGCCTGTTTCGGTTTCCTTTGGTCTCAGTTTTCTCTAAAATTTTATGGACATAGTGTCATGGATACTCTCCAGGTACCACACTTTAAAATACACTTAAATCCCAACCTGAATACTGATAATGTCTCTGAATGTATACTTCTAAGTATGATTGTATTTACCTAATGATCATACAAGACACAGGATTTATAGTGTGAAAAGGTCTCAGGGATCCTCCAAGGTGTCTGTGGACCGTACTTTGAAAATCACTATTTTAATCCAAAGTGCCTAGATCAGATACACTATAAATCCTGTGTCTTGTATGATCATTAAGTAAATACAGTTGGGATTTAAGTGTATTTTAAAGTACCTGGAGAATATCCATGTCACTATATTCATAAAATTTTAGAGAAAACTGAGACCAAAGGAAACCAAAACAGGCTGGTCATAGTGGCTCATGCCTGTAATCCCAGTGCTTTGGAAGACTGAGGCAGAGGATCGCTGGATCCCAGGAGTTTGAGACCAGCCTGGGCAAATATGGAGACTCTGTCTCTACACAAAGAAACAAAAATTAGTTGGGTATAGTGTCTTGCACGTGTAGTCCTAGCTACTTGGGAAGCTGAGGTGGGAGGATCCCTTGAGCCTCGGAATTCGAGGTTACAGTGAGTTATGATTGCATCACTGCCCTCCAACCTGGATGATAGAGCAAGACCCTGTCACCCTTCAAAACAAAAAAACTTTTTTCTCTGAGTCTGTTAATGGTTAGTCTACAGTCTTTGAAAACATTGCAAATAGTATAGCAATATACGAAGTAGCCAATATGTATCCTAGCTAATTTTATTAATCATCTAGACCAATCAAATATTTTTCGATATTTTGATCCATGCTTATATAAACAAAGTTTTTTAAAGCTGGAAAATTCCACACATTTATATTCTTACTATTGTTCTTAAAACATTCTTTTTTTTGAGCAGAGCCTCCCTCTGTCACCCAGGCTGAAGTGCAGTGGTGTGATGTCAACTCACTGCAACATCTGCCTTCCAGGCTCAAGCAATTGTCATGCTTCAGCCTCCCAAGTAGCTGGGATTACAGTTATGTGCCACCACACCTGGCTAATTTTTGTAGTTTTAGTAGAGATGGGGCTTCACCATGTTGGCTAGGCTGGTCTCAAACTCCTGACCTCAAGTGATCTGCCTGTCTCGGCCTTCCAAAGTGCTGGGATTACAGGTGGGAGCCACTGTGCCTGACCTACATTAAATTTTAAAGTCTTTCTATGTCAGTACATATACCCAACCTAATTCTTTTTTTCCGTGAACTTCTGTTATATTTGTAGCCTTCCTACCCCAGATTATTTTGAAGCAAATTGACATTCTGTAATTTCAAATATTGCAATTTCAGTATTTTACAAAATGGTTGCAGTTTAATTGTTGTTCCTTTTTTATTTATTAGCTTGCATATTTCTATAGAGAGTTTACCCCACATCAACCATTTGGATTTCCTGAAGAAATCTTGAAATACTAGGTTCCTTAGCATCCTCAAAGTTGACCAATGAGATTTTTTGCTTGTTTGGTTGTTGTTTCTGTGTCTTCGTGGACTCATGGATTTAAGTATATTTGTGTTTTAATCATCACAGTTATTATAGTTATTGATGTCCATGTTATTCTATCTTAGATTAGTGGGAGCTTATTTAGTTTGCTATCTGTGTCCTTTGTCATGCCCTTAGATAATTCTAATCCTAATCCTAATTCATCGTAGACATTTCCTGCAGCAAACCTGGAATCAGCCATTTCTCCAAGGAGCTCCGATTCCATTGAAGGAAAATATAATATATGTAAAATCTGGGCACAAGATGGTACTTGTTACTTCTGGGTTGGCTATTGTTTCTAGCTTCCTAAGTTTATATGACTCTTCTAATTTAAATTCATAACTATAGGGCTAAACTTCTAGTTCCTAAATCTGCATTTCCTTTAAGTCTTGCCAAAAACCTGAACATCATAAACATAGTCATTTCACTTACCCCACAATACACACATATGACATTGTCAGAATAACAGTACCAACACCATCACCAACTACCGAAAAATTTTAGGTAACCTGCCTCTAGCCTCCCAGATAGCTGGGCCTGCAGGTACACACCACCATGCCTGGCTAATTTTTTTTTCTTTTCTTTTTTAAAGAGACTGGGTCTTGCTATGTTACCCAGGCTGGTCTGAAACACCCGGCCTCAAACAATCCTCCTGCCTTTGCCTTCCAAAGTGCAGAGATTACAGGCGTGAGCCCACTATGTTTGGCCTATCCTTTATTTATTCCACCACAGTTTTACATACAAATTACTTTGTTGTAAAGTCCCTTGGGATAGTTTCTTCTGTGTCATCATATTACCAATTAGATGCACCTTTGATTCATTTAATTTTACTTCAATTTTTAAGGTTTGCTTTTTAGATTTAGTTTTTTTAAATAAATATATGAAATATTTCCATGGTTCCAAAGTTAAATGTACAAAACAGGTATGTTCAAAGAAGTCTAGTTTCTGTCTCTGTCCCATCCAACCTGTTGTCTTCTTCCCCTTAAAGTAATAATTTACATTTTTAACTTTATGGTTTATCTTCTGATTTTTAAAAATATAAGCATATATATATATATATATATATTCCTGTCTTTTAGCATACTTTCAGCCATCTTTCCGTTTTCCTGCATAACACTACATCTATCTCATTCTTTTTTAATTGCTGCAGAATTTTTCATTACATAGGTATTCTGCAATTTATTTATATGATGCTATATTGATTAACATTTAAACGATTTCCAGATTTTTTGTTAGGAAAGTGATGACTGAATTCTCTGTACATATATCTTTTTTACTTAGTACACTATTAAGCAACTACTTAAGTGACCTGACTGTGGTGCTGTGCAAGCAATTACATGAAGAAAACAGCAGTGACTCAGTCTGAAAATGACTTAATATTATCATGTTTTCTTACATATTACATTTATTTTTATTGAGGAAAAGCAACAGGAGTTTAGTGATTATTTTTGAAAGAACCTATTTCTATTTCTAAAGAATGGATAATATCTGTGTTTGGTTGCTTATAGGGTACAAGGAGTAAAACTGCCTCATTCAAATTAGAACTGACTGTGTCATTTTAATGAAGCATTGTGACTTCAAATAGACCCGATGCTTGAAATAGACTGGGTCATTGAATTCCAGCTGTAGCCCTTCTTCAGAACAGTTGAGTACTGAAGTCCTGGGCTGAGAATATGGCTTTTTAAAGCAACAATCCTAGTAGAACAGAAGAGGTGTGGACTAGTTAGGGATAGGTTTAGAAGTACATTCTTAGTAAGACAGGTGAGACTTACCTTCATCTGGATCAAATCTATTACTCTCTTGTTAATCTCCTAACTTCCTACACTATATCCAGTAGAAGACACTTTTGCCTCACACAGTAAAAAAACAGCCTCTGGACTCTACCAATGGGATCGGTGCTCTCCGAAACTGCATGTTAAAAGGCCTATAAGTTTTGAGGGGGTCCCTTTGTCCTCATGATTATTCTGTAACACATTGTATTTATGGGCATAGTATTATTATACACAGATCCTATCTTTTAAAGAACATTATAATCCACTTAACTGCTAGGATCAGAGAAGGACAGACAATTCAAACCATATTGCCTTATAGAAGACATATATAAAATATAGTTATGTGTACCAATTGAAGTTCAAATTTGATTTAATTTAAAACAATCTAGGTCAGATTTTATGTAGTTTGTGGACCCTTTGCACTCAAATCTCAAGGTTCTTACTAAAATGCAGATCTTGGCTGGGTGCAGTGACTCACATCTGTAATCCCAGCACTTTGGGAGGCCGAGACGGGCAGATCACTTGAGTTCAGAAGTTCAAGACCAGCCTGGCCAACATAGCAAGGCCCTGTCTCAATTATTAAAAGAAAAAAACTTCTTAATAAAAAATAAAATGCAGATGTTGGGTAAAGACTTGCCATCGGGTTTACAGGTAAAATAACTGTCTACAATGTAGTGATTTTGCCTCAAACTTACCTTTTCCATTATTTAGTTCAGAAATTACTGTTCTATATATGGTAAATGAGAAAAATTGCTAGATTCTAGAATTGTGGCCTCTATTCATAGTTTGAAAAATGAAACAAAAACGTTTCTAATTTCATATCAACAGCAAAAAGAAAGAATCAGCATGGGAAATGACAAAAAGTTTGTATGATGCGTGGTCAGGTTACAGATGGCTAGTAGTAACACTAATAGGATTGGCACCAGGTAAAGAAAATTTTTCAAGCAATCCTTTTTTAGTTAACAGAAGTATAAATCGTTCTTCCTTCCTCCCTTCAATTTTTTTCCAGGTACCATTGGATTTTAAAAAGCATTTGTTTCTCTTCTTCAAAAAATCTTCTTTTTTTTTATTATTATACTTTAAGTTTTAGGGTACATGTGCACAACGTGCAGATTTGTTACATACGTATACATGTGCCATGTTGGTGTGCTGCACCCATTAACTCATCATTTAGCATTAGGTATATCTCCTAATGCTATCCCTCCTCCCTCCCCTGACCCCACAACAGTCCCTGGAGTGTGATGTTCCCCTTCCTGTGTCCATGTGTCCTCATTGTTCAATTCCCACCTATGAGTGAGAACATGCGGTGTGTGGTTTTTTGTCCTTGAGATAGTTTGCTGAGAATGATGGTTTCCAGTTTCATCCATGTCCCTACAAAGGACATGAAGTCTTCATTTTTTATGGCTGCATAGTATTCCATGGTGTATATGTGCCACATTTTCTTAATCCAGTCTATCATTGTTGGACATTTGGGTTGGTTCCAAGTCTTTGCTATTGTGAATAGTGCCACAATAAACATACATGTGCATGTGTCTTTATAGCAGCATGATTTATAGTCCTTTGGGTATATACCCAGTAATGGGATGGCTGGGTCAAATGGTATTTCTAGTCCTAGATCCCTGAGGAATCGCCACACTGACTTCCACAATGGTGGAACTAGTTTACAGTCCCACCAACAGTGTAAAAGTGTTCCTATTTCTCCACATCCTCTCCAGCACCTGTTGTTTCCTGACTTTTTAATGATCACCATTCTAACTGGTGTGAGATGGTATCTCATTGTGGTTTTGATTTGCATTTCTCTGATGGCCAGTGACAATGAGCATTTTTTCATGCGTTTTTTGGCTGCATAAATGTCTTCGGGAAGTGTCTGTTCATATCCTTTGCCCACTTTTTGATGTGGTTGTTTGTTTTTTTCTTGTAAATTTGTTGGAGTTCATTGTAGATTCTGGATATTAGCCCTTTGTCAGATGAGTAGGTTGCAAAAATTTTCTCCCATTTTGTAGGTTGCCTGTTCACTCAGATGGTAGTTTCTTTTGCTGTGCAGAAGCTTTTTAGTTTAATTAGATCCCATTTGTCAATTTTTGCTTTTGTTGCCATTGTTTTTGGTGTTTTAGACATGAAGTCCTTGCCCATGCCTATGTCCTGAATGGTAATGCCTAGGTTTTCTTCTAGGGTTTTTATGGTTTTAGGTCTAACATTTAAGTCTTTAATCCATCTTGAATTAATTTTTGTATAAGGTGTAAGGAAGGGATCCAATTTCAGCTTTCTATATATGGCCAGCCAGTTCTCCCAGCACCATTTATTAATAGGGAATCCTTTCCCTATTGCTTGTTTTTCTCAGGTTTGTCAAAGATCAGACAGTTGTAGGTATGTGGCATTATTTCTGAGGGCTCTGTTCTGTTCCATTGATCTATATATCTGTTTTGGTACCAGTACCATGCTGTTTTGGTTACTGTAGCTTTGTAGTATAGTTTGAAGTCAGGTAGCGTGATGCCTCCAGCTTTGTTCTTTTGGCTTAGGATTGACTTGGCGATGTGGGCTCTTTTTTGCTTCCATATGAACTTTAAAGTAGTTTTTTCCAATTCTGTGAAGAAAGTCATTGGTAGCTTGATGGGGATGGCATTGAATCTATAAATTACCTTGGGCAGTATGGCCATTTTCACAATATTGATTCTTCCTATCCATGAGCATGGAATGTTCTTCCATTTGTTTGTATCCTCTTTTATTTCATTGAGCAGTGGTTTGTAGTTCTCCTTGAAGAGGTCCTTCACGTCCCTTGTAAGTTGGATTCCTAAGTATTTTATTCTCTTTGAAGCAATTGTGAATGGGAGTTCACTCATGATTTGGCTCTCTGTTTGTCTGTTATTGGTGTATAAGAATGCTTGTGATTTTTGTGCATTGATTTTGTATCCTGAGACTGCTGAAGTTGCTTATCAGCTTAAGGAGATTTTGGGCTGAGATGATGGGGTTTTCTAGATATACAATCATGTCATCTGCAAACAGGGACAATTTGACTTCCTCTTTTCCTAATTGAATACCCTTTATTTCCTTCTCCTGCCTAATTGCCCTGGCCACAACTTCCAACACTATGTTGAATAGGAGTGGTGAGAGAGGGCATCCCTGTCTTGTGCCAGTTTTCAAAGGGAATGCTTCCAGTTTTTGCCCATTCAGTATGATATTGGCTGTGGGTTTGTCATAGATAGCTCTTATTATTTTGAGATACGTGCCATCAATACCTAATTTATTGAGAGTTTTTAGCATGAAGGTTGTTGAATTTTGTCAAAGGCCTTTTCTGCATCTATTGAGATAATCATGTGGTTTTTGTCTTTGGTTCTGTTTATATGTTGGATTACATTTATTGATTTGCATATGTTGAACCAGCCTTGCATCCCAGGGATGAAGCCCACTACTTGATCATGGTGGATAAGCTTTTTGATGTGCTGCTGGATTCTGTTTGCCAGTATTTTATTGAGGATTTTTGCACCAATGTTCATCAAGGATATTGGTCTAAAATTCTCTTTTTTGGTTGTGTCTCTGCCCAGCTTTGGTATCAGGATGATGCTGGCCTCATAAAATGAGTTAGGGAGGATTACCTCTTTTTCTAATGATTGGAATAGTTTCAGAAGGAATGGTACCAGCTCCTCCTTGTACCTCTGGTAGAATTTGGCTGTGAATCCATCTGGTCCTGGACTTTTTTTGGTTGGTAAGCTATTGATTATTGCCACAATTTCAGAGCCTGTTATTGATCTACTCAGAGATTCCACTTCTTCCTGGTTTAGTATTGGGAGGGTGTATGTGTCGAGGAATTTATCCATTTCTTCTAGATTTTCTAGTTTATTTGCATAGAGGTGTTTGTAGTATTCTCTGATGGTAGTTTGTATTTCTGTGGGATCGGTGGTGATATCTCCTTTATCATTTTTTATTGCATCTATTTGATTCTTCTCTCTTTTCTTCTTTATTAGTCTTGCTAGAGGTCTATCGATTTTGTTGATCGTTTCAAAAAACCAGCTCCTGGATTCATTAATTTTTCGAAGGGTTTTTTTGTGTCTCTATTTCCTTCAGTTCTGCTGTGATCTTAGTTATTTCTTGCCTTCTGCTAGCTTTTGAATGTGTTTGCTCTTGCTTTTCTAGTTCTTTTAATTGTAACGTTAGGGTGTCGATTTTGGATCTTTCCTACTTTCTCTTGTGGGCATTTAGTGCTATAAATTTCCCTCTACACACTGCTTTGAATGTGTCCCAGAGGTTCTGGTATGTTGTGTCTTTGTTCTCGTTGGCTTCAAAGAACATCTTTATTTCTGCCTTCATTTTTTTATGTACCTAGTAATCATTCAGGAGCAGGTTGTTCAGTTTCCATGTAGTTGAGCGGTTTTGAGTGAGTTTCTTAGTCCTGAGCTCTAGTTTGATTGCACTGTGGTCTCAGAGACAGTTTGTTATAATTTCTGTTTTTTCACATTTGCTGAGGAGTGCTTTACTAAAAAAATCTTCTTAAATATAAAACTAGGAGGCAGAGGCTTCCAAGTCTAGTCTTGGCTCTGTCACTTTAAATGTTTATCCAGCTTGGTTGATCTTTCTGGGCTCAGTTTCTATGTCTGTAAAATAAGTGGTTTGGATCAGGTGACCAATAAAGTATCTTTTGACGTTAACACTATAATAAATAGCCAATATTCATGGAGTGCTTCCTATGTGTTGTGCACTGTTCTAAAAAGTTTACATATATTTAAACTTCATGGCATCCTACGATACCAGTGCTGTCATTATCGCCATTTTACAGATGAGGGGACTGAAGCTGAAGAAAATTAACTTAGTCTAAGGTCGTACAACTTAGCAAGTGGCCAAGCCAGGGTCTGAATTAAAGCTGTCTAGTTCCAGACCCTATCCCCTTCATCACCCTGCTATACAGCGTGGCCACAAAGTCCCAATGTGTGAGGTTTTAAGAAATAGCTGTAGAGGACCTGAAAACAAATATTAAGCCCAGTTGTAATCACTTTCAGCTTCCATGATGGAAGATTATGTTCAGAAGACCACAAAATTAAATTTTGTGTAGGGAATAGAGGTAAGTACTGATAATCCTAATTGGCATGCGTAATAATGTTATGGCCTCTGTGTATGTAACCCACTGATCTTTTTCTATAAGAAGAAGGACCCAGATTTGACCATAAATTTGTGTATTTTTTATATTCTCACAGTAAAATAATCTTGATATATGGTTTTCTGTAATTTAAGAAAAAACTATAAATAGGAAGACTATGAATTTCAATAATTATTTCTAATGAAGATTAAATTTAAATGAAATTGATATCACTTATAAGTCTGTTAATTATGGATTGAAAATTAGATTTGTGAACATTCTGCCAAGTAGCTGTCTTTTGAAGATATTTCAATATATTTTAAATGCTGTTTTTTGGATCACAATTAATTTGAATGATGTAACTTTTAAAAATTCCAAACAAAAATAGCAATTTTATTGTAAAAAATAACTCTTTACAGTTTTTAAATATAATAAATGTTATAACTAAAATTTGAAAATCTTAAATTTATATGTACTTCTTAAATGACCCTTTTTTAGGAGTCTCCTGCTTTCCACTTGCCTTTTAACTGGATTGTTCTCGACTCCCAAAAGTTGACTTATTTTTTGACCATCTCCAACATATTTTTACAGGGGCCTTGGCCGTATTAATAGACATTGCTGCTGATTGGATGACTGACCTAAAGGAGGGCATTTGCCTTAGTGCATTGTAGTACAACCACAAAAAGTGCTGTTGGGGTTCTAATGAAACAACATTTGAAGAGAGGGATAAATGTCTATGGTGGAAAACATGGGCAGAATTAATCATAAGTCAAGTAGAGTTAAGTCTTGCTTTTGTCTCAAGATGAATTAATAATTGATATAGCAAAATGTTTCCAATTCAGTTAATTATAAAATTAATCACATATTAGATGATTGCATCCACATTAAATGGATCCATCCTCAACACATTGCAGCGAGAAAGAATTAAATGCAGTATTGTTTTAAGAAGCTTTTGTATTAGTTAACTACGTAGTCATATAACAAATCCACTGGATTGTCATGCAAATATATTTGAGCTGTAGTAGAAAAGAAGTGATCGTTATTGCAGTAGGATCTGTGTAAAGTTACTAAGAAGTCAAGTTATTAAAACTAATATATTACCAAGACTGGGAGGTTTGAATTATGAAAGTATGATTATCAAATAATTTAGTAAAATCAACCTTCTAAGTAGAGATACACTGAAGAAAATCAGAGATTTTTATTTGTGGCATTACAGCATTTAAATGATTAATTTGCTATGATCTACAAAGAATATTCTAGAATTTAGGATGTTATATGTGTATTTTTTACATGATGACATATGGATATATTTTTAAAATTTTATTTTAGCTGAACTTTAGATCTAAAAGGTATATATTTGCAGTAAGATGAGTAGTATGCTGTTTCTCACCTGGCTTAATTGAATTGAGTTTAATTTAATGATCTTCTGGAATGTTATAGCAGAATGAAATCTGAGTGCTGATGCAATTTGTTTCCACCACTGTTTCCAAAATGTGGTTTGTAGGCAGAGGTTGAAGTATAGCTGAGATGTCTTTAACAAGACTTTAGGGATTAAAGTTTAGGGATTAAAATGAATGTGAAACTCATTTTGAAAATAAAACAGGGCTAGATATTCTAAACATTTATTAGACATTTACAATAAGTTGATACTGTGAATTTGTAATGATGATCACCATCTCCAAAAGTAATAATAACATCAATTTTTCTTATTACAGTAAAATCCATTATGTATAAATTCTAACTACAGCAAAATTTAGAGCTAGGATATTTACCATTCAATTTATAATATATCAGAAACATCTTATAAAATGATACCGGGGAGAAGCCAAGATGGCCGAATAGGAACAGCTCCGGTCTACAGCTCCCAGCGTGAGCGACGCAGAAGATGGGTGATTTCTGCATTTCCATCTGAGGTACCGTGTTCATCTCACTAGGGAGTGCCAGACAGTGGGCACAGGTCAGTGGGTGAGCGCACCGTGCGCGAGCCGAAGAAGGGTGAGGCATTGCCTCACTCGGGAAGTGCAAGGGGTCAGGGAGTTCCCTTTCCTAGTCAAAGAAAGGGTTGACAGACCTGGAAAATCGGGTCACTCCCACCCGAATACTGCACTTTTCCGACGGGCTTAAAAAATGGCGCACCAGGAGATTATATCCCGCACCTGGCTCAGAGAGTCCTACGCCCACGGAATCTCACTGATTGCTAGCACAGCAGTCTGAGATCAAACTGCAAGGTGGCAGCGAGGCTGGGGGAGGGGCGCCCGCCATTGCCCAGGCTTGCTTAGGTAAACAAAGCAGCCAGGAAGCTGGAACTGGGTGGAGCCCACCACAGCTCAAGCAGGCCTGCCAGCCTCTGTAGGCTCCACCTCTGGGGGCAGGGCACAGACAAACAAAAAGACAGCAGTTACCTCTGCAGACTTAAATGTCCCTGTCTGACAGCTTTGAAGAGAGCAGTGGTTCTCCCAGCACGCAGCTGGAGATCTGAGAACGGGCAGACTGCCTCCTCAAGTGGGTCCCTGACCCCTAACCCCCAAGCAGCCTAACTGGGAGGCACCCCCCGGAAGGGGCAGACTGACACCTCACACGGCCGGCAGGGTATCCCAACAGACCCGCAGCTGAGGGTCCTGTCTGTTAGAAGGAAAACTAACAAACAGAAAGGACATCCACACCAAAAACCCATCTGTACAACACCATCATCAAAGACCAAAAGTAGATAAAACTACAAAGATGGGGAAAAAACAGGGCAGAAAAACTGGAAACTCTAAAAAGCAGAGCGCCTCTCCTCCTCCAAAGGAACGCAGTTCCTCACCAGCAACGGAACAAAGCTGGATGGAGAATGACTTTGACGAGCTGAGAGAAGAAGGCTTCAGACGATCAAATTACTCTGAGCTATGGGAGGATATTCAAACCAAAGGCAAAGAAGTTGAAAACTTTGAAAAAAATTTAGAAGAATGTATAACTAGAATAACCAATACAGAGAAGTGCTTAAAGGAGCTGATGGAGCTGAAAACCAAGGCTCAAGAACTACATGAAGAATGCAGAAGCCTCAGGAGTCGATGCGATCAACTGGAAGAAAGGGTATCAGCGATGGAAGATGAAATGAATGAAATGAAGCGAGAAGGGAAGTTTAGAGAAAAAAGAGTAAAAAGAAATGAACAAAGCCTCCAAGAAATATGGGACCAAATCTACGTCTGATTGGTGTACCTGAAAGTGACGGGGAGAATGGAACCAAGTTGGAAAACACTCTGCAGGATATTATCGAGGAGAACTTCCCCAATCTAGCAAGGCAGGCCAACATTCAGATTCAGGAAATACAGAGAACGCCACAAAGATACTCCTCGAGAAGAGCAACTCCAAGACACATAATTGTCAGATTTACCAAAGTTGAAATGAAGGAAAAAATGTTAAGGGCAGCCCAAGAGAGAGGTCGGGTTACCCTCAAAGGGAGGCCCATCAGACTAACAACGGATCTCTCGGCAGAAACTCTACAAGCCAGAAGAGAGTGGGGGCCAATATTCAACATTCTTAAAGAAAAGAATTTTCAACCCAGAATTTCATATCCAGCCAAACTAAGCTTCATAAGTGAAGGAGAAATAAAATACTTTACAGACAAGCAAATGCTGAGAGATTTTGTCACCACCAGGCCTGCCCTGCAAGAGCTCCTGAAGGAAGCACTAAACATGGAAAGGCACAACTGGTACCATCTGCTGCAGAATCATGCCAAAATGTAAAGACCATCAAGACTAGGAAGAGACTGCATCAACTAACGAGCAAAATAACCAGCTAACATCATAATGACAGGATCAAATTCACACATAACAATATTAACTTTAAATGTAAATGGACTAAATGCTCCAATTAAAAGACACAGACTGGCAAATTGGATAAAGACTCAAGACCCATCAGTGTGCTGTATTCAGGAAACCCATCTCACGTGCAGACACACATAGGCTCAAAATAAAAGGATGGAGGAAGATCTACCAAGCAAATGGAAAACAAAAAAATGCAGGGGTTGCAATCCTAGTCTCTGATAAAACAGACTTTAAACCAACAAAGATCAAAAGAGACAAAGAAGGCCATTACATAATGGTAAAGGGATCAATTCAACAAGAAGAGCTAACTATCCTAAATATATATGCACCCAATACAGGAGCACCCAGGTTCATAAAGCAAGTCCTGAGTGACCTACAAAGAGACTTAGACTCCCACACATTAATAATGGGAGACTTTAACACCCCACTGTCAACATTAGACAGATCAACGAGACAGAAAGTCAACAAGGATATCCAGGAATTGAACTCAGCTCTGCACCAAGCGGACGTAATAGACATCTACAGAACTCTCCACCCCAAATCAACAGAATATACATTTTTTTCAGCACCACACCACACCACACCTATTCCAAAACCGACCACATACTTGGAAGTAAAGCTCTCCTCAGTAAATGTAAAAGAACAGAAATTATAACAAACTGTCTCTCAGATCAGTGCAATCAAGCTAGAACTCAGGATTAAGAATCTCACTCAAAACCACTCAACTACGTGGAAACTGAACAACCTGCTCCTGAATGACTACTGGGTACATAACGAAATGAAGGCAGAAATAAAGATGTTCTTTGAAACCAACGAGAACCAAGACACAACATACCAGAATCTCTGGGATGCATTCAAAGCAGTGTGTAGAGGGAAATTTATAGCACTAAATGCCCACAAGAGAAAGCAGGAAAGATCCAAAATTGACACCCTAACATCACAATTAAAAGAACTAGAAAAGCAAGAGCAAACACATTCAAAAGCTAGCAGAAGGCAAGAAATAACTAAAATCAGAGCAGAACTGAAGGAAATAGAGACACAAAAAACCCTTCAAAAAATTAATGAATCCAGGAGCTGGTTTTTTGAAAGGATCAACAAAATTGATAGACTGCAAGCAAGATTAATAAAGAAAAAAGAGAGAAGAATCAAATAGATGCAATAAAAAATGATAAAGGGGATATCACCACCGATCCCACAGAAATACAAACTACCATCAGAGAATACTACAAACACCTCTATGCAAATAAACTAGAAAATCTAGAAGAAATGGATAAATTCCTCGACACATACACCCTCCCAATACTAAACCAGGAAGAAGTTCAATCCCTGAATAGACCAATAACAGGAGCTGAAATTGTGCAGCCATAAAAAATGATGAGTTCATGTCCTTTGTAGGGACATGGATGAAGCTGGAAAGCATCATTCTCAGCAAACTATTGTAAGGACAAAAAACCACACACCGCATGTTCTCACTCATAGGTGGGAATTGAACAATGACAACACACGGACACAGGAAGGGGAACATCACACACCGGGGCCTGTTGTGGGGTGGGGCAAGGTGGGGATAGCATTTGGAGATATACCTAATGTTAAATGACGAGTTACTGGGTGCAGCACACCAACATGACACATGTATACATATGTAACTAACCTGCATGTTGTGCACATGTACCCTAAAACTTAAAGTATAATAATTAAAAAAAAGAATAGATTTGAGGGTGGGGTGTTGTGTGCAGAGGAATTTTGGTTTTAGACATTGTTTTAAATTTCCTTTAGACTTCCAAGTGGGGGTGTCACATAGGCATTAGCATGTATCAGACTCGAATTCAGGAGAAAGGCCCAGCCTGAGAGCTACACAGGGGCAGCATCATCCTGAGACAGGAGAGTACCATGGATTGAGTGCAGACAGAGAAGAGTTACAAGGACCGAGCACTGATGTATGCTTATGTTTAGATTTGGGGAGGTGAGGGACCAGCAAATGAGGGAGCTGCCAGTGAGGTTGGGTTGGGAGTAGTGACATTCAAAGAAGGGTATTCCACTGGTGGATTTATTAAAAAATAAGTTGGGTGTGGTGGCTCAGGCCTATAAATCTAGCAGTTTGGGAGGCCAAGTGGGGCAGGATCATTTGAGTCCAGGAGTTAATGACTAGCCTGGGAAACATAGGCCAGGTCTCTACAAAAAATTAAAAAATAAAAATATGAGCTGGGCATGGTAGCACGTGGCTGTAGTCCTGGCTACTTAGGAGACTGAAACAGGAGGATTGCTTGAGCCTAGGAGTTGGAGGCTGCAGTGAGCTATGATGGTGCTATTGCACTCCAACCTGGGTGACAGAGCAAGCCCCTGTCTCAAAAAAGAAGGGTAGTCGCCTAAACCAAATAAGTAATAGTTTCAAGGAGCAATGATTAACTGTCATGTGTTGCTGATACGTGAAGTAAATGAGGGCTCAAAATGGACCAATGTGGAGATAATTGATAACTTCCCCCAGAGCAGGTTCAGCAGGATGGCGGCAAGCCAAATCCTGAAAGGAGTGGGTCCTACAGAGATTGGAAGAAGAATTTGAGACAACTATTGCAATTCTTCCTATGAGGTTTTCAGAAAAGTAATGCGTGATAGTTTAAAGAGGCAGGATATTATAGCTTTTTTTTGCTGTTGATCGTTTGACAAGGAAAATTAATCTGAGACTGATCAGATTTTAAGATGCAGGAAATTACAGCTTTTTTGTTAATGATAGAAATGTTTGAGAGGAAAAATAGAAGAGCGTTCCTTGAGTAGGGAAAGGAGGATGGGGTCTTGGACACACATTCGACCTTTAGAGAAAGGAGGAAAGACAGAGTATAATGGGTAGGAAAGGCAGAGTATAATGGGTAGTTGGTAAGGCAGTGGGATTCTGTTGAAGTTATTTTGGTTGCTTCTATTTTCTCAGTGAAATAAACTGAGGATGGGGGTGGGGATTGGGGGTTGAGAGATGAGACAGTAGGATCGATGGGCATCCAGCATGGCCAACTTGAGGTTAAAATAAGATGAGCTGCCATGGTTACATTTTTTCTCCAGCTACCTGATACTGAGCAGACTCAGGTAAGGAATAGGCAGTTTTAAAAATCTGGCTTTAGGTTAACAGAGAAATACAATAAATGGAGAGAAAGGCAGTGGAGAGGAGAATGTGAGGAGGGATTGTAATGATGTGGAATAGAATCTAAAGGCTGGGTAAAGAGGGGATCAGGAACGGAGTGGGTGAAGAATGAAAAAGGTGGTTACATTTGTGAATTGTAGGGGACTATTGTGTTGAAAACTTGTTGGGGCACTAGTGGGAAAGAGATGGAAGGATGAGTGATGATGTTAAGACAGTAGGATGCTTGAAATTGAGATTTGGGAAGTTTTCATTATTGGTACTGAGAAGGTACTGGTTTCTAGTTTGTCAGTCAACCCCTAATCTAGATCATTGAAAGAGTGAGTCAAGGAACTGAGAGGCTAGTATTGTAGGGATCACCTACATATATATATATATATATATTTTTTTTTTTTTTTGAGACAGAGTCTCACTCCATCACCCAGCCTGAAGTGCAGTGACATGACCTCAACTCACTGCAACCTCTGCCTTCCTGGCTCAAGTAATCCTCCCACCTCAGCCTCCTGAGTAGCTGGGACCACAGGTGTGCACCACCATGCCTGGCTAATATTTTGTAGAGACATAGTTTCACCATGTTACCCAGGCTGGTCTCAAACTCCTGGGCTTAAGCTATCTGCCCACCATGGCCTCCCAAAGTGCTGGAATTACAGGTATGAGCCACCTTTCCCATCCAGACATTAAAATTTAATTATGACAGGAATAGTTTGGTCAGAACAACATTAAGCTGGTAAGGTCAGTGTTTGAGGTAATGCAAAGGTCTTAGGACACTGCCGAGTAGTTTACAGCAATCTGTTTTGTAGCTTTCATTTTTCCTTGGGTGTTATTCTACATACATGTTTGAGAGGTTATATGGAAACTCCATTACTGAACTCCGAGAGGTGAGCTTCGCTAAATTTGAACTGGGTAATGATTTTCTGTTACATCCTGATTGGATCAAGCTTCTTCATTCATGAAAGAGCCTAGGCACTTAAACCGTGTTCTCAGAGAATGGAGGTATATAGACACCATTTGGAAGCTACTATAGCCATTGAGTGACCAGATCCTAGGTAGGTAATATTTAGTTAACTAGGTTTAAATGGACTATGCCTTTAGTGAAGGAAAAAGATAAGGAAGGCTTGGTATCTTCCTGTAGGGGGCCTGCTCTTTAACAAAAAAAAGTTCAGTAGTTGGAAGATCAGTACCTCCTGAAACAGATTAATAGCCCTCTGACCCAACTGGTTGGAGTTTGAGACTGGAAATCCACATTTCTTGTTACTGTCTTCAGGAAACTCCATTCACAACTGTATTATCCAAATTATAATCACCATATTCTTAGGGTTTGTGTCCAGTTTCTATCTTGGCTCTGATATGCCCAGCTTCCTGAAGATACAATTGATGTTAGGTTTCTGTAAGGAATGGATGAAAAGCTGATTCACATTTTTTGTCCCCTTTCATTTGTTCCTTGATAAGAAATCCTTCTGGAATCCATATTACTGATCATAAGGCATATAAAAAAAATCCTACGAACTACACAGTTGAGACTGCTGGATCACCAAGTGGCAAAATTAAAGGAATCTAATATTTCTAGCTAAACAAATCTTTAGTGGGAGATACATGAATTTGGATATTTTTTAAATGTGTTAATATTAGGGGCAGTATTTAGAAATAGTTGACCACCTTAGAAACTAAAGAAATCTGAGGAACAAAGCTCGAACTTCTAAAATTTTATTTAAAATATATAGTCTAAAATTATTTAAGACCATTGTGATTTGGTCACCTTTTCTAATAAAATATGTGTGAGCTAATTGTTACTGTAATGTTTTAATATAAAACAAGTTAATAGTTCAGATGGTTCCAGGGCCTGGAGCTACTTACCTAACTAAAATGGCAGTTCCTTAAAACCTGAGACCTCCCCATTAGAGCTGTAAAAGTTCCCGTATAGTTATGAAAGGGAAGCTGAAGATCTTTTCAGTTTCATTTTGGTTATTATAAAAAATATGCCTACTTTGAAGAAAGCATCTTACCTGCCTCCAAAGGCAGCATGAGCCATTGGCAGAAAGGGAGCAGACTTCGTTTGTGGCAGAGATTTTTGACCCTAGAAGACTTTTTGTCTGAGAGGTTAAGAATCCTTAACTCCCAGGAATCTTATCAGTTTCCCAGATCATGCCGGTTTGATTCTGTCTGGCACTTAGAAACATGTTGACAGGGTCATTTTATTCAATAAGTACAATTCCAAACGTTTGTGTTACTGAAGGGGATCTATATCCGTAAAATATATGCCCTTAAGAAGCCTGCAGCCTAACTGGGGAGATGAGGAATGCTACTTATATTTAAAATTCTAAGTGTTGTTTTTTAATTGTCTACTCATACCCTTATATAAAAAAGAGTAAGTACCTCAAATATATTTTAAGGAGACAGCTGACAGTAAGTTGGAGAACTACTGGCTAGTCAAGAAGTTATTTGAGTAAATCAAGCCAATCTTACAAAATGTGGAGGTTTAATTAGATGACTTGGGGGCTTTTCTATCTTTAACTTCTTAGAAAGGGGAAAAAAGTTTATACGTTCCTCAGCCCCATCCATGAAGTTAGTTATTCTGCATTTCATGGTCTGCCCTCTACTTTTTTTTTTTTATTTTTTTGAGAGGGATTCTTGCTTTTGCTGCCCAGGCTGGAGTACAATGGCACAATCTCGGCTCACTGCAACCTCTACCTCCTGGGTTCGGGCGATTCTCCTGCCTCAGCTTCCCAAGTAGCTGGGATTATAGGCATGCGCCACCATACTTAGCTAATTTTGCATATTTAGTAGAGATGGGGTTTCACCATGTTGGCTAGGCTGGTCACAAACTCCAAACTTCAGGTGATCTGCCCACCTTGGCCTCCCAAAGTGCTGGGATTACAGGCGTGGGCCACTGCGTCTGGCCCTGCCCTCTGCTTTTAAGGTGAAGGGCATATCATCAGGTTTAAGGAAAATCTGGATCTAGTAAAACACAGCTATGCATAGATTCATACTAAAAATCCAGTGAAATCATTTGCAATGAAAAACTTTAAAATCTAAATTAATGGCATACTGATTGTTATCTTATACTAATACTATATACTGTGTATCAATTTACTAGGCTATATTAGTAAATGACAGAGTCAAGAGAAGATTTAAAATAATATACCTAATGGGATAACTGGACTACTTGCTGGGAGTCACCTGGAGATACTACCCAAAATGCAGTTTGGGTAGGTTGGGGTCAGGTACCCTGGAAGAGTGCTGATATCATTGTCATGAGTTTCCTTCTGTTCCCCCGCTCACCCACCATAAACCCAATCCTTAAAGCTATAGCTATTAACTCAAGACTCAGAAGAAATATTCTTAGTTGCCCATATGATAAATATCGAAACAGGACTCTGTAAGGATGGTCTAGTTAGCCACAGGAATTAGACAGTGGCTTCCTGTGACATATCAGAGGGTGACTTTAGTTGTCTTCCAAAATGTGATTAGGGTTACCATTTAGATGATTTGACTGCCAACTGCTTGCACATTAAAGAAGGAAAACCAGGCAGAAGAACCTTATAAACGTTTTTAGTAAATGTTTATTTTTTGTATTCCTTAAAAACAAAACAAAAATTACAAGTTTAATACTAGTCCTTTGAAATACTGTACACCAAACAAACCACCTTACTCATGCAGCAAATTGGTCTATGTTCTCTTTTCTTCTATTTGCCCGATGATCCTTCATAATTTCTGCAAACAGATTCCTCTTCAACAGATTATATGCAAGAGGTAAAAGCTGGCCAGCAACTTTATGAAAATACTGAAAAATAAAAATATAACATTAAGCAGATAACATAGCAGATATCCTAATAAGTAAGTAGCAAAAAATATATAAACAAAGCACTTGTTTAACAAAGGCTACTTCCAAAATCATTTTAGCTATACCCTCAAGTGATTAGTGAACACAATTTAGGGACAGGCACCTGGCATTCAAAGAGGCAATCTTGTTGCTCTAAAAGACTAATGGCATATCTTGAAAATAAAGAAAACCAAATTAAATTTGAGTTTCCTTATTCCTTTAAGTTTAATTAACTTTTTCTCACCCCAAACTATGCCCATAAATGCTTTTTATTCTCTCCAGTGTATTCCCAGTCAAAAGTTTGTTTTATTTTCCTTCACTGATTAGGTAAGAATAGCTATGCCGAAAGTGGGTTTTCAGGCCATATTCCCTTTATCCTCAAATTCCTTCTCTCCCCCATCCCCAACATGTACTGCCTCCCATTCTCTGTTAAGAGTCACTGCCTTAGGTTTATCAAAAGATTTTAGATTACTGCTATTATCTACATATACCACCTTTTTGTTGATCATAATAAACATTTAGCCCTTAACATGTGGTAGGTACTGTGCTAAACCTTTTTATAACTCTTATATGTTATTTCATTCTCACAACAATCAAGTTTGCTACTCACTGGTTCACATCTTATAGCTCTACTTATTTATGGCTAGGGCCTCTCTAGCAGGTCAAGCACTACTCGGATTGGTTAATGACTGTCATTGTGGCTGTTAAACATTTTGATTATTTTTACTGATAACTATCTATGAGGTAGGAAAAGAAAAGTCGTATAATATTGTTTATAGCAGGGTTCTCAAAATGTACACCCCTGACCAGGAGCATCAACTTCACTTGTTGGAAATGCAAATTCTCAGGACCCACCCTGTAACTCAGTCAAACTTGGGGAGGGTGGGGAGAGCGCCAGTGTATGTTTGGACAAGCCCTCCTGATGACTCTGATCATGATAAAGCTGGAGAGCTACCGGTTTAGTCTTGCTCCTCCCAGTGTCGTCTGTAGAGCAGCAGCATTACCGTCACCTGGGAGCATGACAGGTATGCAGTCTCAGATCGCATTCCGGACCTACCGATAGAGTGCATTTTAACAATGTCTGCAGGTGAGTCACATGCATTTTACAGTTTGGGAATTACTGCACTGATTTAGGCACTGACTCTGGAACCAGACTACTTGTGTGAACCTGGGCAAGATGATTTGCCTCTCTGTGACTTGGTTACAAAGTAGGTTAAATGAGAATTAAATGATCTGCGGATGGGTATGCACTTGTACAGGTAAAGAAACAGAAACAAAGGTGTTGGAAAGCTTGCCCAATCCTACACACTGGGGAAGATGTGATTTACAACCAGTTTAGCCGCATAAGCATGTCATGCCGGCTACACCTTATTGTCTCTTTGACCTTCAGGCAGCTATGGTTGAGTAAGCACTGGTTTAGCTATTAAGTAAAATTTTCTTATTTAATGAGCAATTAGTTAATGGTAAAACAGCATCTCTTATAAAGGTTAAATAATTTAAAGTGTACTTTTCATCTAAGAATTCAAGCACAATAACAAATACCCTCACCACAGTGGAAATGAAATGGAGCCTAAGGTGTATGCACACACCCCCATACTTACCCCAAACGTATACACACAGAAAGAAGGCACATCCCTATAATGTGTCTAATACATAAATTCACTTTAATGTAAGCCTGAATGCAAATAATCTTGGCTATTCACCTTTGCTAGAATGTAAGATGAATTTCACAGGTTTTTAGGACATCTGCTTTTAAAAAAAATCACTTCAAAAAGTTCATTTTGAAATACAAGCTGAATCCCTATCTTACCTCTGCTGGAATTTGTGGGTATAAATGTGCATGTATTCATGTGTGTATGTGTCGGGGGGAGAGGAGGGAGGTGTGGGGGGGGGTGCCAGGTGGAGGTTTTTTTTTTTTTTACTCACATGTGAGCCATAGCAAAAGAGGTCCATTCCCAACTCAAGCCCCATGCCATAATCACATTCATCATTAGCAAACTGCACAAAAGTCATCATTTCCTGAATGGGAGCAAAAGCTTTTAGTCTCTCATCATCACTTGCAGCCTCAACTATTGTCTTGCAAATTCTCTTGAGGTCAGCTGAAAGAAATCAATAATATAGAAGATTATCTACACAGTTTGAAAACGAATCAGTCTTCAAAGGTAAAGAAACTATAAAGAGGGTTTTTCCTCCTAAGACTTTTTGTACTAATACAACTTGTGCCACCTTGGGTAGTAATCTGCAGCACTGTAATTTAGAATGGCAATTTGGTAATTTTTCTACATAGGATTCAAGCTTAAAAATGGCTTAAAGATTTCTTAGTGACTATTTCACAGGATTTAGTCTTTTTAAAAAATTTTTAAATTTTATTTATTTATTTATTTATTTTGAGATGGAGTCTTGCTCTGTCTCCAGGCTGGAGTGCAGGGGCGCGATCTTGGCTCACTGCAACCTCTGCCTCCCGGGTTCAAGGGATTTTCCTGCTTCAGCCTCCCAAGCAGCTGGGACTACAGGTGCCTGCCACCATGTTCAGGGGATTTTTGTATTTTAATAGAGACGGGGTTTCACCATGTTGGCCAGGATGGCCTTGATCTCTTGACCTCATGATCCGCCCTCCTCGGCCTCCCAAAGTGCTGGGATTACAGGCATGAGCCACCGCGCCCGGCTACAGTCATGATTTTTTTGAAAGTCTATTCCATGGTGGCAATCATGATTTTACATAAGCTTTAAAGATTCAGCAGACAGGTCCAGGAATTGACAAACTTGGGCCAAGCCTGGCTCACCCCGTTTTTAACTACCCTCAAACTAAATATTTTTTCATTTTTAAATGGTTGAAAAATAAAACAAGATTGTAATAGATTATGTAGCCCACAAAGTGTAAAACATTTACTATCTGGCCCTACATAGGAAGTTTGCCAGCCTGGTCCATGCACTATATAGTTGCCTCTGAATCTGAGAGTTCTACATCCTTAGCTTAAACCAACTGCAGATTGAAATACTCAGGAAAAAAATTAAAAAATACAGATTTTAAAAATATAGTATAACAACTATTTACAAAGTGTCTATGTTATATTAGGTAGTCTAAGTAATCTAGAAATGATTTGAAATATACAGGAGGATGTGCATAAGTTATGCAAATACTACACCAACTTACATAAGGGACTTGAGCATCAGATTCTGGGTATCCTTCAAGGTCCGGGTACTAAGAGACAGCTGGGTTAAAAAAAGATCCAAGTAGGCAAAATTTGTTCTTTTTGCCCTGTCCTACCTTATTTGTTAGAAAATTACTGACTTGTGGTGAATTAAAAACAGAAAAAGACAACAATGTAAGAGACAAGAAATCACTGCAGAATTAAACCTTTAAAACCTTCACCAAAGTGAGAGAAGAGTAGCCATGGCAAGCGTGCGTTTGAGGTAAGAATAGAGAGACAATGTCTAATATTTGCCTGAAGAATATATTTTTAAAAGTTAAATTTCAATTTTGGCTTTTAAGATTTTTTTCATTCTTTCTGGATGTTAATGTGCATCAGATTTCAGGATGCAAATGAGATGGAAGTATCAACAATATCTAATTAGACTTCCTTTTGACAAATTACATGTCCTTTTTGACAAACTGTACTTCTTTGAGAATAATAATGAAAAGAATGGATATTATTCAAACAAACCAACAAAACATTTCCAAACAGCTGGCTGCTACTGGAGGAGAGGAAGACTGGTTAAAACATTAACAATTATACTTAAGAATGATACGTGATTTTAAATTATATGTATGAGGTACAATGTTCTGATGATACTAACACAAAATATAAGGTATAATAATACCAAGGATGGGCTGTGTGCAGTGGCTTACGCCAGTAATCCTAACATGGGAGGATTTGGGAGGCTGAGGTGGGAGGATCGCTTGAACCCAGGAATTTGAGACCAGCCTGGGCAACGTGGCGAGACTCTGTCTCTACAAAAAATAGAGAAATTAGCTGGACATGGTGGTGGGCACCTGTAGTCCCAGCTACTTGGGAGGCTGAGTGCAGGAGGTCCAGGCTGCAGTGAGCCGTGATCATGCCATTGCACACCAGCCTGGGTAACAGAGTAAGATCCTGTCTCAAAAAAAAAAAAAAAAATGATTACCAAGGATGGTATTATAAAAATATACTATATACTAGGGCTTTTAATCCCAGTCTATGAATATCATTTGATTCAGTCTTGATGACAGTACAGAATACATGCTGTTACCCGAGTCACAAAATGTGTTTTCTTCCCTTTCCCACTTTTGGTAGATCGATATCATGTTGAACGAATGGCAAACTTCACCACCTATGTTTCTAACTATCTCTAAACAGTAGGGAAATCATCATTCTCAGTATAACTATCGCAAGAACAAAAAACCAAACACCGCATATTCTCACTCATAGGTGGGAATTGAACAATGAGAACACATGGACACAGGAAGGGGAACATCACACTTCGGGGACTGTTGTGTGGTGGGGGGAGGGGGGAGGGATAGCATTGGGAGATATACCTAATGCTAGATGACGAGTTAGTGGGTGCAGCGCACCAGCATGGCACATGTATACATATGTAACTTACCTGCACCTTGCGCACATGTACCATAAAACCTAAAGTATAATAATAATAATAATAATAAAAAAAGTAGTGACGTATTTGTTGGTTTGAAACCTTTTAAAAATTAAATTATTTTACATAAGATTCATGACCTTCCTTTCTTCAGAAAAGTCAGTGCTGATCATTTCAAGGAAACAGATGAGGCTTTCTCCAAAAAGCTCCTTAAGGATGGAAGATAAGTGGTTCCTCCCTGCGCCCATGGGTGTAACTGATTGATTGGGACCCTTAGAATCTCTCTCACAGTGCTCCAGGCAGCCACTACAAGTCAGGGTGGGTATGGAAGTGAAGACCTATTTGTCTTCTGTTAGCAAATAATTTAAAGTTTATCACTTTCCAGTATCACAGTTTCCATTTTTACACATGCCAAGTCACATGTGGGCTAAAAAGAATAAGCAACTTATGTGAATTACTAAGGTAGAATAACACTAAAGAACAGAGATGAAAATATTCAGCTCACCATCAGTACAAGGAAAAATATGTTCTTCCAGCCATAAAATATTCTATAGAAATTTCATTTAACCGAAGCCCAAACTTAAAGAACATGAGTGAAGCCTTAAATTAATTAACTATTCAAAAATGAAGGCTTAAATGTTTCTACTCAAAATACTCAATTAATGAGTTAGGAGTTTCACTGCTGAATTCTTACTATATCCCTGCCACTACTATCAACTAGAATACTTAAATTAAGCTACAGTGGTTGTGTCAAGGTAAAAATCAGGCAACTAGGCAGGCAACTCTTCTTACTTCAGATAGTAGTATGCACTCTACAGTCAGAAAACCAAGTATGAAAACTAGTGCCCTCAGCGGGCATGGTGGCTCACGCCTGTAATCCCAGCACTTTGGGAAGCCAAGATGGGTGGATCACTTGAGGTCAGGAGTTCGAGACTAGTCTGATCAACATGGTGAAACCCTGTCTCTTCTAAAAATACAAAAATTAGCTGGGCATGGTGGTGGGAGCCTGTAATCCCAGCTTCTCAGGAGGCTGAGGCAGGAGAATCACGTGAACCCAGGAGGTGGAGGTTGCAGTGAGCTGAGACCCTGCCATTGCACTCCAGCCTACAAGAGCAAGACTCCGTCTCAAAAAAAAAAAAAAAATAAAAGAAAACCAGCCCCTTACTGACTAATGCTGAGCACCCTGGGTCTATTTCCTTTGTGAACATGGGAATAAGACCTACTTTAAAGAGTTGGGTGAGAATTAAATATATGTACATCACTTGTTATAGTGAATCATGACACTGACATTTAAGAATTGCTCAATAAAAGGTATCTTATTTGCTAAGTTACAGTGTTATTGTAAGAAGCTTCAAAGGGTTAAGAACAAACTTAGTTGTGATTTACTAATCACTGTCACATTAACAAACTGCCAGTCAATTGTACCTCCTGGGAAATGACACTAGTCAAGAGCAAGATTAGGTCCTTCATTCTTACATTTTGCTACCACTTCAAAACTAAATACAGAAGGATCTAATGCCTAGAATATTAGACTTGGACATAAAACCCCAGAACCACAACTACAGTAGGGTAACAGGCTTTACTCCAGGGCACTACAATTTAACATCCATCACCCCAAAAGTTTTAGAGACTGCCCATCTCTACAACAAATGTGCCCAACCTTTCCCAAATGACACAGTAATCATGCTTTTTAAAGTTCTCTCTGTGAGCAGAGACATGAAAAGAAGATGACTTCGAGTAGAAGCAGAAGACTGACCAGTAGCTAGAGCCCACACTGGTCCCATCAGAGACTACTTGCCTCTGGCTTCAAAGAGGAGATATAAGACAGATCAGCCTGTCCAAGTGTAATATAATACAGGCTACATTTTTTCCAGTACCCACATGAAAAAAGAAACAGCTGGGGCAGGGAGGAGGAGCTAAAAAAAAAAACAGGTGAAATTAAGGTATTGTATTTAACCCATATTCCCAAAATAGTAGTATGTCGACATACAATCAATACAAGAAACATTTAATCCTGTTTTAATTTACATAAACTAATTAAAATTATACAAAATTACACGCCAGGAACAGTGGCTCACGCCTGTAATCCCAACACTTTGGGAAGCTGAGGTGGGTGGATCACTTGAGCCCAGAAGTTTGAGACCAGCATGGGCAACAGAGTGAGACCTTGTCTCTACATGGAAAACAAAACAAAAAACACCAATTAGCCAGGCATTGTGGTGCAGACCTGTAGTCCCACCTACTCAGGAGGCTGAGACAGGATAATTGCGCCACTGCACTCTACCCTGGGTGATAGAGTGAGACCGTGTCTCTCTCATACACACACACACACACACACACACACACACAGAGTACAAAATAAATAAATAATACAAGTTACAAATTTTGTTCCTTAGTTGGCAGCAGCCACATGTGAGGTACTCAGTGGCCATCACACTGGACAGCTTAGCCACATTCATCTTCCCTATGGCACTGCTCTAAGTGGCACGAGTACAGCAAAAACAAGTCCATATGAATAGTTGCCATCTAAGACATCTCTCTACTGGCTGGAGACTCTGCACAGTAAAGTTTGAGAAGAACTGCATTAGAGAACTGGTTTAAATGCAGGTGTCCAGGTCACAACCCCAGAGACTGGTAACTACCAAGGCTAGTTAGTTCTGTTCTGGAAAATAGGTGGCCAAATACGTGTGTTGGGCAGGAATACATGGTTCCTTGAGAAGGTGGTAAGTTTGATTTCCCTTTAAGTTTTATCCCCCCAGAACAGGATGATCAATAAAGGAATACCAACAGGGCTGTTCACAATAAGGGAATGGAGATGAGGGGAAAAGAGTTGAGAAGCGATTTTAATTCTCGATTTTCAAGATGGCAATAACTAGATTATGTGCAGTGGTCCATTTTGAAAGTGTTTTTATACTAATATATGAAGTAGTTCAGGATCTTGGGCTTCTGAAGGCTAAATCATTTTACATGCCGATGAAAAAATGTTCACAAAGAACCATAAAAACACTATTTCAAAAATTACTATTTTGCAAGTTGACTGTAATGTCAAAGGTTTGGAAGTAGTTCCAAAAAAGTAGGCAATAGGTTAAAATTCTTTAAATTCTCAAAAATAACTACCAAATTTTGAGCACGGAGGCAAGCATTTTGCTAAGTATCTTAATACTTGTTTATACCCCAAATTCCCCTATGAAGTGATTATCATTAACTTCATTTTACAGATGAAAAAGACAAGGTTTCGTGGGGTTAAACAATTTGTTCAAGGCCACACAGCTATGAACTCAGTTTTAATTCAGGAATAACTGACTCTAAAACCAAAGCTTACTCTTTATTACCAAGGTCTAGCGACTGTCTCACAAAAGTTATATGGAAATACCTACTTCCCAATATAAGCAAAACTTTCCTACATATGCATTAACATATATGCATGTGTTTACATATGAAATATATTACCATCTGTTTCAGGGAGCTCTCTGTATCCAACAACATTTTTATCTACCGGAGGAACCAAGCCTGTACCATGAAAGGTCTTTGTCACAACCTATGTTAAAGAATAAAATGTAATCATGGTAAATAGACATTAAAAAAAAACCCAAATACATAAACCCTCAACATTTCTGCCAAAATGTAACATTCAATGACATTTTATTTCAGTAAATTTGGACTCTAGGGTAAAAATTTAACACTATTTTTTTCTCGAAAACTAGCTAAAAGTCAAACACTTGAAGTAATCACAGAACAGTTAAATAATTGGCTTTTCTTAATTGTGCCAGTCACTTGGAAGTCTGCATCCTGATTTGTTAAGGAAGAACCCAATACATCCTAGAAGGCAAGCCAAAATATCAGCTTCCTCTAAGGTCAAAGTACCTTCTTGGTAGAAACACAGAAGAACCTGGGTCTAAAAGAAAGATGGTAAGAAACAGTTTTTGTCAGCAAGAAGATATGGTAGGACAGAACTTCTCACCTCCATCTTGCCAAATTCAGACCCCCACATTTTTACCTGGAATATTTAGGCTTGTTGGAAAACTCCCCAAAAGTAGGGCAGTTTCTAGGTTTGTGGTGTCTTTTACGGAGGCAAATCACATAATCAGTGAGCTTTTATCAAGTGTTAGTCTTCAAAGACAAAAACAGGCCCAACTACAACTACCACCATAACCCTTCCAGTTTCCATTCTTCCTTTAATTCATGTTAGTGGCACTATTTTTAGGTCTTTCCTTAACAAAACATCTGTACAAATATTCCACTTCTTTGTGCAATTCAGTGAAAAGTTTCCAAGGCAGAGGAAGCACACAACCCAAAAAGCAAACTCCAATTTTAAAGGCTTCTCACCTAAGTCTCTATATCTTAAAGCCTTTTTCTCTCGAATCTCCCTATTCTCCCAGTCTCTTGCTTCTTTCATCACCCTTTATTAAGCTGCCAGAAAGGGCAGATTATTCAAAGAAAGTTATTACACAACTGCTTACCACTTGGGAAAAAATGAATTCATTGTCTTCTATCGTAATCTTTATATCAAGATAATTTGCAGCTGGATTTCAGAATTAAATGTAAAAATAAAACCATAAAACTGCTAGAAGGTAAATTAAAAAAATAATTTTGTGATGGAGAAGAAAAAGTTGACTGTATAAAAATAAACTCTAGTGAAATCAAGAACACAAGACAAATTGATAAAATATATCTGCAAAATATAACAGTAAATAAAAATTAATGTCTTTATAAAGAAGCCTAACAAAGGAAAACACTAACATCCAAGTTAGAACACACGTAAGAACAAGACTAATTCTAACCCTGATAGAAAAATGAGCAGAGTTCAGGCAGTCAAAAAAAATACTATGGCCAACAAAAGTAAAAAATATTTAACATCCTTTATAATTAAAGAAATGCTAATTAAAACAATGCAGAATTTTATACCTACCAGCATGGAAAAAACCAAAAGGACTAAAGAAAACTCCACAAAATTAGAAACAAGCAAAGAAAAACTACACACACACACACACACACACACACACACACACACACACTACTTTGGACCTGATAATACTATGTCTAGGAATTTCTTCTAAAAAAAGAACCAGATAAGTATGCGAATAAAGGTATAAAAGGATATCTATGGCAGGGTTGTCTGTATTTGCGAAAAATCTTAAGCGACCCAAACTTTGAACATAAGCACAGTATTCTGCAGCCACTGAAAATTATGAGGTAGATCTTAAATTGGCAATATGAAATGATAAACATAACATATTCATAAGTGTAAAAGGTGAGACATAAAGCAGTGATAAAGAAAAAGACAGCAGTGCTATAGTTGCCAACTCAGGATGAACAACATACAGTAGGAACCATGGTAGATGTATGTTCAGATTTTTTACAGATGATTACCTTACTAATTGTCCATAAAGAGGTATCAATTAAGAAGTAATCAGAATCGTAATTTGATTATGAAGAATAAGATTACAAACTTAGGAAAACTGTATAGGAGTGGGTGACATCCTGACACATCAGATTACAGGTGGATGGAGTGACACACCATCATTTTATGCATATTTAACCAATGTTCCTTATGAAGAAATCTAGGTATGGAAAAGGTGAAGTGGCAGAGAGCCAATTAATAAGAAGATGGGGTGGAAAGAATGCTAAATATGGAAAATATGAAGTTGGGTTTTGCATGTGTCATTTAAGATTTTGGGCAAGACACACAAACCTCTATAACCCTCAATTTACTTATCTATAAAATAGGCTGATAATCCCAACTTTGCAGGTTTGTTGTAGGGAGTCAAATGATATAAGGATTCTGCATTCCAAAGTATACTAAGTTACTGTCAGTATAAAAACACTGATTTCTAGTGTGCTGTACAGTGCTCTATCATACTAGAGTGGATATATTCTTACACGCAAGGACAAAGCCACTAACTCACATATACTAGTGGAACTTAATTCTTCAGTAGAAAAATATGAATTAAATGAAGATCTCACAAAAACAATAGAAGAACAACCTTATAATAACAGAAAAGGGTTTGAAAGTATAATCATCAATGGGGGTGGATTAAAAACATGATTGTCTTGTAAGTTCTTTTTTGTCTTTGTTTTTACCAGCTGTTTTTGTATAAAGAACAAATACTAAAATGAAACTTCATGGGGGAGGGGTCTAGGACAAAAATATCTATGAAATTTAAACCTGAATCATATCTTATTTATGGGGAAGAATTAAGAAAATCTCCTCTGAAATAAATTATAGCTTGTGGTAGAAAAATAAGACTGATAAAATAATTTGCTAACAGCTGTTATGTATATTGATGCTCAGACTTTAGTCAAAACAAATTAGGAATACATTAACTGGGCTACAAATGCTACCCTTCCCCCTAGTCACAAGGTGGGAGAAGCTTCCTATGATAACCAGAAAGGTAAATGGCGATATAAAATCTTAACTTTTAAAATGCCATGTTGTAATGAGTTTCATTAAAGTGTACGTTTTAAGAAACTTTCCAGTCTATAGGACTAAAGAAAGAGTGCCTAGAACTTATCAGAATATCACCTTTGCAGCTGAATCAAGATCAGAGAAGGAACTGACGTAGGATTTAATGCCTAAGTACACTAAGGTACTTCATTACCAGTGCTAGTTTATTAAGGAATAACAAGTTCTCCATTTAGCTTAGAATATTCAGATGAACCAGCAAGGGCAGACAAACAGTGAGAGGCTGGAAGAGACTGGAGAGGCCTCATTCCAGTGACAAGTGTTTTTTTTTTTTCCCCCAGAGGCCATAAGAACAAACTCCTACAGAATTCTCATTTATTCCAAAGCAGAAATCTTCCAGCTTGTCATTAACTTACTCTGAAATCTATAGCAGAAAACCAAAAGAATCCAACCCTAAGAAGTATTTGCTCCTTTACAAAATACTCCCCTCACACTGCAGACATTAGGAGAGATGCAAAAGGAAATGATGAGATGAATAAGGAAAAAGGAAGAAGCACTGCTTATATACACGTTTACTGAAGAAAACGTACCTATGTAAATTTCATTATGTACAAAGCAGCTTTCACTTAACTTTATGAAGTGATTAACTGATAAAACAAGATTAAAAGAGTGGTAAATACTGGCATGAGTTATTCAGCCACAGCAGTGATATCACCAGTTATGCAATTCAACCAGTGTATCAACCCAAAGGAGCCATCAGACCCCGGTTTCAGTGCCATCCTCCTAGCACCCCTAAGGGACAGCATCCAGCTCTTAAGATAGGGCTAGAGAAGAGAAGGGCAGGGTAGAGATGGGAAGGAATCAAGAGGGGAAAAAAACTCTGCTAAATAGCAAAACAGAGGCCAACAGATTAGAGTTATACTTTCTTATCTCTCTGTTTCATCTTCATGGTTCTCTGTTCGAGTGAGTACCCCAGTTCTCTGGCTGTTTCTGTGAGTTTTTCATCTACGTTTTTGAAGAGATTGGTTTTCTTTTTGTCTGTTACTTCTTTACGTTTTTTCATCAAATATAATCTTAAAAAGAAGTAAAAGTCCTCATTATGTTGCAGGCCACTATACTAAGTACAAAGACCTTTGTAAGTTGAGCCAAGTTAAAAATGTCGAATTCCATGCAAGAATAAGTCCACAGAATACTTACCAACACTTTTCTCAAAATCCTTAATAGTTTTCTTCAAATAAGAGAAAAGTAATATTAATAAAGACTGCCAGTAACAGAGAAAATATTTTTCAAATTTATATTAGCACTCTAATGTCGACAATAGAGATATAAGAAATAGTTACAAAGCTGAGATTAGTCAAGTTTTAAGTTGTATTACTTGATACTAAGATGTGGCATGCTACTTTGGAGAAGTCTGCCCTAACAGAAAAAAAAGTAGACATCAAAAAAAACTCCAGCACTTTGGGAGGCTGAGGTGGGCGGATCACTCAAGGTCACGAGTTTGAGACCGGTCTGGGCAACATGGTGAAACCCTGTCTCCACTAAAAATACAAAAATTAGCCAGGTGTGGTGGCATGCGCCTGTATTCACAGCCACTCGGGAGGCTGAGGCATGAGAATCACTTGAATCTGGGAGGCGGAGGTTGCAGTGAGCCAAGATTGTGTCACTGCACTCCAGCCTAAGACTCTGTCTCAAAAAAAAAAAAAAAAGCAAAATTTTGTCTCAAAAAAAAATTTTTTTTTTGCTCTTATTGCCCAGGCTGGAGTGCAATGGCAGGGTCTCAGCTCACTGCAACCTCTGTCTCCCAGGTTCAAGCAATTCTCCTGCCTCAGCCTCCCGAGTAGCTGGAATTACAGGCACCTGCCACCATGCCCAGCTAATTTTTGTATTTTTAGTAGGGACAGGGTTTCACTATGTTGGCCAAGTTGGTCTTGAACTCCTGACCTCAAGTGATCTGCCCACCTTGGCCTCCCAAAGTGCTGGGATTACAGGCATGAGCCACTGCGCCTGGCCTTTTTTTTTCACTTTTAAAGAGAGGACACTGTTACAATAAGGTCAATAGATTTTTTTTTTTAATGTTGAAATTTGTGTTAAGAAAAATTTAGAAAATGTAAAAGGAAAGCAAAGCTACATTATAAGCTTATACAAAAGCATAATCCAAAGTAGTTTTCAAGAGTATGTAAATATACAGCATGTTAATGACACTTATGGAAATAATTTTATATTTTATCATAAACAGGTTAAGATTTTTGCCATCAATGTAAAACGTCAGGAGTAAAGTAAAGAGTGGGAAGGAGTGCCAGACTCCCAGGAAGAAAGTTACAGGGAGTAACAACTCCTAGGAAGAAACTCACTTCTATTCACTGCCAGCATCTGAGAGTTTGTAGTATTCCCTACAACACTATTATCAAAGGGCTTAGAAAATTTATAGTAGATGCTAGTCTTAGCTTCATTTTACTTATCAGGAAAAAAAAAAAGGCACAGAAGATAATCAACTTACCCAAGTTCAGAGAGCTAGTGGATTAAACCAGTAGAGTTACCAGTACAGCTGGTAGATTAAAGTGCCACCCACTATTCACAATAGCAAAGACTTGGAACCAACCCAAATGTCTATCAGTGACAGACTGGATTGAGAAACTATGACACATATACACCATGGAATACTATGCAGCCATAAAAAAGGATGAGTTCATGTCCTTTGCAGGGACATGGATGAAGCTGGAAACCATCATTCTCAGCAAACTATCACAAGGACAGAAAACCAAACACCCCATGTTCTCACTCATAGGTGGGAATTGAACAATGAGATCACTTGGACACAGGGTGGAGAACATCACACACCAGGGCCTGTTGGGGGGTGGGGGGTTGGGGGAGGGATAGCATTAGGAGAAATACCTAACGTAAATGATGAGTTGATGGGTGCAGCAAACCATCATGGCACATGTATACCTATGTATCAAACCTGCACGTTGTGCACATGTACCCTAGAACTTAAAGTATAATAAAAAAAAAAAAGTGTCACAGAAACCCAAGCCACCAAAATCTAACTTCTGATTACAGCACACAGTTATACTAAATCTTACTTTCAATTATTACCAGCTGTATGTCTAGAGGATATGTTTATATCAACCATAAAATGCAAATTTGATGTCAGTCCTATAAGAATCAATCTTTACAGTCTTCCTCAACACTCTGGCATGGCATATAGCTATTCGAGTACCCTGTGCTGTGTATTTCCACACTTTCACACACATACTGCTCCCTTACCTAAAACATCCTTCTTTCCTTTCTTTCTAGTAAGTTCTTAGGCATCCATCAAAGCCCACATAAAATATCCTCTTTTACCTCCGCCACTACTTAAGGCACTTGGTAGCTGCCTTCCCATACATATGATATTATTATGAACTATCTCTGTAAGTTTTTGTCTGTGCCTAAACCTACTCTAACACTCTGCTGTGTGATGCTTAAAGATAAGGTGCAATGTGCAACTGAAGCCATAACCATGAACATTTTGTGCTGTTACTTTAAATCCATTAGAATGCCTTGAATGCAAAAGAATTTGTACCCATGCATGTTATATGGCATCATGCAATGGCCCTTTGGAAATAGTGGTTCACTAAATTATATAGATGTAAATGTTGACGCTTATATATCAGATTCACTCCATTACATAACATTAGGAAAAAAAGCTATCAAGCTTACAGTGGTATTACAAGTTTCTCAATCTATTTTTTTGTTCGAAACCTTGAATTTTATCACTGGCAAAAAATAGTCAGTTGTTTTCTTTGGTTCATTTCAAAAATTTCTGCCAGTATCTAGACCTACATAACCAGGCCTTGTCAGTGAGTTAGTCTTTCTAAAAGTGGGAAAAAGTTCATCTCAAAACTCAATCATGCAAGTGCTTTTTTTTCCCTTGAGACAAACCACAGTACTTCAGTATGAGAAATGCTTTCTAAGTATTTCCTATTTCACCACAGAATGTTAAAGAGATATACTCAATGGTAGACAGCTAACACATATATACTCCATCGCTGACGTTTTTTTCCAGAGACAGGGTCTTGCTATATTGCTCAGGATAAACTTGAACTCCTGGGCTCAAGCAACGCTCCCACCTCAACATCCTGGCTCCATCACAAACATTCTTAAATACTTCTGCATGTACTGCTGTGAATAATGCAATGACTGCGGCTACTCTTGTGGCACTATCTTAATTCCCGCCAAGATGACAACAGTATTACCCATCATTACCTTTGTGCCGTTGGTGCAAAAATAATATTTTATTATCACAAATAGTTTTGACCCTAAAAGTCCCTGACCCAAGGTCAAAACTATTTGCCCTAGTTATTTTAGGAAAAAAAATAAGGCAGAAGGAAAAAAAAATCATTCCCAACTTTGTTGTTCAAAGATATTTAAAAATTGAATATGTTTATTTCCATATGCATTACCCAGTATGAAATGGAATCATTCTACACTATTGTTATTTGCCCACTTCATAACAAATTCAACAAATCAATACCAAGGTATTATAGTATATGGATAGTTTATATTTACCTAATCTCCTCTATTGCTGGATATGTTGCCAATTTTTCATTTGATAAACAATCTGTAATAAACACACATATTTCTGTACCTGTCCAAAATCCCTTTGATGAATATCTGGAAGTGGAATTGTTAACTTAAGGGTATAAATGTATACTTCACATGGTACCTGGCAATATCATCTGTCAAGAAATCTTAGAATATGGTGCTTTAAACATTTTTCAAACTGCTTTCTACAAAGGTTTTATCAATTAACACATCAGTAAGAGTTCTTATATCCTAATCATCGTTGATTATTACCATTCTTTAACCTTTGCTGGCTTAATTTTCATTTCTTTAGTTACTGTTAAATCTTGCAGAGACAATTCTTTCTCTGGGCATAAAAATTTGTTGATCAAAGGTCTGCCTTGAAAGACCTTACTCTGTCTGCCATAAAAATAAATTTTAAAATATATAAAGAAATTAAGTGTTCTGATTAGCTGATTTAAGAAGGTGGTACTCAAAAAACTGAAACCATTATACTTTAAAAGTACTAAAATAGTTATATCTCAAATAATTTTTTTACCCCTGTGTTTGAGACAAATTATTGAAGGTAGTTCCTCAAGTAGTCACTTGCTGATCTTCACCTAAATTATAAATATTATCACTCATGTATTTTTTTTTTCTTTTTCATTGTCTGTGTTCTCCAATTAGCTAAAAAAAAAGGATACCAGAAGAGTCTAGGGTTATGTTAGATGACCACTATTATATTACCTTTCTTTTTAAAAAAGATTTCTATTAAGACAAACATAGCTAATAATACAAATGAAAAGTTAGGTTTGTTTTTTTAAAAAAGACAGTCTCACTATGTTGTCCAGCCTGAAAAAATTAGGTGTTTTTACATGCCAAGGTATTGTAAAATTAATATTTATGGAGCATTTACTATGGGGCAGATACTGTGCACAAAACAAAGTCTCTGCCCTCATGGAACTTAGATGCTAGTGCAAGAGACAGAAAATAAGCAACAGTTTCTAATAAAGATAGCACCAATTTAAATTGAATAATAAATCCAAAGAGTTTAAAAGAACTTACAAATTACAAATACCAAGCAAGGTTTTATAGGAAACTGAGAGGTATTAGAAAAGAAAGAACATTTTTGGACATCTACAATGTAGCTGCCCTGTAGATACACCAGTAGTATGTACGTAGCACAGTCTAGTGGTTGTACTAGGTTGATTTAGTTTGAATTTGCTTTACTGCAAATTTGTATTACCAAATCACAGGGAACAAAAGCCCTTTAAAGGGACAGTACTAAAAAAGGTCAAACAAAACATAATCTACTTGTATTTGAAGTGGTAAAGTTTGCTTTCTTCATTACAATGCAAACTACACAGCCGCTGACAAATGAAATCATTTCAAGTCACGTCTGTGGCTGATATAGCATAGACTGGCTCACTCAGCTCTATTCCAATCCCTTACCCATGAAAGTTTGCTGCATTTCCCATACTACTCTTTAGCCCAGGCTCCAGATGGGAGCTAGCTTCTTCCAAGCAGCTGCAATAGTTTGAAATCTCAGAGGCAGAAGAGATACCAGGTGGAGGCTGTGCTTCCACGATCTCCATCAGTGAGCACTGCTGTAGAGGCATCTGATAGTTCTGCAGCAGCTGTAGCTGAGATCCCAGCACCTGGTTCTTAGCTTTATGGGGGCTGAGAGGCAAAGGGTAGGGCATCCATTTACCTGGCACAGGTTATACCAAAGGTAATATGGTCCTAGAGCCATCCATTGTGGCAGCAGTTCTTGATTTCCCAGCTTCCTGATGGTGGCAGAGAGATAAAATCCACTGTGAGCCACACAACTGTCATTCCTGGAAGCTCAGCCTGCCCCCTCAGCCATTCCAAGGATTTTATGAGCATCTCTTTTTACTTTATTAAACCTTTCTGTTTAAACTATACACAAGTAATGAACTCTTAACAAGTGTTTAAAATCAGATGTCTAAAAAAACTTTTGATTTTGCCATGGAACATCTGAGGTCGAGTATTATTAAGAAAAATAGTTACATAAGAGGTGTAGTTTCTGGTGAAAAGTGACAAAATAACAGTATAGATAAGACTACCTGCAAAAGTCATGGAAATTATCTTTAGAAATCTACAGTTATGGGCTTGCCTCAAACCCGCTTTGTTTTGTTTTTTTTGGAGATGGAGTCTCACTCTGTCGCTCATGCTGGAGCGCAGTCGCGCAATCTCGGCTCACTGCAACCTCCGCCTCCTGCGTTCGAGCAATTGTCCTGCCTCAGCCTCCTGAGTAACTGGGATTACAGGTGTGTGCCACCAAGCCCCTGGCTAATTTTTTATTTTTAGTAGAGAAGGGGTTTCCCCATGTTGGCCAGGCTGGTCTCAAACTCCAGATCACAGCAATCCGCCCACCTTGGCCTCCCAAATTGCTGGAATTACAGGTGTGAGCCACTGTGCCCAGCCCCTCAAACCCCCTTTGTAATGGACTAATATAGTATAAACATTGTAAACCTACATAAACATAAGAGAAATTGAGATAAAATATTCTTAGTTGACTGCAGCAAATACATTATCTCCATTTGGAACAATTACACAATTTTTCTTTGCTTCATTTATACCAACATATACAGGAAGTCCATCAGGAGAATCCCTGTTTGAGCAAAAGACATTAAAAATTTAGCTGCCCATAATTTATATTATCAGGCAAGTTGGATTTTAGGTCTATAGACAACAACTTACACCTTTTTTTTTTTCTCTTTTTTAAGGCCTCTTTTATAAGGGCATTTTTTTAAATTGAAACAAATTTATCGTTTTAAGCTCCAAGTTTCTTAGGAACATCTATGATAAATCTTAACTTATATAATGGAACCTAAAACTAAGATTCTTAGGACCTAATTGCTTTTATACTCAAATACAAAAAAACGAAAAACAAGAAAAAGGACTGTAAAACATTAGAGATGAAAGGATCCTATTTCCATATATAACCAATCCTTTTATTTTAAAATTGAGGAAACAAACACTGAGAGGTTAAATTACTCAGCCAAGGTCCTAGTAAGTTAGGACCTTGGCTACAGCACAATCAATTCCTAGCCCCATGTGTATTCTACTGTACTACAGTACTTCTTCCTGGGCACGTTCCTTATATTACCTTACATTTAATCTTCACTTTAAAGGATAGCATCTCTACTGGTACAAGCGGACAAGGTATTTTCCTCCTGGAGTTCCTCTATTTCCTAACCTTCTAAGTATCTTGCATGCATTCATTTAATTCTCATAATATTCCTATCAGGTATGTACAATTATTATCCCTATTGTTACAAGACTGAGTCACAGAAAGTCACAGTCACTAATGATACAGGGTCACACAGACAATAAACAGGAGGACAAGTGTGACTCCAGAGATCACTCTTAGCTCCCAGTTACCACTCTGGCACCTGGAAGCACATAGCTTATTAAGGACAAGTCACAACAGCTGCTCTAAATTAGCTTTCTTGGGCCAAGAGTTATTCTGAACCCAAAAGGGAAAAAAAAAGTTTATAAGGAAAGGAAAAACCAGTGAGATTAAACCTAAACAGTTTACCCATCCTTAGGGAAGGTTAAAATGGTAATAGCAAGAACAACAGATGGCTCATATATCCAGGGGAAAATATGCCTTTCACCTTGGGTGAGGCTAGTGAATAACTATTTATCCTCATTCGCAGGACAGCAGCTGTATTTTAGAGGCAAAGAAAAGATCCTTTACCTGAAATACCCCATGTGGTACTGAGTTTATCTCTAATAATAATGGTATGGAACTCAGGAGGATCATAGTAAAACCTCCAATGAAGGTTAAAATTCGGGCCTGTTGATTTTTTCTTCATTTTATGTTTTCCAGCAAAGATATTATAAGGATCAACTAATTGAAGTCCAAGGCTTGCAGAAAGTGGATCTCCAAAGAAAATAAATTTAGACGATACTTTCTGGAGACAGACAGGAAATAATGCTTTTAGTGAGTAAACTATTTCTAAGCAATTGTCTTAAAAAACTTTCTAAAGTAAAAGAAAGTCTTGAGTTATGTGTGAAGGTGTCAGTTACAAACATTCAATGGAAAAGAAGTCATAGTAACAGAAAACAGGATTTCCTCTGAAATTTACCACTGTATTAACATCTCAAACATTCCTGTTGTTTCTTATTTTAGCCAAAGCAAGACTAGTTTATATTCCTGTAGGCCCATTACCACACTGCAATTAGCCTCAAATACTTGTAGTACACACAGGTTAAGGGAAAGAAAGATAGCAAAAATGTGTGGATTAAGAGTAGTAAAAAACAAGCTATGCATGGTGGCTCATACCTGTAATCCCAGCGCTTTGGGAGGCTGAGGCAGGCTGATCACCTGAGGTCAGGAGTTTGAGACCAGCCTGGCCAACAGGGCAAAACCCCATCTCTATTAAAAATACAAAAATTAGCCAGGTGTGGTGGCTCACGCCTGTAATCCCAGCTACTTGGAGGCTGAGGTACGAGAATCATTTGAACCCAGGAGGCAGAGGTTGCAGTGAAACGAGATCACGCCATTGCACTCCAGCCTGGGTGACAGGGTGAGACTTTGTCTCCAAAAAAAAAAAAGAGTAAAAAACATTTATATCCCCTTTCCTCTACCTCAGCTAATCACACCAGATTCCCCTCACTCTTTGACAATCTATTTGGCCAACCCTAACCCTAGATGATTCCATCTTCCTTCTCTATTCACAGATCACAGTCAGTGTTACTAAACCACAAAGACATGAAGTCTGTGCAATGTACAATGTATAACTTCAAATGGGTCCTTGATGCTTCCAAGAGGGAGGGGAGCACTCCAGGCAGGACCCAGTTTTATAAGGAGGCAAGGATGAAGAAAGCAAAAAAATTCCTGTAAGAGGGAATAACATGAATAGAAGCATGGAGATAATTGGACAGGAAAAATAGTTCAGCACAACTGGAGCTTAGGAGAGCATACACTAATTTTTAAAGCAACAAGAAAACTAAAACCATCCATCTCATTAGCCAAAGATAACACAGTTAATACTCTAATATACAGTAACAAATTTCCATACTCTCCACCCCCATGAACAGATACAAATATGTAACAAACTCAGATGGATTGTTTTGTAATCTGCTTTTGTCCTCCATCCTGACGCACTTAAATTTTTTGATTATTTTCCATGCTATTCAATGTTATTTTACATGATTTTTTAATAGGGCATGATACTGCATTATAAAGACGGAACCATCTATTCTCTTACTGATGGACATTTACTATTTCTTTTTTCTGTTCTAAAAATGTTTCAGTGAACATCTTTGCTAATGTTTGTACAGACATGACTATTTTTAAAGAAACTGCTACACAGTTCTGTTCTGATCTATTGGCAAAATTCAGAATATGTATCAATATACGTTTCCATCAGTAGTGTATGACAGTGCTTACTAGTTAAAAATTTTAAACAGTACAAAAGGTATATAGTGCAAAGTAATGATCACAGCCTATTAACAGTTTCTTTCTCCTTTCAGAGCCAAAGTAAGCACGTAGAAAAGTATACAGGGATATGTGCGTACTTCCCCCTCCCCCTTCTTAAAAAAATACCAATGGTAGCATAATCTATACACTGTTCTTTTTCAGTTAACATATTTCAGGCATGATAGTTTATTATTTCCTAAAAATCTGCCTCATTCTTTTAAAACAATTAAGATCTACTGAAGAGATGTGTCATTGGTAGGCATTTAAGCCATTTCCCATTTTTTTGTTTAAATATCCTCAGACATAATTCTTAGTTTATCTAATCCATAAGACAAGTTCTTTTTTCTTTTTTTTTGTTTTCTCGACTGGTATTTCTTTTTTTTTTATTATTAAAGTTCTAGGGTACATGTGCACAACGTGCAAGTTAGTTACATATGTACACATGTGCCATGTTGGTGTGCTGCACCCAGTAACTCGTCATTTAACATTAGGTATATCTCCAAATGCATCCCTCCCCCCTCCCCCCACCCCACAACAGGCCCCGGTATGTGATGTTCCCCTTCCTGTGTCAAGACACGTTCTTGGAAGCAGAACTGTTAAATCATATTCAAACTCCTGCAACATATGAAAGTGCTTACCTTCCTTCACATTCCCCCAGAACGTGATGAAATTATTTACCTTTGCCAATAAAATAGGTGACAGTGGCATTACTGTAGCATTAATCTATATTTCTTACTATATTTTCTCTTACTAGAAACATCTTGGAAAATATTCCTTTTCTATGAACTGTTTATATTCTTGGTTAGGCTTTTTTAAAAATTATTTTATATATATACTTTTTTTTGAGACAAGATCTCACTCTGTTGCCCAGGCTGGAGTGCAGTGGTGTGATCTAGGCTCACTACAGCCTTTGCCTCCCAGGTTCAAGTGATGATTGTGCCTCATCCTCCCGAGTAGCTGGAACTACAGGAGTGCGCCACCACACCCAGCTAAGTTTTGTATCTTTAGTAGAGACAGGGTTTCACCGTGTTGCCCAGGCTGGTCTCGAACTCCCGAATTCAAGTAATCTGCCTGCCTTGGCCTCCCAAAGTGTTGAGATTATGGGCGTGGGCCACCCTGCCTGGCCAATTATATTTTTTAGAGACAGGGTCTTGCTCTGTCACTAAGGCTGGAGTGATCATAGCTCATTGCAACCTCTAACTACTGGGCACAATGAAGGATCCTCCCATCTCAGTCTCCCAAGTAGCTAGGACTATAGGCACTTGCAACCATGCCTAGCTTTTTTATTTTATTATTTTTATTTTTTTGTAGAGAAGAGGTCTTGCTATGTTGACCAGGTTGGTCTCAAACTCCTGGTCTCAGGCGATCCTCCTGCCTCAGCTAGGATTACAGAGTGTGAGCCACCACACACAGCCCATTTCCTATTACATTACTTTTTCCATTTATACAAGAATGATTCTGGAGAAACTCACCAGCTGGTTTTTCAGAATCAAGTTCTTCACAGAACTTCCAGAAGTGATAGAAATCTTCAGGTAAAGAGCGCTTATAATGATTTTCTACTTCTTTTTGAAGGTCACTGGAGACATCAGCTTCACAGAATTTACTTTTCTTCACATCAACTGTTTTTTCACACTGAAAATTGACACACAAAACTTCAGTTCTCCGAATTGTCTTTAGTAATTTCAGTAACTCTCCTTGCATAACAGTATCACTCACTCTTGTTCACCCAACTCTATGAGATAGTATATGTGTTTTCTTTAAAACTCTCTAAATGGTGATTGAGTAAAATCTGGGAATTCATTTGGGCACAGAAAAAAAGAGTAGTTTATATGGTGGTTAAGAGGAATCCATACAGCAAGTCTTTAAATATATTTTTCTAAGATAATGGAAACCACAAAAAACAAAAAGGTAAAAATGAAATAGTAAAGAGCAGGAAGAGAGGAATAAAGAAAGGGCAGGCTTTGCCCTCTTTTGGTTAAAGGTGTGGGTCTTTTAAACAGATTCATTGATCACATCAGAAACAAATAGAAGTAACTGGATATAAGCAATTCATCAGTTAAAAAGCTGTTTCTTCAGCAACATCCAGAGTTGTCTGAGCTATTCACTACAATCATTACCCATCCTTAAAAACAGATACCTCCCTTTTGATTTTCCAAATAAAGAGGGAAGGATAGTGACAATGTTAGACATCCACAGTTCCTAACAAAGCAGAATAGCACTAAACTCTAGGCCAAAAATCCAGTTATTTCAGAAAAGGCCTTTTAATACCAGGATTAGGTTACAATACTTATCTCTAGCACCACCACAATATAGGTTCAGTATGCTAGGTTTTATAATGCCTATTAGATATTTGATAAATTTCTCTAAAGATAATATGCTTAATTGGAGGTTACATATGTTTAGTTTTCTAAGAGGCAATCTGTTTTTCTTTCTAGGAACCTAGATTCTTTCTTTTTGGATTAAGTTCTTTCTTTTTTATTCTTCCTACCTAGAGCAGCGGTTCTCAACTGGTGGTGATTTTGCCCCCTCTCACGACCCCCGCCTGGGGACATTTGGAGACCTAGTTAGTTGTCACGAATTGGAAGAAGGGTGCTAGTGGCATCTAGTGGGGCAGAGGCCAGGGATGCTCAAAATCTTACAATGCCCAGGATAGGCATCCTCAACAAAGACTACTAACCCCAAATGTCAACAGTGCTGAAGTTGAGAAATTCTGAGCTAGACGTTTCTCATATTTATATTCCTCAATTTTCCCAGTAGGCTGAAGTTTATTAATGTTATGTTGGGTATCATTCAATATCTACAAAATGTATTTATGAATCAGATGACATAAGAATGATCATGATGGCAATGATTTCAAGAGCAAACAGAACAAATGCCTATTGGTAGAATAGTTATAAGGCTTCCCAACAATAGAGTATTACACTTAATATTACAGTTGACCCTTGAGTAACAAGGGTTTTAATTTTGTGGACCCACTTATACACGAATTTTTTTTCCAACAAAATGCAGATTGAAAAATAACAGTATTCTTAGGATGTGAAATCCACTTAGAGAGAGGGCCAACTTTTTGTATACTCGGGTTCCACAGGACCAACTTTGGAACTTGGGTATGCTCGGATTTTGGGATATGTGAGAGTCCTGGAACCAATCTCCTTCATTTACCAAATGGTTACTGTATGGCTACACAATATGGACCTATCTATATTAAATATTTTTAATGAGGAAAAAAGTTCTTGATTATATGCAGCATGATAGCCTTTTTATGAAGTTCAAAAACTAAAACTAAATATTGTTTAGGTATACATTCATAGGAGATAAGCCTATTTTTAAAAGGCAAGGGAAAACAAAATTCAGGATAGCTACATTGAACATGAGTGACAGGAAGAAGGCTAAAGGGAGAGGAGAGAGGTGTAGATGTAGAGCTACTGTTTCAGTTTTGGGGTTGGGCAATGGGTTCACAGGTGTTTGTTATATTAACATAAATAAGCTCAAAAACAATCAAGAATTGAACAATGGTAACAGTTTATTGTGCCAAGGATTATAATGCATCTGATTTAAAAAAGAATTACGTTGAACAAAAAGGCTTTTGAAAAATGAATCCAAAAGTGAATATCAATAGTAAATAGTAATAGTAAATATAATAGTAAAAACAAGTAGTAAGTCATACTTATTGAGAACTTATCTTGTGCTATTTCACTGTTCTAAGCACCTTCTGTGAATTAACTCATTTAACCCTCAACTATCTCACGCACTAGATACTATTAACCTCATCTTACAGCTGCTGAAGTTAACTTCCCTACGTCCCTAACTAGGAAGTGGAAGAGAAGGGATTTAAACTCAGGTTTAAATCTGGCTCCACAGCAGATTCTCAACCACTTCCTGTTGCTTCTCCAACCGCAAATATAGAACAGTAGGAACGTATGAAGTCCTGAGCTATCCTATCTTCTGTTTTTATAACTGTCTTTGGTCAGACTTTCAAAGACTGGCTCCAACTGAAGATGTTAGAAAAGGCTTAATCTGCCTTGCTGAAAGGCAGTTTTGCTTAATGTTTAGGTTGCCTGGGTTGACTCCTGACCCTACTGATTTCCAACCTTAGGCAAGTTACTTAACCTCTCTGTGCCTTGTTTTCTCATCTGCAAAAAGGGCATACAGTACCTCTATCATAGGGTTGTTACAAGGAATAAGTTATTATATGTAAAAATACACAGAACAGTCCTAGCACATAATATGCAAATGGTGGCCATTATGGTTATAGTCTCAATAGACTCACCTTCATTTCTGGTATTGTATTTCTAGCTAAGCACCTCACGCCACCAAAGCAGTTCTTCACTGAACCTTCAAAGAGAATTTTTTCAGCTCTGCCTTAACTCACACAGTAGTTCAGCATCTCCATATCCCTAACAACTAGAATTTAGGACAGCTGTCCCCTTCAGAGGCTGCATTTCTCCTTTACCCTGGTATTCCTAGAATGCATGACCCAATATGAAGAATGCCTATACACCTGGCCCTTCACTAGTTAATTAAGCCCTCCAAGAATGTCTCATACCCTGTCCGATTTATAAGACTGCCAGACTAAGTTTTCTAAAACTTTAGTTATCACAATGGCACTTCCTTCCTGTCTGATTCCCCTTATTGCTACTGTAGTGGTTACAGAACTTCCGAAATCGTAGTAAAATATGAGATAATGCACATACTTTTCCCCCCTCCCCTCTCATAGTGCTTTTATGATCAGGTCCCTCTTACTTTCCCATTTCTCTGGCTCCAGCCAAGCTGAACGCTCCGCTATGCTCAAATATCTCCTACACTTTTACGTCTCAGACTCTTCTCTGCCTTCAAAACCCATTTTCAAAGAGTTGTCTTAAAAGTCTTCTTTAACACCCCCTGGGACTTGTTAAATCCTCCTTCCGTGTTTCCATAGCACTTTCTACAAACCAGCGTTATAATCCCAAACAAAAAAGTCACAGTAGAATGCATATTCGCTTGTGTCCCCCCTCCCCAGGCCGGAGGCTCTACATGGAGCAGGGGCAGGCGGGTTGACCCCAAATCCGCAGGGCCCCGCAAAATGTCTGGTATGTAATCGGTTCCCAATCTATCTGGGTGGGCGAATGAATGAAACGTTGGTTGGCTTAATCCGTTTCCCCAGGAAATGCGCCAAGAGGAGCTGGACAGAAGATGCAGAGGCGCCACTTTCCTGGTCCAATCCCCTACAGAGCGCGAAACAGCGACCTGGGCAGGGTCCCCGCAGCAAACCGCAGCCCCCGGACACACAGCAAGCTTAATAGTCACTGCATGAATGAAACGCGCTGCCTCCTGGTACCCTGGCTGTCACCCAAGGCGACCTGCGTAGCCCTCACAGCCTTTCTGGCAGTATCTGCGGCCCCGCCCCCGAGCCGGGCCTGCGCTTCCAGCCACCGCCCACCATTCTGCAGCTGCAGCGCCAGCCGAATTCCCCGATCCGCGGCCGCTTCCGAGAGCCGTCAACTGCTTCCGGGTTCAAAAGCCTCCAATCCGAATCCCAGCGCCGCTCCGGCGCGCCAATTTAGGGAAAAGGCTCCGCCCATGCCCCGCCCCCTGAGACCTGGCGCCCGGCGCATTGAGGCCCGCCTTACTCCCCTGCTGGGCATGGGGAAGGGGCGTCTTCTGTCCTTGTGGTCCGCTTCTAGGCTTTTTGGAGCATCTTCCAGGGTCATTCCAGAGACCCCCCCCAGACTACTGAATCTGAATCCGTTAGGGTGGTCCAACCTTCCTCTTCAGGTGTCAACTAGAGGCAAGGTTGGATATATGCGTCTGCCCTCAATACAGCCCCTTCCTTGTTTTTTCTTCATTTATGTTTACTTAAAATATTAATCCTTTTCTCCTTCTCCTCCATCCCTCTCCCTCCCCTACTATACGGTTATTGACTTACACTAATTCATTCCCGATGATCTCTGAGAAGGAAATAAATGTCTGTCTGTCTCTGTCTCTGTGCCATCGTCTTCTTGGTACAATTCAGACTGTTTTTTCTCTACACCGCAGTTATGCAAAGTGTAGTCCCTGAACCAGCAGCCTCAGCATCCTGAGGAAATTTGTTAAAAACGCCAAATCTCAAGCCCTACCCAGACTTACTGAATCAGTATCTGCATTGTAACAAGATCCCCTGGTAATTCCTATGCACATCAAAATTTGGAAGGCACAGCTCTCAACTGATGTCCTTGGGTCTCCTTCACATCCATCCTGGGAAGGTCTTATTCCTCATTCCTGAGGTGAGTTCCCTATTTCCTGAATCTGTGTCTTTTTCTTGATTATATACCCTCATGTTGTGGAACATATCCGCCAATAGTTCCTTGAGGGAGGTTGCTTCCAGGTCTTTTTTCCCACAGAGGGTGCAGGTCTGGAACTGTTTTTATTCTGGCTGAGCACAGAGTTCTAGGTTGAAAATAACTTTCACTCGGAATATTGGAGGGCTTGATCCACAATATTTTAGCTTCCAAAATTGTTGAGAAACTCTACGTCATTGCATTTCCTTCTCCTTCTCGGGTCACTAAATTTCTTGATATGTAACCCGGTTTGGTTTCTGTTTTGTTTTGTCTCAAGAAGCTTTAGGATCTTCTCTTTATTCCCAGTGTTCTAAGACACAATCGAGTGTGTTGCTTATGGATCTTTTCTCATTCCTACTGATCAGTTTTTCAATCCTGAAATACATGTTCTTCCGTTATGGGGATTCTCCTGGTATTATTTATTTGATCATTTCTTCCTGCCCTCTCTTATTGTATCTCTTATTTTTTGAAATTTGTTATTTAGATCGTGGACCTTCTTGGCTGATGTTTTTTCTTACCTGTCTGTCCTATTTTCTATCTCTTCGTCTTTTTATTCTACTTTCTCTGTGACTTTTTCAACTTAATTGGACAAATGACTATCAGATTACTTTATTTCTTTTATTATACCTTCATTTCTAAGTGCCCTTTTTATTCTCTGTTCTTTTATAGCATTACATTATTGTTTCATGAATATAGCTCCTTTAATCTCTGAAGATGTAAATTATAGGAGTTTTAAAATGCTTTCTGCATAACTCTGCATTGACTTTGATTCTTTTGAGTTTTTTTGGTTGTTTGTTTGTTTATATTTGGTCCCTGTCGTTTCTGCTAGAGGTGTGCTTCATCTTGTGTAGTGATCCTTGCTGTCGATTTATATGTAAAAGTGATGCTCCAAAAAGGTGCTTTGGGGACATAGGCAAGGCTTATTCACTGCTGGACAAGGTGTAAGATGGTGGGACAAGGACCAGCTGTTTATTTTCTTCTAGAGAGTAATCTTCTAATTACTTGCTTTGAGAATATACAGCCTTCTTGGAGCCCAATGCGGGAAAGAGGCTGGGAGACTTAGTAATTTCATTATATGCACTGATGCCCTGTGTTAGTTGGGGTTCTCCAGAGAAACAGAGAATGAATAGATATCTATATCTATACCTATATCTCTATCTATCTATTAGCTCATGTGATTATGGGGGTTGAGAAGCCCCACAATCTGCTGTCTGTAAGCTGAAGACCCAGAAAGCCCATGTTGTAGTTTAAAGCCCTGATAACTGGAGATGTGTAGATTCCAGTCCAAGTTTGGAGTCCTGCAAACCAGGATCACCGAGGGCAGGAAAAGATGAAAAATTCGGTTCAAGAAGTCTAGCAGAGAGAAAGTGAATCCTCCCTTCCTCTACCTTTTTGTTTTATTCAGACCCCAAATGAATGATGCCCACCCACATTGGTGAGGGTAATCTCTTTTACTTAGTGCCCTCACAGACACTCAGAAATATTGTTTAACCAGATATCTGGGCATCCTGTGGTCCAGTCAAGTTGACACATAGAATTAACTCTCCACCGAGCGTGGTGACTCATGCCTGTAATCTCGGCACTTTGGGAGGCCAAGGAGGGTAGATCACTTGAGGTCAGGAGTTTGAGACCAGCCTGACCAACATGGTGAAACCCAGTCTCTACTTAAAACACAAAAATTAGCCAGGCTTGGTGGCACGTGCCTGTAGTCCCAACTACTCGGGAGGCTGAGGTACAAGAATCACTTGAACCTGGGAGGCGGAGGTTGCAGTGAGCTGAGATTGCACCACTGCACTCCAGCCTGGGTGACAGAGTGAGACTCTTAAAAAAAAAAAAAAAAAAGACTTAATTCTCATGCATACCTTCACTTACACCACCGTTTCATAATGGCATTTTTACCTTCAGCTGTGTCTGGTGTCCCTGAATCCATATGCTGGTTCCATATCTCCCAAAAGAAATAATGTTGCAGGTTTCAGGTTGGGAATGAGGGATAGAGAGCGTTTCCCTGACTTTGCCAGGGGAGGAAATCTAGGAGTCTTAACTGCTTCTGGGACTTTTAATGGTCTCCTTTCAGCTCATCCCACTGAAGAGGTATGGCACTTCCAATTCCTGAGCCTTTGTGAGGTTCTGCAGTGTCAGTAAGCTTGCTTCCAGGCATCACCTCTGAAAACACTTGGGTTTCAGTTTTCTCTGGTAAGTCCGTATGTTTTTACCATACAATTACCACAATTGTACATACAATTACCACAAACTGGGTGGCTTAAAACTATGGAAATTTATTCCCTTACAGTTATGGAGGCTAGAAATCAGAAATCAGGAGGTTGGTTCTTTCTGGGGTCTCTGAGGGACAATCTCTGCCATGCCTTTGCCTTAGCTTCTGGTGACTGCTGGCAATTCTTGGTATTCCTTCGCTTGCAGATGAATCACTCCAATCTCTGCCTCTGTCATTACGTGTTCTCCCTGTGCATCTGCCTGTGTCTAACTTTCTCTCTTTTTGTAAGGACGGCAGTCATTAGATTAGGGCCCACACTAATCAAGTATCACTTTTATGTTTTTTTTTTTTTTGAGACGGAGTCTCGCTCTGTCACCCAGGCTGGAGTGCAGTGGTGCCATCTCAGCTCACTGCAACCTCTGCCTCCCAGGTTCAAGCAATTCTCCTGCCTCAGCCTCCCGAGTAGCTGGGACTGCAGGTGCACACCACCACGCTCAGCTAATTTTTGTGTTTTTAGTAGAGACAGGGTTTCACCATGTTGATCAGTCTGGTCTTGAACTCCTGACCTCAAGCGATCCACCCACTTTGGCCTCCCATAGTGCTGGGATTACAGGCGTGAGCCACCACACTGAGCCGTCACTTTATCTTATTTTGATCACATCCACACAGACCCTATTTCCAAATAAGGTCACAGTCAATGTATCCTTTGGGGGGATGCAACTCAACCCTCGTCAACTGATTTCTAAACTTTTGTGGCATTTTTCTGTTGTCTCTTCTCCTGTTTTCTTTGTTCTTATGAGTATATGGTCCCTCTGTCCCCCTTTTTAACATTCTTTATCTTTGTTTTAGTGAGGCTTTTTAAGGAGTGGAGGAAAGTGGATGTTTTCAAGGTATGTTAACTGGAGTATTTATTATTGCTATTTTTCAGTTGAATAGCACTAGGTTTGCAGTTGTAACCTGTAAAACTGCATTTATTATACACAATTTCAAGTTCAGAACTAAAACCTTGCTCTGAATAATAATTTTGTAACCATCTTTTGTAGAATGTGAATGAAATTTTTAATTCAAACATTTGACATTTAATGTCTTTTATCCTGTTCGTATGTTTGCTCCACAGTGATTTTGAAGGAATGGGTAGAGTTGACCAAATTTGATATACTTCTTCAGGTTATCAGTGTCTGTCATTTTGAAACAAAGTTATTATTAATAAATGTTTTATATCTAGTACTTACTATGCAATAGTACTATTCTTTTTTAATATTTATTTTTAATTTGCAGATAATTGTGTATACTTATAGAATACAATGTGATGTTTTGATATATGTATACACTGTGGAATGATTATATCAAACTAACTTACATATTAATTACATCAAATACCTATTATTTTTTGGAGTGAGAACATTTCAAATCTCTTCTAACAATGTTGAAATACGTAATACATTATTATTAACTATGGACACTGTGTGGTGCAATAGATCTGAAAAACTTGTTCCTTCTGTCTAATTAAAACTTTGTACCCTTTGATCAATACCTCTGCAGTACCCACTTCCAACCCCCAGCCTCTGGTAACCACCATTCTACTCTCTACTTCTATAAGTTCAACTTTTTTAGATTCCACATATAAGTGAGATTATGCAGTATTTGTCTGTCTGTGACTGGCTTATTTCACTTAGCATAATGTTCTCTAGTTTCATCTACACTGTCAATAATGACAGAATTTCCTTTTTTAAGACGGAATAGTATTCCATTGTATGTGTACCACATTATCCATTCATCTGTTGATGGACACTTAGGTTGGCTATTATGAATAATGCTGCAATGAACATAGATGCCCAGATATCTCTTTAACATGTTGATTGCAATTCCTTTGTATACATACTCAGGAGTGCAATTGCTGGATCATATAGTAATTCTATTTTTAGTTTTTTGAGGAACCTCCATACTGTTTTTCATAATGGCTGTGTTAATTTACACTCCCACCAACAGTGTACAAGGGTTCCCTTTTTCTTACATTCTCACCAACCCTTGTTATCTTTGATAATGTCTATTGCTTTTGTAACGGGTGTCAGGTACTGTCTCATTGTGGTTTTAATTTGCGTTTCTCTGATACCTAAGGATGTTGAGCATTTTTGAATAAACCACAATAGTACTAAGTGCTTTGCTTAAGACTGACTCATTTAAGCATCATAACAGTCCTGTGAGGTAATTTCTATTTCTACTCCATTTTACAGATAAGGCAGCTAACATTCAAAGAGCTTAAGTGAATTGTCCAAAGTCACACAGCAAGCACTGGAGGTAAGATTCAAACCTGAATAGTCTATCATTTCAGAGTACTTTCAACACTATGCAATACTATCTCTCTAGCAATCAGCCAGATTGAATAAGATCTGTAGTTCACAGAGCCACTTGCATTTTTAATCCTAGTTTAATTAATTTAGGAAATTTGTATCTAAAGGATGCATCTTTTTTTTTTTTTTTTTCAATAGAGACAGGGTCTCACCATGTTGCCCAGGCTGGCCTCAAACTCCTGGGCTCAAACCATCCTCCCATCTCAGCCTTCCAAAGTGCTGAGATTACAGGCGTGAGCCACCATGTCCCACCAGGATACATAGGTTTTACTGTATCCTCTGAACCTCCCTTTAATCAAGAGAGTGGACAAAACTGTGGGTCCCTCATTTTCAAAATGGCCAGTAAAAGAGGAAATAAGGATATGCAATGTTTAGTTATTTTCTGCTGCCCTCTTTAAGTTGATTGGAGATCTCTTTGTTACTACTTTGGGAAGATAACTTACCTTCTTATCCACTAGGGCTAATTGGAGCTTTTCTCATGTCTTTATGGTTGCTGGGAAATTTTCAAATAAAATTCACTGGGAGTGGTTTGAAATTGCAGAATTTTTAGCCTCCCAATGTTTTATTTTCCTCTAGCGAGTTGGACATATATAATATCCTCTTTTGAGATTTGTATCTTTGAAAGACATTTTTTTTTTAAGTTTCTCAGTGAAATAAAGAAAAAATTAGAAGGTGGTTGGGTGCGGTGGTTCACGCCTGTAGTCCCAGCACTTTGGGAGGCCGAGGCAGGTGGATTGCCTGAGCTTAGGAGTTCGAGACCAGCTTGGGCAACATGGCAACACCCTGTCTCTACTAAAAATACAAAAATTATCTGGGCATCGTAGCACATGCCTGTGGTCCCAGCTACTCAGGAGGCCTAGGTGGGAGGATTGCTTGAGCCCAGGAGGCAAAGGTTGCAGTGAGCCAAGATTGTGCCACTGCACTCCAGCCTGGGTGACAGAGTGAGACCCTGTCTCAAAAGAAAGAAAGAAAAAACTAGAGGGATATCAGTTTTATTAGAAAAAATAAAATAAAATAAAATAATTTTAAAAATTGCCAGTCTCCCTGGAATTAAGCCATAATATGTCCATAGCTTTGTATCAGATTGCTGGCTTTGCTTGGGGGAGAAAATTATATTTGTTTGTGTTTTTTTTCCTTTTTTGTCAAATCTGTGGGGACACAATTGTCATCAATATACTTTTAAATCTATGTCTTCATTGGGGATGATGCTAGTGAGCTTATGTGGAAAAATGATCTGTATGGAAGCAGAATTGATTGGTGATTGCCAGCACCTTTGATTTTCTCTTAATAATTATAATATGATACTTTAAAATATGTGTTTTTATAGAAATCCATATCAAACAAGATACACAGAATGTGATTCTGTAGAATATTAATAAATGGGAATTCAGATGTGGGCTACCAGAACTTTAGAGTGACAAGTAAAATAAGTGAAATGTAAGGATGGCATGGTTTGAGGTTCTGTAAATAAAATGCTACAGAAGAAAAGGATCCTAATCACAATACAGGTTTAGAAAACACACAACGATAGTAGCTATGAAATACATATGTTTTAGATCTAAAAGTTACTGGGTTTGCTATGCAGGCAGTAGTCTTTGGTGAAACATGGATTAATAAAAGACAGAAAATGGAAGCAAGAATTCCTATATATTCTTTAAGAGCGTCTGATTCTAGCATTTATCTAAATTTAAGCTCTGGATCAAAGAGAATGTTTTTAGACTGGGTGCAGTGGCTCATGCCTGTAATTTCAGCACTTTGGGAGGCCAAGGCGAGCAGATCAACTGAGGTCAGTAGTTCAAGACCAGTCTGGCCAACATGGTGAAAACCCATCTCTAAAAAATACAACAATACACCAAGCCGGGTATGGTGGCTTACACCTATAATCCCAGTTACTTGGGTGGCTGAGGCAGGAGAATCACTTGAACCTGAGAAGCAGAGGCTGCAGTGAGGTTGCGCCACTGCACTCTAGCCTGGGCAACAGAGCAAGACTCTGTCTCAAAAAAATATATATATATTTTTAAAAGTTTTTTTTTTTTTCAGTCTTTGTGTACTTTCAAGGCCATAGATGTCATAGCTAGCTTCTTAAGCATTTCTTTCTGCGTTTGTTATGAGAGCTGCTGAAAATTAAAGACAAGACAGGATGCCACTTAGGATCCCAGGACTTGGAGTGTATGTAGCCAGACACTCAGCATTAAAATGTATTCAGGGCAGGATAACCACACAGAGTGGCACATGTGTAAGGAATCATAGGCTTAGCCAGTTGAATTTCTAAGGTTCTAAATGATGAAAGTCATTCACTCTGGCAGTCAGGAATGAGATGAGTCCCTGTAACTCAGGGTGTTGGCCACCCCGTAGGATAAATCAGCTTTGAGAAGGCCCAGAGCCCCCACAGCATTATAATTCTGATTCCCAAATATGCTATAAATTAGGACTTCATTTAGGGGCTATTGATAGTGGGCCACCTAATTGGGGACATATGGGTGATGGTATTACACAAGAAACAGATTTGGGAAGAATAAATTTTTTGTCTAAATTGCTGTACCAAAAGTCAGCAGAAGCTTCAGGCAGAGCTGATCCCAGATCATTGTTACTGATGGGCTGCAAATGAGCTGTAGCATTAATCTTTGACACCACACTCTTGTCCTTACCTTTGACCACTTTGACTCTGGCAAATTATACAGCTAAATGGTGATGAAACTGGTCTGCCCAATTATGCTTAATCCAGATCAGTTACCCTGGGACCATGTAACTTTTAGTTAGCACTAGCTAGATGATCCAAACATGTCTTTGAAAGGCCCCAGAGGTTCCCCAGTGTTCATATTTACAGTGGATGAAAAGTCCAGCTGATTCACCAGTTCATTTCTTTTCCTACCACAATTTCTTAGAATCTAGCTCTGAGCACAAACTGGCACATAATGGGTGCTCAATAAATATTAATTGACTTACCAGCCTCTTTAATGAATAGCAGTCACCATCATTAAATAGTTACTCACCCATCCTTTCATCTATTCAGTCATTTGTTCGTTCAAAACATTTATTAAGCCCCAATTATGTGTCAGAACTATGTTAGGCACTGGAAAGACCAAGATGACACAGTTGCTATGTTCTAGGAACTTATAGTGTACTGAGGAGTCCTATAAAAGTACAGTCAGTATTCCTGCTAGTCATATAGAAGAGGTGTAAGAATTATGTAAGTCTTTATCACACTCCAGTCTTCCAGACACATTGCTCCAGGGTAGTCTCTTTAAAAGAACTGATCTAATCATTTTACTCTGTGACTATCACAGAATTGATCAGACAAAAATTCTGAACTAGTGGTGTTACTACCAGGAAATAAGAAATGACACAACAAAGGGTGATATGGTAGAGAGCAAGCTCAGTTAATATGAGGAGTTTGCTAGGTGATGTTACAAGGGAACGTCAAAAGCAGCAACTGAGATCAAGATCATGGAAAACAGCCAAGGAAACAAGAGCTGGGAATGTAGGGGTCAGTTACTAGAAGGATCCAACAGGATATTACTATGGAGTTATTGTCTTATACAAGGTCATGCTCCTCACCCTCCAAGTTATGTGTTTAATTTCTGAATATAAAGTTATATATTACTTTTAGGGCTGAGTGCGGTGGCTCATTCCTGTAATCCCAGCACTTTGGGAGGCTGAGGTGGGAGGATCACTTAAGCCGAGACCAGCCTGAGCAACATAGCAAGACCCTGTCTCTATAAAAAATAGTAATAATTTTAGAAAATTTGAATAATATCTAAAAATAAAAAGAAAATTAATTATCATATTATGCCATCTAGATGCAACCTCAGACAATATTTGGTATATTCAGTATTTTTCTACATGTATCATATTATAGTTTGTTAAATGAAATAGTACTACACATAAAATTTTGTAACTGGCCTTAATAAGTAAGCTTTATAACAAATAAACATTGTCAAAATGTTTCATCAATATTTTAATGGCTACATAAATATGCCATTGGACAAATGTTTGATAAAGCAATTAACTATTCTCTTAGTCATAAGTTTTTACTATGTGTCATAATTTTTTATTGCTGTGAATAACTCTATGATCAACATCTTTGTACATAAAGTTTTAAAAAATATTTTGGAATATTACCTTAGTTCAAATTCTTAGAGGAACTGCTGGCTCCACAGATAGGAATAAACTTAGTGTCATAATCCATATTCCCAGATTGCTTTGTAAACAAGGCAGTTTGAAATTGAAACAAAATAACGTATCACATTGTGACTACAGTTAAGAATACTGTATTGCATACTTAAAATTTGCTAGGAGGGCAGATCCGACGTGTTCTAACCACATGCACACACAAAGGTACTGTGTGAGATGATGCTATGTTAATTAGCTTGATTATGGTGATTATTTCACAAAAATACATGTATATTAAAACATCAAGTTGTACATCTTAAATGTATACAATTTTTATTGGTCAATTATATCACAGTAAGGCTGGGGGAAAAGGAGAGTAAAATAAAAATGTTTTAAAATAAATAAATAAATAGAAACAAAAAGAGCATATGTTATTTTCCCATTGGCAGGAGTTAAGGGCACTGTTACTTGGGAATAACCCACACATGCTAGGATAAAAAAATAGAGGCTTGTCTGATTTATCTCCATTCTACTTGTCTTCAGCCCCTTCAGAGTTATAACTTAAAGATCAGGTTTTAAAAAATGGATTGGATGAAGGATTGGCAAACCCAGGTTCTAGTCCCATCTTTGCCATTTGTCTGCTTAGAAATCTTGAGAAGTCACTCAATTGTTCTGAAACATAGTTTCTCAAACTGTAAAATAAAGATGTTAGAAAAGAAATTAGAATGAAAATGTTTTTTATCAGTTAGAAGCAGTACTTGAGAGTGCTCTTTTCAAAATAGCATTGTCATGAAACACAGTCTTTGCTAATTGTTTTGTTTAGTATTTCTTTTGAGGTTGAACAGTGAGATGGCTGTTTTGTGCTCAGCCTTCCTTAGCATGAATTTGTGGTAGGTAGGAGGCCATTGTCTAGCCAGGGACTTTATTTCCCACCCTACCTAGAATCGATGGTAGTCTGCTCCAAACAGATTTATCAGGAGCTCTTTTTCTGGGAAGGAGGTAAGATTTCAAAATTATTCGGTTCATGCAGTTTTCTACCTGTTACTTGAGGGTAAGAGAGAGGGTAGCAATTACACTTAAAGACAGTGTATGGGAAATGTATGAGCAGATCCTTGAATGCTTCTGCTATAGTTTGAATTTGTCTTCCCCAAAACTCATGTTGAAATTTGAACCCTAGTGTGATAGTGTTGGGAGGTGCAGCCTTGGGGTGGTTTGGGTTATGGGGGCAGATCCTTCATGAATGGCTTGGTGCTATTCTTGCAGTAGTGAGTGAGCTCTCACTCTCTAAAGACGAGATCAGTTCTCATGGGAATTTTCCCAACAAAGTGGGTTGTTATAAGTCAAGAGGTAGCCTTTGGGTTTGGCCTCTTCACACATTTTTGCTCTTCCTTTGACCTTCTTCACCATGTTATGATGCAGCACCAGATGCCAGGGCTCTGTGCTTGAACTTCCCAGCCTGCAGAACCATGAACTACATTAATTTCTTTTCTTTATAAATTACCCAGTCTCAGGTATTCTGTTATACAAACACAAACAGACCAAAATAGCTCCTTAACAGACAAGATAGAAGAAATCTGGTTTTTAACAAGGAGCAATCATCAGTTAAATAAGGCAAGTTTAGAACAGTATTTTTTTCTGTTCTTTCTGGTTTTGAGCTGGATAAATGACAGACTCTTCTTATTTTACATTTGGGAAATTAGAGTCATGGAAATAGGTGGTTTTGCTTTTTTTAGGTACATCTATTTTCCCACTGCTGACATAGCTTCTAAATTTCAGATCTTTTTCTTTAGTAAATTACACCATGAAATTGATGAAAATGGCTTTATCAATAGCTTCAGATGCTGTCTGCAAAATAAAGAGGTAAACTCTGTTCCTTCCATCTTTAGGCATTATTTTCTTTCGGAGGAAGTATATGTTTGTCATAGGGCTGCTTATTCCCTGGGCTCTTAGAAGGAAAGCACATTGTCATGGCTACAGCTGCAGTACAGCTGCTTCTTTTTTGTTTTTTCTTTTTTTTAGAGGAGGACAACACATTTAGTTTTATTTCAATCAAATCACACTTTCTTTTCCAACTGCTACAAAGTACATCTACAATATTCTATTACAGATCCACTTTAAAAAGGTTTCCTGTGACATTACAGCAAGTCTGTTTTTTCAAACAGAGGGATAATCCCAAATTCTTCCTCAAATAAAACGAAAAACTCCATTCCAGTAAATGGTAAATACATAAAAATTACAGTAAGCCAGAGACTTAAAAGGACAGCCAAGAAGTCTTCCAACAGTTTATTAGAAAGAATGTAGACATTAAAAAAAAATCCCCACTGTCATGAACATAAATTGAGGTTACACACACGTATGTTTTTACATATCTAAACGTTATTCTCACAGTTCTGCAAAGCAGCTAGCTCCATTTTACAGAGGAATATTTTAATAAACATACCCCAGGCCGAGTGCACTGGCTCATGCCTGTAATCCCAACACTTTGGGAGGCTGAGGCAGGCAGATCGCTTGAAGTCAGGAGTTTGAGAGCAGCCTGGCCAACATGGCGAAACCCTGTCTCTACTAAAAATACAAAAATTAGCTGGGCGTGGTGGTGTGCATCTATAATTCCAGCTACCTAGGAGGCTGAGGCACAAGAATCACTTGCGCCCAGGAGGCAGAGGTTGCAGTGAGCCGAGATTGTGCCACTGCACTCCAGCCTGGGTGACAGAGTGAGACCCTGTTTAAAAAACACACACACACATACACACACACACAAAAAAAAAAAAAAAAAAAAAGAAAGAAAGAAAGCAAAAACATACCCCAAATTGATGCCGGTATTACACAGATCTCAAAACCCAGTGAAGTTTGATAGCTTTTCATTCCCTAGTACATCACTGATGACTCTGTCATTAGTTTGCAACTGATCTCAAATGCTCCCAGAACTCTCTGGGATACTAGGAGAGAATATCCTGAGATTGTTTTCTTTAGGGAGCTAGTCAAAACCCTGCTCTGAAACAGGGTTGGACAGTTTTGACAATGGCAGACCACAGGTCAAAACTCCCAACTTCCTATATCCTGTCAAGATAACCCTGCTGCCATCACTAGATTTGCATTTCCATTACACGGTGACCAAATTTACTCTTAATTTTTTTCTGATAACCAGAACTTGCTGGTGGGTATGTATCCTTGGTACAAGTCACTATCACCTCTGGTTGCAGCAGTGGAGCAAAGTGGTAATGGGAAAATTCCTAGGTTTTTGGCTTGAGCAAAAGGGTGGATAGAGGTAGATGAAAGGTGGGGAACGCGGGGAGAGGAGGAGGGAGCATTTTAGGCAAAAGAGCTAGCATGTCAAGGCCTACATGTGGGAGTATGGCACTTTCAAGGTAATAAGTGAGCTCTGGAGAAGTGCCTCACCCTAGGACATAGTATGTGGGCAACTGAGGAAGTTTAAGAACCAAGTTCAAAAGAGGCCCCCAGAGATTCATCTAGAGAACCAAGCACTATGGGATTCCCACATCTAAGAATGTTGACTTCATTCATCCATTCACACAGTAAACATTTAGCAGTGTAGGACTAGTATTGTTTGAGGAGGGATGCCCTGGATATGGAGATCATAACATGTAACTAGATAAAACATTGGCATCCTGGGCTGTGGTGGGAACTACCTCCCGACAGGTAACTCCCTGCTGGAGTTAGCAAACTGTCATTTGTCTGTTTTCTAACACTCGTATCATATGGAATGACATCTTTTTTTTTTTTTTTTTTTTTTTTTGAGACAGAGTCTTGCTCTGTCACCCAGGGTGGAGTGCAGTGATGCGATCTTGGCTCAGTGCAACCTCTGCCTGCCAGGTTTGAGTGATTCTCCTGCCTCAGCCTCCTGAGTAGCTGGGACTACAGGCACCCGCCATCACACCCAGCTAATTTTTGTATTTTTTGTAGAGATGGAGTTTCGCTATGTTTGCCAGGCTGGTCTCAAACTCCTGACATCAGGTGATCCATCCGCCTTGGCCTCCCAAAGTGCTGGGATTACGGGTGTGAGGGAATCACATTTTATACTCCCTTCAAAATACAAGTGTGTGAAGGAACCGGTGTTTTAATCCAAGAATGTAAGAATGATTTCAAACAAATGGCACCCTTTACAAATCAACAAGAAACTACATAAATTTAAAAATTTATTTTTTGGACACTTCCCATTTACTCTCTTTGTTTTCAGAAAATGGTTAGCCACGGCTGGGCGTGGTGGCTCACATCTGTAATCCCAGCACTTTGGGGGACCGAGGCAGGTGGATCACCTGAGGTCAGGAGTTCAAGACCAGCCTGGCCAACGTAGTGAAACCCCATCTCTACTAAAAATACAACATTAGCTGGGTGTGGTGGTGCGCGCCTGTAATCCCAGCTACTCCAGAGGCTGAGGCAGGAGAATTGCCTAGAACCCAGGAGGCGGAGGTTGTAGTGAGCTGAGATTGCACCACTGTACCCCAGCCTGGGCGACAAAGAGAGACTCTCTCAAAAAAAAAAAAAAAAAAGAAAAGAAAACGGTTAGCCTCTTGTATGTGTATTTCATTCATGTTTATAAATTTACAACTTGGGCATAATACAAATATTTGTTTTGTCTTTTCCCCATTTGCTTATATTACAAATGACACAGTCTTCCTCCATTGTCCTTTGTGGGCGTAGTTGGATGTCTCCGCTCTGGTATGAGCAGGCCAGGGTTCAAATGCTGCCTTTGTTGCATACCAGCTGCAGCTCTGGCATGTAAGATGGTAAAAAACAAATAAAACCACTACCTGTACAGGACCGTTGTGAGGATTAATGAGATAGTGTCAGTTTAAGTGCTCCATAACTGGTAGTTGTTGTTTCTGAGTTTATCAGGAAATCCCTTATCACGAACAATTTGTCTCCTTAATCTTTTTTCTTCCTTTCCTGCTTCAATATGTCATATGCCTCTGGTCAACCCATACTCCTGGCGGGCTACGCGATTGGATCTTGGCCCCTTCTCTAAGGCTTTTCTTGCATGTTCCCCCTGCGTATTTATGGGTTTATAAAAGTTATTGCGGTTTTTGCCATTAAAAAAAAATTGCACAACCGCAATTACTTTTGTACCAACCTAATATATGCTCCAGGCCGAGCTGGGAGGCATTGGGGTGCACACAGGGAGAGGAGGACAGGCTGGCCTGAGAGTTAAGGGCGCCGGCCTCGCAGGGTCAACCCGGCCAGCGGTCACGAAGGGAGGTGGAGTGCGGGCAGGCGACACAGGGCAGGAAGAGGGGAGGGCAAACCGGGTGCACATGGGGACTGTGGCGACGGCATGGAAGAGACAGCCAGTTAGAGTCTAGGCCCACTTAGGCAATGAAGGGCAGGTGAAGAAATCCCGTTCTGTCTTCCTGCAGTCCTCCCTTGGGGAGCCCCCGTCCTATCCTGCTCTGGACCGGGGCAGCTCCTGGAGGGCCCGCGATCGAGATGAGGCCTCCGAGCTGCCCAGAAGGGACTCCGAAGTGCGCGCAGCGAACCCCGCGGTTGCCACGCACCCCCTAGGGTGGGTGGGCGAGCTGGGCGCCTCCGCGCTGTAGCTGTTGGAAACGAGGTTGGCGGCAGGGCCCAGCTTGCGGGGGATCCATGTCCAGGTTCCAGCGGAGGGGCCAAGCCGCGGGTTTCTAAGGGCCTGGCTGCGTTTCTGCGGTCACAATCAGGGGTCTTTGCTTTCACCCATCCCCTCCTGGAGAAATAACGCAGCTTCTAATGCCTTGTCTTCGGTTGGGAACCTTTCTTGGGAAAGCTCCGCCTGCCATTGCCCTTGTACCTACCTTCTCCTCTCTCCCTTTTCCTGAAGTGACTGCCCGTCTCTTGCATCGTATTGTGAATGCTTTGAGATCTTGGCGCTGCAGCGGCATCGGAGATTGGATCCAGCCCATGGAGTGGTCCCCAGAGTCCATTTGTCTGTCCCCAGGGCAGGGACCTCGGAAGAGCAAGGGGGAGGAACTGACCTAGCCGGCTGATCTTTGTGGCTTAGACAAAATTTAGAGCTTACTTGTCCTTCCAACCGTGCTCTCAGATCAGATAGACAAGATTAGCCTTACACTTAGGAGCGTTCTGGTGGAAGACTAGTGACTTTTTTCCTTCCTTCCTTCCTTCCTTCCTTCCTTCCTTCCTTCCTTCCTTCCTTCCTTCCTTCCTTCTTTCCTTCCCTCCCTCCCTCCCTTTCTTCCTTCCCTCCCTCCCTCCCTCCCTTTCTTCCTTCCCTTTCTTTCTCTCTCTCTCTCTCTTTTTTTTTTTTTTAGACAGGGTCTCACTCTGTTGCTCAGGCTGGAGTGCAATGGCATGATCATAACTCACTGCAGCCTTGACCGAGTGGGCTCAGGTGATCCTCTCACCTCAGCCTCCCAAGTAGCTGGGACTACAGGCCCACACAACCACGCCTGGCTAATTAATTTAATTTTATTTTTTTGTAGAGACAGTGTCTCACTATGTTGACCAGGCTGGTCTTGAACTCCTGATATCAAGCTAGCCTCTCTCTTTGGCCTCCCGAGATGCTAGTATTACAGGTGTGAGCCACTGTGCCCGGCCATGACGTTTTTTCTTCTTCTTTTTTAACCTGAAGCTCTATCCCATGTCAGTAAAACATGCAGCTAATGTTTCCTGTCGTGTGGAGCAAATCTGCAGCAGTGCCGCCTTAGCTCTATTGTGAGGATCTGTTATACCAGCACCTGTTAACTTGCTTGGCATTTGGAGAAGCTAGGTAAATGTTGTGTGAATGAATAAATGAATGAACCCAGCCAAGTGTGTCCCATGAGCCAAGTACAAGGAGAAGAGTGGACTTTTGTCCTACTCACACTCTCCTTCATCGTTAGGAAAGGCACATTTTTCTACCCAAGACATAAACTCCAAGAGTGGATACAATGGACAGGTCAGTCACCTGTTAAGAGAAATGGAAGTTAAATGATTCATAACATTTTGATTTAAATCTGCTGTCCTACCATTATCAGGTGTATGGCCATTTAAAGAAAATGAAGTTGGGGCCAGGCACGGTGGCTCATACCTGTGATCCCAGCACTTTGGGAGGTTGAGGCATGCAGATCACATGAGGTGAGGAGTTCAAGACCAGCCTGGCCAATATGTTGAAACGCTGTCTCTACTAAAAATAAAAAAATTAGCCGGGCCTGTGGTGTGCGCCTGTGGTCCCACCTACTCAGAGAGGCTGAGGTGGGACAATTGAGGTGGGACAATTGCTTGAACCTGAGGTGGAGATTGCAGTGAGCTGAGACTGCACAACAGCATTCCACCCTGGGCAACACAGTGAGACTCCATCCCCACCCCCCTACTCCCAAGAACAAAAGAAAAAAAAAGAAAATGAAGTTGGATTCTTTAATTGGGGGACAAAGTTTAGATAATCCACAGGATGGACTTTGAGATGTCTTATGTTTGGGAGATTTTCTTTCAAAAATTTAGTCTCCTAATTGTGTGCTCAGGCTAATTTTTTTTTTTTTTTTTGAGACGGAGTCTTGCTCTGTCGTCGAAGCTGCAGTGCAGTGGCCCTATGTCGGCTCACTGCAAGCTCTGCCTCCCGGGTTCACGCCATTCTCCTGCCCCAGCCTCCCGAGTAGCTGGGACTACAGGCGCCCGCCACCATGCTGGGCTATTTTTTGTATTTTCAGTAGAGACGGAGTTTCACCGTGTTAGCCAGAATGGTCTTGATCTCCTGACCTCGTGATCCGCCCGCCTCGGCCTCCCAAGATGCTGGGATTACAGGCGTGAGCCACCGTGCCTGGCCTTGCTCAGGCTAATTTTTAATGTGAGTATTTATTGAGTAATTTTTAGGAGATGTTGAGACTAAGTTGAAAGAAAACGTAGCCGCTACGCACCATGAACCTAGAGTTTAGAGTTAAGTTGGAATAGTCAACTATGAAGGCTGTTGGGACAGTAGCAATGTTGAAATTCATAAGAGATCATCGTGAACTGGATGTTGACCCAGGATGCCTTAGAAGGTCATGGGTTAGGCCTTGAAAGAATGTACAAGGAGAAATGAATCAAGTGTTATTTTATTTTTAAAATTGTATTTACTTTTGAGACAGGGTGTCACTCTGTTGCCTAGGCTGCAGTACAGTGGCCTGATCACAACACACTACAGCCTTGATCTCCTGGGCTTAAGTGACCCTCCCGCCTCAGCCTCCTATGTAGTTGGGACTACAGGTGCACACTAGTATGACCAGCTAATTTTTAATGTTTTAATATTTAATTTAAAAAAATTTTAAAAAGAGCATTGAAAATGATTTATTTCCAAGAGTCATGATTGCAGACAATGTGTGGTCAGTAAGTGGTTGCAAAGCAAACCATTTTTCTCTGTCTGATTTGGAAGGCAGAAACACAGACAGGAAAGTGAGTTATTTGGCTTCCTCATCCCCGCGAGCATGTCAGTGCTTCTGTCCCCTCCTTCTCGGCCAGTGACTGGGTCTCTGGGCAGATTCTGTTCTTAAAAGGGTGCTGGTCAGCCAGAGATGGCATATATGCAAAAGTGGCTTTTGAAAAAATTCAGTGTCAGGCTGGGTGTGGTGGCTCATGCCTGTAATCCCTGCACTCTGGAAGGTCGAGGCAGGTGAATCACTTGAGGTAAGGAGTTCGAGACCAGCCTTGCCAACAAAATGAAACCCCATCTCTACTAAAATTCTAAAAAATCAGCTGGGGATGGTGGCATGTGCCTGTAGTCCCAGCTATTCAGGAGGCTGAGGCAGGAGAATCGCTTGAATACAGGAGGTAGAGGTTGCAGTGAGCCGAGGTGGAGCCACTGCATTACAGCCTGGGCTGTAATGTAATCCTTAGATATTATGAATAATATCACAGGCTGTACACCCACTGTGATACGAGAAGTAATATCTCTCTTAGATATTATGAATAACATTATAGGGTGTACACACACTGTGACATTAGGAGTAATAGCTCCCTGAGATATTACAAATAATATCATAGGACGTATCCCCACTGTAAAATTAGAAGTAATATCTCCCTTAGATATTATGAATAATATCACAGGGTGTACACCCACTGTGATATTAGGAGTGATATCTCCCTTAAATATTACGTGTATTATCACAGGGTGTATAACTACTGTAATATTAGGAATAATATCCTCCTTAGATATTACAAATAATATCAAAGGGTGTACATACATTGTATAAACTCACTGTGATACTAGGAGTAATATTTCCGTTAGACAATACAAATGAAATCACAGGGTGGACACCTACTATGATGTTAGAAGTAATATCTCCTTTAGCTATTACAAATAACCTACTGTGATATTAGGAGTAACATCTCCCTTAGGTAAGAGAATGTACACTGCCATGCAATATTGGTTGTAATATTTAGGGAAAGAGAAGATGATGTTAATCCCCATATCGCAAAAGGTGTACACCCCCCTGAGATATTGTTTGTAATATGCAGGGGAAGAGGATGATGTTACTCCCCGTAAATAACCTGCGATATTGACCATAATATCAAGGGAGGGAGAGGATGATGTGACTCTCGATATTGCAGGGGGTGTTGCAATATTGTCGGTAATAACCAGGAGGGGAGAGGATGATGTTACTCTTTATATCTCAAGGAATATACACAGCTCTGTGATATTGTTTGTAATATCCGGGGGATGATGTTACTCCCCATATCGCTGTGGGTGTACACAGCCCTGCGATATGTTTGTAATATCCACAAGGGGAGGAGATGATGTTACTCCCCATATCGCTGGGTGTGTACACTCCTCTGCAATGTTGTTGTAATATTCAAGTGGAGAGAAAATGATACTACTCCACATATCGCAGGGGATGTACACACCCCTGTAATATTGTTTGTAATATTCAGAGGGGGAGAGGATGATATTACTCCCCATATCAAAGGGGGAGTAATATTGCGATATTGTTTGTAATATCAAGGGGGGAGATAATATTACTCCTAATATTGTAAACACCCTTTGCGTACATTTTCTGTGATATTGTTCGTGATATCCAGAGTGACAGAGGATGATATTACTCCCAATATCGCAAGGGGTGTAAACCACCCTGTGATATTGTTAATAATATCCAGGGGTGGAGAGTATGATATTACTCCCAATATCGCAGGGAGTGTTCACCCCTCTTGTGATATCATTTGAAATATCTGGTGGGGGGCGGACAATGATATTACTTCCAATATCGCAGGGGGCGTACACGCACCTGTGATATTGTTGCTAATATCTCAGGGGGGAGAGAATGATATTACTCCCAATATTGCAGGGGATGTACACCCTTCTGTGATATTGTTCATAATATCCAGGTGAGTAGAGAATGGTGTTACCCCCAGTATCGCAGGGGATGTACACCCCCTGTGACATTGTTCATAATATCCAAGGGGGTAGAGGATAATATTATTCCCTATATAGCAGGGGGTGTACATTCCCCTGTGATATTGTTTTTAATATCCAGGGGGAAGAGGATGGATATTACTCCCAATATTGCAGGGGGTGTACACTCCATGTGATATTGTTTGTAATATCCAGAAGGGAAGAGGATATTACTCCCAATATTGCAGATGGTGTCCATTCCTCTGTGATATTGTTTTTAATATTCAGGGGAGAAGAAGATGATATTCCTCTTTTATTATTATTATTATTATACTTTAAGTTCTAGGGTACATGTGCACAACATGAAGATTTGTTACATAGGTATACATGTGCTATGTTGGTTTGTTGCACCCATTAACTCATCATTTACATTAGGTATTTCTCCTAATGCTATCCCTCCCCCATTCCCCCATGTGTGTGATGTTCCCTGCCCTGTGTCCAAGTGATCTCTTTGTTCAGTTCCCACCTATGAGTGAGAACATGCAATGTTTGGTTTTCTGTCCTTGTAATAGTTTGCTCAGAATGATGGTTTCCAGCTGCATCCATGTCCCTGCAGAGGACATGAACTCATCCTTTTTTATGGCTGCATAGTATTCCATGGTGTATATGTGCCACATTTTCTTAATCCAGTCTATCATTGATGGACATTTGGGTTGGTTCCAAGTATTTGCTATTGTGAATAGTGCCACAATAAACATACGTGTGCATGTGTCTTTGTAGCAGCATGATTTATAATCCTTTGGGTATATACCCAGTAATGGGATTGCTGGGTCAAATGGTATTTCTAGTTTTAGATCCTTGAGGAATCACCACACTGTCTTCCACAATGGTTGAACTGGTTTACAGTCCCACCAACAGTGTAAAAGCATTCCTATTTCTCCACATCCTCTCCAGCACCTGTTGTTTCCTGACTTTTTAATGATTGCCTTTCTAACTGGAGTGAGATGGTATCTCATTGTAGTTTTGATTTGCATTTCTCTGATGGCCAGTGATGATGAGCATTTTTTCATGTGTCTTTTGGCTGCATAAATGTCTTCTTTTGAGAAATGTCTGTTCATATCCTTCACCCGCTTGTTGATGGGGTTGTTTTTTTCTTGTAAATTTGTTTAAGTTATTTGTAGATTCTGGATACTAGACCTTTGTCAGATGGGTAGATTGCGAAAATTTTCTCCCATTCTGTAGGTTGCCTGTTCACTCTGATGGTAGTTTCTTTTGCTGTGCAGAAGCTCTTTGGTTTAATTAGATCCCATTTGTCAATTTTGGCTTTTGTTGCCATTGCTTTTGGTATTTTAGACTTGAAGATCTTGCCCGTGCCTATGTCCTGAATGGTATTGCCTAGGTTTTCTTCTAGGGTTTTTATGGTTTTACATCTAATATTTAAGTCTTTAATCCATCTTGAATTAATTTTTGTATAAGGTGTAAGGAAGGGATTCATTTTCAGCTTTCTACATATGGCTAGCCAGTTTTCCCAGCACCATTTATTAAAGAGGAAATCGTTTCCCCATTTCTTGTTTTTGTCAGGTTTATCAAAGATCGGATGGTTGTAGATGTGTGGTGTTATTCTGAGGCCTCTGTTCTGTTCCATTGGCTTATATATCTGTTTTGGTACCAGTACCATGCTGTTTTGGTTACTGTAGTCTTGTAGTACTGTTTGAAGTCAGGTAGTTTGGTGCCTCCAGCTTCGTTCTTTTGGCTTAGGATTGTCTTGGCAATTCAGGCTCTTGCTTCCATATGAACTTTAAAGTAGTTTTTTCCAATTCTGTGAAGAAAGTCAGTGGTAGCTTGATGGGGATGGCATTGAATCTATAAATTATCTTGGGCAGTGTGGCCATTTTCATGATGTTGATTCTTCCTATCCATGAGCATGGAATGTTCTTCCATTTGTTTGTTTCATTGAGTAGTGGTTTGTAGTTCTCCTTGAAGAGGTCTTTCACATCCCTTGTAAGTTGTATTCCTAGGTATTTTATTCTCTTTGTAGCAATTGTGAATGGGAGTTCACTCATGATTTGGCTCTCTGTTTGTCTGTTATTGGTGTATATGAATGCTTTTGATTTTTTGCACATTGATTTTGTATCTTGAAACTTTGCTGAAGTTGCTTATCAGCTTAAGGAGATTTTGGGCAGAGACGATGGGGTTTTCTAAATACACAATCATGTCATCTGCAAAGAGGGACAATCCAACTTCCTCTTTTCCTATTTTAATACCCTTTATTTCTTTCTCTTGCCTGATTGCCCTGGCCAGAACTTCCAACACTATGTTGAATAGGAGTGGTGAGAGAGGGCATCCCTGTCTTGTGCCAGTTTTCAAAGGGAATGCTTCCAGTTTTTCCCCATTCAGTATGTTATTCGCTGTGGGTTTTTCATAAACAGCTCTTATTATTATGAGATACGTTCCATCAATACCTAGTTTATTGAGAGTTTTTAGCATGAAGGGTTGTTGAATTTTGTCAAAGGCCTTTTCTGCATCTATTGAGATAATCATGTGTTTTTTGTCGTTGGTTCTGTTTATGTGATGGATTATGTTCATTGATTTGCATATGTTGAACCAGCTTTGCATCCCAGGAATGAAGCCGACTTGATCGTGGTGGATAAGCTTTTTGATGTGCTGCTGGATTCAGTTTGCCAGTATTTTATTGAGGATTTTCACATCAATGTTCATCACGGATATTGGCCTAAAATTCTCTTTTTTTGTTGTGTCTCTGCCAGGCTTTGGTATCAGGATGATGCTGGCCTCATAAAAATGAGCTAGGGAGGATTCCCTCTTTTTCTGTTGATTGGAATAGTTTCAGAAGGAATGATACCAGTTCCTCTTTGTACCTCTGGTAGAATTCGGCTGTGAATCTGTCTAGTCCTGGACTTTTTTGGTTGGTAGGCTATTAATTATTACCTCAATTTCAGAGCCTGTTATTGGTCTATTCAGAGATTCAACTTCTTCCTGGTTTAGTCTTGGGAGGGTGTATGTGTCCAGGAATTTATCCATTTCTTCTAGATTTTCTAGTTCATTTGCATAGAGGTGTTTACAGCATTCTCTGATGGTAGTTTGTATTTCTGTGGGATTGGTGGTGATATCCCCTTTATCATTTATTATTGCATCTATTTGATTCTTCTCTCTTTTCTTCTTTTTTAGTCTTGCTAGCAGTCTATCAATTTTGTTGATCTTTTCAAAAAAGATCATTGATATTTTGATTCATTGATATTTTGGATTCATTGATATTTTGAAGGGTTTTTTGTGTCTCTATCTCATTCAGTTCTGCTGTGATCTTAGTTATTTCTTGCCTTCTGCTAGCTTTTGAATTTGTTTGCCCTTGCTTCTCTAGTTCTTTTAATTGTGATGTTAGGGTGTCGATTTTAGATCTTTCCTGCTTTCTCTTGTGGGGATTTAGTGCTATAAATTTCCGTCAACACACTGCTTTAAACGTGTCCCAGAGATTCTGGTACGTTGTGTCTTTGTTCTCACTGGTTTCAAAGAACATCTTTATTTCTGCCTTCATTTCGTTATGTACCCAGTAGTCATTCAGGAGCAGGTTGTTCAGTTTCCATGTAGTTGTGCGATTTTGAGTGAGTTGCTTAATCCTGAGTTCTAATTTGATTGCACTGTGGTCTGAGAGACAATTTGTTGTGATTTCTGTTCTTTTACATTTGCTGAGGAGTTCTTTACTTCCAACTGTGTGGTCAATTTTAGAATAAGTGTGATGTGGTGCTGAGAAGAATGTATATTCTGTTGATTTTTGGTGGAGAGTTCTGTAGATGTCTATTAGGTTTGCTTGGTGCAGAGCTGAGTTCAAGTCCTATATATTCTTGTTAACTTTTTGTCTCATTGATCTGTCTAATATTGACAGTGGGGTGTTAAAGTCTCCCATTATTATTGTGTGGGAGTCTAAGTCTCTTTGTAGGTCTCTAAGGACTTGCTTTATGAATCTGGGTGCTCCTGTGTTGGGTGCATATATATTTAGGATAGTTAGCTCTTCTTGTTGAATTGATCCCTTTACCATTATGTAATGGCCTTCTTTGTCTCTTTTGATCTTTGTTGGTTTAAAGTCTGTTTTATCAGGGATTAGGATGTCAACCCCTGCTTTTTTTTTTTTTTTGCTTTCCATTTGCTTGGTGGATCTCCCTCCATCCCTTTATTTTGAGCCTATGTGCATCCCTGCGCATGAGATGGGTCTCCTGAATATAGCACACTGATGGGTCTTGACTCTTTATCCAATTTGCCAGTTTGTGTCTTTTAATTGGGGCATTTAGCCCATTTACATTTAAGGTTAATATTGTTATGTGTGAATTTGATCCTGTCATTATGATGTTAGCTGGTTATTTTGCTTGGTTCATGCAGTTTCTTCCTAGCCTCGATGGTCTTTACAATTTGGCCTGTTTTTGCAGTGGCTGTTACCTGTTGTTCTTTTCCATGTTTAGTGCTTCCTTCAGGAGCTCTTGTAAGGCAGGCCTGGTGTGACCAAATCTGTCAGCATTTGCTTGTCTGTAAAGTATTTTATTTCTCCTTCACTTATGAAGCTTAGTTTGGCTGGATATGAAATTCTGGGTTGAAAATTCTTTTCTTTAAGAATGTTGAATATTGGCCCCCATTCTGTTCTGGCTTGTAGAGTTTCTGCTGAGAGATCTGCTGTTAGTCTTATGGGCTTCCCTTTGTGGGTAACCCATACCTTTCTCTCTGGCTGCCCTTAACATTTTTTCCTTCATTTCAACTTTGGCGAATCTGACAGTTTTGTGTCTTGTGGTTGCATTTCTTGAGGAGTATCTTTGTGGTGTTCTCTGTGTTTCCTGAATTTGAATGTTGGCCTTTCTTCATAGGTTGGGGAAGTTCTTCTGGATAATATCCTGCAGAGTGTTTTCCAACTTGGTTCCATTCTCCCTGTCACTTTCAAGTACACCAATCAAGTGTAGATTTGATCTTTTCATATAGTCCCATATTTCTTGGAGGCTTTGTTCATTTCTTTTTACTCTTTTTTCCCTAAACTTCTCTTCTCACTTTATTTCATTAATTTGGTCTTCATTCACTGATACCCTGAGCAGCTCATACTCCAGGCATTTATTTAGTATAGAATTAACAACAGAAGCTTTGAGTAAACACACTTGTGGATAATTAACATGGTTAAGAGAGAAGTTTTACGAATGTTTAAAGCTCAGGTACCAAGGTCTAAAGTAAATACCGTCGGGGGCAGTTTCCCTAGTCTACCTCCCCGCCAGAGGGCCATCTGGCTCAAAGGTTAGTTAATGGAGGTAGGGTAAACAGACTTACCTGGGGAAGCCTCTGTTGTCCCTAGTATTTACCCTATGACCTAATGCTCTAAGATGAGATCCAGCTGCCTTCAGCCTGTTCAATTAGTACAAGTTAGGTAACCTTTCAACCTTCCAAAAGGTTTGTGACTCTTCCCTGTAACTTTCTCTAATATTTCCCTTTAATATTTCTGCCACCATCCTGAGTGAATCCCAACAGGAGAGGATGATATTACTCCCAGTATTGCAGGGGGTGTCCACCTCCCATGTGATATTGTTCCTAATATTCAAGGGGGGAGTGGATAATATTACTGTCAGTATTGCAGGGGGTATACGCTTTCCAGCGATATTGTTTGTACTATCCAGAGGAGGGGGAAATGATGTTTCTCCCCTTATCACAGAAGGTGTAGACTCCTCTGTGATATTGTTCTTAATATTCAGGAGGAGTGAGGATGTTATTGCTCCACTTATCAGAGGGGGTGTACACTTCTCTGTGATATTATCATAATATCCAGGAAGGGATATGATACCCAGGGGGTTAGTGGATAATATTATTCCCTATATTGCTGCAGGTGTAGAACCCCCTGTGATATTGTTCATAACATCCCGGGAGAAAGAGGATAATATTACTCTCAATATCCCAGGGAGTGTACCCCCTCCTGTGATATTGTTTGTAACATCCGGGGGGGAAGAGGATGATATCACTGCAAATATTGCAGGGGATGTACACCCCCTGTGTTATAGTTTGTAATATCCAGAAGGGGAGAGGATGATATTTCTCCCAATATTGCAGGGGGTGTACACCCTTCTGTGATATTGTTCATAATATCCAGGGGGAAACAGGATGATATTACTCCGAATATGGCAGAAGGTGTACATCCCCTTGTGATATTGCTCACAGTATCTGGGGGGCAGAGGATGATATCAATCCCAATATCGTAAGCACCCTGTGTGTACACCCCCCTGGGATATTGTTTGTACTATCCATGGGGTTAGAGGATGATACTACTCGCAAAATCTCAGAGGGTGTACATCCTTCTGAGGAGAGGATGATATTACCCCCAATATTTCAGGAGATTTACATCCTTCTGTGATATTGTTCCTAATATACAGGGGCAAAAAGGATATTACTCCCAACATCGCAGGGCGTATACACACTTCCTGTGATATTGTTCCCAATAGTTGGGGGTGGGGACAGGATGATACTACTCCAAATATCGCAGAGGGTGTCCACTACGTCTCGTGATATTGTTTTTAATATCAAGTGGGGGCAGAGAACAATATTACTCCCAATATCGCAGAGGGTGTACACCCCCACTGGAATATTGTTTCTAATATCCAGGGGCTGAGAGGGTGATATTATTTCCAATATCACAGAAAGTGTACACCCCCCTTGTGATATTTTTCCTAATATTAAGAGAGGGAGAGGTTATTACTTTCAATATCACAGGGTGTGCACAACCTCGTCTGATATTGTTTGTAATATCCAGGAGAGTAGAGGATGAAGTTACTCTCCATATTAGAGAATGTGTACACCCCCCATGTGATATCGTTTCTAATAACCATGAGGGTAGAGGATGATATTCCTTACAATATTGTATGGGGTGTACACCCTCACAGTGATATTGTTTCTAATATCCATGGGGGAAGAGGATGATATTACTTTCAATATTGCAGAAGAGGTAAACAATCCTGTGATATTGTACCTAATATTCAGAGAGAGAGAGGATGATATTACTCCCAATATCACAGCGGGTGTACCCCCTCTCTGTGAAATTATTCTAAATAGCCAGGGTGGAAAAGGATAATATTACTCCCCAAATAGCAGAAGGTGTATACCCTGCCCCCCATGGTTTTGTTCGTAATATCCCGATTGGGAAAGAATGACACTTCTCCCAATATCGCAGAGGATGTACACCCCGCTGTGATAATATTCCTAATTTCCACGGGCAGAGAGGATGATATTACTTTCAATGTCCCAGGGGGTGTACACCTTTTCTGTGATGTTGTTCCTGTTATCCAGGGAGGGAGAGGATGATATTACTACAAATATCGCAGAAGATGTACACCCCTTTTGTGATATTGTTTCCAATATTCATGAGGGAAAATGATAATATTAATCCAAATATCGCAGGGGCTGTACACCGCCCCTGTGATATTGTTTCTAACATCCAGTAGGGGAGAGGATGCTATTACTCCCCATATCGCATGGGGTGTACACCCCTGCTGTGGTATCGTTTCTAATATACAGGGGGGGAAAGGAATTTATTATACCCAATATTGCAGCAGGTGTACACCCTCCTATGACTTCATTTCTGATATCCAGGAAGGGAGAGGAAGATATTACTACCAATATGGCACGGGGTGTACACCCCACCTGTGATATTGTTCCTAATATCCAGGGGGAGAGAGAATAATATTACTATTAATGTTGCAGGGGGTGTACACCCCCTTGTGATATTGTTCACAATATTCAAAAAGGAGAGCCTGATATTACCCCGAAAATCACATGGGGTGTAAACTTCCCCTGTGATATAGTTCCTAATATCCAGGGGGGAGAGGATGATATTATTCCTAATATCACAGGAGGTTTACACCCTGCCCCCATAGTACTGTTTTTAATATCCAGGGAGGGAGAGGATGGCATTACCCCTAATATCGAGGGGATTGTATACCGCTTTTGAGATGTTGTTTCTAATATCCAGAAAGCTAGAGGATGATATTACAAGGGGGTTTATACCCTCCTTGTAATATTGTTCCTAATATTTAGGGAGACAGATGACAATATTATTCCCGGTATCGCAGGGGTGTACCCCCCCCATGATATTCTTCCTAATATCCAGGTGGGGAGAGGATGATATTACTCTCAATATTGCAGGGTGTACATGCCCTTGTGATATTGTTCTTAATATCCAGGGGGGAAGAGGATGATATTACACCCAATATCTCAGGGGGTGTACACCCCCTCTATAATATTTTTTCTAATATTCAAAGGGGAGAGGATGAAATGATTCCCAAAATCACAAGAGGTGTATACCCCCTTTGTGATATTGTTCCTAATATCCAAGGGGTGAGAGGGTGATATTAATTCCAATATTGCAGAAAGTGTACACCGCCCTTGTGATGTTTTTCCTAATATTCAAAGAGGGAGAGGATGATACTACTTTCAATATTGCAGGGGTTGTACGACTCCCTGTGATATTGTTTGTAATAGCCGGGAGGGAAGAAAATGAAATTACTCTTAATATTGAAGAAGGTATACACGCCCCCATGATATTGTTTCTAATAACCATGAGGTAAGAGGATGATATTCTTTCCAATATCGCATGGGTTGTACACTCTCCCAGTGATATTGTTCCAATATCCAATGGAAGGAGGATGACATTACTCCCTCCCAATATCGCAGTAAATGTACGTTTCCCCTGTGATATTGTCTCTAATATCCAGGGGAGTACAGTATGATATTACTCCCAATATCACAGAGGGTGTACACATCCTCTGTGATATTGTTCCTAATATCCAGTAAGGGAGAGGATGTTATTACTCCCAGTATCGCAGGTGTACATCCCCACTGTTGTATTGTTTTTGGTATTCAGGGAGGAAAGAATGATATTACTCCCAATATAGCAGGGGGTGTCCACCTCCCCTGTGACATTGTTCCTAAAATTTACAAAAGGAGAGGATATTACTCCCAATATGGCAGGGGTGTATACCCTCCTTGTGATACTGTTCGTTATATTTAAAATGGGAGATGACAATATTACTCCCAATATCACAGGGACTATACACTCCCCTTTGTGATATTGTTCATAATATCCAGGTGGAGAGGGGATGCTATTAATCCCAATATCGCAAAGGTGTACACCCCCTTTGATATTGTTAATATCTGGGGGGCGGGAGAGGATAATATTACTCCCAACATCGGGAGTATACACCCAGTGATATTTCTTCTAATATCAAGGTGGGGAGGGGATGATATTAATACTAATATAGAAAGAGGTGTACACCCCTCTGTGATATTGGTCCTAATATCCAGGGGAGGAGAGGATGATATTACTCCCAGTATCGCAGAGGGTGTACGCCTCTTTTGTGATTATTTTTTATTATCTAGGGAAGTGAGAGGATAATATTACTCCCAATATCGCAGGTGCTGTACACCCTCCTCTCATATTGTTCATAATTTCAAAAGGGGGATATGATATTACTCCCAATACTGTAAACACGCTGTGTAAACACCCCCCTTATCGGGGTGGAGGGGGAGGTGATATTACACCCCATATGGTGGGAGGTGGACACCCCCTGTCATATGGCTCATAGTACCCAGAGAGGGAGAGGGTGGTGATATTATGCCCCATATGGCTGAGGGTGGACACACCCCCGTCATATGGCTCGTAATATTCAGGGAGTGAGGAGGGGTGACATTGTGTCCGGAATTGGTTCCTTCCGGTGGGTTCTTGGTCTCGCTGACTTCAAGAATGAAGCCGCGGGCCCTCGCGGTGAGTGTTACAGTTCTTAAAGATGGTGTGTCTGGAGGTTGTTCCTTCAGATGTTCAGATGTGTCCGGGGTTTCTTCCTTCTGGTGAGTTCGTGGTCTTGCGGGCATCAGGAGTGAAGTCACAGACCTTTGCCGTGATTGTTACAGCTCTTAAAGGTGGTGCATCCTGAGTTGTTCCTTCCTCCAGGTGGGTTCGTGGTCTTGCTGGCTTCAGGAGTGAAGCTGCAGACCTTCGCAGTGAGTGTTACAGCTCTTAAAGGTGGTGCGTCCTGAGTTGTTCATTCCTCCTGGTGGGTCTGTGGTCTCGCTGGCTTCGGGAGTGAAGCTGCAGACCCTCCCCGGTGTGGCCTAGGGAAATGAGAGAACCTTGTATAGAAATCTACTAAGGATAGTTTTGAGGTCAGATTGACGTGAGTTTGAGTGTTCTTTCTGTTGCTAACTAGCTGTGTGACCTCCGAAAAGTTACTTAACTTCTCTGAGCCTCTATTTTGTCATCTGTAAAATAGATAATTATAGTACCTACTTCACTTGGTTGTGATAAAGATTAAGGAGTTAATTTCCTTGAAATCTAGCATAGTGCTTGGCAAAGTGTAAGGCTATTTTTATGTTAAGTCATATTAACTGATTTCGCAGCATAGAAGCTGGCATTTTTGTGATTAAGATATGAAATTCTGAAGCAATACAGCAGAGATTGGTTTAAGGTCATAATATAGGTGACAAATTCCCTGCCTTCCACCATTTCTGAGTAGTCTTTCTACTGTGAAGGGGTTTTCACTTGTCAGTGTGGAAACACAATGGCCTGGGACCTCAATGGGAGGCCCCATCAAGCCCTGAGACATGGTATTGTGGGGGAGTAGGAGTTCTGAATCCCATCCATTGTGTTCAGCTGAGCTGCAAACAGGAAATATTGTGGTCAATCTTGTAGAATTAAAACCAGGGATCCTTATTAATATGGATATTCAAGATGTTGAAGTCATAGCCCTGGGGGAGGAACTGGGAACACTCATAATCCCTTTGAAAGCATTTGTTGTGTACAATTTATTTGTGGTTATAGCAGATGGTATCTAGAGGATGCTGAAAATGGGAACCTCAGGATTCACTCCTATTACCTGGTCTCCTAATTTTTGCCACCTGGCCTCTCTTCATTGAGTTCCCTGTGCTAGAGTCATACCTGCTCCGTAATGGTTTGACCAGGTCAGTCTTAGTGACAGCAAAAACCGCAATTGTTGTTTGTGGCACTCTGCCTAACAGTGCACTCATCAGAGTTGATTTCCTCCCAGAAACAGAACACAGGACTATTTGGTTCTTCTGGCCTAAGGCTTAAAAAGTTCTGAGCGTGGGGCCAGGACCTTTGGCTCTGATTTGGATCATCTCCCTTATGGGAATCTTTCTGAAATAGGACTGGTTTTTTGAAGTTCTTTGGACTTCCTGTCCATAGCAATTTTTTTCTTGTTTATTACTCATTCATTGATAAATAATCAAAACCTACATCCAAAGCACCCTAGAAAAATGAGGCTCTCTAGTCCCTACAATCAAGGGGTGAAAATCTAATTGCAGAGATGAAACAAGCTGATTTGTGTATCTGTGCTGGATATGTGGGGACTAACTCTGTCAGTTAACAAAGTGAAGGATGCATGTCATTCTAAGGTTTCAGTGGTCTAGAATCTAAAGATCTTGTGGAGATGTTACCATTAGAGGATCTTGACTGCGAGTTGTCCAGGTTCTTAGTGTTTTGAACAAAGAATTGGACAAAACACCCAGCAAAGCAAAGGAAGAAGGAAGCAATGAAAGAAGAAAGCAGGGACTTATTCAAAATGAAAGTACACTCCACAGTGTGGGAGCAGGCCTGAGCAGTGGCTCAAGGGCCAAGATACAGGATCTTCTCGGCTTCGAACACCCTCTACAGGTTTCCCATTGGCCCCTTGGTGGTCACCTCATGTAAATGAAGTGGTGGCCCGCAATCGGTCTGATTGGTTGTGCAAAGCAACCAATGAGAGGCTGAATTAAATTTACAAAGGTCACACTCTTGTGCAAACATCTGATTGGCTGCAAAAAGCAACCAATCACAGGCTAAGGTGAAGTTACAAAGCTGCACTTCTATGCAAACGAAGAGTCGGCCTGCCATCAGTCTGATTGATTGTGGACAGCCAATTTCCCATTTGCTGTGGAGCAAAGGTGGGGGTTTGCAAAGGGAGTAGCCTCTGGTCCTTTTGTTACGTAGGCATGGAAAGTAAGGGTTTTCCTTTCAATTTGGTTCTAGGAAGTCTGCGTGAAATGGCCTTAGGTTCCCTGCCTCCAGATCCTATTCTCCTGCCTCAGAGAAACCTGATTTGCCATCTTGCTGAGTGAAACTGAGTAATGTAACATTGATGATAATGATAACATCTGGGTTCTCTGTTGTTTACCCAGTGCACATCTCAGATATTCTACGTATAATCTTTAATCTTCACAACAAAATTATTATTATTATTTCCTTTTCACAGATGAGGAAAACATCTCAGAGAAGTTGAGCAATTTGCCCAAGGCCACACAACAAAAAGTGGCAAAGCCAGGGTCAGTGATTCATGAAATGTGCTGCTTCCTATTTGTGTTATGTTAGGCATGATGCACACCCAATGGAGATTCCATTTCATTTTCTGTAAGATGAAATCAAAAGGTAACTGGTTTGTCATAAGTATTAAAAGAATTAATATATCTGCCCAAGTGCAGTGGCTGACACCTGTAATCTCAGCACTTTGGGAGGCTGAGGCAGGAGGACCGCTTGAGCCAAGTTCAGCCTTGGAAACGTGGCAAGACCTTGTCTCTACTGAAAATGAAAAACATTAGCCAGGTGTGGTGACATGTGCCTGTAGTCTCAGCTACTTGGGTGGCTTAGGCGGGAGGATCACCTGAACCCAAGAGGTTGAGGCTACAGTAAGCTGTGATCATACTACTGCACTCCAGCCAGAGCAACAGAGTGAGACCTTGTCTTAAAATACATACATACATACATACATACATACATACATACATACATACATGTAACAGGGCTTGGAAAACTGTAGAGGACTATCAACAGGTAGCTTAATATTATAAAGAATATTTACAGATAGTTCCTTGAGTTCATTTTGGGCTGTTTCATGCCAAAGAAAACCTGTGTTCTTTATGTTAGAATGTGTTGATGATGCATTTCACTGTATCATTAGCAATTTCTGGTATATTTGCCACCAGGACAGCTGGGCCATTCATCTGAAAAGCATTTATTGAGCTCCTTTACGTATGGAGCAAAATGTCAAGCTGGGTGCTGGCACCTGATGGGGCACATGCAGTCATGACTCCTCTTCCTGAAACTTGTGGCTCCATGGGGGAATTAGCAGTAGATATATGAACATACAAAAAAATACATGATTGCAAATCTTCATGAGTTCTCTGAGGGAAAAATGCCATTATGAGAAAAAACTAGTGGGGGTGGTATAGTTGAAATGGACCAAGAAGTAATTTTTGGGTAAGTGCTAGATAAACTGAAACTTGAAGGATAAATAGGAGTAAACTTGGGGTGGTTCAGACAGAAAAACACTCCCAGCATAAGGAAGAGCAAATTGCAAGGGCCAGGGTAAGGAAATAATAATACTTAATCATAGTAATTATAAAAGTTAACATTTAGTGAACTCTTATTATATGCCAGATACTATATTAAGTGCTTTACCAGTATTATGTCATTTAATCCTCAAACACTTTCTGGGGTAAATGTTATGTTTTTTTAGAAACAGGGTCTTATTCTGTCACCCAGGCTAGAGTGCTATGGTACAATCATAGCTCACTGCAGCCTCAAAGTCCTGGGCTCGAGTGATCTTTCCATCTCAGCACCCCAAGTAGCCAGGAATACAGGTGCACACCACCATGCCCAGTTAATTTTTAAAATTAAATATTTTGCAGAGATAGGGTTTCACTATGTTGCCCAGGCTGGTCTCAAAACTCTTGGCCTCAAGCAATTATCCCACCTCTGCCTCCCAAAGTGCTGGAATTACAGGTGTGGGCCACTATGCCTGGGCCAAAATACTATTTTTATTCCTATTCTACAAATGAGTAAAACTGAAGCTGGAAAGATTAAGCAATTTATCTAAGGTCATATAGTGTGTAAGTATTGGAATAGGGGTTCAAATTCATGCAGAATGATCAAAAAACTTTACTTTCTAAACCATAGTCTTGGTTCAGTTTAACTGAGTCTGTCAGTTCATCTGTTAGAGTTCAATTGCAGAAATAGAAGCCATTTTAGCTAGTTTCAGGAAGAAGAGATTTATCAGGTACTCAGTGGTTTACTAAGCCATTGCAAGAGCAGGAGGGGAAACCCTAAAGCTGAGAGTGTAGGCAGAGCTTCCAGAAAATCTGCTGTTAGCATTTCCTGGAACCATACTGTTTCTTCTGTGATTGGGAAAGCTGCTGATACTGCAGCAAACCACCAGATCTGGAAGCCAATGACTGCAGTTCCACACTGATTCTGGTCAACAAAATGTACGCATCATCCTGTCTCTCTCTTTCCCCTACTAAACTCAGGCCCAAAGCTAAGTCTCAGACAGGTGCTTATAACTGGCAGAATTAAATCACATGCTGGTCTCTAGCTGCAAGGAGGATTGGGGGAAATGTGGTTCTTAGCTTTCCTGCAGTGCACCCCGTGAAGCCAGAGCGCAGGGAGCTACAGGGAAGTTAGAGAGGCAGATAGAACCACATCATGAAAGGCTGTAGTGGTAAGGAATTGATATTCCATGTGGAATACAAGGATGAGCAGAGGACTAATGTAGTCAGATGGTTTTTAAAGATAACCTGGCTGATGTGTGGAAATGTATCAGAAGGGACAGGAATGGGTGCAAGGAGACCATTTACAAGATATAAGACGGAAAGAAGTTGACAGATTTTAAAATATGTTTTGGATATTAAATCAACACGATATGAAGTTGAGTTAGATGTAGAGAGTAGGAAAAGAAGGGCGTGATTCAGGCTTCAGGCTTGAGAAACTGGGGAGAGGCCGTAGCATCTGAGGAAAGGCTGGGGAGTGGCTTGGTTGGGTGAACATTGGGGGAAGACTTGGAAAATTAAGAGTTCTGTTATGGACATCTAAAGTTTGAGATATCTCTCAGATATAGTTGTGGAAATGTTAAATGGGCAGTTGTAGATTGTTCTGGAGCCCAGAGGATCAGGACTGGAGATAGAACTTTTCAGGCATTGGCATATTTATTTAAAATTATGGGATTAGATGGAATTCTCTATGCACAGGGTAGTGTAAGAAAAGGAGTAGGCATAGGACTGAGTCCTGAGCCACTCCAACAGTTTGGGTGGAAGAGGTGGGGCCAGCAATTGAGAGTGACAAAGAATCTGAGAGATGCAAAGAAAAAAAAGAAGAGAGTATGGAAAAGATTATGTGCTTGACCAAACTTTAATCTGGCTCCTGAACCTTTGTTTGAACCCATCTCTGTAATTATAAAGTCCAATTTTAGCAAAACCCCTTCCATGCCAGTTTATTAAGAACCCCTCCACCGTGTCCTCCCTATCTGATCACCTTGATATCTATCTAATCCTCCTATCCTCCACCATCCCCCAAGTGATGTCTGATCACCTTCCTTTGTCTTTAGCAAGATTCCTATTAGTTAGATATAGCCAGAGTCCCCCTTTCCCCAATGCTCCCTGTTAGTAATTTTCCATCCAGAGACCCTCACCCTGCTCCTTGGCTGTGAATTCCCAGTTACCTATGTTGTGTTTGGAATTGAGCCCAACTCTACACCGAGATTCCTTTCCCCCTATTGCAATAGTCCTGAGTAAAAGCTGTTTTTACTGCTTCAACTACTATCCAGCTCTGGTTTTTCTTTGACAAGTGCAAGGAAGTGAAGAGAGTGTTTCATAAAGAAGAAGGTTGTTTTTTGAGAAAATAATTGTTCATTGGATTTGACAAAATGGAGGTCTCTGGTGCCTTTTGGTGATTTGCAGAGGACCGAAGAGTGAATCAGAGGAGAGGAAGTGCAGAAAATGTTTGCAGACAACATATTGTGAGAGTACTGTCTGAGAAAGAGAACAGATGATGAGGCTGTGCACTTACAGGACTGTGGGGTCAAATGGGGGGTGGTTTGCATGTGTTTTGAGCTGGGAGATACTGGAGCATATGCAATGCTGATGGGGAGCAGAGAAGATTCTGCTGGATGGGGAACAAGAAACTGAAGGAATGAGCTTTCTGTAGGGAGAGAGGGAATAGTATCTTGGCCCAAAGCATGAAGTGTCCTTTGATTCTCTTAACAGGAAGGAAGTAACAAGAGGTAGCTATGGACACAGATGAGCTGGGAATTTGGTGGTGAAAGGATGCTGGAAGGCTTGGCTTCTCCCACTGAAGCATGAGGCAAGGCTGGGGTATCAGTAAGTTTCAGTAGAGTTTCCTGGTCCATCTGTCTGAAGAGTCAGAGCTTTGGGGCTGGTACAGTCTCAATAGCTGCTTGTAGCTTTCTGGCCAGAATAACACACAGCTCTTTGTTTGATATTTGGGTAACTTATGGATCACTCTGGTGCCTGGCCCTAAAATGATTCTATTATGATATGAGTTATCCTTTCCATGTCTAGAAACCAAAATTACCCAGCAAAACCCCATACTAATGCAATTTAGGTTTCTCTTCACAATCACACACAGTTATCATATATTGTGTACACCATGACTGCTGCATACTCCCATTTTAATGGGAGAGGTAGAAATATAAACATAAAAATAGAATATGCAAGGTGAGAAAGTGAGAAGTCCCGGGGGATGGGGGAGTCAATGTAAGGTGTCTACAGAACAAGGAGGAAACCTAACCCATGTATTTCCAAGCATATTTTGGCCTCTAGTTTCTAAGTTCTTCCCAGAATCCCCAGCCACATTTGTCATGGTATCTTTCTTATTTCCTGGTGGGGAAACTCCTCCTCTAAGAGTGGTGGAGATACTCACTAATGAGAAATATGAGATATTAGCAGCAGAAGGCAAGCATTAGAAAGAATCTCCTGATAGTGGATCCTAATAATGACAGACTATATCTCAAAGAGGAGAATAAAAAATCACATCCCCTGAGGCATTTAAAACCAAACATAGCAAATAGCTAGACTATATAGGGTGTGTGCACTTTGCCCTGCCCCCAGACAAGATGTTCAAATGACTGTTTCCAATTGGAAGTTTCCAATTGGATTTCCAACTATGATTTAGCTGAAAGGCCCATGTGAGTTGTGATTAGATATGAAATAGGACACATGGTTTACTTTATAATCCACTGAAGCCCTGATAAAGGCCAAATGTTTTGGAGGCTGTTTTAAGTTCTGGCAAAGGTCACGAGGCTGGAACAGCCAGGCAGCTCAGGCGAACTTTGTTAAAATATCAGTTCTTATTTCCCTCTCTGGAGTAGAAGAAAGTGTGGGACAAAGAACTGGAGGAGCTTAGGTAATTATGTTTTGTTTATTTTCTCCATTCTCTTTCTTTGTTTCATTCGTCAGTCTTTCTTAGAAACCACTTCCGCTATTATATTAGCAGTTTGCTTGCTAACTTATCAATTGATGTTAGGAAGACATCTCTTCCTAATGCTATCTCATTCCAGTGAGTTTGACCTTTTTTTCTCCCTCCTCTTTCCTATAACATTTGGCTTTTTACTTCTCTGCCCCTTTCAGAAGATTTGTCATTGTTTTCTATGTGGATTTAAAAAAATGCTTAGGTTTTTTTTTTTATTTTGTTTTTTAGTGTTTTCTTCCTATTTCTTTTCTTTTTTTATTATACTTTAAGTTCTGGGATACATGCGCAGAACATGCAGGTTTGTTACATAGGTATACACATGCCATGGTGGTTTGCTGCACCCATCAACCCATCATCTACATTAGGTATTTTTCCTAATGCTATTCTTCCCCTAGCCCTTCACCCCCTGCAGGCCCTGTTGTGTGATGTTTCCCTCCCTGTGTCCAAGTGTTCTCATTGTTGAATTCCCACCTGTGAGTGAGAACATGCGGTGTTTGGTTTTCTGTCCTTGTGATATTTTGCTGAGAATCATGGTTTCCAGCTTCATCCATGTCCCCTACAAAGGACATGAACTCATCCTTTTTTATGGCTGCATAGTATTCCATGATGTATATGTGCCACATTTTCTTAATCCAGTCTACCATTGATGGACATTTGGGTTGGTTCCAAGTCTTTGCTATTGTGAATAGTGCCACAATAAACATGTATGTGCATGTGTCTTTATAGCAGCATGATTTATAATCCTTTGGGTATATACCCAGTAATGGGATGGCTGGGTCCAATGGTGATTCTGGTTCTAGATCCTTGAGGAATCGCCACACTGTCTTCCACAATGGTTGAACTAATTTACACTCCCACTAACGGTGTAAAAGCGTTCCTATTTCTCCACATCCTCTCCAGCATCTGTTGTTTCCTGACTTTTTAATGATTGCCATTCTAACTGGTGTAAGATGGTATCTCATTGTGGTTTTGATTTGAATTTCTCTAATGGCCATTGATGATGAGCTTTTTTTCGTGTTTGTTGGCCACATAAATGTCTTCTTTTGAGAAGTGTCTGTTCATGTCCTTCTCCCACTTTTTGATGGGGTTGTTTGTTTTTTTTCTTGTAAATTTGTTTAAGTTCCTTGTAGATTCTGAATATTAGCCGTTTGTCAGATGGATAGATTGCAACAATTTTCTCCCATTCTGTAGGTTGCCTGTTCACTCTGATGATAGTTTCTTTTGCCGGTGCAGAAGCTCTTTAGTTTAATTAGATCCAATTTGTTAATTTTGGCTTTTGTTGCCATTGCTTTTGGTGTTTTAGCCATGAAGTCTTTGCCCATATCTATGTCCTGAATGATACTGCCTAGGTTTTCTTCTAGGATTTTTATGGTTTTAGGTCTTGCGTTTAAGTCTTTAATCCATCTTGAGTTGATTTTTGTATAAGGTGTAAGGAAGGGGTCCAGTTTCAGTTTTCTGCATATGGCTATCCAGTTTTCCCAACACCATTTATTAAATAGGGAATCCTTTCCCCATTGCTTGTTTTTGTCAGGTTTGTCAAAGATCAGATGGTCATAGATATGTGGCGTTATTTCTGAGGCCTCATTTCTGTTCCAGTGGTCTGTATCTCTGTTTTGGTACCAGTACCATGTTGTTTTGGTTACCGTAGACTTGTAATGTAGTTTGAAGTCAGGTAGTGTGATGCCTCCAGCCTTGTTCTTTTTGCTTAGGATTGTCTTGGCTATCTGGGCTCTTTGTTGGTTCCATATGAAATTTAAAGTAGTTTTTGCTAATTCTGTGAAGAAAGTCAATGGTAGCTTGATGGGGATAGCATTGTATCTATAAATTACTTTGGGCAGTATGGCCAATTTCACGATATTGATTCTTCCTATCCATGAGCATGGAATGTTTTTCCATTTGTTTGTGTCCTCTCTTACTTCCTTGAGCAGTGGTTTGTAGTTCTCCTTGTAGAGGTCCTTTGCATCCCTTGTAAGTTGGATTCCTAGATATTTTATTCTCTTAGTAGCAATTGTGAGTGGGAATTCACTCATGATTTGGCTCTCTGTTTGTTATTGGTGTATATGAATGCTTGTGATTTTTGCATATTGATTTTGTATCCTGATGCTTTGCTGAAGTTGCTTATCAGCTTAAGGAGATTTTGGGCTGAGATGATGGGGTTTTCTAAATATACAATCATGTCATCTGTAAACAGAGACAATTTGACTTCTTCTCTTCTTATTTGAATACCTTTATTTCTTTCTCGCATGATTTCCCTGGCCAGAACTTCCAATACTATGTTGAACAGGAATGGTGAAAGAGGACACCTTTTTCTTGTGCCTGTTTTCAAAGGGAGTGTGCTTCCAGGTTTTGCCCATTCAGTCTGATATTGGCTGTGAATTTGCATAAATAGCCCTTATTATTTGAGATATGTCCCATAAATACCTAATTTATTAAGAGTTTTTAGCATGAAGGGGTGTTGAATTTTATCCAAGGCCTTTTCTGCATCTATTGAGATAATGATGTGTTTTTTGTCATTGGTTCTCTTTATGTGATGTATTACATTTATTGATTTGTGTATGTTGAACCAGCCTTGCATCCAGGGATAAAGCCGACTTGATCGTGGTGGATAAGCTTTTTGATGTGCTGCTGGATTCAGTTTGCCAGTATTTTATTGAGGATTTTCGCATCGATGTTCATCAGGGATATTGGCCTGAAATTTTCTTTTTTTTTGTTGTGTCTCTTCCAGGTTTTGGTATCAGGATGATGCTGGCCTCATAAAATTAGTTAGGGAGGAGTCCCTCTTTTTCTATTGATTGGAATGGTTTCAGAAGGAGTGGTACCAGCTCCTCTTTGTACCTCTGGTAGAATTTGGCTATGAATTGTGAATCCATCTGGTCCTGGACTTTTTATGGTTGGTAGGCTATTAATTACTGCCTCAATTTCAGAACTTGTTACTGGTCTATTCAGGGATTCAACTTCTTCCTGGTTTAGTCTTGGGAGGGTGTATGTGTCCAGGAAATCCATTTCTCCTAGATTTTCTAGTTTATTTGTATAGGGGTGTTTATAGTATTCTCTGATGGTAGTTTGTATTTCTGTGCAATCACTGGTGATATCCCCCATATCACTTTTTATTTTGTCTATTTGATCTTCTCTCTTTTCTTCTTTATTAGTCTGGCTAGTGGTCTAATTATTTTGTTATTCTTTTCAAAAAACCAGCTCCCAGATCATTGATTTTTTTTTAAGGGTTTTTCATGTCTCTATCTCCTTCAGTTCTGCTCTCATCTTAGTTATTTCTTGTCGTCTGCCAGCTTTTGAATTTGTTTTCTCTTGCTTCTCTAGTTCTTTTAATTGTGACATTAGGTTGTCAATTTTAGATCTTTTCCACTTTCTCCTGTAGGCATTTAGTGGTATAAATTTCCCTTTAAACACTGCTTTAGCTGTGTCCCAGAGATTCTGGTACATTGTATCTTTGTTCTCATTGATTTCAAGGCACTTATTTGTTTCTGCCTTAATTTCGTTATTTTTCCAGTAGTCATTCAGGACCATGTTGTTCAATTTCCACGTAGTTGTACAGTTTTGAGTGAGTTTCTTAATCCTGAGTTCTAATTTGATTGCACTGCAGTCTGAGAGACTGTTTGTTATGATTTCTGTTCTTCTGCATTTGCTGAGGAGTGTTTTACGTCCAATAACGTGGTCAGTTTTAGAATAAATGTGACGCAATGCTGAGAAGAAGTATGTTCTGTTGATTTGGGGTGGAGAATTCTGTAGATGTCTATTAGGTCCGCTTGGTCCAGAGTTGAGTTCAAGTCCTGAATATCCTTGTTAATCTTCTGTCTCGTTGATCTGTGTAATATTGACAGTGGAGTGTTAAAACTCCCACTATTATTGTGTAGGAGTCTAAGTCTCTTTGTAGGTCTCTAAGAACTTGCTTTACGAATCTGGATGCTTCTGTATTGGGTGCATATATATTTAGGATAGTTAGCTCTTCTTGTTGCATTGATCCCCTTACCATTATGTAATGTCTCTTTTGATCTTTGTTGGTTGAAAGTCTGTTTTATCAGAGACTAGGATTGCAACCCCTGTTTCTTTTTTCCTTTCTATTTGCTTGGTAAATATTCCTCCATCCCTTTATTTTGAGCCTATGTGTGTCTTTGCATGTGAGATGGGTCTCCTGAATACAGCACACTGATGGGTCTTGACTCTTTATCCAGTTTGCCAGTCTGTGTCTTTTAATTGGGGCATTTCATCCGTTTACATTTAAGGTTAGTATTGTTATGTGTGAATTTGATCCTGTCATGATTCTAGCTGGTTATTTTGCCCATTATTTGATGCAGTTTCTTCATAGTGTCAATGATTTACAATTTGGTATGTTTTTGCAGTGGCTGGTACTGGTTGTTCCTTTCAATGTTTAGTGCTTCCTTCAGGAACTCTTGTAAGGCAAGCCTGGTGGTTACAACATCCCTCAGCCTTTGCTTGTCTGTAAAGGATTTTATTTCTCCTTTGCTTATGAAGCTTAGTTTGGCTGGCTATGAAATTCTGGGTTGAAAATTCTTTTCTTTAAGAATGTTGAATATTGGCCCCCACTCTATTCTGGCTTGTAGGGTTTCTGCAGAGAGATCCACTGTTAGTCTGATGGGCTTCCCTTTGTGGGTAACCTAACCTTTCTCTCTGACTGCCCTTAACATTTTTTCCTTCATTTCAGCCTTGGTGAATCTGACGATTGTGTGTCTTGAGGTTGCTCTTCTCAAGGAGTATGTTTGTGGTATTCTTTGTATTTCCTGAATTTGAATGTTGGCCTGTCTTGCTAGGTTGGGGAAGTTCTTTTGGATAATATCCTGCAGAGTGTTTTCCAACTTGGTTCCATTCTCCCTGTCACTTTCATGTACACCAATCAAACGTAGGTTTGGTCTTTTCACCAGTCCCATATTTCTTGGAGGCTTTCTTCATTCCTTTTAATTCTTTTTTCTCTATTCTTGTCTTCATTCTTTTTTTCATTAAGTTGATCTTCAATCTCTGATATCCTTTCTTCCGCTTGATCAATTCAGCTATTGATACTTGTATATGCTTCACGAAGTTCTCGTGCTGTGTTTTTCAGCTCCATTGGGTCATTTATGTTCTTCTCTAAACTGGTTATTCTAGTTAGCAATTCTTCTAACCTTTTTTCAAGGTTCTTAGCTTCCTTGCATTGGGTTAGAACATGCTCCTTTAGCTTGTGGAGTTTGTTGTTACCCACTTTCTGAAGCCTACTTCTGTCAGTTTGTCAAACTCATTCTCCATCCAGTTTTGTTCCCTTGCTAGCAAGGAGTTGTGATCCTTTGGAGGAGAAGAGGCGTTCTGGTTTTTGGAATTTTCAGCCTTTTTGTGCTGGTTTTTCCTCATCTTCACGGATTCATCTACCTTTGGTCTTTGATGTTGGTGACCTTTGGATGCGGTTTTGGTGTGGACATCCTTTTTGTTGATGTTGATGCTATTCCTTTCTGTTTGTTAGTTTTCCTTCTAACAGTCAGGCCCCTCTGCTGCAGGTCTGCTGGAGTTTGCTGCAGGTCCACTCCAGACCCTGTTTGCCTGGGTATCACCAGCAGAGGCTGCAGAACAGCAAAGATTGCTGTTTCTTCCTCTGGAAGCTTTGTCCCAGAAGGGCACCCGACAGATGCCAGCCAGAGCTCTCCTGTATGAGGTGTCTGTCAACCCCTGCTGGGAGGTGTCTCCCTGTCAGGAGGCTTGGGGGTCAGGGACCCCCTTGAGGAGGCAGTCTGTCCCTTAGCAGAGTTTGAGCACTGTGCTGGGAGATCCGCTGCTCTCTTCAGAGCCAGTAGACAGAAACGTTTATGTCTGCTGAAGCTGTGCCCACAGCTGCTCCTTCCCCCAAGTGTTCTGTCTCAGGGAGATGGGAGTTTATAAGCCCCAGACTGGGGCTGCTGCGTTGGAGATGCCCTGCCCTGAGAGGAGGAATCTAGAGAGGCACTCTGGCTACAGTGGCTTTGCGGAGCTGTGATGGGCACCCCCAAGTTCCACCTTCCTGGCGGGTTTGTTTACACCGTGAGGGGAAAACCAGCAACTCAAGCTTCAATAATGGCGGATGTCCCTCCCCATACCAAGCTCGAGCATCCCAGGTCAACTTCAGACTGCTGTGCTGGCAGCAAGAATTTCAGGCCAGTGGATCTTAGCTTGCTGGGCTCCCTGGGGGTGGAATCCATTGAGCTAGACAACTTGGCTCCCTGGCTTCAGCCCCCTTTCCAGGGGAGTGAATGGTTCAATCTTGCTGGCATTCCATGCACCACTGGGGTATGAAAAAAAACTGCAGCTAGCTCAGTGTCTACCCAAACAGCCGCCCAGTTTTGTGCTTGAAACCCAGGGCCCTGGTGGCGTAGGCACCCGAGGGAATCTCCTGGTCTGCAGGTTGCAAAGACCATGGGAAAAGCATAGTATCTGGGCTGGAGTGCAGTGTTGCTCATGGCACAGGGAAGCCAGTCCCTCATGGCTTCCCTTGGCTAGGGGAGGGCGTTCCCTTGGCTAGGGGAGGGAGTTCCCTGACCCCCTGCGTTTCCCGGGTGAGGCCATGCCCCACCCTGCTTTGGCTTACCCTCTGTGGGCTGCACCAACTCTCTAACCAGTCCCAATGAGATGAGCTGGGGACCTCAGTTGGAAATGCAGAAATCACCTGCTTTGTGCATTGATCTCACTGGGAGCTGCAGACCGGAGCTATTCCTATTCAGCCGTCTTGCCAGCCACCCTCTTCCTCTTTCCTAAATTGTTGTGACATCTCTCTGGATTTCCTGTTTTTGGACATCTCTGACATCTCTCTGGATTTCTTACTTTTGCATTTTTCCCTTTTACTATTCACTTTGAGTATGTTTCTTTGAGCTGAAATTCCCAGAAGCTGGAATAGAGGAAGTTGATTACTTTCTTACTTTTTTTTTTAAGTGTACCATTTTGTTCTCCTTTTAAATTGTTTCAATAGGTCCAACTTTTTTTCAAATGCCTTCTTCTAATCTTGAACATTTCTCTGAAGAGTATAGAAGCCCCCTTTGACCATCAACTAAATTTTTCAATTAACGCAAAGAACCAAGGGGCTTTGACTATCAACATGTTATCAGTTTGTGCAGATATTCTCTTCTTTGAACCAAAGAATATTCTGAGATCCCCTGAAGTTAATCAGGACGTTAACTTGTGACAAAGCCATAACCTTTCATTTGCCTCTTTGGCAGGCATGGGGACTACCAGGCCTCTCTGAACTTCAAGTTGGGGGAATCAAATAAAAAGAAGAATGTGTAATATTATTAAATATGTAATAACAAGCAGAAAATAATCTCCCAGGATTTGCTTGCTCTGCAGGTCTGAAGTTCTTTGTAGGAGATCAAAGTTGCTTCTTTAGGCCCTGGATCTGGAAGCTAAGTAGAAAACTTAAGCTTTCTAGTGAGAAGACTATAGTGGGCTACGATGAGGCACACCCCTCCTGCCTATCCTCCCCTCTAGAAGAGTTGCAGGGGCAAATAGTTGGAGACAGTGGTTCCTTTCTGTACACCATAGTGATTGATGCTTCCTTCTTTGATGACTCCATTTGGTTGTGGCTCCTTTTTTCCCAGTATCCCCTTTACTTGGCCCTTTAATGGCAATGACCTGGACAACATAGATGTGGAGGGTATGTGGACTCATTTGCCATCTTTGCATTGACTTCAGTGGCTGAGTTGCAAAGAGAGAGGAAAGGTAAGGTGGCAGTAAGAGGTACCTTTTCATTAAGGCTAAGCTAAGTACATCTCTTCAGCCTCTTGGGATGGAAGGAGATTTGACGGGGTAGGTGGAAACTATTTATTAAAAGAGTTAGGGTTATTGGGATTTCTCCTTGTGCTTCTGAGCTCAAGGCCTCACAACTTCTAAGGTTTCAGTTCCATTTTGGGAATATGTGAAGTATTCTGGAGGCTGAGTGGGTACCTTTTGGCCCTTTGATGACTGCGTAGCCCCTTGTACTCCACCCCAAAGTTGTGTAATGTTCAAGACAATGAAGGGGCAGAGGAAGGAATGATTGGTCCAGGTCTTGGGGCTTGGTCTTTATTGGATTTTCTAATTGTTTAAATATCTGAATGATCATAAGGGCCGATGTTCATCTGTGGGTGTATATATTTATTTATAATGCAGTAGTATAATACATTAAAATAAATAATAATAAAATAAATGGGATAATCTTCACAGATAAAATGAAGGAATTCAGGATGGTGGCAAGTGTGCCATGTCACTGTCAACTCCCTTCCCTAACCTGGTCCCTAAACCTAGTCACCTTCTGGGAGCCAAAGCCAGCTCTTGAGAGCTAAAATCAAACCCTTGTTTTGTCTGAGCCTGAGTTATTGAAATTCCCTTAAAATTTTTGCTCCAAACACAGCAGAGACAGAAGATACCACTCCGTTTAGAAAAAACAAATAGATTTGAAAATAGTTATTGCTAGTTAGGAGAAATAGAGACCAACCTCTTCAGAAGATGTGATAATGTAAGAACTAATTTTCCCTAATTGCATTTCTTTGAGAGATTTTTCTGGAAGCAGGGAATAATGGAGAATTTTCTGGCTCACCAGAGAAGCACACTCCCCAAGACAGACCCTGGGGCTATGGTGAACATGGCCTGAGAGACTGGTGTTCCTGGTCTAGGCTGTTGAACCCTGGCTGGGGACATAGGCTCTTTGGTAGCAGGGAAAAGGGTTGCCTCAAACGTTGTTTTGGGTTTTCTGATTCTGTGAAATGCTTATTCATGCTTAGAGCATTCAGACTCTTAGGTCTTTCTTGAAAGCTGCAGAATGTGGTCCCTAGCCCTCTCCCTCACTCACAGAAGTGGCGAGCCATGTCATCACAAGGATTTGTATATTTGGGCTCTGCTGGGTCCTTGAGTTGCTCCTTGAATGCACTTTTCTTTCTTGCATTAACTCTGTGCACAAGCCCTAGTGTCTTCCTTAGGTGTTGCCAATGACGAAACTGTCTTTTATGAGTTTCAATAACCCTTTTGCCTGCAGAGGCAACTCTAATATCTAAAAGTGGACATTGTCTAGGTTTGGGCTATGGATCTTCCTGTCCATGTTCCCTTTTCTGTGGATGAAGCCTCTGGAACAAATGCCTCATCCTATTTTTAGAGTTAGTCTTTAAAAAAAAAAAGTTTATTTTTAATTTTGTGGGTACATATTAGATATATATACATATTTATAGGGTATATGAGATATTTTGACACAGGCATACAATGTGTAATAATCACATCAGGATAAATGGGATATCTATCACCTCTTATAAAAAGCATTTTTTTATGTTACAAACAATCTAATTGCACTGTTTTAGTTATTTTAAAATTTATAATTAAATTATTATTGACTGTAGTCACCCTGTTGTGCTATCAAATCCTAATCTTATTCATTCTTTTTTAAATTTAATTTTATTATTATTATACTTTAAGTTTTAGGGTACATGTGCGCAATGTGCAGGTTAGTTACATATGTATACATGTGCCATGCTGGTGTGCTGCACCCATTAACTCGTCATTTAGCATTAGGTATATTTCCTAAAGCTATCCCTCCCCCTCCCCACACCCCACAGTCCCCAGAGTGTGATGTTCCCCTTCTTGTGTCCATGTGTTCCCATTGTTCAATTCCCACCTATGAGTGAGAATATGCGGTGTTTGGTTTTTTGTTCTTGCGATAGTTTACTGAGAATGATGATTTCCAATTTCATCCATGTCCCTACAAAGGACATGAACTCATCATTTTTTATGGCTGCATAGTATTCCATGGTGTATATGTGCCACACTTTCTTAATCCAATCTATCATTGTTGGACATTTGGGTTGGTTCCAAGTGTTTGCTACTGTGAATAGTGCCGCGATAAACGTACGTGTTCATGTGTCTTTATAGCAGCATGATTTATAGTCCTTTGGGTATATACCCAGTAATGGGATGGCTGAGTCAAATGGTATTTCTAGTTCTAGATCCCCGAGGAATTGCCACACTGACTTCCACAAGGGTTGAACTAGTTTACAGTCCCACCAACAGTGTAAAAGTGTTCCTATTTCTCCACATCCTCTCCAGCACCTGTTGTTTCCTGACTTTTTAATGATTGCCATTCTAACTGGTGTGGGATGTTATCTCATTGTGGTTTTGATTTGCATTTCTCTGATGGCCAGTGATGGTGAGCATTTTTTCATGTGTCTTTTGGCTGCATAAATGTCTTCTTTTGAGAAGTGTCTGTTCATATCCTTCACCCACTTTTTGATGGGGTTGTTTGTTTTTTTCTTGTCAATTTGTTTGAGTTCATTGTAGATTCTGGATATTAGCCCTTTGTCAGATGAGTAGGTTGCGAAAATTTTCTCCCATTTTGTAGGTTGCCTATTCACTCTGATGGTAGTTTCTTTTGCTGTGCAGAAGTTCTTTAGTTTAATTAGATCCCATTTGTCAATTTTTGCTTTTGTTGCCATTGCTTTTGGTGTTTTAGACATGAAGTCCTTGCCCATGCCTACATCCTGAATGGTAATGCCTAGGTTTTCTTCTAGGGTTTTTATGGTTTTAGGTCTAACGTTTAAGTCTTTAATCCATCTTGAATTGATTTTTGTATAAGGAGTAAGGAAGGGATCCAGTTTCAGCTTTCTACATACGGCTAGCTAGTTTTCCCAGCACCATTTATTAAATAGGGAATCCTTTCCCCATTGCTTGTTTTTCTCAGGTTTGTCGAAGATCAGATAGTTGTATATATGCGGCGTTATTTCTGAGGGCTCTGTTCTGTTCCATTGATCTATATCTCTGTTTTGGTACCAGTACCATGCTGTTTTGGTTATGTATACTGTAACTATACTGTAGCCTTGTAGTATAGTTTGAAGTCAGGTAGTGTGACGCCTCCAGCTTTGTTCTTTTGGCTTAGGATTGACTTGGCGATGCGGGCTCTTTTTTGGTTGCATATGAACTTGAAAGTAGTTTTTTCCAGTTCTGTGAAGAAAGTCATTGGTAGCTTGATGGGGATGGCATTGAATCTATAAATTACCTTGGGCAGTATGGCCATTTTCACGATATTGATTCTTCCTACCCATGAGCATGGAATGTTCTTCCATTTGTTTGTATCCTCTTTTATTTCATTGAGCACTGGTTTGTAGTTCTCCTTGAAGAGGTCCTTCATGTCCCTTGTAAGTTGGATTCCTAGGTATTTTATTCTCTTTGTAGCAATTGTGAATGGGAGTTCACTCATGATTTGGCTCTCTGTTTGTCTGTTATTGGTGTATAAGAATCCTTGTGATTTTTGTACATTGATTTTGTATCCTGAGACTTTGCTGAAGTTGCTTATCAGCTTAAGGAGATTTTGGGCTGAGACAATGGGGTTCTCTAGATATACAATCATGTCATCTGCAAACAGGGACAATTTGACTTCCTCTTTTCCTAATTGAATACCCTTGATTTCCTTCTCCTGCCTAATTGCCCTGGCCAGAACTTCCAACACTATGTTGAATAGGAGTGGTGAGAGAGGGCATCCCTGTCTTGTGCCAGTTTTCAAAGGGAATGCTTCCAGTTTTTGCCCATTCAGTATGATATTGGCTGTGGGTTTGTCATGGATAGCTCTTATTATTTTGAGATACGTCCCATCAATACCTAATTTATTGAGAGTTTTTAGCATGAAGGGTTGTTGAATTTTGTCAAAGGCCTTTTCTGCATCTATTGAGATAATCATGTGGTTTTTGTCTTTGGTTCTGTTTATATGCTGGATTACATTTATTGGTTTGCATATATTGAACCAGCCTTGCATCCCAGGGATGAAGCCCACTTGATCATGGTGGATAAGCTTTTTGATGTGCTGCTGGATTCGGTTTGCCAGTATTTTATTGAGGATTTTTGCATGAATGTTCATCAAGGATATTGGTCTAAAATTCTCTTTTCTTGCTGTGTCTCTGCCCGGCTTTGGTATCAGGATGATGCTGGCCTCATAAAATGAGTTAGGGAGAGTTCCCTCTTTTTCTATTGATTGGAATAGTTTCAGAAGGAATGGTACCAGCTCCTCCTTGTACCTCTGGTAGAATTCGACTGTGAATCCATCTGGTCCTGGACTCTTTTTGGTTGGTAAGCTATTGATTATTGCCACAATTTCAGATCCTGTTGTTGGTCTATTCAGAGATTCAACTTCTTCCTGGTTTAGTATTGGGAGGGTGTATGTGTCCAGGAATTTATCCATTTCTTCTAGATTTTCTAGTTTATTTGCATAGAGGTGTTTGTAGTATTCTCTGATGGTAGTTTGTATTTCTGTGGGATCAGTGGTGATATCCCCTTTATCATTTTTTATTGCGTCTATTTGATTCTTCTCTCTTTTCTTCTTTATTAGTCTTGCTAGCAGTCTATCAGTTTTGTTGATCCTTCCAAAAAACCAGCTCCTGGATTCATTAATTTTTTGAAGAGTTTTTTGTGTCTCTATTTCCTTCAGTTCTGCTCTGATTTTAGTTATTTCTTGCCTTCTGCTAGCTTTTGAATGTGTTTGCTCTTGCCTTCCTAGTTCTTTTAATTGTGATGTTAGGGTGTCAATTTTGGATCTTTCTTGCTTTCTCTTGTGGGCATTTAGTGCTATAAATTTCTCTCTACACACTGCTTTGAATGTGTCCCAGAGATTCTGGTATGTTGTGTCTTTGTTCTCGTTGGTTCCAAAGAACATCTTTATGTCTGCCTTCATTTCATTATGTACCCAGTAATCATTCAGGAGCAGATTGTTCATTTTCCATGTAGTTGAGCAGTTTTGAGTGAGTTTGTTAATCTTGAGTTCTAGTTTGATTGCACTGTGGTCTGAGAGACAGTTTGTTATAATTTCTGATCTTTTACATTTGCTGAGGAGAGCTTTGCTTCCAACTGTGTGGTCAATTTTGGAATAGGTGTGGTGTGGTGCTGAAAAAAATGTATATTCTGTTGATATGGGATGGAGAGTTCTGTAGATGTCTATTAGGTCAGCTTGGTGCAGAGCTGAGTTCAATTCCTGGGTATCCTTGTTAACTTTCTGTCTCATTGATCTGTCTAATGTTGACAGTGGGGTGTTAAAGTCTCCCATTATTATTGTGTGGGAGTCTAAGACTCTTTGTAGGTCACTAAGGACTTGCTTTATGAATCTGGGTGCTCCTATATTGGGTGCATATATATTTAGGATAGTTAGCTCTTCTTGTTGAATTGATCCCTTTACCATTATGTAATGGCCTTCTTTGTGTCTTTTGATCTTTGTTGGTTTAAAGTCTGTTTTATCAGAGACTAGGATTGCAATCCCTGCCTTTTTTTTTTTTCCATTTGCTTGGTAGATCTTCCTCCATCCTTTTATTTTGAACCTGTGTGTGTCTCTGCACGTAAGATGGGTTTCCTGAATACAGCACACTGATGGGTCTTGAGTCTTTATCCAATTTGCCAGTCTGTGTCTTTTAATTGGAGCACTTAACCCATTTACATTTAAGGTTAATATTGTTATGTGTGAATTTGATCCTGTCATTATGATGTTAGCTGGTTATTTTGCTCGTTAGTTGATGCAGTTTCTTCCTAGGCTCGATGGTCTTTACAATTTGGCATGTTTTTGCAGTGGATGGTACTGGTTGTTCCTTTCCATGTTTAGTGCTTCCTTCAGGAGCTCTTGCAGGGCAGGCCTGGTGGTGACAAAATCTCTCAGCATTTGCTTGTCTGCAAAGTATTTTATTTCTCCTTAACTTATGAAGCTTAGTTTGGCTGGATATGAAATTCTGGCTTGAAAATTCTTTTCTTCAAGAATGTTGAATATTGGCCCCCTCTCTCTTCTGGCTTGTAGTGTTTCTGCCGAGAGATCCACTGTTAGTCTGATGGGCTTCCCTTTGTGGGTGACCCGACCTTTCTCTCTGACTGCCCTTAACATTTTTTCCTTCATTTCAACTTTGGTGAATCTGACAATTATGTGTCTTGGAGTTGCTCTTCTCAAGGAGTATCTTTGTGGCGTTCTCTGTATTTCCTGAATCTGAATGTTGGCCTGCCTTGCTAGATTGGGGAAGTTCTCCTTGATAATATCCTGCAGAGTGTTTTCCAACTTGGTTCCATTCTCCCCGTCACTTTCAGGTACACCAATCAGACATAGATTTGTTCTTTTCACATAGTCCCATATTTCTTGGAGGCTTTGTTCATTTCTTTTTATTCTTTTTTCTCTAAAGTTCCCTTCTTGCTTCATTTCATTCATTTCATCTTCCAGGGCTGATACCCTTTCTTCCATTTGATCGCATCGGCTCCTGAGGCTTCTGCATTCTTCACGTAGTTCTCGAGCCTTGGCTTTCAGCTCCATCAGCTCCTTTAAGCACTTCTCTGTATTGGTTATTCTAGTTATACATTTGTCTAAATTTTTTTCAAAGTTTTCAACTTCTTTGCCTTTGGTTTGAATGTCATCCTGTAGCTTGGAATAGTTTGATCGTCTGAAGCCTTCTTCTCTCAACTCGTCAAAGTCATTCTCTGTCCAGGTTTGTTCCGTTGCTGGTGAGGAACTGCGTTCCTTTGGAGGAGGAGAGGCGCTCTGCTTTTTAGAGTTTCCAGTTTTTCTGCTCTGTTTTTTCCCCATCTTTGTGGTTTTATCTACTTTTGGTCTTTGATGATGGTGATGTAGAGATGGGTTTTTGGTGTGGATGTCCTTTCTGTTTGTTAGTTTTCCTTCTAACAGACAGGACCCTCAGCTTTAGGTCTGTTGGAGTTTGCTAGAGGTCCACTCCAGACCCTGTTTGCCTGGGTACCAGCAGCGGTGGCTGCAGAACAGCGGATTTTCGTGAACCGCGAATGCTGCTGTCTGATTTTTCTTCTGGACGTTTTGTCTCAGAGGAGTACCTGGCCGTGTGAGGTGTCAGTCTGCCCCTGCTGGGGGGTGCCTCCCAGTTAGGCTGCTCAGGGGTCAGGGGTCAGGGACCCACTTGAGGAGGCAGTCTGCCCATTCTCAGATCTCCAGCTGCGTGCTGGGAGAACCACTGCTCTCTTCAAAGCTGTCAGACAGGGACATTTAAGTCTGCAGAGGTTACTGCTGTCTTTTTGTTTGTCTGTGCCCTGCCCCCAGAGGTGGAGCCTACAGAGGCAGGCAGGCCTGCTTGAGCTGTGGTGGGCTCCACCCAGTTCGAGCTTCCTGGCTGCTTTGTTTACCTAAGCAAGCCTGGGCAATGGCGGGCGCCCCTCCCCCAGCCTCGCTGCCGCCTTGCAGTTTGATCTCAGACTGCTGTGCTAGCAATCAGTGAGACTCAGTTGGCGTAGGACCCTCCGAGCCAGGTGTGGGATATAATCTCCTGGTGCGGGATATAATCTCCTGGTGCGCCGTTGTTTAATCCCGTCGGAAAATTGCAGTATTGGGATGGGAGTGACCCGGTTTTCCAGGTGCCATCTGTCACCCCTTTCTTTCACTAGGAAAGGGAACTCCCTGACCCCTTGCGCTTCCCGAGGGAGGCAATGCCACGCCCTGCTTCGGCTCGCTCACGGTGCGCTGCACCCACTGTCCTGCGCCCACTGTCTGGCACTCCCTAGTGAGATGAACCCGGTACCTCAGATGGAAATGCAGAAATCACCCGTCTTCTTCGTCGCTCACGCTGGGAACTGTAGACAGGAGCTGTTCCTATTCGGCCATCTTGGCTCCACTCTTATTCATTCTTTTAAACTATTTTTAATATTCGTTAGTGTCTCCACTTGCCCCCCAACCCCCACTACCCTTCCTAGACTCTGGTAACCTTCATTCTACTCTTTCTCTCCATGAGCTTAATTATTTTAATTTTTAGCTCCCACAAATAAGTGAGAATGTGTAAAGTTTTTCTGGGCCTGGCTTATTTCACTTAACATAATGTCCTCCAGTTCTTTCCATGTTGTTGCAAATGACAATATCTTATTCTTTTTTATGGTTGAATAGTATTCCATTGTTTATAAGTCCCACATTTTCTTAATCCAATCATCTGTTGATGGACTCAGGTTGTTTCCAAATCTTGGCTATTGTGTATAGTGCTACAATAAGCATAGGAGTGCAGGTGCCTCTTGGATATCCTGATTTCTTTTGGGTATATACCTAGCAGTGGGGTTGCTGGATCATATTGTAGCTCTATTTTTAGGTTTTTGAAGAACCTCCAAACTGTTCTCAATAGTGGTTGTACTAACTTACATTCCCACACATAGTGTATAAGGATTCCCTTTTCTCCATGTCCTTGCCAGCATTTGTTATTGCCTGTCTTTTGGATAAAAGCCATTTTAACTGTGCTGAGATGATATCTCCTTCTGGTTTTGATTTGCATTTCTTTGATGATCAGTGATGTTGAGCACCTTTTCATATGCCTGTTTCCTATTTGTATGTCTTCTTTTGAGAAATATCTATTCAGATCTTTTGCCCATTCACAAATCAGATTATTAGATTTTTTGCGATAGAGTTGTTTGAGCTCCTTATATATTCTGCTTATTCATTCCTTGTCAAATGGATAGTTTGCAAATATTTTCTTCCATCCTATGGGTTGTCTCTTCACTTTGTTGATTGTTTCCTTCACCGCGTACTACCTGGTTACCAGTGCTGATCAGGGCTCAAGTGCTCTGGCAGTGGTTTTCCCTTTTGCCCAGGGTGTGTCTAGAAATATTGTCAGGGAGCTAATGCCTGGAATGGGGATGTCACAATTCTTTCCAGTGCCCTATCCAATGTGGCTGAGCTGGTATCCAAGTTGCAAGGCAAAGTTCTCTTTACTCTTCCGTCTCCTGTCCTCGAGTGGAAGGAAGGGGTCTCTTTCAGAGCTGTGAGCTGCACTGCCTAAGGTTGGGGGAAGGATGATGCAAGTTCTCCTTTAGCCACCCTGGCTGGCATCTTCCTAGGTCATATGTCGCCTAAGTCCACTGGCTCTGAGCCCAGCACAACATTGGTACTTGCCTAGACTTCCTTTCAAGTTTATTTAGGAGCCTGGAGCGCTTTACCCCATGGTGGAGAGGCTTGTCATCAGTTGAGTTCTGCCTGGTGTTGGTAGCACTGAGTTCCAAAGCGAAGTCCCATCATCACTGCTTTCTCTTTCCCCCAAGAGCACAGATTCTCAGTGGAGGGGTGGGATTGGCAGTTCAAGACTGTCTTTCCTACCCTCTTTAGTGCCTCTTTTTGTGATACGAAGGTAAAACCAGGTACCACGAGCACTTACCTGATTTTTGGTTCTTATGAAGGTGCTTTTTTGTGTAAATAGTTGTTAAATTTGGTGTTCCTGCAAGGAAGGTGACCAATGGAGGTTTCTACTTGGACATCTTGCTCTGCCTCTCTAGTTAGTCTTTTGTGGAACCTCTGGCAGTCATTGAACATCTTGTGGTTGGAAGTCTTGCGCTAATGCCCTATTCTTCTCTTTTGGGTGAGAACTCTCCAAACCTGCATCACCTTTTTGATGTTCTCCTGCTAAGGATCACATGTTATTCCAAGTGTTCATCACAACAACCTACTTCATTGTGAAGACAATATTGTAATGATAATGAAAATCAAATGTAGAAAGTCATCCATAATCCCTCAATTATAACAGATTTTGAGTTTTAATGCTCCCATCTAGTCCTTATGTATTTGCATTCCTAATGCTTACATTGCTATAATAATTTATATAGGAACAATGTAGTATTCTGCTTTATTTCAAATACATTGTATCATAAGCCTTTAGTTGTATTGCTTTAAACCTTCATAATCATCACTTAGTGGCCGAATTATATTTCATTATGTGGGTGGGGGGGCATATCATAATTTACTTAATCATTGTCATAAGGTTAGGCATTTGTGCTGTTTTCAGTTCTGTTGAGTAATTGATACTTGGATGGGAGCAGATAATACACACTTAGAAGGAAGTGGCCCTATTTATAGATCATAAGTTTTTCTCAGATAAACCTCAATTCTGTTCTTGGCTCAGACACTAGTTTTGTGGTCTTGGGTAAGCTTCTATGTATTTGTTTGTATCTGTCTATCTATCTATCTATCTATCTATCTATCTATCTATCTATCTATCTATCATCTTTTGAGACAGAGTCTCACTCTGTCACTTAGGCTGGAGTGTAGTAGTGCAATCATAGCCCACTCCAGCCTTGAAATCTTGGGCTCAAGTGATGCTCCCACCTTAGACTCTTGTGTAACTGGGATTACAAGCACATGTCACCATACCTGACTAATTTTTTCTTATTTTTTGTAGAGATGGGGTTTCACTATGTTGCCCAGGCTGGTCTCAAACTCCTTGGCTCAAATTATCTTCCTGCCTTGGCCTCCCAAACTGTTGGGATTACAGTAGGCATGAGCCACCTTACCCAGTCACTTATTTTTAAATTATAGAACTTGATTGAGGCCTCATTTACATATAGTAAAATGCACAGATCTTAAATGTATGAGTCAATAAGTTTTTATGTTCCTATATACCAATATGACCATCTACATCCCCCTCCCCTAATTTGAGCCATTATTCTGATTTCTAGCACTATGACTTAATTTTGTATTTAAAAAATTTATAAATGGAATCACTTAATGTGTACTATTTTGTATCTAACGTCTTTTGTTCGATAAAATTGTTTTTGAAATTCACTCATGTTGGGCCAAGCATGGTGGCTCACGCCTGTAATCCCAGCAGTTTGGGAGGCCGAGGCGGGTGGATCACCTGAGGCCAGGAGTTCAAGACCAGCCTAGCCAACATGATGAAACCCCGTATCTACTAAAAATACAAAAATTAGCGGGTTGTGATGCGCACCTGTAGTCCCCGCTGCCTGGGAGGCTGAGGCAGGAGAATTGCTGGAACCTGGGAAGCGGAAGTTGCAGTGACCCGAGATCCGCACCATTGCACTCCAGCCTGAGTGACAGAGCAAGACACCATCTCAAAAAGAAAGAAAATAAAAAAAAAAAAAGAAACTCATCCATGTTGTTTTATATATAAGTTTAGAGGTTTGTTGTATATGGTTATACCAATTTGTTTATTCTTTCTTCTGCTAATGCACATTTGTTTTGTTTCTATGTTGTGGCTATTATGAATAGAGTTGCTATGACTATTTTGCATAAGTCTTTTTTTGCAGATATATGCACTCTGATATAGTTTGAATGTTTGTCCTCTCCAAATCGCATGTTGAATGTAATCCCCAATGTTGAAAGTGGGGCCTGGTGGGAGGTGTTTGGGTGATGAGGGCAGGTACCTCACAAATAGCTTGGTGCTGTCCTTGTGATAGTGAGTGAGTTCTTATGAGATTTGATTGTTTAAAAGTATGTGGCACCTCCTTTCATCTTGTTCCTGCTCTAGCCATGTGAGACGCCTGCTCTAGCCATGTGAGACACCTGCTCCCCTTTCACCATCTTCCATGATTGGAAGCTTCCTGAGGCCCTCACCAGAAACAGATGCTGGCACTGTGCTTTGTGTACAGCCTGCAGAACCATGAGCCAAATAAACCTATTTTCTGTATAAATTACCCAGTCTCAGGTTTTTTTTAAATGGCAAACCAAAAATAGCCTAATACACAATTCTCTTGGTTGTATTATCCAGGAGTGAAATTGCTTTATTTTAAAGAAAGTATAGTTGGTAAAGTTGATAAATATGAACCAATGTTGTATGATCACAGTACTGAATGGGATAAAAAAATGCCAATAATTGACTTGGATAAATTTTTAAATCTCTCTAAGCCTTCATTTCATCAACTCTTAAATAAACCAAAACTATCCTGAAGAGTTGCTGTGAAGATTAAAATATGTAAAGAGTATAAAGTACCTACCATAGAATCTGGGGCAAAATCAGATGTTTATTAAATGGGAGCTATGATGATGAGGATGATGATGATAATGATGGGGACAATGGTGACATAATTTCTTTATCTGTACTGATAGGTAGATTTGTTGAGTTAAAATCCAGAGCTGATCTCTTTCTCTTATCCTTGAAAGATACTCTGAAAACATCCATGAAGTTCTGTGCCTCTTGTACATTTGCTAGACCTGCGGTTCTCAACAGGATCTTAGCATCCCACCCCTGAGATTCTGATTTAATTTCTAAGTATGGGGCCCAAACATCTGTTTGCTTTAAATGTTCCTCTGGTGATGTTAATTACCGTCGGGACTGAAATCCACTGCTTAGCAGACGAATGATTTATGCCTCATCTCCCCAGACTTTGCCGTTTTTCAATTTTCCAAAGTAGCAGATTTGTTGCATAACTTCTTCATTCCTCTCTATGCTGAAAACCTCACTCCAGCCACTCCTGAGACTCCCAGACAGCCTCTGAGATTTATATCTTACTGGTGAGCTCTCTCCTTTCCCTCCCTCTTATTTCTCTTGAGAATCTCAAGTCATGGATTTTAGAGGGTGTGTCTCTCTTCCCCACTTGCAGCTTGGGTTCAGTATGAAGCATCATTCATCTCAAATGTCACCTTATCAATATTTTCTACTTACTTCTCCCTTTGTTTTTACTTTTTCATTTAAAATAAGCACAAATAGGGTAAACTCTTCTAGCCTTTGGCAGGTGGCAGCCTGCATGCTTGGCTGCTCCCACCTTCCAGGTGCAGATTCTCCCGGCAGACTGTGGAAAGCTGTTGTGACTTAAGGAACAGCTGGGTTTTCTTCTATTTCTTTCATTTAAAAAAATTTACTTCATTTTTCCTCTTAATTATCAAAGTAATATCTGAATAATCTGGCAGGAAATTTTGGGAGTCACATAGAAAAGTCCAAAGAACAACAAAAATTATGTTGTACAATTTTCTCTTTATATAGTAATATCCAGTTTCAGCTCCAGCAATTCCTACATGAATGGCCCTGGGTTACTCTTCTTTGAGCCAGTTGCTTCATATGTTCAAGAGGGATGATAGCAAAAACCTAATAGAAAAATTGGCAAATGTTTTTCTATGAGAAAAATATTTTTCTACTAGAGATTTGTTATAAAATAAAAGACATGAGGGGTAACTCACCAAAAAAGATTGAAATGGCCATTAAACACGTACAAAATGCTTAATTTTAATCATATACAAAATGTTTAATGTTACTCATGAGAAAAGTGCAAACTAATGGCAAAAAATTAAAAAGCTTGACAATATACTTTTTCAGGGGGGCAGGAAAAAAACAGGCATGTCCACATATTGCTGGTGAAAGCACAAAATGGTACATCCGTATGGAGTGGAATGTGGCAATGCCTAATCAGACCACAGTGTGTTTACATTTTGGTACAATAATCCCACTTCAAGGAATTTACTCTGAAGATAGATCTCAACAATATAAAAATATATATGCACAAGGTTATTCAATGTAGTATTATTTATAATCTTAAAGTATTAGAAATGACCTAAATCCCCAAATATAGGACATTTTTATTGAATAAGGTATGGAACATCCACATCATGAAAAACTGCAAAAATATCTCCAGGCTGGGTGCAGTGGCTCGTGCCTATAATCCCAGCACTTTGGGAGGTCGAGGCAGGTAGATCACTTGTGCTCAGGAGTTCGAGACCAGCCTCGGCAACATGGCAAGACCATTTCTCTACAAAAAATTTAAAAATTTACTGGGTATGGTGGCATGCACCTGTAGTCCCAGCTACTCAGGAGGCTGAGGTAGGAGAATTACCTGAGTCCAGGAGGCCAAAGATGGAGTGAAACATGATTAAGCCACTACATTCCAGCCTGGTGACAGAGGGAGATTCTTAAAAAATCTCCATAAACAAAGATGAAATAATTTACTGTGAAAAAAGCAAAAGGCATAGGAGTACGTAGAGTATGCTATATTTCCTGTAAGAAACGAAAGTGATAATATACATCTCAGGAAGGATGAATCGGAAACTAATGAGATTGATTATCTGCAGGAGATGGATAGGAACAAGGTAAAAGTGAAGTTTTGACTTTTGGCTTCATGCTCATGTTTTTCACTCTGAAAAAAATTAGATCAACAAGGATGTAGGGGAAAAACCCTAAAATGGAATACAAACAGAAGTAGATCAACCTAACCTTTAAATGAATAACATGACCATACTGAACAGTGAAAAAGAACAAACTCATAGAACTTTGGCTATTGTCCACCAAAAGACAAAGCTGAACTATATCTATTAGGTTTGATTTCCACAATGTATGGGTTAGCTATTCTGAAATTACTTTCTGTGTATGGTAGGACTGAGCAAATGAGTAATTATATTGATTATGCTGGCAAGCAGATTTTCATAGTTTGAGAACAGGGATACAAATAAAAAACAGGAAGGCTGTGAGGAATACTGTAGTGTTTGGTGTTGGATTGTAATTAGAGGTATTAGTAGGAATATCTGTATATCTATATACACACATATGTGTATATATGCTTGTCTACTTATAGGTGTATATATGCTCATTAACAGTATTATAGGTGTATACAGATACATCTATATGTATCTATAGACACACACACATTTCCTAACTGCCTGCTGAAAAGACTTAGAAGCAAACAACAATAACAAACAATGCACTTTTGTTTACAAATATCATGCCCCATTAAAAATAGATAGTGGTGCTAGAATTCATGACTGATTCCAGGGCCAGGGAAGAGAAAAACCAAGATAAGCCTGGAACATATTCTTGGCTAAAAAGTAAAGATGTACTTAAAAAACAATGGGAGTTTGTATTAGGGTTCTTCAGAGAAACAGAACCAATAGGATGAATGGATCAATTAAAAAAAAGACGTGTTATGAAAAAACGGCTCATACAGTAATGAAGGTCTTGGCAAGTCTCAAGATCTACGTGGCAAGCTGGAGACCTGGAAGAGCTGATGGTATAGTTTCCATCTGAGCCTGAGGGGTTGAGAACCAGGAGAATCAACGGTGTTGTTTCAGTCCAAAGGCCAGCAGATTCAAGACCTGGGGAGAAACAATATCTCAGTTAGTCTGAAGGCAGGAAAAATCGACCTCCCAGCTCGAAGGCCACCAGGCAGAGAGAATGCTCTCTTTCGTGAAGGAGAGCTAACTTTTTTTATTCTATTCAGGCCTTAGCTAATTGAATGAGGCCCACCCACATTAAAACGGCAATTTGCTTTACTCAGCCTACTAATTTGAATGTTGATCTCATCCAAAAACATCCTCACAGAGACATTCATAATCATATTTGAACAAATATCTGGGCATCCTGTGGTCCAATTAAGTTGACACATAAAATTAACCATCACAGGACTTATAGAAAAGAAAATAAATAACAACAATACAGGATTATAACTCAATAAAATAAGAATTGTGAGTCCATAGTGACAATAAGTAAATAAATAAAAGAAAAAAGAAATCTCTTTCTTACAGGAGAAATTCAGGAATGATGGAGTTAGAAGATCACTAATTTGTAAACACCATAAAAATGAAGACAAATACAAATTTAGGGGAAATCTACAAAATGCATGGCCCAAGCATTTACAAAAGTTTACTGTCATTAAAAACAGAAGCTGAGGAACTGTTTCAGATTGAAAGAGACTAAAGAGATACAACATCTGAATGCAATGAGTGATCCAAGATTAAATCCTGGATCTCAAAAAAATTTGCTATGATGGACATTATTGAGACAATACAGCATGAAAGTATTATTGTGTAAGTGTAAAATCTCCTGATATTAATTATTATACTGTGATTGTATAACAAAATGCCCTTTTTCTGAGGAAACATACAGTGAAGTATTTAGGGATAAAAGAGCAAGATATACACAACTTGCCCAACTTGTTCAGAAAGTGTGTGTGTATCTAGAAAGAGAAAGACAGACGGAGAAACAGAAAGAAAGATAAAGCAAATATGGCAAATTGTTAATTGGTAAATCCAAGTGAACAGTGTAGAACAGTTCTTTATAGTATTCTTACAAGTTTTCTATAAGTGAGAAGTTATTTCAAAATAGTTTTTAGAGTTATTTTTAAAAACTGAGTGTTTATTTTACAGTGTTGTTACAAAGACTAAATAAAAGAATCCGTAAGAAGGGATTAAAACAGAGCCTGGAATAGAGGAAATAACTCAGGTTTTTAGCTATTAATAATAATATGAATATAATATCAACATATTAATATTTAATCAATATGTTAATTTATATACGTATAATTATATTAATATCAACTATACATCAAAATACTTGATATCAATATTATATTAATATTCAATCAATATATTATATCAATAATAGCATCAATACATTCATATTAAATACATATATGTATAATACATATATAATACATAAATATATATTTATGTATTTTATATATATATATTTTGAGACAGAGTCTCTCTCTGTCATCCTAGCTAGAGTGCAGTGGGGAGATCTCAGCTTTCTGCAACCTCTGCCTCCTAGGTTCAAGAGAATCTAGCCTCCTGAGTGGCTGGGATTACAGGCGTGTGCCACCATACCTGGCTAATTTTTGTATTTTTAGTTGTGATGGGGTTTCACCATGTTGCTCAGGCTGGTCTCAAACTCCTAGCCTCAAATGACCCACTTGCCTCGGCCTCCCAAAGTGCTGGGACTACAGGGGTGAGCCACTGCACCCTGCCTATACTAATATTAATGTAATATTACTATATTACCTATTGAAGTAACTTATTTTTTTAATTACATAATATCATATTATGGCTTGCCTTTTTCACTTAAATTATACCATAAGTCATATGATTTTTCAGACTCTTGGCCTCAAGCAATCCTCCCACCTCAACTTCCCAAAGTGCGGGGATTATAGGTGTGAGCCATCATACCTGGCCTAGTAATTTGAATTTTAAAGAGGTGTGGTAGTTTATTTTTTGTATATATCACAATTTAAAAAATTTTCTAATTTTAGGTGTTTGTTGTTTCTAATTCTATTCTTTTAGGAGTAAATAATACCTGATGATCAAAGTATTATATATAAAATTACTTATATGTTCATAAAATAACTTAAAAGTTATAAATTTTTTTTCCTTTTCCTAATGATGTAGGACAGTGTCCTTTAAGTGATATTGCTAAGCCAAAGGACCAGACATTTAAAACTCTTTAGTTAGCTGCCAAATGGCTTTCCAGAAAGATTTCCCCTCTTTTCTCTTGCACTAGCAGGATATAAATGTGACTGTCTTATATTTCTCTCACCAACATTGCATATCATCAGTTATTTTAATCTTCAGAAAGAGCTGATTTTCAGGGATTTCTGGATGATAGAATTTTGTTAGTTTTAAAAACTTTCTACTTTGTACTATTCTCTATTAAAAAAAGAAAAAAAAAAGAAGAGCTTAGTTGTGGCCAAAGTAATAGAGAACTGAATACGATACAGATTGCATGCTCTTCATTGTCCACAAAGAAAAGCATGCTGCACCCTGGAAAATTAGAAGCCTCCTTGAGTGACTAGACCTCAGATAGCTTTTCCATGAGGATCTCATATGCTGGATAGCTGTTTTTTTGGCATTAGATAGACCTGACTTCTATTCTTAGTTCTTTTCATTTACAGCTCCTAAGCCTGTATTTTCTATGGGCAAAATGATAATAAAAGTGCTTTCCTCACAGTATTGTTGGGAGTTTTAAAGTTTTAAATGAAGTGAAGCATACAAAGTGGTAGCATACTGTATGTCTTATAAATATTAGTTTTAAAAATTCCTGATGTAATTAACAATATTTTTAAAGCTACAATCCTAACAATAAGTGAAACAGTGGGTGTTCTACATATATACACAGTGTCCCTTAATGTAAGTCAAGAGAAAAGTATTGCCAAAGTGTAACCCACAGAAAGCAAATTCTGTGGGAGGTTAAAAGTTGTCCTAGGATTAGAATCCTTGACTCCAGTGACTGTAGCTTAGTAATGAACTGAACCAAAGGTCTGTTTGCCAGATGACCGGATCATAAATGCTTGATTACATTCCTACATTTGCCCAGGAGACCACCAAAGAACAGCCCCCTGCTAGTTAGATTCTGAACTAAGATTTTTTTTAGAGAGGAGAACATTTACTTGGTTTGATTCTAGAAGTAACAAAATCAACAGGTTTTTAGCATATAAAATACCATAAAACAGCATTTAGATAACCTATGAATCAGACATGTTTAAAGAGATGTGGCCATTTCAAGATTCTTTAAATCAGTTTTGGCTTGACTGAAAAGATATCTAACATATCCTACTGCCAAGAGACCACTTAACAGAGCAATTGTCTACTTTCAAGTGGCTCTAAAGGAAATAGAGTTCCCCCAGCTCTAGGTTCTTACTATAAAACCAGATCATTAGTTGTAAAAGTGCTGCTAAATTTAAAGTTTTTTAAGGTTTAAAACAATGGATGTTGAAAAATTAAGGTTTTTTTCCCCCTGTTTATTTCTCCAGGAAACAGTCACCATAAAATGCATTCGCTTGCCTCTTGATAGTAAGCAGATGCTACACTCCCACAAAACAGAGCTCAAGAAACCTTTGCCTAGGGGGCAGAATCTGCCATAAATGTCTCAAGATATTTACTTGGCCAAGATTTATGTTACATTGCAATTAAGCATAATCTTAAAAGAAATCATCCATTTAATTAATATTTATGTATGCTAGTAAATAATTTGAAAACATATGCTATAAATTTCTAATATGGAGTAGAAAGGCAATGTGCCATTGCATGGATGCATAGACATGGAAATAGAGCTTGGTTTAAAGAAAAAGAAATTCTGAACCCTCTTGGATGTTGCCTTTTTTCTAAATTCCCAAGTTAAAAAAAAAACAACAGAAATAAATTCCCAAGTTTCAATTTGTGTAATGGGGGCCATTAATTTACATTGATGATCACTTTTTTTTTTTAAATGTAGAGGTAAACTCAGTGATCCTGAAAATACTCAGGTGAAGGGCCTTTGTTTGCAGCAGTTTATGAAAATAGATGGGGCATTTTATCAGCTATTCTGGGGAAATTGCCTCCCTAACTCTGCAACTGTCCAGGAATGCTTTATTGTGGCAGTAGTCTGGGAGTGTACAAAAGCACAGCAGGCCACATTTTCAAAGCTTGCTTTCTTTTCGAATTCTCTGATGGCCATACGGCCCAACCTGTGACTATGTAGCTGACCTTTTTATAAAGGGAATTTATTATTGTTTTTGCTAAAGCTAAATTGCTGCTGAAATGCGCCGACTTGCTTAGGAGAAAATACAACTTAATGTTGATTTGCCATTCCCGGGTACTCTAAAGGATCTTCATTTAGAATGGAAGGATTTCTCCCCCCTCACTCTCTTGTTTTGGCAAGTATAGCCTTCCATCCTTCTGTTATAAAAACAGTTCCAACACCAAAAGTTGGCAGATTTGTGATCTTTCATTTCAGTCATGGGGGGATGGTTTAGAATTCTCTAGTCAAATTTAAGGAGGTAGTTTCAAAAGAAAAACTATTTCTTCACTCTCCATTCCAGCTCTCAAGCCCAGCTCCTTCTCCCTAATTCCACAGTTTTACTACTAATAACAAAATAACTAATACCATATGATTTTTTCAAATGTAAAAGTTGGAAGTTTGTTTGTGTATGTATGTATGTATATATTTATTTATTTATTTATTTTGAGACAGAGTCTTGCTCTGTTGTCCGGGCTGGAGTGCAGTGGCACGATCTCAGCTCACTGCAACATCCACCTCCCAGATTCAAGAGATTCTCCTGCCTCAGCCTCCCAAAGAGCTGGGATTACAGGCACACACCACCACACCCGGCTAATTTTTTTTTTTTTTTTTTTGTATTTTTAGTAGAGATGGGGTTTCACATGGCATGTCCATATTGGTTCTAATGGATACTTGAACTCCCAACCTCAGGTGATCCATCTGCCTCAGCCTCTCAAAATGCTTAGATTATAGGCGTGAGCCACCACACCTAGTTAAAAGTTGGAAGTTTATACTTCATTTGTTTAAGCTTTATTTGGAGAATTCAAAAAAGCTCCTTCTTAGTAGAAGGCATTGACATATTTTGAAAGTCATTGATTATTCATTAATAAGTATTAACATGCTTTTATATTTAGAAATTTTTGAAGCCTACCTAACAACCATGCTTAAAGGTACTCCTGGCTCTAAGTATCTGGCTCAGTTACTTCAAATTATTGGTATTCTTGTGAATGTAGCTGTAACAGAGTTTGTCTTTGTGATTTGAATCTCTTTAGCCACTCCCAAATTGAAGCTATGATCTTTGTCTCCTTAAAACCAGACCACCTTACTCAGTAAACAATTCAGGTTTTGCATTTTATATGACATTTTAGTTGATTCTATAAATTAGAATTTGGCATGCCATTAATCTCAAGCAGAAATGGAAGTGTCAGACACTACTTAATAATAGGTTTAAGAAATAAATCAAATTGTGGAGGAAAATCCATCAAGTTGTGCAGAGCTTTAGAGAGAACAGAAAATTATCAATAAATCATGAGACAACTATTCAACACCTGGTTTTAGGAAAGTATTGCAAAAAGCTGTCTTTTTTTTTTTTTTTATTTAAAAACTCACTTGGTTCTCGGCCAGGCATGGTGGCTCACGCCTGTAATCCCAGCACTTTGGGAGGCCGAGGCGGGCAGATCACGAGGTCAGGAAATCGAGACCATCCTGGCTAACATGGTGAAACCCCATCTCTATTAAAAATACAAAAATTAGCCGGGCGTGGTGGTGGGCGCCTCTAGTCCCAGCTACTCGGGAGGCTGAGGCAGGAGAGTGGCATCAACCCGGGAGGCAGAGCTTGCAGTGAGCCGAGATCGTGCCACTGCACTCCAGCCTGGGCAACAGAGCAAGACTCCGTCTCAAAAAGAAAAACCAAAAAACCAAAAAACAAAAACCAAACTCACTTGGTTCTCTTAAGGTACTTAACTGCTATCAGTCTGCTAAAGACAGTCTCCAGCCTTTTTATGGAACATGTATTAACTCTTAGTTCTTTCTCAGAAGATATATTTGCTTCTAGTTCCTATTAGACTATGCTTACTTTTAGTCAATGTAAAGACAAGATGGATGCTTTTCTACCCTTCAAGTATAAAGATGCTTCCAGAAAATTAGCTTCTCTTAAGCTCTTTCAGGTTTGGTGAGAGTAAGTTTTAGAGAAAAAAAATGATGTTGACGTTTTTTGAAGAGAACAATACCAGGAGGATAACATTGATTAAGAATTATGGAGTTATAAAATACTGAGATTCAAAGTTAACTTGGAGAATATTTACATAAAATTCTTACGTTCTGCTACATGGAAAGAGCACTAGATAGGGCATCACAGATACCTACATTCCAATCCCAGTCCAGCCTGTTAGCTTTGTGGCCACGGCTCAATTCACTGAGCTCCTCTAGGTCAATTTCCTCAGCTGTAAAATCAGGAGACTAACACCTTTTCTTTTTTTCTTTTCTTTTTTTTTTTCTTGAGATGAAGTCTTACTGTGTCACCCAGGCTGGAGTGCAGTGGTGCAATCTGGCTCACTGCAGCCTCCGCCTCCGGGGTTCAAGCGATTCTCCTGCCTCAGCCTCCCGAGTAGCTGGACTAACACCTTTTCTGTCTACCTAAGTTCTGAGCATTAAATAAAATCATGAATGTAAATATACAGTTATGAAGAATGAAGCATGACACAATTTGTGGAGACAGAATAAATATCTTCCCAATATTCTTTGATGGAATATATAAGCCCTTCATTGTTTCTTAGTTTCCGTAAGCCCTATTTTCTTTGATTCAGTCTTGGCTACTACAATCATGACTAAAGCCAGGCTGATTGACGATCTTGTTACATAAGGAGATAGAAACTGCTAATCCAGGAGCTTGTTACATAAGGAGATTGAGACCATTTGCAAGACATTTACTTAGTAGTTCTCAAACTTTTTATTCTCAGGTTTACTTTTCCCTCTAAAAAATTATTGAAGACCCCAAAGAGCTTTTATGTATGCGAGTTATATCTGTATATTTACTGTGTTAGAAATTAAAACAAATATTTATTTAAAAGAAACAATACCTTTATTACATGTAAACATTATTATTTTGATAAAAAATAACTATATCTTTGAAAGTAAAAAATTGGTGAAAAAGTGGTGTTGTTTTATCTATTTGCAAGTCTCTTTAGTGTCTGACTTAATGGAAAACAGCTGGATCTTCACATCTGCTTCTGCATTCAGTCTCTTGTGATGTTACATGTCATGTAGCCTCTGGAAAATTGCATTCTATACTTATGAGAGAATGTAAGCAAACAAGGAAAAGAATATCTTGGTATTATTATAAAAATAATTTGACCTCATGCATCCCCTGAAATGGTCTCAGAGACCAGTCATCCCTGACTACTTTGAGGATTGCTGGCTTAGAAGATACTAAAAACACACATTGAGGCTGGGCATGGTGGCTCACACCTGTAATTCCAGCACTTTGGGAGGCTGAGGCAGGCAGATCGCTTGATCCCAGAAGTTTGAGACCAGCCTGAGCAACTCGGCAAAACTGTGTCTCTACAAAAAATACAAAACTTAGCCAGATGAGGTGATAATGTGCACCCAGTTCCAGCTACTCCAGAGGGTGAGGTGGGAGGATCGCTTGAGCCTGGGGGAGGGAGGCTACAGTGAGCCAAGATCAGGCCATTGTATTCTAGCCTGGCGACAGAGTGAGAATCTGTCTCAAAGAAATAAAATAAAAAATAAAAACACATATTGCATTTTATGTTGTGATGAGGGTACTTCCTTGAAGAATGATACCTGAATCTGATTTAGTAATCATACAGATTTTACTAGGCTGTCATTTAAAGACATGACGAGTTAACAGTAATCTCCTGTGATTTTAACAATTATTCTTTTAAAAATATTTATTTATTTATTTATTTATTTATTGAGACAGAGTTTTGCTCTTTTTGCCCAGGCTAGAGTGCAATGGCGTGCTCTCAGCTCACTGCAACCTCTGCCTCTCGGATTCAAGTGATTCTCCTGCCTCAGCCTCCCAAGTTGCTGAGATTACAGGTGTGCACCACCACACTTGGCTAATTTTTTTATTTTTAGTAGAGACAGGGTTTCACCATGTTGGCCAAGCTGGCCTTGGACCCCTGACCTCAGGTGATCTACCCACCTTGGCCTCCCAAAGTTCTGGGATTACGTGCGTGAGCTGCTGTGCCTAGCCCAACAATTATTCTTATAGCTAAAGATACACATTGTTTGTAGAGAAGCCAAGTTTTCTGTTACTTCAGTTGAATATAAGGGGATTAAATATCTTTTTGTAGTCAGAAAAGCTTCAGGACTCCTTGTCTGACTTCTACTGTCTAGTTTGCATAACCAGTGACTACTTTACAAACTCATTTCTTCGAACAACTTAAGAGGAGCAGTTTGCTCTGAAGCACATATAAGATGATATTCGTACTGCAGATGAGACTCGGGAAGGTAGGGGTTTTGCCTCAAGTCACACAACAGCTTAATGGAAAAACTGCAAAAGGAGCCCAAAGTGCTTTGATCACAACTCATTCTTGTCCATTTGGTTGGAAAACTCAACTTTTAGTAAAAATAGGGAAATGCGCTCAACCTAAGAGCACTTTAGAATGCTTATTATATGCTCCTGTAGTGACTTTCACTTCCCCTCATGAACCTCATCATGTTCCCATTTCTAGTTAGATGTCCTCCTCTAATTAGATGGTAAGCCTCATGAAGAGAAGCTCACACCTGCCTTGCTCACTGTTGTAGTCCTGTATTTAGTCAGGGCTCTCCAGAGAAACAGAATCAATAGGCAATATATACATATATAGAAAAAGATTTATCATGAGGGATCACCTCATGCAGTTATGGAGGCCGAGAAGTCTCATGATGTGCCACTTGTAAGCTGGAGGCCCACAAAAACCAATGGTGTGGGTCCAGTTCAAACCCGAAGGCCCGAGAACCAGAGGAGCTGATAGTGTAAGTCCCAGTCTGAGTCCAAAGGCCTGAGAACCAGGAGTGCCAGTGTCTGAAGGCCAGAGAAGATAAATGTTCCAGCTCAAGCAGAGAGCAAATTTGCCCATCCTCTGTCTTTTTGCTTTATTGAGGTCTTCAATGGATTGGATAATTCCTGCCTGCATTAGTGAAAGTGATCTTCTTTACTCTTTTTACCAATTCAAATGATAATGCCTTCCAGAAATACCCTCAGAAACCTGGAAATAATGTTTTACCAGCTATTTGGGCATTCCTTAGCCCAGTCAAGTTGACACATAAAATTAACAATCACAATTCCTGACACATAGCAGTTGTTAAACCAATATTTATTGGCTTATTGACTCTAATAAATCCACAGATTTAGTCAGGCTAGGGTTGACTGGGCTTGGAAGTTAATGCTATTACTTAAAACTGTTTCAAAATGCTGTGGCTAAAACATACAACAGTTTATGATATAGCAATTTCAGACCTGAAAATATACGGAAGATAAATTAGTACACAGGTCCACCTAAAGAGAAATTAGTACACAGGTCCACCTAAAGATATACACAAGAATGTCCATAGCAACTTTATTCATAATGGCCCCAAACTAGAAACAATCCAAATGTCCACTAACAGAGAATGGATAAATAATTTGCTTAATATGCATGCAATAATATGCAGTCATAATGAAGAAACTATTCGTATGTGAAAGACGTGGATAAATTACACAGACAAATGACAATACAAACTATATTATTCCATGTATACAAAGTTGAAGAAAAACAAAACTCATCTACAGAATCAATAGATGACATATAGATATATAGAAAAAGATTTATCATGAGGGTTTGGCCCATGCAATTATGGAAACTGAGGAGTCCAGTCTGCAAGCTGGAAGCCCACGAGAACCAGTGGTATGGGTCCAGTCCAAATCTGAAGTCCTAAGAAACAGAGGAGATGATAGTATAAGTTCCAGTTTGAGTCTAGAGGCCTGAGAACCAGGAGTGAGGCTGGAATAGTGCTCAACTCTGAGTGCTGGCAGAGAGTATTGACTGGACATGGAAATGAGGAAAGCTTTTGGGGTGCAGAAAATGTCCTATATCTTGATCTGGAGGTTGGTTACATGAGTGTAAATGAATGTGTAAATTCATCAAGCTCTACCCTTAAAATTAATGTGTTTTATGCACTTTATACATATTATACCTCAAAATATGTTTTTTTAAAATCCCCAGAATTGGTATTATTTCTAGAGGACATTTTGAATCTGCAATGTGGAAAGAATTTTGCTATGCTCAAATTTTCAAAAGTGTCCTATTTTCTACATAAATAATATGATTAACTAACTTCGATAATTAACATTTATGGTTGAACATATTATTCCATTTAAAATTTATGTCAACTCCTGGAGATGTCTAAAAGAAAAACCCTCATTTTATCCACAAGTAACTGAGGTTCTGAAAGATGAGGCCACTTCTCCAAGGTCACACAACTTGTAAATGCCAAGGCTTCCTTCAATCCCAGAGCCTCTGACTCTATACCACTACTGCTACCCATGATTCCATGCATGACCAAGCTACTCCATTGTTCTTTTACAGATGTATTATATGGAACTGATCTGAATTCAAAATATTAACTTTCTTGCAGGTTCTTCATTTGTGAACAAATGACATTTTATGCTGAAGATAGGCTTGCACCTGAGAGTCAATAACAGGGCCTTGTCAGATCTGGGCTGTGCAATGTTGTTCAGCTGTCCCATGATCCATCAGATTAGAGCATAAGGGACACCCTGGCACCCTGAAGACTTGACATCACTTCAGATGAAAATGCTAAGATTGGTAGGCTTCTCCCTACCACAGGGAAATTAGAAATTATGAAATACATTGCAAAGACACAAGCCACATAACATGGAATGCTGGCTTGGAAAAAAAGGACCTGAGCTTATATTTAATCCTACCCTTACCTCTGGGAACTTGGGCACATTTCTGGGTTTTGAATTTCTCTTCTGTAAAGAGAAGACCAATGGCCAGTTCAGCCATGGCCAGTTCATCACTAATATTCGTTGAAACTCTGTGAATATATTCTATGAAAACAAGCCTTAGAGGCAGCCTCTTGCTGCAAAAATGCAGCTACAAGTCTTTGATTCTTCTGTGTGTGAGATGAGCACAGTCATGCCAAAATCATAGTGTTTTATAATAATCAAACAAATTAATGTTTATGAAATAGCTTTGGAAATTGAAAAAGGCTACCAAATACTGCATTACATATGCAATTTGCAATAATTGGAGTAATTAATACTCATTTGAGATCAGCCATGTTGGAGTAGGTTAGATCACTCATATTCCTTTCTTCATGTACTGATCTAATAACATTTGATCATCACTTCAGAGGTTACAGATGATGTGCTGCTGTCTATTGGATGATGTAGTTTATGGTTTTAAAATCCTAAGGGCCACCCTAAGAACCCAGGGTTACAATATGCTCAGTATTTCTACTGATGATAGTGAAAAGCCAACTTCTAGAGGATTCTCTACTTAAGAAGACAAAAATCCTTGACAAATACCTGCTTGGTTCCAAGATATGGTGGCATGAGTTGAGCAAAATAACAGATCAATGGAAAAGCATGGACAAGATAGGTAATAAATTCCTACTCCATTGGCTATAGTACTGAGCATTTACTTTGCTAAAAGGATGCTGGTTCAATGTGTCATGGAAGGAGTGCCCTGCAGAATAAATTTTGGTCTTGAAATTTTGGGAGGCTCAAGTTTCTGAGATCAAGTCAGGCCTTTTTGATCCCTCATAGTTAGAGTTGTGACAGATCTAGGTGCCATTTCATAACATTTAGTGATGACAAAGTATCTAGGGTATATTTTATGTCCAAACAACTTCTGGTGATGTCTAATTAAAGGACCCACTGGATCTAAGTCGAAGAATTCTAAAAAGACTTACATTCCCATTTCTCAGAAATAGATGATTAAAAAGACCCCCTACCCCCAGCCCTTAGTTTCTATCCATGATTAGAAACTGTGGTATCAGCACTCTTCCCAGTATTCAGGGGCCCCATCAATAACACTTGCCAAAATGCTCTAGAGGGGCCACAGTAAGGAAAACAGAAGGTGTCAGGAAATTCTCCATCATTTTTCAGTGACAGCATTTGTCAGAGGAGGAAATTAGATTATAGAAAAATGCTGAATTAGATATCTTTATCAGTAACTGTTAAAACCCCAGGGAACAAGATAAAACTACTCTGAAGACAGTGGGGGTTGGTAAGTATGCTGCAAAAAACACAGCTCTGGTACACTGTTGGAGACATAGGGTGAATGTGAGAGTGAGAGCACACTTGTCAGGACTCAGAAGTGCAAACAGCCCTACTGAATTATCAAAGAATGCACAAGGATGGTTGATGGCAACCACACACATCGTTTGCTGTGTGTTATCAGAGGTTGCTGGAGATTGCTGGGGACTTGCTATATCATATCAAAATCACAGCAATATGCCAAAGACATGGATGCCTTTCTGTTTAGCATTATCTATCCAATGCAAACCTATTTGCTTATGACGTCCAGTGGCTCTCCAATGCCAACAGGGCAAAGACTAAGCTCCTTGGCAAGATATCAAAGGCTCTCCAAACTTTAGGTCTTGCTTGCCTATCTCACTTCATCTTCCTTTACCCTTGGCCTTCTGCTTTAAGCTTCAGTGAATCCCAACTTATGATTTTTCTACTTGTAGCAAACTACTCACATACCCATGCCCGTGGTCTTAGAAAGACTGCTGGTTAAAATGACTCATCTGTTTTTCTATATCTGCTCCTTCCTATTCCTCCTTTTAGCATCAGCCCTGGCATTTATGTCCTCTGAGAAGCCTTCTCTAATGTTCCTCTTAGCCCATCCTTGATCCTCCCATGGTATCTTATAATGCATACTACTGCAGATGCAGGTATTATATGACCTTCTTTACATTGTCCTGTGGTTGAATTTTAGGTAAGTGGTGCAAATGTTAATACACTGTTACTGTTACTATTGCTATGCGTGATAAACTATTCTTTGTCTCAAACTCACAAGTTTTGTGTCTTCTGCCAGCATTCAAGAAAATGTGGCAAGCTAATTTGTTAGCTTGCAAGTAGGGTAAAATCCCAGGCTTTTAATAGTTCATTGTATACATTATATTCATTGTTTTACTTCCAGCACCAAAGTAGTGGCTAACATATGCTTAGTGTTTAATAAATGTTAGATGAATGAATGCATTGACTTAATGCTATAGAATAAAAGCAAAGAAAAGCAGCCCAAAGTGATCAGTCCACTTAGACCATGTCTTTTCAATGGCACCTGTGCTTCTGCTTAGCCATCTCCAGTGTGTCTTCAGTGGTTGTCTAGTGTGGCTTCCAGAGTTTATTTCCTAACTACATTTTTACTGATGCCAGCAAAGAGAGCTCAGATACTTCTGTGACATTGTTTAGAGCATGAACCCAAATTGCACCATCATCAATGCCATTTCTTACATGCTTACCAGGGCAAGATGCAGTGAGGAGTGTCATACAATTGAAGTTATATAGTTTATATAATTCCTATGAATTATTGGGCTAAAAAATAGATAACATTAAAAGCATAGTATACTAAATGGGCTGTGCAAAACACAGAAGTATACAGTGCAGAAATTAAAGAAAGGCTTAACTAAATATTTGCAGCCTCTTGTGAACAAGGTTTAGTGTATATAATTTGTGTCTGAAGTGCTGGTATGGCTTTCTGAAATTTTATATTCTTTTTTCACCCCCATTTCATACTGGAAAACTTAGTCGTGAAGTTAAAAGGTGAAATAAAATATGTAAGGTCAACTGCTTATAGCTAAAAAATTAGAGAAAGGGTCTGTAGACTCTAGAGAAGCTGCCTTATACTTTTCTTTTACTTTCTGTTTAGAGCCTAGTCCACTTTATGAACAAAAAGTTTGAGAAGTATTTTTGATATAATTCCAGAGAAGACCTCCAAAAGATTCCTAGACATGGGGAAGTGTCATCTATTTAAAAAAATATTTAATTAGGCCCAGTGCAGTGGCTCACGCCTGTAATCCCAGCACTTTGGGAGGTCAAGGCGGGCAGATCACAAGGTCAGTAGTTGAAGACCAGCCCGGCCAATATGGTGAAACCCCATCTCTACTGAAAAATACAAAAATTAGCTGGGTGTGGCAGTGCGTACCTGTAGTCCCAGCTACTCAGGAGGCTGAGGCAGGCTGAGGCTTGAACACGGGAGGTGGAGGTTGCAGTGAGCTGAGATCGTGCCACTGTACTCCAGCCTGGGTGACAGACTGAGACCCCATCTTTGAGATCTAGAAGTAATGAGAGATAATTTGAAACTCTGAACAAAGAAACTTTTAGAAAAAAGCGTTTTTAATCCTACTCCCAACCCCTACCTCAAACATATTTGGTTGAGTGAGTTGACTGTAAGTTGGGAACCTATCATAACTGTACTTGTAAGTCAAGACATGTTTTTAAAGAAACAATGATAAAGTTCATTGCACAGCTTGTCATTCTTCAAATAATGCCAGATCCTAAGTGATTTCAGGCTTGTTAAGTATATTTATACTGTTGTGAAATAGATCTCCAGAACTTTTTCATCTTGCAAAAACTGAAATTCCATACCCATTAAACAACACCCCTCTCTCCCTCCCACCAGCCCCGGTAACCACCATTCTACTTTCAGTTTCTATAAATTTGACTACTTCTAGACACTTCATGTAAATGGAATCAAACAGTATTTGTCTTTTTGTGACTGACTTATTTCATTTAGCATAATATCCTCAAGGTTCTCCCACATTGTAGCATAGGTAAGACTTCCCTTTCTTCTAAAGGGTGAATAATATTCCACTGCATGAATAAATCACATTTGTTAATCCATTTGTCCATCTATGGATGTTTACGTTGCTTCCATGTCTTGGCTATTGTGACGAATGTTCTGATGAGTGTGGGTGTTAAAATATCACTTCAAGACTGCTTTTAATTCTTTTGGCTATGTACCCAGAAGTGGGATGGCTGGATTATATGATAGTTCTATTTTTAATTTTTTGAAGAATTTCCATACTATTTTCCACAGAAGTATCACCATTTTATAATCCCACTAATAATGCACGATGTTCCAATTTCTTCTTGTGGAATTCTTAAGACTGTCTTTTCTTCTTGAGAAACTCCCTGGGGATTGTGACCAGCGATGTCATTGATTTTCAATCTGACTAAAGAATGTAATTTTCCTTCCAACTGCAAAGTGTGTACTCCCTAAGGAAAGGAGGAGAGAAGGGTCATCTCCATATATGTTAAGTAGAGAAAAATGTCAATAGTTAGATGCTGGGTAAATACTGCAGGAAAAGAAAGGTGTTTCAGTACACAGCATTTATTCAAATCAATGCACCTGACTTGATGGCTAGATTTAAGTTAAAGTCTTTTCAGTCTGATGGACAAAGCAGATGTGTGAGCATGAATTCAATCATGAAAAGTCTTTATTAAAATACAAAGAGTCAACATATGTCACGTGGGGGAGGCATATTACTAAGAATGTAAATTCTTAAGGCAAAACCTTCCTATAGCCCATGTGATAAATCTCTTCTCTGTTCCTAGTCTTATGAAGGGCATATTATGATGCTTTAGGGCACATTTATTTGTTGGACTTACCACAATTCATAATTAAGTATTTAGTTTTGTGATTATTTTTTAATATAGGAAATGAACACAGCATAAGGCCAGTGGCATGTTGTTGTTTTTTTTCTCATTGCATTTTCTTCAGTGATGAAGCTGGTGCCTGAAGCATTGTTGGAGGTTAATAGATACTTACGGAATGAAGGAATGGAGTGTGGTAGAGAGTCTTATTTTCTGAGGGAGGAGATACGAGTTCTATACTCAGAACCACTACTAAGTAGCTGTGATTTCTAAGGCAAGTGACTTAGTCTCTTGGTCTTGGTTTACCCATCTGTCAAATAAGGATTTCATATTTAAACACTTTTTTCCCCCAGACAGTGTTACTTGGGATCTTGGAGATTCTAGGAGGTGCCCTGAATTGCAGAATGCAAAAATCCAAGAGCTGGGGACACTTGGTCCTCCACCCCTACTTTCCAAACAAAGAGATCTACTTATTTCTGTTTTATGTGTTAGGATACTATCAAACTGTTTATTTACAAAATGATTTCAATGCTTAAAAAATATTCAAAATCCATAATTTAAATTGGAAAATCTCTAAGTCTCCTTTTAGCAGCTAACTGCCTGGGCTTTCCTTATCCCCAGAATCTTCACTTTATCCAGGGTTTTGATAAAGTGTCATCTCCTCAGAGAGACCCTACTTGACCAACAAATCTCTTGGTACAATTTGTATTTATTACCTGGTATTATTCTCTATTTTGTGTGGCAGGTGTTAGTGTATAAATCTTATCTCCTCAACAGCACTGCAGGTTCTTTGGGAATGAGGGCCACATAATGTATATCACTTTCTCCATCCTAATCAGTACTTAACATAAGGCCCGGAATGTAATGGATATTAGTATTCAACCTATTCATTCACAAATCTTTAGAGAACTACTCGTAATGGTTATCATACATTAGACACTTGACATTTACAAATCTCTCAAGATACCATTTAATTTCTTCACCTTTAAAGTGGGGGAAAGAGTACTTTCTTCAAATGTTCATTTTGAAGATTAATGAAGATCATGCATTAGATGAGAATAGCAAAGCTCTGGTGAGCTGTAGATTCTGGGCTGGGGGTAAGGTTCTCTCACTGTCTGAGTGATTAGTGCTATGTCTCTCCCCTACTCAAAACCCTTTAGTAGCTCCCTCTTGCCTCAAAGATTGAACTAGACATATGTTATGGTGCCTGACCAGCTTTCCTATCCCTCTTCCCTGCTACCATTTCTAAAATCTTTTCCCACTCCATGTGATTCTGATGTGTCCACATCCAAAGCCCCCACTCCTTCCCCAGTTGTTCTGTCTTTTTTTTTTTTTTTTTTTTTTTGCTAAAACTATTATGGACGATGACTCTCTTCTTTTTGGTTCACAAGTCATAGGTATGCAGGCCTACATTGCTACTATTCTTCTTTCCCATGAAAAAGCCTGTATTGCACTAGGAGCAAATAAGGTTAATATGCAAAGTAATGTGGAGACAGAGCTTGCTGATAGAGAGAAAGAACTGATGCTATTATTTAAGTCCCTAGATCCACTCAAGGTAGTAGGGTTGTTGTCAGGGTTAAATGAGTTAATAATGGGAGTGCTGTAGCCACTGCCGCGGATTCTGGATCTCATTGCCACGTGCCCCGACGACCGCCCGATGTGCATTCCCGATTCCTTTTGGTTCCAAGTCCAATATGGCAACTCTCAAGGATCAGCTGATTCATAATCTTCTAAAGGAAGAACAGACCCCCCAGAATAAGATTACAGTTGTTGGGGTTGGTGCTGTTGGCATGGCCTGTGCCATCAGTATCTTAATGAAGGACTTGGCAGATGAACTTGATCTTGTTGATGCCATCAAAGACAAATTGAAGGGAGAGATGATGGATCTCCAACATGGCAGCCTTTTCCTTAGAGCACCAAAGATTGTCTCTGGCAAAGACTATAATATACCTGTAAACTCCAAACTGGTCATTATCACGGCTGGGACATGTCAGCAAGAGGGAGAAAGCTGTCTTAATTTGGTCCAGCGTAACGTGAACATCTTTAAATTCATCATTCTTAATGTTGTAAAATACAGCCTGAACTGCAAGTTGCTTATTGTTTCAAATCCAGTGGATATCTTGACCTATGTGGCTTGGAAGATATGTGGTTTTCGCAAAAACTGTGTTATTGGAAGTGGTTGCAATCTGGATTCAGCCCGATTCCATTACCTGATGGGGGAAAGACTGGGAGTTCACCCATTAAGCTGTCATGGGTGGGTCCTTGGGGAACATGGAGATTCCAGTGTGCCTGTATGGAGTAGAATGAATGTTGCTGGTGTCTCCCTGAAGACTCCGCACCCAGATTTAGAGACTGATAAAGATAAGGAACAGTGGAAAGAGGTTCACAAACAAGTGGTTGAGAATGCTTATGAGGTGATCAAACTCAAAGGCTACACATCCTGGGCCATTGGACTCTCTGTAGCAGATTTGGCAGAGAGTATAATGAAGAATCTTAGGCAGGTGCACCCAGTTTTCACCATGATTAAGGGTCTCTATGGAATAAAGGATGATGTCTTCCTTAGGGTTCCTTGCATTTTGGGACAGAATGGAATCTCAGACCTTGTGAAGGTGACTCTGACTCCTGAGGAAGAGCCTGTTTGAAGAAGAGTGCAGATACACTTTGGGGGATCCAAAAAGAGCTGCAATTTTAAAGTCTTCTGATGTCGTATCATTTCACTGTCTAGGCTACAACAGGATTCTAGTTGGAGGTTGTGCATGTTGTCCTTTTTATCTCATCTGTGATTAAAGCAGTAGTATTTTAAGATGGACTGGGAAAAACATCAACTCCTGAAGTTAGAAATAGGAATGATTTGTAAAATCCACAGCTATATCCTGATGCTGGATGGTATTAATCTTGTGTAGTCCTAAACTGGTTAGTGTGAAATAGTTCTGCCACCTCTGACGCACCACTGCCAAGGCTGTACATGCTGCATTTGCCCCTTGAGCCAGGTGGATGTTTACCGTGTGTTATATAACTTCCTGGCTCCTTCACTGAACATGCCTAGTCCAACATTTTTTCCCAGTCAGTCATATCCTGGGATCCAGTGTATAAATCCAATATCGTATGTCTTGTGCATAATTGTTTCAAAGGATCTTATTTTGTGAACTATATATATCAGCAGTGTACATTACCATATAACATAAAAAGATCTACATGTAAACAATGCAACTAACTATCGAAGTGTTATACCAACTAAAACCCCCAATAAACCTTGGACAGTGAAAAAAAATGAGTTAATAATGCATGTAAATAAAAATGTACATGAGAGTGTATATGTTCAATAATTATTTGCTGCCCTCAATCATATCTCAATGTATAATATTTCTATGCATTCTTATCTTACTTCTCCAACTAGACTGTAAAGTTTTTGAGAGCAGGCACTAGGTCCTACCTTCTCCAACTAGACTGTAAAGTTTTTGAGAGCAGGCACTAGGTCCTACTCAGCACTTGGCCTACACTAAGGTTCAGTAACCCTCGTTGAAGGGATCAGCATGTTTCTGTGAGGCACAACCAGTGTGTGGCTTTGGCTTCAGATTTCCAAACAAGTCTGTGATTTCGTTAGTAGAATTGTGAAATTTACTCCTAATATGTGGAAAGCATCTTTGCCTGTGGTTTTATTTTGTTAATTTCATTGTGTTCTAACTTAGTCTAAGCTGCCATGATGTTTTTGTGCGAAAACTGATTTTATTTTTATTTTTCATCATGCAAAATGTCTTTTGAGAAAGCTGGAGTTAGGACATTTTTCTAGAGTCACATTTTAAAAAATTAAGGTCAGTAAGCAAAGACTCCCAACTCCTTGAGTTATGTTTGGAAAAATAAAAGTGCTTCTGGTGCTAAGCTTTGAAATTATTAAATCACTCTCAAGCCACACACAGATTGTTAAAATGGAAAACATCTGAAACTAAAGTTCTTTATGTTGCCTTTGGTGCGTCTTCCCCTTTTCTGTAAAAGGTTGAGATAAAAAGGATTACTGATGATTTTTTCATGTTTTTAATGCATGTGCAAAATTCTTATGTCTAGTTAATGCTAGCATTTGAAGCTGTGTTCAAGTTAATTATTAATGAAAAAAATGTATTACCTGTTTGATTTTCAGTTGTGAAGGCAGAGTGGAATGGAAGCTGTCAGTTTATTCTGATTTCCTGTCTGAATTTAGTGGACGAATGTGGAAATGATAATATAATTAGTAGAATTTTTACCCTGAAGTTTCCATATCTACACACAATAGCCTTGAATATGGAGGATGGGAAATGTTTGTGCAAATAGATTCACTGAAGCACGTGATTTGAGTATAAGCCCTTGTAAAGTTAGGGGACCTGAATCCCTCATCCTTTCAGATCCAACTGGACCATTAGCTCCAGAAATAAAACAAAGTGCTGGGAGAAGGATTCCTTTGTTGTTAATAGCTACATGCTTGCATGGTGTGTGCATGTGTGTGTTAGGAAGCCTGTCCCTTCAGTGTCTCTCCAGTCAGGGGCATCTTCTTCCAAAGCCTTCATGCAGACCATTCCTTTAAAGCCTGCCTCTTGTCTGAAATAAAACAATAGCCTGCTAGCAGCCTGGGAGCCCTTGAGGTAATTGGTGAATTGAAATTGGTATGTATCTTTTTCATCTATGCTTTTATTTTTACCACAGATGTACAAATAAACAATTGTGTTGGTTTTTTGTTTTTAAAAATTACATATTATTCTGTCCATCTTTTAAAAAATAGTTTTATTGAGGTATAATTAATATATAAAAATTGCACACTTTTAACATATACAATTTGATGATTTTGAACATATGCACATAATAGATAAGGTAATAGATAAATCGACCACCTCCAAAAATTTCCTTGTGCCTCTTTGTTTTTTGCTTTGTTTCATTTTGTTTTGCTGTGAGAATACTTAACATGAGATCTATCTTAACAAATTTCTAAATACAATATGCCCTTGTTACCTATAGGCACAATGTTGTACAGCAAATCTCTAGAACTTATTAATCTTGCATAACTGAAGCATTGTACCCATTGAACAGCGCCTTGTTCCTCCTGCCTCCAAGTCCCTGGCAGCTACCCTTCTACTCTCAGTTTCTATGAGTTTAACTATTTTATATACCACATATAAGTGGAATCATGCAGTATTTGTCCTTCCATGGCTAGCTTATTTCACTTAGCATAATTTCCTCCAGATTCATCCATCTTGTCTCATATGGCAAGATTTTCTTCTTTTCAAAGGCTGAATAATATCCCATTGTGTGTAGGCACCACATTTTCTTTACCCATTTATCTGTTGATAGACACTTAGGTTGTTTCCATATCTTGGCTACTCTGAATAGTGCCGCAGTGAACATTGGAGTGCAGATATCTCTTCAAGATCCTGATTTCCATTCCTTTGGATATACATTCAAAAGCGGGGTGGCTAAATCATATGATAGTTCTATTTTTCATTTTAGAGGAACCACCACACTTTTTTTTATAGTGACTGCATCGTTTTACCTTCTCAGCAAGAGGGTACAAGGGTTCCAATTTCTCCACATCTTCATCAACATTTATCTTTTGCTTTTATTTTTTATAATTGTGATTGTTAATACTTAGTGTCAACTTGATTGGATTGAAGGATATAAAGTATTGATCCTGAGTGTGTCTATGAGGGTGTTGCCAAAGGAGATTAACATTTGACTCAGTGGGCTGGGAAAGGCAGACCCATCCTTAATCTGGGTGGGCACTGTCTAATTAGCTGCCAGAATGACCAGAATAAAAGCAGGTAGAAGAATGTGGAGAGATGAGACTGGTTTAGCCTCACAGCCTATATCTTTGTCCCATGCTGGATGCTTTCTGCCTTTGTACATCAGACTCCAGGTTCTTCAGCTTTGGAACTCTGACTGGCTTCCTTGTTCCTCAGCTTGCAGAGGACCTATTGTGGGACCTTGTGATCACGTGAGTAATACTCCTTAATAACCCCTTCCCTTTTTATATACACCTATCCTATTAGTTCTGTCCCTCTAGAGAACCCTGACTAATAAAGTAATATCCATCTTAATAGTGTGATATAATGTCTCATTGTGGTTTTGATTTGCATTTCCCTGAAGATTAGTTACATCAAGCATTTTTTATATACCTTTTGGCCATTTTTATATCTTTGAAGAAATGTCTGTTGAATTTTTTTACCCGTTTAAAAATGTCTATTGAATTTTTTTGCCCATTTTTTAATTGAGTTGTAGGAGTTCCTTGTATATTTTGGATATTAATCTCTTATCAGAAATATGATTTGCAAATATTTTTCTCCATTCTATGGGTTACCTTTTAATCTGTTGAGTGTTTTGTTTACTGTGCAGAAGATTTTTAGTCTGATGTAGTTTTATTTGTCTAATTTTGCTTTTGTTACTTCTGGGGGTGTTTTTTTGGAATTTTCCTCCTCAGTGATTCTTGTTCTAATTTTACTTATATTTTTGGTATTATATCCAACAAATCGTTGCTAAACCTAATGTCATACATCTTTTCCCCTATGTTTTCTTCTACAAGTTTTATAGTTTCATGTCTAACACTTAAGTTTTTAATCTATTTTGAGGTGATTTTTGTATATTGTGTAAGCTAAGGGCCCAATTTCGTTCTTCTGCATGTGAATATTCAGTTTTGCCAACACCATCGGTTGAAGAACTGTCTCTTCCCCATTGTGTATTTGTGTAACCCTTGTCAAAGATCAGTTGACTGTACATGCCTGGGTTTATTTCTGGGCTCTTTATTCTGTTCCATTGGTCTCTATCTCTGTTTTTATGTCAGTATCACACTGTTTTGATTAATATAGCTTTGTATTATATTTTGAAATCAGGAGGTGTGTTGTCTCCAGTTTTCTTCTTTTTTTTTTTAAGATTGTTTTGGCCATTTCAAATCTTTTGTGGTTTCATATGAATTTTATGATTTTTTTCTAGGTATAAAAGGAATTTACCTAAACACAATAAATGCCATATGAGGGGACTTTTAAAAATTGTGGAAAAATTAAATTAAAAAATAAAAATAAAAAATATATACTTTATTTCTCAACATAAACTCCACGAAGTTCAAGATACTTTTGTAAATGATAATACCAGCTAATTAGTCTGTCCCTAAAGAACTGGAAATACTGGGAGTTTAGCCATGTCAATGCAGTCTTTTTAACATTACTAGCTGAAGAAAAATGGGTTCTCTTTAAAGACTTTTTAAGGTTAGGGGAAAAAAGGAAGTCAGAAGGAGCCAAATTTGGAGACTGTAAGATGGGTGTGTAATGATTTCCCATCAAAAGTCTTGCAAAATAGCCATTGTTTAATTAAAAGAATGAGCAGCAGCATTGTCCTGGTGGAGGTGGACTCTGGCAAAGCTTTCCTGGGTGCTTTTCTGCTAAAGCTTTGGCTAACTTTCTTAAAACACTCTCATAGTAAGCAAATCTTACCATTCTTTGGTCCTCCAGAAAGTCAACAAGCAAAATTCCTTGAACATCCGAAACAAGTTTGCCATGATCTTTGCTCTTGACTGGTCTGCTTTGGCTTTGGCTGGACAACTTTCACCTTTTGGTAGCCATTGCTTTGATTGTTCTTTGTCTTCAGGGGCATACTGGTAAAGCAGTGTTTTATCTTCTGTTGTAATTATTTAAAGAAATCCTTCAGGATCTTGATCCTACTTGTTTAAAATTTCCATTGAAAACTCTGTTCTTGTCTACAGCTGATAACAGCACAATCATTTTGGCACCACTCAAATGGTAAGTTTGCTCAACTTTAATTTTTTGGTCAGAATTGTGTAAGCTGAACCATTTGAGGTGTCTATGGTGTTGACTGTTGTTTGTGCTATTAATCATTGATTCTCTTCAATTAAAGCATGAACTAAATGAATTTTTTTTTCACATTTTGATGTGGATGGTCTGCCCCTGTGAGCTTCATCTTCAACATTGTCTCATCCCTTCTTAAAATGAGTTATCCATTTGCAAACTGCTGATTTCTGTGGGGGCATTTTCCCTACAAACTTTTAATAAAGCACCAATGATTTCACCATTCTTCCACCATAAATTTGATATTTGCTCTTATTTCAATTTTAGCAGAATTCATGTTGCTCTGATAGCAGTTCTTTTCAAACTGATGTCTTATAGTTGTTAGTGCCTCAAGCTAGATGTTCAGACATGTTATAACAAGTTAGTACAAGTTTATTTTGGTGCAAAGAATTTTTGAAATCCATGTAAAGTTTTTTATAAAAAAACTTTTTTTAAAGTCCTCTTTACTTAGTGATAAATATAATCAAGATGAAAGTCTCATACACTGTACACTAAAAACTACAAATCATTGATAAAAATATTAAAGAAGGAACAAATAATTGGAAAGACAACCCATGTTCATGGATTGGAAGACTTAATATAGTTAAAATGTCCATACTACCCAAAGTGATCTACAGATTCAGTGTAATCCTTATTAAAACATGTCCCTATACTTTTGCAATTTCCTTTTATCTTTTTTTTTTTTTTTGAGACAGAGTCTTGCTCTGTCACCCAGGCTGGAGTGCAGTATGATCTTGGCTCACTGCGACCACCACATCTAGGTTCAAGTGATTCTCCTGCTTCAGCTTCCCAAGTAGCTGGGATTACAGGCGCCCACCACCATGCCCAGCTAATTTTTTTGGTATTTTTAGTAGAGATGGGGTTTCATCATGTTAGCCAGTCTGGTTTCAAACTCCTGACCTCAAGTGATCCACCCGCCTGGGCCTCCCAAAGTGCTAGGATTACAGGTGTGAGCCACTGCACCTGGCTGCAATTTGCTTTCTTTACTCAACATCTTTTTGGTTTAGATGATGATTGTTTCAATATTTTTCAATTACAATGGCAAAGAATGTCAAGTATAAGACTTTTTGTACACATATGAGAATCTAAGTGTAACTCTAGAAGTTAAAATGCCTAATTTAAGGTTTTTGGAATATTAACTTTTACTAGAAATGGTCAAACTACTTTCTAAGTGTTTGTAACTATTTAAAACTTCCAGTAGCAACTAAGAGTTTCCACCCCCCCATCTTTTACCAGATTTAATTTATTTAATTTACCAGATTTAATTTATTGTAAGATTTTAAACTTTTTATTTATCTAAGAGAATCTCATTTTTAGTCTCCATTTGCATTGGCCTGATTGTTTGTGTAATTGGATGCTTTCATGTATTTATTAGCCATTTGTGTGTCTTCTCCTTTAATAAAAGGAGAATATTAAGATTTTTTTCTTAATGATTTGTATAGGCTTCAGAAGGTTCTTTAAATTTTGAACATAAAGATTTTGTAATTTATTTTCATTGTGAGTACCTTCTCCCAATTTCTGTTTTTTTTAAAAAAAAAACTTTAAATTTTTGCTTCATGGGAAATTTTAATTATTATATAAGATATATCAAGTTTTTCTTTTATAGCCTTTACTTATTGTATCATACTTAAGAAATTTTCCCTTGATATTAAGAAGATATTCCTTGACATTTTTGGTTCCAAAAGTTAAAGGCTTTGTTATCAAATTAAGATACTCAGATCAACTGCAATTTGTTTTGATGTATAGTATAAGGTAAAGATCTAATGTTTTTTGATATATGATATGAAGTAAAGATCTAATGCTATGTTTTCCATATGGATAACCAATTGTCTTGTCAACACGTTATTGATTGTCTATTATTTCTTCACTGACTTCTATTCTGACCTTGGTCATACACCAGGTTGCTATATGTGAGTGACCTGCTTCCAAGCTTTTCTAGACTCTTTCTTTGCCTTCTATCACTGTGAAAATTCCACAATTTCTTAACTGTTAAAACTTTATAATATAAAATATCAATATTTAGCAGGCAAATTCATCATTAAATGTATCTTCTTCAATTTGCCTTGGCCATTCCTGGTTTTTATTCTTTCAGATAAATTTTAGTATCAGCTTGTCATTTTATATATATATTATATATATATATATACACTATATATATATTATATATATATATATACACTATATATATATACACACACAAAATATATACAAATATATAAATACATATAATTTATATATTTCATAGTATATATAATATACATATATAACATATATGTACATAATGTGTATATGTGTACATGTATTTATATAAAACGCCTTGTTGGCATTCCAGTTGACACTGCATTGAAATTTTAATTTTGTGAGAATTGACATTTTTACATTATTAAGTCTTCTCAACCAGTTTGATATTATCTTCCCATTTATCTAGATTTTTTTATGCCCTTTATTAATTTTTTATTTTCTTCATAAAATTTTACCCAAATTTAATTAATTTAGATGAATCACCAGGCTCATTAAAGTTTTGTTGCTATTATAAAAACTGTCTTTTAAAAAGTATTTTCAGTAATTAGTTGTTACTTGTATATATCAACGCCATTTATTTTTGTATGTTGATCTTATGTCCAACAAACTTGCTGAACTCTTTGAATAGTTCAAACAGTAAATTCTTTTGCATATTTGTACAGAGACTCTTATCTTTTGCAAATAATGAAAGGTTTATTTTTCCTTTTAAATTTTTATGCCTCATTTTTTTATCTTGACTTACTGTGTTGGTTAGGATCTCCTGTCCAATGCTGAATTGTGGAGATTGGAGTAAGACGTCTTTAATTGGATTTAGAAACTTCCCTTCTAGACCTAGTTGGCTGATAGTTTTCAGTTTTTGGTTTTTTAATGAATCAGTATTAAATTTTACTGAATGTCTCTTTTCTGCACTTATTAAGATAGTCATGTCTTCTTTCCTTCTTTAACATATTAAACTGCTAGATGTTCTGATTTTGAAACATCCTTCCAATCCTGAAAAAAAAATTCATCACTATTGGTCATATTGTCTTTTAAAAAGCAGAGCTGAATTTGATTTGTAAATTAGTTTTTTAGGATTTTGCATTCATGTTAACAGTCAAATTGGCCTGTAGCGCTCTCATGGCAAGCAGAGAACGCAGCTCTTGTGCCCTGCTCAGAGGTGGTTTTATTTCCTGATATCCCCTAATCACATTGTCAGCTCCCAAGTCTGAGGTCAGCAAGGCTCTTCCTATAAACCCTCTCATTGGGCTGTGTTATTGCTCTTTTCTGGTACACAGAGGTGTTTATATTGCTTTTATTTATTTATTTATTTTCATGTTTATTATTTCAAGTGTGGTACGTATAACCTTTCTATTCCTGGACTCATCCTTTTCTCTTGCCATAGTATTGCTTCCCGTGGCCATCTAGTTTTAGAGACTCAGTGGAAAACTATCTTTACAGTGCAATAGATAACACTTCTGTCTTGCTGCCATCATCAAAATTTAATAGGCACATTCCTAATTTTTTATATGAATTGTTGGTGAAGGTATTGGCTGTGCTTTTCAGAGAATGCTACATTCTACAGCAATTCAACAAAAATCATGCATATTTACAATGCAAAATGATATGCCAATCTCCAACACACATTTGATATTTTTCATTATCACTCCAACTAGGGCTAGAAGTAAAATGATTTCTTTAAAAATGAATTTTGTGTCAGCACTAAGTTCAGCAGCACTAGGGGAAGAATTCTTTGTTGTTTCTTTGATTAGTTCTTTTTAAATGCCCTAGCTTGGCATTTCAATCTGTTCAAACAGTATTTTATTGATTGAAGTTGATAATTGTATTATTTCCAGGCCCTTATTCATTTGTGGCAGATAGAAGGAATGACATTTGTATAAACAGGTACTTCAGATTTCAGGACATTTTAACTAATCTAACTCTTAACTGCCTATTTTAGAATATGTTCAGCACAGTTAGGCCAAGCTTCATGTATATAATTAACTTTGGAAAGATTATATCTCCTGCAGACTTTTTGAAATACTTTACAATCTAAGTTTGTTATTTTTTGCTTAGCATGCTTAAGTTATTTTTCCCATAGAAGTGATATAAAGACATTTATCTCTGTTTCTAGACTAGTCTATAAACCTTATTTAGCTCAGATGTTAGAACAAGCATGTCGATGCAACCATTTATACATAGTATACAATTCCTTTGTCAAATGGAATCTGAGTCTCAACTAACAGCTTCTAAAACCATCTTCATTTCTTTGCAGGTAAGATACTCACAACCTGGGCAATTTTGAAAATCAGTTTGAGAATAAAATTGTCTATTATGCTGTGTTTCTTAACTGTCATTATTAAGGCTTTATTTCTTGCCTTTTCAAGATTAATATATGACTCACACATTGTCACTATATTTATATAATAATAACTGTGTTTAGTAAATAATATCTGTTCACTTATAAAGAGCTTAGTGATTCTTAACTTTCACCTACTTATTCTCAGAGCAAATAAAATGAATCAAGAAATTCTTGAAGATTTGAAATCTCTGATGACTTTGAGTAAGTGTATATGCACCATTCATTGCTAAAGTAACCACAAAGCATGTTTTTAAAATACATACTTTTTTTCTCCCTTCTTATGCATTCTTTTCTTCTTTACATTTTTCTCTTTTCTTTCTTCCTTCCTCATGTAATTTTCTTCTCCTTTTTCATTTTCCTCTCTCTTTTCCTTATGGCTTCCAAAGAAAGGCATATGGTGTTGTGACCTTGTTAGGGGAAACCACAATCTAGGTTGAATTGGATTCAGTGTTCTATATTTTTGGCAAAGGTTTAGGATAGCCAGACATGTCTTAATATAAACAGTTCCCCCAAAGTGAGTTAATACTTCAAATTCTCTCTTTATGGTTAATTTAAAAGGCCAGATGGTAGGCCATTATCTTTTTTTTTTTCCTGGTGGGAATAAAATACAGGGAAGCATTTTATTAAACAGTTGTTAAGGATTAAGACTTTCATAGACCACTGAATACTGACAAGTTAACTATGTGAATCTCTGTTGAGAGGACAGTTCTTGGCCTGTGATATATCTGCATTATTGGGATCATGCACTATATGCAAATGGATCAGATTAATGGGATTTTTATGGATTTTCGAAAAGAGCCAGACACACAAAAAGCCTTACAAATGGAAGAACTAAGGTGGTACTTAACAGCACCTTAGGATCTAGTTGCATCCTATCTTTTCCCTTAAATGCCATGACAAAAGTTAAAATGGGCCCTGTCCCTTCTGAATGCTGGATTTCTAATCTAAATTTAAATAAAAACCTTTGAAAATGGGAATGTGTGGAAGAAAAGAAGGACAGAAAAAAAGTGTGTTGTAAGAGTCTATGTGAGTATGTACACGTGTGGGTGTGGGCATGTGCGGCCTGTGCGTATGTGTGTGCCCCCGTGTGCGTGTGGAGCATGTGTGAGAATGCATGCACATGTGTGGGGTGGGTCACTATGTGTGCATGCATGTGAATGCATTTGTCTGTGTATGTGTCTGTGTGTGGTGACTGTGTGTATATTGTGTGTGTATGTGTGCCTGTGTGTGTACCTCTGTGAGTGGGCGTGTCTGTATGTGACTGTGTGCGTGCCCATTTGTGAATGTGTGTGTGCCTGTGTCTGAGTGTGTGTGTGCCTGTGTGCTGCAGGCGGGAGAGGCTGCTCTGGCTCGGCGAGTGGCAGAGCAGTTAGTACAAAACTAGTAGTGAGAAAGGAAGCTGGGAAGAGACTGGGAAGAGGCAACCAACCTCATTAACAAAAGCTCAGTTTGGTCCCTGCGGACCCAACCAGCAGAAGGCGTGGGGCGAGCGGTGGCTGTCCGCCAGGGAGGTCGGGCTCCGTGTAAACAGTTGAAGGCATCTTTATCATGCCCTTCTCAGGGGGAGTCCTGAGGCTTGGCGCTCAGGAAGTTTGCAAAGCTGCAGCAGCTGCCTTGGAGAAGACCAGCAAAGAGAGTGGAGTGTGTATGTGAACTTCAATTCTGTATTTTCTGTGAGGTGGGTTAATGGATTTTGAGTAAAAAGAAATCTCAAACACAGCTGACCTGAAAGACTGGAATTTCAGCTCTCTTCCTTCCCGGGGTTCTTTTTCCTCCCCCTTCCTCTCAAAGCCCTTTAAACCAGATTGCCGGGTCAGTGACTCTTATCCTGCCCGCCACTTCCAAGGGTTTCTAACTTTTTTGGCTTGGAAAGGAAAACCACTACCTGTAAGTATCTGTTTTATGTGTTTCTTTTCATTGTGACTGTGAATGTTCTGTTAGCAGAATGCCCCAGAGATTGTTTGTGTGATATCATTAATGCCAAGTAACAATGCAAAGCATCTGCAAGAGTAGGCTTGCAAAAGTTTAACTCTCCCGTTAACTCAGAAGGTGGCAACTTGCAGTGTTAAAAAACCAAATGCCAAAAATGAGATTCTTTTTATTACGTGACACAAATTTCTAACTCTCTTCTCAGTCCATCCGTGCTGGCACTTGCCAATGAAATAACCATTTTTTTAACTGTGTAATTGTTTCCTCTGAAATTAGAATGTTTCTTCTCAGCTAGATGAAATGGCAAAGGGAAAAGACACAAAAATGAACGAAACAGATAATATCCTCATGGTACAAACATAGAGAAATTTGGATGAGATAATTTCTGGATACCTTTGCTTTAGTTTAGTTATATTTGGAGACATATTTTCAAAAACATGATTTCTATTTCATTGTGGGGAAGAGAGATAGTGCTGGGGAGGCAAAGAAATGGCCTTGTTCTGAAGTTTTGGACTGATTTTTAGGCTCTCTCTGCTCAGTACTGAGATTTGGTCCAGAGACTTTGGTGCTGTTGTAAAGAGTTTCTTTTCATTTTATTTTGAAATCCAGGAAACAATTTTTGGCTTATGGAAATTGTTTATTGTTTTTAAGGTATTTAATTTTAGTTTCTGATTTTTTTTTTAAACTATTGCACCCAGTCTTGTTGCTTGGTGTGCATTACAAAGCTTAAAAAGAGCATTTCCGGGAGCCGATTGGTGTTTGTAGCCTGGGAATCTTACTGGAGAGATTAACCTCTGTGGTGCTGCTTCACAGAACAGAGCCAGTGATTCGAATGCTCTTCAGGTTTCTGCTCTGGAAAACTGACACCCGCTGTTCCTGACTCTAGGTAAAGCTTGAAGAGCTGTGCCTCAGCCCCCTGCTTACACTTGATAAAGGTGCCTTCATTGCAGCTCTAGGAAACTTTGCTGTTTCTTTCCATCAGGCATTCTCAAAACTGACTGTGTGTAAGAACCCCCATTTGCTTAGTGAAAGGCAGGTTCTCAGTCCCCAGGCCCAAATGATTTTAGACCTGGAGTGGTGCCAGGAATCTTCCCAGGTGATTCTGAAGCAGGTGGGTCACACTTGGGTAAACATTGCTCTACATTGTCCTTGACATGAAATTCTTGTCATGTACTTGGTTAATATTAAACCTTGTGTCTAAATAAGAAACCTGAGTTTGAGCTGCTGTTGAGCATAACTTAATGTGCAACATGGTTTTGCATGCTTGGCTGACAAACCAGGGCTTCTTAATCAGTTTTCCACCAACCTCATCTTTTTTTTAATCTTGCTCCCCTTTTTATCTCTGCCTTTTCATTCCCACGAGGGAAAAAAGGAGTTGGGCAAAGGGACCTGACTACCATGTTCCCTGCTTTCACATGTTGGGCTATATGGCCTGATCTGCCCCCGCATGGCTAAGCAATGTTTGTTTTGGAAACTTTAAACCCAGGACTGTTCTTAATTCTTTCCCAGCCTCCTGGGGCTGCTGGGCTGCAGGGGTTGGGCTAGGCTGAGTTGGGGTAAACTAAGCTTGATTTCATGGAACGATTCAGGAGCCTCATTCCTAGAAAATGATTTTTGGATTGGACCATCCCACAGGGATGAGAAGAAACGGAAAGTGATTCCTCCATGGTGTTAAAATTCTCATTTCACAATATATGAAAGTCAGAGCTCAGCTTCCATCCCCATCCTTGCATTTTCTGGCATTTAATATTTATATTAAAAAGAAAACTGGACATGGCCATCAGAGCCCCTTCCTTTCTTCTCTTTCCCCATTCCAACCATTTAGGTGCACCTGCTACATGCCAGGTTCAGTGCTAATTTCTAAGGATTTCAAAATGCCCCCTGGGGATGGCATGCGCAGGCAGGGTCCTTGTCCTCATGGTGTTTCAAATCTTAGTTGTTGCTAACCAGCCTTGGAAGAGCCATCTAACCCCTCAAAGCTTGACTTCCTCATCAGTAAAATAAGTTGAATTAAATTAGTTTTGATATCTTCCTAGCTCTGATATTCTGACATTGATGGATATGACTCAGTCTTCTAAACACAGATATGGGCTATGAGAGCTTTTCAGCATTTACTTTGAGACTAGACCTAAAGATTTGGCTAATTGCTTTTCTTCAAAAATTTTCAGATAAATTTTTTTCTCTCACAAAGAACCATGACCACAGGAATATTGAGTTAGACAAGTGTGATCTTTTCAGGGCATGTAGCCATTCCTTACAATGGGATCCTGTAACTCCCTGGAAAGGCTGTTTCCCTGTGCCAGGTTACATAGGAGGGCAGCCTCTTATCTTGTCTGAATCTGATGTCGCTACTCCTTTGGAGAGCTGGGTGGTCTGAACAGGGCTTGACAGCTTCCACACATGCACAGCTTGCAACCTGACCCTTTCATTCAAGTGATTCAACAGCTTTTGTGCTACCAGGTGAGAGGCTTAAACAGACATCTTTGAAGGGCTGAGCGAAACAAAAAACCAAACCAAACCCACTCCTTAATGAAATACTGTCTATGCTATATTTTGTCTGTAATGCAGCTTCTCTCACTGCAGTGACTGGGGCACCATTTCAAAGGGCTCTAAAACTTGGCCATCAAGATAAGAAATTATAGCTGTGATTTATGTGCTTTTCTGACAACGTAGCCTCTAGCTGTCTGAAGATAATATGTTTGAGTGGAAAACTATTGACTGGAGGACAGGGATCTTGCTAAGTTAGAATATTTTTAAACAAATGTTCTTTGCCTCTCATGGGTAAGTTTTTACAGAAGCCAAAAATAGTTTTTGGTTTCTCCCTTAAACCTGCCTATTTATGGAGGTGATGATATTTGGGGAAAATGTGTATTAAAAAATGATGCCCAAAATGCTCTTTTTGTGCATCATCCAAAGGCTGCTAAGATTGCAAGTCACTTTTCACTCTCAAGTTTATCCTTGAAACTTTCTTATCTGGCTCCCTAGCAACAGAGGACAGATAAACGCTCCGGGAACGACTGAGCCTCAAGTCCTTTATTGGGTGTTCTGCTTTCCTGGAACTCTTCCCTGCTTTCTATCAAACATTATCAGCTGCTTAGTACTTACAGATGCTGTGTGCACTCTTCTCTTAAAGTATGTGAGCCACAACTTTGTCTCATTAGCCCACACCCACTGCCATGGTACCTTCATTCTAAGGCCTACATTTCTTGTTAGCACAAAAATGATTTATTTGGTAAATTACAAACTCAAACCACAGTAAAGTTAGGAAGATTGCAGAAAGGATAGATACCGCAGATGAAAATTCATCCAAATGTTTAAAATTTGTTAGGTGTTTCCTATCAAATCTCTTTCATAGTACAGATTTTTTTTTTTTGTAAAAGTGATCCTACACCTTAGAAAGACAACAGAGCAACAACACAACAGCAATACTTTAATTCTGTTTTACATAAATGTCCCTCTTTATTATCACATGGTAGGATGGTTCTGTATTACCCGATAAGCATTAGTGATTGTTTTAAAACCAGAAGGCAGTATTGACGCAAGAGCCCAAATGTTAAATCAGAGAGGTGCAGTAGGAAAAAATAATGGCCTTTAAAAAAATTTCACCTGGGTTCTAATCCTAGGCTACAATGTTCTTTGGTTCTGTAATGTTGGCCAAGTTACTCAGCCAGTTTCCTCAGGGGTAAAATGAGGTCATTGATATTTACCTCACTAGATGTTTGTTTATGGAGCATGATATACAAGTGTTTAATAAATATTTCTTCTTTGGGAGATGGCTAATACAAGTATAATGGCTGCAAAGAAAACAAACATGGCAAGCGACTTAATTTACAGATGAAAAGAAAAGAGAAACAGGAAATAAAGTTACATTCCAGATCCCAATGTCTGGGCAGAACAGATCTCAACCCACCACTCCCCTGACCTTTAACTCTGATCAGCAGCCTGGTTCTCACTTTATTCTTTTTTTTTTTTTTTAATTTGAGACAGAGTCTTGCTCTATTGCCCATGCTGCAGAGCAGTGGCGTGATTTCGGCTCACTGCAACCCCTGCCTCCCTGGTTCAAGCCATTCTCCTGCCTCAGCCTCCCGAGTAGCTGGGACTACAGGCACGCACCCCCATGCCTGGCTAATTTTTTTGTATTTTTAGTAGAGATAGGGTTTTGCCATGTTGGCCAGGCTGCTCTTGAACTTCTGACCTCAGGTGATCCGCCTGCCTCGGCCTCCCAAAGTGCTAGGGTTACAGGCGTGAGCCACCGCCCCCGACCCTCACTTGATTCTTATAGACCGAAAGCCTGAAACAGATCAGTGAGCTCGCAGACTATGAAATTGTTTGGTATGGAGAAATCAAGGGCAATGTGAACATCATTCTGTCTTCATTTTTTACTGATCCTTCTTAGGTGTTTTAGATAAATGCATAAGGAGATGCATAATTTTGTTTTTCTCAAGATTTTGCTCCATTGTAGCAAGGGGCCCCTCAGGGGTAATGTTTATTTGAGAACTTGAAACTCTGGGCTTGCACTGTAGTGAGCCTGCGAACCATCACCAAAGGAAGGACACATTCATTCAAACATGTGGAGGAGCATGTACTCTCTCTCTCTCTCTCTCACCATTTTAAAAAATAGGTCTGGTATTTGCATTTAGTCAGTCACTCAACTGATATTTATTGAGCTTCTCTGTGAAAGATTCAATGATCAGCACTGGAGAAACTTGGGTGAACAGAACAGTCATGGTTATTATCTTCAAGGAGTTTATAGACCAGGAGAAACAGCAGACTTTTTTTTTTCATGGCTGCAAATAATGACAAAATGCTTATAGATATGCAACATGTGGCAAAGTGTATTTCAGGATTCTGTGTGAACAGATAAAACTGGTTAGGGAGATTGAGGCCTGAAGGATGGGTAGAATTTAGCCAGGTAAATAGGGTTGTTGATGGCAGTGGGGAAGGGCATTCATGGCAGATGGAACAGTATGGCCAAAACCTGCAAAGGCTTGGAAGCTGGGGTTGGCAATATGGTGAGTTTAAGGATGGCAAGAAGTCCAGTTTGACTAGCATGTCAATGGCAAGAAGAGGTTGGAGAGGTGTGCAGGGGACAATCAGGCACAGTTAAAAGTGATCCCGGAAAGTACCTAATCCACACTCCCTCTCTGAAACAAAGAACCCTGTTCTGTATCTATACCTCAGCTCTTGCCATTATCGGACAGCACTGAAGTAAAGTCCTTTCTGACAGTTGAGACTTTCACACATTCTCCCTGGTTCTGCACCCTGGAACCATCAAGTCACTCCCCTTCAAACATCTGAAGACAGACTATTTTAAAAAATAAAGTGCTGCCAAAGCAGACCTGCTCTTTTCCGTACATATGCACTTGTTTTTGGGAAATGTAGTTACACAATTTTGCTTATTGGAAGCTAACTTACTGGCTCAGTGCATCATTCCAGGCTCTGCTTGTCAAAGCTGTAGATCTTAATTGTGTCCTCAGTGATAATAGTTAACCCTCTTGGATTTGTGCTTTCTGTGAATTGGATAAAGCTTGTCTTCTATATCTTTGTTTAAAGATTTAGAAAAATGTTTAACCAGAGAGAACCAAAAATGAGCTATAAGGCACAACTCTAAATATTTCTAATGAGAAAATGACGTCCCTAACCTCTCTTTTTTGTTTCCTTTTAAGGAGGAAACTAGTCACTAGTCTCTATAACCCAGAATCACAGAAATGTCTAAGTTTTTTTTTTTTTTTTTTGAGATGGAGTCTTGCTCTGTCACCCAGGCTGGAGGCGCGATCTTGGCTCACTGCAAGCTCCGCCTCCCGGGTTCACGCCATTCTCCTGCCTCAGCCTCCCAAGCAGCTGGGACTACAGGCGCCTGCCACCACACCCAGCTAATTTTTTTGTATTTTTAGTAGAGACAGGGTTTCACCGTGTTAGCCAGGATGGTCTCGATCTCCTGACCTCGTGATCCGCTCGCCTCGGCCTCCCAAAGTGCTGGGATTACAGGCTTGAGCCACCACTCCCGGCCAGAAATGTCTAAGTTTTAATAGAAAGAGCTCAAAGACATCAATGTGTGTTGGTGTTCTTGTTTTTTATGAGAATGCTTAAGGCACAATAATTGCTGATTTCATTTATTTATACAAAAGTTGGACTCATATTACATGCAGCAGACAGTGTTGTCCTTCTGCCTTCAAAACACATAGGCAAATACACTACCAGGTAGGATGTGATAACTGCCCTGTGATGGGTTTAAATAAAATATGATTCTTCTGCAATCGGAGGAAGGAAATCTTTCCAGATGAAATGATGAGGTCTTAGGGAATCCTGGTTGAGGCATTTCTTGAGGGGTTAATAAATGGGAAGGATCTCAATAAGGATGGAAGCAAAGACATTCCAGGCAATATAAAATAGCCCCTTTTAACGTGAATCCATTATCATTTAATGTACTGCGATATAATGACCCACTCTTCCCCAGCAGTCAAGCCATCAACCATCCATTTCAAATTACAGACGCAATTGCCTTTTGCTTTCCTCGTATCAGTCATTCTTCATACTTTTCTTCCCTTTTAATATTTTCGTCTTAAGAATATCACGTTCCTGCTGACCACATGTCATGGCTCAGTAACTTTGGTCTCATCGATGACTGTGGCCTCTGCTACCTACTTTCACACATTTGATCTAAATGAGACCACACAGCATTTTATAAAAATGACTTTACTTAAATTTTGAAAAATAGTCTATGTCTCAAGCCCTTAGAAATTTTGGAACGATAAAAAAAAGCTGCTGCTGGAGGTGCTGATTGGTGATTAAAAGGTCACTCGAGGGTGATTTATCAGTGAGAGAAGAATAGGAGTTAAATGGCCATTTGATTATATTAAATAGTACCCAAAGAGTTTAACGCTGCGATTTATATCCTATTCATAATCCTGTTTACAGTATAATTCTGTTAAGATTTTCTCCTGGTGTCAGTAAGCTGGTCTTGCAAATTCTTAAGACATTACTACAGCAAAAGGAAGTAAAATAAAATATGTAGCCACATAAACCCCCGTTTAAAAATCAGTTTGTAATATACTCTGGACTTAGAGTTTGGCAGCAGGATGGGGTGACAAAATTCCTCAGACAGGACTAAAGGACTAGCTTTGCACTTTTACAGAATCCTTCAAAAACCCCAGATGGAACCAATTTTGTCTTTCTCATTTGTCCGTAGAGCCTCTGTGGTGCTGATTTGACTGTTCAAGCTAGGAGGTGGCAGTGCACCGGGTGTACCATTTAGCATTGAAGATACTATGTGGCCTCACCATCACTCATGGATTGTTGCTGAATTGCTTTACTGGAAACTATTGGTCTTCATTTACCCCCAGTAGAGACGTTTCCTGATCTGTGGCTTTGTAAGTTTTTGTGCCAGTCCCTTGATAGCGCATGGAAATCACAGGCTATGGGATTCACTGATAGGAAAACTCTGGGGTCCTTGCATATCCCTTCCCCCACTTTAGTTTTTTTCTATGTTAAGAATGGCAAATGATATCAACCATGTGAGCTAATGGAGATACGGTCGGAGATCATATAGTGTTTCACAACAGGCTTGAATATTCACAGCAATGCTCAGAGGCATCAAGTCTGAATTGTTAGCTCTGTGGCCAGAGAGATCTGACGTTAAGACTTTAAGAGATAAGACTTGTCCAGGAGTGAAGGAAGTGGAAATTACGTATTAATTAACAACAGCCAAGTGTGGTGGCTCATGCCTGTAATCTCAGCACTTCGGGAGGCCAAGGCAGGCAGATAGTTTGAGCCCAGGAGTTTGCGACCAGCCTGAGAAACATAGTGAGATCTGATCTCTTAAAAAAAAAAAAAAAAGAAGGCCAGGCATGGCAACAGATGCCTGTAGTCCCAGCTACTCAGGAGACAGGTGGGAGGATCACTTGAGACCCAGTGGTCAAGGCTGCAGTGATCCGTGATCAACCCACTACATTCCAGCCTGGGCTACAGCGTGAGACCCCATCTTTTAAAAAAATACATAAAAACTATCTTCACAACCCCATGAAGTCAATATTATGAATCCCCACTGTAAGATGATGAATTCAAGGCTGAGAAATTTTAAACAAATTTAATTATATTGTAGATTGAGCTGCTTTCTGCAGACCACTAAAGTGTTCAAAAAGTGAGTCATTTAGTTAAAGTGTTTATCTTTAGTTCAGATGATTAAATGAGGTCTTCCTACAATAAGACATGTGAACTAAAGGTGACCTGTGTTATGCATTACTATCATACTGTCTCTTTATATAAAAAATCCATTTTATTTTTTAAAAAGGAGTCAATTCCTTTTTCCCCTCAAAAAATTGATTTTTATTTTTTGTTATTGAGTAGAAAAAGCCAGACCGTTTATCCCATGGAGAAAGCTGGAGGCAGTAATATGGGCTGAAATGAATAAGATTGAGGTCCATGAACATGTCAAAGAGTGTTATAAGGAGTACGGGATAAGGGCCATCGTTTCATTGAAAAATTAACAGAAGTAATTGACACATCAGGAACACAGAGGGGAATTACACTTATAGAATGATGTGAGAGACTTTTAATTTACAGATCAGAAGGTTTAAATTTTTCTTCTTTACAGCAGATGATTAAACAGATAGCCCCAAATCTCCTTCTAATGTGCTCAATAACGATTTTGCATTTTATGGTTTTAGAGAGATCTATTACATACTGCCTAAACCTAAATATCCACTTCTACCTTGTCTTAAAACGTCATACTATATAGAAGCATGAAAAACATTAGCCTTATGAATAATAAAATTTATTGTTATGATATATAGACTTATCTTTGTCTTTAAAGAGTCACAGCAAGGAACAAAGTTAAAGTGCAACAGAAATTAGTGGTAGCACAAAATTTTAGTAGCTAACCTTTACGTTAATTTCTTTCATTTTAGGCTTTGCTTTCTTTCTGACAATTTTGCTAATTTAGCAAAGATTTTTCTCAACATAGGAAAAAACTAAAGTTGGGGAAGGGATATGCAAGGACCCCAGAGTCCTCCTACCAAAGAATCTCATAGCCTGTGATTTCCATGCACTATAAGGGGACTGGCACCAAAGCAACTTACAAAGCCACAGATCAGGAAGTGTCTCTGTGCCACTGACTTGTGTACTTACATCTCACACATGGGACTGGCTTTCCAGGGATGGCCATCCCAGCTAGGCTGCCAATGAAACGTTCACTCATGATGCCTCCCTTGGAGCGTCCTGTCTTTCTTTGCCTGTGTCAGACTCTCTCCATCTAGGACCATCCTATCTTCCTCTCCTCTTCCCAGCCCTCCCCCAACCAACCACCTCCACACTGGGTCTTGCTTTTGGGCTCTTCCTAGTGCTGTTCTTGGAGGTGGCATCCCCAGCCTTAGTCCTACCACTGCGCTCCACCCTGACTAAGAGACTTACTGAGTCTGAGGGTTGTTTTAGACATGCCAAAGATCCTAACTTCAGTCTTTGGATACCAAAGCTCCTTTTACCTCTTGTCGTACTTAGAGGAGAATAAAATAAAATGCAGTTATTAATGCAGTTAATATTTGCAGCAGTGGTTCTCCATACTGGTTGCTCATTAGAATCACCTGGAGTACTTTTAAATTCAGATGCCTGGGCCCCACTCAGACAAATTAAATCAGAAACTCTGGGAGTGGTGACTGGGTGATGGTAATATGAAGCTGAAGAGGGGGCCCACTAGTGTAGGAGTGGCAGTAGAGGCAACTCCTTCATCTTGGTATGTTTCCCATTCTCATTAATAGCGCAGACCCAGTAATCCCCCATAAGAATGGTTTGCTTCTTTCTAGGACAGAGGAGTAGGTCCGAAGCCATGAGCGTGAAGTTTATTTGCAGCCAGTGCTTTTTCCCAGGCCACAGGAATCAGCCCCCACATGGTACAACTCCAGGAACACCGTTCACATTATGGTCTGTGTAAACAGCATAAATGGTGCCCTGGAATTTGGTGTGTTGAACTGAGCAAAACCAAGTAAAGGAGTCTCATCACCTTTGGCCAACACCGTAAAGGACAGATAAGTTAGTATGTTTTTCCACAGAAATATCTTCCACCATGATGAGTTTTTGCCGTGCTCAGGGACATCACAGTTTGAACTGTATTTGTCAGCCTATCTGGATATTGTGCCTACCGTAAATATGTTTCTACCTCTAGACAGATTTCTTGCAAACCAATATTTTGAATATAGCCTATTTGTGTCTTGGAGACTCTAAGAAGGTGTTTTAGCCAAGACTGCTTGTGTGTTCCATACTGGTTTCACTTTTAAAATATTTCTCTGACTTACTGGTGTTTGCAATTCTTATACGATGTAATTTTCTAAATTGCCGTATCCTCCTGCACATATTTTTTCAACAAACGAGACATCTAATCAGACATTCAGATACTTTATTTGCAGCCTGTGATGTTTATGGAGATTTTGTTTTTGAACCAGTACTTGAAGCACTTTTAATCCCACTGCCTGAGAACACCCTCCCACCTGCATTCTCCACAGGCCACCCCCAAATTCTGCCAAAGTGAGCAGATCAAGTTTCGCTTTTCTTAATGCCATTAAGCTCAATGAGCAACACTGCCTCAGAGACTCCAGCATGTGCAGCAGAATGGACACTGGCACACTGGCATGGGTGTGCAGCCACACGTGGTGTCTCACCGTGGGGACATGGCCTGTGAGCCACCAGGGTGGCCCTTGAGTAGCTGGGGGTCAGGAGATCCCCAGAAGAGACAGTCCCCAAAAGCCCGGAAGTGTGATGAACAAAAACTGTCTGTGATTTGCCTTGTTCCTTTTTTGTTACTGATGGCCCTCCACTACTCTAGAGGAAATTCTCTAGCTGTGTGTGGGTGTCACAGGAGAGTCATTCAGCCTGAACCATGAGGCATGTCAAAAGATGGCTCAACTCACAACTTTTTATAAATTAGTGGACTTTAATTTTTGAGATGTTTTAGGTTTATAGAAAAATTGAGCAGAAAGTTCATAGTTCCTATATACCTTCTCACTTCCCAACCCCTACTTTCCACTATTATTAATGTCTTGCATTAGTGTGGTGCATTTGTTACAATGGATGAGCAACTATTATTATCTAAAGCCTATATTTTACAATAGGGTTCACTTTTTGTATTGTACATCCTATGTTTTGTTTTTGTTTTTGTTTTGTTTTGAGACAGAGTCTCACTCTGTCGCCCAGGCTGGAATGTAGTGGCGTGATCTTGGCCCACTGCAACCTCCGCCTCTTGGGTTCAAGCGACTCTCCTGCCTCAGCCTCCCGAGTAGTTGGGATTACAGATGCCCAACTATGTTTTTGTATTTTTAGTAGTGACAAGATTTTGCCATGTTGGCCAGGCTGGTCTCGAACTCTTGACCTCAAGTGATCTGCCCACCTCAGCCTCCCAAAATGCTGGAATTACACGTGTGAGCCACCACACCCGGCTGCATTCTATGGGTTCTGACAAATGTTTAATGACGTATATTCACCATCACAGTGGTAGCTTTTAAAATAAGTTTTAGAAAAATTTTTCTTCAATAGATCTGGAATAGAAAGGGGCAGGAAGGGAACTAACTTTGGCTGAGCCTTGCCCTATATGTGTGCTGGCAACTTTGATTTACATTGACAGATAGTATCACATTTAACTAGTGTAACAACCCTGAAAGGTGTCAATTATTGTCTTCATTTTGTAGATGAGGAAACAGAGCCCAAGGAAGAATAGGAACCTCGCTCAAAGAAATTATGGAACCAAGATAGGTGCACAGGGCTGGTAGAGCTGATTAATAGGCTGGCCTCTGATTTTCTTTCACTTCCTCTCCAAACCTGCATCAAAGAATTAAACTCTCTCATCCTCTTTTTTTAGTGCTACTGAATCATAAAATTATTTACAAAGTTATTTGTAAGAAAGAAAAATTATAAAAAATGAAGTGTGTGTAAGTCATAGCTGAAGACCTCAAAATTGTGCTAAGATCCTCAACAGGAAAGAGCACTGACTCTTATTAGACTCCTTGGCCAGGCTTGATGGCTCATGCCTATAATCCCAGCACTTTGGGAGGCTAAAGCAGGAGGATCACTTAAGGACAGGAGTTCGAGACCAGCCTGGGCAACATACTCAGACCCTGTTTCTACAAAAAAAAATTTTTTAATTAGTCAGGCATGGTGGCGAGTGCCTGTAGTCCTAGCTACTCAGGAAGCTGAGGTGGGAAGATTGCTTGTGCCCAGGAATTTGAGGCGGCAGTGAGCCTTGATCAAGGAACTATACTCCAGCCTGGGCAAAAGAACAAGACTCTGTCTCTAAAAAAAAAGAAAAGAAATTGTCATTAGAGTTCGATTAAGCCTCTTTGTTGGTTTTAAGTATTGCGCTTTTTTTTTTTCTTTACTACATCTCAGTATATGATACTATGCTTTACATTCCTCACTTTGCCTGCATCAATGGGTAAAGCAACAACCAATTGTCTAACCTTTGACAAATCACTTAGCCTCTTTGGACCCCTGTTTCCTCATGTTGATCACCCTATGGTAGAGCAAGGAACATGGTTTCAGGCACCTGGGCTCTCCAAGCTGTCTGCTGGGATTGGAATACCACGTACTCTAGTTAAAAGAATTTGCCTTAGACAAATTGTTTATCTATTTCCTTAGCTGTAATATAGGAATAATAATAGAATTGAGTTCATACATTGTAGTGAAGGTTAAGTGAGTTACAACAGTGCCAGGTACAAAGTGAGTGTACAATACATGCTTATTATTGTTATTATATGTAAAATTTGGATAAGCTCCTTCTAACTCTAGAATTGTATGATTTTTCATATACCGTAACTTAGGCTCCAATAACATTGCACTTTTTGTCATTTACCATAAAATTTCTTAGGTCATCAAAAGCAGATCTTTACATCAGACCTCTTTACAAAAATATTCATGGTGGTTGGTCTGTTTTCTGCTGCAGACATCTGTGAGTTTGAGTTTTATCATGAGCAAGGAATGCAAATGAGATGATCAAGGTTACATCACGGCTTGAGGAGCAATGCTGAATAGTTTTCTGAATGCCTGAGCAACCCTTTTCACAATGAAGTGTTTCACCCTGAATAGTGGAAGTTTCTTTAAGTGTATACTGGTGAGTTTGATGAAATCATTAGAGCATTTTGCTCCTATGCTATCACAGCAAATAGCATTTTGGTTTTTGTTGTTGTTGTTTTAAGCCAAAGCAAGTTTATTAAGAAAGTAAAGGAATAAAAGAATGGCTACTCCATAGACAGAGCAGCGCTGATAGCTGCTGATTGCCCATTTTTATGGTTATTTCTTAGTTATATGCTAAACAAGGGGTAGATTATTCATGCCTTTTTTTTTTTTTTTTTTGAGATGGAGTCTTGCTCTGTTGCCCAGGCTGGAGTGCAGTGATGTAATCTCAGCTAACTGCAACCTCTGCCTCCCCCAGTTCAAGCAATTCTCCTGCCTCAGCCTCCTGAGTAACTGGGATTACAGGTGCACACCACCACTCCCAGCTAATTTTTGTATTTTTAGTAGAGATGGGGTTTCACCATGGTGGTCAGGCTGGTCTCGAACTCCTGACCTCGTGATCTGCCCACCTCAGCCTCCCAAAGTGTTGGGATTACAGGCATGAGCCATGGGGCCCAGCCCATGCTTCCCGTTTTTAGACCATATAGGGTAACTTCCTGACGTTGCCATGGCATTTGTAAACAGTCATGGTGCTGGTAGGAGTGGGAGGGTAGCAGTGAGGACGATCAGAGGTCACTCTTATCCCCATCTTGGTTTTGGTGAGTTTTGGCCAGCTTCTTTACTGCAAACTGTTTCATCAGCAAGGTCTTTATGACCTGTATCTTGTGCTGACTTCCTCTCTTATCCTATGAGTAAGAATGCTTAACCATCTGGGAATGCAGCCCAGTAGGTTTCAGACTCATTTTACACAGCTCTTATTCAAGATGGAGTTACTCTGGTTCAGATGCCTCTGACATTTCCCCCCTCCCTTTTATAAGAGAACCCTTAATCTTAAGAGTTGTAGAGGGACGAAGATCTGTATTCTGTAACTTCTTCAGGCTGAATAGGGGTGATGATATTCCTGCCTAACTATGAGGATCTCTTGTATTTGGGTAGAGAGGAGCTCAGTCAGAAAGCGTCAGTATGTCAAGGGCCACTCATAACTCTGGAGTTCCAACAAAAGGTGATATCTAGAAGATTAATAAATGTTTAAGAAAACATTGAGTAGGCTTATTCTGCATTTCTACACAAAGAGTACAACAGCAATATATTCCACAACAGTAAGGCAAAATATGTAAAATTATCCCAAGTAAACTAAATTAGAAGATTTTTCATGAGCTGGGCAACTGTTGGAACCAAGCAGATATGGGATTGTTAGCTGATTCCAATATGTGCCCAGAATTAGAATATTGATCCAGATTTTTACATTACCCATCCCTCTTGTTACTTCTGAGCAGCAGCCAGAGATCACTTGTTTGTTCACAGGAATAAGCAGTCAGTCTAAATTGCAGAAAAATACTCAAAAAACAACTGATGAGACTAGAATCTAATCAGGTGTACCATAGTTTTTGAAACCTAATTTCTCTCTCCAGTTTCCCATTTTCACTAGAGACAAATCATGGTAAGACCGATTTGCTTTATTATACTTGGCCTGATTATTTGTATGAAGTGCACCAAGAATAATTATTTTTCACATAGGCGTTTTAAATTGACTTTGATGGAACTCTGTTCCATAAGGAATCTCAAATAAGACTTTTTTAAAGCTGAGACCAGCCATGGGTTTGTACCCTCAAATACGTGTGAGTTCGGTAAAATTCCTCTCTCCTCCTGAGGTCCCCAGATAACTTGGAGCTCCTGGGCCTGTCAGAAAATGACATTCTTTATTTACCATCACATCAGGAACCCTGTACAGAAACTGTAGACAAGGTATGAGGCCATTTTTCCCAAAGGGCTTTTATTGGCTTTACCAGTCAAGTTTAATTCCTTAAAGGAAAGCACACCATTCCAGTCAAAGCCTTGGTAAAATAACCAATTTCTCCAACTGTGTCCTGTTACAAAAGAAAACAGATTCTTATTGCATTTATGCAAATAACTATATTGCCATAAGTTGAGAATACTGACAACTAGTTTCCAAATTCTGGCAAATTCAGGTAGAGAGAAACAAACATGCTCCAAATTTTGGTCATAGGAGTGCACTTTACTCAATTGTTAAAAGCTGTAAATAGCTCAAAAGAAAAGTTTTCTTGACTCTAAAAAAACAAAACAAAGGATTAGCACCGTTTTAAGCAAAAAGTGAAAAAATCACTTCAGTCTTCTATTAGTTCAGTCCATGCGGTTAACTCCTGTCCTGCTTGACATTTGTGAACATTTCAGCTTTCCATGACAGTACTGAAAGTTGCTTTCCTCTATTCTAATGTGACAATTGCCAAAGTTATTAGAAACCCGCATTTAAGAACACTGGTCAAAGTCCTGTAGCTGATTATAAGCTACCTTTTGAAGAGGATTAAAACCAGACAACGATTGTCAGTGGATGATAAAACGCCTTAGGGCAGCCACTATTAAAGCCACAATTGGCAAGGAAATTTTGTTTACTTCTGTGGCATACAACAATTTTACGTAACAATTATAGCTATTAATAACATATGCTAACTCATATTAGAATTATCGGAATTTTTCCATTATTTTGGAACACATACCAGTAACATATTTATATAAATACAGTCCAAAGAAAGCCAACATTGTTTTATATTTGACAATGCTTTCTGTATTATTTTTATACCAAATAAGCCAAATGTCACTGTTGTATTAGTGTACTATTAATGTTAAATCCAATTCTTAATAAAACCTTATAGACAAATGTATTTAATCTTAATCAGTTTGAACCATAAGGTAAGATTCTCATAAATTTTTATAACCCTTTAAAATATTTGCGAAAGAGCAGATCAGTGCTCTAAGAAAAACCTGTTGTGCTTTTATTTCAATGTTCAATTTATAGAAAAACTGAGTAATACCCCTTTAGCTTTAGTCAATATGTTCACACACAGAATCTTTTATAATTAATTGTTTACAAACCTTCCACAACTTGCTTAAACCTTCAGCTTTATCCTATCTAACTTAAAACAACCCTTTAACCTTTTAATCTAGGCAAAATAATCCACATTTCCATGACTTCTTACAGTCTTTTACTAAAAACATATTTTACTTTCTTTACACACCCTACATGTCAAACTGTTTTTATTTTCCAAAGATTAAGTCACACAAACTAAAAGGCATTACACTTTTTACTTTTCTAACAAAACATTTGATTTAAGCTCTTATTATTTTTAAGCCAACTAACAAAAGCTGTTTTATATTACACACACAACACATATAACTACACAGAAGACAAAGGACTCATACTCATTGCCTGATCCAGGAATTGAACCCTGAACCCAGGCCACCAATGTGAAAAGAGAAAGCAGGGCCGCATGGTTACAAGATCAAGCTCCCAAGGACATAACTGACCAGTTTTGCTGGGCTGTCTTAGCAGGCTTATGGGGTCTTAGGCCCTCATTCTATCCTAAGGTATCCCTCTTTCTGACAGAAAGATATGGAAAGACAAATTCATAGCACAAAGTACAACAGATTCACTACAGTTTAAGACTAGCCTCATGAATTCTTTTTCCCATTAATCAAAACTTTATAGAGGAGATAAACAGTAATTTTTACCATTCATTCAACCACAGAGAGAGAGAGAGAGAGAAGTCAAAATTCTTACCCTTTTGCTGGCATGCCGGGCTTCTGGGTTTCCTTTCTCTGAGTGGCCCTAGTGACCCGGCTGGCTGCACCACAGTCCTGGGGGCCAAGCCGCAACACGAAGGAAGGCCAGAGTAAAATACATGTGACAAAACACAGACATTGGCCCCTCTGCTTATCACCTAGTATCAAACTGACAAGGCTCAAACGTGCCCCCGGCTGGACCCTGCTATTGTTAATCCAACCTCTGACCAGGAATTTCAACTTGTGGTCTCTGGGCAAGATGGTCACCCTGAGTAATAGTAAAGATGGGAAAAGGAACGAAGAGAGAGAAAAGCATTGCCTGAGGCAGAGTGGGGAAGGTGAAGAGCCCAGGGAGGCAAGAGAAAGACCCACCCGTCGCAGCAACACTAGAAAGTTCAGGCGGCAGCTTGTCAGTAGAGGAGGGATCTTTCATGGCAGTTCCATCAGCTCTCAAGTTTTTCCTTTAGGGGGAAACTTGTCCCCATGTCCCATGATCCTGTACATGCCTAATTCTATCACCCATAGCCATCAGCAAAGAGTGCAAGGCAGATTAACCCAAAGAAAATGGTGGTTAACATCCTATAGTGCCAAACCCGTTCTTAGCTGACAGGGACTTTACTGGGAGGGGCCTCTAACCCCCTAAATCTTAGGAAAGACTCTAACCTTCACAAGTTGGGTCTCAAACCCAAGTTCGGTCAAGCGTCCTTGCCTTTTATTAAGAGGGGCCTTTAACCCACTCTATCTTAGGAGAGACTCTAACTCTCCTTAGTTGGGCTTCTAACCCAATCCCATCATTTACTCGGGTAAATGCACCCCACCAACCCAAAGTCAGCCAATTTGTGTGTGCAAATGATTTTCCTTTGGGTTGAAAGCCTCTTCAGTATTGTCCCTTTGGGGTTTGCAGAATAATGTTACTGGATCCCACCACTTACCCAGAGTTAGCCTTTGGGTCGGGGGGGGGGTTTCAGTATTGTCCCTTCTGTAGTGGCCAAAAAGATGTTACAGGAAAGGGGTCCCAATCCAGACCCCAAGAGAGAGTTCTTAGGTACTCAGAAAGTTCTTAGGTACTCAGAAAGAGGGATACCTTAGGATAGAAAGAATTCAGGGTGAGTCCATAGAGTAAAGTGAAAGCAAGTTTATTAAGAAAGTAAAGGAATAAAAGAATGGCTACTCCATAGACAGAGCAGGCAGCAAATACCATTTTGTATTGTAAAATACCTAATTATAAATCTCCCTCCCACAAGACCTCAATCTCTTAAAGATTAAAGTTACCTCTTATTGAACTTTTTCTTGCACAGTGCCCCTCTACTTTTTCTCACAAAAACTCCTTGCTTCTGACATAACATCTACTTGTTGATTCTTTGACTATGCTACATTCTTTCTCTACATCTTCAGATATGCCCTTACTTTTCCTATGCACCTTTCTCAATACTAATTTTTCTTTCAAATTTAACTCTTTCCCCTTCTGGGAAGCATACCCTAGGCCCAGTTTGAGTCAAATGCTGCCTTCCTATTTAGTCCTATACCATAAAATATATCTCATCATTACTGCACTTACCACCCTTGCTGTTTTGTTTTGTTTTTCTGAGGCAGGGTCTTGCTGTGTTGCCCAGACTGGCCTTGAACTTCCGGGCTCAAGCAATCCTCCTTCCTCAGCCTCCCCAGTTGCTAGGACTACAGACTTGTTGCCCTGTTCTTGACATTACTGCCTGTTTTGAATCATTAGTTTATGTTTGTCTTTCTGAATCACACTATAAACTCTCTAAGGGCAAGAATTTTTTTTTGTCATTTTTGTCTTCACAATCCCAGCACTTAACGTAGCACTTGTCCCTAAGTGAGGACTCAGCAATTGTTTGTACAATGAGTGAACAAATGATATGTCATACTCAAAGAGCCAAGATACATTCTGAAAATTGAATTGGTCTGAAAGAGGAATTCCTGGACATGATTTAATACGAATTTAAACAGAATCTCACTTTTACACAGTTTGGTGTTGTTCTGTTGTAAATTAAGAAATGAAGAATTCACTCAAGAAGAGGAAAATTCATTTCAGTTGGCATGACACTGGTGGGGAAGGCCCTAGGTGTGAGTTTTGATACATGCCCACGGTAGGTCCCTGATGAAGAATGGGGCACACCATGGTGAATGTGAGTGAGTGTTTTTCACTCTGCTTAAGTTATTCAATTAAAGCAACCTGTTGTGAAAATTGTATGGTACAACGCTCTGGCTGAAAGCAACATGATTTTAAATTACGGCCATTTCCTAACTAATCTTCAGGGAAATGTTTTTGATGGTTTAAGAGGCTTTGATAGTCATTAAAAACAGAACTGTAAGTTGAGGGCACACATTTTTCCCCTCTGCAATCAGTTTTCTCTACCTTTGAAGGTAGTTTTAGTAGAAGGCCTCTGTAGAAACAGGCAGATGTCTGGTTTCCAAGGGATATCCTGGAATTTGAATTTCTGAAGTAGACTTATTAGGTATAGATTTATTGGCCATGGCCAGAAATGTTTTAGATACCCTCTGGCCATTCTATATTTTAGTCATTTTAATTCTCTAACCTTGTGTCTCTTGAATGATTTCTCAAAGAACCCATTTTGTTTTGTTTTGTTTTAATGAAAAAGAAAAAACGTTTTCCATAAGTTTGCAGACTTTGGGCTTAAAAAGGCTCCTTTCTGCAAGACTTCTTAGAATCTTTAATATGCTCATATTATATTGTGAATTTTTAGAAAGTGATTTTAGTGTTCTGTGCTTCAAATGTATTTGGGTATAGTGAACATTTTTTGTGGAAAGCTTTTAACATCTCCAAAATATTCATTTTCACAAGCACAATTTGCAAAACATGGCAGGGTAGAGTTTGAACTATTGAAAATCTAAGGAAGGAAACCTAATGAGTTCATGTTGTAGGCAAAGGTATGTCTGTCTTTGCAGCCTTGGTCATCGTGGGGTTCAGAACATGGTATCCCCAAATAGGGTGCCTTGGCACATTGAATATTTTGAACTGGAGGAATTTGAGAAGTGGCATGTGCTGGAAAGACTCTCTGACCTTCTCTCCTGAACAGCAGATTACAGTACCCTCGTGTGAGAGAAGTGCCCGCCCAATACCCAGAAGAAAGGAGTATCCTTAGCTCCAAGAATGGAGGGACACAATGGGGAATCTGCACAGGCAGATCTTGCTCACTTTCCCCCAGTTTATTACCCTCAGCTCACACATCTTTGTCCTAATACATTTTCCCGTAACTCTCCACTCTTCATCAAACTTAGGATAAAAATGCTCACACTTAATGTTTCTTTCTGTCTTCATTTTTTAAATGAAGGCTCCCACGTCACATGGCACTTATATTCAATAAATTTTATGTTTTCCCCTTGTTCATTTGTCTCTTTTCAGTCTAATTTACAAGGCCCCGGACAACCTAAGAGCATAGAAGGAAAGGAGTTTTCTCTTCCCTCTACTCATGACAGTATAGCCTGAGGGAGGGCTCCCTCTCCAGAGTTCTGAGTCTGGCAGCTTCCTGAAGATCTGGGAAGGAAATGCTGAAAGGACTATTTCTGGAATAAGCATCTGTGATTTAAGGAAGCCACCTGGGATAATGGACATAGCACTAGTCTAGTGTCAGAACTGAGATTCCCATCCAGCCTTGGTTTCCAGGTAGCTGTGTAGTCTTGGTAGGCATTTAACTGCCATGGGTCTTCCTCTCTTATGTAAATGAAGGAATTCCTGGAAGAGAACACACAAATGGCTAAGGGACATTAAGTTAAAAGGGAAAAAAAACTAAATCTTCCACATAAACAAAGGAAGTGCAAATTAAAACAGTGTCAGATACATTTCACTTGGGAGATGAATAAAGCTTAAAGGGGCAATGTTGAATGTGAGGAAGGCTGGTGAGGGTGGAAATTGGTACCACCTTTCCAGAAAGCATGCATATCAAGAGCCTCAGAGTAAGTTCTCACCCTTCAGCTTTACAATTCCACATCTAGAAAGCAATCAAAAGACATAAACTATAGAAACAGACCGATTTATACTTAAGGATTTTTTATCACAATCTTTGACATAGTAACTACTTCAATGTAGCAGTGAGATGATTATAGCAACTATAGTACACCCATCTAGTGGCTATAATGCACAAATTAAAAGCACAATTGCAAGGAATGTTTAGTAATACAGAAAATGCTTACAATAGAACGTTATGTTAATAAAAAGGGATACTACACAACTCTTTGTAGTACAGTTCCAATTAATTTTAAAAACCATATATATGTATACATACATGCATACATATGAAAGCATAAGAGCCTTTTTGGGGGTATTGAAAAGGATATTTTTTTTTCTATATGTTTCTGTATTTTTGTCCTTTAATTAATGAGCATGCATTTCTTTCATATTTTAAAAAAAATTATTTTCAGAAAAAGCAAATACATTGATAAATGAAATGAAGAATATGGCCCCGATGATTTCTAAAGTTTTTCCTAAAATCATACATTGTGTGATGTAGATTATGGTTTAGAAAACATTGTAGAGAAGATGAAGCAGAATGTTGTAGACAGAGTCGACACACATTTTATTGATTTAAATATGAGTCAACGCACATTTAATTGATTTAAAATAGAATTATGAAGTGGCCTATTTGACTTGAGACCTTTTACCTGGGCTTGTAGTGTAAGCAGTTGGAACATGAAGATGCTGGTAGACAGGGTATCTCTCTTAATTATTTGCTCTTAAAGCAGCAGCTACTTCCTTTAGAGAACATTGGTTCTAGTGAAACATTAACTTCTGTAATAGTATCTATTGCTGTCTGGAACCATAAAGGAAGTTGTTAAATTTCCTGCATACTATAGGAATAAAACCTTAGGGCTAGTGAAGTGATTGCAAAGAGTATAAGGTTTTGGTGTAATGTGAAGCAGTGTATATATAACAGTAGTGGTTAAGGGCAAGGGTCTTGGAGTTGGACAAAACCAGGCTCTAATTGCAATGGCAAGGTCAAGCTGATGACATTGGGCAAGTTACCTAACCTCTTTATGTCTCATTTTCCAAATTATAAAATCATTATCTACCTCCTAAAACCATAGTAGGGATTAAACAATATAATATATGTAAAGTATCTTGAAGAAAACCTACTATATAGTAAACATGTAATAAATGTTGGTTTTGGCCAGACGTGGTGGCTCACACCTGTAATCCCAGCACTTTGGGAGGCTGAGGAGGGCGGATCACTTGAGGTTAAGAGTTTGACACCAGCTTGGCCAACATGGTGAAACCCTGTCTCTACTAAAAATATGAAAATTAGCTGGGCGTGGTGGCGAGCACCTGTAATCCCAGCTACTAGGGAGGCTGAGACAGGAGGATCCCTTGAATCTAGGAGGTGGAGGTTGCAGTGAGCTGAGATTGTGCCACTGCACTCCATTATGTCACTTAAATCACTGTATATTTATGTATGAAATTAAAATAATAATAGAACTAATTAGGTTTGTTGTGAAAAATAAATGAAAAGATGCGTAGGAAGAATGTAGCCCAGTGCTTCTGTATAGTAAGTGAAAGCGCATTAATAAGTAAAGTAGAAAGGAAGGAATTTGCACATAGGGGAGACTAAAAATTGGTTATTAAAGAAAAAAAAATCTTAGAAGTCACAGGCTCTTTCTCATGATTTTATTATCCCTGTCTGAGAACATTCACTCTGAAAATCTTGTGTTTGGCGAGATCATGAAGACTTTCCATCTTTGTAGGGTAATTGAACAATTAAAGCTCGATAAGAGGTTATGGGCTTCTTGAAAGAGAAGAATCTGCTTTACAGTTGTGTCTTCCCAGTGCTGCTTTGTAGTATGGGTCCACCAAAGAAATGGCATGAGATTGTCAGGATACAGGAGAAAGGGCACTTGGCCAGGATGCCCGAGGCTTGTTTCTCCCACAGCTCTGCTCTCCTGCTGGGACCTCAGGCAAGTCACTTCGAACGTTTACTTTTTATTGCCTATATAACCTCAGGGAGTTGTAAGGTCAGTGGGTGCCATGGCTCTGAAGTCTTGGTAAAGACTATCTAAGTCTTGATTTCCTCAATTAAAACACAAAGAAGAGAACCACTTTCTCTAAGTTTAGACAGCTGGTTGTTCCCTGAGGACACAGTTCTGATTTCCAGTTTGTTGCCCCTTGATGAATCAATTTATGGCACATGTGATTTGGATGCAATTCAGTTGTCCTGTGGATAACTATATTCAGCTAAAAGTTTATGCTTAAAACTTTAAATTTGATTTATTTGAATAACTTTGGAAATTCATTTGTATGAAAATTTTGATGATTTAAAAAATACATCATAAAAAGTCAATTGATAGCTTTTTTTTTTTTTTTTTTGAAACAGGGTCTCACTGTCTCACTTCACTTTGTCACACAGGCTGCGGTGTCACTCTGCAACCTCGATCTCCAGGCTCAGGTGATCCTCCCACCTCAGTCTCCCCATTAGCTGGGACCACAGGCACATGCCAGCACACCAACCTAATTTAAAATTTTTTTTTGTGGAAGTGGGGTTTCACCATATTGCCCAGGCTGGTCTTGACTTCCTGAGCTCAAGTCATCCACCTTCCTTGGCCTCGCAAAATGTTGAGATTAAAGGAGTGAGCCACCGCACCTGTACATTCTATTGATAACTTCTAAGTTTAGCTTCTGACTAGCATTGTAAAGATTTTAATGTGGAGTAGAAGTCAGAAAATCTTCATTGGCTTTCTTCACCATCTTGTTGAGGATTTCAAAAATCTCTTCCGTTTGGGTGGGTTCATCCTGAGTTGGCTATTTTCAGTTAAAATGCCATTTCTCTATTAGTGTATTTTATTTCTTTTTCCTTTTTTTTTTTTTTTTTGAGACGGAGTCTCACTCTGTCACCAGGCTGGAGTGCAATGGCACGATCTCGGCTCACTGTAACCTCCGCCTCCTGGGTTCAAGCGATTCTCCTGCCTCAGCCTCCTCAGTAGCTGGGATTACAGGCGTGTGCCATCACGCCCAATTAATTTTTGTATTTTTAGTAGAGACAGGGTTTCACCACGTTGGCCAGGATGGTCTCAATCTCTTGACCTTGTGATCCACCCACCTCGGTCTCCCAAAGTGCTGGGATTAAAGGCATTAGCCACCGCACCCAGCAGTTTATTTTATTTCTTAAAAGACTTTAGGGTACTTATAAGACCTAAAGTTGTGAAAAAGTTGTTCTCATAGAACTAGAGAGTAGAAGGTGGTTACCAGGGGCTGGGGAGGAGGGAGGACTGGGGAGGTGCTGATCAAAGGATACAAAATTTCAGTTAGTCCAAAGGAAGGAGATGTATTGTACAACATGGCTACTATAGTTAACAGCATTGTATTGTATAGTTGAAAGTTGCTAAGAGAGTAGATTTTAAATGTTCTCATAAAAAGAAGATATGTAAGGTAATAGATATGTTAGTTATTTGATTTAGCTATTTCACATTGTATATGTATATCAAAACATCATGACACCACAGTATATGTATATATTGCAAAACAGCTAAATTAAGTCATTAACCTGGTGGCTCACACCTGTAATCCCAGCACTTTGGGAGGCTGAGATGGAAGAATAGCTTGAGACCAGGAGTTCAAGACCAGCCTGGGCAACATTGTGAGACTCCCATCCCTACAAAAATTAAAAAACAATTAGCCAGATGTGGTGGTGCGTGCCTGTAGTCCCAGGTACCTGGGAGGCTGGAGCTGAGGCTTGCTTGAGCCCAGGAATTGGAGACTGCAGTAAGCTATCATCGCACCACTGCATGCTAGCCTGGGCGACAGGGTGAAACCCCTGTCTCTAAAACAAACAAACAAACAAACAAAAATCATGTTGTACATCATAAATATATACAATTTTATTTTTCGGTTAAAAATAAGTAAAAATTAAATAATTGTGTGAGTTAAGGGGTAATAACTGCAAGCCTGGGGAAGACAAAAAGTTCCATTGCTTATGTCATCTTTAGTCAAATGGTGATAACTACCTAGATCACTGATAACAAGAGTTTTGGGCCACATATGAATTCTGCAAAAAGCAAAGAAAATAAGAAGCTATGATGGGGAGGCTGAGGTGGGCGGATCACAAGGTCAGGAGATCGAGACCATCCTGGCTAACACGGTGAAACCCCATCTCTAGTAAAAATACAAAAAATCAGCCAGGCATGGTGGCGGGCGCCTGTAGTCCCAGCTACTTGGGAGGCTGAGGCAGGAGAATGGCGTGAACCCGGGAGGCGGTGCTTGCAGTGAGCCGAGATCGCGCCACTGCACTCCAGCCTGGGCAACAGAGCGAGACTCCGTCTCAAAAAAAAAAAAAAGCTATGATGAATTATTGATATCTTGATAACTATGCTGGGCATAGGAGGAGGAAGGCACTTGCCTTGTGTTGGGTAGCTACCATTGCAAAATTCCAGAGAGGAAGAATAGTAAATATTATTTTCATCAAGGCACATCATTACCATTGACCGTTAAGAATTTCCATTGCATTGAGAGCTGTACAGCTGAGATCCATTTTTTTTCTTGTCGTGCGTGGATTATCTCAAATTAGTGACAGGAGTATCATGTTTATATCAACATGAAGAATACATGCTCATATAGTTAAGCTGAATGTGTAATTATGAAATAAATACTAGCTCACATTTCCCCTCCACCAATTATGTTACTATATTATTTTCTTCTGTTCAAGAAATTTCCCAAGTAAGTTTGGTTGAAGAAATCTTTATGAATTTTCATAAGGAGGAATTCAAAACAGGGTATTTTTTCACATTTCAGAAAGAATTTTCACACAGTTTTATTGGCGTTTATTGGCTTATACAGATATACTGTACTTAGAATACATGATTACCGTGTAAAGAAAAAAGGCAATGGTGGGAAAATGGTCAGGGAGAGCAGAACTGATTTGCAGTCATGTCAGGAGGATTTCGAAATGCTGAGAAACAGCTGAGCCACACAAGCAAGCCAAGACAGGATTTGTTCCTTGTTTTGTTTTTTTTTTTCTTTTTTGAGATGGAGTCTCACTCTGTTGCCCCGGCTGGAGTGCAGTGGCGCAATCTTGGCTCACTGCAACCTCTGCCTCCCAAGTTCAAGAGATTCTCCTGCCTCAGCCTCCCAAGTAGCTGGGAATATGCGCACCCACCACCACGCCCAGCTGATTTTTGTATTTTTAGTAGAGGCAGGGTTTCGCTGTGTTAGTCAGGCTGGGCTCGAACTCCTGACCTCAGGTGATCCGCCTGCCTGGGCCTCCCAAAGTGCCAGGATTTGTTTCAAGAATTTGAATCAAGTCCAAGGTGGCTAAAAGTCAGTTTACAAGCTCCCTTGGGGAATATGGCCAGGTGCCCTTTCTACTTCCACTTCTAGCTGCCCCCAATAATTCTGCCGACCCCAAGGGTGCCCATACTAGCAATCAGAGAAAGCTGTGGACAGATGGATTCTGAGGCTCTGACTTAGCCCTATGCTGGGACTAAGAAAATAAAATTCTCAAGATGTGCTAGGCTTCCCATTAGAGTGTTGTTTTTCATGTAGAAGTTGGCTGTCACTGGACATAGTAATTTTGTGTCAGAGACAACACAGTTATTACCATCTCATTTTGAGGTGTTAAAAGACCCATCATCACTGCGAAATCTTGTTTGCTTCAGAATTTTGCTTTGCTTTGCTGTTGTTCTGTTTTTCTTCTGGCCCTTTCTTGGTCTGCTCATCTGAATTCTTTTCTCTTTCCCCTCCCATGCCACCTTCTTGAAGCCAAAAATCAGAGCAGTATTTTCCATAGAATGTCCACATACTTGGTGTTTCCCAACACCAAGAGAAACATACAAGAGCAAAATTAGAATGCAAATAAAACCAAACAAAGCATACCCTTTTTGATCTTTATTGCTTCTAATTCTGCAGCCTTCAGTCTAGGCTCAGTTGATTGAAGGATGAGTTTTGTTTGATTTTGAATTTGGAAATTGTTACTCTTGTACTTTTTCCCCCCTCCTAATTGTGTTGCTTCAGGTTGTTTTTGAAATATCAAAATTTAGTTTTTTAATATGTATTCTGTCGTAAGACTATGAGAAAGAAAAAATTAGAATGTAAATAAAACACACTCTATTTGACATTTATTGAACCTAATTTTGCCACCTTGCCACCTTCATCCAGGCCCAATTCCTTCTACTCTGTTTTTCCTGAGAAAGCTTTACTTTCTTGTCTCTTTGATATACTTTGTAATAATAATGTTACATTTGTATGGGGGTTTATAATTAAGAAAATATTTCCACATAGATTATTGGTCTGACAGGGGAACTTTGGAGGCAGGATGGGTGATTCCTTTTTTTTTTTTTTTTTGAGATGGATTCTCACTCTGCTGCCCTGGCTGGAGTGCAGTGGCGTGATCTCAGTTCATTGCAACCTCTGCCTCCCAGGTTCAAGCGATTCTCCTGCTTCAGCCTCCCATTTTTGAAAGAGGAAAGTGATGTTCATAAAAATCAGGATTAGAATCCATGGCCGGGTGCAGTGGTTCACACCTGTAATCCCAGCACTTTGGGAGCTGAGGCGGGCAGATCACTTGAGGTCAGGAGTTTGAGACCAGCCTGGCCAACATGGTGAAACCCCATCTCTACTAAAAATAATACAAAAATTAGCCAGGCGTAGTGGCGGGCACCTGTAATCCCAGCTGCTAGGGAGGCTGAGGCAGGAGAACTGCTTGAACCCAGGAGGTTGCAGTAAGCCAAGGCTGTACTCCTGCACTCCAGCCTGGGTGACAGGACAAGACTCCATCTCAAAAAAAAAAAAAAAAAAGATAAGAAAATTTAAAAAAAATAATCGGGATTAGAATCCAGATCTTCAAAATTCAAGTCTATTCTTTCAACAGCATTGTGGTGCAGGGAGCCATAAGAATAGATATCTCCTCTCTCTCTTGTCTCTTCCTGGCAGATAGACATTAGGATCTTGGACTTTGACCTTATCTCTCAGTTAAGGGTTTACTATGATATAATTAGAGAATGAACTATTGTCCTATATGCTGTTAGGTAGGAAGTTAAATCTTTAGCTGATTAGTGACTAAACAAAATTAATACAAGAACTTGAAGAAGAAGTGATTATTAAAGGTATAGTTAAGTTCAGTCATGAGTCACACACAAAAAATAATAACAGTGAGTTAAATAGGAAAGAAGTTTACATTCTCTCCTTTGTAAAATTCTGAATGAATGGACTGGTATGGTGGTTCTGCTTTGCAAATGGCCCAGAGACCCAGGGTCCTTCTAGCTCACAGCTCCACCAACCTATGCCATAGCCTCATTTTTTCATGTGCAAGGCAGCACCTTCCATCTTGGCCACAAGATGGGGGGAGGCATAAAGAAAAAGGGAGAAGAGGCACACCTTAACTACCTCTTAAAGGAGGTTTCTCAGAGCCACCATGTGATCACTCTTCTTCAATTCCATTGGCCAGAATCCGATCACATAGCCACAGATAGCTACAAGAGAGACTGTGAAATATAGTCTTTGTTCTGGGTGACTATATACCTAGTTAAAATTTTTATTTCTATGGAGGAAGGTGAGGTTGGATGTTGTGGGACAAATAGTCATTCCTGTCAGAGATAGATATTGGAAGAGAGTTACTAAGTTATCATAAGCAAAAGGAAGGAAACATTTGCTATATTATTTTAACAATCTATCTGAGAGGAGCTTATTTGGCATTCTAAATTGTTTACGTGAAATAGAAGATTTTGATCAAGTTGTTCCATTTTGGTCCACATTGCCTTTCTTAAGTCAGTGCTAAACCAAAACATATTTGAATTCATTAAACACAAATTTGTAAAATATGGCAAAGCCTCCAAGATAGCATTTTTTTTCCTGTTGAGATCGACTTATTCCTATTTATACCCAGATTGGCTGTTAAAATGTGGGATAGTAACTGAGCTATGATCAATTATAAAAGGTAAGGGGTGTGGCTGGTCTAGAGACAGGCTGACCAGTGATACACAACATGTACAAAGACCGGGACATTGACTGAATCAAAGTCTTAGTTTTACATGCCTTTGCATAATACAAGATATCCGTGGGGTTTCAAAGGAGATTTGTTTCAGCTGTTGGCTGAGTGGGTGGCTGGAGAAGAGAATTCCAGGACAATATACATATGCCTGCCTCTGCCAAGGACTGTTCTTGCAGAGCCTGAAACACTGCTGACCAACCATTTGGAGATAACTGTTGGGTGAAATCCCACCAGTGCCTTTCTATTTTGCTGCGTTCTTCAGTTTCATTTGGAATGCCACACCTGAGAAGAAAGATATACCTGCCCTTTGTGTACCTTGATGGGCTGGTACCAGGGAACTAATTATATTGGTGATTTTCTTCAATTTATTTTCGGTTAAGCAACATAATGACATGATGACATACTTACCTCTGAGATAGGATTGCTTTGCGCTGGCTGTCAGAAGATGCATCTTTAATGAGTTAGTATATCGTGTCCATAAAAAATTTGTTCATAAAAATGTTTATTTTCAAGTTATCTACATATATTTAAAAAGCCTTTAAACACAATAAAATTTGTTTCGAAGTTTCTCTTTATATCAACACACATGCAATTTTACATGAATCTCATATATAATTTTCGTACCTTTTTTTTTTTTTTTTTGAGGCAGAGTCTCACTGTGTTACCTAGGCTGGAGTGCAGTGGCACAATCTCAACTCACTGCACCCTCTGCCTCCCAGGTTCAAGTGATTCTCCTGCCTCAGTCTCCTGAGTATCTGGGATTACAGATGCATGCCACCAGGCCCTGCTAACTTTTGTATTTTTAGTAGAGACAGGTTTTTGACATGTTGGTCAGGCTGGTCTCGAACTCCTGACTTCAGGTGATCCACCCACCTCGGCCTCCCAAAGTGCTGGGATTACAGGCATGAGCCACCGCACCTGACCTGTTGTTGCATTTTTTAATTGCATGCTCTTCTTTTCCTTTTTTTTTTTTTTTTTAAATATTGCTGTTTGAGTCTGCTTAGGCTGCTATAACAGAAATACTGTAGACAGGGTGGCTTAAAGAATAGAACTTTATTCCTCACAGTTCTGAAGGTTGGGAAGTCCAAGATCACCTCTTCCTGGTTTGCAGAGGGAAACCCTCTTGTTGTAAGCCTCACATGGCCAGAGAGAGTGTGCTCTAATCTTTTCATCCTCTTGTAAGAATCCCATCATGAGGACTCTACCCTCATGACCTTATGTAAACCTAATGCCTCCACAAGGCCCCACCTCCTAATCCCATCATGTTGGAAATTAGGGCTTCAACATATAAATTTGGTGAGGGGACACAAACATCTAGACATAGCACCCCCCTCATCTTTCTTCAGTCTATCTATACTATGTTGCCCCTATCATATTGTCCCTACCAACAACCTAATGCTTGTCTGTCCATATTTTTCTCCATACCCATTTAATTATATGTTAATACAACATATGTCTCCATCTACATATATGCGTATACATAGATGCAGCCTTTAGAGTTGCTTTACCAAATGGAAGCATATTTTCTCCATTTTATTTTTTCTGACTCCACAATATCTTGTAGAAATCCCTTCACATTGAATGATTTATCTCTAATTCAAATTCTAAAAGTTACATTCCATTCCATGATATAAATATACCTATGCTATTTAACCATCCCCTTCTTGACATTTACTTTGCTTGCAGTTCCACTATGGACACTGCTGCAATCAACATTCTTGTTCATGTATTCTTGTAGAGGTTGCTTTTATCTCTGTTGGATAGATTCTCAGTGTTGTGTGGCAATAATGAAACAAACAGTGATGGATTTTGATTTTTACCTCACTTCTTCCTTTGGTATTTGACTGGAGGTGCTGCCTGGGAAGAACTAGTTGGCCAGTCATCAGGAAGTTTCATCGTGTGGCATTTTCCAGAGTCAAGAATCTCAACCTCAGTGTTATGGGCACAGAAAACGGATTTTTTCTGTATATCCCAGGATGATCTGCTTTTTTGTGACAGATTCTCAGTAACAGAATTCACATGGCGTCTTGATCCATGGCTAATGGTGCCCCCTTATGATGCCAGTTCTTTTTTTTTTTTTTTGAGACAGAATCTTGCCCTTGTCACCCAGGCTGGAGTACCGTGGTGCAATCTTGGCTCACTGCAACCTCTGCCTCCCGGGTTCAAGTGGTTCTCCTGCCTCAGCCTCCCAAGTAGCTCAAATTACAGGCGCCTGCCACCATGCCTGGCTAATTTTCATATTTTTAGTAGAGACAGGGTTTTCACCATGTTGGCCAGGCTGTTCTTGAACTCCTGACCTCAGGTGATCTGCCTGCCTCGGCCTCCCAAAGCACTGGAATTGCAGGTATGAGCCACCGTGCTTGGCCTTTTTGTTTTTGTTTTTTCTTTTTAGATATAATAATATTCCTGGGTTAAACTATAATCAGTATAAGGGAATTTAAGGCATGGTTTTCTCCAATTTGTTCACTTAGTTAACAAATATTTATTGATATATCAGGCATTGTTCTAGACACTAGGGTTAAATCCATGAGTAAAAAATATAGAAATTCACATCTTCGTGAGGGACATGGCAGTGACTGATATTAGACTGGTACAAAAGTAATTGTGGTTTTTGCCATTGAAAGTAATGGTGAAAACTGCAATTACTGTTGCAACAACCTAATATAAAGGATCAAATGCATTATATTAGGTGTTTAGAAAGCACTAAGGTTAAAAACAAAGCAGGAACGTGGTAAAGAATGCTAGGAGATGAGACTGACATAATTCTAATGGGGTTGTTAGGTGTGACCACACTGCAAGTGTGACATTTGATGGGAACTTGAGAGTAGAGAGGTGGAAGGAGGGATATCTGAGGGAAGAACATTCAAGTCAGAGACAACAGAAGTGAGAGGCTTTAGTGGGGGAGAGAGGAAGGAGGAATGGATCTTGATTTGTTTGAGGAAAAGCAAAGATGTTAGTGTGGCTGGGACAGGGTCAGCAAAGGGAAGACAAACAGGAGATGAGCTGAAAGAGGTAAGAGTGAAACAGATCACATAGTGTCTTCTAGGTCATCACCAGGGCTTCAGCTTTACTCTCAGATAAGACACCACTGGAAGTTTTGAGCAGAGCAGTGACATGATATAAGTAACATTTAATCAAAATATTGGCTGTGATGCTGAGAAATGCCTAGAGGAAAGGCAGGAGTAGAAGTAGGGGGATCAAATAGGATGCTATTGCAATCATTAAACAGAGACTTGGTGGTGGCTTGGACCGGGGGATCACAATGGAGGTAGTAAGAAGTAGCTGGATTCTGGATATGTTTTGAAGGAAGAGTATATTAACTTTTTATTTTTGTGTAACAAATCACTATAAACTTTGTGGCTTAAAACAATACAAATTTATCTCACAATTTCCCTTGGTCTGGGGTCAGATTATGGCTTAGCTGGGTTCTCTGCTTTAGGTTGCCACCAGGCTACAGTCAAGATGTTGACGGCCTTCATTCTTATCCAGGGGCTTGACTTAGGAAGAAGCCACTTCCAGGCTCATTCAGGGTGTTGGCAGGATTCATTTCCTTGTGGCGGTAGAACCTACGGAGGCTTGCTTCTTCATGTTCAGCAGGAGAGCCCCTGGTTCCAGTCTGCCAAGAGAGAGTCTCCTGTATAACAAAATGTAATCATAGGAGTAACACCCATCACCTTTGTTGAATTCTGTTGGTTGGAAGTGTTACAGATTCTGCTGGCACTTAAGGGGAAGGAACTTTTGGATACTAGGAGGCTGGAATTATTTGAGGGGTCACCTAAGATCTGTCTACCATAAAGAAACAACAAGATTTTTTGTCTAGTTTTAGAATGTGTGATGAAGAAAGGAACAACTGAAAAGTTGGAGTTGCTATTAATTAAGGTAAGGAAGACTGAGGGAGGGAAGATTGAGAGCTCAATTTTGACTTCGTAAAGTGTGAGATGTCTTTTATACACCACCCAGAGATGACAAGCAGACAGCTGCATATGCAAATCTAGAGTTAAGCAAGAGGGTCCAGGCTAGAGGTGTAAGTTTGAGGTCCATTAGCACATAGGTGGTATTTAAGGCCAAGGAATGAGACCACTAAGGAATGAGTGTAGATACAAAACAGGTCCTACAACTGGACTCTAGGGTCCCAGCATTAAAGAGTCAGGGATCTAGAAAGAACCAGGTAAGGAGACAAAGTGAGATAGAGTGAGATAAGAGGACTGCAGGAGTGTGGAGTCCTTGCAGCCTCCATGTGTTAATTAGTTTAAATCTCAGAGAACAGTTTCCCCCTTACCTCCCAGTTTTGGGAGACACCTACCTATCTTCTTGCCTCTCCTCTCCCTGAATGTGCTGTTGTCTTAGATGCCAAATGTGAATGGAAAAAATATTGTATCTTGTCAAAGTTCAACAACCAGTTGTGCATTCTTGCCCAAATAAGCCAACCTAAATCAGCTTGATTGTGGACAATAGAGTCAGTTGGAGTGTGTGAACAGTTTTACTCTGGGACTGATACCATAAAAAACAGGCTGCTCTGTAAAGTGTACACCCCCTCAGGTATCAGGTAGACACAAATCAGGCACTGCCTCAAAAGTGAAAGGTTGCAAACAGTGACAAGGGAATGGAAATAGATTAGATGTGGATAATGGAGGCATTTGTTCTTCTACAACCTTCTGACAAACATTCATTTTGGTATCTACTGGTTATGCATAGAAATTTATTGAAATTATTAACATGGAAGGCCTTTCTTTGGGCATAACAAACCACTATTTGTTCACCTAATTATACTCGGAATTTAAGGATATATTTCAGTGCATTTTACTCTAGATAAAATCTTTTCGTTTCTTATGGAACACAGAGAAATCATCATGAAATTCTAAGTGGATAAAGTGGAAACAAAGACTCTATTTGTGCAAGTTGAGTATATGGGAATGTAATTAGCATTGTAGATAGTATAAATACGCATGTCCATATGCCGTGTCATTAGCTGTGCGTGTTGAAGCTATGTCACCACATTCATAGTCCCTTTCACACATAAACAAAAACTTGAATGTTTACTTAGAAAAAAGCATATTTTCTGTAATTTCCACTCAAATGTTTCTTAGGTGTCTTCATTGCCCAGCAAAGTCAGAAGTGTGCCCAGTGTGACAAATCATTAAACTTGTTTCTTATCCGGGTAGCGTTGATGTAGAATGAATCATGTTTTCAAACAATGTGTTAATAATCCTATCAGCTCTCTGAAAAAAGTTAGATTATAATCCTCATTTAACAAACGAGGAAAGTGAAGCAAAGAGTTTGACAACTGTCTATGAACTCAGGGAACCAAAAGCCACACTTGTTGGCAGTGAGGCTGGCTGTTTCCTCCTGGACCACACAATTGACATCCCGGTTGGGATATGTCAAGTCCGGAAGCAGTATGTCAAGTCCGGAAGCAGGAGCTATAAGCAGGGTAATGAAATGGCTGCTTTGCCTTTCAGATGGGTCTAGAGGTCAAGTTAGTTTATTTGTTTTTAATTTAGCTGAACTCATAGGCTGGTTGAAAGATCCCTTTGTTGGCAGCGATCTTTTGAATAGCCGCATAAACCTTTTGGTCTCTCTCTTGCTTTACTCCAACCCTTTCTCCCATTTGCAGGATTAGAAAAGCACTTGGGAGGCCCATTAATCTTGCCGGCGTTGTCAGGAGTGATCAGCGAGTTTTATTAAAAGCCCTGGGATTGCCTGAAAGGCCTCCTTGTCTGACTTTGAAATGAAAGGGGCATGTTAAGATCTCGGGGCACATTGTCAGGACCCCTCGCCCTGCCCCTTGGACTATGAGCTGACCCTCCAGGAGGAAGCACAGAAGCCCTCCTTTGTTAAAGGGATTTCGCTGGTGGACAGAAAGGAGTTGGGCCCTGTCAGCATGAACTCTCTGAGTTGGGGGGCTGCAAATGCCCTGTTGCTGCTGCTCCTCCTGGCCTGGGCCAGCCCCACCTTCATCAGCATCAACCGTGGGGTGAGGGTGATGAAAGGCCACTCCGCCTTCCTGTCAGGAGATGACCTGAAATTTGCCATCCCTAAAGAGAAAGATGCCTGCAAAGTGGAAGTTGTGATGAATGAGCCAATAACCCAGAGGGTTGGGAAACTCACTCCACAGGTAGGTCCTATCTGCGATTTTCTGTTCAGTTGTGTGTATGAATGCAAGTGTATGAAAGTGTGCGGGGGGACAAAGAACAGAGATGTAAAAGGTCTCCCCTTAAGCCAACAAAGACGAGTATTAGAAGATGTTCACATTTGAAATGGTGGACTTGCAATTAGCAGGCATAGTATTGCGCTACTTTTCTATGTGAGGTGAAACCTATTTTTAAACATTCTTGGCTGACTTCAGATTACAAGCCTGAAGCCAGCAGGATTTAATCCTGATTATAATAACATTTATAGAGGAAATCAGGTTCAAACTAATATGGATGCATGTATTTTTTTTCTTAATCCTGCACTATTTCAGTAAGTCTTTCCAATTTCTCCTCTTTTCTTGAAGATAACTCTGGTATATCTTACCAGCTGCTTGACCTTATAGAGTAGCTAATTATACAGGAAAAAGCACAAACATCATGTAAGAGAATTACATTGGAGTTGTTTCTGCCCCGAGTTATCACATCCATTGCCAGTCAGAGTGGCTTTGGATAAGAGATCAAGATTTCACGACATTTTTAGGACATACCTGTGACCTTAGCATAGTAAAGGTAAAACCTGAAGATGTTTCATCTATTAACATCACTTAAACATTTTTTCTGAGTAAGGGAAAAGAAGTAGAAAAGAGACGTGAAGATACTGCACTTTAAATATTCACTGTTCTTTGAAATTATCTGCTTAATTTTTTTCCTTTTAATCAAAATCTTGGAGACCTTTATACTTAAGGGTATTCTATTGTCAATCACCTTGTAGAGTGAAGAGTTACCTCCTAATTCATTGGGTTTAAAAAGTCTATATTCTCTTACATTGTTTTTGCTTAAAGTAGGAGTTACCACTATACATAATTTAAAAAATTGCTTCTGATTTTATTACTTGTTCCTACTGTCCTGTAACTTTGCTCCCAGTGCAAACAGTCTTGAGAATATTCAACACTAGATGCTACTGCTGCTTCTGGAAAAATGGACCATTCTCTTTTGCTGAACTATGAACTTTATTTCCTTTTCATTTGGCTAAAGAAGCATAATCCACGAGGTTATTGAAAAGTGGTACTAGGTATTGCAGAGAGAGAAAAAAAGACTTAGATGGATACTAGCTCAATTGGTATCTCTAGACATTCCGTTTACCACACTTCAAGTTATAGACCCATTCTGAAACACATCAGAATTCTTTGGAAGAGGGTCTCACGTTGCAGGTATTTCGGATGCGGTAGCAACCGAATGTCTCTGCCTAGTTGCTTGTAAGATTTTATTGTCAGTCAAAGAGCTTTAGATGGGTATCTAAAACATGTTAGAATTCAACAATGGCTCCACATATTAGCCATTGTATTCCCAAGTGTTTGGTAGTTGCAATGTCTCCTCAGTTACTCCCAATTATACTTGCATTCTGAATGTGTTTTGATTGGCACTTAAGAGCCAGGGAAAAAGAAGATACCTGGGATTGCTCATACTAGAACCCCAATGTGTTAAATAGGATGAAGAAGCAATACAAATAAGCTCAGGAGTGGGTGATAGAGACCCAACTACAGGGACTGGGGTCGAAAGGAAAATGCAGGCTGGCTGCAGTAGCTTACGCCTGTAATTCCAGTACTTTGGGTGGCTGAGGCGGGCGGATCACTTGAGGCCAGCGGATCACTTGAGGCCAGGAGTTAGAGACCAGCCTAGTCAACATGGTGAAACTCCATCTCTACTAAAAATACAAAAATTAGCCAGGCGTAGTGGCACATACCTGTAAGCCTAGCTACTCGGGAGGCTGAGGCACAAGAATCGCTTGAACCCGGGAGGCGGAAGTTGCAATGAGCTAAGATAGTGCCACTACACTCCAGCCTGGGTGATAGCGTGAGACCCTGTCTGGAAAAAAAAAAAAAAAAAAAAGGGAAAATGCAGCCTTTAGAGTTTTGAGAGAGGGTAAAATAGGACCCCTGATCCTAGAGGACTCGGGTGTTTGATAAAGCAGGAACCCAGGGCTGTACTGGCACATATGGGTGTCTTATAAAGACTGATGATTGATAATATGGTACCTCTTCCAATCAATATATTTTAAAAAATCATTCAACATTTATTTAGAAGTGGGACTGAATATATTGTGAAAAAGAGAAGAAGCAAAATTCCCACTGGTAGCTCGCAGGAGCAAGCTGTCTAAGCTGTCTTCCAGTTTGGACCTCAAGCATGCATGCCCAACTGAGCAAAACAAAAGCCCTGCAGATGACCAGATTCTCCTTAGTAGGCAATTTGGAGATAATCTATTGTTACCTAAGCCAGCCTCTGAGAGCTCTCCTCTCCCTACCTCAAATGGGCTATGACACCTTACTGTATATGGCAGTCTTTCTGAGAGAAATAAAATTGTCTCCATTATATATTTTTAGTGATGTTTTAATGGTCCTGATTGCTTGGCCTGCTCCAAGGCACTGAGGAGCAAAAAGGGATCCAAGTGACTAGAACTAGGTAAAAAACATTTGTTCATAAGAATCAAGGATTGGAATAGGCCTGCAAGTCATCTCCATCTCACACTCTCTGATTTTAAGGTAAAACTCCAGTTACTAGAAAGACAGTATAGAGAAGAAACCACAAATTTCCTGGCTGATTTAGGAAACTCTTGGTTGCTGAGAAACACCTCTGAATATACTGATTCCCTAGCCTGCTATTGCTCATTAAGAAAAAGTAGAATCAAGTCATGAATACTTAGTGTATGTATTTCCAGAGGCAAATATGACATCTCAAATGGATTTATAGCCTATAAAGTCAGTATGGGATTTATATCTTCTAATATTTATTGTGTGGTAAAGGAGTTCATTAAAATATGGAGTTTCATCACTTTTTTTGGCCAAATATTAAAACTGTATGTGAGAGAAATCTGTATCATGGGAAAACTTTGTTTCTCAAACTGCCAGGTGATTGTTCCTATTTGTTATTCTCATAATTTCAACAAAAACAAGATTCCTAAGTAAAGTCTGTTTTTTTTTGTTGAATTTGTGCTTGGTTTTTAATGCAGGCTGGTTCAGTCCTTCCCTAGGGGTTTGTTCCTTATGGAGTTTTAGAAATTAAGCATAGCTAAGTGCACGTGCACGCGCACACACACACACACATACACACACACACACACAGCCTAAACATTATTCTTTAATAGAGCTTAGTAATAAGCTGAAAGCCAAGCTTATGTGAACCCATTTCTAGCGAAGGTGCTGTATTAACAACACCCTGCTGTGTAATGAACAGTTTCATGTGACTTGCACAGAAAATGTTTTGTTTAACATCTGTTCAATCAGTGTTTTCATTTCATTACTGAAGTTTGTCTTAGGATCAACAGGTTCATTTTCCTATTGAATATTTGGAAAGGGATTTCAGTTGATGCACACCAGTGCCTTCTGTTCAGATAACCCTCTTGATGTAGTCAATTAGATGAGGTTGACGGCAATATGTTTTCCTCATATTTTAGGACAAGACTCCCTCACACATGGCACTTCTCACACCCAGCCCAAAGCAAGAGATTTGCTGGGTGGAAAGCACCCCAGGATAGCCCTGAACTTGCTTTTTTGAATAGGAAATATAGCGGTAAGAAAGTATCTCTAGTTTGAACCATTTTACTGTCATTAAAGTGAGTCATGAGCTAGGAATGTGTGACAATTTAATTATAAATTGTAATTGAAAAGCAGTTGAAGTGGAAAAAAACAAAGCTAGACAGTAATTAGAAAAGGATTTAGCTCTCCTTTGTTTTAGTTAGTAAATTTATGGACAATTATGGTTGTTTCCTTTTATAAAAGGAAAACATATTATGAAACATAAAACAGATGTTTCTTTTAACAAAGCAGATTGTCTCTTTATTACCATGACTATTTGTCAATGATATGGGGAAGCTCTTTGCTTTATCTCCTTCTTAGTTGTCAATTAAAAAGAGGAACCAACGATATCTGTGGGAAAAGAAAATCATTTGTATTAGTGTTAAAGTCTTCTCTGAGTGAATTATGTTGTCTGAAAATGTTTGAGGCTGTGAAAAGGTACAGAGGAAACACCACGAACGCAATGGTGGACATGCGTGCATACCTCGAGGGTATTAGAACTCTACCAAAGTCAGACTGGGCAGAATGAAGGGCATGATATGGGTGGGAGAGATGATTCTTCCTCTAAAAATCAGGTTCCCAAAATGTAACAGTTAACAATCTCCTAATAATACTGAGTGAGGTGAGACAGTTCATTATAATTTTATTTGAATAGAGGAAATTGCTTTTAGATTTCTGTTTTTCTCATCTGCCAGTTCTGCTATTGCCTAACTAATGAAAGCAGTTTTTTGCAAGTGTGTAAGACACAACTCTGGGTCATGTTAGGCTCTGATTAACCACAATAGTGTCCATAGTCAGTGGCTTCATCTTTGAATATGAGAATACTATTCAGAAAAAAAAAAAGAAATAAAAGGAGAACACAGATATACCGAAAGAATACAGTGTGTCTGTGGGTGGGTTAAAGCATGCCTTTTCATGCAGACACACAGAAAGAATTCTGTAACTCAATTGCTGTGAACCCCTGAAAGGGGTAAATAAAATTTTGAAAAATGAAACCATGTTTTAAATGCACTCCAGTTGGTAAAAAGACACTTATTTGGAGAGGTAATCATCCCTTAGCTAATTTTCTTGAACTGCTTTGGTTTTCACAATTTAGATATTCTCAAAACGAGAGCCAGCTGTATAAGTAGGATGGTGACTGTGTATGGGGGTAGGGTAGAGGTGGTGGTGGTTAAGACACACACACTCACACACATACACACATTACTAACAGACCATATTTTCTCCAGGCAGTACTCTTGTGGCAAAATGTTAAATCTTGTACCAGTTTTCTCATAGATATTTATCCAATTCTTCATGTGAACTAGGTCTTTGACTGCCATTTCCTTCCCAATGAAGTCAAGTATGTTCACAATGGTTGTCCAATTCTTGATGAAGACACAGTGAAGCTCAGACTTTACAGGTAAGCGGCACAGGAACATTGCTCGTTTGCTGCCAAGTAACCATTCTGTGTACTTTTGAGGGCTTTTCTTGTGGATATGTATTGTCATGAGGGGAGTTAATAGATTCCAGACAAGAAAGTAATCAACAGAAACTGGAAGCCTGAGTGGATAAGGCAAGATTTGTAGCCAACTTTCATTTATTTCCACTTGTGTCATCTTCCCTAGGATTCTTCAGTGGCAAATTTTTAGCCGTATCCTGTTTCCCTCTAGTGTCCTTATCTACGTATCTCTGGTGTTCCAACCCACCACTTATGGTGGAAAATGGAAATTATAAACTACAAATTCTTAATGAGAATCAGGGGGAAAATATATTCCAAAAATGAATGAAATTCTTCTTTTTTGTTACCAGCTGCTTAGTTACAGAAAGTGCAATATCTTCCATTTTTAAACATATTAAATATTTAAAATTCCTTTTTTTTTTTTTTTTGAGACAGAGTCTTGCTCTGTCGCCCAGGCTGGAGTGCAGTGGCACAATCTCGGCTCACTGCAACCTTGCCTCCCGGGTTCAAGCTATTCTCCTGCTTCAGCCTCCTGAGTAGCTGGGACTGCAGGCGCCCATCACCACGCCCGGCTAATTTGTTGTATTTTTAGTAGAGGTGGGGTTTCACCGTGTTAGCCAGGTTGGTCTTGATCTCCTGACCTCATGATCTGCCTGTCTCCGCCTCCCAAAGTGCTGGGATTACAGGGATGTGCCACCACGCCCGGCCTAAAATTCCTTAAAAATCAACTATGGAGTTAAACATGGAATGACCGTAGGAGACAGCAGTTCTTCTCCTTTGCATATATACAAGAAAAACAAAAACTTATGTTTTACATAAGAACTTGCACATGAAGTTCACTGCAACATTATTCATAACAGCCAAAAAATTGAATAAATCCAACTGATGAATGGATAAACAAAATGTGGTATATTCATGGAATGGAATATCATTCAGCCATAAAAAAAGAACGAAGCACTGATAAAGGCTACAGCATGAATGAACCTTGAAAACATTATGCCAAGTGAAAGAAGCCAGGCACAAAAGGTCACATATTGTATTGTTTCATTTATATGAAATGTCTAGAACTGGCAAATTCACAGAGATGGAAAGTAGATTAGTGGTTGCCAGAGGCTGGGGAAGGAAAATGTGTCTCTTTTGGGGGTGATGAAAGTCTCCTGGAATTAGATAGTCATGATGGTTGTACAACCTTGGGATCACACTAAAAAACTCTGAGTTCTATATTTTTAAAAGATGAACTTTGTGGTATATGAATTATATCCCAATGAAAATTAATTTTAAATTTAAGCTCACGATTATGGTATATCTGACTTCATAAAAGTAACTGAGAATTGATGTATGTGGCGTAGGCTTTATAGGGTTCTTTATTTGGTTTTTATTGCTTTTAAGAATATTTGGTTAAATATGTTGGTGTGAATTTCCTTTAAGCACTAGACTAATGTGAAAGACTTTTGTACAAGACATTGGAACAGTGAACCATTCTACAAACATTTATGACCACCTATTACAGGCCAGGCTGTACGCTGAGCATAATAAACAAAAGGATGAGAATACACAGATTATTTTAGTGCTTGTAGTCTAAGGCAAAAGATGAGCAGGTAATTATGATGCAGAACAAGCGCCAAAAGAGAGACACAAAATGCTGTGTTCAGAAAATGAAGTGGCACCCAAGGATTCCTTAGGAAGATATGAAATCAGCATCCAGGGCCATTTGATCTTTCTAAGGCTTTAGAGTTAAAAAACAAATAACTTCAAAGAGCTTGCGCGGAGTGGGAGGGAAGGGTAGTGGGAGTTGTGGGGAACATGGGGATGGTTAATGAGTACAAACAGTAGTTAGAATGGGTAAGACCTAGTATTTGATAGCACAACAGGGTGACTACAGTCAGTAACAATTCAATGGCACATTTTAAAATAACTATACGATTGGATTGTTTGTAACAAAAAGGTTAAGTGGGCCAGGTGCAGTGGCTCACGCCTCTAATCCCAGCACTTTGGGAGGCTAAGGCGGGCAGATCACCTGAGGTTAGGAGTTTGAGACCAGCCTGGTCAACATGGCAAAACCCCGTCTCTCTACTAAAAATACAAAAATTAGCTGGGAGTGCTTGCAGGCACCTGTAGTCCCAGCTATTCAGGAGGCTAAGGCAGGAGAATCTCTTCAACCTGGGAGGTGGAGGTTGCGGTGAGCCGAGATTACACCACTGCACTCCAGCCTGGGCAACAGAGTGAGACTCTGTCTCAAAAAAAAAAAAAAAAAAAAAAAAAGGATAAATGCTTGAGGGAATGCTTAATAAATGGATGCCCCATTTATTAAGATGGGATTATTACACATTGCATGCCTGTATGAAAGTATCTCATGTACCCCATTACATATATATATATAATACACATATGTATACACACACACACCTGCTATGTACCCACAAAATTAAAAATAAAAATAAATTTAAAAAAGAAAAAAAGCTGATGAATGCTTGCTGCTTCTACTCCTTCCTTGGGTTTCTAGGCTGCTGGGAGACTGGAAGAGTACACATGAAAGGCAGGGTTAGAGGAGCTTCTTCCCCTCTTGGTCTTCAGCACATTTGAAATAAAATATTCAGAGGAGTAGGCAGCAGAAAATCAGGGAGCATGTTTGTTCCCCTCTTACTACTTCTCCTTCTCCAGCCCCTTTGGCAAGCTACCTGAGCCTGTTATGCCTCAGTTTCTTCCTCCATAAAATGGGATTAACAATGTCTATCCTAGGTTTTTATAAGGATTGTAGTTGGTGGGACTGTAAACTAGTTCAACCATTGTGGAAGTCAGTGTGGCGATTCCTCAGGGATCTAGAACTAGAAATTCCATTTGACCCAACCATCCCATTACTGGGTATATACCCAAAGGACTATAAATCATGCTGCTATAAAGACACATGCACACGTATGTTTATTGCGGCATTATTCACAATAGCAAAGACTTGGAACCAACCCAAATGTCCAACAATGATAGACTGGATTAAGAAAATGTGGCACATATACACCATGGAATACTATGCAGCCATAAAAAATGATGAGTTCATGTCCTTTGTAGGGACATGGATAAAATTGGAAATCATCATTCTCAGTAAACTATCACAAGAACAAAAAACCAAACACCGCATATTCTCACTCATAGGTGGGAATTGAACAATGAGAACACATGGACACAGGAAGGGGAACATCACACTTCGGGGACTGTTGTGAGGTGGGGGGAGGGGGCAGGGATAGCATTGGCAGATATACCTAATGCTAGATGACGAGTTAGTGGGTGCAGCATACCAGCATGGCACATGTATACATATGTAACTAACCTGCACATTGCGCACATGTACCATAAAACCTAAAGTATAATAATAATAATAATAATAAAAGGATTGTATTATATACTATCATAGAGAATTTAGCATAATGCCTGGGCCATAACAAGAGCACATCAATTAGAAGCTGCATTATTGATGCATGCTCATCACTCATTAATCTTCTCCCTTCAAAAAAAATGACACCCCTCTATTTTAGACTCTTCAGACAACCTGAGATTAGAGTTGCTAAGCGGATGGAGGGAATGGAAGTGGCAATTGCTGAATACCCTTTACGTGCCAAGCAGTGAGCTGGGCACCCAAACTAGGCTGCAAATGACCACCTATGTAGTGGTATTTCTGAAGGGCAAAAAAGCCTGAATGCTTCAGAAACCACTCACCCCTTCACTCCTGAATTAAAACTCAATCCAGAAATTATATAGGCTTGATACTCTTAAATTACACATATGCTAGAAGTGAGACTCTGAGGTCTCAGCAGTCATTAAATATCCACATGCATGATGAGTTTGAGAGCAGGTGTTGAAAGAATGATGTTGGGAGGAAGAAGTGGCAGGAAAAGGTGTTGACACCAGGGTAAAGAGATGAAGGGAAGAGAACAAAGAGGCTGGGAGTAGAGCAAGAAACAAAATCCAAACTCAATCTGTGGCACAAATTTGGTGAAGGCCAATCTTTAATCTTCCAGCTGAGTACATGGGTATCAGAAATACCTGAGCACCAATTAATATTGCTTTTGCCCTGTGTTCTCCACAGATTTACTGAAACAGATACCTTCATAGAAACCTTTATCCTGTGGGTCTATCTTCTGGAACCAGACTGTAACATCATCCGTATGAGTAACAATGTGCTGGAGGTGCCTGAATTCAATGGCCTGTCACAAGCGATTGATAAAAATCTGCTCAGATTTGATTATGATAGGATGGCTAGCCTGGAATGTACGGTTAGCTTGGACACTGCGAGAACTCGGCTGCCAGCCCATGGCCAGATGGTTCTGGGGAAGCCTCGACCAGAAGAACCTCGTGGAGATCAGCCACACAGTTTTTTCCCAGAGTCCCGTATGATGTCTTTTAATGCCTTTCTGGGTATTACTAAAACTGACAAAAATATCCATGCATGCTCTGCTTCCACCATGATGAAAAGTTCCAGTTAACTAGTCATTTTAGCTGGCTGAACAGTGTCAGTTAGTGGTTAAGAGCGCAGACTTTACAATCAGAAAGACCTGGTTTTGAGAACTTCCTCTGTTCTTTATTTTCTGTGTAATTTTAGTTATTAACCTGTCTAAGCCTCTCTAAAATGAGAAAGGAAAATAGCTGCCCTGTAGGGTTGGGTAAGGATAAGAGTAAATGAGGTTATACATACACACAGTACTTAACACAGTGTCTGGCTCACAGTAGGTACTCATTAATTGTCAGCTGTTATTAGTAATACCAACAGTAGTAGTTGGTGCATTTATGGGGTATTATTGGATTATGAGCAAATTTGAAGTAAAGCTAGTGGGTAGCAGTGATAGATGAAATTAGGAAGAGTTTATGGGTAACATTCCTTCTGCTATTCACTCCATCAACCTATTTTGGGCACCTCCTGTTCTCTCTAGAAACTATGAGAAGCCAAGAAATATAAGGGATAATCATAGCAATAGTAGTAATACTTTGAATTTGGACAGAATGACAGTTAACGGCACATTTGTTCTATTTTGTAAGTCTGAGAAATGAGACTCAAAAAAAAAAAAAAAGTGGGTGGCTGGGCATGGTGGCTCATACCTATAATCCCAGCACTTTGGGAGGCTGAGGCAGGAAGACTGCTTGAGGCCAGGGTTTCAAGACCAGTCTGGGCAACCTAGCAAGACCCCATCTGTACATTTTTTTTTTTTAAATTTGGAAGTGGCTTATGAGTATTATATACCAAACAAGAGTGGAAATACAGTTGGTTAGAGATGTGAAGACTGTTGGAGAGACAATTACGGTTTTCAGTGAGAAAGAGCATGTTGGTTCAGGTGGTCAAAGAATGTTTAAGGGAAGGCTTAGTAAAAAGACCAGGTGGACCTAGAAGGATACGCAGGATTTGAGTGTGTGATAGCCACATGGGGAGGGGATTTCAGTGAGTAGACAGCCTAGTAGAGATTGTATGATAGAGACATGGAAGCTGATTCTATAAAGGAAAGACTGGAGCTAGACTATGGAAGGCCTGCAGTGAGTCACTGGTCTATTTGTTAGAGATGTTCAAGCCTCAGACAACACATTTTATTATTTTTTCTCTCAGTTTAACTTTTGGTGGGTGAGGGCATGATGAGACAACTGGTCAACTGTTTTTCAGTAAAGGAAACTACAAGCTTTCAGAATAATGACAACCCACTCAGTGAATGATTGGAGGGTACATGAGTGTTCTTGAGGCAGTGAGAGGGAATAAGTATTCATGGGACGGAGTACTGGTTTTTAAATTTTACAATTGTTATGTTTAAGTGACTCTCTTAATCCAGTGCTGTACATTCTAGAACTGGGAGCAAAACTGAAGTGTCCAGGTGGAAGCTGTACCCCAGGATTAAAGAAAATAGAAAGCCTTAAAGTGAGCTGTGAGGAGTTCCTGCTGATGGGCCTTCGTTATCAGCATCTGGATCCCCCTTCACCCAACATTGATTATATCTCCATCCAACTGGACCTCACAGATACCAGGAGTAAAATTGTGTACAAGGTAGAGTTTGGGGTTATGTGTGGGTGCTCCCAGGATTCACAGTAAGAGAGCCAGTTACACAGGGTTACTCATGCTGGCCCCCATGCCAGGGAGAGTTCCTGTGCTTTTGGGGGTGAAACTGCCAGTGACTCATTGGAACTGCAGGCTTGTTGGTTCTGCTAGTAAGTGCTTAAAACAGTAGCTTTTGTATAAAATTTCCCTTCTCTGGTTCTCTTCTAGTTCCACCATCAGTTCGGCAACTTGGGAAGTACTGGGGCTAGTTACATGCTAACCTTCTTCCTCCTTTACTTCCAATACTCTTCAGCTTGTCATTTGACCTTTTATAACACCTTCTCTTTGATGCTTCCTTTTGTCCTTCTTGAAATCAGGGGGTCTACTCTGCAAGGTCACAGGAAACTAGCAGGGGAGGAGAATCTCAGTCCCATGGTTATGTTTGTCACAGATTTGTTACTCTTCCAGGCTTTGGGATGAAGGGCTGGCTCATCAAGGAGACAGGCTCCCAAAGACCTCCTGCATCTTCCAATCTCTTTTAGTTCTCTTGCTTTTCTCCTATTGATCTCTATATATTGAAATAATGACAGAAAGTGGATTCCATTTATTTGAAATATTTAACATGCTGTGCTGCTGATTCATGAACTCTATAATTTGTTTATTGGGGAAACTGCACCTGCTGAAACAGCTGAGTGTTTTTTTTTTTTTTTTTTTTTGAGACAGAGTCTCGCTCTGTCGCCCAGGCTGGAGTGCAGTAGCGCAATCTCAGCTCACTGCAAGCTCTGCCTCCCAAGTTCACGCCACTCTCCTGCCTCAGCCTCCCGAGTAGCTGGGACTACAGGCGCCTGCCACCATGCCCGGCCAATTTTTTGTATTTTTAGTAGAGACGGGGTTTCACCATGTTAGCTAGGATGGTCTCAATCTCCTGACCTCGTGATCCGCCCGCCTCCGCCTCCCAAAGTGAAACAGCTGAGATTTTGTGCTGAGGAAAGATGATCCAAGATGATGTTTGGAAATACTTCTATCTTTCACAATCTGGCTTCTCACTGGGATTTCTCCTAAGGGGCCCTGTCAAATATTGAACATTATTACCCCAAGGAATTGATATGACAAGGAATCATAAACAAATGATAAAACAAAATCATAGAATTAAGATCTAGAAAAAAACTGTGAGGCAGACTAGTCAAATTGATCAGGTAAATCACTTGGGTAGCTTTTCAAGGATAAATTTCTGAGTCCAAATAATAGTTAAGAGCATGGACACTGGGCCCAGATTGCCTGGGTTCAAACGTCCACTTAACTAACTGTGTGACTTTTGGTCTCATTTTCTTCAACTTAAAGTGGGTTAATAGTACCTATTTCTTAGAGTAACTGAAAGGATTAAATGAGAAATACTTATTATGTGCTTGACATAAAACCTGGCACATAGTAGCACTATGCATATTGCTGGTTTTAAAAGTCACCCAGTAAAAAACTCATTGGCCAGGTTTGCAAAACCAGGCTGGGTTTAGCTCAAGCTTCCTATTTTATAGTAGTGGCCCCGAGAAGTGACATGCCTTGTTCATACAGACCTAAACACTAGGTCTATAGACAACTAATAGATGTTTTCTGTTTGTTTTAACACAAAACTCCTTTCACTTTTAATGATTTCTTATATCCATTGAAAAAATTGGAGCCATTTTTCTTTTTGATCAAATTTTCTCATTTTTTTCTTACTATATTGAATAGGGCTTTATTTGTTTATATTTTAAAATCCATTTTATTGGGAGTTTATCCCTTTACCTTCTTGCTTTGTTTATCATTAACCTATTCCATAGCTTATTTGGCATGTCATAAAACAGATTCATTTATGAATATAAAAGTAATAGGCTCACTGCAGAGAATACTAAAAAAACACAGAAAGCAAGATAAGAAGAAAATAAATATAGCTGTATTTTTACCATTTTTACATACACACACATGTGCATGAGTGCATGCCAGAGCTGGTTTTGTTTTATGGAATCACATTTATACTATATGTGAAGTTTTGTATCTCATTCTTTTGTTATTTTTATGGTTGTACAGTCAATTCTCATCAAGTGACCAAATGACCCTTCACTCATAATTTCTTCTAGATTTTTAAAGGTCTTCTTCCTTACATTTGCCTTTTTAATCTACCTCAAATAAAATTTTATTATATGATGAAATATAAGGAACAGTTTTTTCCAAATAACCCAAATTTTCAACACTATTCATTGAACAATTAACTTGTTTCCCATTGATTTTAGATGATCTTCTATTGTATATAAGGATATAACGTATACAATTTCAAGGCTAGCTCTTTTATTTCTTAGATTTACCTACTATTTATTCTTTGTCAGTCTCATGTTATTCTAAACATAATAGGCCTATAATTTTCTTACAGGCAAGTTCTTCCTTATCACGTCTCTTCAAAATTTTCATGGCCATTATCACTAGACTTAGTTCTAAATAAATATAATTGAATCATTTATGTTAGTTTAAAAAAAAGCCCCTAAGGATTTTTATCAGTATCCAATTAGAACTATAAATTATTTGGGGAAAATTAGAATAATGGAGCATTTACAATATTAAGTCTTTTCATCCAGAAATGAAGTATCTCACTTCAGTGGACAAAGGTTCTTTTATAGGTTTCTGTAAAGTTCATAGTTTCCTTCATGTAAGTTGAGCATACTTATTAAGTCCAGTCCTAGGCACTTTGTTTTTGTGAACCTATGGTGAATAGAATATTTTTCTCCCATTATATCTTCTCAATGGTTATTGGTGGTAAACAGAAAAGCTATTTTTGGAATAATTTTCTTTTATCTGGCTTCTTTCCTGAATTCAATTATTTTAAGAAGTTCTCAATTCTTTGGGCTTTTAAAGACCATAATTATATCTTTCACTAATGATGATAATTTTGTTCTTTCTTTTTCTGTAATTATTCTTCTTATTTTTGCTCTATTCCCCACTGGTTTGAGAAGAACAATATTAAATATGTTATTTATAAGAATCTTTGTCTTAAATTTTTTACTTTAATCAACTGCCCACATTGAATTCATCTTTGAAATTATGTGGTCTCTCTGCTTTTTCCATTAATGATCAATTTGTATCACCCTTTTCCTTTTACTCTTTCTATGTAATTTTAAGTGCCTTTCTTGTAAGGTACATATAATTGGACATTTTTGTTGAATTTCAGAATATTTGTCTTGAATAAGGAAATATAAACTTTATATTTGTGGTAGTAATAGATACACTTTTTTCTATCATGTTTTATGCTTTCTTGCTAATTAAAAAAATTTGTCTTGCAAAATAGATGATGTTTTCTTTGCCTTTATCTTATTTGACAATTCCTTATCACACTTTATGTTTTATTTGGACTTAATTCTAAACTTAAAAATATTCTTAAGCCTATATTTGTAATATGTACAGTCAAAAAATGAAGTGAGCTCTCTTGGCTCCTTCCTATGTATGATGATAATTGATCCAATTGATCCTTTCTCCTGGCAATTGCTTTGTTTATATAATTTGCAATTTCAGTTCTAGCATATGATTGTTATACTTTATCACAAGCAGTAAGCTCTTTCATCATTTGTATCCACTTTATTAACATGTTTAAAATAACGTACTTATTTAGACTTGACTCTAGACTCAATTGGTCTTAGCGTTAAGCACCAGTCCTTCTAAATCACAATTTACCCCTCTTGAGTTTTCTAATTATGCATCTTCAAATAATACTTCTTCCCAGTGACACATGAAGATTAGATACTCTAAACCCTGGGACATCTCAGTATATCGTTCACCTGCCTTCATCAGCCATGCATTGGGAAGGGAAGGGGTTGATTATCTTCTCCTCTATTCCTCTCTTGCAATTCTCTTTTCTCTGGGCATTGCCGGTTAGTTTCTTAATTTTCAGGCTGGTGGCAGGGGTGGTTTCAGGGAATGGGAGAGAGGGATCTTATTTGATCAGGCATTGATGACATATGATTTCATGCTCTCTGAGCCTGGTAGATGTCTCAAGCTGCATCTTTGTCTTAGGGACAAATTTATGGTTTCTCTGGAGAGTCCCATTCATTGGTCTATCACTCATAGCTCTCTTAAGAGGATTATTTCTAGCCTAAGTGATCACTTGCAATTTCTCCTGCAGCTCCTAGGATTTGATTCCATCTCCAGCATTTTCTTACTGGATTTTTGTCCTCTCAAGAGTGCACTCTGAAGTTCAGGGTCCAGGAGATCCCAGACCAGCCCTCTGCCCACTAGGCCCATAACTGGAAACATTTATATGTCCCTTGTTGCCACAAACAAGAACAGAATGATTCTGGCACAGCCATCATTTTTTTGCTTCCAGCCACTTAGCTTCCTCAGATATGAGCCCTGCATCAGCTCTCTGTGTGTGTTTCAACTGCAAGAAACACATTTTAAGGGACAGGAGATATGGCATTGCTCTCCTCTTCCTGCTCCATGCCAATATTTGGTGTTGAAGGTCAGGAAAGTGACTGAACACAACACAGCAAAGCACTCCTCTTCCCTAATCAATCTTTTTCTACCTTTCTCAATCTTTTTATATTCTTATATGGGCAAGAAAGTTCTGGAGTCTGGAATTAGTTCCAGACAACTTGCTTTGTAAATTCTGCATATTTTACTACCTGTCTTACATTCAGTTGCAAATCTAATCTCTTTTATTGGAACTTTAGCATTCTGTTATACACAGATTACAACTCCTAGCCCAGTGGCAAGTGTTCAGCAGTATGGGACTAATGTGAATTTGATAACTGAGACTGGTTCTCTCAGCAATGGGCTAGATCAAATCCTGTGAGAACTAGCATCTACTGCTATGAGGATTCTTTTCTTTTCTTTACAAAGTCTCACTCTCTTGCCCAGGCTGAAGTGCTGTGGCATGATCATAGTTCACCATAACTTCAAACTCCTGGGCTCAAGTGATCTTCCTGCTTCAGCCACTTGAGTTAATTGGCTATAGGTATGCACCACCATGCCTGGCTAATTTTATTATTTTTACTTTTTTTGTAGAAATAGGGTCTTGTTCTGTTGCCCAGGCTGGTCTCAAACTCCTGGCATCAAGCAATCCTCCCGCCTCGGCCTCCCAGAGTGCTGGGATTGCAGGCGTGAGCTACCACACCTCACCCTGTGAGGATTCTGTCTGCCCATAGCACTTGTTGAGATCTTAGATCTTGTGGCACAATTTCATGGTTTCTTTGGAGGGCCTCTTGCTCATAGTGCTCTCATTTTGGGAGGTTGCATGCCTAGCCTCAGTGGCCACTTGCAATCCCCAATGCCCAACCCTTGCTTGAAGATCCAGGGTCTTAACTAACTAGACAACCAAGCAGCTATTCTTCATTTGCATGAGAACAAAATCATAAAGATATATTTCCTTCATCCTTCTCCTGCCCCCTTTAAAACTACATGACAGGAGGTGAGGAAGGCGGCTGGAGGAGGTTGTTGGTGGGTGCCAGATTGCTAAGTGCCTACTTTGGCCATTTCATTTGTCCTCACTTAATACTTGGGAGTCTGGTATTAATATTTTCATTTACAGTTGGAAAGAAAATGAGACTGAAGAGTTAAGTAACTTGTCTAAAGTCACACAAATTAAAAGTGTTGGAGATAGAATGATAAACACAGTTTCTTCTGATGCCAAAGTAGGTGCTCCCTTCTTCACCTGGCTGCATATAAGAGTCACCAGGGAGCTCGAGAAATACTGGTTTTCTGGTCCCCTTTTTGGAACAATTAAACAAGAACCTCTGGAGACGGATCCTAGGTACCAGCATGTGTTTAAAGCTCCCCAGGTGATTCCAATATGCAGCCAGGCTTCAGGTCACTGCTAGACACTAGGCTGTGACTGTATTAAATATTATGCTATTAGCCCTGTATGATATCACCTCATTCATATTATTTCCTCCTTTATATTTTCTCTATCCTTCAAAAGTCAGAGAGTGCGTGGCTGCCTGTCTATATCAGAGCTGGAATTCCGAATCAGATTCCAAAGGCTGCATTCATGGCCATGTTTATTTTGGAAGTGGATCAGTTCATCCTGACCTCCTTGACTACATCAGTTCTGGACTGTGAAGAAGATGAGACCCCTAAACCCTTGCTGGTGTTCAACATTACTAAAGCCCCGCTCCAGGGCTATGTGACTCACCTGTTGGATCACACCAGACCAATCTCCTCATTCACCTGGAAAGATCTCAGTGACATGCAGATCGCCTATCAGCCACCAAACAGCAGCCATTCTGAGAGGAGACATGATGAGGTAAGAAGGAGAGACAAAGCTTCCAGCCTAGTTAGAAGTCACAGGGTTATTTAAGAACCTCCTACCCTAAACCTTCAGGTTCCTTTGTACATTCGTTGCCTCAGAAAAGAATCAATCACTGTAAATCAGAATGCAAACTAACTGCCCAGAGGAGCCAGGCAGGTGGGGTCAATGAGCAAACCCCACTGAGGGGCACTGTGGCAAACTGAAGAAAGAGCCAGCACCTCAGGAAGCAGCTGCCACTCAGCTCATGCCCACCGCTGCCCTGCAAGGATACAAGTGTGCCCACTGTTGCTGTAGCACTCATGTGCCAAGAGAAATTGGAAAATGATACTTTTTTTTGGTAAAATGCTTAAATTCTTGAATATAGAAAACAATTAAAAATCGTAGTGAAACGTATTGTGCTAGCTACCAAATATTTCTGAGGGCCACATTTGACCCAGGGCTCACCAGTTTGAGAACTGCAGCAGCCTTCGACAGCCTTTCTGAATCACAGAGACCGTTGAAGTTAGAGATGACTTTTGTTTACAATTCTTTTATTTTTAACAAAATTTTTTTGGTGTGTTTCTTTAAGTTCTGGGGTACATGTGCAGGACGTACAGGTGTGTTACATAGGTAAACATGTCCGTGGTGGTTTGCTGTACCTATCAACCCATCACCCAGGTAGTAAGCCCAGCATGCATTAGCTATTTTTTCTAATGTTCTCTCTCCCTCCACCCCCAACCCTGACAGGCCCCAGTGTGTGTTGTTCACCCAAAATATGGAACACTTTACGAATTTGTGTGTCATCCTTGTGCGGAGGCTATGCTAATCTTCTCTGTATCATTTCAATTTTAGTATATGTGCTGCCAAGGTGAGCACACAATTCTTTTATTAATAAATTTTTTTTTTGTGAGAGCTTTTTATGGGAATCCTTAATTTTAATTAATAACACGGACTCAGGATAGGACATTCCACAGTCTTATTTGATAACGAATTTCACAATGAAACACTGTCCGTCAGGAAGGTCCTACTTCTATCTAATTTCCTTTTGCTGCAGGTTCCACCTCTTTCCTCTGGTTTTGTAGTTAGTGGGAGGGGAGGACAGCTGGTTAAAGTCTTCCACATAATAGTGCTTCACATGCTTAAAGAACTACCAGCAACTTGATTCAAACAGGGTGGAAATTGTAAACGAGCAGACTGACATAGACTTGAGTTCAGGTTTATTAAGGAAAATGAGTGTCCCTGGGGTTATCTCTATTGTAATTTCGGCATTTTCAGCATGTAGCCTCAAGGGGAGAAAAAGGACTTCAGGCTATAAATGCTATGCTTTGCCTTCTGCTTTTATTTCCCCCTCTTCATCATAGTCTGTGACCCCCCATGCCTTCCCTATTAGGAAGTAATTTATCATTGTGCATCCAATCTTAGAGCACCGCTTTTCTGGCTGCTTCCTGTGTGTAGTGTCTGGCATTGTATAATGTACTCTTAAAGCAGAACCTGTGCAAATGTGTAATTTTTTTCGTTAGATGGTAACTCTCAATTTTTTCAGTAGAGATCACACAGTTTTCAGTTTGTGTGGACTGGAAGCCCTGGGCCAGGGGTCCAACCAAATGTATTACCCCTCCAAAAAAAGACACCTCCTGCCCATGTAGTTTCCTGTTCAGTCTGTTGCTTTGGCAGCTTTGAATCAGTTTCTTTTGTTATTCAGTGTTTGCTGATATAGTGCTGTTTGATTATTTCTCTTATCCTCTCCCATGGACCACATGTTCTTCAAAAGTGGGGAGTATGCCTTGCATTTCTGTTATACCTCATTCTTCTCTGTCAACATCTGGTGCAATACATACACAGCACATAATAAAGAGCAAAACTTATCATGCAGCCCCTGCTTACTTATTAGTTATGAATTTCATGAAAGCAAATAAAGTTGAGATATTTAAAAATATGTCTAGTGAAATAGATGTCTCTAGATCAGGGTTTCTTGATAGTAGCAGTACGACAATTGCCATTTTGTATCAGATAATTTTGTTTGGGAGGTTGTCCTGTGTACGGTAGGATGTTAGTATCCTGGCCTCTACCCATCGATGACAATAGCATTCTCCCACACACCCACTTCTGAAACCAAAAGTGCCTCCAGACATTCCCAAAAGTCCTCTAGGGGGACAACATCACCCATAGTTGAAAACCACTTCTCTAGATCCTCCATCTTTGAGAAAGATTTAAGTGACTGAATGTGGGAAAGAGTTGTTGGTCTCCTAAGCAAGTGCAGAGACACTTCTCCAGCATATTACCAATTTTAGATTAATAAATTCTTTTATGTAGAAGAAAATTTAAAAATACTGTTAAAGTAGGGAACAAGATCTAGAACCTGAAAAAGTCAAATCAGGTTTTCTAAATGAGATGTGGGAACCGCAGAAACCTGAATCCCCGCAGAAACCTGAATCCTCTGTGTGTGGGTGTACCCCAGAATTAATGCTACTTTACCTTGTAATGCTTCAGTGTGTGGCTCCTTTGCCTCTGTTTGTTTACAGGTAGAATTGGAGGTATACGACTTCTTCTTTGAAAGGAGTGCACCTATGACAGTCCACATCTCCATCAGAACAGCAGATACAAATGCCCCCCGTGTATCCTGGAATACAGGTAAAGCTCAATATAAGGCATAAAGCAACATAGCCCTGAAGGGAATACAAGAAAGTAGACGGGTCGGGAAAGAAAGGTAGTTTTATTCCTATGTCATACATGCGGCAACTGAAACCCAGACAGATTAAGGGCATCACATAGTAGCTTTTGTTGTTTTTTTATTCCTCCTGGCAGCGTGAGAAATTTAAATCCAGGATTTCTGTGTCCTGAGGCCAAGTTCTTTCCTCTGCCGGAGATAAGACAAAGGGACACTTTTCAACTGAATGAAGCAAAAAAGTGACTATTTGTGATATTGAGCTGTAGTGGGACTGAAATCTCCAACTCAAATTGTTCCAAGGGATTGGAGAAAGGTTTAGCTTTTATAATCCATAGTCTATTTTTGTGTTGGGCTGCATGGAAACTAAAATACATAAATAAGAGCTTTAACTGCTTTAAAATATGGCTTTCTATGCCTTTCAATTCTGAGTGGACTTATGTGATGTATATATGTTGATCAGACGTAAATGTGGAATGTAAATGGAGATCTTTTCCTTCTCACTGATCCCATCAATACCATTTGAAACATACTTATAAGCAGTGGTGGTAGATTGTATTAAGGGAAAAATATCTGTGTCTGGTTTAAATCCTCAGGTGGCAGCTTAAACAAGCTGCCTTGTGTGTGTACACATAGGTATGTGTTTGTATGTGTGTGAGTTTCAGTAGAGATAGAGAACATCAGGTGAGCAGCCTTGATTTATAATTCTGGCTGTACATCCTACTGTACCTCTGTCAGGGGGGTAATGAGAGAAAAGACGGAATCAGTAACCTAAAGTTTAAGAATAATCACATGTTGCGTGGGCTCCTGCCTGAGTGTAGAGATGGAATAGTCTGTATGTGTATGTGTGATCGGTGACACCCAGGTTTGCTCAGTGTCATTTTGGCTGCTTTGAACATCAGAATCCTTTTTAAAATAAATGTTTGCTTATTATGAACTTGATCTGTGCCATCGTTGAAATTTGGAGAATACATTTAAAATTATTTATTATTTTACCGTGAAGATATAACCAATGTTAATATTTTGCTGTATGTATTTCTAGCCTTCTCGATTGTTCCTCTGCTGTGCTCCATGATGCCTTGTCCTATGCACTACTGGCTTCCAAACCCTTATTGCCAGTCACAGAGATTCTTCTTATGCACTTCTGTCCATTTCTCTTCCCTCCCTCCCTCCTTCCCTCCCTCCCTCCCTTCCTTCCTTCCTTCCTTCCTTCCTTTTCTCTCTCCCTCTCCTTTATATATGTATTAGCCCAGTTTCCCTAGAAAACAGACCCCGAGGCAGATCAGATGTACTAACCCTATACTAAAAGCAAGAGTAAGGGGAGAAGCAAATAAAAAGGTGGCATGGCTGAGCTGGTGTCACAGCTTTACAATAAGATAAAGCAGATTGCTCTGTAGTGTTGATGTCTCCAGGGAGAAGATGCAACCGCTGTGTCTGGGAAGAGTTGGAAGTGGGGTGGGGAAAAGGTCAACAATCTATTAATGGTCAGTTATTTCCCATCTCCTGTCTTTAATGGGTTAAAGTTTACTTCACTGGCTGTTAACTCCCCACATGCCCAGATTGTGTTATCTGGCCCCTCTTAGCAGCCATTGCACACACTTCCTGGATCCCCTGGTGCACGGCCGGTTCAGCCACAAGGTTGGTCCTGCCGCCACTAGAGGGCAGTGGAGGTAGCCGGCTGCATCAGAAGATGAGGCAGTGGTGGCAGGAGGGCTTTACAATTTTGGAGACTGGGAACCCTCATGGGGCGGCTGCAGCTAGAGAACAGTCAGTTGGTCGAGGCCAGGATGGCAGGTGAAGCTGGCAGATGTGAGAGAAGAATAAGATGGGTCCAGCAGCATGCTACGTTGCAATTCGACCAGCTTGCTCTGCTTCCTTTCAGGATTCTCTGTAATCTGTTGTAATATTGGAGTTAATAGTACTAAAAATAAAAGCTACATTCCAGTTTCTTGAAAAGCTTTTAAAGATGCAATATTCAGATGGTTTCATGAGTGGAAATTCATTCATCTTTTCTTAAGCAGGCATGTTGGCATGTCATAGAACTTGCCAATACCCTTTTCTTATCTTTTTTTTTTTTTTTTAATTTAAGTTCTGGGGTATATGTGCTGAACGTGTAGGTTTGTTACATAGGTATACATGTGCCATGGTGGTTTGCTGCATCTATCAACCTGTCATCTAGGTTTTAAGCCCCGCATGCATTAGATATTTGTCCTAATGCTCTTTCTTCCCTTTCCCCCCTACCCCTGAACAGGCCCTGGTGTGTGATGTTCCCCTCCCTGTGTCCATGTGTTCTCATTGTTCAGCTCCCACTTATGAGTGAGAACATGTGCTGTTTGGTTTTCTGTTCCTGTGTTAGTTTGCTGAGGATGATGGTTTCCAGTTTCATTCATGTCCCTTCAAAGGTCATGAACTCATTATTTTTTATGGCTGCATAGTATTCCATGGTGTATATGTGCCACATTTTCTTTATCCAGTCTATCATGCCAACACCATTTTCTCCTTTCTTTCATAGGTCTGAATCTCCTTGAGGGGCAGTCTCGAGCCATCACTTGGGAACAGTTTCAGGTTGTCGACAATGACGACATTGGTGCTGTCCGGCTAGTTACTGTTGGTGGCCTGCAGCATGGATGGCTGACTTTAAGAGGTGAATGATCCAACTTGATAACCTAGCAAAGAATCCAAAAGTATTTTCTTCAAAAGTAGATGTATTTAACAGATATATGTAGCATCTCTTGGGCCCCATTTCTCAATGAAATTGTCAAATGCAGAAAATCTGGAGATCTTGAAACCATTGACTTTTGTGTTCAAATGCTCAGATCAATGTCTAACCATTTATGAATGGTACCTTGTACGTGGCTCATTGTTTAAACCTCAGTTTTGCTTTCTGGATGCCATGCATGGCTCCTTGTAAGTATACTCCTTAACTAGTTATTTTTTTTTCCCAGTTGGAGGACAGAATGTTTTTTATTTCTCTGCTTCAAAAAAGTATATTGAAAAATTAGGCTGAGCACGGTGGCTCACGCCGTAATCCCAACATTTTGGGAGGCCGAGGTGGGTGGATCACCTGAGGTCAGGAGTTCAAGACCAGCCTGACCAATATGGTAAAACTCCGTCTCTACTAAAAATACAAAAATTAGCCAGGCATGGTGGCGGGCGCCTGTAGTCCCAGCTACTTGGGAGGCTGAGACAGGAGAATTGCTTGAACCTGGGCGGCAGAGGTTGCAGTAAGCCAAGATCATGCCACTGCACTCCAGCCTGGGCGACAAAGCAAGATTCCATCTCAAAAAAAAAAAAAAAAAAAAAGAAAAATTAATGCTTAATTAATACTTTAGTAATAATGATGTTATGTTATTAGTAGTAGTTGTCATGGTTTAAAAGAAATAAATTTATAATTCTATGGGATAACAGTTAACAAGGTAATAATCAAAGTAATATTTACACTTTATGTTAAAATAAGTCATTCCTTATAATGAACTCAGAGGATTTAATTCAATTATCTTCTTAGTTTCCCTAACTGTAAAGCAGATATAACTCACCATCATTTGTGAGCAGGGAATTCTGGAATCAAAAACAAAATACTAAATATATGATAAATCCTCCTGCTTAATCCCAGGACAGTGGGAGGCCAGTTTAAATCTGGGTATACCAGTCGGGTTGGGTGTTCAGTTGTATGTAAGAGAAATCCAAGTGTAGTGGCTTGGAAATTAGTTATTTTCTTCATGTCTTTGAGGCTTGAAGACCCAGAAGGAACAATGAAAGAAGTCATGATCTAAGTTTGCTGTATCTAACAAGTTTTCCTAGGAGCACAATACAACAATTTCCACTTAGATTTCTTTATCAAACTATGTCACATACAACTCCTCAGTGCAAGCAAGTCGGGAAGCCTGAGTATTTTTAAATGACCGTATTGCTATGCCAGATACAACTAGGATTCTGGCAGTGAGGAAGAAGCATAAAGTGGCTCTTGGTCAAGAAAGTGTTAAATCGTTTATTCCTCTAAGGTCTTTAACACAGCCACATGGTGTGAAGAGAATAATGGGGTGCACCTGCCATTAAGAATTATAAGTCTCTGGCAGGGCACAGTGGGTCACACCTGTAATCCCGGCACTTCGGGAGGCCGAGATGGGCAGATCACTTGAGGTCAGGAGTTCAAGACCAGCCTGGCCAACATGGTGAAACCCCATCTCTACTAAAAACATAAAAGTAGCCCAGCATGGTGGTGCGTGCCTGTAGCCCCAGTTACTCAGGGGGCTGAGGCAAGAGAATCGTTTGAACCCGGGAGGTGGAGGTTGCAGTGAGCCAAGATCATGCCACATGCCACTGCACTCCAGCCTGGGGGACAGAGGGAGACTCCATCTTAAAAAAAAAAAAAAAAAAAGGAGTTGTAAGTATCTGAAGAAAACAAAGCAATGTTTATTAATACTATAGAATTGAAATGGAGAGTGGGAGACCATAATGCATTGATGGTCTGGGTTCAGAGGACATAGAAAATAGTATGACCATTTATTAAGCTTTACTTTGTGACAGATACCGTGCAAAGAATTCTGTACACTTTAACGTGTTTATCTCATTTCAACTTTATGATATTAGATACTATTATTGTTCCCATTTTACAAATGGGTAACCTGAGACTTAGAACAACTGATTTATTTAAGGTTGCACACCTAGAAAATGGCAGAACTGGGATTTGAACCCAGTCTGTTAGATATTAGAGCTCTAGCTCTTGGTCTTTGAGCCAGTAATTTTCAAATAGGCTTGATAACACTGGTTGTTGCCTCCCTCCCACCCACCCCTGAATTTCTGATTCAGCAGGTCCAGGGTAAGGCTTGATAATTTGCATTTCTAAAACTTTCCAGATGGTACTGAGGCTGCTGGTTTGAGACCACTCCTCTAAGAACTGCTGCCATGTAAGATGGTAGCAATTAGCTGAAGAATAACCAACATTTATTGTAGGCTTACTGTTGCTTAAGTTCTCTCATTCTTGCTGTGGATTATGAGGTAAGTATTTGTATTAGTAAGGGTTCCCTAGAGAAATTAAACCAACAGAATGTCTATCTATCTATCTATCTATCTATCTATCTATCTATCTATCTACCTACCTACCTACCTATCTATGAGGTGATTTATTCTGGGAATTGGCTTATGTAATTGTGGAGGCTGAGGGGTTCCTCGTTAGGCTGTTGGAGAACCAGGAAAGCCCAGGAAGTCATGGGTATTAGTCTGAAGGCCCGAGAACCAGGGAAGCTGATGGTGTAACTCTCAGTCCAAAGCCAAAGGCTTGAGAAGATGGGCAAGGGGAGTAAGGGGTAAGGAAGGTGGAGGGTGGAGGCACAAATGGGGGTGTTAGAGGGTGGCTGGTTTATGTTCCAGAATTCAAAGGCCCAAGAGCCAGGAGCTCCAGTGTCAGAGGGAAGAAGATGGAAGGAAGTCTCAGCTCCAGAAGAGAGAGAGCATTCCCCTTTCCTCTTCCTTTTTGTTCTATTCAGTCTCTCAATGGATTGGATGATGCCTGCCCACAATGATGAGCGTGATCTTTTCTCAGTCTGCTGATTCGAATGCTAATCACTTCAAGAAACACTGCTTCACAGAACCACCCAGCAATAATATTTTACCAGTTGTCTGGGCATTCCTTCGCCCAGTTAAGTTGATGGAAAAAGTTCAAACCATCACAGTAGTATTATCCATGTTTTATAGACGAGTTTCATAAATTAAATACCTTGCTCAAATCTGCACAACTGATAAATGTTGGAGCCAGTATTCAAAACTAGATGTGTTGTCCCAGAACCCACTAACAATCTGTAGTTTTTCCAGGTGAGGGAAATATGGGCTGCACACTTTCCTTAGCATCCTCTGCTGTGTTGATGCTTTCCCCACAGCTGCTGCTTCTGCACTCCCTTGCTCAATCTGCTCCATCTCTGCTCTCTCCCTCAGGGGGGAAAGGATTTCTCTTCACCGTGGCTGACCTCCAGGCTGGAGTTGTTCGCTATCATCATGATGACAGCGACTCCACCAAAGACTTCGTGGTCTTCCGGATATTTGATGGCCATCACAGCATCCGTCACAAATTCCCCATCAACGTCTTGCCCAAAGATGATAGTCCCCCGTTCCTCATAACCAATGTTGTGATTGAACTGGAGGAGGGGCAGACCATTCTGATCCAGGGTTCCATGCTGCGAGCTTCAGATGTGGACGCCAGTGATGACTACATCTTCTTCAATATCACAAAGCCTCCACAGGCTGGGCAGATCATGAAGAAGCCAGGGCCAGGAGTGATAGGTAAGTTCTGGGCAGTTACGATCATTTGAATGGAATTCATTCTTCCATAGAGAACCTTCTCTACACCCTTCTGGGTTTGCTGAAATTGTGTCCGAGTTTGTGCTAAGGTGAACATCAAGTTTCTGAAGTAAGATAGTATTCTTATTCCCATTTTATAATGAGGAAGCCTGAGATTTAGGAAAGTTAATTTGATCTGTCCAAGGTTGTGCATCTACAGATTTCCAGAGCTGAGCCTCAAAGTAACCATTACACAATGAAAAATTAAGTCAGCCGAGCAAGGTGATAGAACAAATTAGTCTAAAAGGAGATTTTTTGACTATTCTAGATTATTGATAATTTCATGAATAACATTTGTTTACATTTTGTTAGAATCATTTTGTAACTACTTCTTAAAGTAGGTAGATCCGGAGTTTGACAAAATAGGGATCAAGTAAGTAGTAAGTGTTACTTTGTATATTTGAAATAAGAGTAAGTTTCTTGAAAATATTTTTCTAATGCTAATTTTTCCGTATATCAAGACAGATGTAGCGACTTTAGTTTTCCTGCTTTATTATTTATTATTTTTCTGCTTTATTATTTATCTTTGATGAAAACATTTAATGCAGATTCCTTGGGTACATATAATGTACTAGACAGATAAGACTTTTGAAGATAAGTCCAATGTCATTGTCCCTCGATATTTGATAGGCTTGTACAAAAGTATGTGGTGTTTTATGGACCCAATAGGCTATCCTGTCCCTGGCTTCCTTCAGAGGGATTTGTTTAATGGAATCATTTATTATCGTCATTTTGGTGGAGAAATCTTTGAAGATTCTTTTCAATTTGTCCTGTGGGACAGCCATGAACCTCCAAATCTTTCAGTGCCACAGGTAAGAGACCGTTTCTGAACACTTTCCCAAAGTCTTGTGCACAGGTGTCAATTCTAGGAGATGTGGTTAGAAACCACATGAAAACAGGTTTCAAGGTTTAAAATTTGAAAAACAATCGATTAAACAAAATTAAGCAGATTTCTTTGCAATAGGACTACTCAAATGTTTCCTTTTTGAAAGAGTTTTATATATATCTATGTATTCAGTGTTTCAAGGTCATTTAACTATGGAACCCTTTTATGTAGAGCAGCTCACAAAATTTGCTTGTCTCCAGACACTCAAGAAAACATTTATTCTATATGTGGTGATTAAATTATAGGCTCTAGAGTTAGGTTGCCTGAGTTTCCCTCTTGATCTTGACACTGACTGACTGGTCAACCCATGCTCCAGTTTCCTTGTCTCTAAAACAGATAACAATAGAACCTTCCTTTAGAGTTATTGTGAAGGTGAGATAATACATACAAAGTACTGAGACCATTTTGGTTCATGGGAAACACTCAATAAATACATTAGCTATTATTTATTGTTGTCTTTAAAGATCTAAGAGTCCCTTACTACCACTAGAGAATATAATTTAAATGTGTAGAATGTAGAAATAAGTTTAAGCAAACATTGCCATATAGAAATTACAGAAAGTGGAGTCAGAGTAGTGTCTGGACAACTATAATAGAGTAGACTCCTTGAAAGGAGAGGCTGGCTGATAATAGAGATTTTAAAAAGGGACAGCTGAAATTAAGTAATCACTTACTGATATGGTTTGGCTGTGTCCCCACCCAAATCTCATCTTGAATTGTAACTCCCACAATTCCCACGTGTCATGGGAGGAACCAGGTGGGAGGTAATTGAATCATGGGGGTGGCTTTTTCCTGTGCTGTTCTCGTGATAGTGAATAAGTCTCACGAGATCTGATGGTTTTAAAAACGGGCGGTCCCCTGTACAAGCTCCCGCTGTCTCTCTGCCTGTTGCCATCCATGTGAGACGCGACTTGATCCCTTTTGCCTTCTGCCATGATTGTGAGACCTCCCCAGCCATGTGGAACTGTACGTCCATTAAATCTCTTTCTTTTGTAAATTGCCCAGTCTTGGGTATGTCTTTATCAGCAGTGTGAGAACAGGCTAATAAACCTACTATGTACGGTACTTTTTGCTAGGCATTTTGTACCTATTATCTTGGAAGATAGCCTGTATATGGATCCAAGCAAATCTCCAACCTGTTCTAGAATGACTGCTTAAAGCAAGGGTCCTATTTGTCACATAATGCCTTCCCATAATGTCATAGACACTGACATTAGCTAATGCATAGATGATTGAGCTATTCATCTGTGTGCTAAGAAGAGTATAACAGAAGGAGATGATCAGGAAGAATGATTCCGGAGAGCTCAGAAATGGAAGGCAGTAGGTGATCTCTATTAAGAAGGAATAGAGAATGAATGAGAAAACTCAGTTCATCTGCTCTTTGACTAACAGGTCAATTCCTTTTCAAATAACACCTCCTTCTTTTTATCAATGTATTATATGTCATTTCTAGATGAAGTTTTTGCTTGAAACCTTAGTTGATTTGATAGTTCAAAATGGTAATAGTTAATAGGATTTACTTCTAAATCTTCTGTGTGTCTATCCAATCTGAGTTATGTTTCTGACTAGGATACCGTATCACTTTTAGTAGCCTATAGGCCTTTTTAAAAATGAAAAATTCAGGACTTCTTTTTTCTTCTTTAGTTGTTATATATTTTATAAATCATGCTCTTCATATACACAAGTATAGATGTCAGATTTCTCTGTAATGAAAACTTTAGTGCAACATAATTATTTCTGAATCTGGGCAAATTGGTCAAACTAAACTTTGTAGATCTAGTTATAAGTTTATTCCCTGTGATGGATAGGTTTCTAAAGATGCTTATCATGTTTTTCTCTGTTTTCATCTTCTTAATTTATGTTAGAAAGAGAAAGAGAAGGGGAGAGAGGGAGATCTACAAATTTGCTCTCTTCATTACCATGTATCTTTGGCCCCTAAATATTTATCCAGCTCAGACGTGTGTCCTACCTCTCTACCTGACGTCTTTACTTGTATGTATCATCAGCATTTTAAACTCATGACCAAAATACATTTAGCATGTGTCCCTAAAAACTTGCACAAAATAACTAGCTGGAATCTCTGAAGTCATCCCTGACTCCTTTCTCTAATGTCAGCACAACCAATCAGTCAGCAGGTTTACTAAATCTGCTTGATGAGTTTTTCTGATCTGTCTCTACCTCCCCACCTCACTGCCATTGCTTCAGCTCCAACCTTCATCTTTTCTGGACTAGATTATCCTCAGAACCCCTCCCATGGCCTTTTACAAATAGAGGTGATTAACCAAATCCTTATAGTTGCAATAAATTAAAACTCATTAATATAGTAGCAGTATTCTTAGTGAAATTAATCTAGCATCTGTTTTTCCCATTCTCCCTCTTCTGGTTGGTGGTAACTTTGTCTTAGTTCCTCTCCAGACTATGGACTTGCTGTCAGCTCTAACATCACCTGTTCCAAGAATCCTCTGACGACCCCATTCCACAAACCCTCAGGCAGGATCACCTTGTCCTTTTATATGCTCTGGCATCTGTTTACACGTATCTTTGTTGTTGAACTTTCTATAAAGTAAGACCACTATTTCTTTTATTGGATCAACTCTGATCTCCTTGACAGTAGGGACCTGGAATTATTCATTTCAATGTTTCTAGACCTAGGTATCTGACTCATTGTAGACCCTAACAAACTGCTTATTGATCACAAAATGAATTCTGGTTCTTTCAACATTTACTGAAACTAGGAGGAAGTAAGACCCAAACATTTAGTAGGGACTAGGGAGGGAGTGAGAAGGGGCAGTAATAAGTGTAAAGCTTTATTCTTCAGAGTTTCTAGAAATAAGTGTGTGCATGCCAGTGAAACAAGTATTGTGTGTGTGTGTGCGCACACTGGCAAGCATTTTTATATTTAAAGCTCCGATATTATCAGTGAAACTCCAATATTTGAGGAACTCAAATGATTACCTGGTCTATTTGATGTTTGCATTCTCAATTTGGACAAGTATCTAGTCATGTCCTACAAATAAAAATAGATTTAAAATATTCAACAAAATTCATAACTTTCAGCTGCTCAACTAGAAGTCCAGATAAAATGATTACTTGATGGTAGCTTTTGTGATCAGAATATTCCATGGTTTTGTTTTATTTTGACTTTGTAATGGAAGTACAGATGAGCAATGCCAATTTTGTCTACAACAATGGCATTCAGAATACCCAATTTGAAAATGATGAGAATTCCTTTTGAAATTGACACACAGAGCAAAACTAAAATATGGTTAAGCTTTTTCTATGACATATAAAAGGCTAGAACTTCAGCTCAGCCACCTACAAGCTGTGCTCCCTGGGGCAAATCATTTAACCCCTTTGGGGCTCAGGTTTTTTTCTCTGAACATTGGGAATAATAACCATGGCTATTATTAGTAAAGTGCTATCTGGATCACAGAAGATAGCTAGTAGCACAGTGAGTACTCAGTACTTAGTAGGTGCTCAATAAATTAATTCCCTGTCTCTATCCTTTCATGACTGTTGCCAAAGTTTACAGCATGTTTATCCATTATGAAGCATTTCAATAATTAAAAATTAAATCCACTTATCAAAATAAACACAATGGCAGTCATTTTTCTATTCTCCTGCAGTCTGTGTCATGATTTTTTTCCCCTAATTACAGTGTTTCGCTAATCTACAAAGTTCAGAAATTCTCTGTGGGACCTCTCAGCCATAGTGTGGATCAGTGAGGCTCCACTTAATTGGAAAACTGGATTTAATAAGGAAACAATAGTTATTGTGCCTTCAAAGAGACCATTTTCCATGCTAATTTATTCTCCAATGTGTTCTTTGTGTAAGAAGAATGTACAGCATGCTTTTTTATACCCCTGTAATAATTCTTAGTGGGCACATTTGTGTGTGTGTGTGTGTGTGTGTGTGTGTGTGGTTTTAAGGAGTGGAGAGAGTTTAATATACAAGACGGGGCAAGAAGGAAGGGAGAAGACAGAAGGAAGAGGCTCCCCTGTACAGAGACAGAGGTGGGAATGGGGCTCTAAAGCTGAAAGAGGAGGTCCCCAAGTATGGTGGACACCAGCCAGGTATATATGCAGAGGCTGGAGGAGGTGGTGTCTGATTTGCATAGGGCTCAGGGAATAGGTTTGACCAGGCATGTCATTCATGTAGCCCGCGAAAAAGCTGGTCCTCCCACCCTAGCCTTTTAATATGCAAATGTGGGCACCCTGATTTCTACACACGTGGGGATATGTGGGGGCGGCCATGTTGCCAGGAGCATATGGGCCAAGGGCAAGAAGGCCAAGGGAATCGCCACGTTGGGTGGACCCAGTTTCTAATGGCCAGCATTTTCATATCAAAGGTTGCCCACCTGACTAAGAGCCGGGGCTTTACAAGAAACTTTTCCGGATATGCTTTAAAAGATGAAAACTACCCAAGGACCCCTTTTCCTCGCTATCTGCATAAGATAATTTCTTTTTCTTAATAACTCCTACCACATTCCTCCCTGTGGCAATATCACACTAACTGCAGTTAGGGGGTTTTGGGCGAAGACTCTTTCTGGCTACTTCCTACTTAAAAGGGGCGTTGAATGGGGAACAGCAGTTAGGGCTCCTCCTGGGATTGATTTAAGGGTCCTCGGAAGAATGGCATGTCCACATGTGGTTCAGTTTGCAGCACCGTTTGGAGTTCGATTGCTTTTAGGCGAGAAGAAACAATTTGAGTCATAGTACTGAATATACAGCGTCCAAATATCAATTCAAGACATATAAGCAAGAGATGGCTTAATAAAGGGGTTAACCAATTCCAAAAAGAAGACTGGAATTTATTAAAGAGGGATTGTAGCCACCCAGGGCTGAAGCCGGCATTTTCCCTGAGCCTGTTAATAATTTTGATTTGATTTTTAAGTACCTGTAGATTTTCCTTTCCTTTACTAGGTGTTAATCCAAAAGCAGCATGTTTCATTTAAAAGTCCATCACTAAATCCAATAAAAAATCCTAGCAGACTTAGTGATAGTAAAACTTTTATGCTTTCTTTTTGTCAGTAACTATTATCCCGGTTATAAGGATAATAATTAAGCAAAATACTACAGCAATGAAAACTCTGTCCAATATTTTAGTTAGAAGGTGCTACCGTGTATAACCCTATTGCAAATAGTAGAGTGAGGACAGCAATTCCCACAAGTGTGGTGTGGTAGATAATTTCCATCTAAAATTTTAGTTGCCAAGATATAGTATTCCCCTTTGGGGGTCTATGAAGTTCCTTGGTTTTATTTTCCCAAACAAAGAAAGCTCAGAGTTATGGGCACCTTACTCACTTTTCATTACCTGGCAGAATTTGCAAGATAATTGCCCAGAACTAGCATATTGATTCACATTTTGACGTTACCCGTCCCTTTTTTTTTTCCAAGCTGCAAATCACCAGTTGATTCACAGGAATAAGCAGGGTTAGTCTAAAATGTAGGCAAAAAGCTTAAAAACAAGAGACTAGGATTCAATGACAAATGTATGATAAGCTTTGGAGCAAAATTTTTCTCTTCAGTCCTCAATTTTGGTAAAAAGTAATTATGAGTAAACTTTAGTCTTATAGTTGGCCTGGTTATTTGCATAAAGTGCAGCAAGAATGGTTATTTTTACATAGGCCTTTTGGATTGGCTTTGATGAAACGCTATTTCACAAGGAATTTCAGATAAGACTTTTAAAGCCGAGCCCAGCCATGGTTTTGTATCCTCTAATACCTGTGAGTTGGGTGATCCTTTCCTCCTGAGGTCCCAAGATAAACTCATAGCTTCCAGACCTATTAGAAAGTGACATTCTTCACTGACCACAGGTTAGGAACCCTGCGTGGGGACTGTATAGACAAGGTGGCAGGCCAGTTCTCCCTAAGGGGCTTTAATTGGCTATACATGTCGAGCTTGATTCCTTAAAGGGAGACACACCCTTTCAGTCAAAACCTTGATAAAATAACCAGTTTTCCAATTGTGTCCTGTTGACAAAGAAAAATTGATTCTTATTGCACTGATGCAAACAACTGTATTGCCATAAGAGTACTTACAGATAGTCTCCAAATTCTAGAGGAATCAGGCAGAGAAAAATGAACATGCTCCAAATTTTGTTTACAGGAGTATATCTTACTCAATTATTAAAGGCTGTAAATAGTTTAAAATAAGTTTCCTTGACTCTGAAAAACTAAACAAGGATTAAAAATATTCCAAGTGAAAGTCAAAAAGTTTGCTTTAACTTTCTGAGTGCAGTCCACTTAGTTAAATTTTGTTTTGCTTGATATTTGTGAACATGTCAGTTTTTTAGGAGTTCCGTAGATTCGCCCTCTATTTCAGTGTTACAATCTTCAAAGCTATTAAAACCCTGCATTTGAGAACACCTGTTAAAGTCCTTAATATAGCTGGATTATAAACCATTTTTTGAGAAGGAACAAAGCAAGACAACAATTGTCTGTGAATGGCAACATTTCTAGGATAGTTACAGTTGGCATGACTGGCAAAGAACTTTATTTATCTTCGTGGTTTACAATAACTTTACCCTTAATTATGATTGATAGCATATACTTAGGCATTAGAATTTTAGAAAACCCATACAATTTTTGAACATATATTAGTGTTCACCAAAATATAACTTAAAGAAGATTGGACATCACTTTGGCAATCTCATGTGACTAAACATGTCAAATAATCCTGTTTACCTCTTTTCTGAATGTTTCAGGGGCCCTCTGAACCATTCAAAAAGCCAGGCATCAGGAAGGATAATTTCCAGATTGCCATAAATTATTTTGCCAAAACGATGACTCAAAAGGCAAAAACATTTCATTAGTTTTTACTATGACATAAAAATTCTGTTTAAAGCTAAATTTTACCCTTGCATTAGTTTATTTGTTCAAGTGAAACCCTATAGATTATTCCATTTTATCTTAAGCAATTTGACCATGAGGTGAAATTTTTACAAACCTTTTATAACCCTTTTACTAAAGGACAGAGTAGTGTCTTAAGACCTCCTTGCTATGCTTTTATTTCAATGTTTAATTTATGAAAAGACCATATAGATACCATGGGAGAAGACAGTGTAGTGCTTCTAGCCTGCATTTCATTTCAAGGCAACCCAAAGCCAATTGGCTTATTTTGTAATCAGCCCATCACTGATGGGAGTCTCATCTCTCAGTGTGGGGTGGGGATGTTGCCTTATTTTCCAGGTGGCTAAGAGCATGCTTCTGTGATTTATAACTATTAGCCATCTCTTACAGTGTATTTTCTACTTAGTTATTACTCACCAAAGCTCTCTCATAATGCGAAGTAATTTCTGATACTCCCAAAACTCAAAACCATCAGATAACACAGTGCAAAATAGAACAAAACCTTTGATTTTGAGAGGGATAATTTCCTTTTAATTCCTGGGGTTTTATGAGGAAAACAGAGGTTTCCCCCCCTCCCACCAAAATGGGGTCTGTGGCACCTCCTCTGTTTTTCCCAAGGAGTCCCATGCTACCAGAGGTTATCTTAGAGCCTTTCAGGCATGCATTAAAAGTAGTAAGAAAAAAAATGGAGAAAAATAACTCAGTTGACTGAGAAGAAAAGAGCCTTTTTCCAGAAAAACAACATCCAAAAAAAGAAAAACATAAAGGCCTTTTAAATATACCTCTAACTTGAATATCCACTCTTAATTAAGCTGAGCACTCTTTAAGAAAATCCTTTTAAATCCCTTGTTACTTGACTTTAGCTACACCAAGCAGTTATGATTTTTGGCTTTTGAACTTTACAAAAAAGTAACCTCACAGATGAAATCAATGAGCCTTAATTAGGTTATGACTTAACCATGAGTGTACAAGGTGTTTTCAAAGGAGTGATAGGCAGCTTTTGAAACTACCATTGCAAAATTGTGACTAAGACAGTGAAAGAGATCTGACCCAAACAACTCCATTTTGTTTGCAGCCCTAAGCTGTCCTTGACCATCCCTGGGTGTAGGCTGAACCAACTTTGGAAGGAGCCTGGTTTATAGGCTACAGTGTAAAACAAAGATGATAGCCGCTTCCCAAGATATACTTCCCTCTTGCCTGGGGAAGACCAAGAAACTAGCCACAAGATTAGAAACCGTGGCCCAGGAGCCATGTAGCTGGAGGCTACAAGATTTTGACCCTCCCTAAACCACTCTTAAGATCAGTGCTTAAGATATTTTGTAAACCCTGCCCTTGATGGATCAGCTGGCACTACCCAGAGTGACAAACTGGCTTATTTGGTTTTGTGGCCCTTACCCAGGAACTGACTTAGCACAAGAAGACAGCCACCACTGTAAAATGGCAGAAACTAAAACAAAGTATTGCCACACAGTTACAGATTATGTTCCTAAGGACATGAAACAAGATAGAGGCCCGTAGCCAAGTTTGTTACTGACCGTTCTTCTGGGCTGGCTTGAACAGCAGGCCTATGGGGTCCTGGGCCTGCATCCTAACCTAAGATACCTTTTCTTCAGGAGATCCATATAGAAAGACACACAAAGCACACAAGATTGTTTACAGCTTAAGACCTACCTTACAAATCCTTTTTTATTAATTATACATTTACTGAGAACATAAACAGTGATCCTTATTACCCCTTTTTCAGGTTTGCACAGGGAGAGAAGCCAAAATCCCAATTGATAGGAAATTTTTACCCTTTTGCCAGCATATCAGGCTTCTGGGTACCCTTCCCCCTAGCTCAACTCTACATCAAGCATTTTAAGGTTTGGAAAATTAGTTTTTCCCAGGTTGGAAGAACATTATAAAAGAGAAGCCATTTTAAACTGCAAAAGAAGGAAAAACATTGTAGAAAGGAATTCAATTAGGGTTGTTAAAGAGGTATTGCCTCTCTTCCTATTGGGAATTGTGTTTCCCTTATTTCTTTGCCTTCCCTATTTTTTCTTTTCCCTTTTGGCCTACTATAGGAGACATATTGCTTATCTCCAAAATTCTCTTCTGCTTGCAGAGCTGTCTGTTTTAGCTGCAGTGAGGGTTTGCTAACTCTGTGTAAGGTCAAATACCTAAGTTAAATTTTGGAAAGCTTCTATATACCTAACAGGGTAGTTAGGAAATCGGCCTAAGCCTGCCTTTACTTGCCTAAGGTCCTGCAATGAGAAGGGAACTTGAAGGGGCCCCAAATAAGGGGGACCCTCAGATGACTTCCCTGAAAGTTACCTTTTTAATTTTGGGAAACTGTTTTCCCTGGGCCTGCCCAATATGGCTGCAAGAGAAAATAAACCACTTTTTCTTCAAAGTTTCAAGGTCGAAGGAGTCCCCGTGCTTCAAAATACGCTCCAGGGGAGTGCATGTTGAAGACGATATGTTACCCATCTAGAAAGAGAAGTGAGAATAAAAGCATCGTTTTCATCTCCTTCCTTTCAGTATGTGATCCAGGATGGAGATGAAAACAGTAGAGGGCGTCCCCCCCAGCTATTTTCTGTCCGTCTCTCTTGGATTCCCAGCACCCGCTTAAATGTGCGGCACATGACTGCAGGCATGACCCTCCAAGCCATGGCGCCAGAGGAACTGAGTTTTGGGCCTTAGTCACGCTGTCCCCAAGCAATCAGTTCTCTGCCTTTTATTTCCCTTTGACCTCCTAGACTTGTGTGGCCTGTGTGCATTCCAAAAAATAGATTCCAAGAAAAATCATGTAATTGGGCAAGGCCCCTTTAAGGGAGGGAGCATGCTAGATTGAACTCTATATCCTGCTATTATAGCCCAGGCTAAAGCATTTACCCATAGAAAAATGGTTCTGGTTAACTTCCAGAATTAAAATCCCCTTCCTAATTAAGTACTGTCTTAATAGGAGACAAAATAGGTGGCTTAAAGGAATGTAGGAAACAAATGGCCATTTTCCTGCCAGTGGGACAATATCAAGATTAAAATTTGGCTACAGAAGACGTTTTACTCTTAATTGTTAAAAGCAGAAACTTTCCATTTGCAGAAGAGGCCTAGAGCCTGATTTCTACTAGGTGGCTTAGAAATACCCTGTGCTCGCCAGAGAAGTGGTATCAAGTAACCTCACTGTAACCCTTTTCCTAGACTGTAAAAATCCTTGCACATTTCACGCAGAGAAAGAGTAAGAGGCTGCGGACAGAAAGAGAAGAAGAGTTTTGCAACAGGATAATTGAGGTTCTCTGCCAACACCCAGAATGGGCTGTTGGAGGCTGCGTCCGGTCCAGAGGCCTTTGAATCACACTTGGCCAGAAATTCTCAGTTGCCTCAGAACTTTTCCCAGCCTCATGTGATGGCAAGGTCACCAGTGAAAAGAAGCTAGTTCAAGCATGACCAACATTCCCAATACCTGTGGGTAATGGGGGGTTCTCCAAGTTCTCCCCAGCAAGCCTTATATCCGTGACTTGAGTACAGCAGCCAACAATAAGCGTATATACTAGGTTGACGGACGCCTGTTGATTTATTTGATTTATTTTAATATAGAGGCGAAGAGTGCCTCGGAATGACAGAACAGATTTTAAGCTTGCTCCCACACTCGCCACTCTGATGAAGGCTGTACCTCAGATTCCTGGCCAATGCACCAAAGTGATATGGCTTCAATGAGTGAAGGAACACCAAGGTTCTTGGCCCTCATGCCGGTTTAGATAAAACGACACAGACGTACGTGGAGTGGTTTTAAGGAGTGGAGCATTTAATAGGCAAGAAGGAAGGGAGAAGACAGAAGGAAGAAGCTCCCCCATACAGAAACAGAGCAGGGGGGCTCCAAAGCCGAAAGAGGAGAAGGTCTCCCGGTGGGCACATTTTTTTAACATGCTTTATGATGGCCTAAGTTGATATGTCTTTACATATTTATGCATGTTCAAACAATTATTATTCTGTGGGTGAGAAAAGTCCCATTTTAACAAACTCCATTGAGAAATAAAGTGTTCTCAATGTACTGAAATTTGATTGTAACAAAAGCATTATTAAACATCCAATCCCAGGCAAACAGTAGAAAACTAGTGCTGAAATCAATTGCTAGGCTCTTGCTTGCTGGCTTCCTCCATGTCCCTCCAGCCTGCTTATGGCTACAGACTTATAAGGAATCAGACTATAAAGTGATAAATCAGTATACAAAATGACAAAACCTGGCCTTGGTCCTCATATTCAGGCTCACAATATAATACTTCACCAGCTGGTATCTGACTTTCTGATAAGAACAGATACTACACTTGATCTTAGCCAAAAGGCTGAGAAGCGATGGTATCTGACTTTCTTGTGGGAATGGGTTTTTAATCCTTTCTCTGCCCTGATTCTTTGATTTCTGCTAGCTCTTTCTTTTGCATCTTCCCTTGAAACTATCCAGTGCTATTTCTCACCCCTGGGAACTACTTACACTGTTAGTTTTGCCCATCCACCTTCTTCTCTGACTTGTGGTAAATGTGCACCCCCCAGGTACCTGTTCTCTCGCCTGGTCATGTTTCATTTCTCCCTTCCACTTCACCCATGTGCTTTTGTGTCACCTTCTTCCATTCTTTCCTCATTTTCTAGTCCTCTTTCTGCATCTCTCATCTATCATTTTTATTCTCCCTTTTTCTTCTAATATTACTCTCTCCGGGATTAAGATCTCTTAAGGCTTAAGCTCTATAAAGCTGTCTACTAAGTAGAATAGAGTTGGAAATGTTTTTCAAAAGCAAGTTGAGTGAGTGAAGCTGTCTTAGTCCATTTTGTACTGCTACAACCGAGTACTACAGACTGGGTAATTTATAAACAATAGAAATTTATTTGGCTCATGGTTCTGGAGGCTGGGAAGTCCAAGATCAATGAACTACATCTTGTGAGGGCCTTCTTACAACATCATAATAGAGCAGAAAACATCATGTGGATGAGAGAGAGCAAGAGCTCAAACTTGCAGCCTCAAGCCCTTTTATAATGATTACTAACCCATTCATGAGGGTGGAGCCCTCATGACCTAAACACAATTAGGCCCCTCCTCTAAACACTGTTGCATTGGTGACGAAGTTTCCAGCATATGCTTGTTGGAAGACACATTCAGTTCATATCAGAGACTTTATTTGATGACAGTCATGGCAACCAAGATAGAAAAAGTTCATGGAGCAGGCTGTGGAAAAGACCCATGATGCCAGGCAAGGCACCATTTTCAGACAGTAATTAATAGCTTTTCCACAACCAATGATGGATTATTGTAAAAGAAATGTGATGATAAAAGCTGTTTGGCAAGTCCTCCTTACCCTCTAGCATGATACCACCTGTAAGTGTAGTTTTAAGACTTAAAATCTCAAACAGGACATGACTTAGTCAGTTTGTGAACATTAGTAAAGTGCCTCCTACCTACAAAAAAAATTGTGCTAGATGTTGTGGAGATACAGAGATGAATGTAATATTTATTGGGTACCTACTATGTGCCAGACATTTTACCTACATATAATATTTGATCCTTATAACAGCTCTGTGAGGTTGTTAGTATTGTGCTTAACTTACTAATAAGAAAATTGACACTAAAATGTTAAGTAACTTGTTCAAGGTTAAATAGCTGCTAGTAAGTGGTATACTCAGGACTGTAACTGTACTGTCAAATTCCATGTGGTTTACACCATATTATAATGCTGGCCTCGTGGAACTTTCAGTCTGGGAGAGAGACTCATTTGTAAACTAACAATACAAAACAATAGAATAAGTATGCTAGTTGAGGGATGTCTAAGTTTGTTTAATCTGCTATAACAGGATAAATGACTGAGTAATTTAGAAATAATAGAAATTTATTTCCATAAGTAAATTTATACATAAATAAGCCACAAAATTCTACCCCGGCACCCCCCGCCCCCCAATTTATGTTCTTCTCCCATAAAAAATGCACTAATTCCATCTCAACAGCCCCCGACGTCTTAACTCATTTCAGCATCAATGCAAAAACATAAAGTCTAACATCTCATTTAGTACATATTTATGTACTAAATCAGGTATGGGTGAGACTTTAGGTACAATTCATCCTGAAACAAATTTCCCCTCCAGCTGTGAGCACATAAAATCAAACAAGTTATATGCTTCTAAAATACAATGGTGGGACAGGTATAGGATAGACATTCCTCTTCCAAAAGGGAGAAATAGGAAAGAAGAAAGGATCCAAAACTCAACAGGGCAAACAATATTAAGTCTTGAGACTTGTGAATAATCTTCTTTGACTCTGTGTCCTGCCTTCTGGACATGCTGAGGCTAGGGTTGGGCCCCCAAGGCCCCAGGCAATTCCACCTTTATGGCTTTTCTGGGTACAGCCCATGCAACAGTTGTCAGAGGTTGGCGTCAGGTGCCTGAGGCTTTCCTAGATGGCGTTGCACATTGGTGGTCTCTGGGGTGGCCTTGACCCCATGGCTCTGCTGGGCATTGCCCTAGTGGGTACTGTCTGCAGCAGCCCTGCACCTGAGGCAACTCTCTGCCTGAGTCCCGAGGCTTTCTGAGGCATCTCTTGAAATCTAAGTGGAGGCAGCTGTGTTTTCACAGCTCTTGCACTCTGCACACAAGCAGAGTTGGTATTTGTGCCAAGGCCTACTTCTTGTGTTCTCCAGAGTGGTGGCTCAAGTGGTTCCTGGGCCTGCTTGAGCCACAGCTGGGAGGGCCAAGGATTGCATCAGAATGCAGGGAGCAGAGATTTGAGGCAGTGCTGGGCAGAGACCCCACAGGTCCCTCCCTTGAAACCATTCTGTCCTCAAGGCCCTGGCATTCTGAACCTGTGATGGGAATGGTGGCCTGATGTCTAAAATACCTTCAGGGTCATTTTTCCATTGTCTTGATAAATAGCAACTGGTTTCTTTCTATTCATACTAATCTCTTTATCATATAGGCACTTGGTCACACCTTTTGTGGCCTCTCCTAAAGATGCTTTTTTATTCTTTATATGGTCAGGCTGAGAATTTTTCAAATCTTTAAGTTCTGCTTCCCCGTTGACAAAAAATTCTGGCTTTAGTTCATTTCTGTCTTCTAGTATTTTACTATAAGAAGTCAAGAAAAGCCATGCAACGTGCTCAACTGTTTGCTTAGTTATTTCTTCCACCACATATCCTACCTCATCCCTGCTCAGTTCTGCCTTACATAACGTGTTAGAACACAGGCACCATTTAGCCAAGTTCTTTTCCACTTTATAACAGGAAGATCTTTCTTCCAGTTTCCAATAAGATATTCCTCATTTCCATCTAAGACCTTATCAGAAGGGCCTTTACTGTTTGTATGTCTACCAATGTTCTGATTATGACCACTTAGGTAATCTCTAAGAAGATTGAGGCTCTGTCTAGAGCACGCCTCTTCTGAGCCCTCACCAGAATTGCGCTTTATGATCTATTCACAGCAATACAGGCTTTTTCTAGCCCACTTCTCCAAATTCTTCTAGTCTGTACCCATTACCCAGTTCTAAAGCCACTTCCATATTTTCAGGTATTTCAGTACCTACCTCTGTCTTAGTCCATTTGTGCTGCTATGGCAAAATACCTGAGACTGGGTAATGTATAAATAATAGAAATTTATTTCTCACAGTTCTGGCAGCCGGGAAGTCCAAGACCAAGTTGCCAGCATGTTTTGTGTCTGACAAGGGCTGCTGTCTGCTTTCAAGACGGTGCCTCATTGCTGTATACTCCAGAGGGAACAAATGCCGTGACCTCACACAGCGAAAGGGATAGAAGATGAATTCACTCTCTCGAGCCCTTTTATAAGGCACGAGTTCATTCATGAGGGTAATTAGACCCTCATGAATTCAACCTCATGGTCCAATCACTACTAATGGCCCTGCCTCTTACTAATCTTGTATTGGAAATTAAGTTTCAACATAAATTCCAGAGAAAACACAAACATTCAAACCATACCAAAGGGTAAGTAAAATTCGGGAACAATTCCAACTGAAAAATTGGAGAAAGATCTAAGAAGAGCCGTTAAGGGTGAGAAAGACTCAGGTTGCTGGATGAAACAGGAGAAAAGCATTCTAGAAGTGTGGTCAAGGACCAGTACATGGTCAGTCCATTGTGTATAATTAGAGTGTTGGATTGATGTTAAAAGGTAGTAAAATATGTTGAAAGGTGGCTGGGTGGTGGCTCATGCCTGTAATCCCAGCACTTTGGGAGGCCAAGGAGGGTGGATCACTTGAAGTCAGGAGTTCGAGACCAGACTGGCCAACATGGTGAAACCCCATCTCTACTAAAAATACAAAAATTAGCTGGGTGTGATGGTAGAAGCCTGTAGCCCCAGCTACTCAGGAGGCTGAGGCAGGAGAATGGTGTGAACCTGGGAGGTGGAGCTTGCAGTGAGCTGAGACCGCGCCACTGCACTCCAGCCTGGGTGACAGTGCGAGACTCCTCAAAAAAAAAAAAAAAAAAAAAAAAGATAAGGTTGAGAAACAGAGTGTATATTGAAAGTCTTGGATGCCATGCTAAGGAGTTTGGATATTCTATAAATAATTCCACACTTTCTGAGAAGTTGTTTTAAGATTTTTGAAGGGGTAAATTAACTTATTTGATTTGTACTTTTTTGAAGATAACACTAGAGATATGAAAAGTCTAGATTAGCTCTTGAATTTAGGGCTAACAGGCAGCTGTTGCAATAATGTAAGGATGAAATTATGAAAGGTAGGCCAGTAGCAATGGGAATGACACTTGGGCGTGGGATGTGGAGTATGGTCACTGCATAGGAAATTTTATAAGTAGAAACTCTGGGACTTGGTGATGTGTTATATGTGGGTGGAGAAGGAGGAACCAAAATTCATGTCAAGGTTTCTAAGATTGATGACTGAATATAGGGAAGTATTAAAGAAAGCACAGGTTGTTGGTAGAAGAGAGATGTAAAAATAAAACCAGGAACATATTTTGTGTTTTATATGCCCATTCTGTAGCACTCATGCCTGGATTCACTATAATTCTGATACATATATACATATATATATACATTTTTTTTTTTTTTGAAATGGAGTCTCATTCTTGTCATCCAGGCTGGAGTGCAATGGCGTGATCTCGGCCCACTGCAACCTCCTCCTCCAGGAATCAAGCGATTCTCCTGCCTCAGCCTCCCGAGTAGCTGGGATTACAGGCACCCACCACCACATCCAACTAATTTTTGAATTTTTCGTAGAGACGGGGTTTCACTGTGTTGGCCAGGCTGGTCTCGAACTCCTGACTTCAGGTGATCCGCCCACCTCAGCCTCCCAAAGTGCTGAGATTATAAGGGTGACCCCCTGCACCTGGCCTGTGATAATTATATTCTTAAAATATAATATTAAATGAGTAGAGGATTTCCATTTTTTGGCTCATATTCTTAATAGCTCCTGAATCATTTGACAGAAGTATATTATAAATGACAGTTTTGGAAATTATCTTAACTGTGACTAGGTGATTGTGGGGTATTTTCTTTGTTGTTTTTTTGGTATTTCAAATTAATGGTACAGACATTTTTATTCCAGGTGGCAACAATCCATATAACTCCAGTGGATGACCAGCTTCCAAAAGAGGCTCCTGGAGTTTCTCGGCATTTGGTTGTCAAGGAAACTGAGGTGGCCTATATAACTAAGAAACAGCTACATTTTATAGATTCAGAATCATATGACAGGGAGCTGGTCTACACAATAACTACTCCTCCATTTTTCTCCTTCAGCCACAGGTATCTGAAAAGTCACCATTTGGGCTACTAGTTCTAGGATTGCAATGTTGGAAGTGTCAATATATAGCTATATATATATATATATAGTACTATGGTTCACTTGCTTCATTGGTCAGGCATGAAATTATACTCAATTAAGCATTTACTTTTTTCTCAAACAACTTCCTATCTCCCTTTGAAAGCTGTATTAGTTGGTAAGTGATCTGCAGCTTGTAGTGTCTTCAGCATTGGTAGGCGTCAAACAGTCTTTAATCCACTTTTTGAAAGACAATGCTTATTTTTCTTTTAGTACAATTTATTGAGATCTTCCTAACATTAGTTTTGCGTGTTACTGCCATGAAATCGTTGCATTCTATGATCTCAATCCAGAAAAATGGCATGAATATACGTTACGCTAGTATTGTATGCATGAGAGCAAGAAACCATTTTTAACATGAGTGTGACAATTCCCTTACGTGATGCCAAGCAAAAGATTCTGTACATACCTTTTGCAGTCATGACAAGGATGACATTGATGAAACTGGACTTTATGCTAGAATCTCCCAACATAAAGAGAGAATATAAAGATAGAGCACCCAATTTCTTCTCACAATGAGGTCTTTCAGTTTTTGATTGTGGGCTATTTGATTTCATTTTTCTTACCTAAAAATGAGCTGATGTGCTCCTCTGTATTTCTCTCTAGACACTTGGATGCTGGGAAATTATTTATGGTGGACAGCATACCAAAAGTAGTTAAGAATCCTACGGCCCTGGAGCTGAGGTCATTCACTCAGGTATGAGGATATGCTAAAATGCTGACAAACATGATGCAAGTGTGCCTTTAGAAGGTATGGCATGCCTAGTATTGTGCCTGAGAATGTTGGTCTTTGACATCCACAAAGGCTTGATATCTTTATACTTGCTGATTGTATGTTTCCATTAAGTGTGTGTCATCTATTTCAAAGTACTTGATCAAGTTGAATATGGTTTCACAATCTTTTCAGTAATTCTACTGAAAACAGACTTTTGTATTGTTTTGCCATCAGCAGGACTCTAGTTTGGGTATCTGGTGTATACGTTTTTATTCCACAAAATTCAGTTTATTCAGTATCTTACTGTATTAGTTTCCAAGGGCTGACAACAATATACCATGAACTGGGTGGTTTAAAATAAACCGCCAGGACATAAAGGACTATGAGCTTTATTTTCTCATAGTCCTGGAGGCTAGAAGTCTTAAATCGAGGTGTTGGCAGGGCCATGCTCCTTCTGAAACCCTATAGAATTCTTCCTTGCTTCCATTAGTTTGGTGCAAAAGTTATTGCAGTTTTTGCCATTGGAGTAAAAATAGAGCTTTTGGTAATCTTCAAAGTGATGATGATGGCATTTACAATGTTCAATATCAATTAACATGATGGTTCTTTTGGACCTCTAAAAGATTTTGATCCTTGGAAATCAACACCCACATATCCATCTCAACTTACTTTGCAGCAAGCTGTGAACTATATGAAAGTGGCCTACATGCCCCCCATGCAAGACATTGGTCCCCATTGCAGAGATGTCCAGTTCACATTTTCTGTCAGTAACCAACATGGCAGCACTTTGCATGGGATCTGCTTTAACATTACAATACTCCCAGTGGACAATCAAGTTCCTGAGGTATGTACAATGTTCTATATAGAGGATGAAAAGGAGGAAAAGAAAGGAGAGACCTGAAGACCTACTGGAAATGGTAACTTTCCTTTAGGCTAGTTTTTTAAACTTATAAAAGAAATTTCCATCTATGGTGTAGTAAAAAAAGAAAAAAAAAAAGCAGGGAGAAGGGAGTCTTTTACCTCCCATGGGACTTTCTATGTAAAAGGTGAGATTTTTCAGTTACTAAATTTAACATTATTTTCAAAGCTTTATCAAATTCTTTTTCACTTCCTCTTCTTTCTGCTAAGTTTCATGTGTTGATCAAGGGAAGGGGATAAAATTATGGGTTCTTAGCCACTGGAAGGGCTTATTTACCCTCACTGCAGCCCAACTATGCTGCTCTGTAATCTAAAGAAGCTCTTTAATTTTCCAAAATGAATCAAGATGGACCCTTCTGTCGTACTTTGCCCCACTTCCCTATGTTTGTGTAAGCCTTAAAGGACTTGGGTCTTTCATTAAAACCGAGCTACAAAGGCATTGCTACCTTGTGCATTTTTTCTGGGAAATGGGGATTTGCATTGAGAGTTTGTCCCATACCTACCCGGTTCCCCTGCCCACCTTCAGAATGCTAGGCTTAATTAGTATGGTCATTATTATTCTTATTATTTCCCTTAAAAGCAGGAAGACAAAATAGCATTACCCATTCATTATGAACCAGAAGGGACCAGAGCCTACGCATGCCTCACCCTTAAGGAAAGAGGTCACCTTCCCGGGTGCCTACTTGGACTATAGCCTGCACTGGCATTCTCTTTCCTGACTCCTCGTCATCTCTACACCTGCCCAAGGTTGTGGGGCAGAGGTCTTACCCTGAGGGCCTGAAAGGGCTGCCCAACCTACAGAAGTTTTGATGGGTGTCTTAGTCTGCTCTCATGCTGCTAATAAAGACATACCCGAGACTGGGTAATTTACAAAGGAAAGGGGTTTAATGAATTCACAGTTTCACGTGGCTAGGGAAGCCTCACAACCATGGCAGAAGGGGGATGAGGAGCAAAGTCACGTCTTACATGGTGGCAGGCAAGAGAACTTGTGCAGGGAACTCTCATTTATAAAACCATCAGATCTTGTGAGATGTATTCACTACCATGAGAATACTATGGGGGAAACTGCCCCCATGATTCAGTTATCTCCACCTGGCCCCATCCTTGACACATGGGGATTATTACAATTCAAGGTGAGATTTGGGTGGGGACACGGCCAAACCACATCAATAGGTCAAAACAATATATGAAAATAATGAATTGCCAACATTTAAAGATCAGAAGATTTTCCATCAAGGCTGATTCCTAGCTTCCCTTGAAACTCTGGCAGCTCTAATAAAATTTAACCCACACACCCCACAGCAGCCATTGCATAGGGCGTGCTCTCCAGACCATCTAAGCCCCCACTCAACTCACCACACTTATTTCTATCACTGGCCTGACCTCCCACACCTATGGACTTGCCACCTTTGGTAGAAAACCTGCCAAAGGGCTCACACGGAGGATTTTAAACTAACTCCATTCTTTGACACATTTCCTATCAGGGACCAGATCATATTCCTGGTGGTGAAATAGTTTAGAATGCCTATGGAGTTAACTTGATTAGATTTTATTCAGACCATTCTTTTCTATGTATGAGATACAGGCCATGAAATAGCCTAGCACTAAAGAAGCCAAAGCTTTCTCTAAAACAATCATGGAGAAGTGCTCCTTTATGCAAAGTAATTCAAGCCTCTTGCTGGAGAATGATGATTTGAGAAGGAAACTAAAAAGTGTAAAGGAAAAAGTTAATTTCACTGAATAGTTTTGAGGAGTTGAGGAAAGAATGGCAGGGTAGCTTCCCTTTTTTTTTTAATTTTTACTTTTTACAGTATATGGGGCAAATGAAATAGTCCCTCAAAAAACTGAGGATATTAGAAACAAAATTAAATTAGCAGCTTCAGTGAGACCCACCACAGGAGTTGATCCCTGATGTAGAATTCCTGCAGAGAGCTGGCTGAGTGATAACCACGGGAGGATGTTGACACCATGCTAACCTGAGTCCCAGAAACCTGAGCACTGGATTTGGGCAAGAACTAAAAAGCTAATGACTAATGAGTCGGGGAAAATTAGCCTTATGCTTTTATCTTTTTGAGAGTTGCCCTAAAATATATATTTAAAAAATCATCTATCGTAGCAAAGTATATTCCTTGAAACATTGGAAACTGAAGATTCCATATTGGGATACTAATTCAATACAGCTCAGAAAAGTGAGGTTGGCAAGCATGGACCTTTGTTCAAAGACAACACTCCTCTCTGAGTAAGAGCTCCCTCTCTTTCTCCTACAAACAGTGAAAATACAGGTTTACCAAAGTGAAAGTGAGACACTTGGGAGAGATCAGGGTGCGGGTAGTTGTAGGGAGAGAAGTCTATGTTTTTGCGCTGGTAGTTGATTAAAGAATAGAAGGCAGTGGTTTCAGAATTGTAGGTCTCATAATTTCCATGATGCAAGGGGCTGCCCTTGTGGCACCATGAATGCCCCAGGTGGCTGTGGCCTGGAGTTGCTACCAGCACTGTGCCAAGGTGTGCAGAAGGACACAGCAGGCTCTTGAGCAGAGGCTGCAGCTTCACTTGCTTCCTTCCCTTTCCTCTGCCAATTTGTTGTCATCCTCCTTTACCAGCTCTTTCTTCAGGGAACATCCTCCCTGCTGGGACCAGCAGCTGCTCTGAGAAGAGTAGGTGCTTCCTAGGAGAACTGCTGCATCCTCCCATGGGCAGGGCACCTTACTAGACCACCTGGGAGGGGTCCTCAGAGCCCGTGATTTGGTACCCCACTGTATCTGCTTGCTTTCACTTCTGCGTAGCAATACAAGCATGGGGGTAATGATAGGTTAAACAAAGTTAGCAGGTTTTCTTCCTGCAGGAGCTCAGAGCCTTGGATATGCTTATGTCCCTTATAAACCTCCATGGTGAGGATATTTTATGTAACTTTTTTCTAGACTTATTTGGCCATAGAACACTTATTGCTCCCTCCCAATGGGGTGATAAAATATCCCAAGCCATTCAACTTGCTTTTTACTTACAAATGAATTATTAGTTGAGCAGTGAGTTTTTCTATTATAGCAAATTATCTTTGTGGCTTTAATATTTAAGTCTAATGTTTGAATAAATCTATTTCCTCTGGAATCTTCAATTTTGCCACACTACTTCCATTTCTAAAATATTCACTATGACTGAAGTTCTAAAGCTCCAATCCATTTCCCAAGCCTTTAAGAATTTTTAGGATGAAAAGTAGATGAAACCTTTCTTTCAGGGGAATTTGACATAGATTTTGTGTATTTTTTAGACTAAGCTGTATGTGTATTGAACAGTGATGGGAATGGACCTGAGGATGAACATTATTTCCTCAGTTTAGCAGCACAGATAGTAATGATTGCCAATTCTACTGTACAGGCTATGCGATAAATGAAAAGTAGATACTTTCAATCTTAGAGATCTGCCTTGTTTCCTTGTAACACATTAATGCTTAGAATTAGACATAGTAAAAAAATATTTTTCAGTCAAAATGTCTAGCTATGAACTTATCCTCTTACCACATTCTTGAAAAATTAGTTGGCATGTGAAGATAATACTGGAAGTTTTACAGTGATGTAATGAACTCTGTCTTCAGGGATCATGGAAAAAGGCTTTGAATGTTTCCTTCCTTTCTTCTTTCTAGGTGTTCACCAACCCTCTGAAAGTGACTGAGGGAGGTCAAAGTGTCATCAGCACAGAGCACATTCTGATTTCTGATGCAGATACCAAGCTGGACAATATTGACCTCTCCCTGCGGGGACTGCCTCTGCATGGAAGGGTGGAGCTGAATGGATTTCCTCTAAATTCAGGGGGCACATTTTCTTGGGGCGATCTCCATACCTTAAAAGTTAGGTTAGAATATTTCATGGCTTTTTTGTTTACATGCTTTAGTTTCTTATCTAGATCAGTTGTGAGGCAGAGTAAGAGAAAGAAGTTTGTCCAATTTCTTCAAGGATACCAACATGCCACTTAACACACTCAATGGGTCAGTTGAAAATTACAAATGATCAATTTTTTCCTTTCCCTTCAAACATTTTATTTCCATCTGGCTTGCTATAACAGTGGAAATAAGTCTATGGATATCTGAACAATAAAAATTTAATTGCCAGGAATATTAAATTGACGATAACTGCACATATCACAAGAGGTAATAGTCAAACTAGATAAAGAGAGACTGAAATAATCTGTGAGGCTAATGCACATAATTGAACTTGTCTTCTGGAGAAACAAATTTCATAACCCGGAAACTCTGGGATAGAACTCTGTTGATCAATGTCCTTAATGTAACCTTATTCCATTCTCCTAGGGCAGGGATCTGCAGGCAAACAAGCAGGATGAGCTGAGTAGGTAGGGTGTAAACTAATACTTGAGTTTCCAACAGGGATGGCACAATCCCTGGCCTCATGGTCCTAGAGAAGCTGCCTTACCTTAAGGTCTTTCATTTCCTCTACCTAATGCAGTTCTGTAAGAAACTTTCCTACAAAATCTAGTGAAACAACTTCTCTGGAAAACAATACAAGCTATTCAAAAGCAATGGTCGGGTAGACCCACACACTCACTTCTCACTTGTTAATTCAAGCTATAAATGGGAGCGTTAGCCCTTTAGATAAAGTATGATAGGAGATATTATACATCAAATGCTTAGCTCTGCACTTGACTAGAAAGTTGACCAGAAACTAAGGTTTGTACACAAGAAGACGAGTTTAATCCTGACAGTTTAGTTCCACCATTGATTTAAAGTCCACTATATGTTGATTTTTCACTCGCACTCCTATCCCTGTTAAAATTTTTTTTTTTTGCAATTTCAGCTCTCAGCTATCTGTTAGATAGAGAGCCCTGTTTAAATAATTCTTGCTAGGGAGTGAATGATGGATAGGAAAAACAGTACCAATATTTGCTAGAACTATCTATTCAAGCATACTGTCAGAGGTTTACAATTATGGTTTTTTAAAATTTAATCTTCATAGTAATCAAGTCTGACAAGGTAGCCATTCTCATATTTTAATTGAAGAACTAAGCACAAAGAGGTTGAGGAATTTGCCCAAGTTCATTCAGCTAGTATATGGAGGGGTCAGATTTTGAAACAATATCTGCTTGACTCCAGTCATCCTTTGGATGTGTATTCTTAGGGCCATTTGATCCTTTTAGGGATTTTAGCATAGTAAAATAGAATTAGTAAAAAAGAATTATCACTCACCAATATAGTTTTGATGAAAATTGCAGGGAGCATGGCAAAATAAAGCATAGCAGGTAGTGCATGAGAGGATCATGGAGGGTGGGGAGGATGTGGGACTTCCCCACCACAGGAAGGGAATCCCCGACCTCAGTTCCTACCCTGCCTATGGGTGAAACTAGTCCTCAGTAAAATATCTTTCAGCTCTGACTTTTTCCCCATAGTTAAAGATTATACATGTACAATATATTATATTATTTTGTAACACAACTTTTATTTTCCATTCCTAGGACTCATTGGTATGTTTAAAATTTGGCTCAATTCACTCAGCAGCTCCTTAGAACTTTCCAAGCAACACTGCAATGGGCTGGAGAGTATGTGGAGAGCCTAGAATTAGACAATGCCTTCAAGAAATGTGGCTGAGAATTAGTGGAAGATAGGGCCAAGGCTAGACAAAGGAAAGGTATTTTTTTAAGTCTAAGAGATTTAATAATTTATAGAGATTGAGAGGAAGATAGCTAGTCAATGGAAGAGGAAAAATGACAGGAAAGAGGCAATACATAATTCATTGATCAAGGTTTTACAGAAAAGCTGAATAGATCCAGAGCACAGGCAGAAGGATTAGCCTTAGAAGTAGAAAAGGGGAGAAAAAAATCAAATCCACAGTGTCCCACTTTTCCTCATCTACTGCTCAGTCTGGGGGTTCTCCTGGCTCTAATCAGTGTATTCTGCAAGTGGACAGACCTATACCAAACGTTTCCTGTTGTCACAGTGGCATTTGAAGGGCTGCTTTTTAATTTGAGGACAAGTTAGGAATGCATATAACACAATTTTCCAGGGTGGAGCAATTTTATATTCAAGGATGTATGAGTAGTTAAATATGTGACGTCAAGATTATGCTGGGTTTTTGTTGTTGTTGTTGCTATTTATTTTAGTGAACACATGGCTGGCCAAAGCCTTGGAAGAGCTCGTGTATCATGCATCTCAATTTACTCTCACACTGTTCCTAAGAGATTAGTGACAAATATTATTCCCACAGGTATCAACATGATGGATCTGAAGTTCTTCAGGATGACATACTCTTGGAGGTCACCGATGGCACAAATTCAGCAGAATTTGTTCTACATGTTGAGGTGGGTAGAAAGTTTCCTCCCTGTGTTATTGTCTTTGTCTGTTTTGTGCTGCCATAACACAATACTACAGACTGGGTAATTTATAATGAACAGAAATTTATTTGGCTCATGACTCTGGAGGCTGGGAAGTCTAAGATTGGGTAGCTGCATCCAGTGAGGGCCTTCTTGCTGCATCACTCTATGATGGAAGGGCAAAAAAGAGCAAGAGGGAGCCAGACACTGAACTATGAGCCTTTTATGATCAGCATTAATCCATTCATGAGGGTGGAGCCCTCATGACCTATAAACCTCTCAGCTCCTAACACTGTTGCAAGTTTTCAGTGCATGCTTTTTTGGGGACACATTAAAATCATAGCAGTCATATAGACATAGAGCATGTTGTTGGAAAACTCTCAGGTCCTGACAGAACTTGAAACCTACAGCCTCCAAAGTGAGAGGATACCTGCTTCGATCCTTGTATGTCTCAGGCCTGCCAATAGAAACCAAAATTATAATGATGAAGTAGTAGTACTATACTATTGTCTCTCTCTAATCTATTTGGGGTATAATTACTCTGACTCCAAACATAGATATTTACTTTAAAAAGTAATTTATTCTATGTATAAATTATTTCTAATATCTTTGAACTATAAAACTCAGAAATATTTATTTAGTAGTGGGGCAGGTTAGGCTAGTATCACTGGGGTTTTCCTGTTTACTGATAAAGCCATGTATATGTGTGTGTGGTGCCTCTTTGTGAGTTCCTGTACCATATAAGCCTAGCATGAGGATTTGATCATATTTCCCCCTCTTGACAAATGAAGAAAAATCTGCACATAAAATTCGAGTGCAGACCTGGCAAGTTGGCTCACACCTGTAATCCCAGCACTTTGGGATGCCAAGGCAGGTTGATCACTTGAGGTCAGGAGTTCAAGACCACCCTGCCCAAAATGGCGAAAACCTGTCTCTATTAAAAATACAAAAATTATCTGGGCATAGTGGCTCGCGCCTGTAGTCCCAGCTACTTGAGGGGCTGAGGTGGGAGGATCGCTTGAATCTGGGAGGCAGAGGTTGCAGTGAGCTGAGATCGCGCCACTGCACTCCAGCCTGGGCAACAGAGCGAGACTCTGACTCAAGAAAAAAAAACAAATTTTGAGTGCATGCCCAAGGGACTTACAGGAAGCCCCTGAATTTCTTTGTTGAGTGGCGTGCAAGTCCAAGAGCATAACTCAGAGGGTTTGCAGGTATTTATAGTTGGTGACAAAAGAAGGTCTGAAGAAAAATATACCATGTTCCCTGAAGAGCCACTAATTATTTTCATTGTACTAGATTATTTTTCTTTCTGTTGGAATTTTTCAGATCTTTGTGATATGAACTCATTACTATATTGGTAATGTCTTTGTAAGATATTTTAGTGACTAATAAAGAATGTTCACATCCATGATTTTAAGAAGCAGTGAAGGAGTTATCCCCGTTTTATAGCTAAGGATATTTAGGTACAAGAAGGTTCAATGACTTGCCCAAAATCATTGACTAGACAGTGTAGGCTTGGGCTGGCATCTCCATTCTTTGTTACCTAGGTCAGTGTTCTTTCCTCCTCACCCTGCCGCGCTTCTACATCACTAGGTGATTATAATGATCATATGGCCAGCAGTTCCTGTGCACCTCTCTATGCCAGAAACAAGGCAATCTCTTCCTTTCATTTTCCCACTTAGTCCTCATAATGGCCTTTGGGGTCTGAATAAAGAGCAGTATGTTATTGCAGCATCAAAAAGGACAGTTTTCTTTGTTGGCAGACTTAGAGAGACAAAGCTTTCTGAATTCCTTTTTTTGTCTGAAAAGCAAATTTGTGGGGAAAAAACCCCAACCCTATCTTCCATCCATGACAATAGGCAGTGCATTTTGGGAAAACAATCTGTTTATTGTTTCTTTTTAAACACAAGAGGATGGTCTTTAAAAGCCAAACAGAGGCACAGCCAATTTTTGGACAAGTGTTTGTGATTTTTTTTTACCCAGAAGGAATATTCTTAATTCTATTGCCTTTGGACTTTATTATTCATTTGAAAGCTGAGACTCTTTTGTGAACTGCTGCAAGATGGTCATCACTGAATTCGTTGGTGATATTCCTCAGAGTTAAGAACAATGCTGGAGAAGGTCTTAAATGAATTCACTCAGGGGACTTGAACAAAGATGCTTTTTTCTTAATTAGCCAATAGAAAAGTAGAGAATATTATAGGCTTTAAAAATCTTTAATTAAATAACTAGCCTCGAGCTTTCATTACCCATTCCTCTATCCATTAAATTTCATGTATATTTGTTTTAGAGTTTTAGCCTGTTTAAATAACAAGGTAGTCAGGTCATATATGAATAGTTGCATTCGCTCATTCTTTTATTCAGCAAATATTTAATAAGTGCCTTCTTTGCCAAGCCTTAGGCCAGATATTTAGAATATGATGATGAACAAGACAAACAAAGTCACTGTTCTTCTAGAGGTCACAGGCCAGGGATGAAGACAGGCGTTAAACAGATTATCACCAAGATAATTAATTGATTAAAATTTAGATAGTTCTATACGTAAATAGGATGCTAAAAGAGAGTAAATAATAGAAGCCCCTAAATTAGCTGAATAGTTAAGGAAGGATTTCCTGAGGAATCCCCATGTAACCTGAAGGAGGAGTTAACCAAGCAAAGAGTTGGGGACAGAATTCCCGGGGGGAAGAGAGATGGGCAGTGGGGAGAGAGATGATGCAGAGACCCTGTGATGGTGGGGAATGTGTGTTGGGATAAAACTGGAGTGGAGTGGCAAAGGCACCCCATAGCATGGGATAAGGCCAGAGAAATCCTAGCAGAATCAATGGGAAGCCACTGAAGGTCTCCGAAAGGCAGTGACTTAAAGTCCACACGTTAAAAAGATCACTTTGGCTGGGCCTTAGGGAAGAAGGTGTAGGGTTGAGAGGATTCACAGGGCAGACATGGCAGCCTTGCAGCACACACCAGGTTGGGGCTGTGAACTCAGAGGGGGTTGTCCTCACTCCCTTTTAGAAGATATGCTTTTCCAGATTTCTACACGATCTTTTTAAATTTAGAGTGCCAGCGTGATCCCATGTTGCTTTTCTTTCCTTTTTACTTGGAGTTTTATTTTCGTGAAAGTGAGAGAAAAACATTTTGTCGAGATGAAACCTGGCATTGATTGAATAGTTACGGAGTTTCATATTTAACTCAAACTGTTTGAAATGCAGCTGCTGCTTATTATAAGTCCAGAGAAACTTCCTGGGTGGCAGGAAGTTGAGGGTGGAGGAAAGCTTTGTAATCACCAAGTAATTTGAAACAAAAATAACTTTGATGCAGTAAATGAAAGTGCCTTGGACCACAAGGACCAGAATTCTTCTGGAATATGTGTGAATTTAATGAAAGAGGATAGGGGCTTTGGTGAAGAATGCCTTATATTACATTTATATTTTTTCTGTCTAGAAACAAATGAGAGTTTTGAGTCCTGAACCATAACCATATTCTCCCATTCCTACCTAAAATGTCTGTCACATGGGGCATTCCTTGCAAGATAGTTTACATGGGAAAAGTTAAAAGACACAGATTACTTGGCCAAATTCCACGGCTATTGTTTCATGTGTCTGTAAGATGAAAATGCCTTTCATTCTGACTATGAGCAATGGATTACTTGTCAAAGAATTTGTCATTTCTTTCTTTCTCTGAAAACATGCATTTTTTCCACTGCCTAGGTATTCCCTGTCAACGATGAGCCACCAGTCTTAAAGGCTGACCTCATGCCTGTCATGAACTGCTCAGAGGGAGGAGAGGTGGTCATCACCTCTGAATACATTTTTGCTACTGATGTGGACAGCGATAACTTGAAGTTGATGTTTGTGATTGCTCGCGAACCTCAGCATGGGGTGGTGAGGAGAGCTGGAGTCACAGTGGATCAGTTCTCTCAGAGAGATGTTATCTCAGAGGCCGTGACATACAAACACACAGGTAAGCAGCAGCATGGTGACCAGTGAGGGAATGCAAGCAACATGAGAGTCTCCACTCCTCAGTGTGGGCTCCCATAATCAAACAGTCATAATGGTTACTTCCATTAAAAACAAGAAGCAGCTGCAGCCTGGCCTCCGTTTTTCCAGCATGATCACCATATATGGAAGTATTTCTGATTGTGTTATTATAACGAATTTCAAACAGCAGAGAAAGGGCAGATATTACTTGCTGCTTTGTTCCTGACACTACCACACAGACCTTCCATTCACCCTATGATTCTCCTTAGCCTTTTTGGTCAGTTTGACCGTCATAGTTGGTGGGTCCATATATCATGACAGAAATGCCTGAAGCAAGCTCCTAAGGTAATTATATTATTAATTTTCAAAGCTTACTGATCACCAACTAGCTCCTAAGAAGCAATTGGTCTGCTTTTTGAGTTCCTGAAAAGTAACGATAATGTCTTACCCAGTATATGACTTGCCCACAGCAAATGACAGCGTGAACACAGGTTAGATGTACAGAAAATGTTCGTTTATTAGCACTGCAGTTACATTTCTGGCATTGCTTTATGTTGTCACCCAGGTGGCATTTGTTCCACTAAAAAATATTAATTCAACATCTGATATCTGTAAGTTATAGCACTAAGCACTTTGGGGTACACAGGAATATGACCTAGACCCTGCTATGAAAGACTTTGAACTTAAATGGGTAGATAAAACCCATTTGCATGCAAAGATGACAGTGTGACTGACACTGACACACTGCATATCATCACATCATCTCCCCTTGCACATCTTCTGAGGTCTGGATGGGGACACTTCCTTGGTAACAATGCTGCATATTTCATCTGCTGGCTTTTGCTGTACTGTAGTGCAATTTCCTGTCTACTCATCCATATGCCTCTTTAAACTGCAAGTTCCAATGCAGGGAGTATGATCAAGTATGTAAGGCCAGGTGAGTGGTATAGGAAATAAGAACTTTCAGAATTCAAATCATTTTCTTATTTGAAGAGATTCAAGCAGTGAGGCATGAAATAAATTCAAGGAGGAGGAATGGAGATAGCGAAGGATTAATTCAGAAATGGGAGAAAACATTTTGAAATAATATTTGTCCTATATACTTTGGAAAACAGTGATTTATTGGAACACCAGATGTCTCGGGACATCTTAATCACTTCACCAGACATCTTTTTTCTTTAAATGGTATCTCTCTATCCTCTTATCTGTGTTTAGTCTTAGGAAAGTTTTCATGGGTGATTTCCTTGTCCTGAGGAGCATAGTTCGTATGTTTGATGTCCCTCAGGAGTTCACAACTAGGTACTCATTTTTTATTTCCCTAATGGATCTGAAATAGACTGGCAGAAAAGGGATCCAAAGACCAATGATTGTTATTTATTGCTTAATTATTTAACATCTCTGGCAGGCTCATGCAGCACAGGTAAATTAGGGGTGAGAAGAATCTGTCTTCTTTTCCAATGCCTTGTTCTAAGTGCTAAACAACAGGTATACAGGTTTTTAAATCTCCTGTAGTATAACAGCCATAGACGGGACTATTAACTAATTTTTTTTAAAAAATAAAACCCAGTAGGACATTGGGGCAAATTATTTCAAATAGATGGCTTTTGGTTGTGTTACTGAGTTAGAAGGAATACTCGATTCAAAGGGTATTTTGGTATTTTAATGTTAACGTTTTCTTGTAATGATTACTCACTTACTCAATGGGTAGTTACCCAGCCCTGGGCTGGGATCAGGATAAAGAATCACAGCATTGTAGGATCTGAGGTTTCAGTGAGTTTTCTGGCCCTTCTCTTGCTTCTACGTGTTGATTTAGAGGCCACCTAAGAATAATTTTATTAGCATTACTTTATTTGCTTTCTATAAGTATAAAAATAATACACACTCATTGCAGAAAACTTTGAAGGAATGGAAAAGTACAATGAAGTTTTGAAAAATCACCTTATTACATATCTAAAAGAGTCACTGTTCACATTTCAGTATTATAGTATTTTATTCTCTTTATTCTGGCCATAATTTTAACATAGTTGCAATTATGTTGTAACATATGCAGCTTTGCAGATTACTTTTATCATTTAGATTATCACCTAAAAATGTTTATTAAAATATATATTAAATGTTAGAAAGTTATTATAAATATGTTTTAGTAACAGAATAACATCTTACTATATGAAAGTCCATTAGTAATTTGCTATTCTCCCAATTAACATTATCTGGTCCCAGCTACTTGGAGGCTGAGGTAGGAGGATCACTTGAGCCCAGGAGGTGGAAGCTAGAGTAAGCCAAGATCATGCCACTGCACTCCAACCTGGGCAACAGAGCGAGACCCTGTCTTCCCTCAAATTTTTTTTTAATAACACTATGATTAACATTTGTAAGTACCAATCATGTCCTTAGGCTATATTCCATTTCAAGGTAAAGAATTTCACTACCTATATTGTAGGCTTTTTAGTGGCTTAATATTTGGCCTGCTTTCCCAGCTATTTCTGTAAATATATCCTATGCTTCCATTATAGAGAAACTGTGGTTACTCAATTTGCAATTTGCCTTCTCTGTTTTTGAAGCTGTCTTCTCTTTCTAGAGTGACTTTTCATTTCTCTCCCCCATTGCCTCTCCCTACAGATCTTCTGTCCCATCCCCCAGTGTTCTACCTTATCTGCTTGGCAAACTCTTACTCATCCTTTAATGCTCAGCACAAAGCCAGCAAAGGCATCTGGAAACTTTGCTGACTTTCCTTGGCACGTATGCCCTGCCCCTACGCCACTGTCAGCTAAAACTCTCATCTTCTTTCACCCTCAGCACCTTGCACATGATCAGGCTGGAATATATAAAATTGCCATTTAACAGGTAAAAAATGGTTTAATAGTAGCAATTCATGTGGTTCTACATAATATGTACATACATACATCTGTGCTATTCTAACCACACTGCCTTTCCTTCTCTACCATTAGACTGTATCAGTGCCTGACACATAGTGGGTCTTTTGACATTTAACATTCTTTTGAAATGTCTTTTGAAAGTTCCAAAATGTATGCCTTTTTCTCTGCTGGTGTGCCAGAAACACTAATTATCACATAGTAGGTGTTGAATAAATATTTACTGAGTGAATTACTAATGAACACATTTTTAAGCCAATTTGCATTTTAGATATATGAATAGGTGAGAGGTCTCTTATTTTTGACTCTTTCTCATATTGACAGCTGATTGTTTCTTTCTAATTCTCTCAACTTCAATTCTGTTTTTCCTTTTAAGCCCAGTTTTCTCATCCTTTGAGCACTTGGTTGCTCAATAATATAATCTCTAGATTTTCCTTGTCATTTTTAAACAGGGGAAATAATGGCAACCACAGAGCTCTGCAGATTTGACCAGAGTGTCTGGTGAAAAGAGAGGATGTCCCTGATCTTTTGTAGCCTAGGTTCATCAAAATTCCAAGCATTAATTCCTCCCTGTATTAGTCCATTTTGAGGCTGCTGATAAAGACATACCCGAGATTGGGCAATTTACAAAAGAAAGGGGTTTAATGGACTTACAGTTCCATGTGGCTGGGAAGCCTCACGATCATGGCAGAAGGCAAGGAGGAGCAAGTCACATCTTACATGGATGGCAGCAAGCAAAGAGAGCTTGTACAGGGAAACTCCCATTTTTAAAACCATCAGATCTCATGAGACTCATTCACTATCATGAGAAAAGCACAGGAAAGACCTGCCCCCATAAATTCAGTCACCTCCCACTGGGTTCCTCCCACGAAATGTGGGAACTGTGGGAGTTACAATTCAAGATGAGATTTGAGTGTGGGCACAACCAAACCATATCACTCCCTTCTTGAGATTTTCATGGTGATGCATGAAAATTACCAGCAGCACATATGCAAAACTTTTCTGTGTCCTGGATAGCAAGCACTCTTAATCCATGCTCTTAGTGAGTAACCCAAGAGCAGATTGCCCTGTTGCTGATAAACTATCTAATCCTGACATTTTCTTCCTTCTTCCTGTCACTGTCTAAACTGGGGACATTTGAATCCTACAGATGTAAGACCTAAACAGTGAAAAGAAGAAAACGAAAATAAATGCCTCTTCTTTTCCACAGACTGTTGCTATTTTTAAAAACATCCTGGCTAATATATAAGAAGAAGAATATTGAAAGAAGTGGCAAAAATATGGCCTACTTTTGTATTTCACCTATTCGACATCCTCTTTTCTCATAACTGCTCTGTGGTTGATGATTGTTCATTTAAGGTGGTTAATGCAAATGGAAAGACAATTACCAAAGGGACGAGGATGCCTTCTCCCTCTCCCTGAGGGTTGGTCATAACATAAAATTATTATAAGGGAAGAATGAAACCTTCGCTAGTGAAGCTTCATGCCCTTGTTCACTCATGAACTGTCAGACCCTGCGGGCCCAGTTTTGTCCCTCCTTATCATGATAGATGACTGGTAGGGAGTTCACCAGAGGCAACAGATGGGCAAGAATTTTTGCATTATTTTCATGACTATATTTAATTTCATAGTGATAAAGTTGGGTTCTACATTTATTTTATCCACAGAACTTTTTTTCCTTGCTGTTTCAATGCTTGTAGAAGAGGTGTGAGTAGATTTTATCTTGGTATTCTATATTTTTTAAAAGGCAGGTTTCAGCTATAGTTGTGTCTTCCAGGTGGCGAGATTGGCATGATGCCTTGTTTTGACACCATTACATTGGTGGTTTCGGATGGAGAGGCTGGCCCTTTTGTGAATGTCTGTTGCTACAATGGACCCAATCCATCTGTTCCGCTTCATGCGTCCTTTCCAGTGTATGATCTCAACATCACGGTATACCCAGTAGACAACCAGCCACCTTCCATTGCAATAGGTGACAATGTGTTTTTCTGTTCCAGTACTATTGTCTGACCTAGTGTCATACCTGTGGTTCAGTGAGATAATACATTTCACTTATAGTCTAAAAAAGAAAACCAGCATACAGAGTTGTCCTTCAATAATTGCCTCAACACAAATTTGTGGAAAACCCAAATCTGTTAAGATTACAGGGCAAAAGAATTTACATGTTTAAAAATTTTAATATTTCTGTGTGGAGAGAGAATACGTGTGTTAGGATGTGTATGCGTGTGTGTGTGTGTGTGTGTCTTTGTGTGTGTGTTGGGACAAGGACAACATTGCAATCCTCAAATATTCTGATTTTATTTCACACGGGAAAATATAATTTGCTTGCTGAAGAGAGAGTAATTTATTTTATCCATAACAATTTCTATTAGAACAGAGTGAGTATACCGGAGAGACCATTTATATACATTTAACCTTATTTGCTTTTTAGAAAGTCATCTTTTCATAGGCATTATGTATATGTTCTGTCTCTCAGAAAAAAATTAAGCATATGTATGAATGTTACTGTAATTTGCAAACTATCTCCCAAGCAGTGTTCTGGAAAGAAAACATTATCCCAGCAGAATAATTAAGCATCAAGCCATTAAAAAAATCTTCGTTATGAGCAATTCATAATAGCTCTCAGGCAATTAACGCCCTGACAAACAGAGGTACCAACTGATCTTGAAGAGTACATAAACTACATTTAGTGGCTTAACATTAAAACAGTTTGGCAATTCTTACTTTCATTTGTCACTTCCATAGAGACACAAGGGAAATCAGAGTTCCTTGAGAATGACTAAAGGGCTGCGCTGGAGCAGTTAGTATTTCTGCTGTCTTTCCATTACCTTCCGACTTGCCTGGACAAGGAAAAAATATAATTCCATAGGTCAAAGTAAATTCACTCATTACCACTCAAGATTTTCACTTTAAAGAAAATTATGCCAAAGAAAATGAACATCTCCCATGGAAATGTTTTTGCACATGGGAGGCTTCTCTGAACTAGAATTTCAGTCACTGCATTTTGTCCTACCTCGTCTGTTTAGAGGATTTCATGCTAAGTTGTAATTGTGTTTTTATTTGTATGCAGGTCCCACGTTTGTTGTAAATGAGGGCTGCTCAAGAGCCCTTACTGTTAACCATTTGTCCGCCACTGACCCTGACACTGCAGCAGATGACTTGGAATTTGTTTTGGTTTCTCCTCCTCAGTTTGGCTACCTTGAAAATATACTCCCTTCTGTGGGTTTTGAAAAAAGCAATATTGGCATAAGTATAGGTAAGCTGTAGCTTCGTGACCAGCAATGACTCCCTTCCTTATATTTATGGATGCAATTGGCCAGGTCATGCTTAATAACTGTGTAAGGACTTTCAAAATGTTTAAAGCACCGGGTGTGGTGGCTGACACCTGTAATCCCAGCACTTTGGGAGGCCAAGATGGGCAGGTCACCTGAGGTCAGGAGTTCGAGTCCAGCCTGACCAATGTGGTGAAACCCCGTCTCTACTAAGTATAAAAAATTAGCCAGGTGTGGTGGCACATGCCTGTAATCCCAGCTACTTGGGAGGCTGAGGCAGGAGAATTGCTTGAAACCAGGAGGCAGAAGTTGCAGTGAGCTGAGATTGTGCCATTGCACTCCAATCTGGACAGCAAGAGCGAAACTCCGTCTCAAAAAAAAAAAGTTTAAAGCACCATATGTATTCAACGAATTATTATTACTATTATAGCTGATGCTTTTGAATCTTACTATTTTTCATTTAAATTTTTATTCTGACTTTCCCCATGCATGCAAATTTACTTCAAAATAAATGGAATTTTACTTAGGAAAAATACAAGAGTAAACATTGAAGAAAGAATGGTTTAAAAGGTCCTCATAACAACACAGGATGCCATGAGAGAGTGAATCTAGTGGGAGCTCACAAGGTCTCATTCTCACAACCTTTTAGCATTTTGAATAGATATTGGTGGAAAGGGTGAGGAAATATACTATGGCTGTCACACAGAGAAAGCCTGAAATGTTGAAGCAGATGACATTAATTTTAAAACCAAAACGTGTCCCAGATACTTAAATAGCTCTTGTATTTCAGGCAAAACCAAACCAACCAAAACAAAAACAGAAAGCAAAAACAAAGTCTTCCAAAGACATATAAATGATTCTCCCAACCCCTTTTGAAGAATGTCCATTTTAAATATGAAAGAGACTGAATTTAAGATTAATTGCATTCAATGTTACTCAATTTTTCTTGTGACTTAATGCACATCTTTAAGCATTTTTCTCTTTGGATTTAAGCCCATGTCAAAATACTGAAACAGCGGGTTAGCTAATTCCACTCAATCCAGCCCCTTACTTGATATGTACGTCTTCAAGTAGGCAGATGATTGATTGACTCTTATTTTGCCTTTACGTGACGGAGGTGGTCTCTTTTTATACTCAAGTATGACAGAGAACCATTCATGCAAAAGTAGTCATTTAATCAAGGGAAGGTCTCTGACATTTATTCTGAGTATCTGAAGTATTCTTGAAGTCCCTGTGCATACTGGTTAAAAAGTATTACTCTTCTGTTCTCCATGCAAATTTTATTCTTCTTTATGATCTATGGATATCTGCCTTTATGTTGATGGTTGGCTGTTGTAGCAGCCCTTGATAGCAGATACTTAGGTCAACTGCTATGATCTCTTATTTGCATTACTGAGAAATTGACTATTATTGGGTTAAGGATTAAGGACCAATAACTTGGAAAAAATTTTTTTCTTATTTATCTGTTCCATCTTGGTGTGCTCTAGATTCATTTCAGTGGAAAGACATGAACGCTTTTCACATTAACTATGTGCAGTCCAGGCATCTGAGGATAGAACCAACTGCCGACCAGTTCACGGTGTACGTCACAGATGGGAAGCAACACTCCTTGGAGATACCATTTTCTGTTATAATCAACCCCACAAATGATGAAGCTCCTGACTTTGTAGTGCAGAATATTACTGTAAGAAACATATCCAAATGTTCCATTTCTCTTTTATCATTTTGATTTTTATTTTCAATTAGTCCGTTTACATTGCTCTAAGTGCATTAACACATTGCATTGGTGAGGAGTGGGGAAGGCTATGTTATGTAATGCAATCGTTTGAAAATTATTAATCTTCCTGCCTTTCCTCTTTTGTTGGCATATGGGTTTCTCTGGAGAGCCCTTCAGTAATTATGAGAGAGAAAAAAAATCTACAGATGATTCCATCGATACCTACCTCCATTGTCTTGTATCTGCCTAGGGTTGGGGCTTCTGAAGTAATAAGACCACTGGGAAGTTGTCCCTTGCTCTTCTCTGGAAGTAGTCATGGTTTTTTCGTTTCTTGTTTTTTGAGATGGAGTCCCGCTCTGTCACCCAGGCTGGAGTGCAGTGGTGCGATCTCGGCTCACTGCAAGCTCCGCCTCCCGGGTTCACGCCATTCTCCTGCCTCAGCCTCCCGAGTAGCTGGGACTACAGGCGCCCGCCACCATGCCCGGCTAATTTTTTGTATTTTTACTAGAGACGGGGTTTCACCGTGTTTACCAGGATGGTCTTGATCTCCTGACCTCGTGATCCGCCCGCCTCGGCCTTCCAAAGTGCCGGGATTACAGGCATAAGCCACCGCGCCCAGCCAAAGTTGTCATGGTTTTACCTGCATTCCCTAGAGAGACTATTGGAGAGTGAAAAATATGAAGTCCTGTGTGTTACGGGCAAGCAGACTTTAAGCGTCACATAATTTTTTTTAGATAACCATATTTTGCTTTCTTGTAAGAAAATGCATTTATTTTGTAGATAGTTGGGCTTCTGTCAAGTTATGCTGCAAGAAGATTTGAGGTTTTAGTTTAAGTTATTATAATCCATTCCAAACCTGTCTACTAATCAGGTTTGGCATTTTATGTATATTGATCTAAAATTTTTGTTGTCCTAATCTCAATAATCTATTCAATCTGCAAGAAACAACCTCACGTTTTAGTCAAGCTCTATGAAGAAGGATATTATAACATATTTTAAGTTGCTTTATTAAAGTTCTTCAAGAAAAAGGCAAGGTCCTATTTAAAATGTTTTCATAAGTATACCATTGTAAGTTGAACTATGATGCCACTTTAATCTTTAATAAGTAGAGCTAGATAAAAGAAAATCGGCATTCTTTTAGCACAAGTATCATATATGGCAAGTGATTTTTTGTTAACACATGTTCAATAAAATGTGGTTGCAGGAGGGTGCCCTTCGAAGTCAGTAAGAGAGGGTGAAATGAAAGGATGCTTTAGGCCAGGCATGGTGGCTCACTTTGGGAGGCTGAAGCAGGAGGATCCTTTGAGCCCAGGAGTTCAAGGCCAGCCTGGGCAATGTGGCAAAACCCCATCTCTACAAATAATAAAAATAAATTTTAAAAATTAGCCAGGCTGGTGGCACATGCCTATGGTCCTAGCTACTTGGGTGCTGAGGTGGGAGGATTGCTTAAGCCTGGGTGGGTGAGTCTGCAGTGAGCCATGATTGAGCCACTGCACTGTAGCCTGGGCAACAGAGAAGACCATGAGGGAGGGAGGGAGGGAGGGAGGGAGGGAGGGAGGGAGGAAGGAAGGAGGGGAGGGGAGGGGAGGGGAAAAGGAAAAGAGAGAAAGGGAAAGGAAAAGAAAAAAGGGAGGGAGGGAAAGAAAGAGAAGAAGAGAGGAAGGAAGGAGAGAGAAAGAAAGAAAGAAAAGAGAAAGAGAAAGAAGAAAGGGAGGGAGGGATGGAAAGAGAGAAAGAAAGAGGATGGAAGGAAGGGGAAAAGGGAGAAAGGGAGAAAGGGAAAGGAAAAGAAAAAAGGAAGGGAGGGAAGGAGAAGAAGAGAGGAAGGAAGGGAGGAAAAGAGAAGAAGAGAGGAAGGAAGGAAGGAAAGAGAAAGAGAAAGAGAGAAAGAAAAAAAGAAAAGAAAGGAAAGAAAGAGAAAGAAGAAAAGAAAGAAAGAGAAGAAAGAAAGGGAGGAAGGGAGGGAGGGAGGGAAAGGAAAGAAGGAAGGAAGGAAGGAAGGAAGTTTTCACAAATTCAAATCATACATGTCCTTCAAGGCTTAATTACTTTCTCAGTCATGAAAACATCCTGATCTCTGCCCTTTTGTGATTCTTGTTTATGAATATCTAGCAGCACTAGAGATTTTCTTCCTTGAGTTATAGTTATTGATGGACCTTTGCAGTCTTACCTGACTTGGGTTGTTGAGAATGCTATGTAGCATAGTAACATTGCAAATTACCAACATGCATGTGTGGAATTTATATACTCTTATTATTTAGATTTTGCTATATTTCAAAACAGGCAACAGAAATACTTCTTTGTTCTCTCAATCCTCGTGAGAAAAAAAGATTGCATCAGCTAAGTAACATATTGTCAAGTTCTAAATGACTAGATACTACATGAAATGATAAACATTCAATTGTCTTTGTGTTTAAAGGATTATGAACCTGAAGTGGGTGTGAGAGGGAATGGGAAGAGTAGTTCAGGAAATTTGGAATTATAAGAATTGGAGGGAGATGAGGGACCCATTATGAAAATATACATAATTATGCATCCAGTAGCATCCTTTGGCATTGTTGTTGATTTCAATGGAAATACAGAAGTTTTTACTGCAATAACAAAAATAAAAACCACCAAATATGCTTAGTGTATGTAGCAGATATTTGTATCACTTATAAAGCAGATGGAAACAAGACTTGTAGAAGCAAGGAGATCCACGAGGATTGGTTTATGAAGGTGAAGGTTCTAGATTCAGTTTTACAACTGAACTTTTCCATGACTTCTTGAAAGCAAACACCGTCTTGGTTGCATTTTTCCCCTGACCTTTGACTTATGAACAATACATATTTTAAAAATTATATGTCCTTTGTCCTTCATGGAAATGAATAAAGTGCTTTGAAATCTACAGAAAAAAATGTAAGGGAGATTAATAGATCTGTTACTTATTTTACATTCCTATTAAACCAGCAATTTCTTTTTAGGACTCATCCTATATAAATCTCATAGAAAATTTGAAGTAGGATATATTCAAATGATTTCTTTTAAGCAGTTTGCCAAAGAAAGACAAGTTGTCTTTCATGCATTGTTGACTTTTCTGTTGTGTTCTTGCTCAGGTGTGTGAGGGTCAGATGAAAGAGTTGGACTCTTCCATCATCAGCGCTGTGGACCTGGACATTCCCCAGGATGCCCTGCTGTTCAGCATCACTCAAAAGCCACGCCATGGCCTCCTCATCGATAGGGGGTTTAGCAAAGACTTCTCTGAGAATAAGCAGCCAGCCAGCCCTCACCAGAAACATGCACCTGTTCACAGCTTTTCCATGGAACTCCTCAAGACTGGTATAGCATGTTCCACTTCCAAGCATTTGTTATTGTTGATTGAATAATTTAACCCATACTTATATGTGAAATCTAAAAAGGTCAAACTAACATAAGCAGAGAGTAGAATGGTGGTTACTAGAGGCTGAGAGTGGGAGGATTGGGGAGTTGTTGGTTAAAGGATATGAAATTTCGGTTAGACAGGAGGAATAAGTTCAAGAGATTTATCGTACAGCATTAGTGACCGTAGTTAACAATATATTGCATACTTGAAAATTCTTAAGACGGTAGATTTTAAGAGTTCTCACCAATCAAAAAAGATGAGTATGAGAAGTAATGTATCTGTTAATTAGCTTGATTTAACCATTCCACAATGTGGCCAGGCCTGGTGGCTTACGCCTGTAATCCCAAAACTTTGGGAGACCAAGACAGGTGGATCACTTGAGGTCAGGAATTTGACACCAGCCTGGCCAACATGGTGAAACCCTGACTCTACTAAAAATACAAAAATTAGCCAAGTGTGATGGTGCACTTCTGTAATCCCAGCTACTCAGGAGGCTGAGGCACAAAATCGCTTGAGCCTGGGAGGCAGAAGTTGCAGTGAGCCAAGATGGTGCCACTGCACTCCGGACTTCCAGCCTGGGCGACAGAGTGAGACCCTGTCAAAAAACAAACAAACAAACAAAAACCAAAATAAACCCATTTCACAATGTATACATGCATCAAAACACCCCGTTATATATCATAAATATATACAATGTTTATTTGCCAATTAAAAAATAAAAATTTAAAAATAATTTAACCTAGAAAAGGTAATAATACATCACAGAAATAGGGGGTGAAGAAATAGCATTCACCTACTTTATTCATTTGTCTCTCAAGGGCTCTCTCTAGGCCTGGATTAATGTAGGACGGGAAGCCCTAGGTAGAGGTAGTAGGTAATTGAAAAGGCAACAACATGTTTTCTTTCACTTTTAGACTACCATTAAAAATGATATTTGAGTTTTTATTGTATTTTCACTCAAACATTTAATGCTATAATAAAAAAAATCCTTTTTAAAACTATTGAGATCATGAAACTACATTTTAAGAGATTGGTCTGCCAACATTTCCACAGTTGAAACAAATATAGAACCACATATAATAACGCTCATTATTCTCTGAGGGGAAAATTTACTCTTTAGAGAAATAGCACATTGCATAGCAGCCTGAATTATTTTTTAATTACTCTTTTAAAAAATTCAATCTTATCCCATTTTTCACATATGAAAATACTTTTAAAAATTTGAGAAAAGTGTGCGGTTCCTGAATTACTGCTTCCTCCCATTCTCCTTCCTTAGGCGTTTTCTTTTCCTAGCCTGTAAGGTCCTTCCCCCTCCTTTGCCAGGCTAGCCAAGGCTGTGCCTTCAGAACGCACCTTTCTGTTAACCTCCGCTTGAGCCCCACCCAAGGTCTCCAAGCCACTCCTTCTCTGTGCTTGTTTCATCTTAGCACTTGTTTAACATTTTTCCAACTTCTTTTAGTTATTTGTTTCCCCAACTAGTGTGTAAGCTTTCTGCCTCAAAGGTTTTTTGTAATTGTTGCAAAAATCATCTCAGGTTTAAATTTAAAAAGTGCATTTATATATTTCTCAGCTTTTATCAATTGCAAAGAAATACATTCTAGGACATAAATGATGATATTACCAAATCAATAAACCACATGCTACAAATAATAGAATACATTGTTTAAAATTTTTTTTCAAATTTGACCAAGGAAAAAATAATAATAATTCAAAATTTACTCTCAAGAGAGTACATTTTAAAAAAATAAAATTTGTTGGTTATTATCTAGTTAAATAAGAATTATATGATCATTGTGTACAGTTTGGACACAGTCATTTTGAAGAAAAAATAAAAATTTCCTACATAAAAATTAGTATTTGGGTTAATATTTTGGAGACTTTCTCAGAAATTAGATTTTCACCTCTATTTTATCTGTGGTTCATTTATGGCTACATTTTTTAAAAAACTTTAGTGTATTCTCATAAACATGCCCCCAAACAAATATACAAAGTTTATAAAACTCTTCCCATATTATATAATCTGTTTTTCTTCTTACCCTTTTTTTTTTTCTTTTTGAGACAGGGTCTTGCACTGTCACTTAGGCTGGATTGTGGTTGTGCAGCCACAGTTCACTCCAGCCTCGACTTCCAGGGCTCAAGTGATCCTCTGACCTCAGCCTCCCAACTAGCTGAGACTACAGGCACAAGTCACCACACATACCACTGGCTGATTAAAAAAAAATTTTGTAGGACAACACAGGGTCTTCCTATGTTGTCCAGGCTGGTCTCGAACTCCTGGGCTCAAGTGATTTTCCTGCACTGGCCTTCCAAAGTGCTGGTATTATAGGAGTGGGTCAGCATAACTGGCCTCTTCTTACTTTTAAAATATTGAGACCGGGCATGGTGGCTCACACGTGTAATCCCAGCACTTTGGGAGGCCAAGATGGGTGGATCACTTGAGGTCAGGAGTTCGAGACCAGCCTGGCCAACATGGCAAAAACCAGACTCTACTAAAAGTGCAAAAATTAGCCAGGTGTGGTCACACCCATCTGTAACCCCAGCTACTTGGGAGGCTGAGGCATGAGAATCACTTGAACCCAGGAGGTAGATGTTGCAGTGAGCCAATATCATGTCACTGCATTCCAGCCTGGGTGACAGAGTGAGACTCTGTCACAAAAAAATTTGTTATTATTATTAAAAATGTAGCTTTTGATAATTACATAATAAAATCATCATATAGACTTACTATGCTGTAATTTTTTAAAAGAGATGACTTTGTCACCCAGGCTTGAGTGAAGTGGGATGATCATAGCTCACTGCAGCCTCAAATTCCTGGGATCAAGCATTCCTCCCTGCCTGAGCCTCTTGAGCAGCTATGACTACAGGAGTCACCTGGCTAGTGTTTCAGAAAAAAAATTCTTTTAAAGACAAGGTCTCATTATGTTTTCCAAACTGGCCTCGAACTCCTGGCCTCAAGCGATCCTCCCACTTGAGCCCCGACGAGCTGTTAGGACTATAGGTGCTCACCACTGTACTGGCTCCTGTGCTACAATTTTATACAACTATCTCCCACTTTAAAATATCCAGATAGTTTTCCATTTCTTGATATTAAAAGTTATATTTCAGTAAACATTTTATATAAATCTGGGTGCATATCTCCTAGTATTTTAGTAGCTTTGAAGTAAGTTTTGAAAATGTGAAATGTTAGGCTTCCGATTTTATTCTTTTTTGAGGCGGTTTTGGCTGTTCTGAGACTCTTGAATTTCCATTTAAATGTTAGGTAGATTTTAAAAAAATAGTTACATTGTTAATATTTAAGTTTTGATCTATTAAGAATTCATTTTGATGATTGGCTCGAGGTAGGGATATAACTCTATAATTTTCCCCAAATAATTAACTTTCTCAGTTTTATTTAAATACACTGCACCTTTGTTTATATAGTTTATTTAAAAATATATTCTTTCCTAACTGATTTTAAATAACACCCTTAATCAAATACTAAATTATTTAAATAAAAAGTCTTTAATAGGCTAAGAAGGCACTCTTTTATTTCATAAAACAAGTTTAATTTCACCCTACTGCACTGATAAATGAACTCTTGCTAATACCCCTGCCTTGAAAATTAAGACATTATCTGTGACATATGTCATGATGGTTCAATCATAAGGAAGATTTACTTTTTTTTTTTTTCCTTCTTCCAGGAATGAGGTTGACGTATATGCATGATGACTCAGAGAGCCTTGCTGATGATTTTATAATCCAATTGTCAGATGGGAAACATAAGATACTTAAAACCATTTCAGTAGAGGTCACCCCAGTTAATGATGAAAAACCAATGCTGAGCAAGTAAGCTACCTGAAAAGAGTCCCTTTCAGATTTCTATACAATTCTATGAAATCTACAATACTGGGTACAGGTGTGTGTGTCTCCCAAAGAAGCAAGTCTTCGCTAGCTCCTATCACAGCTTGCCCCTGCCACTCAGGCATGAGGAACCTTTAGTGCAAATGTTAGTTAAGGTAAGCTCTACTTAACAATCAGCCCTTTAATTACTTGATTTTCTTCTAAACATACTAATTAGTTGTAAAGAATAAGAATGACTGAACACACAGTATGGAATGAACAGTCTACTAAACATATAAACACATGCATTTACACCAACGTGACTGCACACCTACCAAAGTGCAATTAATATATAGATTCAACTAAAGTCTAATAACATTAACTGCAGACAGTCCTTACAACAGATTTGCTGAAACTTGTAACTAAGTGTGGCTGAGGGAAATAAATCAACCCACTTCTTTCATTATCTTGGTACTTTTTTGTCCACCAGTTCTCTACTGTGTTCCATATGGGTCAACACCCCCTCCCACCTCACATCGAAATCATCATTTTCTAAAATTCTGAGTGATATTATTCAATTGTAAACTTTCTCAGTATCTCCCTGTATTAGTCTGTTCTCACACTGCTACAAGGACATACCCGAGACTGAGTAACTTATAAAGAAAAGAGGTTTAATTTACTCACAGCTCTGTAGAGATTGGGAGGACTCAGGAAACTTACGATCATGGCAGAAGAGGAAGCAAACACATCCTTCTTCACGTGTGAAGGAGAGAGAAAAACAAGTGCCCAGTAAAGGGGAAAGCCCCTTATAAAACCATCAGATCTTGTGAGAACTGACTCACTATCATGAGAACAGGATGGGGGAAACTGCTCCATGATTCAATTATCTCTACCTGGTCCCTCCCACGGCACATGGAGATTATGGGAACTACAATCAAGATGAGATTTGGGTGAGGATACAGCCAAACCATGTCACTCTCTCTGTAGCTGCTCAGAGTTTGATCATAGGGTATTGAGTATTCATTAATTCTACTTCTATAGCCCCAGCCATTTCTTTTACAATTGGCAGCTGAACAGAGTTTTAGGGGACCAACTCTTCTCTACAGCTAGAAGTAAAAAAGCATCTGGTTCTTGGAACCTCCTTGATGACTTCACCTCTTTATTTAGTAGTGCAGCAGTAAGAGGCATGTTGTAGATAGTCTGGGTTTTTATCAGGGAGTGAATAACTTACTGAAAGCACCCAAACCCCCCAAATCTCTTCCACTCTGCAGAAAGGAGGGCCTCAAACAAGTCCCTTCCTTATCTGCCGCATATCCTGCTGTTCCCTGTGAGCCACTGATAAGGTTCTTAAAAAGCATTATGGGAAATACTGATGATAGATTTTTGGAGGGTTGCATCTCATACATCAGTTTGTCTGAAAGTATTCACCAAAAAATTTCTATTTTCTTATTTCTTAACTAATATGTTGGATTAGTATAGCCTTTATTTATAAATATGAAAATATGAAGGCTGTCACAGTATTACAGTACCTCCTTTTTGGTGATCTCATTTTAAGAGGCAGGGAGGTGAAAGCTGGCAGGGTGAGGGCCCTGGGGCATCCACTGGGGAGGGGTAAAAGCTGGCATTTATTAAGTGCTTACTATAGGACAGACAGTATATTAGATTCTTTCACATATATTATTTCATTAAATCCTCACCAAAATTGTGGAAAATACATATTGTTATCCTCACTGAGGAAAACTGAGACCAGAGAGGTAAAAGAGCTTACACTAGGCACCCACTCAACTCCATTTGACTCCAAAGGCGGTGCTCTTGTTACTAAACTCACTGGAATAGCTACATCTGCAGAATCATCAAACCTCCTTCAATCCTACTTCAAAAACCCTCCCTTTTCTGTGCTTCCTCTTTCCTTCTCTCCTGTGGATAGGAAGTAATATACTCTCTTTCTCTTCCATGTGTGTCCTTGGGCATATCACCTCTTTCCTTCTCCCGGAAACTGCTCCATTATTTTTTCCTCCAGTATCTTCAATCTCTCCCTTTTCATTTCCTCTGTTAACAAGACAAAGGGATATGGATTGTGGTTAAGAGAGCAAATGCTGGAGTCAGATTGATTCAGTTCAGCCACTTACCAACAGTGTGATCTTGAACATGTTGTTTAACCTCTCTCAATCTCTCTGTTAACCTCTCTGTAAATGAGGATAGTAGTGGTATCCTCTTAATAGGATTGTTGCAAGGATTAAATAAAATATGTAAACATGCTTGAAAGACTAGCTACTACATGGTAAGTGCTACTAAGTGTTATTGTTATTATTACAAGCAGATATCCTAATTGTAAAAATACAAAGACAAGCTAGTCCCCCATTCATTTCACTGAGGAACTTTTTGGGAGAGTAGTTTGTGCTTGCTTCTTCCATTTCTGCCCACTTTCTCCAATCTCCACTTTATTATTTTTTTCTTTCTTTCTTTCTTTCTTTTCTTTTCTTTTTTTTTTTTTTTTTTGAGACAGAGTCTCGCTCTGTCACCCAGGCTGGAGTGCAGTGGCGCGATGTTTGTTCACTGCAAGCTCCGTCTCCCAGGTTCACACCATTCTCCTGCCTCAGCCTCCCAAGTAGCTGGGACTACAGGCGCCTGCCACCACGCCTGGCTAATTTTTGTATTTTTGGTAGAGATGGGATTTCACCATGTTGGCCAGTATGGTCTCGATCTACTGAACTCGTGATCTGCCTGCCTCAGCATCCAAAAGTGCTGGGATTACAGGCATGAGGCACCGCGCCTGGCCCAATCTCCACTTTATTAAAGATGCTCCCTTAAAAGTTACTCTTGGCTTTCCCACCAAATCTAATGGCTCTTCTAACCTTCCTGGACTCTTTGAGAGCATGTAACACCATTTCTTTGCTATTCCTTTTAGCTACTGTAGAGGATGCTTTGGGTCTTGCAAATCACAGCCCCTCAGCCCATCTCTGATTCTGGTCCCGATCGTGGTAGAATTTGCCATGTCAGTGTCCCACCTCAGGTGTCCGCAGTGCCTCACTCCACTTTTCTGCCTCAGGGCTTTCATGCAGCCCATGTCCAGGCTCAGCAGAGAGCACTCTGGGGACAGCCCTTAACCTCGGTTGCTAGTAGATAAGATAAATGCTCCAGCTTCTTGTCCATTAGGAGCACAATTTGAATCACATCTGTGTGGTTCCTCAAGATACCCAGCAGGATTGAGCCCCAATTCTCCATAGCAGTAAAATACCCTTTGTTGCCTTTTTCTCCTTCCCTTTCTCTCCTACTCCCTCTCTCCTGCCTCCTGGAATCACTTCACAAATAAATTACCTTCCTTGTCCTAGGATCCTTTTAGGGTAACCTAGATTATGACACACCTTGTCCCCTCTCTTGGCTTCCAGACATTGAATTCTGACGCTGAATTCCAAACATTTCATTCTGACCAGAAATTTAATTCTGAATTCTTCCTACCAAACTCTTTATCTTCTTAATGACGTTGGCTTCCCGTTTTGATTAATCTATCTGACCGCTAATCTCCATAAGCCCTCAACCAACTGATTGCTTAGCTTTCTGGAATAATGGGATTCCCATTCTCTAGTAAAGAGGTGTGCAGATGTCACCACCCACTGCGAGGGAAGATGTCAGCCCTGGGTAGCAAGATACTCACCCTGAGTGAAAGTTGTTGGAACTGAGGTGTTCAGGTTTTGGCATCTCCGCGGAGGAGCGTAACACTGTTGATGCCAGTTGCTGGTTCTCAAATGTCCTTTATCTGAATCCCAAGAAATTCAGGCATCCCAATTTTTCTCAGAAACTCAGCGGTAAAATTGGACAGAGTTAGGCCCCATGTGATGACCACAACTGAGAGCTAGAAACACTGGTGGAAAGAGATCCCTTTCTCACTTTGGCAAGACCAGGGACAATGGCCATATAGGCTGTGAAGGCAGCAGCACCGCACAGTAAAGGAGCTATAGAAACCACAGCAGCAGTGGCTCTGGTAGGAGCAGCAGCAGCTCTACCCCAGCCTACTGTTCAAGAAGACAGGAGCTAACCTGGCATCTGTAACAATGGGAAAAGATGAATCTACAACAAGAACACATACCACCCAGAACATTACTTAGAAGAGGAAGAGTAATTTAGAGAGTCCCAGATTACCTAAATATCACCTAACTCAGAATGGCATATCATCAATGGCACTGGAACATCTGTAGGCCAGTCATTGAATCTCTTTAATTGAGTTTCTGTCTATAAAATTAGAACACTCATACCTAGCCCTCTTACTTCATGGAGCTGTTGTTGTGAGAGTAAAATGAAATACTGGAAACAAGATCATTTTATAGAATAAATTATAACTTACAAAATTGTAAAGTTCGGTACATGTAATCAATTAGAAGTGCCTAATTACCTCCTCCCACATTCATTAGGGCTGACCCATTGTCTTTTCAGACTTTCACATGTGAGGGTAGAGAGCCTGTTTCATTCCTCTCACTAGTCATCTTCAGTGCTTTGAGTGTTGAATATCATTCCTTAATTGTTGAAGATTGGGAACTGTGATAGTCAATATAAGTGTCCCCTACTAAAGGAATGTCTTCTATTTTTATATCAACCCAGACATTTTTCTTTTTACAGGAAGGCTGAAATTGCAATGAATATGGGTGAAACTCGTATTATTTCTAGTGCTATTCTTTCAGCCATAGATGAAGACTCGCCCAGGGAGAAGATTTACTATGTATTTGAAAGGCTTCCCCAAAATGGGCAACTTCAGCTTAAGGTTAGTGACTTTTTACTTTTATTTTTCAAAACTAATGTAGCAGGTATAAATCTTCTCAATATACACATTTCTATGATGGGATTTATTCTCTGATAGACATATATTTGCCCAGAAGTAGAAAATTTAATTTTACTAGTTCAGGGTGAATTCATGCTGTTCTCAAGTCTTTATCAACATGGGGTAAATTCAACAAATATTAAGATTCTTCATTGCTCCCTCTCCCGTAGGATTATCCCTAAATTCTGAGGGAGGGAATTACCGGGGTAAACCAAGCTGTCTGCTTTCTGAGGATAATCCAGGATCTTTTGTGATATCTTCATTTCTACCAGATTTTTGACTCGTGATTCATGTAACTTTCCTCTTTAGCATCCATCATCTCAATTATAAAACTCCTTCAAGTCTACAGTCTTTCTTGTTCTCTCAATCTCTCTCTCTCTCTCTCTCTCTCTCTCTCTGTGTGTGTGTGGGTGTGTGTATTTCAGCTAAATTCTAGATCATTCTCAGGAAAATGAAAACTTTCATTATTTTTTTCATGATAATCAGGTCCAGGGAAACTTGGAGGGCTGCCTCTAGCTCCTCTGGCCCTAATGTCTCTGTTAAAACATTATCTGAATCCCAGCACTTTGGGAGGCCAAGGCGGGCAGATCACAAGGTCAGGAGATCAAGACCATCCTGGCCAACATGGTGAAACCCCATCTCTACTAAAAATGCAAAAATTAGCCGGGCGTAGCAGCGCACACATGTAATCCCAGCTACTCGTTACTCCAGAGGCTGAGGCAGGAGAATTACTTGAACCCGGGAGGCAGAGGTTGCAGTGAGCTGAGATTGTGCTGCTGCACTCCAGCCTGGGTGACAGAGCAAGACTCCGTCTTAAAAAACAAAACAAAACAAACCATTATCTGAGTATTATCACCTCCTGCCTTCTCAATGATTTGCCACAGTGAGCATCTTTCTTTCTTTCCTTCCAATTCTCATCTTTGCCCCTGAGCAGGGACAATCCTTGTGTCTTCTCCAGGGAGACTACTTACTCCACAAACAACATGCCAAATTGTTCTGTATTCTATCTGACATGAACTTAAAAGATGAAAGTTCAGTGTCTTCGTCCCACTGCAGTCCCACCTCCCCTTGCAGCACCAGAACCCTTATTGTTTAGGTTCAGATGGGCAAAGTCTTGGACCAAAAAGGCAGTGTGGGAGAAAACTTCATGTGGGAGTCATCCCATCCTGCTAGCATAACAGATTTTAACAACTGCCAAACTTGAATCCCATGAACTGCATGACACCATAAATTAACATTCCTGGAATTGTATATGTTCTCAAAATTAGATGCTTTAATGGAAAGCAAATAAGCATGGAAACAATAAAGGGATACTAGGGGTAGGGTCACCTTGGTTTTACTGCTAACTCAATAGCTTGCTTTGTGATTTCATAAAATGTCCTTGTTTCACTTTAGGCCTAGAATAGCAAAATTTCAGTCTGATTCAGACTGTGTGCATGATGCCCAAGGATCAGCCCAACACGAATTATATAGATTAGTCACCTGAGAAGGTCAGTTGAGTAATCAGTCCAAATGTTTATTTCAATGGTAGATTAAGACTAGCAACCACAACCACCAACCATCCCCAATGCAATTATTTGATGGAATGCTTAACTTTCCATCTAGTGGAGGCACAGTCCTAGAAAAGCAGCAAGAATTCATTCTGTGTGGAACAGCTTGATTGTCATAGATTGTAGGCACCATAGAGAATCAGAGTGAAGAGCAATCACTGATTTAAATTGAGGTACAGCTGTGTCCTTATTTCATTTCAAAGAGTAATGAAGCAGAAATGCAGTGAGAGCTCACACATTTGGGTGGCTTGGGAACGGAACTGTTTTGGATATGTGAAAATGCAGATGGATCCAGGTTCCCAGTATGGCTCCACACAGTTCTCTCCCAGCTCCCTAGCAGTTCTCCGAGTCTTTCCAAGACCAAGGACCAGGACTCCAGCCCTCCTGGACTCTCCCAAGAGTTATTGTTTTCTTGTTGACTTCTCTTAGTTTTCCCCATCTTGAATCTGACTTTTATTTTCTTTCTATTTCTGGGTCTTCAAATGATTCTGTTAAGTCAATCTTCCATTTTGGAGTGCAAGTAAGGAATTACGTGGAGACAAGAGAGAGGAAAAAATGTCTTCTTCTGTGCTTACTTCCTTAGACAAGATTAGAAACGGGAAAATGTGAAATAGAATTGCAGGCTTTCCCATTTAAAACATGAAAGAGTCTGTTTTAAAAATTATATTGGCAGATAGATCTTATGGAAACAAACACTAGCTTAATTATTATGATGTAATTAACTTCCATCCAGTGAGCATGAGGGCAGAACATAAGTCTACAAACATCAGATGGATAAACATATTAAAGAGACAGAAACGTTATCAAGTAGAATGACATAAAGGCAAGTGGTAGCACAATGGGAAGAGAGGAGGACAAAGCTCTTTTGCCAGGAACTGGGGGTCTGTGGAATCTGGAAGTCTTAAAAGATGAAAGGTCAGTGTCTTCATCCCACTGCAGTCCCACCTCCCCTTGCTGTACCAGAGCCCTTATTGTTTAGGTTTAGATAGGCAAAGTCTTGGACCAAAGTATCAAGGGGAATAAAAAGTAAATGATTTACATTTCTGTTTTAGACTCTTAAATTAGACAGTAAAACCAAAAGATAATATCATATAATAAATTTAAGATGACTTTTAAAAAATTATGTCTAATGACTTTTTATGAGCCATTCCTAGGGAAAGCTATGTACCTTAAATGAACAATAATAGGATTATTAATAAGATAATAAAGATTTATGATTACATTTTCTAACACTCTCAGTTGTTAGCCACCCCCCTCAGCATAAGAACCTTTTTAAATTCAAAATGCCACAATTTCTGCATCAAGCTCTGTACAAAATATATGCTTAAATAATGTTGGCTTACTTTTAGAAGATTCTGATAAAAATAATATATGATATTTGCAGTTTATATTTTTTGATAACTTAGGATATAAATGTAGGGAGTGATAGTGATCCCCATCATTTTCTTTCTTTAGTAAGGCTGGAAACATACTGGGAAGTAAATGCATCTGTTCTATTTTTGTTTTGTCTACTTCAGAAAAGCCCAGTAATGAGCCAGGTTGAAAAAAAATATATTTGACTAGTTGAACAATGAAAAGGACTAAAAAATGGAAACTCTAAAAGAAATACATTTAATTTGTAAAGAATCCATTCCAAGAGCTCCATTACCCACCTCCTCTTATTAATTGGAATATTTAATCAGCTATGGTTGCTTGTGATAAATACCTCGGAAGTAACAATGCTGTTGAATTGTTTGACTTTGTCTGAAACCCTTTGGTTGAAGCCAGTGTTTTTCCAAGGTCTCAAATTATTCTAATATATTTCTTTGAAAAGAAAAAAAATCAGGTAAAGTGGCAAAAAGTAGTCTGGAATTTCCCTGAAATATTATTTCTATTGGAGGTTTTTAGGGGATACAGAAAATGTCCACTAACATACATTGGGGGAGAAGAAAAAACCATGAGCAGCTGACTAACTCTGGCTCCTTCCAGATAGGGAGGGACTGGGTTCCTCTCTCCCCTGGCATGAAATGCACTCAGGAGGAAGTGGATCTGAACTTGCTGAGATACTCACACACCGGGGCAATGGATTCCCAGAATCAAGATAGCTTCACCTTCTACCTTTGGGATGGCGACAACAGGTCCCCTGCTCTTGACTGTCAAATCACCATCAAGGACATGGAGAAAGGTAAAAGCATGTCATGTCTACCAAGATTTACTGGGATCAACTTTGCTAACTGGCATAAGTATTCCACATTTGTTTCTTTCTCTCTTTTTCCCTCCCTTCTTTCCTTTTTTCCTGCCACTCTTCATCTTTGAAATTCTATCATTTATATTTAGATCCTTTGGCTTCTCACCTGCTTTGCCTGGGACCTATGCGGTTCACAGAAGTAGCCAGTCCATTCATTATTTTAAAAAGTTTACTGGAAATTCAGCCTTGCACACAATATGGCTATACAGGCTACTTTAACTGTTAGGATTTTTTTGCTTTAAGTAAAATTTTACCAAATTGATATGTAACTCTAGTTTTATCTTCAGGAAGTGATCTATCACTGGAAAATGGAGTTTCAAAGGAAAAGTACTTCTAAAATAATAAAATAATAGATGAAAAATACATTTTAAAATTGAAAAATAATAAAGATAAACTTTGTCATTAGAAAGGCTGGAAGTTGCTGCTTCTTTCATTTTGAAAGTGCTAACATATACTCTTTAGGGACAAGGAAAGACACTATAAGATCAGCTTCTTGTGAGTTAATTAAGCAGAGTCAGTTGTATAAATGGTGAATGGGGGAGAGTTAAATGGAAGATGGAGGAGAGTTTGTTTAAAAAGCTCAGCAAGGAAGAGTAGAAGCTCTTGATACCCAACTGTTACTACCCTGTAATTTTGCTTCAGCTTATGTGAGGATCATATCTCATTCATCTGTATTATCCCAGGATCTAGATATTCCGAGGATGAAGCATAATCTTAGATCCTCAGTACATGCTTGATTGACTGAATGTTTCCCTTTTTTGCCTTGGCTGCCAGGAAGCTCAGAGGTAAATTGAATGCTTAAGTGCAATAATAAAAAAAAAAAAATCTTGCTTTATGTGTGGCAGAATTATAATTGTCCTAAATTTTTAAAAAATTAATTCAGTTTGATCTTGAGATGTTTACATTGAGCTGTGTAATAATATATTTTATTTGCTTATTTCCTGGTTGTAAATGTGTTCCTTAAAGAAGTCTAATGAGTGATTTCAGATAAGCTAGATGTTGCTGTACACATTTATCTCTCCCTGCAAAATAACTATGTTCATCATAAATATATATCCAGGCAAAATTTAATACAAGTAATATATTAGGGCAGGGAACTAGTGTATTAGAGTAGGCCACCTTCTCATTGGCTCAGCACAACACAATTTTACAGTGACACAGGAAAGCTCTGTTCCACATAGTCATCTAGGGACTCTTTATATCTAGACATTCCCTTATTCTGAAGGCCTTAGAGTCACTCAAGAAGTGAGATATGGAAGAAAATTAGGGGATGTCATGCACTAGGTGTGAAGGTTGTGTACCTCTCTTGTACACATTCCAGTGGCTGAATCACAGTCACATGCCACATTAAGAGAGGCTGGGCAATAGAAACTTTAGCTTTGCACCCAGGAAGAAAGGAAATAAAGTTGGCCAGTGCGTTGCCAGACTCTGCTGCAATCGACATGTGATTATTTTCTTTTTTTTTTTTTTTTTTTTTTTTTTTTCTTTTATTGTAATTATTATTATTATTATTATTATTATACTTTAGGTTTTATGGTACATGTGCCCAATGTGCAGTAAGTTACATATGTATACATGTGCCATGCTGGTGCACTGCACCCACCAACTCGTCATCTAGCATTAGGTATATCTCCCAATGTTATCCCTCCCCCCTCCCCCCAACCCACAACAGTCCCTGAAGTGTGATGTTCCCCTTCCTGTGTCCATGTGTTCTCATTGTTCAATTCCCACCTATGAGTGAGAATATGGAACTAGAAATTCCATTTGACCCAGCCATCCCATTACTGGGTATATACCCAAAGGACTATAAATCATGCTGCTATAAAGACACATGCACACATATGTTTATTGCGGCATTATTCACAATGACATGTGATTATTTTCTAAAAGGATTTTTGAAAACCTACAGCAAGTAGACACATTATCCTATTAACATTTTCAGTTCAAATTTTTTCTTCTTTGTTTCTTCTTACAAAGTGGTGTTTTGTCACTGTACAGTTTTTTGTTTTGTTTTGTTTTGTTTTGTTTTACTTAACATGAGTTTTTTCAGGTTGCTGCATAACTTTGTAGCCATAATTGATTATCTCTAAACAAGACTATACTAAAGAGTTAGATTTAATCACAACCTTAAAATTGAGCATTTGGTTGTTTCCATTTGGGAGCTATTATAAATAACATTAAGCTTCCCAATTGCTGTGTTGCTGTGTCTTCTGATTTGCACAGTGGCAGAAATGATGTTGAGATCTTTCAGATAAGTTTAGGAGGGCATTGTCTATAGTTGACTCTAACCTACACTCTGCCCTTACAGTGCTGAAAAATTGCATCAAGGCAAGAGCTGGTTGCTCTTCCTCCCCTCAGGTCCATTTCCTGCTCCTGGTGAAACCTCTCATGGGTGCTTTGTGTTTCCCCCACCTAATTCATTCTTTTTACTTCCTTGACGTATTCATCTTGCTTCTGTCTGTAGCATCTGTGGCTAAGGTTTTGATTTAAATTTAGAATGGTCTTTGATTCTACGTAGGACTGAAGTTGCATAGCATTTTGAGATAAAAGCATAGTATATGAAAAGACCAATTTAGTAATCTGAAATAGCATTTTCCAATCATGGCACCATTGACGTTTTGGGATGCAGGATTCTTTGTTGCAGGTGACTCCCTTGTGCATCGTAAAATGTTTAGCAGCATCCCAGGCCTCTGAATCTAGAAGCCAGTAGCAACTCCCAGTTATGACAACCAAAAATGTCTCCAGACATTGCCAAATGTCCCTTGGGGAGCAAAATTGCCTGTCATTGAGAACCATTGGTTAAAATTGTACCACTTTGATGGTTTATTTGTATTTCTTATTTCTTCATGAGACTGAGTATCTTTAACAAAAATTTTTGGCCACCGTGTTTTTAAATTCAGAAATAGCTTGGCATTTACATCACGTGTTTTTCTTTTTGGATATTCACCCTTTTAGTATTAGTTCACAAGAGCTCCCTAGATATTAAAGACAGGGAACAAAATAATGCAGTGTTTAAAGCTCATGCTCTGGACTGAGATGGCTTGCGTACGAATTCTCACTCGATGTTTTATTAATTGTGTGACCACAAGCAGGTAAGTTAGCATTTCTATACCTTAGCTTCCTCATTTATAATCTGGGGATATGATATGACAGTACCTCACAAGATTAGTGTGAAGTGTAAGGATCTTTTGTTCTGTACCTGACACAGAGTAGAAGCTCTATATTTGAGATATGATCACTTTGTGATGGACCTCTGGTGAACAAAATTCAATTATGATCCCTAGTTTGTGAAACTGCATCATTGGTCCATGTGTGACCCACTTCTACCTTCCTCAGTCATACATTTTTTTAAAAAAATAGTGGTGAATTATGCATAACACAAAATGTACCATCTTAACCATTTTTAAGTGTACCAGTTCATAGTGTTAAATATATTCATGTTGTTGTCCATCCAATCTCCAGAATTTTTTTATCTCAGAAAACTAAAAGTCTATACCCATTAAATAATGACTCCTCATTTCCCCCTCCCTGGCAACTATTGTGCTATGTTCTGTTTCTATGAGTTTTGCTACTCTAGGTACTTCATGTAAGTGGAATCATATAGTATATATCTTTTCATGACTGGCTTATTTCACTTAGCATAATGTCCTCAAGGTTCATGCATGTTGTAGCATGTGCCAGGACTCCCTTCCCTTTTAAGGCTGAATGGTATTACAGTGCATGTGTATGCCACATTTTGTTATATCCACTCATCTGTTGAGAGGCACTTGAGTTGTTTGCATCTCTTGGCTATTGTGAATAATCCTGATATGAATATGGTTGTATAAATATACATTTAAAAAATATATCATGAACATTTGTGCAACTACCACACAATTGAAGGACTGGAATATTAATAATAGACATCCTCCTACATTCTCCAGAAAAAAATACCATTCTAAATTTTGTATTTTTTCTTACTTTTATCATTTTCTCAGCTTGTTCATATAACTAATGAATGTTAATAAACTACATCTGTGTTGTTCCATGTAGCTGTAGTTCATTCATTTGACTACTGCATGAAATTCAGTTGTATGAATAGAACACAGTTTGTGTATACATTCACATTTTGAAAAGGCATTTGGGTTGCATGTAATGCTTTCAATTACAGACAGTACTGCAATGACCATTTGGGTGCATGTCTCCAAGGGTAGCAGGGCAAGTGTTTCTTTCAAGTACATAGCTGGGGTGGAATTGCTGGGTCAAGGCATATGTGAACATTCGACTCTTTACAGAATAATGCCAAATCTTGTACCAATTTACACTCTTTCCAAAATTGTATGTAAGACTCTCTTGATCTATGTCTTCCTCAACACTTTGTACAGCCAGGCTTCTACATCCTTGCCAATCAAAAAGTTATGAGATGACAATTTGTCATGATATTTGTATTTCCATAATTACTAATGAGCTTGAGCATTTAAAAATATCTTTACTGGCCATGTGAATTTCTTCTTCTGTGAAATATCTGCTCATGCCTTTTGGTTAATTATTTTTATTCATAATAGTTATATAAACCTTTCTATGTCATATTAATTTGATTTTTGCACAGATTTGGCCTTTGTCTTCTGCCTTTGCCTTGGACATAATATATTTTTTAATATGATTATTGACCATAACCTCTTATGTCATGTAGGTGATATTGTCATCCTTACAAAACCACTCGTGGTGTCTAAAGGTGATAGAGGTTTCTTAACAACCACCACTCTCCTGGCTGTGGACGGAACAGACAAGCCTGAGGAACTGCTCTATGTCATCACCTCCCCTCCACGATATGGCCAGATCGAATATGTTCACTATCCTGGAGTTCCCATTACAAGCTTCAGCCAAATGGATATAGTGGGGCAGACAGTTTGCTATGTACACAAGAGCAAGGTGACTGTCTCCAGTGACAGATTCAGGTGAGCCCCATGGAAACTTTTCAAACCCCTTCTTTGGATTAATACTTACAGAAAAGGAGATCTGTTAATGTGCTTCACTGTAGTAACCATTTCACAAAATACATGTATCTTATAACATCACGCTGTATACCTTAAATATATAGAATGAAATCTGTTTTTTTAAAAAAAGGAAAGAAAAGGAGAAAAAAATGAGTCATTTTTCAGCTCTGGTGCAGCTGTGTTTTTCTTTTACTGCCTTGTTGTGTGTAAGGTGAAGCCACACAATTAAAATGACAGCAGCAAAGCAAGAAATTAGGGCCTGTTATTGAAAAATAAACACAGTAAACAGATCTTTATGCAAGTTCTGCTACGAGGAGAAATGTGAAAAGCTGAGGCTCCCGGCTAAAGATAGATCTGGAAAAGTCATTTCCCTCTTTTTGGAGTATGTTTTTCTGTCTGATGAAAAGGCATTTATTAGTAAACATTTGGCATAAGCAGACACTGCCTTTTGACACAATGTGTTCTGGTAACTATATCATAAATCATGTTGTCATAAAGTAGATCATATTTCCCCATAGAAACAATGTTATAATTGGGGGCTGCACACCTGTTCCAGAATTCTGTGTCAAATAAATCATTGGAATGAATAACAGTCTGGTGAAAAGGCAAAGATACAACATTAGTGAAAATCTACATTCATTTAAAATATGGAAATTTGTTTCAAGTCACATAAAGCAAGAGCAAGTCCAGAAGATCTATAATCTCGCAGCTCTCAAAGCTGGCTGATCCTGAGGTCCTGGAGAGAAACACAGATCCCCAGGCCGGGCATGAGAACTGGGAAATGTTGGACTTTGAACGAACCATTGTATACAATCCAGTTTTGAGTTCTGTCAATTCAGAAGGAGGCCTGGAGAGCACTGATTTGTCTATTGTACACCCACACTTTTGGCTCCTGATGCAATTTTCACCATGTCACAATACAGTCTTCTAAAGAGCACTATAAAATAACATAAATGGAGCATACTCCTGTATTATTCAGTGGGTTCCCATAAACTATCAAGTATCACTGTCACACCCATGTTCGAATATCACTGTCCTCTATCTTACTTTTACCTATCTAAATTCAGTATATCTGCTCTGATAAACACTGGTTAAATGTCAGTAAAGAGGATGCTGCTCACCTTTTTAGCATTAAAATGATTTTTGAAAGCTGATTTGGATAATCCAACAAAACAAAACAAAAAATCCCAGAAAGCTGGAACTAATATCTTATTTTTTTCTCTTGATAAATGTGCCTTAACAAGCAGGTAATCATTTAATTGATCAATATTTTAACTAGTTCAGTCTTTGAGTGTTGCTAGGCATTCACTAAAATGTGAGATGTGGGGATTCCTTTTCAAGCTGGCTCTTTTGTTTGAGAGATGGAGTAGTGAAGTTAAGATACAGGCTTGGGGGCAAGAACTGCCTGAGCGACTCACAACTCTGTGACCATCATCAGGTTACACAACCTCCTGTGCTCTTGTTTCCTCTTCTTTGAAATGGAATGATGCTCGTGGCACCTGCCGCACAAGGTTGTGGGAGGTTTATATGAGCTTATGCATGTAAAGTATTAGTAGAACAACACCTGGCACATAGGAAGAGCTAAGTAAGTGTTAGCTACTACTCTTATTGTCATTGTTGTTGTTGTCATTATATTCTTTCCTTGACGACCTTCTTCCGATCTTTACAACACCAAGTATGATCTTGAAGGAGGAAAGGAGTTAACGAGAGGAGCAATGATTGTTCTTTTTTTCCTGTTTGCTAATGGAGGCTGGGTGCTTCTTGGCTTAATACATTTGTACATTTGTATCAGATCCAGGGCTTTTAATTTTACATGCATTTCTGGAACTTCTAGCTTCTTTCCTTTCCTGCTTCCCTCCGTCAATGCCCGCAGGACAGTCTGCTGAAGACATTAGTGATTGTCTTGAAGAAACCAGTGACCTTGCTGGAGAACACAGGACTGAATGCATAAAGATGTTGAGAAATGAAGGTTAGATATTAATCGAATGGTGAGAATAAAGAACAAAACCTCCATATGTAAGGATTAGCAATACTGTAAAAATTTCCTAATTTGCATCTAGAGAAAGTCTTATTAGATGGCATTTTAGAAATCATTTATCCTAGGCATTTCTACATTTGTAGATCCTCAGATAATTGCCAGAGAGAACTACAAAATGCAAATTCTTGGGCCTTAACCCAGAGAGGCAACTTTGGTAAGTCCAGTCTCAGGCCCAGAAATCTGTATTTTTGAAAGATATCTTCAGGTAATTCTGATGCAGTCAGGACTAGCCATCAATAGTCTGGTCTAGTCTGTTGTTCTGAATTGTTCTGAGGAGCCTCAAGAATTTATGGAAGTTGGGACTGGGGCAGTGGCTCCCGCCTGTAATCCCAGCACTTTAGGAGGACGAGGCAGGTGGATCACCTGAGGCCAGGAGTTCGAGACCAGCCTGGCCAACATGGCGAAACCCCATCTCTACTAAAAATACAAAAAATTAGCTGGGAGTGGTGGTGGGCATCTGTAATCCTAGCTACTTAGGAGGCCGAGGCAGGAGAATCGCTTCAGCCCGGGAGGCAGAAGTTGCAGTGAGCCACAATGGTGCCACTACACTCCAGCCTAGGCAATAAGAGCAAAATTCCGTCTCAAAAAAAAAAAAAAAAAAGAATTTATAGAAGCCTTTTTAGGGCCTCCCAGAGACTGAGATTCTGGGGCCTTCAGCCCAATGTACTGATGGAACTTAGGTGTGTGCGTTGTGTGTGAGTGTGTGTGGGTGTTGATACTAAAAACAGTGCTATAAATACTATAAAACTAAATATAAGAAAACAAATTTTTTATGCTTGCTAGTATTCAGTTTTTAGTAGTTAAAAGGTTTCCTTTTAAATACATTGATTCAAGTTAAAAATTGAATTGATAGAAAGCAAACTAGTAAATAATAAGAGTACACATAGTACAGGCATATGGCAAAAATATGGTTTCAATTACTCAAGATTAGGAAACAAGGTTTTAGGGAGAAAATAAACAACAAAGCTGGAAAGTATTGATTTGGTGCAATCCCTTATTTACACATAGGAAAGCTAGCATTGCCTGAACACCTGCAATGCACCAGAGAATGTCCTGGACTCTTTTTTGTATGTTATTTTTCTTAAGCCTTATGACACCACCTTGCGAGAGATGCAGTAGTGTTCCCATTGTACACATGAGAAAACCAAGGTTCCAAGAGGCAAAGGAAGTCACCTAAACTGACATAACTGAGTATCACTGCTGAATTTGGGGCTCAGAGCTCATTTCCAGTGGAAGGTTCTTTCCATTATACCTCGTTGTACCAAAAATTTGTGGAGAATATGCATTTGTGTGAAGGAACCTCCTCAATGTGTCATTCTGATATTTGGCCAGCAGTTTTACATATTTATAATGGAAGAGCCTAGCATCTGCCCAAAACCCGAATTTTAATCTTGTCATTTCACTAACCCAATCACGGACTGCTATGTTGTTTGTCAAGTGGCGCTAAACCAAAGCTGAAAGCCTGTTTTAATGAAAGTGTGATCATGGTGCTTTTTAAAAATTAAATATATGCAACCAATCTAATCACCTAAATTTATGTTGCTTGCTGTTAAATTTGGCAAGGAATTTGGCTGGGTAGAAGAGATAAATTCTGTGGCAGAGGATTTTCCCCCTTCCCTTTTTAATGTAAGCTATGGCAGCATTAATTAAATGGGGGAGTTTAATAGTCAGATTTTACCTTCTGCAAAAATATTTTGTGAATCATAAATTTCTCCTGCATTGTTTGGTGCTGCTGGCCTGGAAGAAAGATTTGGCAGCATGTTCTAGGACAGATGACACCGAGTGATTAGCAAGCTGACTTCAGCTGCTGGCAGCCGGGTACTAAAAGAACATGCTAATGTCCTCCATTTTGACATGCCGGCTGGACTTTTTTTTTTTTTTTTTTTTTCTGAGGAGCTGGCGCTATTTATGATTCCATTTTTATCTCTTAAATGCCATGACAGATGGCAGCTTCTTCAGCCAACTCTATTGCCAGGCAATGCAGAAAGCTTGAAAGCACCGTGGTAATGGTGAAATCAGACCAGGCAGGCACCCCAGTCAAATCTGAGAGTTATTCCCCAAATTTTATGAGAACAGTGGTCATCTTGGCTGCATCTCTTCTCAGGGGGATGTAACAAAGGAAATTAAACAAAATGGACCCACAGAAGGAGCTGCTACCACCAACTTCTTCACCTCAGAATGGATACCAACATAGCAATAGCTTTATGGTTTTAAACATTGAGAATATGTTTGGAGGATTTAGGGGAGGGGGTATTTGGAAGACCATCTGATCGATCAGCTTTTCCAGACATGAACAGCACTGACCTTTTTTCACTTGTTCTGCTAGCTTTATTTTGACTGGGATCTCAACCATAACTATTCATTCTGTCCCTCTCTCTGATGATGTCTCTCTGCCTGTGAGTGGTTTGCACTGTTACTTGTGAAAGTGGAATGATGTATTTGATCCAGTCATGTTTAGAAATTGCATCATTTTCACCCCTGGCTTATTAGCTTTAGGTCAGCACAGACAGCTGCCTTGGTGTCCCAGATAGGAGCGCTGGCCTCAGAAAACATATTTCTTTCTCTTCTGTGGTCTGTGGCCTGCGTGCCCTCACTCCCATCTGTCTGATGGCAGGCTGCCTGTTTCCAACGTGGGCAGATCGCAATCATCCAGCAGGGAGGGGTTTGAGATGGACAGCCTGGATCGTAAGACAACTTCAGTGACCTCACAGAGGCCATGCACGCATCGAGTAGATGTGGCCGTCCTGAGATGAGCTTTGAGGACCCCGTCAGGCATTCTTGCAATTCAGTCTCCAGAGAGGAAAGTCAGAATTAGATATTCAAGATGGCCGCCTCTGATGGAGTCCCTGGCACTCACTCAAGCTTGCATTTGGGTTTGTTGCTCCTGGTCCCATCTCTCCCCTTCTTTCTTCTTCCTTCTCTGCTGATATTTGACATACTTTTAATAGTGCACAATGTCTATAGCTCTACAATTAATGCTAATGCTAAAAATACACGTCCTTTGGCTTATATTTGCACTAAGGTACCAATGGCTGATTTAACACTCTCCACAGAGCACATTTGATACAGGGATCTGGTAAGGAACAGAGAGCCAGTTTAATGTGAAACACGGTAGAATGAGAGGTGTGAAACATATTTCTGGAGGGGGAAGATGGGAAAAAGGGAACTTGGAGGCACTGAGGGAGCACCTAGCCTCCTTCTTATTTTATTGTGGGTCAGATGATAGGATCTGGGGGGAATATGAAAAAGCAACAGAAAAACAATAGAATAAAGGCATAACTCTGTTCTCAGGCTCTGCCTTAGAAATAAAGCATAATTTTATACCTAAAAATGTATATCAATTTACTTTTGAAACTGTGAAGGTGACTAAGTAAAAAGTTTGAAGAACGGACATGTTTTTCTAGGTTCCTTTATTTTCTTTTTTAAAATTATTTTTCTTTTTTTTAAGATGGGTTTTTGCCATGTTGCCCAGGCTGGTCTCAAACTCCTGAGCTCGAGCGCTCCACCCACCCCAGACACTCCCAGAGTGTCCGAACTATAGGCGTGAGCTACCGCGCCTGACTTCCTTTCCTTCCCTTCCCTTCCCTCCCCTCCCCTCCCTCCCCCCTCTCCCCCCCTCCCCTCCCTCCCCTCCCTTCCCTTCTTTTCCTTTCCTCTTTTTTTTTTTCTGAGACAGGATCTCTGTCTGTTGCCCAGGCTGGAGTGCGGTGGCACGTTCATGGCTCACTGTAGCCTCGACCTCCCAGGATCAAGTGATCCTTCCACCTCAGCCTCCCTAGTAGCTGGGGCTACAGGCACGCACCACACCCAGCTAAATTTTGTATTTTTTGTAGAGAAAGGGTTTTGCCATGTTGCCCAGGCTGATATCGAAGTCCTGGACTCAAGCCATCTGCCCGCCTCGGCCTGCCAAGGTACTGGGTTTACAGGTGTGAGCCACTGCACCGGCCTCTTTTTTTTTTAAATAAATAATTGATTTTTATAAACGCCTCATGATCCAGTGATGAAATTGCCCAATTTGTTAAAAATATACTTATCAAAGGTTTAATTTTATGAAAGGAAAACTGATTGGTTTGTTTTAAGGAAACTATGTGATTTTGCTCAATCTATAATTCTAAAGGTAATTGAATACCTTTATTCAAAGTGTAAAAAATGCTGCTGTGGGGGAAATGTATGAGGTTTCATTCTTTACAAGTCGAGGTGTGTGAAATGTCAAAATTTACTTTATTTGTTGTATTTCACTCAGCAATTTTAACTTTTTGGACATAGATTTCCTTTTTCTTTGCATCAAATCAGACATATTTTCCTTGTCGACAGTCTTATTAACTAGATAATTAGAAAACTAAAAAACTTCAGCACAGCCTTCAAAGCAATATCAGTACTCAGCCAAACTCATCTCTTTATACTTTTTGTCTAACTGCCCTCCCCGTGTCCATGGTCACAGGCAGGCTCTGGTTGACTCGTTGCTCTCAGGCAGGCTGGTTGACTCGTTGCTCTCACACTATCTAGTTTCAGGTTTCTTTGTGCTCAAAAGGATCAATGCTCAAACCCTGAAGGACAAGACACATTTCACAAAGAATAAAGGGATTATTAGTCAAATCTGCCAGATTTGAAAAATAAATATAAACGCCATACCTTCTCTAGTTAAAAAAGAACTTCCAAAGAAAATACACAATTTATATATGTATATAAAATTTATATGTAAAAATGTTATGTATAGTTTATATATTCTACAAAAACATTATTTTTTGAGGTTTTTGTATCAGTGGAGTAGAAGAGTGCATCCTCCACGAATATTTCCAGCAACTATGGTACATAGAGAAAAGCTAATAAGACACAACTCTGTGATTATTTCTAAGTACATTTCGTTGGTGTACAGTGAATTTGTCAGTCCCATTGGATAGTAATGATTTCCTAACTTTTTGGAGTTTTAATATTGTGCCTTGTTTGCATAATTTCATGATACTCTTAATCTTATTGAAATAAAAATTACATATTGTAATGCTACAAAGATCATTTAAATCAGTGTTATTGTGAAATTGGCTTCAGTAGGTAGAATGTGATTTCATGATCAATAGAATCGAAAGCACATTATGGTATCACAAACCTAAGGCTGTAAGAAAGATTTTGCTTATCTTGAATGTGTATCATTTCAGCTTGCTTTTTATAATTTTGCAATGGCGCTCAGGCACCACAACTCTTTTCTGGTGGATTGCTAAACCAGCATTTGTTTTAAACTCTGCTAGAGTAGTGGGTGCAGGGATCAAAAGACCTGCATTCTAGTCTCAGCTTCATCTCCTACCTGCCCTTATGATCTCCCACCAACTTTCTGAACCTTTCTTTGAAGCAGGAAAATAATCCTTGTGTAGCATAACTCTCATCTGTCTTACAGGGAGAAAGTGCAGAAGGACATGTAAACCGTAAGAGATTAGAGCCTCCTGTAATATTTTAGAGTTGGGTGGTACTTAATGATCTTCTGGTCCGTCCCCTTCATTTTTCAGAGCCATGGAAATGAGGCCTGGAAGGGGAAGATGATTTAAGGCAGATTACATGTCTGAGAAATGTGATCTGCTATTAAGAAATTTACCATAAAAACATATGAGTAGAATGAATTAGCTAAATTCAACCCATTTAGCACTTTATTGTATTGGCCTCCCAGTTATCAGACTTACAACTTTAGTCCATTACACACCAATGAAGAAAAAAACAATTGAAAAATTGTAAATAAATAAAGGGGGTATACTCTTCAAATTTGTATGATGAGTCTCATTGGATGTGAAATTTTTATTTGGGTCAAGGAAACACATTAAGCACTGAGGAGCCTGAGAAATATGATTGTCAGAATTTCCCTGTTCCATCACATGGGTCTATCATTAATGTTGTTGGGAAAATATTCTTGGGTGTAGAATGGTCCATTTATGCATTTCTCCAGTGACTGGTTTAATGATAGGGATTCTTCTGCAAGATCGGCCCTTGATTTTTCATTTGAGTCACAACACAACAATACCCTTTAGTAAAGGTGTGTATTGTTATCATTTCATTCCAGTAGATGGTGACACAAGAATCCATGCTGAAGGCTGCCTTGCCTCTCTTTACCAGATTCATCATCAGCAATGGACTGCGGACCGAGCATGGGGTGTTTGAGATCACACTGGAGACTGCGGACAGAGCCCTGCCTGTGGTAACCAGGAACAAGGGGTTGAGACTGGCCCAAGGGGCTGTGGGCCTGCTTTCCCCTGACCTCCTTCAGCTGACCGACCCTGATACACCTGCGGAGAACCTCACCTTCCTCTTGGTTCAGCTCCCCCAGCATGGCCAGCTCTACCTGTGGGGGACAGGGCTACTTCAACACAATTTTACCCAGCAGGATGTGGACAGCAGGAATGTGGCCTATCGGCACTCAGGAGGGGACTCCCAGACTGACTGCTTTACTTTCATGGCCACAGACAGCACAAACCAAGGCTTTATTGTGAATGGGAGAGTGTGGGAAAAACCTGTTTTATTCACCATTCAGGCAAGTATGAAAAACACAGTTCATTGCCAGAGATGTGAAAACAGTGACATCGAGAACTTTTTTTTTTTTTTTTTTTTGAGAGGGAGTCTCTCTCTGTCACCCAGGCTGCAGTGCAGTGGCATGATCTTGGCTCACTTCAATCTCCGCCTCCTGGGCTCAAGCAATTCTCCTGCCTCAGCCTCCCGAGTAGCTGGGCCTCTAGTCATGTGCCACCATGCCCAGCTAACTTTTTTGCATTTTTAGTAGAGATACCGTTTCACCATGTCAGTCAGGCTGATCGCAAATTCCTGACTTCAAATGATCCACCTGCCTCGGCCTCCCAAAGTGCTGGGATTACAGGCGTGAGCTATCACGCCTGGCCAAGAACTATTTTTTAATTTCCTTTCCTCTTTCATTCAAGTACAGATTATGCATCTACAGCAAAACAGCAATATTAATATGAATGAAAGAGATATGGTCCCCTCATAGGTGCTAATGACTGACCGTGAGTGTTGATGGTAGCACAGAAAGGAACAAAAGCCATGGGCTTTGGAGTCAGACAGACCTAGGTTTGAATTTCTGCTTTGCAATGTATTAGCTGTCTGACCTTAAAGAGTTCTTTAACTCTTCTGAATCTACTTTTCCTTCTTTGAAAAACATGCCTACAGCATTGTGGTGAGAATTCAGTAGGATTAGGTATCCAAAGCAGTAGCATATGGCCTGAAACATATTTGATGTTGAAACTTACGAGGCAGCATCTTTACACTATTACACATGTAATAATGATGAGGGTAATAATAGCAGCAATTGCAGTTCCTTTAGCGTTAACTGCAAGCCAGACCCACTCCACATAAATCTTATTTGATTCGCATAAAACTCACATGAAGCAAGTTTTGTTATTTACATTTTATAGATGAGGGTACAAGTTCAGGAGTTAAATAATTTGATCAAATACACACAAAGGCCTCAAGTCTTTCTGATCCCAAATTCTGTGTCCTTTCTATGACACTACACTGTCACATTTGTTGACTATTACAAGGATTCCTGGAGGGCATAATGTGTTTTTCTTTTTTAAGTCAAAACACATCAAGTATATTCTGGCTCTCAAACCCTTGAATCTACTCTCCTTGGAAGTAGTTCACCCTCTTCTACACACTCTCACCAAAAACAAAATAAATAAAATTTATCTCTCACTTCAGAATACTTTCTGACTAGTAAAATAGTTACATTTTCCCTTGCTCGGAGAGAGAGAGAGAGAGAGAAAGAGATTTATTTTAGGAAATTGGCTCATTGGCTCATGCAGTTTTAGGGCCTGCCATGTCCGAAATACACAGGGCACATTGGCAGGCTACAAATTTCAGCAGGAGTTAACGTTGCGATCTTTAGCCCAAAGGCAGTCTGGAGGCAACATTCCTTCCTTTTTGGGGGGGCTTCAGTCTTTTCTCTTAAGGCCTACAATTGATTGGTTGAAGCCCACTTGCATTATGGAGGGTGATCTCTTTACTCAAAATGTACTGATGTAAACGTTAATCCCATCTAATACACACCGTGCAAAGTTGACACATAAAATGAAGCCTCACAGACTCTTATCTATGAGGGAAGTCTTGAGATCATAGAGTGGGTGCTGGATGAGTCCTTGGCAGTCAGGAGGTCCAGCAAATGCAAAGAAATGATAATGCACTGGGAGAAGAAAGAAGATATTGACATCGTGAACACAGTAAGAAGCACTTTGTATTAAAATTATTGTTTTTATTTTTATCATATGTTTTAATTGATCTTAGTCACTTTCCCTTTTCAGTCTGTTAGTGTCTTTTTTTTATTCCTAACTCCCCTAACCTAGGTTGAGACCTGTCTCTGTACTGTCCAACCAGGGATACTTTTCTGGGTCTCTTTGGCTGCAAATTTATACAAATTCTAAATTCTGAGTGCAGATGTTAGAGTTCCTTCCTACACTCCGTACCACAGATGGAAAAGAGGATGGAGATTGGGGAAAGTACCAGAACTTGAATCAGGTCTCTCCCAACACCAACACTCAAAGAGCATGGCTATTGTAAGAGAGTTATCTATTGGAAGTTGTGGAATTTACTGATAGGAAAATGTTGGACATATATTATAAAGTTTCTTTTTTTTGTCAAAAGTATAAGGCTTTCTTTGCAAAAAAAAAAAAATGTGTGAAAATCCCACAAGGTAAGCTTCAAAATTCCCCGCATAATTCCCCAGAACCCTCAGTCTCTTTGAGCAGAGAAGTCAAGAGGCTTTAGAAAGTGACTGACCCCACCAGCAGTGTAGGAGAGATGACACTCAGTGTCTTGCCTTCAAGAGCTTTTTCTGCCAAGACAATTTGGATGTTGATCACCGTTGAGTCATAAACTGGCCCAAATAAGTCTCCCAACTATGGGTAAACTATTCTTCTGGTGGTACCTGAGTAATTGAGGGCAAAACTGCTGCAAAACACAGGTGTATTTGACTGATACCAGCAGGCACAACCTGACATTCATTTTGTAGGAAATCTTTTCTGTCTGACCAAGATTATTGCAACTGATGCAACCTGTACTTCTCCTTTAAAGGGGTCAGGTGAGCGAGAAAAATGTGATGCCATTGCTTTCTGTGCATTTTCTGTAAATACAACACAAGTTATCAGGGGATAGAGCTTTCTTTAAAAAAAAATCTTGCAACCCAATATTTAAAAATGCTTCTGGGATACTAAGCCAGAAGATCTACTTTTGACAAAGCTAGAAGTTGAATAAGATCTAGGATATATTTTAATGTGACCAGAGACATGACAGGGGACCGTGTTGCTAGAGTTCAGATGTTTTTTTAAAAACACATGATCACAACAGGCATTTATTACTTTTGTAACACTTTCATTTTTAAGGAATTATAACATCCAAAACCAAAATAAAACAACCATCCTACATTCAAGTATTCATTTAGTATCAACTTTGGGTATTTCTTATATGGCTTAGAGGTACTTTAATTTTCCTCTTCTTCCACTAACCATCTCTCTTACTGGCCACATGGCTGAGGGAGCTTCTTCCCTCACGGGCCACAATGACAATTTAATACCCAATCTCATTGCTTTGAAAGTTGCCACACATACTCTTCAGGAGAGGAGAAGAACGACTGTGACTTTTGAAAATGTCTGTTGCTTTTTCAGTTTATAAATAACTATGTATTGTCAATAATTCATAAACTACAAGAAAAAAATTCTTGACAACCATACCACTGAAAAACCTATTGTTGGTAGCTTTCTTTTATTTTGTTCAATTAGAAATGGGATGATATTATATATACTATTTTTTATGCGTATTGCCTGTTTCCATCTTCATATATTATGAACATTTCCTTATGTCATTAACTATTCCTGATAGTTCTTGATAACTAATCATATTCCTGATAACATGATTTTTAAAGGCTGCATGGAACTCAGTCTCAGGTCGAGATGGTTTATAAATCCCCTGGTGGACTTTTCATTCTTTTTGTAAATTGCTATTATAAATAGTATTTTAGTGAATATATATCTAATCATTTTTGGATACATATCTGTTTCTGCAAGATACAGAAAAATTTTCACTATTTTGCACCCCTACCAGCAAAATATAAAAATATCTGTTTCTTCACATATTTATCAGCATGAGTTATAATTATTTCTGTTTTTTTTTTTTTTTTTTAAGAATCTTGCCAATTTGAGAGGAAAAAATGGTTGGTTGTGACAAAATTTCTTATGAAATAAACAGAGGAGGAGTTGTAATCTTTCCCCACCCCAAAACAAATGAACACGTTTGTGCAAATGCTCCCAGATTTTTGCCTATGTCTATACAAACATTATGTATAGATAAATATATATTTTTAACAAAAATAGTATTATAATTATATTCTAATTCTATTTTGCAACTTGCTAGGGTTTTTCAGTTAACACAAAATTGTGGAAATTTTTCATTATCAATTCATTTTCTCCCTTATTCTTTTGAATAGCTACAGAGTGGTTCATTCTATCATAATACACAAAAATATACATGGTCTTATCGTAGACATGAATTCTTTACTGGGGCAAACTAAGATTTACAGTAGTATCAGTTTGGTGTAAATGAAATTAAGAACCGAGAGATTAGGAGTAAGGGGAATGAAGATTCTTGTACATGTTTTGTAGTATCAGTGGTGAATCTGTTCTAATCCATCCAAACCTGCTCCGTCCGTAACCTACAACAGTCATCTTGCAAATGCAAGATGCACTGAGCTCCATACAGACTGAATGAGGTCCTTTGTTGTGTTTGAACCTACACTTCTGTTCTCACTTATGAGTAATTGCTCATCCACCATCTTCACAAATCTAGTCCACCTGTTCAGCTACCTGGCTCTCATCTTCAATGAAACAAATATGCAAATGTCTAGAAATAATCACCTTTCACTTTTTCCTTACTGAGGTATCTCTATTTTTATTCAACATTTTTGCCAGTTGAAAAAAAGACATACCAAAAAAATTTCTATATATTTGTAAACCCTCACAATTTTGTGTCTGTAAATCACTAAATACCAGGAAAATGGGAGAAGTTCTTTTGTGGAGTTAACATGAAGTCTGCTCTAGAATTCTTGGGTCAATTTTAGTGTATTCATTTAATAGACATTCCCTGGGCTTCTGTTATGGTTCAGGCACTGTGCCAGGTGCAGGGAATCCATGGGGGTAAAAGACCTGACACCTGCCCTCTTGGAACTTGTATCCTAAGTGGGAGTCAAGGTTTACAGTGGAAAATTGGCCTCTGTTCCAAGCACTGTGATATTTGCTGAGGCTATTGTGAACAGGACAGTCTTTAGCAGGAATCCACTAGTGAGGAGTATAAGGAATCCAAAACGTGGGACAGTGTGTCATTGTTGAACCAATGAAGCCCAATGTTGCATGGGGGTGAGGGGCCTTTGGACAACATTGTATGTCATTGTTGATGATCCAGGTAGACCAATTGGACAAAACAGCTCCTCGTATCACACTCTTGCATTCCCCTTCTCAAGTGGGGCTCCTGAAAAATGGCTGCTACGGGCTTTATATCACTTCCCGCGTGTTGAAGGCATCAGACCCTGACACTGAGGATGATCAGATCATCTTTAAAATTCTACAAGGCCCAAAACATGGACATCTGGAGAACACAACAACAGGTATTGGCCTCCTTAATCCTTATAATTGCCATTTTAAAATACCCAGTGGCTGGCAGGGCTAGAGAGTAATTTAATTAAGTGCAGGCCCATTTGGTAAACACTCCCCAGGGCTTACTGATAGATGCAGTTTATAAATCAATATTGCTCCTAAAGAGGGTTTGAAGCTGAGCCTTCCTAAATTTATCCTGACTTGACGAACCAAATACTGATATACAACTGTATATTTATAATTTTTTTCTCAACAGCTGATTTTAATATATTCAAAGGAACATAGTATCAGGACCAAATTTCCTATTTGTGACTAATTTTTTATTCTGTCATGAATTCTAAATGACTCTAAATGATGTCAAATCTTTTTTAAAAAGTTCTTGGTTTTTTTCCTAATGGTTTTTCTGGATTGTATATTATTTCTGCTTTATGAGCACAATAATCATAATACATCATTAAACAGGATGGCACCAAGTTACAGATTTTTATTACTGTATCTTTCTATTCTCCCTCTCTTTATTTTTATATTTTTTTAAGGCAAATATTTCTGAAGCAGTCAACTTAATGCCTAATTTAAGCTCATTGCATTTGAATTTTAAGATAGTTACAGTAATGTTAATTTCTTTTTTTAAAATGTACTTTAGCTGTTTTTTAAAGCTGTGTCTAAAATAAAATAGCCATACAATTGTGTTAGCTTTTATTTAATGTTTTGTTTGATTACCCATGATATTCATTTATTTCTTTTTTGTAGGTGAATTTATCCATGAGAAATTTAGCCAAAAGGACTTGAACAGTAAGACTATTCTTTACATCATAAACCCATCCTTGGAAGTAAATTCAGATACCATGGAATTTCAAATCATGGACCCCACAGGGAACTCGGCCACTCCTCAAATGTAAATTCTCTTGCTTATTCAGTAGTCCTATATGTTACATCCATAATGTATCTGAATATTAGGAAAGTGAAATGTTCTTTTTAAAACAGAACCCAAGAAGATAAATTAATAGGCCATTTCACAAGCTCATGGAATTTATTTTGGAGAATGAATTTTTTTTATTACTGTTTGATAGTAGGAAAGCCAATAGCTTTACAGAGTACAGAAACATTAAAAAGCTAAGTTGACGTTCATATTATGCATGTTAATGTATACACTTTTATACACAGGGAGGTTTCTGTCTTAACAATTCACTAGCATCCAACACTGAGTTTGCAGGTTCATGTAGCAATTGTGCAGCAAGAGGTCACTCTAGGACCGTGTTAGTAACTATAGCCTTCTGAAATATCTGCAGTCGGAGAAATGAGGTAGTCAAGAAGAGTTAGCCAAACATCTTCTCTTTCTCTTATGAAGAAAATTATAATTACTTGACAGTGTGTTTATAAGGTGATAAACTTATCCTGTGTAAGATGAATATAGTGTGAAGAGGAAACTAGACTTTGGAAGGTGTATAAAGGGTATGACCCTCAAAATAGCAAGAGTAACAACTCTTCAAAATTAGCAAGATTAACAGACCATAGCAATTTCACTGACTGGGTCCCTATTCTAGACTTTTCTTGAATGAAGGCCTTGAATATCTTACTTACCAGCTAACAGATAGTCATAGAAAGGTCTGTCAGAGTCCAGTTCTTCTGGTACTGTGCTGTTTTTTTGTTGGTTTGTTTGTTCATTTTGTTTGTTTGTTTTTGATACCCTCCCAGATACCCCAAAGAAAAGTTGTTCAGTTATCCTTGTTTTTAGTAGTCACCATATCCTAGTCATACTAAGCATCATAAGTGGTACAGCTCTGTTATACTCCTTTTATGATGGAGTATAGACTAAGAAAAGAAAGCTGAGAAACTCCTCTGCAGTCTTCAGAATTCTTGCATTTTCTTTTGGATCCGGAATTGTAGTTCTAAAATCTGACCAGCAGAGGTCACAGTAGTCATCGTCAGAAAAAAGCTAGCATCCTTAGCAAAACACGTTCCCAGCGTCCCACTCCGTTGCCCTGATAAAATGTAGAGCCTGGCCCAGATTTGTTAACTCCACAGACTTTTATCGAGTGGCTACTACATGCCAGGTGCACAGTACTAGGAGCTGGGGAATAGGTTAGAACAAAGTAGACCTGGCCCCTGATATTAAAATGTAATCTCGAGATTACAAAATGTAAAACATATGACCTCCACCCATTAAACTGTCTTTGCCTAAGACAAATAATTCCCAGGATCACAATCTTTATGGAAAAATATGTCAACTACTTGCAACGTCAGACAAATATCTTCCAATTCTCAAGAAAATGTAAAAAAAAAAAAAAAAAAAAAAAAAAAACCTGCTCCAAAAACGTTAGTACGTGGACTTCACTTTTTTTTTTAACATTTTAAAAATAATTCAACTAAGAAAACGTAGGAATGTTGATCAGACTTGCTACTGACCTAATGCTGACCTCTTGTCCTCCATGTGTGAGTGCAGCGTAGCTGACAGAGAATTTTCTTCCCCCAGTAATGATGCTAGGCTGATACTGCTTCACCCATAGCCCCTTTCAATCTTTGTCACTATCAAGGACATTGCTTTTGGAAGATGATTTATATTTTTAAATATACTCTCAAATTCATATGAGAATTACAGCAAAATTTGCTTAATTTAATTATAACCTTAATTGAAGCCATTTAAAATATCCTCCTGCTTTTGTTGGATATTAACTTTCATGTATCTGTGTTGGAGGTGTTTCTAGTTCAACTTGACGTAATTTGTTCATTTGTTTATGACTGAACAAAATACTGTGGCATGTGCCTACCAAGGGGTAATATAGAGAGAAGTTTTATTTGATTCTAACATATATTAGGCTATTTTGTTTATAAGGGATGGGGGGGTAAAATTACTCAGCATTTATCATCGTCATTTTTGAACGGTATAGTTGTCCTCAACCCCATTTGTAAGCAGTTGTTGTTGGAACTAGATGCACAATTTTCCAGTAAAAAACAAGGTTATGAATAGTGGCTCATCTTCCCAAGATAGCCAGCCAGAACATAGTTGCAGGTACAATATAAATTACAGCCATTTGCAATATAATTGGTGTTTGCTCTATTTCATTGCTATTCATTTAATCATCAGAACCACCTATGAGTCAGGTACCATCATAATCTGAAATTTACAGATGGGAAAACTGAGGACAGAGCTAGAAAGTGACTTTTCTAAGTGGAAATGCAGCTTTAGAGTGCATGATTTTTCTCAGCACACTGAAGAACTTCTTGCCCGTTTTAAGGACTGTGCTAATCTGGCCTGAAGGAAATGGAACACCAGGCTTGTCTTCTTTCTCTTCAAACATTGGCCACCCAGGCAAGAAAGAAGGAATACTTACTCATATAGGACCTTAAAGTTCAGTGGGATTTTTTTAAATGTACATTATAGATCTCTATATTAGTGTGCACTTTGTATCTAACACACTAGAATTTATACTATAGCTGATAAACCACTGAACTTGGAGCTAGAGGACAAGGTTTGAGCTTTGGCTCTGCCCTTCATCTAGTAACTGTTCAAGCCTTAGTTATCTCTTCTGTAAAATGGGAGCGATACTACAATTTGTTTAGAAAAACAAATGAAATGTGTAATGTATATGAAAGCATCTTGTGTATTTAGACTCCTTAACAAATGCAACTTGTGGTGGTGATTACTGTTGTAGTTAATTCATGTAGGTACAATAATTGACTAAAGCAGTATCCCGGAAACATTTGGTGGATTAGAAAGCCTGCCTCTAATTAGAAATTGATCCTGGGATGAATCACAAAGTGAACAGTCAATATGCATATTAATCAATGAGCTAAATGCTGTGGAACTTTGTGTTGTTCTTTGGCTTAGACAGGATTAATAGATTCATATTCCTCATATTTGAAGGGGTGAAACCTCTGTGATAAAGCTAAAGGGACTGCGGGGTGCCATCTGGAACAGAAATGGACCTGTTTTAGAGCACGGGAAGGACCCCTGTTCAGTGGAAAATTCAGAATCTTGACTGTTGGTCAGTTTTGGCTATTGCAGGATTCCTATGGAGTCCTGAAGGATGAATAGATGCTCTACTATAAAAAGCGTTAGGAAATGCTTGTTTCATGAGCTTCATCAAATTATTGCCAGCTAGCTAGCTTGCATGCTTGTTTAACTGCATCACATCCTAGAATCATCGAGATGTGCGTGTGGATTGGGAATCTCTCAGAAATGAAGCCTAGGCAGCAAATCTCAACCCAACTGGGCTATAGAATCACCTCTCTCTACCTGCCACCCCACACACAGGCAGAATAGCTCGGGGAACAAGTTTTTCATGGAATACATCTGGGAGTCACTTTATTGTAAATAGAAATTATTTTATAATGCTGATATCCATGGAAATTTGCATAAAGATTTAGATTTAGCTAAATGCCTACATTTCAGGCACTGTGCTAGGTGTTTTCATGAATTGTCTAATTTTATCTGCAAAACACAATCCTCTGAGGATAAGGAAATGAAGCTCAAGGCTTTTAAGTAATTATCCTGAAGTCACTGGAGAATGAACCCTGACCTCCAGACCTAAGTGAGTGCTCATCTTATTGCCTCACCCCTTGGCTGCACCCCCTCAAGCTTGTGCCTGTTTTCTAGTCCAAGTTGAATCTCCAAGATGATCCACAGAAGCCCCAAACTAAATTACACAGGACCCACATCATTCATGAAAAGCGCTTTTGTGGACCACAGAATGTGGCCAACTTCTGACCAAAGTTGTTTTCCTAATACAGCTTCCACATAGACCTCTTTCTTGTGCCCACTGGAGAAAAGTGAACTTCAAAAGCAATGTTGAATGCAGAAGTCCTCGGTAACTCAGTGACTGTTTCTCCGGTTCTGCACTCTGATTCTTCGCCTCCCTCTGGCAACTCACATTCTAACTGTTCTGTTGTCCATTTTTGGCTTTAAAAGAGAAGGGACAGAAGAATAAAAGGAATTTCCATCAGGCAAACTTTGCGATGTTTAGCAGCTTTTATGAAACACCAGATAGGGGAAGGTGTTTGGCTAGCTAATACCTGTACATTACCTGCAAGCCAGGAGTTAAGGTTTTTGTCTTCAGACTAGATCTTAGGAAAGCACAGAGGAAGGGAAGGAAAATAGCACTTATTAAGCACCCACTGTGTACAGGTGCTTTATACATATTAACTAATTTTAATTTTAATCATTTGACATAAGTGTAATTCTCCTCATTTTTAAGATAATGAAAACCGAGGCCCAGAGAGACTGAGTAACTGACCGTAATCACACACTAAATCACACACTAATCAGTGGTTACAAGGTGTGCTTGATTCTAAAGCACTTGTTTTGGGTACTCACTATGCTGCCTCTTGGCTAAACACTGTTTCCCCATTATCAAGAGAAAAAGAGAAAAATGAAAACACAGGTGTTCACAGCATTCGATTATGGAGTTTAATAGCATCATCTTTGAATTGATAAGTCTTAGATTGGATACTTGAAAAATATTTTTTAACATTTTCGGGAATTCTTGTCACATGCTACTTGATTATAAATGAAGATATAGTTATAAGGGTAGTAATTTAATCACAATTTTAGCTTCTGTAAACCTTTTGCTGAGAAGCTCAAAATACTTAACAAGAATTCACGAAGGTTCACTTAACCCCTTTGAAGTACAGACTTATCATTATTGCACTTTGTAATAATTACATTATTATAGGAAGCAAGGAAACTGAGGCATAGACAGGCTAAATATCTTTTTCACAGACTCTTGTTAACCTGGATTAATGCCCCAATTCCTAAACCGGTGATTTAACTCCAGGTATTTCTTTCAGCTTCTTGTTTCTTCATAAATGAATCAAATAGCTGGAAAATAAAATATCAGAAAGAACATATTTATTACTCCAGGACAGGGTGTCTCAACATTGGCACTATAGGCATTTTGAGACAGACCATTTGGTGTCACAGGGGAGTCTCCTGGGCACTGCAGAACATTCAGCAGCACCCCAGGCCTCTCTCAGCTGAAGTCCAGCACCATCCTCTTCCCAGTGGTGGCAATTAATACCATCTCCAGAAAATGCCAAATGTTAAGAATTACATGCATGCCTTAGAAAATAGCATACATATGTTTTAAGAAATTATGAATTATGTTAGAATGCTCATTTATCAATGCCATCTTTCTCTCTATGCTAATAAAACCTAACAATAGTCAAAGAATCCAGAATAAGTCAGGGCTAGAGAAAACATGTGAGGATCATCTAGCCTAGCATTTTTTTCCAAGTGTGTGAAAGATGATGTTAGTAAGGTTGGGGAGACAAATATTTTCGTTGGTTGTATTAGTCTGTTTTCACACTGCTGATAAAGACATACCTGAGACTGGGTAATTTAGAAAGAAAAAGAGGTTTAATGAACTCATAGTTCCAAATAGTTGGGGAGGACTCACAAGCATGGCGGAAGGCAAAAGGCAAGTCTTACATGGTGGCAGCAAGAGAGAATGAGAGCCAGGTAAAAAGGGGAACCCCTTATAAAGTCATCAGATCTCGTGAGACTTATTCACTACCACAAGAACAGTATGGTGGAAACCACCCCCATGATTCAATTATCTCCCACCAGGTCCCTCCCACAACATGTGGGAATTATGAGAGCTACAATTCAAGATGAGCGACAATTCAACATGTGGGAATACAGCCAAACCATATCAATGGTCAACTTAGCTCAGGAGACAGTGGGATATACAAGATTCATTCATTCAGTTAACAGACATTTAATGAGCACTCACCATGTTTTAGATGCTCTACAAGACACCTGGGTTATCACAATGAACCAAAGACCTGTGCTTCCTTGGAGCATACATAGGATCTAAATCAATGTGATAGTATGCTTGCTGTATGTGGTACATGCTCTGGAAAAAAGAAAAACTTGACCAGGAGAAGGGGGATCAGAAGTGCTGTGTTTGGGAAAGACATTGTGATTTTAAATTGGGTGTTTAAACAACATTTCCTTTACCTGACTGTTTAGAGCTGGTGAGTGACAGAGGGACCTGAAGCCTCACAAGTTCAAATCCAATTTTATTTCCACTGCTCCGTGCCATGTCTTCCACTTACAACAGTGGTTTTCAGGGATCTGAATTCGTCTTCACATTGAACCAGCTTTTGCTTTCTTTTTTTTTTTTTTTTTTTTTTTTTTTTTGTTGAGACGGAGTCTTGCTCTGCCACCCAGGCTGGAGTGCAGTGGCGTGATCTCGGCTCACTGCAACCTCTGTCTCTCGGTGAACCAGCTTTTTCTATTGTGATGAACACATTAAAACCACATATGGAAGAAGTTCTCAAGTGGGGGTGACTTTTCTCCCAAGGAGCATTTGTCAAGGTCCGGAAACAGTTTTGGTTGTCGTGACTAGAGGGAAGTGGTGCTACTACATCTAATGCGAGGAGGACAGGGATGCTGCTAAACATCATTCCCACACAGGACAGCCTCCCGCAGCAAAGAATTGTCTGGTCCAAAATGGTTGGGAAAGCCTGACTTAGAGACTTAGGGAGTTTTCCCCTCCTGCTAAATGACTTGAAGTGATTGCCACATGGGTTACACATAAAATGTGTGCATGGCATACAGTTCTGACCGTAAAATGAGCTTCACTCAATGGTGACAGGAAACTGGAAGCACTGTTAAGATGGGAAGATATGAACCAATCATTATCTACATGACACCTACACATCTAGAACTTTACAAATTTCTCTCATGGGCTCCTGGATCTGGACATTTACGTGATACCAGGCATATAGCTGTGTGGCTTCTTGCAGGAAAAATTCCCAAGTGATTGACTACATCTCTTATTTTTCTTCCAAGTGTTTGTGTACAGTTTAAGCAATCACAGTCTCAGCGTAGAAAGATCTTCTCAAATACAGTATTGCAAAAAGCAAAAAAAAAAAAAACCATTCAAAACATATATTGTACATATTCTGTGGGTATGCAGGTGCTTTGCTATTTAGATATTTTTCTCAAAAATATATAGCCCGGCTTAAATTTCACGGCTTTTCAATAGCTCTTTATTATTTGTAGCAAATAATTTTAAGAAAATAAAATAGAGCATTGTGTAATGACAACCCTGACCTATAAGCATTATGCAGCATTCAAATGGTGCATCAGGGAAATGCATGCACATTCCCAAACAGTAAGACCCTTTATACCTTGAAGCTGAACAGCCATCTGAATGTTTCCCTTCTGGATTTAGATCAGAAATCAAATTGCATTTAGCTTTTCGCCTTGAGGTCACCAGGATCTACAGAATGGCATTGACAGATTTTTACTTGTCATGGTTAGCATTAGCAATGGATGAATTTTCAGAAGGATTGGACATTGAAACTCATTTGAACCCTATTGATGGCTGAAATCCATGCAAATGTATTTGTTTCAGTCTTTCCCACTGTCCTCCTTTCCTTCCCATTTCATCTTTCTCTCTTTTCCCCTAATCCATCTTGCTGACTTTTTTTTTCTTTCTCATTCACCTGGATCCTTGTGGGATTCCTTGCAACATATTTCTATTGGCATTTATGATATCCTTGTTGTTTGTTATCTTGTAATTCTTTAGGCACACACTAATCCCTCCTATCTGTGGGAGATATGTTCTAAGACCTCCAGTGGATGTCTGAAAGTGCAAATAGTATTGAACCCTATGTACACTATGCTTTTTCCTATACTGCACATATATCACTAGGATAAAGTTTAATGTACAAGCTAGGCACAGTAAGAGATTAATAACTAATAAAATAGAACATCTATCATGGGATGCCAGCATCACTACTCTTGCACTTTGGGGCCATGATTACGTAAAATTAGAGTGACTTGAACACAAGCACTGTGACACTGTGGCAGTCAATCTGATAACCAAGCCAGCTACAGAGTGACTAATGGGCAGGTAGCGTCTACTGTGTGGATGTGCTGGACAAAGGGATGATTCTTGCCCCGAGTGGAAGAGCAGGGGATGATGTGAGATTTCATCACACTACTCAGAACAGCGTGATGTTTAAAACTTATGAATTATTTGTTTCTGGGATTTTTCACTTAATATTTTCAGATCACGGTTGACCACAAGTAACTGAAAACTTCAGAAAGCAAATTGTGAAAAAGAGGGATTATCGTAATCATTTATTTCTGCTTCTTGATCTGTTTCATGCAAGATTTAAATTCAGTTGCATCAGAGACCCATGAAGTTTCCAATATTTTTTTAATGCAAGGATCCTCTTTTCTTGTTTAAAATTTTATTAATATGAAGTAGCAATAAACTCAGACAATAAATTTTAAATCTGATTGAATAAACATGTATGTTTATATAGATTCATGAGCCCCTGTAATAATTCCATGCTCTCACCCTACCCTTGCCCCCAGCCCATGATGCTCAGCTATGAACCTACACTGTTGAGTTTATCTGGCTGGTGAGCTTAATCCATAGAACATGACTTTGACACATGATCAGTGTGGACACAGTGATTATTTGAAGACAAACTTCCTCCCTAATATGAATGGCCCCAGGAAAGCCTGGAGAGTGTGTAAAATGTGTGAACACATGTTCCATATGGTAGTACCCAGAATTTCTAGTTCCACAAAAAAAGAAAGAAATTATAATAAACTTAAAAGTTGAGAGGAAAGAGTCTGAATCTGACTAGAGGTTTGGGAAGTACAAGTAAGGCAACCACTAAGGATTTTGTAAATCTAGAATAAAAGGCAACTGAATAGAAAACAATGGAGGTGCAGTTAACAATTGTAGTGAAGGTTGCTTGTGTCTTTATCCTGCTCTATAGTAAGGTTACAGATGGCAAAAAAAAAGGCAAGACCTCAAAAAGGAAAATGTTTCTGGGTAAAGATAAAACCGTGTTGCGCTGCTTGAGCTCACAAAAGAGTTGCAAAGAACTTCAGTTGGGGAGAGAAATGGTAGAGGATGGATGGAAGATTTGGCATTAGATTTGTGCTTGAATTTCATCTCTGCTATTAGCTTTGTCATGACTTTTTGCCTTTAAGTTAGTTACTTAACCTCTCTGAAGCTTGTTTGTTTGTTTTTGAAAAAAAATGTTCCTCTCTAGATGAAGATTAAAGAAGACAATTTCCACCAAATGTTGGACTCACTAAATATATTGTAGAAAGAAAGACTATCCTCTATTTATCAGGTTTATTTAGTTATATAGTTGCATCCAAGCCTCATACCAGTAGAGTCCTTTTTTTATGCACAGAAAGAGAAACAAATAACACTTATGAAACACCTGTACATTTTAATTCCCAAGCACGTCCTCAAAAATATTTTGTTATTAAACTGAACCCAAGTTCAGAGAATATCTCTGTCTGGAATTGTTCTTGTTGTACCAATTATCCTTATCTAAATGATAAGATAGAAGACTTCCTATCAGTGTCTTTTCCAAAAAGGAATGTCTGCTTGAACTTAACAACTGCTGGTTCCTTTCCCTTCGAAACATTCAAGATTGAGTCCCCTTTTAGCTGTAAATATCTGTGGGACATTCAGCAGCCTTTTAACCTTAGATTCTTCATTTGTAAAATGGAATTCTAATCCTTGCTCTGTCTACCTTACAGGGTTGTTGTAAGGGTCAAATGAGATAACATTAGTATAAATTCTTTGTGAACTAAAATGTGTCAAGTAAGTCTAAGGAATTTCCATCACTGGTGTAGGTTGATCAACCACCTTTTTCCACTCAGTCCACTCAGCGGAGAATCCCTATAGGCATATACTATGCATTCTCATGATTTCTCTTTTCCTTTCATGCACAGTTTGGAACTGAAGTGGTCTCATATTGAATGGTCACAGACCGAATATGAAGTCTGTGAGAATGTGGGTGTGTTGCCCTTGGAAATTATCAGAAGGGGATATTCCATGGACTCGGCCTTTGTGGGTATAAAGGTAACGACTCTGAAATGTAAATTATCAAGCTAAAACTTATGTTGCTCGTTGGTGTCTTTCATTATATTTTTTTTAGAAAAATTCAGAGTGACCAAGGAAATTTCAAATTGCAGGGAGATCCCACTATTCTGAGGATTCTAAGCACAAAACCTCCTTGGCCCTCCATCCATCATCTAGGTTCATAAACTCTGAGATATGATTTTTTAGTGTATGTGTTGCTGAAGCTAGCACAAGAGACATTATTATTATTATTATTATTATTATTATTATTGTTATTTTGAGACAAAGTCTCGCTCTTGTCGCCCAGGCTGGAGTGCAATGGCAAAATCTCGGCTCACAGCAACCTCCGCCTCCCAGGTTCAAGTGATTCTCCTGCCTCAGGCTCCCAAGTAGCTGGGATTACAGGCACCTGCCACCACACCCCACTAATTTTTGTATTTTTAGTGGAGATGGGGTTTCACCATGTTGGCCAGGCTGGTCTCGAACTCCTCACCTCAGGCGATCCATCCACCTTGGCCTTCGAAAGTGCTGGGATTACAAGCGTGAGCCACCTTGCCTGGCTGAGATATTAATTTTTAAAATCCGTTTTTAATTTTGAAAGCTGTTATTTGTTTCTATAAACTCTTTAGACTTTGAGGTTTTATTTCACAGGGAGCTATATTCAACTTGTGAACTTGGGCTGAACTCTGCTTTAGAAAGAGACGTTGTAAAATTTACAAGAAAAAAACAAACAACCCCATCAAAAAGTGGGCGAAGGACATGAACAGACACTTCTCAAAAGAAGACATTTATGCAGCCAAAAAACACATGAAAAAATGCTCACCATCACTGGCCATCAGAGAAATGCAAATCAAAACCACAATGAGATACCATCTCACACCAGTTAGAATGGCAATCATTAAAAAGTCAGGAAACAACAGGTGCTGGAGAGGATGTGGAGAAATAGGAACACTTTTACACTGTTGGTGGGACTGTAAACTAGTTCAACCCTTGTGGAAGTCAGTGTGGCGATTCCTCAGGGATCTAGAACTAGAAATTCCATTCGACCCAGCCATCCCATTACTGGGTATATACCCAAAGGACTATAAATCATGCTGCTATAAAGACACATGCACACGTATGTTTATTGCCGCATTATTCACAATAGCAAAGACTTGGAACCAACCCAAATGTCCAACAATGATAGACTGGATTAAGAAAATGTGGCACATATACACCATGGAATACTATGCAGCCATAAAAAATGATGAGTTCACGTCCTTTGTAGGGACATGGATGAAATTGGAAATCATCATTCTCAGTAAACTATCGCAAGAACAAAAAACCAAACACCGCATATTCTCACTCATAGGTGGGAATTGAACAATGAGAACACATGGACACAGGAAGGGGAACATCACACTTTGGGGACTGTTGTGGGGTGGGGGGAGGGGGGAGGGATAGCATTGGGAGATATACCTAATGCTAGATGACGAGTTGGTGGGTGCAGCGTACCAGCATGGCACATGTATACATATGTAACTTACCTGCACATTGTGCACATGTACCATAAAACCTAAAGTATAATAATAATAATAATAATAATAAAAGAAAAAGAAAAAAAAAAAAAAAGATTGGAAACATGCAAAGCACTATTTTAATCAATTGAGCTCACTTTGACTTCTGTGCTTCTTCAACTCTGCCTCCATTGAAATGTATGCACAAACTTTGGAAGGTTGAGAGTTTGGGAAAATTATAATTTGGGGGAATAAAATACACAGCAGATACTATTTCAAAAAAGATTATCCTGCTACATCAATAAAGACCGTAACAAGGCAAAAAAAAAAAAAAAAAAAAAAGAGACGTTGTATGCAAGACATTCTGTGGGGTACCCAGAGCAAATTTCAGTCCCAACAGGCTTTCTCTTAGTATGCACCTCAGTCACTTCCCATGGGCTCAGTTGATGAGGCAAATAGGCAGCTTAAACCCATCTATCTTAAGAGTTGTCCAAGCCATACAAAATTAAGAGAGCATATACTAATACAGGCACCCTGAAATATGAAGAATTTTCAGTTAACCACTTCTAGATCAGTCAACTTGCTATTTCTTTTCATTGATGTGACCCATGAAGCACAACCTATGGCTTCTAGAATTGAAGAATTTTTTTTTAGGAGTCATTATAACAAGAGCACTTCAAGAGAATGAGAGCATTAAACAGTTGTACACACTAATGATGGAGAATGAGCTGTAAAGACTCCCCCCCACGCCATCCCCCCGCCATCTGATGAAAAAGACACTGGTATTAGCTTCTGGGGAAAAGGCCATTTCTGTTAAGTCTCAATTTAATAATGAATTCAAATCACCCTCAGAAGCCTGGAAACATAAATTTGACCATATCCAGGCTCAGTATTTATCTTTCCAGTGGACACAGGTTCTTTTTCCTAGATGTGTTGGTTACTTTTTTGTTGTTAAGACAGAAGAAAACTTGGCATGCCCTATAGTTTTCCAGAAGATTGCTTATGGAATAAGGAAGAATCTGCCTGGATGGTTTTCTAATAATCCTCCAGTCCTCCACAGAAAGCACCATATGCTCTAGGCTGGAGTTTTGGGCCACGCCACCATTCACCTTGCCAGGTAGAAAGAACAGGCATGGTGTTACATGGAACTTTATGCTTATTTATGCTGAAAGTGCACAACAAACCTGCCAGCTGAGTGTGCAGGCCTTCATCAAGCACAGTCCCAGAGTCTTTCAGGACAACTCTACCCTGAGCACAACCTACAGCCTTACACTAGAGCTTGGCTGCTTGACTGGGAGCAGGGAAAGAGGTGGTGCTTTCACCCTGTGTGGATTGCCCTGGTTTGAATTGTGCACCTTCACCTGACTGATTTCTCCAACCACCTTGCCTCAGACCATTCCTTTTCCCACATAGGATTCTGTAAACTCAGTGGTAGTAAATACTAGGTAATTGGACGTGCAAGAACCATGCAGGGAAATGCAACTTCCAGCATATGGTGGGTACAGGTGTACAATGGGCTGCCTTTTCACAATGAAAGGTGGTTCCGGAGGAGCCTTGGCATTGTAGACAAAGAGCAAATGGAAGCTTAGGAAGGTACTACCCTTTTCCAGCAAAATGTTTCCACTGCTAATCAGTTGATATATGAGGGGGCCTTTGATTTGAAATGGACATATTGTCTGAGACCATAGAAGTAGGAATTGTTCAGCTTTTCATTATGCACTTCATTCTTTTGTAAGAAGGTACAGAAATGTATTATCCCACATTCCTGACCGTCTTAAACATCTAAAAAATATGCACAAGTAACAGCTGCCTGTTGTGCTTGCACACGGTTCTCGTTTGATGACTTATTTTTCAAATCAGCCAAAGACACTTTTTTTTGTTTTTTTGAGATGGAATCTCACTCTGTCACCCGGGCTGGAGTGCAATGGCACCATCTCGGCTCACTGCAACCTCTACCTCCCAAGTTCAAGCTATTATCCTGCCTCAGCCTCCCCAGGAGCTGGGATTACAGGCGGCCGCCACCATGCCTGGCCAATTGTTTTGTTTTTGGTAGAGATGGGGTTTCACCATGTTGGCCAGGTTGGTCTTGAACTCCTGACCTCAAGTGATCCACCCACCTCTGCCTCCCAGAGTGCTGGGATTACAGGCGTGAGCCACCGTGCCGGCTCAAGGACACTTCTTAACATGTGTTTGGGCACCCTTTGGGTGGAATTCAAGGCCATGACTTCAGAGCACTAACATCGCCTCTTTGGTTTTTAGCCTTGGGGCTGGAGCTGAGAAGCAGGGGTGTATCAATAGTCTCCTTAGACTAGGGCATTTTTGTTGTTGTTTTAAAACACCTACTTGACGGGGTCCTTGAAAGTCCTTGGTTTTGGGTGTGGATTTCCTTTGTCTGGCTGTTCACCAGGTCTGCCAGTTCCACAAAACTCTCCTTTCATGTTTGTGAAGAGTGATGGTTTCATCCAGACAGGAAAATGAACCAGATGTGTTTGAGTTAATCTAGTCTAAAGGCTTTCAGTGCCCTGGAGCTTGCAGGATACCTCCAAGCTAGCTGACAGATCATCACACGGGTTGTCGGGGGTACCTGCTTTTTCTTCTCCTCATCAATTTTCTCCCTCCTTTTCTTTTGAGGGACTATTTTAAAACCAAATTGAGGTAGAAGGAAGGTAATAAAATTGTGCTTGCAACAAAGACAAAAATATAGTTTAAAATTCATGTTCCTTTCTTCAATAACTAAATCATTTATAAAGGAAAAACCAAACAAAACAAAAGCTTTCCTTTCCATTGATATTAGCCTAGCAAAAAGTCAACTTTAAGGAAAATCCATGTTGCCTGGATCCCAAATGGCTTATATAATTTAAAAAAAAAAAACCCTACTTAATATTAAAAACAGATTTAAGAGCATGAGTTTAGTCTGGTATGAGGGAGAATAGCTGTTTCTCTATTGTAGAATATTTATTTTTATTTTAAAAAGATTTTTTTTTCCCTCCTAAGGTCAACCAAGTGTCAGCTACAGTTGGAAAAGATTTCACCGTGACTCCATCTAAACTGATTCAGTTTGACCCAGGTACATTTTGTGTCTGCAGTTTGTTTTATGTGTTTTGTTTTATTTTGTAGGCATGTCTGGAGATTGTAGAGAAGACAGAATATTACACAACTTTGGCCAACTAGAAACTCCTCAGGGAGCCATACCACCCCACTCTAAAAGAGAGGTGTTTGGATTTGAGGTTTTGCCCTTATTTTTTTTTTTTTTATAACAAGTGAATTTTGATTTCAAATGAGAAGAAAGATTATAATAAATATGAGATATCAAAGCAAACATCCAAGACAATCCAGAAAAAATAGTCATTTAGAAATTATTTGAAATTCTAACACAAAACTGTTATAGTTTAATTGCCTCAGATTTTTTATGAAAATTTTCAGAATGTTATGTTTATATGGATTCCTAAAGGGCATTTCTAAATGGTCCCTCATGGAATAGGTTGGTATTAGGAGATTACAGGGGAAATTATTATTTAGTTAAGTAGCACTTATTTTGTTTTAAATTTGTGGAAAAATTTTGCTAGGTGCAAGTGGAAATAAAAAAGGCTGGTACTTGCTCTCAAGTGTGTTCCATTGTGTGAGAAACACAGGCAAGAAAACACTCACTGATAGTGCACTGGGACCCAAAAGATGAGCTGTTGTTTGGGCTAAGAGAAATCTTGGAAGACTTCCCAGGGGAGGCAGTATTTTAGCATTTAGATGAAGAAGAAAACTCCAGGATGAAGGACTAACACAAAAGCACCAACACACCTTTGGGGAACTGTGCCTAAAGCTGAGGCTGGAGCCTGGCCATCTTTTCCTGGCTTCTGTGGATGGGACAGGTAGCTCTGCCTCACTCACTGCATGCCACTCTATTTCCCTGGGGTTTGAGATGGATCTGAATCAAATGTGGGGGCTTGGGAGCGGCAAATACAATGGGCCTGGAGAAGCAGACAGGACTGTGGCTTTGTGCTTTCCGGCCAAGGAGATGTTCTGCACACTGAGAACACTCCTCTAAGTGTGAACTCTTGACATCATCTGCCACTAACTCATAAAGGGTAGAGCAAAGGCAAAAGAAAATGGCCTAAGTATCAGCACCCCCTCAAAATTGCCTATCTTAATGTCAAACACAGAAAAGAAATGGCTCTCTGCAGTTCACTGCAAGTAGCATGATGCTTGAGGACTGTGTTAGTTTCTTAAGGCTGTCATAACACGGCATCAAACACTGGGTAGCTTGAAACAGAGACATCGAGTGTCTCAGTTCTGGAGGCTAGAGGTCCAAGATCAAGCTGTCAGCATGAAGGATTACTTCTGAATCGATTCCATGCCTCTCTTCCATGCTTCTGGTGGCTGGGTGGCAAACGCCGGCATTCTTAGTGTCTGCTGCCTCACCCGCATCTCTGCTTTCATCTTCATGTAGTATTCTCCTTGTGTGCATGTCTGTGTTATAAAGTCCCTGCCCCTTTTTTTTTTTTTTGAGATGGAGTCACGCTGCGTCACCCAGGCTGGAGTGCAGTGGTGAAATCTCAGCTCACTGCAACCTCCGCCTCCCGGGTTCAAGCAATTATCCTGCCTTGGCCTCCCGAGTAGCTGGGACTACAGGCGCACACCACCACACCTGGCTAATTTTTTTTGTATTTTTAGTAGAGACGGGGTTTCACCATATTGGCCAGACTGGTCTCGAACTCCTGACTTTGTGATCTGCCTGCCCCAGCCTCCCAAAGTGCTGGGATTACAGGCATGAGCCACTGTGCCCAGCCAAGTCCCCCTTTTTATACAATACCAGTCATAATGGATGAGGAGCCCACCTTATTCCAGTATGACCTCACATTAACTAATTACACCTGTAATTACCCTAGTTCCAAATAAGGTCACATTCAGAGGTACTGAAAGTGAGGACGTGAATTTTTTAGAAATGCAATTCAGCCTGTAACAGTGAACCTTCACTTCGACATGCGAAAATCTGTATTTTGTTTTTGGTCTCCTTCCTGTGATATTTAACATTCTAACTCAGATAAACTGGTTCTTCCGGCTGACCTCCTTTTGTGGGAAGAGATCCTTTTACATATGGGAAAGATTCCTGTTATTTATGTGCTGTTTACTCCCACACTGGTACAGGCTCTTGCGGCCAACCCAACAATCCCTACAATGAAATGGTGAGATGATTTGCACTATGTCCCTTCCTACTTCATGTTAAGGCAGTTCCAACTTTTCCATTTCTTGAGTCTTTGCCATATGTCATCTTCGTAATTTGAGGTCTGTTTGCTACAAGATCAGGAGTAATTCTGGCTGCTAGTAGGTTTCAGGAGCCCATCAGGTGCTCTGTTTGGACTGATAGGAGCTAGAATGTGTCACACTACAAGAGACTCTGAAATCTATCTCTTGGAGATTCCACTGGATAAGATAAATACCCATTTGTCTAGAAGAGCTGACATGCTGTTTTGAGTAGATACTAATGACTTCTGGGGGCTCTAAAAAATCTTATGATTTTAGATACTATTTAGACAATTTAAGAAATAATATAAGCATATCTTATAACTTAAGAAGAAAACAATTGGCTGTTCATTGTTTTAGAATTTATTAACCCAGAAGTAGTTTTACAAACTGAAATCTTGCTTTAGAGAATTTTGAAGTTCTCCATGTCCACAGGTCCAGTAAATATTTACTCCTATCTTGTTAATCCTTGCCTCTTCTGGGTCTGGTGTCCTCATCCCCATATCCACCCCTTTTACCGAGGGAAATCAATTTGTTTCTTTTAAAACGGCAGCTTCCATGATTGGGTGAAGAAACAGAGTGAAAAACCGAAGACAGTGGGATGCCATAAGGTTTGAGAACTCTTACGTGGTAGCTGGAAGGAAGCTTGCCTTGAAGTTGCAACTATGCTACCAAACCAAAAAAATACCAAACAAACAAAAGCAAACCCTAACTACTTTGCATTCAGCTATTGTGACTAGTCTTGAGTGGATATAAAAATACTCCTAAGAAAATGATTGTTTTCCTTTAAAATATGCATTATTGAAAGGCTTGCAGCATTCTTAATTGATACTTCATCATTCCTTAGAGTCAAAATGTTTTCCAAGGGAACAGATCTTTAATGTGGCATTTACTAAAAAATATTGAGAAAATATCTTTCAATAGAGAAATCTGCTTTGCAGGAAAACATCCAGGAACTCACCTACCCTGTAAAGTGGAATATGTCTGCATAAAATGACACCTCTCTTTTCTCTTCAGCACCTTTTGTTTTGTGGGAACAGGGAGCCAGTCCAAGCCTTCTGAAAATGCTTGTATGTCTCAGGGACTTAGCAAATACTTTGCACCTTGAAAGTGAAAGAGGAAGGGAAAAAATGATAAAGTTTTTACTTCCAATCTCATTAACCTAAAGAGTTAGTTCTCTGTGCACACCTGGAAGGCATAGAAACCAAGTTGGAATGCACACAAACAAATCAGAAGCACTTAAATGAAACTCAAAAGATATTTTCTGTAACCCCTAACCATCTGGTTCTACTCTGTAAGGTCCAACAAAAACCTTAAGTTTTTTGTTCTTTGTTTTTTGTGTTTGTTTGTTTGTTTGGGGGGTACTATAATTTAAAAAAATTAACCTTAAAATAAGAGAGTCGGTTGGGAGTTGGAAATATTTTTTTGTATTGGATTTTATTTACATAATCCTTAACTTTATGGTCTTTGAGGGTCAGAACAGTCCTCCAAATACTAATAATCATATTATTCATATGCTTTCTTCATTGACCACCTCTTATCTTTTCATGCCAGTTGTATTACAGCAGCTGTCTATGTGGTCTCCAAACTTCTAGCCTATCTGTCTATCTGCCTGGATCTCCAGACTTTCTCACATAACACTCTCAGGTTCATTTTGCTAATCCACTTTCAGCATGTCACTTCTTTGTTCAAGAACCTTCCCTGTTGCCTGTGTTGTAAAGTCTGAATGTGGCCAGGTGCCCAGGGCTCTCTGCAGTCTGGCTACAAATAATCTTTGCAGCCTTATGGCCTCCTGTCCACCCATGTAACCTCTCTATTCCAGCCAGCTAATTCACTCACCTTTCCCGAGTCAAGACCTCTACTTTGCTATCTTCCTGTCTTTACTTATGTTGTTTTCCTGTTTCCTCCCTCCTAATCCTTTCACTTCTAAAGCCCACATTTATATAGCCTCTACAATCTATTCTGTATCTTTTAGTAGGTAAACATACATAGCTTTCAATAATTATTTGACTTTTCTGGTTTTGCTTCTGTCTCCTCCAAAAGATTTTAAGCTCCTTTAGATCAGGGTTTGGCTTATGTTACACCTCTGGTATTCTCCATAGCATCTAATGCAAAGATAAGCATATCATAAGTACAAAATATATATTTTGATGTATTGATTTATCCATCCATGAGATGGGAATTGTATGGTATTATTATACATACTAGATGCTTCAACTTCTGCTTTTGCAAAGACTGTGAACCTAATTGATTTAAGAACTCAGTACTGAAAACTTAATAAATTAGCTGTCAGCCTGTTTTTTAATAAAATACATTTATTCCAAATACACCTAATTTTTTCCCCTCTAAGTGCAGCCAGCCAAAAGTAGAAGAAGTGGATAGCTTCACCTTTCCATTGACTTCTGTTGAGGATTGAAGAGACTGATTAGATCATGAGATCTATGTGAGGCATACCTTCAAGAAAGAGGCCACCATATAGATAGACAGTTGAGAGGTATAAGTCTGTAGAAGGCAATCTGCAAGATAAAAGAGTCGTTTTTTGGAGATGGGGACAAGGTCTCACTCTGTTGCCCAGGCTGGTTGACCTTCTGGGCTCAAGCCATCCTCCCACCTCAGCCTCCTGAGTAGTTGGGATCACAGGCATGTGCCACCATGCCCACCTAATTTTTGTTTTTGTTTTTGTTTTATTGTAGAGACGGGGTTTTGCTCTGTTGGCCAGGCTGGTCTCAAACTCCTGAGCTAAAGTGACCTGCCCGCCTTGGCCTCCCAAAGTGCTGGGATTACAGTTGTTTACCACTGCACCCGGCCAAGAGTTATATTTTTAAGAGAAGACTTTTTTAAAAGTTTAACTGTATTATATAGAGGGGCCTAAAGGAGTAAAAGCACTCAAATAGCCAATGAGCAAATGGTAGAGTAAGCTTTTCCAACTTAGCTAAGAAAAGTTAAATCATAAGTTTACTGTGTTTATTCCTCTTAAACTTGAGCCTTCTTTCTCCACTTAAAAGTATTCCCTTTACTTCCTTCCACCACTTGTTCTTCTAAATAAACTCAGGGGATATCCTATGATCCACATCATAGAAACTGGTCAGGATGAGATCATCTCAGAAGTTTCTTCTTGCAGTCTTAATATTTTGTGTATCTGGGGTTGCTTTGTTTCCAATCTTGGTGTTGACAGGATGGCTGGGATATGTTTGTAATGTCAAAACTGTTTTGTATAATATTAAGTTCACAAAGTTACTGTGAACCAAGCTTGACTGTAACTTCATGAATAGAGGCAGCCAGAAAGAGGGAAAAAATTGGCTTTATTTCTAGAACCCCCAGCCCATAAATTCTCTCTAGGAGGATATCAAACTACTGAGTATTACATCATCAGAAAAAGCATTTGTGGGCTAGAAAGATCTCAGGAAGTGGGGAAGCCGATGCAGGCAGCTGTCTTTAGAAATGATTAAGAAATCAATCATTTCAAGGGTTCCATGAATAGCATGAAGTACCATCCAATAATCACTTCTGTCTGCATCAACAGCTTAAGATTTTTTAAACTATTAAGATTTTGAGATTGCAATACTTATTTATTCTTAAGAAGAGAAGGGACAGGTTGGGAAAATAATTAAGTCTTGGATCTCATCTAATAACCATTCTTTTTTATCCCTTGCATACTGCAGCTTACTTTTTTGTTACAGTGTTTGCATTTAAACGGAATCATCATTGTCCAGGAACAAATGTGGTCTTTTCATGTTATTTGGGAGAACAGCAGGACTTCAGTGAGTTGGTAGCAGTACAATAGCTCACTCGGGCTACTGCAGTCTAGCTGTAGACATGTTAATTAATATATTTCTCTGACACCTAGGTGATTGAAATAGCAATTAAAGAGTAATTAAAATGTTTACTTCTTGTAGGAATGTCAACTAAGATGTGGAATATAGCAATTACCTATGACGGATTAGAGGAAGATGATGAGGTCTTTGAAGTAATTCTGAACTCCCCTGTGAATGCAGTTCTTGGCACAAAGACAAAAGCTGCAGTGAAAATTTTGGACTCAAAAGGAGGTATTCTTTTGATCCTCATCTTGAAATCAGGAGCGGTCCTGGCGCTGTAGCTCTTGCCTTCAACAGCCAATGTGCTTGATAACACCTTCAAATCAAAATGCTTAATTTCTTGTCAAGAAAGCACCCTCAGTCGTGATGTAGGCCCTTTATTCTGGTTTCTGCTTCATGTGGTTTTCCTCCTGCTAAGAACGATCACTTGAGAAAAGCAACAAGTCAGTGCCGTAGTTGTTTTTTTCCTACCCGTTTGTTGTTCTCACCGAGGGGGCAACAGTGTTGGTGAGAATCTATCGACAATTATTTTCCCCAGAGTCTGTAGAGCTGTAATTATCTTTCTCTGTTAAAGAGCACTCTTAATGCCTAAAATCTGAGCCCCCACTGTAGTGTGACCAGGAAAATTCTAAGAGAGGAAGGAATTGGAGAAAAATAGATGTGAAAGATGCAGCTGGCTTGGGAATTTGGGAGCAGCTGGAGAATATTAATGAATGACTTTGGATGGCAGCGCCAAACAGGTCCTGGATTGTCTATGCTAAAGAACAACCTGTGAACTAAACAAAATAAAGACCAGCCAGACTCTTTGGTGCTCTGATTTTTTTCCGCCAAATGCCTTTTAGTTATTTGTCTTTTTAGCATTTGACAAGTGTTCGTACCATACTCAATCTTACACTCCCATTTTTATACCAGTCATGCCCTATGGTCCATATTTTTTTTCTTGCCTGGAATCTATTATCTTCTCTTCTCTTTCTTACTCTATAAAAAAAATGGGACCTTCCCTCTTTTCTTTATAATATCCTTGTTTCCGCAACATCTCTCCCCACTACCTTTCCTCACCAAATTTATTTCTTTTCCAGTAGAATTTTCTGGTCACATGAAGTACACAAAATACATGATATACACACCTTATATATGAAATATAAAATACCCAGACAAGGGTTTTGCCCTCAAATTTTTTATGCCTTCCCAGAAATACTAATTGGTGAGGTTTCCAATAGGAGCCGCTCTATTAAGATTTACTGGGTCTTTGTTCTGTAGCAACTAAGAGAAAAGTTTTATAAATACTATTTAATTCTATGACATCTTTAAACAATTCCAGTTTCTACCTCTAGGAAATGATTACTTTAAAGTGCTTGTGGAATAATGCTTGATCAGTGAATAAACTTTTATATTGGGGAATACTATAATAAGAGAAGTGAGACTTTCCCCCCAGTATATGATATGATAATAAAATCATAACAGTGATTTTCATTTGGGGTTTATGAAATTGATTTCATGACTTTATAATCACTCAATAGATGTGCAGACGGGCACAGCTTTCCTGGATGTAAACTGATGAAGAGTAAAGGAGTTTCTGGCAAATGGCAAAAAGGGAACATCTGGTGGGAAAACCATCCATCTAGGTTTAATGACAAGCTGCTCCAGGAGCTGTGTCAATGTGATACCTTATCTGCTTGTGTAAAATGAACTGACCGCCTGCCATCTTGCATGCCTCCAGGACAATGCCATCCTTCATATTCCTCCAACCAAAGCAAGCACAGCACATGGGAGAAGGGCATTTGGCGTCTGCTGCCCCCAGGGTCTTCCTCATCCACCACTTCTGGTTCCTTTCATCTGGAAAGAAGACCTCTTCCATCTTCCATGCAGCTAGCAGTCACCAGGGGAGACACCCTGCAGGGCTTTGATTCTACAGATCTTTCTCAAAGGAAGCTTAGGACCCGTGGGAATGGCAAAACAGTAAGGATGGGGACCTTCTGGGAAATGATGTGCAAAATACATATTAAAAGGATCAGAAGATGTTAATAAGTATTCTGAAACACTGAAGAAGCTGTTTTGATTCTCATAGTGAGTGGGGGCCATGGTTCTTTGCACAGTTATGCAGTGCCTTCTGTATGCAAAGATCTTGAGGCTGCCTTGCTTCTTTAATTGTACTGAGGTGATAGATATGCTGATTCATCCATATGATTTCTGCTTTGATTCCTTTTGTGACCAAGACAAATAGGGAATGGTCCATGACCCTGAAATAGAGTGAGATGAAATGATGCAATTGGGTGTGGAAGCCATGGCTTTGACCTCATTAACACAGCATTCTAACCATTGCATACTCTCATATGTGCACGCATGTGTGTGTGAGTGTGTGTGTGTGTGTGTGTGTGTGTGTGTGTGTGTGTTCTTGGACCTGTGTATTATAGATATACCAAAAAATAAAGATGTATTTTTTCCCTGACTGGAACTGTATATGTGTGAATCCACACAACAATCACAAATTCTGATTAGGCCTAGTGATTTTTGAAATTCCAATGATTTGGGCATGGAAAATCTTAAGATACATATGTTTTGTAATTGTTCAGACATTAGCAAGATCTTACTTGGTGGTTTTACCCTATTACTAGTTATTAGTCAATCCAATTCTGTTCATGTTTTGTTCTCTGTCAATTTCAGGTCCGTCCGTCCTCTGTTTATAGAAATGGAACAGACATCATCTATAATGTAAGTGTAGGCACAGAATTGCTAAATTTCTTATATTTATGGATGCAAGTATTTAATGAAGCTATTATTTTATATTTTTTATATGTATACATTTCTCTCAAAAAATTGTTTTGAAATTAGACGCTTGGGTGTTCAGAGAAACAAATCCTCTTACCTTTTTGCTTTGACTGAATTTTTGAATTGCTCATTTTTTTGTTTGCTATTTTGATGTTTGTTTTTTCCTTATTGTTGTTGATTGTTGGTTTCCTCAAGTATCATGGGATAGTTTCCTTGAAACTGGAGGATGACAGTTTCCCAACTCACAAAAGGAAGGCCAAAGTATCCATCATTAGTCAGCCACAAAAGACAATCAAAGTGGCAGAACTGCCTCAAGCAGATAAGGTGGAATCCACAACTGACTCACACTTCCCCAGACAGGTATGAAAATCTTTGTTCCTTCTTACTCACCTTATAACAAGTTGTTTGCTGGGCCATAAACACACTTAATTCACAAAATAGCCTCCAAGGTTGGGGGGATAGTTTACCCAACACAAGTGCTTCCCAACAAATGAAGAGCCAAAGGAGGTGAATGTGTGAGCAACTTTCCTTAAGCCAATTCTAAATTGCTAAATTGCCTTTCCTTCCCAAAGGACCAGTTGCCCTCATTTCCAAAGAACTGCACTCTGGAATTAAAGGGACTCTTCCATTTTGAAGAAGGCATCCAGAAGCTGTATCAGTGCAATGGGATTGCCTGGAAAGCCTGGAGTCCCCAAACCAAGGTAGGAGACAGGCTGAGCAGCCGCTTGCACCTTTATTCGCAATGTGCCCTATGATAAGCTAATAAAGGGGAACGATCTGGTGCATGACTCAACCCATGCTACATCTTCCTGCCATTGTTACAACTTGAAGGCCAAGAGGAAAAAATGGCCCAAAGTGGCTTTTAAAAATCACAAAATACGTTACTTAAATCAATACCGTTTAAGAAGATGTTTACTTGTTATGTTCAGTTATCAGAATGTCAAAGTTGTAACACTGAAACGTTGCTGACTGTGGTAGTGTTTTCTGTAAGAAGCCATTGCATTTATCAAGATGGAGAATTGGGATTAGGGCTGACTCCCTTTGTGGTAACGAAACTACTTGACTGAAGTTAGGGAACTCGTAGGACTCCTTATGCTGAACCGACTCCAGATTGTAAAGACCGTTATGATATGAACACAGACAACTGTTTTTCAGGATGTGGAAGACAAATCCTGTCCAGCCGGGTGGCACCAGCACTCAGGCTACTGTCACATCTTGATCACAGAGCAGAAAGGCACCTGGAATGCGGCTGCCCAAGCTTGCAGGGAACAGTAAGGCACCCTATTGCACATTTGATTGATGTTTTCTTTTCTTTATTTCTCTATTTTCTCATGGAAGCAGAGAGCTGCTTCATTCATTCAACAAGTATTGAGTGCCTAATATCTGCCTGGCTTTGTTTTAGGAGCCCCGAGGGAGTTCCCTAATTCAGAATGGATTTGTGATGGGCCTTGATAATGTATTTGGTTGGTGCAAAAGTAATTGCAGTTTTTGCCATTACTTTTGCACCAACCTAATATTTGACTGAGCTCTTTTCTGTTAAAGCTGCACCATTGCCATGTTTCTTTTTCTTTTATTTTCTTTTCCTATCTCAGTCTTTGTGAGGAAATCAGAAGGAGATTTTCTGAGTCAGCAGCATTGCAGTTTCTTTTTTTATGTGATAAGAATTCCTGCCCATTTAATTGAAAGTATATAGTAATGAAAAGCCTTATAGCATCGGGCCTCTAGCAATGCGATTATATAGCAATGATTATAAAGCTGGGCAAGTAAGACAAAGGCTCACTGGGTAACAGAACATTCAATAAAGGTTGACTTATGGTCAGAGAATGACAACCAATGTATGTAGTCCAGAAGGACTTTAAAAATGCATATGTACGTATGTACCTATCCCTGACCCTCCTTTTTGTTTGCCAATCTGGATATTATCTAAACAACACAATTAGACTAATATGCCCCATGGCTGGAAATTGAGACTAGGGAAGTCTCTGGTTATAATTGATCTGATCTTGTACTTCATAAAATTTAAAAAGTTATACACATCTAAAGACGCCATTAAGAAAATGAAAGAGCAAACCATATTCAGGAAAAGCTGTTCTCAAATCATAAACCTGATAAAGGTCTTAAACTCAGAAAATACAAACAACTTCAACAAATCAATGACAAAATGACGATGCAAACAGTAGTAGTAAATGATTTGGAGTCTTCGCAAGAGTAGATGTCCAGTTGGTCAATAAATAAATGAAAAGGTGCTCAAAACCATTAGATATTAGGTAAATGAAAATGAAAACCACAATGAAATACCACTTTACACCTACTAGAATAGTTAAAAGTATAAATATGACAATCCAAATTTGTTTTTAATTTTTAAACTTTTATTTTAAGTTCAGGGGTAAATGTGCAGGCTTGTTACCTGGGTAAATGTATGTCATGGGGTTTGTTGTACAGATTATTTCAACATCCAGGTATTAAGCCTATTACTCATTAGTTATTTTTCGTGATCATCTTCCCCCCCCACCTTCCACACTCCAATAGACCCCAGTGTGCGTTGTTCCCCTCTATGTGTCCATGTGTTCTCATCATTTAGCTCTCACTTATGAGAACATGCAGCATTTGGTTTTCTGTTCCTGCATTAGTTTCCTACAGATAATGACCCCCAGCTCCATCCATGTCCCTGCAAAGGACATAATCTTGTTCTTTTTTATGGCTGCATAGTATTCCATGGTGGACAATACCACATGTTGATAAAGATGTAGAGTAAATAGAATTCTCATGTGTTGTTGGTGGAAGTGTAAAATGGTACAATCACTTTGTAGAACTGTCTTACAGTTTCTTATAAAGTTATATGCATCTACCCTATGACCTAACATATTCTACCCTATGACCTAACATATTCTACTCCTAGGTATTTAACCAAAAGAAATAAAAATATATACTAAAAAAGCTTCATAAAAATATTGTATAATAACTTTATTCATAATAATACTAATTTGGGTCATTTGTTTTTTGTTATTGATGTTTAGAAATACTTGATTTTTCTCCATCAGCAAGAGAATAAATTTTTGATAAATTATTTTATAAGCGATGGAATAAACTACTGAAACCTCCAGCAATGTAGATAAATCAAAAATGGAACGTAGAGAGAAAGCAGCCCTACACAAAAGAATACTTATTATATGATTGCATTTATATAAACAAGAGAATCTAATCTATGTTGTTAGAAATAAAAAATTGTTATCTCTGGTAAGATTGTGGAATGACTAGAAAATAGCACGAGGTAACGTTCTAAAGTAAGAGAAGTGTTCAATGTCTTATTCTAAGTGGTTATTGAATGGATGTATATACAATTGGCAAAACTCATCAAATTGAATATTTAAAAATCTATTCATTTTATTATATGTAAATTATACCTAGATTTTTTTAAAAGCTAATAAAATGTTTTAAAAGTGTGTTTAAAAACTGGTGAAACCACCTTTTTCTTCGTTGGTGTATTTCATGTTCTAACTGTTAGTAGAGTCACCAGAGAGGTTAATCAGTGGCTTTCAGGGTTTTTTTGTTGATAAGTTGGTGGTATCAAATAAGATAAAATATTAAAATTTTCACAAATAATAATTGCTTTAAATACATATATTTCCTTAGTGCTACATGTTAAAGAACAAATAAGACATTCTTCCATCATTAAGATGGTTAAGATGTTAAAAATGACATCTTAACTAGATGTCATTTAGTTTGTCTTAATGCATTGAAAGCTCCAGTAGAAGTAGTGGTATTGATCTTTTTTTCTCCTTGAGGAAAGGGCTTTGATGTTGATCAAAAGCTATCTAAGCTAGCAAGAAGAAGATTGCAGTATGCAACAAAAGGGAGAATACTATGGTGTCCCTGCTTACAAAATTAAGGGAAGGAGTAGTTATACTCCAGCCAAAGTTATCAAGATTAAATGGTTGCTGGGATTTGTTGATAAAATGTAGATGAACAGAACAGAACTTCCCACCTTGAAGTTTCGAAGCAATCTTTTGTTCATCTTCCAATGGTTCTTAAAGGACAATGCAAGTAACTGGTCTATAATGAAGCTTTCATTGGTTCTTAATGTATGAGAAAAATAAGGACAGTATATATTGAGAAATATCTTTCCATTCAGTCATAGATGGTGATGTCACATTGCCAAGTGTGTTTTTTTAAAGGACTGTTCTTTATTCTGAGATTATAATAGTCTAGCTTTTTATTGTCAAAAACCACTTTTTATGAAATAATAGCAACTTATAACATTGTCGATGCCCTCATGTTGACAAACCTACATCAGTCTCCCATCATCTTTTGTTTTCATTTTATTGTTCCAACTATTAATAATTGTGAATAGGTTCTATTGGTGAGTAGCAATGAGTTCTTCATGTATCTATGAATACTGTACCATTCGATCACCACAATAATAAACTTAAGGCCTAAATTAATTTAAAAGCATAGATACTTTCTCATGCACTTAATCTAAGATTTCATCTGCAGCTTGGTTTTAAGCATCTTCACCCATGACCCTTTTATATTAGCCTGACTGTAGTTCTACATGCCTCCTTGTCAATAATGTCTTACTTTTATATTTATAGTATATGAAATTGTTTCACATGTATTAGCTTAGTTGATCCTTCCATCACTTCTCTTATCTACAGTTTACAGATTTATTTTAAAAAGAGGTTCCAGGAAGCAAAATCACTTGCTCACAGGCATACAAGGAAGTAAATGAAAGAGATAGAATTTAGTTTTTCATCTTTATACCTCTAAAACAGGTCCCCTAAGTATAGCAGTTTTCTCATCATAGATGTACTGACAAGTATGTCTATTTTAACTATGTGTTGAGGTAACCCAAAGTAGATTTTCAAAATTATGTGTTAATAATTGTTTTTCTCTCACTGCAAACACATATTAAGATTTTTATTAAATTATGGACCCTAAGTTTCCTTTGGATTTGAATCAAACTAACCTTTCAATGCAAACCTAAGGTATGATCAAATTCCTGGTTTATAGATTCATTCATTTAACAAATATTTCTGAAAGTCCTTTACAGAGGGTCATTCACAACACCCATATTTCCATAAGGACAGCAAATTTTGCTTTATCCTTTGTCCCTAACCAGATTGCTAACTCAACTTAATCTTTATCTCCAGTCTTCTTTCCTCCCCAGTGGTGTTTTATTATTTTTCTAAGTCAAAGGAGCCAGACTCCTAGATTATGCACTTCTTGAATTTACATATTGTAATCTCATCTGCTCATTTCCTCAGGCAGTCATTGTACATTTGGTAATTCTATTATTATAGAGCATTATCTATGAAGCCATTTTGTTTTCCCACAGGAGTGTCTGGAACCCCTGCTGGCCTATCCTTAGAGTTACCCTGAAGTCTACCTATACTTAATCAAAAATTTTCAGAGAAGTAGACGTTTATTCATACAACCAGAAAAATTAAAGCTTCTGTTTCTAATTCTATACTACAAATATTTGTGTATGTGTACCTATTTATAATTTTATATCCATATATACACCTATACAGATAATACCCACCACATTTTACATGTATGTGAGCATAAAATAAAAGGAGTGATATTTTTATAAAATAATAAACATATGAATACCTAAATGTTTCTTTTGTGAATAACTATGCTCTTAACATTTTACCTATCTTGAAGCAGAGCTATCTTCTCATCTCACTCTTTTGGAACTTCTTGCTTTTTGGAGAGTCAAAAAGAAAACCGAAATTGTACTTGAGCGGCTAAAATGGATTTTACCAAGTTTGTTTTAAAGATAGCTTCAGGAATCTTCAAGCTAGAGAAGATGTTAAATATCCTTGAATAAAACCTATTATATCCTGATGCTGAAGTTGAGGCTGCAAAGTTAGGGAGTTTCAGTAAGCGAATTAGTTCAGTAAGAGAATTAGGGAATTCATGCAGGGAATTAAGGGGTAATCAAAGTGGAACCCTGGTCTCTTATGCTCTGTACAAAATGTCATAGTGACTGGGACAGTCCCTCAAGCCTTCCCTCAGCTTATATTTAACACAAGTTTCATATTGTGTGTTCTAAGCCTACAGCGCATTAGAATAACCGTGTTGGATGTGATGGGGAGGGGAGGAGAGGAGATGCCTCATCATACCTGCTGTAACTGTCAGACAGGAGCTGAGAGTCGATAATGAGGTCAGAGCCAAGTCTCAAAACCCAATCCAGCGGTCTAAGGCCATTCAGTGGAAGGGCAAAGAGCCTTATATATCTAAGAAGGCCTAGAAATCATCATTGCATCAGACAGCAGCAAAGTACTATTATTAGTAGAGGGAAATCATTTAAAAATAGACAAATTATGTTCACCATATCTAGTCTGGAAAAGCAGAGAAATAGATCTGAATTTTGAAAAGACATAGGCAAAATAAATAAAATTAAATTCAACACTATCTAATCTAATGTGTTGCTAATTTTGTTTCCTGCTTTTCTTTTCGTATCAATGGATATTAACCAGGCAAAAAGATCATGGTGATTTAATTTTTTTCCTTGTTTGATTTTTTAAATGTTTAAAATTATTTTTTAAAATTTAATTTTATGTTTAATTGACAATAATTGTATGTATTTGTAGGGTGCAATGTAATGTTATGATACGTGTATACATGATATATTTGTTTCTTGTATGAAACTTTCTGTTTTTTTATTTTTAAAGAAGAAAGAAAGAATTACTTAGTGGCTTTCTACTGAAAGCATTTTTAAAGAGGTTTTAATGAGCATTGCTGGGGAATTAGGCACAATCAAATATTGCTTCTAGGAATAACTCAGCTAGCTGCAAAAATAATTTATAAAAAATTCTGTTTTGTGAAAAATATTTTACATATGTTTGTAAAAACAAGCACTTTAATTTCTATGCATTATATGAAGGTTTGACAGTTGGGGCTATACTCGTTTCACTGAGTATAATGAAGAAGTCATAATAATATGTTTATTTGGCTAAACACACTAAGCTCCAAATTTAAACCTGAAGTAATTTTATCTAAATAATTAGTTTGGGTTACCTTACTCATCAAATTAACTTGGTATTTGCCAAATTTATACCAGCTAGAAATACACTTATGAGAAGAATAGTATTTTGTCATTAAATAAGTAATTGTTATAAGTAGGCAGTTGTTGATTTTCCAAAAAGATGTTTGAAACCTATTGTTTATGTTTTAAAACCTATTGATGTTTTATGCTGTAAAGCCCAGATATTATAATAAACCATCAGTTTCTTTGATGTCACCTACCCCCACCCTGCAGACACTTTTTAAATAAAACTGCACTATTAAAATCTTAGAAAGTTCTTTTTAAATACATACTTTTTTGTGTATTTTAAACTTACTCTTATTTCTGTTATGCATTTTGTATCAGCAGAAATGTTAACTGCTTGTTGCTGATACTCTCATTTTCATTTGCATGTAGATACCTGGGCAACCTTGTAACTGTATTCTCCAGGCAGCACATGCGGTGGCTCTGGGACATTGGTGGGAGAAAGTCCTTTTGGATAGGCAAGTATCTGGGAGGGAGGCTGCACTGAGGAGGGAGGCAAGGACATGAAACAAACAGGCACCACCACCCTGCTACTCCCTTCCGTGGGTTAAATGATAGTGGTTTACAATAATCGGCAACCAATGGATCTAGCCATTTATCTTTTAAAACTCATCTTAAACCTTTTTTTTGACACAATACTTTCATTTTTAGGCATCTGTCCCAAAGAAATAAATAGGGATGTGGTCAGATTGACAGGCAAGAGAATTCAATGCAATAACATTTCTAAAAGTAAAAAATTAGCAATTGCTATAACTGAAGAATGGTTAAATAAATTATAGTATAGCCACATGAAGGAATATGTAAGATTTAATGCTTTTGCAAGCCATTAAATAATAAAGACATGAAAAATTGCCTTACGTTTATTAATTCATTTAACAAATATATGTTGGATGCACATTATATTACATATAAAATGTAAAGTGTATTCCATTTATGGCAAAGTGCAAAGTGAAAATGCAGGGTCCACATCAATATAAAGTATGAAATAATTTAGAATAAAAACAATTATATGCATGTGGTGTATGTATAAATATAAATATATATTATATTTGTATATATAAATATATATAATATTTACATATGGGAATATATACATATATATTCATATATATGTATATATTCCAAATAATTAGAAATGACTTACCTCCAGTCAAGAATTATAGGTAGGCTGGGTACGATGGCTCATGCCTGTAATCCTAAGACTTTGAGAGACCAAGGCTGGAGGATTGCTTGAGCCCAGGAGTTCGAGATGAGCCTAGGCAACATAGTGAGACCTTGTCTCTATGAAAAATTTAAAAATTAGCCAGGCATGGTGGCAGCTAATAGTAGTCCAAACTACTTGGGAGGCTGAGGTGGAAGGAGTGCTTGAGGCTAGGAAGTTGAGGCTGCAGTGAGCCGTGATTTTGCCACTGCACTCCAGCCTAGGCAACAGAGCAAGACCCTGTCTCAAATAATAATAATAATAATAAATATAGGTGATTTTAATTTTATTCCTTCTTTTCTGAAGTCTTAATATTTTCTACAGTTTTAACAATAATAAATCTTTTTTTTTTTTTTTTTTTTTGAGACAGAATCTGACTCTGTCGCCCAGGCTGGAGTACAGTGGTACAATCTTGGCTCACTGCAACTTCTGCCCCCTGGGTTCAAGCAATTCTTCTCCCTCAGCCACCTGAGGGAGTAGCTGGGATTACAGGTGCCTGCTACCACACCTGGCTAATTTTTGTATTTTTAGTAGAGACGGGGTTTCACCATGTTGGCCGGGCTGGTCTCGAACTCCTGACCTCAGGTGATCCACCCACCCTGGTCTCCCAAAATGCTGGAATTGCAGGCATGAACCACCATGCCCGGCCAAATAACAAATCTTTTAAACCACTTTAGAAACAGAATTTTCAGGGCACATCGAAGTCAGTATCCCCACTGCTTCTCTTTAAAGGCATTGTATACAGTTCCCTCTCTTGGCTTTTCAATATTTCTGCGGTACTCAGTGGGTCCCTAAATTCTGAAATGAACTGAGTATTAAGAGACAAGCTGGAGGATAAGTTTTCTCTACATCCATAATGACTCATTGCAAGGCTCTGTCCTTACAATATGCTTAGGCATAATGTCATCTAATCAATAATTCAGGGAGGGCATTCCTAACCAAAAGTATTTCATTTGATTCCACCCAAAAATACTGACTGAAAATCAGTTGGTGGAAGGTAAAATGTTATGTATCTAGGACTGTTTTCATGGTCAAATTTGATTTGGGGAATGTCAGATCATGCTATGGCAGAGAGTTCCTTTCTCATTTTATTCTTTTTTATTTCTGTTATGAAAGAGAGTGAGTAGGGGAATGCTTAAGAAAATATTACAGAAACTTTACAACATTTAAGTGTAATTTGCAAAATTTGCCAGTGGAGGTAGAGAGGCAAGTTGAGAAAATCTACTTTTTATTGGAATTGTAGCAGAATGAAACATCTTAAGCTCCAGACTCAATAAATAGTAAGCTACTTTCAAATATGAAAACCAGGACATTTAAATAATGAGGAAGAAGGACAATAGGCAAGAGCATATCTGTTTCCCTGTGATAGGAGTTCTGCACGTAGGATGATATAAATAATAATAATAGCTGCCATTTATTAAACACTTATATATGCCAAGAGCTTTACATGCATTATCTTTTTTAATCCTCAAAACAACCCTAGATGTACTATTTTTATGCCCATTTCTTAGATGAGGAAACTAAAACTCAGAGAGGTTAAGTAACCTGCCCAAAGATGCTCATCTAGCAAGTAAGTGGTAGAGCTAGAATTGGACTGGGATTTGTTTGACCCTTTGTGTCTTAGAGTATTCCAAGTTCCTATCCCTTGTTTTAGAACCTGGGCCCACACTTGCATGTGATAACTGAGCTTAGAGCAACAGCAATATGATATCTAAGTACAAATTCAATAAAAGTAATTGGCACATTCTTTTGGTTCACATCAGGTTTGAATGACCAAGCGCGTGCTGGCCACTGGGAGTGGATCGGTGGTGAACCTGTTGCCTTCACCAATGGGAGAAGAGGGCCCTCTCAACGCTCCAAGCTTGGAAAGAGCTGTGTTTTGGTTCAAAGACAAGGGAAATGGCAAACAAAAGACTGTAGGAGAGCCAAACCTCATAATTATGTGTGTTCCAGAAAACTCTAAATATAACAGACCCTAGAGGTGGCCACCTGGAATTTGTCACCTATTTATTCACAGGATCTGTGAATATTGCTCCATAGAAAACAAATTGTTATGGTTGAGTGGGTATACCTTTGTGATTCTAGACAGAATGGAACATTTTTAATAGTGCCAGAAAGATTGATAAATACATATTTTTTACAAGATAAGATACAATTTTTGTATCTCAATACCTTTTAAAATAAATGCCAGCAGTATTATAAAGTGTAAGATTTGTTTATTCCAGAAGACCCTCACCCTTACCCCATTCCAAATCTCAGGGAGCACCAGTCTCATGGCCCTTGGATTTTTTTTTTAAAAAAGGTTTTGGTCCCATTACCTCTAATGAATTTATTCTGAAATATGTATCATAGGTGCTCCTACCACTTTAGTCTGAGTGAAGCTAACTCTACTAGTTCATTAAACCAAAGTTGAACTGCAAAGTTGTCCCTTTGGAGCCCTTTAATTGTGAAATCTAAGATTAGAGGCTGGGGTTGAAAAAGAGAATTTTCTATGATGAAAAAGAAAGACTTTAGATGAAAGAATCTTGTAGGTGGAGGCTCATCTACAAAGCTCTAGTTCAGGTAAGAATTCGGGGGGCTGCCTGTACTTCAGAGTTCTACTCATCACTATTCATGAAACAGATCTCCCTTTCCAATTTGAATGTTGGCATTGTACCATCCCAAAGCTAATGACTGGGTTTCCCCAGCCTTACAGAGTCATGAGAAATTTCAAGTAACATAATCTCTTCCTCTGTGTTTATTGTACTGACAAGCATTTCTCAAGGACATTTGGGATAAAGAGTATATATGAATGATGGTTGACATATGGAAGAAAAATACTGCTTCCTCAGAAGTGTCCTGATGAGCTGTGCTGATAAACAGAGAAAAATAATACTGAAAACAGAGCCCCTGAATGCCTACATTCTCGGAAAGGATTTTGAGGAATTTTGAGCCACCCTTAAATCTTTAATATTTGCAGAAATGCCGTGTTAACTAGATTCTGTAATGGAAAGGTACCTTATTAATTTATAATCTCAGCAGAGTGGAACATTTTTGTAACAATGAAGTTTGTTGCAGCCTTACCAGAACTCTCTTCTGAAATCAAGGTTTAACAGTTATAGGAAATTAGAACTTATGTCTGAAACATTTATTTAAAGTTTTTCTCTTTTCATAGTCACTGAGAAATATGGTTGTGCCAAATGTCACTTGCTCTATGAGCACCAATGTAACTTCAGAATCAAAATGGGGTTATCAAGTAGGCTAGAGCTCTGGTGCTGGTTTTATTATAAAAATACCTTGAATGTTGTAGACACTAAAACTGCTTGAAGAAAGTCAGTTCAGTTTCTGGGATATAAAAACATGGCAAGCTTTTTTTATTTCAGTTCATTTATCAAGGTTGTAATTAATAGAAACATTTACAAAGAGAGATTGGAATGTGATCCAGACATTCTGCCTATTACTTAAATCTAAACATAATTGTAGTGTCAGAGGGTCCTTACCTGAGATGTCACAGGTGGGCTGCAGATTGGCATAATGTACAGGTTCTCTGTGAAACACAAGCAGTTTCTGGTGTTTAACCAAAAGATACCACACCTGTCCTCTTACCAGCTCCTGTCAAATTCCTTCTGGTCCACAGGCTTCTTGCAGTGTGGAAATGTGAGATTTGGGCTAAAGAAAAAATAGCTGTTTACCTAAAGGGTTAAGTCCTAGGAAGGAAGTAGAAGTTTGGGAAATGAGGGATTCAAGGGCCACTCCTTCCACTGGAACTCTAAAACTGTATAAACCATCTAAAACTGGAAATCTAGAACTATGTCAACTACGTAGAACCTTGTCAGCATGGCAGATTTATTACACATTTCTGCAATATAAATGATAAATGATACTGAACTAATTGCAAATGTTAGCATAAAGAGTGAGTGTTTTGATTTTTATAACAATTAGAAATGATACAAGAATATTTTAAAATATTCCTGATCATGAAAGCATTCATCAAATTGGAAAATCCAAGTCATTCTAAGAAGATAAAAATAGAAATTCAGGCAAGTTTGGGTGATGGGAGGTATTCATCACAACCTTCATTTTATTCTTACAATTGAGCTTTGACTCAGGGGGAAAAGAAGTAAATGATTGTCAAGGTTCCCTCTGCCTTGATTGATAGTTTCTGATGGGAGTGGGAAGGAAGGAATTGGAGTAATGGATAGAATGGGAATGAGAGATTACAGGAGAGAGAGGTGAGAAGGGTTGAACAGAAGGGGATGGGAACTGATGGTAGCTAGGAAGGAAAGCATCAAGAAGGACCTGAATTGTACCCAGCTTTTCTCCCCAAACTTCAATACCACCTCAGGAAAAGGCCCACTGTATCCAGGGGCATCAGTCCAGCTCAACAGTGTCTAGCTTTTCAGAATCTTCTGATTGTTTGGTCTTTAACAAAAACATAGCATCTATTTGCTAAAAATAAACTTAAGCAACATACGATAATCATTTCATCTCCTTCCAAGAAGTGGTGAAAATGAACCAGGTGACATTCATTTGATTTCTGTTTTTGTTTATTTTTAATACAACCAAAAAGATATGCACATATTTTAATTTGCATTATGGTTCTGTATAATGTAAACCATAAACTGGTGCTGATTAATTTCTGCAACAAAGCAGCATATTAAATGTACTGCATCTAGTGTTGTAGCAAAATTAGTAAACTTGTTTTAAGTTCTGAGACACTTTAGCTTTTAACATTTTATCTTATTCCTGGGGGCACATGGGTTTTAGATTTTAGTGATTCTATTTAGCAAGGGATGGAGGAGAAAAGTCAACATGTTTTTTATCTTTACTGGTCAAACCAGCCTTTCATTGTATCGCTTCCATGTGTCCATACATCCAACCACCATTCATTTGACAAATATTGAACATAGCATGCCAACCATGCAACTGACATTGTTCCAGATACTGGAGATATTGTAGGGAATAAGATAAAAACAGAAGTATAAAAGCATAGCATATATATGCAAATTTATAATAGCTTTTTACACCTCAAGCTTTTTATCAAGAAGGAAGTCACAGTGGAAATCAGTGATTACATTATCCCTTTTCCTAATTGAAGGGAAACACACAGATACAAACAGCTCAGGCTGAATTTTGTTATATTTCTTTCTTGATTAAGAAACTGATATTAACTTCCTAACTTTTAATCAGGTCAAAGTGTTATTGATAGCAGCTGTCCCAAATTTTCTGTCTCCACAATCAAGTTAGGAACTAAAGTTTTTATGTCTAGTTAATTGATTTTGTAACAATTACTTTTTCCAAAATGATGAGTACATGTCTCTATATCTTAAGGATTCCTAGAATAACAGAAATTAAAGAGAGATACCTTTGATATCATCTTACTTAATACTCTTATGTTACAACAGAGAAAGTTACTGTGTGAAGAAATCAGCACTAGAACTGAGGTCTTCCACATTTTAGGCTGAATCTCTTCTAATTATTCCGCATATCTATTAGCATTCTGAGCAGATAGTTTTATTATATTCAAGTAAAATATACTCGTCTTTGAATGACGAGTATAATAAAATTCACCATATACTTGAAAACACTATCATAAGCAAAAGGCAGACACAAAGGGTCACATATTTTGTGATTCCATTTATATGAAATGTTCAGAATAGACAAATCTATAAAGACAGAAAATAGATTAGTGATTTCCAGGTGGGGGAAGGAGGATTGGGACTAACTGCCAATAGGTACAGGGTTTCTTTTTGAGATGATGGAAATATTCTGGAGTTATAATAGTTGTAGTGGTAATTGTTGCAGAAACAGTGGATATACTAAAAACCACTGAAGTATACTGTTTTAAATGGTAAATTTTATGTGAAGTGTATCCAATAAAAATGTGATTAAAATCACCATATAAATTTTATTTTAAAAAGCTATAAATGGGTTGATGTAGCTATATGTTTCTCTTGCTTATCCAAGATACATTACTCAGTCTTTGCCCCATGTCTCACCCGGGTTTTTGTTTATTTGTTTATGTAGTTAGTTAAAGGGAACAAAATGCTGATTTGACATATTTTAAATTTATGGTACTGTTTTATTGATCTTCCTCTCCTTTCTATCAATCACAGGGGGACTATTACTAATGGCAAAGTGTGTCTGGATGTCTGTAATGTGCAGAACACCATGATTTTCTCAAAATTAATTTTACAAGCCTTTAGAACAGGATTGTGCGGGAAATGAATATACTATCCTCATAACTTACACATATAACTTCATTTTGAGGAGTTTTTATAGGTCTTATATTCTGTTAGGCGATAAAGTTTAGTTTATCTTAAGACAGAAAGGAACAAAAATCAACCAACACTTCCATTAAAGGCCTCATGGTAACCCCTAACACTTTTTCCAAGCAATGACGTATGAGTTCACCTTTCACTTCTATCCCCATGTGTATTTTTGCTTTCCAAAAGCAGTCAATCTCAACTTATCCTACAGAAAAAAAAAAAAAAAAAAAGTTTGAATTCAGCTATATGCTGCCTGCAAGGAACATACTTTAAATGTAAATAAACACATTAAAAGTAAAAGAATGGAAAAAGATATACCATACTAAAACTCATCAAAAGAAAGCTGAAATGGATAGATTAATACCAGACACAGCAAATTTTAGAGCAAAGAATATTGCCAAGAATAAAGAAGCTTATTTCATAATGTTAGTGGGTCAGTAGGTCAATACATCAAGAGAACATAATAATTATAAACATTTATGTACTAATAAAGTTTTGTTTGTTTGTGTGTTTGTTTGTTGTTTGTTTTTCTGAGATGGAGTTTTGCTCTTGTTGCCCCAGGCTGGAATACAGTGGCGTGGTCTTGGCTCACTGCAACCTCTGCCTCCCGGGTTCAAGCGATTCTTCTGCCTCAGCCCCCTGAGTAGCTGGGATTACAGGCACCCACCACCATGCCTGGCTAATTTTTGTATTTTTAGAAGACACAGGGTTTCACCATGTTGGCCAGGCTGGTGAACTCCTGACCTCAGGTGATGCGCCCACCTTGGCCTCCCAAAGTGCTGGGATTACAGGTGTGAGCCACTGTGCCCGACCTACTAATAACAAAGTTTTAAAATGCATGAAGCAAAATGTGGTAGAACTTCAAAGAGAAATAGATAAATCTATACTTACAGTCAGAAATGTCAATACCTCTTTCTCAATAATTGAGGGAATAAGTAGACAGAAAAATCAGAGTACAGAAGCATGGACACTATTAACAAAGTTAACTTAATTGAAATTTATAGCATATTCTAGCCAACAACAGCAGAATGTACATTATTTTCAAGTGCACATGACATATTTACTAGGCAGACCATATTCTGGGACATAAAATAAGTCTCCATAAATGTTAAAGGATTCAAGTCATACAAAATATGTTTTTTGACTACAATGGAATAGTATTGACCACACTTGGAATAGGGTGACAACTTCAAGCAGTGCTTGTTTTCACCAGTAACCAACCCCAGCAGGAAGGAGGAGCTGGGGGTGGGAGAATTAGGGTTTTAAGTTGCCATATCACAAGTGAGAACTTTCCTGTGTGCTAGGACATTTGTGTTCAACATGTGTTTTCAGTTCTTGGAGGAATCCAGATGACTAAAGGAGTCCTTTCTAAAACCCCAGGACGTCTTGCTTTCAGATGTGATCAATGATATACAAATCTCATTCTAAATAGAGATAAATTAGGGAATAGTTTTTCACATGACAGAAAGGATGATCCTATTTGCTTTGTTAATGGATTGGACTTGGGGGATATTTTCTATTGCCCAAAGAGCATAGCTCCTCCATGGAGCCATATTTTCAAAATTTCCTTTTACATTGAGCATTGAAAGAACACATTTGTTGCATATATTGAGGAGGACTGTTTGCAAATCATGCCCCAAATCAACACTTGAAGGTCTAAGTGGTGCTCATCCGAGAGAAAGGTAGTTCAGTGTATGTGGGAGTCAGTAAGGATTCAGGGCAGAAGCTACACAGAATGGCCCAGCAGGGATTGGCTCCCAGTAAATTATTTTCTTGCTTATAGATTTCCTACCCAGTAGAATCACTGAGGTCATTTTAGTGACTAGACACAAAAAACAGGCTTCTTAGAGTTTAAGATTTGAACCAAGTTGAACTTTTGCAAATGTGGCTAAGGCCTGCCAGCTTGATGGCAAACCTGGGCCCAGCATCAGGTACAACAGAAGGCAAACCCTGACTGGAAAGTTGTGCTTTGCTTTTCATTTTATTGTCACAATTTTTCACAGTTTGCCTCATGCCACCTTGTTACTTAATTCCCACACCTCGGAGGAAACGTGTAATCTTTTAATATTTATGTCACTTACTTAAGATACTTAAGATTATGTTTCTGCCTAGGTGTTGCCAAGATAGTCAAGCCAACTCTTGTTTATAGAGGAGAGAAAATATAAATCTGTCTAAACTCTTTCACAAAATGAAGGTCTTAATATTTCCAAAGAGTTGAATTTGGTACTACTCTTGGAGAGTCTTAGAGAAGCGTTGTCAATACAAGGCGTCATTGTTTTAGGTTTCCTATCCATGACTTGCTTTTTTCCCCAACTTTCCTCTCTTTTGGCAACTTCGCCTCACATTCTGTCCTACATTTGGCCCTGAGTCAGTTGAAAGCTTTGCAAGTTGATTTTCCATTCCCATCTGAATTTTAGCTTAGCTGTGGAACTGTTTTCCATGTGTTTTTAATCATTTGTCCATGTGTTACGAGCTTATAGGGACAATATGGTTCCCCCAAGCTGCCTGCATTGTATAAGCAGAAACTGGCAAGGTGGCCAGTGGGGGAACAGTTTTCAGACAGATGCCCCCTACACTCATTTCTGTTGGTGATACACCACCCCCATGCTCCAACTGGAGTAAAACAATTTACAAGCTGCATAAAGTTACCCAACAGACGTATAGTCCTCTGGCATGAATTACCTTTTTTAGGAGTGTGATTATCCTTCAGGGGAGACATGCCTGGGAACTGTGGCTGGTGTGACAATGTTCAAAGGCCTGCTCTGAGACTGTGGCCAGGCTGGGAAATGAAGAATGGTTTAGTCCCAGATTCCATGGAAATTTGATTTTAAAATAGAATCTAAACACAGAGAATTAAGTATAAGTTCTCCAGGACAAAGCGATACTTCTTAGAAAGTAAAACGCAACAAGGGCCTATGTCAGAAGTTTCCTTTTGCATTTTTATTGGACTCAGTATGTCAAAACAAACATCCGTTCACCTCCTAAATGTAGACTGAGGGACCAGGAATGGAAAAGAAACAGAAAAATGCGTTAAACAAAATCCCTTTTCTCAAAGCTGCTGACAATGTAGTCTCCAGCAAACATAATCCCTGCCCTTGAGGAGCCTCTCTTCCTTGTTAGAAAGATATGCATGTACCCAAATTAAGACAAGCCCGAGGAATCACTGAATGGCCGAATCAAGAAGGAACTTGGCTTTTCAGAGTCCCAAATACATCTCAGTAACATGGAGGAGATGTCTGTCTTGTAAATCCAGAAGTGGATGTGAGAAAGTAGAGGTTGGGTTGTGACAAAGCTTGCCAATATTTGACTGGAAAAGGCAGAAGACAACACTGAAGTACAGAACCTGAAAACTTCTATGGAATCAAGAAAATTTGAAATGATCAAACATTATATAAAAGCATCCAGTGGAGTGCAAAAGTTTGACAATTCAGGGTAGACTATGGAGTAAAGTTGGTTAGAAAGGATGTGATTCCAACAGCAGTGTGGAAAGGAGAAACGAACTGGTGTGGTTTGATGGTCAAATGTAAGGAGACTCACTTATCTGATAGGTTCTATCTTTCTCTGCAGAAAAAGGGGTCATTTATCAAAAACGATGAAAGAGGCAGAGCAGTCAAAGGTTTTAGATAATTAGAGAAGATTTTCACTAACCCACATGGAAAATGAAAAGTGAGTTGAGTAGAAGAATGAGAAGGATTGCTGAGCAGAGTTGAGGGTTCCGTTGAGACAGAAGGAAATTTGTATAGAATCCGTTTTTGCCCATTTCGTCTGTGTCTCTGAAAGCATTCCCTATCTCAGGCGTGGGCCCAGGGAAGATGAACAGCTGGGTGTTTTCAGGGTTGTACTTTTTGTTGTTGCTGTTGTTGTTGTTTTAGACAGTCTCGCCTTGTCGCACAGGCTGGAGTGCAGTAGCACAATCTCAGCTCACTGCAGCCTCTGCCTCCTGGGCTCAAGCGATTCTCATGCCTCACCCTCCTGAGTGGCCGGGATTACAGGCGGGCTCCACTGTGCCTGGCTAATTTTTGTATTTTTAGTAGAGACAGGGTTTCACCAAGTTGGCCAGGCTGGTCTCGAAGTCCTGAACTCAGGTGATCCGCCTCCCTCGGCCTCCCAAAGTGCTGGGATTACAGGCGTGAGTCACCACGCCCGGGCCCGGTGTTGGACTTTTGTTAGATGGGTGTGAGAGAATAAAAAAGGGACTAGGGAAAATATTGCAAAAGTTTGAAGTGATGGACCATGGAATTAAAGCAGGAAAGGGAAGAAAATGAAGACAAAGAATTTATATATGTTAATCAATTAATTACATAATTCATTTATTATTAAATGAATATTTTAGGGCATTTACTATGTGAAAGACTGTGCTACAGCCTGAGCTGATGACTAAAAAGACCCTACTTTTATGGACATTAAAATATGGGTCGGGCACGGTGGCTCACGCCTGTAATCCCAGCACTTTGGGAGGCCAAGACGGGCGGATCACAAGGTCAGGAGATCAAAACCATCCTCGCTAACACGGTGAAAACTCGTCTCTACTAAAAATACAAAAAAATTAGCCGGGCGTGGTGGCGGGCGCCTGTAGTCCCAACTACTCCGGAGGCTGAGGCAGGAAAATGGTATGAACCCAGGAGGTGGAGCTTGCAGTGAGCCGAGATTGCACCGCTGCACTCCAGCCTGGGCCACAGAGTGAGACTCCGTCTCAAAAAAAAAAAAAAAAATCTGAAGTGGAGGCAGACGTTAAACAAATGTTCAGTCAAAAATTATTTCATGACAATGGTGGTAGTACTATGATAAAGTAGGGGACAGATGCTGTAGGAACTGAAACAACACAATGTCATTATGAGAGAGTGGAATGTGAATTCACAGTTTAGAGGTAGAGCTGTTCTTGACAGTAACAGGAGTCAGAATGTAATGGGGGTAGGGAGGCCAATTGGCATGAGAGCAGTCAGATTTCAGGCAGGGTATTGAATGGGACTTCCATGGGATACTGATGGAATGCTAATGGTCAAACCCAACCACATGGACACTGAAGTCACCCAGGATGATAGTAAGATTCAGGGTGAAAAGAAAGACCGTGGACTAAATGAGGAAGACAGGGCAAGTAATACTGCCTCTACAGACATTCAGGGACATAAAGTTAAGTGCCTGATGTCATAGAGTTTACAAGCTGTAATGCAGATTGAGGAATCAGATTTCGTTTTTTTGGCCTCAAGTCCAGAGATACTTCCACTGACATTACTTAGCTCTGAGATCAGCTTTCTACAAAAGGAAAAACAGACAAGGTAAATTTTAAAGATGAGGAAGAAGGAGCAGGACAGAGATGTTGCATCAGTGACTGCATCCTGAACTGGCTGTAAGTATAGGCACAGGCATTGGAGATGCATGGACAGGTAGGAAGGTGGGGCACACGGTGAGGGACAGCTCAGGATGCCTTGGCCTAATTCTCAGATTTGCAGGTGCCCTCTCTGCAGTCTTGGCAGGGAGCTGATTAGACACATGTAGATATTGTCCATGACTTGTGCACAGTAGTAGATACATCTTCAGATGCAAAAAACAAAATACCCAAAATACAGCAAACTGCTTCTCAATGGTGTTGGGGGGTGTTTTGAACAGAGGACAGTGAGAGCACTGAAACTACAAACAGAATAATCTAATCTTTAAAAGACAATCTAAGCATCAGTGCCTTGAAGTGGAAATGGGGATTTTTTTTTGTCGGCAGTTACACCATTTGATATTTGTCTTTTTCCACTGGTCACACATTTTGGTATCTTTGGGTGACAGTTTTGAAAGATTGAATAAAGAAACTGATAATAATGGTTCTCTCCATGGCAAGGACAGGCAGCCTGGGGTGGAGTCAGAGGAAGGTCAACCTTTCGTTGTGCATTTTTTTTGTGTGTTATTTGAATTTTGTTACTATGTGTATTTATTACCTACTCAAAAATAAGAGAAATGTACTGTACCATGTCTACAGTGCTTCCTTGAATTCAACAAATATTTATTATTGAATAAAATTAGCACAAATAAAGCATACAGTTCACTACGTCTTTGCGATTTGGCTCTACCTGAAAGTCCCTGATTAGTACAGGAATGACGCCTGCCTAAATTTTCTTTGTTTCTTTTTTTTTTTTTTTTTTTTTGAGATGAAGTCTCCCTTTGTCGCCCAGGCTAGAGTGCAGCGGCATGATCTCGGCTCACTGCAACCTCCACTTCCCAAGTTCAAGCTATTCTCCTGCCTCAGGCTCCAGAGCAGCTGGGATTACAGGCGCCCGCCACCATGCCCAGCTAATTTTTCTATTTTTAGTAGAGACAGGATTTCACCATGTTAGCCAGGCTGGTCTCGAACTCTGGACCTCAGGTGATTTGCCCACCTTCGCCTCCCAAAGTGCTGGGATTACAGGCATGAGCCACCATGCCTGGCCTAAATTTTCCCTGTAAAACTTATTTTGAATGTGCTAGGCTGTCCCTATAGGTTGCAAAATCCACTAGACCTGAACCTAAACGAAGACACTCTCAACACTTATCTCCAGTTCCTAGAACAGAGCTGGCACTCAGGTATGTGCTGTAAGAATGAAAGAATTAGTCCAGTTAAAGGAGCAGCTTTAGGGGATGGGGCTCTTCCTCACGTGTCTTTTCCATGGAAAGGGGAGGAGGGAGTCTACATTTTGAATAATTAACTAAATTGTTTATTAAAAGGCTTAAGGGGAAATCATGTATCCTAATTTTCCCTTTTCCTTGTTCCTTGGAAAATAAGAAAAAAGGTCCTGTTTTCTTCTGGGTTAAAAAAAAAATCTAACCTGCCATGACATGATTGCTATTCTGTATTTTGAAAAGAGAGGTAGTGATGAGGCAGTGGCATGCTCCCCAGTCAGATTTGTCTCCTGAATCCTTCAACCCAAATGTCCTTTTCCAGCTCTCAGTTGTCCTATTTAACTCTAATGTCCACCCCCCACCTCAACACTGCATCTCACCTTTTGTTGATTTAAGATGGGTTTTTAGGGAAGAACTTAGTCTCTCTGTTTGCCCTTGGAGAGCACTGGGCTTCTTTTTAACTGTCTTCTGAGAGTCTGTAAGAGGGACAGAAAATGTAGCTGTTGCTGTCCTCTCACAGGCACACTGGGGAGCTCTGAAAAGGAGACAAACCACCTCAACATGTCTTGAGTGACTGGGTCTCATGAGCCTCTTTTCTTGTCCATTTTGTAAAAGTCACTAGCATATGGAAACATATTTTATTTAGGTATCTTCTTGAGGTCTTTAGAGTTCCTGAAGACATCTTAGTGCCTAAGAAACCCAAGTCAAGTTGAAAACAGTCAGATTCTGCTGAAAGCCTGAACTGTAAATGGAAATGAATGGATTCTGGGATTGGCCCCTCTGGTTCTCATGCATGTCTAGGGTTGGCCCAGGAAGTGGACTTAGCAGGCTTGGGCTCACTCACATGAACTCAGGCCTACCCTTCATTGTGGCATTTGATACTAAGTGCACTAATAATTGGTGATGCTGTCTCCTCATGAAAGCTTCCTACTGTGTCTGGAGACCTCCTCCAGACCTACTTCCATTTCCATTTGGTTCATCTAAATTGGGAGGTAACTAGATGCCTGTATCAACTGAAGACCAACAGAGGCAGCATATTTTTGCTAAAAGCTACAAAATCTTCACTTACGTTCTTAAGAGATTATAATGTATTACATTATACATATATTACATGTTATACATACATAATTATACACACACAGTGTATCAATGGCTTTAGAACTGGTGAATGGTCACGATGGTGAAAGGTGATAGTCATCGCCTTTAGCTGAAAAAGGCAGAGGTTGGAGATAGGCTTGTTTCATAGTTCTCATCACAGAAGGCTTGGCTTTGCTGGATTTACTTTTCACGGATAGTATTTACTAATGGGAATAGGGAGAACATTTCAAGATATTTGCACATTTTCTCAAAAGAAGTGACAGAACAGCAAAAGGATATTCTCTGTGAATGATTTTTAAATGGCACTTATAAGCCCCAAATTAGGATCAGAGGAAGGGAAGTTTAGGACTAAAGGAAAGTGAAAAATGGATAACTGACATCCTTATAGATGATTTTATACAATAAAGTTAGATGAGGCATAATAAATACCACTAGACTATCTAACCTACTTGAGGGCAGGGACAAAGTTTTACTCGTTTTTCAATTATCTACCAGTATCTAATATGATTCTTGACACACAAAGTGAGTCTTCTACGCATTTCAGTTCAACAGGAATTATCTCAACTGTATCTTATGTTCAGTAATTCCAGAGCCAAGCAAACTGAGACCCAAGATAGAATTTCTGAGATAGTCTTTAGTTTTGGGAAATAGTAGATACTCTGATTCATAACAATGGAATTTCAGTTACTGAAAAGTAACAGTTAAAAGGATTCAGGAAAGGTATCATAGCTGGCTTCCACACCATATTATACCAGGAGGCCTAGTGACTGGCTCTGGAAAGCGTATTGCATTGGATGGCTGAGGGGAATTAAGAAATTCCAATAGCAGTCAATTAAAAAAAAAAAAGATGTTGACATAGCATGGTGGCTCACACCTGTAATCCTAGCACTTTAGGAGGCAGAGGCAAGATGATGGCTTGAGGCCAAGAGCTTCAGAGCAGCTTGGGCAACATAGCGAGGCTCTGTTTCAACAACAACACAAAATTTTAAGTAGCCAGGTATGGTAGTGTGCCTGTAGTCCCAGCTACTCAGGAGGCTTGCTTGAGCCCAGGAGTTTGAGGTTACAGAGTGCTATGATTGCACCACTGCACTCCAGACTGGGCAACAGAGCAGGACCCTTTTCCTAAAATAAAAAAAAAAAATGGCAAATACAAATGCTCATTTATTATATATCAACAGCACCTTTCATTAATACTAGCACATGTTCCATAGATATTTGGTACAAGTACAATATATCTCCACTCATGGCATTCTGGTAAAGTGATGGTCCATGTTAAAAATAGCTCATTATCATGGGTAAAGGGACTTACTTAAGGCTTTATTTCATAGAAATCAGGTATGGCTATCAAGAAGAACAGAAATGCCTGGAAAACAGACTCCAGTGGGTCACTTCTTGGAAAGAAAGCTTAATCAGTATTGACAAAAAAGGGGGAACATGTTCCAGGACTATTTGTGTTACTGAAAACAAGGAATATAGTGATTGAATTAAAAGGGGAGAAATAAAAGCAGATATTGCATTGCTTCCCAGTGGAAATACTGTTTGAATCATGTGGTAGGCTGATTGGACTCTATTCTGGGGTTTCAGTTTTGTGGACATGTTTCTTTTTCGTATCCTAGGCTGATTCATGATAGTTTTGAATGATAGTTATTTTTCAATTTTTCCTTTGATCCTCGAAGACTCTTATTTGTCTCAATCTTTATTTAGCCTGGCCATCAATTAGTGTAAAACAAGGGGAGATGATGTGGATTCAATAAGGTAAGAAACTGACTAGCCAGCTTCACACCCAAAGTTATCAAACCTGGTTCTTAGAATCCATGTTCTCATGTCTGGCTCTTTGTTTAAAGGGGGAAAAAAATCAATAGGATGGCTGGAGGGAGACATTTCCCTATCCTCATTGAAGACTGATGAGCTGTCAGTCTATTACCTGGTATCCTGTTGAGAGACATGTGAACAATTGGAAGAGTTTATCTGATGACTGACCAGTTGTGAAATTTAGCACCCAGTAATTGATTCTTAATGTGAGAGGATTAACTTGGGAATTGTGAGTTTCTATGTGTGGAAAGGAAAACGTATTCCCTTTACTCAGTTACCATGCAAAAATCAATAACTCCAATTCACATGTAAGTAAGAAGCAATACGTCCCTTGCTCAAAAAAATTAACATCCTTCTAGCTCTTCCTTTCTTCTAACAATTTTGATATACTTCTTTGGGGGTGTGTGTGTGTGTGTGTGCGTGTGTGTGTGTGAATAGCCTTCCTAAAGGCCTGGGCTTTTTCTAAATGTATGCCTTTAATTTTTATCCAATATACTTCTCTCACAGCAACATGTCTTGTCTATTCTATTCCAGCACAAGGCAGATGCACAGCAAATGTGAGCTGACTCTAGTCCTTCTTCTGACAACAGTCATGGGAAATTTAGGCAAAGAATGTGTTGTCTTTGCTAATACTGCTCTTTAAGCCCCAGACGTAGCTAAACTCTTAGCTAATTACCCCCTGGGTCCCAGGCTTTCACTGGGGCCTTTTAAAATTCACAAAACCAAAGTGACGGCAGGAGGCCATTAGCACTACATAATTCAAGCAAACAATAAGTGTGTTTATTCTGCCTGGCTACTGACCACCTGCCTTCCCATCCCGCCAGGCAGGTATCTATATATACGATTTCCATTTTCCCAGTCCTGCAGAGAATGAGCCTCTCCTTTGGGCCTCATCATTTGCAAAAGAAGCTTGGGCCCCTGACAGCATGCATCTCCTCTTATTTCAGCTGCTGGTACTCCTGCCTCTAGGAAAGGCCACACGGCACCAGGATGGCCGCCAGAATCAGAGTTCTCTTTCCCCCGCACTCCCGCCAAGGAATCAAAGAGAGCTCCCCACAGGCAACCACGAGGAAGCTGAGGAGAAGCCAGATCTGTTTGTCGCAGTGCCACACCTTGTAGGCACCAGCCCTGCAGGGGAAGGCCAGAGGCAGAGAGAGAAGATGCTGTCCAGATTTGGCAGGTTCTGGAAGAAGCCTGAGAGAGACATGCATCCATCCAGGGACTCAGATAGTGAGCCCTTCCCACCTGGAACCCAGTCCCTCATCCAGCCGAGAGATGGGATGAAAATGGAGAAATCTCCTCTTCGGGAAGAAGCCAAGAAATTCTGGCACCACTTCATGTTCAGAAAAAGTCCAGCTTCTCAGGGGGTCATCTTGCCCATCAAAAGCCATGAAGTACATTGGGAGACCTGCAGGACAGTGCCCTTCAGCCAGGTATGTGTTCTTGGGGGAGAGCAGGTAAGAGTTTGCAGGTGGTAGTGGACAGCTGGGATGGATGGAGAGTAGGGGAAAAGGCAGTCGGGAGGCTGACTAGCTTAACTACAGATTTGGTCCTTGGGCATTCATCATAGGATTTGGCAAAGATTAAGTTTCCTTCTGACCTTTCCATTTTTTCTTGGCATTCTGGAAATGCTGCAAGAATGATATGATGATACTGTCAATATCAGTAATCATTCATTCACACTGAAGACACAGAGCTTTGTTTTATTTATTTATTTTTGCATTGGAGGTGATCTACTCAGAGATATAAGTCAGACTGTACCCTCAGTTAGGAAACTGAGAATTTAGAGTAATCACCAGAACTCCTCTGTAGCTATCTTTCTGCACTCTATTAATATGTGAATGAGCAGGTCAACTCCATTTGTTGATAAGGTGGGGTGCATTGGACTCCTTCCCAAATACTCTCATATCCATTTACGATGGTCTTAATCCCTATATTCCATACTTAACTACTTTATAGGTTTGAGGGGCTTCTTTAATAGCTTGCTAAAGCTATCCCACAACCTCAAAGTACGTTGAGGTTCTCAGGCAAAAGTTGTCATGTCATTTCTAGTATTATGATAGCAAAAAAGTGATTTTGTTTAACTTATTTTCTCATATGAGCTTTTTAAAAAATCAATCTTGATGTGAGATCATATCTCCTCCCCTTAGAAGTACCTTTCTCCTGATTCATGTTGTGTTGGCTGATTTGTAGTTATTATTATCAATCCCATGCTATTAAGACAAAGGGGCATCCTACTGTCTACTTCCTCTGGTTCTGGCAATATCTACATTCCAAATGTTAAATTAAAATTGAGAACTTGCATTAGGTCCTTAAACATGAAGATATTGAACCAAAAACAATGCAGGGTAGAGTAAAATTTTATAGTCGAGTAATGCTACCCAATTAAGCAAGCAGTAGAATAGGGCAATTGACTGTGCAAGGCAGTTAAGTATTCTGCCTGGAAAGGCAAGGATATGTAGCAATGACAAGTCAATTATCAAATAATAATGACTACTCTGTTGGCCACGTGCAATTAGAAAATTACCCCTAAGAATCAGGCAATCAAATTTCTTTTGAGATTCTTCTTTTGAATTCTACTGCTAATTAAATTAAAATTAAGATATTTGACTCTTACATATTTTGAAAGGCACATAAAGCTAGGTGCTTGGAGTTATGAGAGGTAAAGGTGATATAATTTACAATGATTTGCAGGCATATGCATTGTAACTCTGCTTGCATACAACTTCATAGACTTGAATGTACTACAGGTCTTGCAGAATAGGATAGAATTAAACCTAGAATGTTCTGATCTATTCTATGATCAATGTAACAAATATGTATTGGGAGCCTACTATGCACAAAGCACTGTGAGGAATAAAAAGTAAGGCACATTACTTATGTAAGATAATTACCATTAGAATTTCTCAATCGCTCACATCCAATTAAATAAAATTTCTTAAAGTTTGGCACTAATAATGTAGAGTAAAATATTTTTATGTTAACTTAGGGATTCCCTAAAGGTTATTTAATAATTTACTCAATGAAGAAAGTTTAATTGAGGTGGTTCTATGCCCTTATAGATACCATCACTTGCATATTGCAAATTGTATCCAAAACTGGAAAGCTTTGACACTTTTAGTGTGAATTATCCTCAGATTTACAGTCCATAGCTTCTGCATTATGTGTGTGAAAGAAATAATTCAAAATAATGTAATGGAAATGTGTTTGCTTTTTAGACTATAACCCACGAAGGCTGTGAAAAAGTAGTTGTTCAGAACAACCTTTGCTTTGGGAAATGCGGGTCTGTTCATTTTCCTGGAGCTGCGCAGCACTCCCATACCTTCTGCTCTCACTGTTTGCCTGCCAAGTTCACCACGATGCACTTGCCACTGAACTGCACTGAACTTTCCTCCGTGATCAAAGTGGTGATGCTGGTGGAGGAGTGCCAGTGCAAGGTGAAGACAGAGCATGAAGATGGACACTTCCTACATGCTGGCTCCCAGGATTCCTTTATCCCAGGAGTCTCAACTTAAAGAGCTATCCCACTATTACCTTTGAAAAGCAAAACCACAACAGCAAAGATGCTGATTATTCAATCTGAAAATGTTAAGTGGGTACATAACATTTTCAGGGAAAGGTGACTTGAAAAGTAGTTTTAAGATAGAACGATAGAGGAAATGATATTAGTCTAGTTAATGGTGCACGTTTGAGACCTTGTCTCAGCTCTGCCACTAACTGGCCATAGAATGTTAAGTTGTAAAACCTTTCTCCATCTAAAGATTTTCATCTATAAATGCGGGACCCGACCTAGATGATTGCTAAAATCCTTTCCACTACTAATATTCCGTGATGTATTTTCTCCAAGTTTGGGTAAAAGCCCTCCATCTAAAGAAGGAAAAGAAATAAGCGAGACCACAAAAATGGGCTTCTTTAATAGTGTGTCAAATCACCAGCAAGCAAACAAGCAAGATAGAGAGGGAGGGAGGGAGGAAGGAAGGAAGGAAGGAAGAAAGGAAGGAAGGAAGGAAAGAAGGAAGGAAGGAAAGAAGGAAGGCAGGCAGGCAGGCAGGCAGGCAGGCAGGCTAGGTGAAGTATTTGTAGGAAAGATTCTCATACTTGTAGTTACTTTTGCAACCCAAGCAGTATTTTACTTGACTTCTATCAGATGATTAAGTCTTTCCACAGATGTAAGGAGTAACTTGCTTGATTGCCTCCTTTTTAACAATACTCCTCATATAAAGTACTTAATGTCAGGTCTCTGACTTTGAAGAAGGAACAGTGATGTTACTTTTAGTAGTTTGTATAGGGAAGAGGAACAATCACTGGTAGCCAAACAAGTACCTATATTATAAGGAAGGAAAAATACATGACCACTACCAGGTTTAGAGATCCGTCCAGAGATGCTAATGAAAGTAACCCCCAAAAATTCAATCTTCAGGTGAAATTATTTACTCACATGCATTTTGAATTAGGTAGTAAGGTTTCTATGTTTGAATGACTGTTTTTTGCTATTTAATAAAACTTTGTATTACAAATTTTAATCAGCAAATGCCAAAATTACAGGTTCTGAAAATATTCTGGATATTTTAATGCATTAAATTTTAGTATATGAAGCATTCTGAAAAATGTTCTTATATTTTTGCCTTACTTGTTTTGTCTCATAATTTAAAGGTACTATCAGGAGATAACCTAGCTGGAAGCATTTCTGGAATGTCTTCATAGACTTATGACACTGGACCAAGGGTTTCTTCTGATCTGTAAGCAGCCTTCTGTTTAAGTCTCTCAATCACCTCTCTCCTGCCTGTATTAATTTTTACACATATATGGTACAGAACTGCCTTTCCCCAGCCAGACTACTTTTTCTATTAAGTTATTCAAATTTTTATTTTTTAAAATTATTTTAATAATTAGATTTCTTTTACTTGTTGTGCACACACATACACACATTTCCCAGAATAACTGTTTTTTTAATAAATCAATTTATATTTTAATTCTATTCCTCTTTAATCACACCATCTAACATGACATTCCAAAGAAGCAAAGGCATTTATATTTAGTGTATATTTTGTAACACATCAACATGAATGTGAGTTACACAGATACACACATGGCATTTACATTGGAATATATTATTATACCCTTTGGTGGTCAAAGGCAACCTAGTTGGCCAAGATATGCTCATAAGGATAAAATTGTTAAGCATTAATGATATCTCAGCTGGTCAATATATTTTGGTGCCAAAAACTATCAAACAGCTGTCATGATTGCAATTGCCTAACCCTGATTATGAAAACCTATCTCTGCCAACTGGACTCTCCTTCTCCTCCTTACATACTTGTAAATCCCTTTCATCCATCCTTGCAAATAGACTCTCAAGCCCAAACCCCAAACAATTATCTGCTTCATTCAGATTTTGGTCTGCCCTTCCCTTGCATGTAAACTCTAGATGGGATAGTTGATAGTGGTATCACACCTTACATTTATAGAATAATTGCATGAAATTCAACAAAATTGCTCATATTCAATCATTTTTACTTATAAAAAAGGCAATTTACAAAGGTTGAACATAATATGCAAGAGCCTAAGAAACCAAGAGGAAAAACACAAATATTGAACATTTATTAAGTGCCAGATACTGTGCTGTCTTTTACAAAAATTTAACAATTTAATCCTCACAAAAACTATATAAAGTAGGTAATCACTGTATTTTATGGGTAAGAAAAGCGAGCCTTTAAAAGTTTCAGCAATTTGCCTAAGAGCATTTGGAGAATATTTTCTATTTTGGATTAAAATATTTGCTCATTTGTTCTTTGTCAGTTTATATTGAACTCTTCCAGGTCTCTTGCCTACAGGCCTCAAAGCTAATTTCTTTTTACCTCTTATCTAGCTCTCGTATCTGAAGGATTTTGATGTTATATCTCAAAAGAGAAATCATCTCTAGGTCAGGTTATCAGCCAAATATTTCCTTGACTCCGTTGGTCCTCATGGCACGCCTCTTCATAAATCCTGGTCTCATTTTCCTCTCATATAAAATAAGGCTGGTAATAATTACCTCAAAATTATTGTGATGATCAAGTGTACATAACAACACCTCAGAGAACTTTAGATCCTGTAAAACTACAAGGGATTAATTTATTCTCCATTCAGACCTTCTATTTTTTAAATTTGTTTTGAGAAATTGAAAACACAGAAAAGTGCAAAGAATAACGTAACACTGAAATTCATATAACCGAAATAGTTACTATTTTGTCATCTTTTGCTTCTAGTCTTTTTTTAAATAAGCCATTTCAGATATAAGTAAAGTTCCTTCTGACCACAGTACTGAGTCTTATTCCCCAAGCTTTTGCCTACAAAACACCACACCCCTAAAAATTCCTGCTTATACTTTCAATTCTCTTTTATAAAATTTTTGCTAATTTATATATACTTCCATAAACAATATGTAGTATTATTTTTTATATGCACTACTTTAGTCAGCATGTATTTATTTGTCCACCAACTATGTACAAGATACAGCTCTAGGTGCCATGAATACAAAAAGGGAACAAGTCAGACAAGATCACTGCTCCTATAGAGCTTACATTCTATTGGGGGAGATATGTAATTTGAAAATCAATCAATTCATCAATCAATTAACTCAAAAATAAAAATATCAGATGGCTATAAGTGGTATGCAAATAATTAAAATATGCTAGAGATTGATTAGATTAAGTGGTCTCTGAGATGGTGACATTAAAGCTATGTGTTTTGAATTATGTACATGATATTCTCTATTAATTGTTCTATAATGGCATTTTTCACCACACATAATTCTTGTGTGTTTTTACAAAGTTTTAAGAGGTTTTTTCCCATCTATATTTTATCTCTATTCTAGAAATTAAGTATTCCTTACAGAGAGTAGTTAACCTAGCTTTGATTTTCTCAATCTGCACAATTTCTTTAACCTGTCAATTTAATTCCTAAATAAGACTTTTATTTATCCTCTGAATTTTTACAGATAATTTAATTTATTCTATGCAAGACACTGTGCTAAGAACCTTGGGATATTCAAAGATAAATAAGACACATTTCCTGCCACACTGGAGCTTACAGTGTAGTAGCAGAGATAATGTGTGCAAATTTTAAGGCAATGATAATAGTACTTTTATAAGGACTACTAATTATTGAGTTCTTACTATGTGCTCAGATGCTTTATATTTGTTATCTCCTAGAAATGGATATTTTATACTCATTTTTTTTGACAAGGAGAATGAGAGTTGGAGGGGTTCATTCATTCGGTCCACAAATAGTTATGAGTGTCTATGATGAGCCTGGTCACTGTGCTGGGGACAAAGAATATGAATAAATGAGTATAGGATTATCCAAATATAATCCCTGACTTTAAGAATCCTACTGTCCAGGAACAAGTAACTGCATGTTTTTGCTACTTGTTTACTCTTCCATATATTCTAGAATGATGATCTCTCCATCACACCCTACCCCCAGTCTCAAACACCACTATCCCAGTGAAGCCTTCTTTAACCCTCAGACAAGTTTGGGTTCACGTCTAACATGATTTCATGACACTGAAACCTTTGTTTTATAGCACTCATATCAGCTTTTAATTATATCTTTATTCTGGTCATCATTAATTAAATTATAAGGTCCATGAAAACAGCTATCATATTGCAGGAGGTTTCTTTCAGGGTTGTAATCAGTGTCTGGAAGGGGCCAGCACACAGTAGGTACTCAATAAATATTTTTTGTCTGCATGAAAGAAACAATATCAATAGGTATCATCTACTGAGGTTATGTCATGTGTCAGGCACTGTGCCAAATGCTTTCTATACCTCATTTTATTTAATCCTCATGAAATCTTATGAGATAGGGAATATTTATAGATAAAGATGCTAAGGCTCATATAAATAAATAACCTTCCCAAAGTATCACTGTTAGGGCATAGGAGAGGCTGAATGACTCCAAAGCCTAAGCTCTTTCTTACTATGTTATATTGTCTCAAGATAGCAAATATAGAAATATATATAAAATATAAATATTTATGTGTCCATACGTATGCAAATATATGCACATATAAATATAGACACACATATAGATACATACAAATCAAAGTTAAAGACCTAATACTAGTCCATCCCCTCTCTGATTCCCAGATCCCATTATTCATGCCTGTCTTATGGCACCTGTAACAGTGAGGTTGTTTCCAACTCCAGTAGCAGGAAACACAGCTCAGAATGTATTAAATTAAGAAGGAATGTACTATGTCTCTAACAAGAAGTCTGGAAGGCAGCCAGTTCCTTGGTTGGTCAAGTCAGCAGCTCTACCATTCCATCAAGGACTCAGGTTCCTTTCATCTTTCTGCTCTCTTACTTTCAGTGTGTCTTCTACAAGCTAAAACTCCTCTCAGTCACAACATGGCTGCTGCAGTTCCAGGCATCGTGCTTCACTATTCACACACGAATGTCTCTCCCACTTCCATCCCTTTAAAAAAGCTAAATAAAATCAGTTATGTCTAGGATAATCGAGCAGTGGAACAAAATCAAGGAATAAAGAGCAAATGGCTGTTGGGCCACAGCTGTTGCCATTTTTTAATTAATTAATTATTATTATTATTTTTATTATTATTTGAGACGGAGTCTTACTCCGTCTCCCAGTCTGGAGTGCAGTGGCACAATCTTGGCTCACTGCAACCTCCACCTCCTGGGTTCGAGTGATTCTGCCACCTCAGCCTCCCGAGTAGCTGAGATTACAGGGGTATGCCACCACGCCTGGTTAATTTTTGTATTTTTAGTAGAGACAGGGTTTCACCATGTTGGCCAGGCTGCTCTCGAACTCCTGACCTCAAGTGATCCGTCCACCTCGGCCTCCCAAAGTGCTGGGATCACAAGCATGAGGAACCGCAACCGGCCCACTTTTTAATTTATCATTATTTATTTACCGGTCTTATCTTTCCTTCTAGATTATAAACTCCTTAATGGCAAGTCTTTATATAATAACTTATGTATACCTTAACAAAGTTTACATCTTTGTTACCCTTCTGTTCCTAATATATGCTGTATGTTGTATGCTTTATATTTACATACATACATAAACATATACGCATATACATAACACATGATTTTAATGTTTTATAAGGGGTAAATGCTCAATACATGTAAGCTAAATGAACGAATTTTGGGAGCCACTCTTAGAAGGATGGGTTAGTGTACATAGTGTGGGAAGCTTTGAATAGCAGCCAGCACATTTTAAGAATGTATGGGGAGTTTTTGAGCAAATTAGGAAGGTATGAGGGGTTTTTTTTTGTTATTTTTTTTGAGACAGAATCTTGCTCTCTCGCCCAGCCTAGAGTGCAGTGGCATGATCTCAGCTCACTGCAGCCTCAGCCTCAAGTGATTCTTCTACCTCAAGGCTCCCAGGTAGCTGGGCTTACAGGCATGCACCACCACGCCTGGCTAATTTTTGTATTTTTAGTAGAGGCGGGGTTTCACCATGTTGGCCAGGCTGGTCTTGAACTCCTGACCTCAGGTAATCCGCCTGCCTCAGCCTCCCAAAGTGCTGGGATTAAAGGCATAAGCCACCGCACCCAACCGGTATGGGTTTATAAAAGTAGTTTCAGAGAGGCTCATAAACCCCCCTGGAGTGTACACAAATGTGTGTATGGGCATACTTCAGGAGAGAAGGTCCGAAATTTTGATGAGCTCCTCAAACAATTTCATGAGCCAAACATTTTACCCGCGGGTATAATAAATGAGAGAAATCCTTGAGTCCAGTTGAGCCAGAGAGCTGGAAGAAACCTTGGAAATCATGTGCATAAACCTCTTCATCTGGAGCTCAGAAAAGTTGGGTTTCTGTTTTGATAACAGAGGATGAACTTTAAATACACGTTAGTGGGTCCTGTTCACCTTGTTGAATCTAATACCCACATGCAGGAGTTTGCAGTGGTGAAATGAGTGAGTAATAGCACCCTGAGCAAAGGAATGGACTTTCCTGTAATACTAGTTTTCCAAAGCAAGGACTCATTTATCCACCCACATTTCCAGGAGAGAGTCAGATTTTCATTTCGTGGGTTTCCTCTTTCTTACTCTGTTTTGTTCCTCCTCCTTTCCTCCAAAAGAAATAATCACCAGGGACCCACCTATGGGTGGGGACTTGGTTAATAATGTCTTTCAAGGAAGTATGACAACTTCTCCTTTTCTGCCAACTGAGGGAAACATGCCTCTTTCATGTCCCATATACAAAAAACAAGAATTTCCAATAAGCGTGTTTTATAAGTCACAATGACATTATTAAAAGGAAATCTGCAACCTGCCCAAACCTAAGACAAGAAATAGGTGAAAACTTACATGGATAGACAGAGCCAACGTCCTACTGCAGCTCGAGTAAATCACTGAAAGCATGCCCTCTTCAGGCCTGGGATCCACCAGATTTAATAGTGTCTTTGAACCTTGAAAAATAATGTCCTGTAGCTTTACAGGATTATGAAAACATAGTGTAAACTTATCATTGAAGGGGCTCCCAAATGTGCATATATAAGCAAAAAAAAGACCCTATACCCCATTCTCCCGCTTGTCCTTAAAGGAGATTATAAATCCTTTGATAGCTCTAAGAAAAACTGCAAATCGGGTAGAATTTTCTTTGGCATTCACTTTTCCTGCTTCCAGCCTCTGGTCTCCCCCTTGGGCTCCCTTCTCTTTCTTACCCTCATTTCAGGATATTCAAATTATCTTTAATGCCTCAGGACTCCTAATTAAAGTCTATTCATCCATCCAGCCCATTGATTTATTAATTCAGTTATCATTTATTTAGAGTCTATAAAGTGTCAAGCACTGTGCCTATTGGAGTACTAAGATGGCTGACAGGCTCTTGCCCTAGAGAAGACAGAAATTTCCCGGCTGAGAGTTTGGGTTTCATTCTATAGGCAAGTGCTTTTGAACCTTGGCTGTGTATTAAAACTACCTACGAGCTTTTAAAACACAGGGAGACTGTTGCAATGGGTGAAGATGGCGTTTGGGGATCAGCAGGCATTAGTCTATATATTTTTAAAGCTTCACAAGTGATTTTGCTGCCAGGTCAGATAACGGGGAGGTAGGGAGTCACTGAAGAATTCTCACCGCATGAATTCTGCACTCCGGCACAGATTTCTTCTAGAAAGAAGATATCGTGCTGTTCTCCTAACCCTTTTTGATCCTCCTGTTGTTTTCCACTGAAACTCTCTTCCAGGCTCTTAGAGATTTCAGTTCTACACAATTAAGGAGTGACATTACTCCTACCCATTAACTTAATTGCATTTTTAGCTCAGAGGAAATAAGGGTCTTTACCTATGTTGATTTTTCTCCTTAAAATAAGTTGCTCTTTGAACAATTTTCTAAATTGACATTAAATTATACACATTTACTGTTTATAACATATTGTTTTTTAGTAAATAACATTGTGAAATGACTAAATCTAGCTAATAACCGTAACACATTACCTCACATAGTTACGTTTTTGGTGGTGAGAATACTTTACGCTTTTAGCCTTTTTCAAGAATACAATGTACTGTTACCTGTATCCCCATGTTGTACAATAGATCTCTTGAATTATTCCTCCTAAGGGAAATTTTGTCTTTTGACCATCCCCCAACCTGTTCCCAGCAACCATCCCAGCTCCTGGTAACCACCATTCTGCTACTTCTATAAGATCTTTTCTTGTTTTAGATTCCACAGGAGTGAGATTGTGCAGTACTTGTCTTTTCATGCTTAGTTTATTTCACTTAACACAGTGTCCTCCAAGTTCGTCTATGTTGTTACAAATGACGGGATTTCCTTCCTTTTTAAAGTTGAATAGTATTCCATTGTGAGTATATACCACATTTTCTTTCTTCATTCATTTATTGATGGACACTTAGCTTAATTCCATATTTTAGTGATTGTAAATAATGTTGCAGTAAACAGGAACGTAGATATCTCTTTGACATCCTGATTTTATTTTCTTTAGATATATATACCCAGTAGCGGGACAGCTAGGTCATATAGTATTGCAGTTTTTCAGGGAAACTCCACATTGTTTTTCATAATGGCTATACTAATTTACATCCCCACCAATAATGTGGTAGTTTTTCCACACACTCACCAACGCTTATCTTTCATCTTTTTGATAATAGCCATTTTAACAGGTGTGAGGCGACATCTCACTGTGATTTTAATTTGTACTTCCCTGATGATTAGGGATGTTGAGACTTTTTTTCATATGTCTGTTAAAGATTTGCATATACGTTGTGGAGAAATGTCTATTCATATCCTTTGCCCATTTTTAAATTGGATTACAGTAGCTTCCCCCTTATCCACAGAGGACATTTTTCAAGATCCCCAGTGGATTCTTGAATCAGTAGATAGTACAGAACCCTATATATACTATTTTTAAAATTTTGACAACAGAGATGGCTGCTAAGTGACTAAAGGGCAGGTAGCATTTATATAACATGGTTATGCGGGAAAAACAGATGATTCATATGCTGGGCAGATGAAGCTAGACAGTGCAAGATTACATCATACTTCTCAGAATGGCACATGACTTAAAAATTATGAATTGATTATTTCTGAATTTTTCCATTTAATATTTTCAGACTGTGGCTGACCACAGGTAACAAACCACAGAAAGCAAAACCACAGATAAGGGGGGCTACTATATTCATTTTCTTGCTATTAAGTTGTTTGCATTCCTTACATATTTTGAGTATTACCCTTTAACAGATATATATTTTGCAAATATTTTCTCCCATTCTGTAGGTTGTCTCTTCACTCAATTGATTGCTCCCTTTCTATGCAGAAGCTTTTGTTTGATATAAACCCACTTGTCCATTTTTGCTTTTGTTGCCTGTGCTTTTGGGGTCATATCCAAAATAAATCACTGCCCAGACCAATATCATGGAGCTTTCCCCCTCTTTTCTTCCAGTAGTTTTATAGTTTCAGGTCTTACCTTTAAGTCTTTAATCCATTTTTAGTTGATTTTAGTATGTGATATGAGATAAGGGTCTAATTTCATTTTTCTGCATGTGAATATCCAGTTTTCCTGACACCATTTACCTTTCCCCATTGTGTATTCTTGGTGCCTTTGTCAAAAATCTGTCAGCTGTTGGTGCATGAATTTATTTCTGGCCTCTCTATTCTGCTTCATTTGTCCATGTGCCTCTTTTTAATGCCAGTACCATGCTGCTTTGGTTACTATAGCTTTGTAGCTTGTTTTGAAGTCAGGTAGTATGAGGCCTACAGCTTTATTCTTTTTGCTCAAGATTGCTTTAGCTATTTGGTGTCTTTTGTGGTTCCAGACAAATCTTAGGATTGTTTTTTCTATTTTGTGAAGAATATCATTTGTATTTTGATAGAGGTTGTGTTGAGTCTTTAGATCTCTGGGCAGTATGGACATTTTAACAATATTAGTTTTTCCAATTCATGAACATGGATTATCTCTCCATTTATTTTTCTTCTTCCAATTATTTCATCAACATTTTACAGTTTTAAATGTAGAAATTTTTCATCTCCTTGGATAAATTTATTCCTAAGTATTTTTTGATAGCTTTTTCAGATGGGATTATTTTCCTGATTCCCTTTCCAGATAGTTTGCTGTTAGTGTATAGAAATGACATTGGTTTTTATATGTTTATTTGTATCCTGAGACTTTACTGAATTTGTTCATTAATTCTAATGGTTTTTTTGATGGAGTCTTTAGGGTTTTTTATATGTAAGATCACATTATCTGCAAACAAGGATAACATAATTTCTTCCTTTCCAATTTGGATGCCTTTCATTTATTTATCTTGCCTAATTGCTCTGGCTAGGACCTTCAGTAATATGTTGAGTAGAAGTGGTGAGAATGGGTATTCTTGTCTTGTTCCTGCTCTCTGGAGAAAAAAGCTTTCAAATTTTCTCCACTGAGTGTGATGTTAGCTGTGAATTTGTCAGGTATGGCCGTTATTTTATTAATGTACTTTCCTTCTATGCCTAATTTTTTGAGAGTTTTTATCCTGAAAAGATGTTGAATTTTGTTGAATACTTTTTTGCACCCATTGAAATAATCATATGGATTTGTCCTTCATTCTGTTAATGTGATGCATCACATTTATTGATTTATGTATGTTGAACCATCCTTATATCTCTGGGATAAATCAGCTTGATCATGGTGAATGATCTTTTTAATTTGCTGTTGAATTAGGTTTGTTAGTATTTTGCTGAGGATTTGTGCATCCATGTCATCAGTGATATTGGCCTGTAGTTTTCTTTTCTTGTGTTCTTATATGACTTTGGTGTCAAGGTAATGCCAGCCTCAAATGAATTTAAAAGTAGTTGTTCCATTTTGTTTTTTTAGAAGAGTTTGAGAAGAGTTTCTATTAGTTCTTTAAACACTTGATAAGATCTAGCAGTGAAACCATCAGATCGTAGGCTTCTTTTTGATGGTAGACTTTTAAAAAAATTTTATTTTAAGTACTGGGATACATGTGCAGAGGGTGCAGGTTTGTTACATAGGTAAACATGTGCCATGGTGGTTTGCTGCACCCATCACCTAGGTATCAAGCCCCACATGGGATTAGCTGTTTATCCTGATGCTCTCTCTCCGTCTGCTCCCTGACAGGTCCCAGTGTGTGTTGTTTCCCTCCCTGTGTCCATGTGTTCTCATTGTTCAGCTCCCACTTATAAGTGAGAACATGTGGTGTTTAGTTTTCTCTTCCTGTGTTAGTTTTCTGAGGATGATGGCTTCCAGCTTCATCATGATCTGCAAAGGACATGATCTAATTCCTTTTTATGGCTGCATAGTATTCCATGGTGTATGTGTACCACATTTTCTTTATCCCATCTATTATTGATGGGCATTTGGGTTGGTTCCATATCTTTGCTATTGTGAATACTGCTGTAATAAACATACATGTGCATGTATCTTTATAATAGAATGATTTATATTCCTTTGGATATATACTCAGTAATGGGATTGCTGGGTCAAACAGTATTTCTCATTCTAGATCCTTGAGGCAGTAATTAATAGCCTACCAACCAAAAAAAGCCCAGGACCAGACAAATTCACAGCTGAATTCTACCAAAGGTACAAAGAGGAGCTGGTACCATTCTTTCTGAAACTATTCCAAACAATTGAAAAGGAGGGACTTCTCCCTAACTCATTTTATGAGGCTAGCATCATCCTGATACAGAAACCTGGCAGAGACACAACAAAAAGAGAAAACTTCAGGCCAATATCCCTAATGAGCATCAGTGTGAAAATCCTCAGTAAAGTACTGGCAAATCAAATCCAGCAGCACATCAAAAAGCTTATCCACCACAATCAAGTTGGCTTCATCCCTGGGATGAAAGACTGGTTCAACATACACAAATCAATAAACATAATTCATCACATAAACAGAACTAATGACAAAAACCAGATGGGAGAATTTTTTTTACCGATTCAATCTACTTACTCATTATAGGTCTGTCAAGGTTTTCTATTTCTTTATAATTCAGTCTTCGTGGGTTGTATGTGTCAAGAAATTTATCCATTTTTCCTAGATTATCCAATTTATTGCTATGTAATTGTTCATAATAGTCTCCTATGATTCTTTGTATTTTTGCTGAATCAGTTGTTATATTTTCTTTCTAATTTATGGTTGTATTTATTTTAGTCCTCTTTTCCTTTTCTTATTCTAGCTAAAGGTTTGTTGATTTTTAAAAAATCTTTCCAAAAAGCCAACTCAAAATTGTTGATCTTTTCTATTGTTTTTTAAGTTTTAATTTCATTTGATAATGCTCCAATCTTCGTTACTTTCATTGTCCTACTAACTTTGAGCTTTGTTTTTGTTTTATAAGTTGTAATCTTAGGTTGTTTATTTAAGTTCTTGCTTCTTTTTTTGAAATAGGTGTATATTTCTTTAAATTTCCCTGTTAGAACAGTCTTTTCTGGATCCCATAGGTTGGTATGTTGTGTTTCCATTTCCATTTGTCTCAAGAAATTTTTAAGTTTCTTTTTAATTTTATCATTGACCCATTACTTGTTCAGGATTATGTTGTTTAATTTCCATGTATTTGTGAATTTTCTGAAGTTTCCCCTGTTATTGATTTCTAATTTTATACCATTGTGATCAGAAATGATGGTTGATAGGATCTCAATATTCTTAAATTCGTTAAGACTTGTTTTGTGGCCTAACATGAAATCTATACTGAAGAATGTTCCATGTGCAATTGAGAAAAATATGTATTCTGTAGCTGTTGAATGGAATGTTTTGTATATGTCTGTTAGGTCCATTTGATCTACAGTGCAGTTGAAGTTCTGTGTTCCCTTATTGATTTTTAGTCTGGATGATCTGTCAGTTGCTGAACACGGAGTGTTAAAGTCCACTACTGTTATTGTATTGCAGTATATCTCTCCCTTTAGACCTATAAATATTTGCTTTATATATTTAGATGCTCTGATGTTGGGTGGGTATATATTTACAATTGTTATATCTTCTTGCTAAATTGATTCCTTTAATATTATATAATGCCCTTCCTTGTCTCTTTTTATGGTTTTTGACTTAAAGTCTGCTTTGGCTGATATACATATAACTACTCCTGCTCTTTTTCTGTTTCCATTTGCATCCCTTCACTTTCAGTCTATGTGTGCACTTACGGTGAAGTGAGTTTCTTGTAGACAACATATCATTGGATCTTGTTTTTTTAAAATAACTTCAGCCACTCTATGTCTTTCAATTGGAAAATTTAATCCATATATATTCAATGTAATTATTGATAGGTAAGGACTTACTACTGCTAATGTGTTGTTTTCTAGTTTTTTTTTTTTTCTATATCTTTTGTTTCTTCCTCCGTCACTTGTGGCTTTGTGGCTTTTTCACTTCCTTTGTAGCGAAGTGATTTTTTCTAGTGGTATGTTTCAATTCCTCATTTTTTATTTTTTGTACATCTACCATAGGTTTTTGTTTTGTGATTAACATGAAGCTTACAAAAAAACATTTTATAGTTATTGTAGGTTATTTTAAGCTGAAAAAAAGTTAACTTTGATTGCAAAGCAAAACAAATCTTTACACTTTTACTCCACTCCCCCAACATTTTGAATTTTTTATGTCACAATTTACATTTTTTTGTACTGCATGTCTCTTGACAAATTATTGTAGCTGTTATCATTTTTAATAGTTTTGGTTTTTTACCTTCGTTCTAAAGATGTAAATGATTTATCCACCACTATTACAGTATTAGAGTAGAGATGGTCCTCAACTTACAATGGTTTAACTAACAATTTTTTTACTTTATGATGGTTTTATTGTGATGTAACCTCATCACAAGTTGAGGAGCTTCTTATGACTTATGATGGGGTTATGGGTTCTACAGAATGTGTGTCACTTAGCACCATTGCAAAGTCAATAAATTGTAAGTCAAACTATGATGAGTCAGGGACTGTCTGCTGTGTTGCCAGCATTAAATGCACTTTTAACCTGAAATATTTTTTACTTACAATGGGGATATCATAACCCCATCATAAACTCAGAATACAGATGCTCCTGAAATTATGATGTGGTTATGAATATGCCCATTGTTTCAGGAGCATCTGTATTCTGAATTTGACTGTGTACTAACTTTTACCAGCGAGTTTTATGCTTTTAGGTGTTTTTGTGTTATTCATTGTCATTCTTTTATTTAAGCTTGAAGAACTTCTTTTAGCATTTCTTGTAAGACAAGTCTGGTGGCAATGAACTCCCTCAGCTTTTGTCTGTCTGGGAAAGTATCTCTCCTTCATTTCTGAAAGACAGCATTGCTGGTACATTATCCTTGATTGGCAGGGTTTTTTTTTCCCCTTCGGTAATTTGAATATATCACCCTACCCTTTCTTTGCCTGTAAGATTTCTGCTGAGAAGTCTCTGCTAGCTATATTGGAACACCTTCATACGTTATTTGCATCTTTTCTCTTGCTGCTATCAAGATCCTCTCTTTGTTTTGGATTTTGACAGTTTGATTATATGTCTTAGGGTATTCTTATTTTGATTGAATCTGATTAGAAACCTTTGACCTTCCTGTACCTGGATATATTTCTCCAGATTTGGGAAGTTTCCTTCTATGATGTTTTTAAATAAGCTTTCAGCTCTTTTATCTTACTCTTCTTCTTTAGTTCCTTTGACTAGAACATTTGTTGTTTTGATGTCCCATACATCCCATAAGCTTTTTCCATTCCATTTCATTCTTTTTCTCCTGGACCTGCATAATTTCAAGTACTCTGTCTTAGAGTTCACGGATTCTTTCTTCTGCTTGATTAAGTCTATGACCTATTGCTCTCTACTGAATTTTTCATTTCATTCATTGTATTTTTCACTTCTAGGATTTTGTTTGATTCTTTAAAATTATTTTAGTCTTTGTATTACATTTTTCATTCTGGTCACTTGTTTTCCTCACTTCATTGCATTGATTCTCTGTTTCTTGAAGTTTGCTGAGCTTCCTTAAAATGATTATTTTGAATTATTTGTCCAGCAGTTTATGCATTTCCATTTCTTTAGAGTCAGTCATTGACCCTTTATTTTGTTCATTTGATGATGTCATGTTTTCCTGATTATTATTATTATTTTTTGAGATGGAGTTTTGCTCTTGTCATCCAGGCAGGAGTTCAGTGGCGTGATCTTGGCTCATTGCAACCTCCGCCTCCCCAGTTCAAGTGATTCTCCTGCCTCAGCCTCCCAAGTAGCTGTGATTACAGGCGTCAGCCACCACGCCCAGCCGATTTTTGTATTTTTAGCGCAGACAGGGTTTTACCATGTTGGCCAGGCTGGTCACGAACTCCTGACCTCAGGTGATCCCCATACCTTGACCTCCCAAAGTGTTTGGATTACAGGCGTGAGCCACTGCGTCCCGCCCTTTCTTGATTATTGTTATTCTTTGTACACATGTGTTGATGTCTTTGCATTTGAAGAAATATGTGCTTATTACAGTCATCACAAACTGACTTTTTCTGAGAAAGTTTTGCAGCAGGCACACTGCTACAGTGTACCAGAAGCCCAGGACTGATGCAACTGGCATAGCACTGGGAAACCTCAGGCTTCTGGCCTGCCAGAAGCCCAGGTCCCACTATGGCTGGTTCAGCTTTGCCTGAAGCCTGGGGCTGCTGTGGTTGGTGTAGTGCTGAGGCACACCAGAAGCCTTAGGACACTGAGGATTCCCTGCTGCTGAGAGCCGTATGGAGCCCAGAACCACTGAAGTTGGCCTGATGGTGATAAAGAGATTGAGTTCACCATGCAAGCCTGAAATCTGGGGTAGTATGGACACGACTGGTGCTGAGACTCATTCTGCAGGGTCTTGTGTAAAAGATTGTGGGGGAGTCTTCCTGGTACTGAATTTTACAATGGTGGGCCCAGTGTTGGGGCCCAAGAGAATGTCCTAAGTTCACTTCCCTCTCTTTCCCCTAAGTGGACAGTATCTGTCTCTGTACTATGCTGCTTGGAGTTGGGAAGGGGTGACACAGGTAATGTAAAACTCTCCTTTCTACCCTCTTCAATGTATCTTTTCTTATTTTTGTGCTACACCCAGGCACTGTGATCTCTCATCTGTTTTTCTTAGCCCTTGTGAAGGTATTTTTGCATGTGGGTAGTTGTCCAAATTGATGTCTCTGTTGGGGGCAATCACTGGAGAGTACTCCTCTACCATCTCGCTCCATCCTTCTTCTAAGTTGCACTTTTTATCATGCAGTCATTACACTTATTCTTCCATCAGTATTTAGCATTATAATTCAATAATTTTCAACTATTATTGGCCCTAAAACTTACTTCAGGCACTTATTGGCAATGCCTCTTTCTGGGTTCCATACCCAAGGATGCTGATTCAGTGGGTTTGGGGGTATGCTCAGATATCTGAGTTTTTTTCACTTTTTAATCATGAAGATTTTAAAACAAAGCTAAAAAAAAAAAGTGCCAAAAATACTTCTATACGTTCTACCTTAATTCAACAATTTGTTGGCATTTTGTCATATTTGCTTTACATCTCAACTTGTATGAATGAGTGTATGTGTGTATTCACTACATATTTCTGTATTATTTGAACATGTGAAAGTAAAATTCAAATATCAAGACACTTCCACTTTTTTTTTTTTTTTTTTTTGAGACGGGGTCTTGCACTGTCACCTGGGCTAGAGGGCAATGGTATGATCTTGGCTCACTGTATCACTTGGGATACAATGGGATACAATTGGCTCCTGAAACAATCACTTGAACCTCCGCATCCTGGGTTCAAGCGATTCTCCTGCCTCAGCCTCCTGAGTAGCTGGGATTACAGGCATCTGCCACCATGCCCGGCTAATTTTTTGTATTTTTTTAGTAGAGACGGGGGTTTCACTATGTTGACCAGGCTGTTTTTGAACTCCTGACCTCATGATCCGCCTGCCTCAGCCTCCCAAAGTGCTGGGATTACAGGCATGAGCCACTGCGCCTGGCTGACACTTCCACTTTAATACTCCAGCATGCATCTCCTAAGAATAAGAATGTCCTCCTATCTAATAAGAATACTATAATCACTCCTAAGATAATTAACAGTATTTCCAAACTATCATCTATATTTTGCATTTTAACAGAAGATTCTGGACCTAGTTGTCTCTCTCTCAAGTACAGTGGGACAAGTTTCAGATATTATGACAGACCAATGGGGAAGATTTTGGGGGAGCAAGCAGCAGGTCTTATGAGACAACCCAAATAAGCCTCGAGTTAGCTCTGGGTTGATTTCACAAAGTTCATCTGACAAATGTCCTATCTTGCCAGAATGGCCACTGCACTTGACACACAGTCTAAACTAACACAGATAGGTCATGTGGCTCCTAGGGACCACTCCTACACACTGATTTCAACTATATGACAGGGGAAACACTCTTTCCTGCTCTAGGAAACTTCAAAGAAAATCCTCCTGCTCTCATTTTCATAATAAAAAGTTGACTGGTGAATGTACAAAAAGGCATCTATATAATTAACTATATACCCTGTTTAAGTGATGAAGTTTGCTTCGGTGTAAATGATCAGTCAAATTACTCCCCTCTGTGATTAAAGAGTTAAAATTGTGGCCCAGCGTCATGCTCCAGGGCAGCTGTAAGAAATCGAGATCATGGGCGTTGTAGGGTGATAATTCTGCATGCTCTCTAATATTGTCTTCATAAAATAGCATCAGCTGCTGCTGCATACTGTATAACTTTAATATGCTCTTTTAATATTTACAGTGTGCCTATAAAAGATTTCATGATGACAGCTGGTGGTTCCCGTGGTAATTAATAAATGACAGTACAACTGTGATCAGATGGTTTCAGGAAAGAGTCTCTCAGAATGCTGGCTTTCACAAATCCAGGCCTGGGGATGATTTCTGGGGGCAGGGTTTTCTAAACCTGAGGTTGACCCCATGTCGTTATTTGCCTATGTGGTTTTGTAGAGTTTTATCTACAGGTTCTTCCCAAACAGCAAAAAGTGGGAAAGAAGATGGAGGAGTTAGTAAGAAGGTTGCCTGCTAGAGCAGATATGAGTTTGGAAGTGACTTTTTGTTTTTGTAATGCAGTTGTAGTGAAACTTACTCCTTGACAAAGAATATGTACATATGTGTGAGTTTGGTAGGTCTTGCTACCTGAAGCAGCATAGGTAGTTAATAAATCCCACATGTGGTCAGTGTCTTCTAAGTACTTGGTCAATCTTTTACCATTGATTCCACTGAATTCTTTGACAGTGTTTGCTTGCCTCAGGCTATTCATCACCACACTTTGAGCCCATATTGCCTATGGGATTTTCTCACGTATCTCTCTTTGCTGTTGCATCCATGTGAACCATATTTTTATCAGCTAAGGCTGAGGCTTCCCACGATGTGTCAAAAGGTGAAATTCCAGGTGGCCTAAATTTTCCCATTTATTAGGTGTAGGTACAATGAACTCAAAGCAGGTATGTTGAATTATTATAGTATATTTGTAAACCAACAAAAGTTAATTCTATAAAGTGTTTTGGAGCCATAAGATATAACAGAAAGTATTTTTTTTATTACTTTTGGTACCAGGATTTTCCTTGAAGGACTTGGAGATTCATTTCTGTATTCAACATTCTCTTCACCTGAGCAAAGTGAAGAAGTACTGTCTCCTTCTGCCTTTTCATCTCCTTTCCCAGAGCTCAGCACTCTTCTCCTTCCTTTCACTTTCTGAGAGCTCAGCACTTCCCATTCTGTGTCCACATGTAGCTGAGGGTAGCCATTAAATTTAAGCTCTCAGCTTTCCTCTTCACTCTTTCAAAATCTCCCATTTGGGTACTCTCTGGCCCTTCTTTTGCTTCTGACTTTGAAGATTAAGTAGCTATTCTCCTAGCAAAGAGAATCCTCTTATTTGGACTCTTGATTCTACTGGTGCTCTTGCCCCATACTTTAACTCTTAATTCTAACTTGTCTTTATTCTCTTTTTATGATCTTATCTTAGAGATGACTCATGCTTCCTCATCCTAAAACACAAACAGGAGACAATCCATTAACTCATTTCAAAACCAGCTATGCCTACTGTCTCTATTTCTAAATAATCTCACTTCTCAGTTTAATTACCTAGTTATTAAAAATCTACTCTTGAGTTTTCCAGGAAAATCTTGGTCACTAAATCTAATGGTCTTTCCTCATGCCTTATGTTCAACCTTTCTTCAGACTTTCAGATCCCTGCCTGTCCTCCACCAATTCCCTCCCCTCCCTGGACTTTTGCAAACCCTTTGGTATCAAAGACCGGATATAGATCCCTCCTGCAAGGGCCTGCCAATCACTCTCATTCTTCCTTTGTACTTTTTAGTTTCATTGTGTATTAATTCAACCAAACTACTGAACACCTATAATGGATATGGCGTTGTGGGAAGCAACGGAAAGACAAACACAAATAAGACTGGATATGTTCTTTCCTGGAGCTCACTGTCTTCTGGGGAATATTTATAAGCAAACAGATCATTACAGCATGGTAAGATATGTGATAGATGAGTCAAGAGAATCCCGTGGAAGCCCAGTAGAAGGTGCCTAAGTTAGTCTGGTTGTTCAGCAGTAACAGACTGGCAGAGATCTGAAAGAGGAGTACAGAGATAGCAGCTCAGAGGGCAGGGAAAATGATGGGCCAGCAAGCAGTTTAGTGCTACTGTAACATACACTGGAAGGAAAAGCAGAGGAAGGAGTTGAGAGATGGCAGCAGAGATGAGACTGAAGAGGTCAGATCGTTAAGGAACTTTTATGCCATGCTAAGGTTTCATTTTACAATAAAGACATGGGCAGAGTGATGAGAGTGGTTAGGTTTGCTTTTACGGAAGAGTTCATGAGTGATATTGTGCAAAATGGATGGGGTGGAGGCAAGATTAGAGATAGGATGACTACTGCTGTAGTACAGGTGAAAAATAATGACAACCTGAACTCAGTGCTGTAGGAATGCAAAGAAATGAATAGCTTCGAAGGATCTTGTGGAAGTGAAATTGATCGAGTCTGGTGACTGGGTGTGAATGGATTGAGAGGGAGGAGACAGATGTTCTTACTTTTCAAGCTTAGACAACAGATGTTTCTGAAATTGCAATACTAGGGGGAGAAATAGAGCTGGGGTGGTAATGAAAGATTTGTTTTTGAACGGGTTGAGTCTGAAGGTTTGTGGAAACATTCTTCTGGGACCTGCCGTAACTGGGATTTTCTCTTTGCTTTGGAATAGGGCTCTTTTGATTTTTAAAATGCCAATGAGGTAAAAATTTGTGGGACAGCAAGAGATAAAAGCCAGTGAAAGGCCTTTATATACTCTTATTTCTTATCCAAAGCAATGTGCAAATCATATTTAGATGTTGCCCACCACTGGCTTCAGCCTTCCACAGTTACTGAGTCATTTCTCATGCCAGATTCAGGTCTAAGTGCTTGACATATATTGATTCCTTTGATCTTCATACAATCTAATATGATGACTATTATTATCCATTTTTTACAGATGAGGAAACGAAGGCATCAGTAATTAAGTAACACATACTTAGTAGTGTTAGAGTCAGGGAACAAAACCAGGCAATCTCCCTCCACTGTATCCTTCTCCATTCTGAGGTGAAGAGTTTCCAATCATTCACAAAGCAGGAATTCACAAACTCTGATTCATGGGGACCAAATATGGGCTGCTGCTCGTTTTTGTAAATAAAATGTTATTGTTGAATGGCCATGTCCATTCATTTACATATTGTCTATGGCTACTTGGCAATCCATTGACAGAACTGAATAATTGCAATAAAGACTAGACCATAAAGCTAAAACTATATCTGGTCAGGCATGGTGGCTCATGCCTATAATCCCAGCATTTTGGGAGGCCGAGGCAGGTGGATCACCTGAGGTCAGGAGTTCAAGACCAGCCTGGCCAACATGGTGAAACCCTGTCTCCACAGAAAATACAAAAATTAGCCAGGCATGGTGGTACATGCCTGCAGTCCCAGCTACTCGGGAAGCTGAGGCAGGAGAATCACTTGAACCTGGTAGATGGAGGTTGCAGTGAGCTGAGATCACGCCACTGCACTCCAGCCTGGGCAACCGAGACTCCATCTCAAAAACAAACAAACAAACAAACAAACAAAACTATATCTGATCCTTTAAAGAATGCATGCAAAGTGCCCTAGACCCCCAATTTGTCATTTCTCCCTTCATGTATGGGAGTGAACAAGGATAGATGTATGACCTTTGTTCTTATAGCCAAATCTCTGCAGAGATGTCCCTGATAACTTCCCAGTCAAGGCAGAAACTTCTGATTTTTTTTTTAAATCGTTTACTCTTCCTGTGGCAGAAATTCTGGGTCGATGATAAAACCATTTACAACTTCCTTTGCTTTATCTGGGGTACAAAGTGACAACTTTCTCGCTAAGTTATTAATGAAGACATATATATATATATATATTTGAGGGGCAAAGAGATTAAAAATAAAAGGGGCACTATTCAAGAGATTAGTAGATATTTTTTATTTTACTTGCAAACAAACAAGAAGTAGTCTCTTAGAGGAAGAGAGACAGAGAACCTTAACCTGACATGTGTAAGAACAACAGTACTCTCTTATTTTTCATGACTGGTCCTACAGACTTGGCACCCATTGGAGCCATCATAACAAGTGTGTAGTGGGGCTTCTAGAATTTATGGCTCTGGAGCCCAATAGAATGCAGGGCTGGATGTATTGATTTGGAAGTAATTGAAACATAGGGGATTCTTGAATCATTTCTTTCTCCATCTGATCCTTAAAGGTACTGTGGTTGTTTCTGCCCTTCACTCTCTTCTCCTACTACGTCCCATTTCTTGGTGACCAAATCCACTCTTACATTCTCAATTGTTCCTGCTGGCAGAGATTCCCTGAAGCCATATTGCAACCTTGAACTTGCTTCCCTAGTTCAGCCATAGACGCCCACTTTATTTATCTATTGCTAGGACATTTGTTTCCTTTTTGCTATTTTCTTTATAATGAACTCTTTCAACAAAACTCTTACTCAGTCTCCGTCCTTCATGCAAAGAGGTTGGCACCATCAAAATTGTCCTACTTTTAATATGTTATTTACGTTTTGATAGGGAAGGACTTTTTAAATCATTTTTCTATACCCATTTTACTTCCCTATTATCTTGGGACTCTGTTAATTCTATTTACTTAAATTAAGCTGTTGTAAATAGACTCTACTCACATTTTTTTTTTTTTTTTGGAAAGCACCTGTTTCCTCTGCTTTCTACATCAATCCACATTTCTTCAAAAGATGAGGGATGAGGATGACCTAGTCAAATCATTGCTTCCTCCCATATTGGAAGAGTCCCTGTGTGAACTTATGAGCCTTATTACTTGAAATGGAAGCTACCTTATTGTGCTATTGACATGGAAAGGGAGACTCTTTCTTGACTTTGAGTCCTGGGGAGTGGAAAACTTTCATCATCAAATGAGTTGTTAAAACCTAGAGGATTACGCCTGTAGCCTGACAAACTCACATTTATTGCCTTGCATGGAGAGATGTCACTCCTAGGCAAGAGGGAGGAAGGAGGCATCTTTTGGAAATTGAACTTCCATTGAAGAATTTTGAAGAGCATCTAAGGGAAGCAGGGATCCATTTTGGATTGGTTGTTTTGAGGTGGGATTAGGAAAAGAGAGATTTAGCCAGGATTGGATGCTGTCATGAGGGGATGATGGCTGAGAAATTGGATATCTCTAGTAATAAATGAAAATAGCCAGCAGTTGGGGGCATCATTGGTAAGAAGTCAGCAATCACCTAAAGAGGGGATCATTATGGCACTTTATAACTGCTGCATGCCTTTGGCAGAAAGTGTTTCCTGCTAATTTTGCAGCTGGCTTTATCTGTGTCTGTCCTCCCTGTCTGATTAGTGGCAGGGCTTCTTTTCTCTTTTCAGTCCAAATTGATTCTCACTCTTTTAATCCAAAAGAGATTTTAACTCTTTCAGCATCCTAGACTCAACTCATCAGAACATTCACTAGGATGCATTTCCCCACTAGCACTTAACCAAGTGTTAAGAATCTCAGGTTCATCACGAGTAGATGAACCTGAATAGAAACTTCTAGAGCCAACATCAAACAATCCAAAGTTGAGGCAAAGCACTGTGGCCTAACAGGTTCTAATGTAGAATATTTAGAACCTTTCCAGATGCGCCACTACTCTGCCTTTTGATAATACCACTGCCTTCACTAATAGTCTTTTCCAGCTTGGAGCAGGTCATCACCTTTCGCCAAAAGCCTAAGGACTCTTCATTGGGAATAGCATTGTTTCTGAGGCTCACCATGCTTGGAATCTGTTCCACCTTTCCAGCCCTCTCTCTTTCCATGTATCCTCCCTTTGAGCCACACCAGAGGGATTCTTGCACTTTCATTTCTCTGTGTTTTTGCTTACACTTTCCTCTCTCCTGAAATTTCTTTCCCTCTTTTCCCCCAATCAAAACCCTATTCTCACTTGCCTGATACAAGAACCATTCTCCAAGAAGCCACCCTTGAACCATCCCATTGAAATTACTAGTTTCTTCATTAGCACTTCTATAAAACTTTCCTTGTAACTCTGTTTAGCATTGCTATTGTTTTTTCTCCTAAGCACACAGTGGTTTTTGTTTGTTTTTCAGTTTTCCTTGATATTTGGGGAAAAATGTTTATTTTACCTACTCTCTACATTCTAGGGATATTTCTTAGCCTGAAGTTCCTGGCTTCGCTGTGATCCTTTGGAGGCATAGGAAGGTGGGGCAACTTGTGAAACTTCATATATATAAATATATATGTTCCTGTATGTGGTGTGTGTATATATATATATTTGTGTATTTGTGTATGTGTGTACTTTGCTGGGGTCCACAACTTTCATCAGATACTCAAAGAGATGTGTAACCCAAAAGAGAAAAGAGGTTAAGAACAACTTTTAGAATATTAGATTGTTATGGCACAGGCACTCTGCCACTCAAACAGATGGGAGACACAACTATAGGCAACCAAGAAATCATGAATGTGCATCAAATATGGGTGCTTAAGGCATGGTACTCAGCTGGGCAGGTGGAGAATGCCATCCGTCCAAAGCTGCCAAGGGCTATTAGCCAGTACTGATTAAACTCTGGACTGCACTGACTTTTGGAAATTGCACTAAAATCCAGATCCTCCCTAGTCACGGCACAGAAGCACAGGAGTTGGCTGTGTTTACCCTCATAAATGCCCTGACTGTGCCTTTGTTAGAAGCTCGGTTGGCAGTGGCAGCAATGCTGCTTGTCCTTGTCTACTTTTTCTACTTCCAGATAAATATTAGTTTGATTAATAATCACATTTCAGTTTGTCCTAGGCCTCATGAAGTAGATTAGAATTCTGGAGGGAAAAAATATGGTACGATCTATATCATCTTTCCATAATATACCCAGTAAATAGAAAATCTCTTCAAAAGATTACCTGATGCCACATCTCCCTCACCCCCTTATTGTTACCCAGGTGCCTGAATATATGGGTTGCAATACAATATAACTAATGCTTAGCATGAATGATAGAACCAGATGACTTGACCTTCAGTGTAAGGGATAGGCAGGCCTTTGATTATACTCACAAAATGCCCATGCTAAAAAGGTTCATGTTTTTGAGGATGTTTCTCCTGCCTCTTCTCTCCTATTCCCTTGCTTAAAAATTCTCTGTGGAATTGATTTGGCTGATAAAAGACAGGTTAACTTATTTTAAAAAGGGACTGAAAAATCCATGCACTTCCAATTGTCATGTGCAATCACAGACCTGTCAACTAATTCTTATTTTGGCAGTTTTGAGATCACTTGTCACAAATTATGCCCTCTCACAGGGCTATCTGAAGAGAAAGCAAAATAATATGCAATTCAGGTAGCTGGATTCGTGTAGGGGGGATTCACATTTAATATGCAATCAGGTAGCTGGATTCGGGTGGGGGGGATTCACATTTAATATGCAATCAGGTAGCTGGATTCGGGTAGGGGGGATTCCACACGTAATATGCAATAAGGTAGCTGGATTTGGGTAGGAGGGATTCACATTTAATATGCAATCAGGTAGCTGGATTCCGGTGGGGGGATTCCACATTTCCTCTTTCTTCAAAGTGATTCTTTATATGTAATATCTCCTTCTTTTCAAACAGAGAAAGTTACAAAAATCCTACTACATCAAATGATTTCTGAAAAATAAAGGTAATTCTATCAAAAGCAATTGTGACTAGTCTTTCAACCTCGATGTGCATATATCGGGGAGTGTATTTGTTAACCTGAAAGGCAATAAAACCTGTTCATGGGTAAATCAATTCCTACCACTGGGTTCTTTTGGGAATATCTAGTAATCTAGGTTAGTAATTCTAAAACTTGTGTGTGTATTAGGATCACCTAAAAGGCTTGTTACATCACGGATTGCTGGGCTACACCTAAACAGTTTCTACTACAGCAGATCTGGGGTGGGGCAAGAGAATATGGATTTCTCACAAGTTGCCAGGTGATGCCGATGCTGCTGGTCTAGGGATCTCACTTTGATAACCACTGACCAAAGTTTTAAGGTCACAAGGTGTTTGTAATTAGTTCAGAAACCGGGACACAATGTGTTTAAAAATCCTTAGCAATACAAGGTAATATGAGGCCCCAAACAAGCAACAATGTGTGCTATATAAGCGCAGTGGTGAGAGAACTCTGGGTTGGCACGATTTCCACTCTCAAATCTGGATAGGGTTAAGATCATCAGAGAGCAGGGCATTCTAGAATGCAGAAATGAACCAAATTAGTTGGAGCTAAGACTGGAGAGGTAGGTAGGGATGTGTCTGTGGAGGACTTTTAAGCACATCTCATAAGGAGTACAGATTTTATACAACAGGTAATATTTCTTCGGCCAACACACTATCTCCTCCTGTGGCACGTGGGCACAAAGATTTAGCTCCACATTACTGCAAACGGTTTAACCTTCCCCAAATACTGTTCAGCCGGAGTGAGGTGGGAAAGTTAGTAGATCTCTGGTGTTTGGTGAAGATACCAAGTTAGACTGAAAGGTGGATTGCTTGCATCGCTGAGTCCAAAAGTTGTTGGCTTTTGCAGGGATGGGAAAGCAGGCAACTTTTGGAGGTCTCCCAAAATATAAGAAAAGATTGGGTGTGGATTTAGGTTGACGACAGGAACAGGAAATATCCTGGGATGTTCGAGGCAACCCAATAGAGGGTCTGAAGTGGACGAGACCATGCACTACAGTGCAATGCTTTTCCATCTTTACGGTGCACCCCAGGAGTCACCTGGTGATCTTGCTGAAGTGCAGGTACTGATTCAGCAGGCCTGAAATTGTGCATTTCTAAGATTGTAAGTTCCCAGAGGATGCTGATGCTGCAGACCGCGCTTTGAAGCGAGGTACCATGGGACATCCAGAACACCTGCGGGGAGAGAGGCCTGCTGGCCACATCCCCTGAAGAAAGCAGGATACATGCAATCTTTTAAGCTAAGGTCCCCATCCTGTCTCTCGGGAGAGGTGAGCAGTGAGGATATGGGGACAATGAGGACGGCTCAAGTAGGGCTGGGGAGGGGCAGAGGCGCCCAGGCGCGCCAGGTGCAAGCGCTCAGTAGAGTGCGGTCCGATTGGGTCCGCGGCTCTGGGGCCGCGGCGCGATTGCAGGAGTTTCGACCCTCAGCGGCTCCCATCGCGGCTCCCATCGCGGCTCCCAGGAGCTAAGCGAGACGGCGACGGCGGCAGTCGTCCCTCCCCACGCGGGCGCGCGGGCATGCGGACACCCACTCGGCCGGTCCAGGCCCTCAGGCTCCCGGAAGCGGAAGGGGAGAGCGGCCCGGCCTGGGCGGCGGCGCCGGAGGAGCCGGAGGTGGCGCGGCAGGAGGAGGGGAAAGAGCTGCTGGCGGTCGCGAGAGCGGCGGCAGCGAGAGGCGAGCCAGCGGCGACGGTGAGTGTGGAGGCGCGGGGGCGAAGCGGCCGCCCCCACCCCCATCCCCGGCCCCCGCCACCCCCATCCCCGGCCCCCGCTCCGCTCTGCCGGGCCCGCCCGCCGCTCCTCCGCGCCGGGCCGCCCTCACCTGTCCCTGCACGCCCCCTGCACCTGCTCTGCTTGGAACCCCGGGGCTTCTCGGTGCCTCCCCGCCCCAGGCCTGGCCTTTCTCAGAGCGTCTTCTGCTAGAGCTACAGCCACTTGCTAAGTGCTCCTCCCTCAACTGAGGGTGGGGGGTTCCTGTTCTAGTCGAGACGATGTTGGTTATTTATTTATTTATTTTAAGCCTGTATCCTTAGTTTCTCGCATGTAAACTACAGTTTCTCTCTCCTCACCCCCGTCTGGAGACCTGCACTGGGATCCCGGGTTTCTCTGTGCTATTCCAGAGCTTTTCATTCATTCCAGACTTCTGGTGTGAAGCTGCAGAGAGGAGAGTTTGCTCCTTTATTGACCTTCTCACTCCTCTCCTCTCGATCCAAAGAGGTTTTCGGGAAAATGGCTTATGGATGGCAGCAGTTTGCACTTGTTACTGTTCACTGTAACAGGTCGCTGGATTGTAACTGCAGAGTCCATTTAAGTTATGGTCTTTTTCAAGCTATATGTGGGTCACATTTTAAGATCCCTTGAGAGTCAGGGTGGATGTCTGTATCACCAGGGCTGAAAGGCCATGACCAATTATTACTTTAAAATGTTGCAATATAGCAATCTCTAAAAGTACAAGAGAAAAAAAAAATCAAGGTCATTGTGGGCGGGTCATAAATTATATTGGGAAGTTACAGTCCAAAGGCGACTAAGGATAATTAAGTGCAGTTTAAAAAGGTGTGTTAAATAGGTCCTCAGCCGACTATGCTAATATATGCACTTTTAAAAATTCACTGCTTTCCCTGTGGTAAGAGTAATATTAATAACAGTCACCATTTGAGGACTGCTTAGTATGCGCCATTCCTGGATTAAAAGGCTTTTGGTGTAATATTAAATTCTTCCAACTCTTTAGATTTTACTTATTTTAAAGATAAAATTCAGAGAGATGCTCTATTTTTCCTTAGTTGTGCCATCTCTTAAAAGCAAAAAGATATTGGAAGAATTGAGGTGAGAAATCAATTGGAAAGAAAGAGCCAAATGAGATTTGGTGTCGTGGAAAGAAAAACTGGATCCTAGTCCCATTTCTGTCACTATCCAGCTGTGGGGTCACGGGTAGGGCAATGACCCATGTTATTTTCTCTATACCATCAGAGAGTCAGACTAAATTATTTAAGGCTTATTTTAGCTTTTCCATGCTTACGTAGAAAATGTTATGTTTTTAAATAATATAAGACCTTTTAACGTGGTTTGAAGGTACATTAAAAACATATACGAAATATTAGTAAAATATCAAAATATAAGTTAAAATGTATAATTCCATAATTGGTGTAGTACTCTTCGAGAATTCATCATTTTCGATGGAAACAATTCTATTAGATCCTTTCACACTATTGAGATTTCTGTTAACATACTTGAGAAGCTGTAGTTGGAATAAATGAAATAGAGCATCATTTAAGGAAAATGATGAGGACCGTGTCACTTTTGCCTATGAGGTACTTTGTTTAATAAGAGAAATCTAAGCATTTAAAAATGCAGACACATAATCAGCTTAACAGGAAGTTCTGAGACAATCAATGAATCATAACGTGTACTTCTTATTTGCCTCCTGCCTCATTTCTTTAATTCGTAATGACCGATTCAGAACCTGTGGAAAAATGCATGAATAAAATAATGGTTTTATAAAATGTGACCCACATATAGCTTGAAAAAGACGGTAACTCAAATGGTCTCTGCAGTTACAATCCAGGGACCTGTTACAATGAATAGTAACAAGTGCAAACTGCTGCCATCCATAAGCCATTTTCCCGAAGACCTCTTTGGATTGAGAGGAGAGGAGTGAGAAGCTCAATAAAGGAGCAGTTTATTGTTTGTCCTCCTGCTAGTCTTATTATATGGTGGTTGAGTTTATTGTTTGTTCTCCTGCTAGTCTTATTATATAGTGGTTTAGTAAAGAAACTGCTTGAGAAGTTGAGTAATGTCTCCATGGAGCTGTTTTTCTGGAATTGTAATTGAATGTGACTCAATGAAAACTTTTTTAGCATAGGAGGCGACACAGTGGCAGTATCAATACTATCAGGCAAAAGAGGGAAGGCAGAGGAAAGGCTGTTTTTATTGCCAAGAGCTTGTTCCCTAAATTCAGTTTTACTTTTATATTAAGGAATGTAACCTTTTATGTTGTTTTAGTAAAACATTAGGGCTCAGATTCAACTTTTCACATGCATTAGATATAATAGGCAATTTAGCATCTAGTAGAATAATCAGTGCTTAAATAACTCTTATTAAAGGTAAAAATACAGTTGAAATTGTAAAACAGTTTTTATTGTTGAAAGTGATTTGTTAAGAATTCTTGATAAGTCAGACTAGTTTAAAAAGCACATTTTCATAGACATGTGAATCATCACTGTGCTCATTGATAGCTCCCTGAACAAAAATACCTTAGTATGATGGTACTTTATGTGTTTGTTTTGCTCTTTAGATCTAACCTGGGCAAAATTGTGACATTTTTGAAGTTTGCCTCTGCCTTTCAAGCTGCTTTTTCCTCTGTGCTATTTCTCTCAGGGTAGATTAACCTTCTTCCCCATTTCAGAGACTCTTTTAACCTATGTGTTGCTCCTTCTACAAAAGGGCAGGTTGGGTAAAATTGGTATTTTACCATTCACTGATGAATTTTAATTCTAACGTAAAATGCTCAAGTGTGATGTCAACCAGGCTTCTGATTTTAAGCTTTTTATCTGTAATTACAGAATGAAGAACTTTTTCACTTACTGCAGGATTTTCAGCTTCAGCAAGCAGGTGAGGAGAGATTTTTCTTATGATGTTAGTGTTCTTAAAACATGCCTCCTCTGGTAAAGCCTGGTGTGAAGGAAATATAATTTAGTCTTCTACCCCCAACCCCCCAACCAATCTCTCTTGGTGCGGTGGGTACTAGAAGGTAAGTAGCAGGCTTCCCTTCCTTCTTGGAAGAACATACTTGATTCATACCCAGGAAAAGCCTGGGCCTCTTCATTTCTGGCTTTTACTGTATCTGAAGGTTTTTTCCTTGTGCTGATTTTGGAACAGAAGTTAGCTTTTCTAATCCCTGTCCCTATCCTACATTTAATCTTGCCCTTTCAGTCCCTTTTTCCACTCCTATGTTCCTAATGAAAATTCCCACAGAGACGTTTTGTACTGACTGAAACAATATTTGGTGGTCTTTAATTCGTATCACCCCACACCTCTCAAGCTATTTTTACTTTTTGTTAGAATATTCTAATGAAGTGAGCTTGAGCCAGGGAGAATGGAGACCGAGGCTGCAGTGAGCTGTGATTGCAGCACTCCAACCTGGACAACACAGTGAGACCCTTTCTCAGACAAACATACCCAAAAAACAGTGCCCCAGTTATCTACTTTCTCTAAAGTTAAAGCAAGTTAACGCAAGCAGGGAAAAATAAAGGTAAATGCCTGTATTAGCAGTGCTAATACTACTAGTAGTAATACTACTAGGATAGTGTTAACAGTATTAATACTGCAGTGTAGTACTACTAATACAGTCATTTACATTTATTTTTCACTCATGAGACTGGTGCACACAAAAACAAATTTATGAGAAGAGCAACAGCTTATGCTCAGTTTTGCCCAGAATGTAATTTAAAGTCTTAGTCTACAGAGTGGATTCTTGAAACCATTGATGGTGCAAGTATGTTATGCTTTGACACTTTGTCCACCCACATTTATACAAAGTCTTCCTGGAAAACTCAGCAATTGATTCAGAATCCCTGCTTGCATTATGCATTCTTTATTAGCTTCTGAAGTCAAGTACTGATTTTCTTTCACACTTTATTCCTTTGCTCACCAGTCCTGCTTTTACTTGAATGTGATTTAGTTTAGGGACTTCAGTTCTTTCATTCTATTTTAGATCAAATCTCTATTTTTGGTTTTCTGCTTAAAGAACCCCCTAGCCAACATGTAGAAATACAACTTCAGCTAGTATGATACTAGCTGAAGGGCTGTAATATTTGAAGTTTTTTTTTTTAACTAGTTCACAGACTTTAGAAAAGTAGATAACGGGGCATTTTTTGTTGTTCTTGTGTTTGTTTTGTTTTGTTTTTGAGACAGGATCTCACTCTGTTGCCCAGGCTGGAGTGCAGTGCAGTCACAGCTCACTGCAGCCTTGGTCTCCATCTCCCTGGCTTAAGCGATCCTCCCACTTCAGCCTCTCAATAAGCTGGGACTACAGGCGTGTGCCACCACACCTGGCTGGTTTTCTGTTTGTTCGTTTTTTGTTGTTGTTGTTTTTGAGACAGAGTCTTGCTCTGTCACCCAGGCTGGAGTGCAGTGGGGTGATCTCGGCTCACTGCAACCTCCGCCTCCCGGGTTCAAGCAGTTCTCCTGTCTCAGCCTCCTGAGTAGCTGGGATTACAGGCGCCGACCATCACGCCTGGCTAATTTTTGTATTTTTAGTAGAGATGGGGTTTCGCGATGTTGGCCAGTTTGATCTCGAACTCCTGACCTCAGGTGATCCACCTGCCTTCGCCTCCCAAAGTGCTGGGATTACAGGCATGAGCCACTGTGCCTGGTCCCCGTTTGTTTGTTTTTTAACTAGAGGCTAGGTCTGGCTGTGTTGCTCAGGCTGCTCTGGATCTCCTTAGCTCAAGGAATCCTACCCCCACACACCTCCCAACGTGGTATGATTACAGGCAAGAGCAGGCCCTGGGGTATTGTTAAACTGTTTCATTACCTTTAATGATGGGGACCTAGAAACGTTGTTTCATTCTGGAGTTTGTAAAACTAGAAGTAAAACTTATCTTTCAGTTTCCCTTCCTGTCCTCTCTCCTTCACTCCCCTGTAAAGTTAGCATTTTGGAGGTGCTGCTTTGCCAGTCAATTTCTCATTGAAGTGTGACAGCAATTGTGTAAGCTGACATTTTTATCTCCATTTTACAGATGGTCAAACTGAAGCTTGAAAAGAAACTAAAGCTTGGAAAGTGAATAAGAGACTATGTCATAATTTCTCTTTATTTTGTTTTATTTTATTATTATTATACTTTAAGTTTTAGGGTACATGTGCACAATGTGCAGGTTAGTTACATATGTATACATGTGCCATGCTGGTGTGCTGCACGCATTAACTTGCCATTTAGCATTAGGTATATCTCCTAATGCTATCCCTCCCCCCTCCCCCAACGCCACAACAGTCCCCAGAGTGTGATGTTCCTCTTCCTGTGTCCATGTGTTCTCATTGTTCAGTTCCCACCTATGAGTGAGAATATGTGGTGTTTGGTTTTTTGTTCTTGCAGTAGTTTACTGAGAGTGATGATTTCCAGTTTCATCCATGTCCCTACAAAGGACATGAACTCATCATTTTTTATGGCTGCATAGTATTCCATGGTGTATATGTGCCACATTTTCTTAATCCAGTCTATCATTGTTGGACATTTGGGTTGGTTCCAAGTCTTTGCTATTGTGAATAGAGCCGCAATAAACATACGTGTGCATGTGTCTTTATAGCAGCATGATTTATAGTCCTTTGGGTATATACCCAGTAATGGGATGGCTGGGTCAAATGGTATTTCTAGTTCTAGATCCCTGAGGAATCGCCACACTGACTTCCACAATGGTTGAACTAGTTTACAGTCCCACCAACAGTGTAAAAGTGTTCCTATTTCTCCACATCCTCTCCAGCACCTGTTGTTTCCTGACTTTTTAATGTTTGCCATTCTAACTGGTGTGAGATGGTATCTCATTGTGGTTTTGATTTGCATTTCTCTGATGGCCAGTGATGGTGAGCATTTTTTCATGTGTCTTTTGGCTGCATAAATGTTTTCTTTTGAGAAGTGTCTGTTCATGTCCTTCGCCCACTTTTTGATGGGGTTGTTTGTTTTTTTCTTGTAAATTTGTTTGAGTTCGTTGTAGATTCTGGGTATTAGCCCTTTGTGAGATGAGTAGGTTGCGAAAATTTTCTCCCATTTTGTTGGTTGCCTGTTCACTCTGATGGTAGTTTCCTTTGCTGTGCAGAAGCTCTTGAGTTTAATTAGATCCCATTTGTCAATTTTGGCTCTTGTTGCCATTGCTTTTGGTGTTTTAGACATGAAGTCCTTGCCCATGCCTATGTCCTGAATGGTAATGCCTAGGTTTTCTTCCAGGGTTTTTATGGTTTTAGGTCTAACTTTTAAGTCTTTAATCCATCTTGAATTAATTTTTGTATAAGATGTAAGGAAGCCATCCAGTTTCAGCTTCCTACATATGGCTAGCCAGTTTTCCCAGCACCATTTATTGAATAGGGAATCCTTTCCCCATTTCTTGTTTTTCTCAGGTTTGTCAAAGATCAGATAGTTGTAGATATGCGGCGTTATTTCTGAGGGCTCTGTTCTGTTCCGTTGATCTATATCTCTGTTTTGGTACCAGTACCATGCTGTTTTGGTTACTGTAGCCTTGTAGTATAGTTTGAAGTCAGGTAGCGTGATGCCTCCAGCTTTGTTCTTTTGGCTTAGGATTGACTTGGCCATGCGGGCTCTTTTTTGGTTCCATATGAAGTTTAAAGTAGTTTTTTCCAATTCTGTGAAGAAAGTCATTGGTAGCTTGATGGGGATGGCATTGAATCTGTAAATTACCTTGGGCAGTACGGCCATTTTCACGATATTGATTCTTCCTACCTATGAGCATGGAATGTTCTTCCATTTGTTTGTATCCTCTTTTATTTCCTTGAGCAGTGGTTTGTAGTTCTCCTTGAAGAGGTCCTTCACATCCTTTCTAAGTTGGATTCCTAGGTGTTTTATTGTCTTTGAAGCAATTGTGAATAGGAGTTCACTCATGATTTGGCTCTCTGTTTGTCTGTTATTGGTGTATAAGAATGCTTGTGGTTTTTGTACATTGATTTTGTATCCTGAGACTTTGCTGAAGTTGTTTATCAGCTTAAGGAGATTTTGGGCTGAGACAATGGGGTTTTCTAGATAGAGAATCATATCATCTGCAAACAGGGACAATTTGACTTCCTCTTTTCCTTATTGAATACCCTTGATTTCCTTCTCCTGCCTAATTGCCCTGGCCAGAACTTCCAACACTATGTTGAATAGGAGTGGTGAGAGAGGGCATCCCAGTTTTCAAAGGGAATGCTTCCAGTTTTTGCCCATTCAGTATGATTTTGGCTGTGGGTTTGTTGTAGATAGCTCTTATTATTTTGAGATACGTCCCTTCAATACCTAATTTATTGAGAGTTTGTAGCATGAAGGGCTGTTGAATTTTGTCAAAGGCCGTTTCTGCATCTATTGAGATAATCATGTGGTTTTTGTCTTTGGTTCTGTTTATATGCTGGATTACATTTGTTGATTTGCGTATATTGAACCAGCCTTGCATCCCAGGGATGAAGCCCACTTGATCATGGTGGATAAGCTTTTTGATGTGCCGCTGGATTCTGTTTGCCAGTATTTTACTCAGGATGTTTGCATCGATGTTCATCAGGGATATTGGTCTAAAATTATCTTTTTTTGTTGTGTCTCTGCCTGGCTTTGGTATCAGGATGATGCTGGCCTCATAAAATGAGTTAGGGAGGATTCCCTCTTTTTCTATTGATTGGAATAGTTTCAGAAGGAATGGTACCAGTTCCTCCTTGTACCTCTGGTAGAATTCGGCTGTGAATCCGTCTGGTCCTGGACTGTTTTTGGTTGGTAAGCTATTGATTATTGCCACAATTTCAGAGCCTGTTATTGGTCTATTCAGAGATTCCACTTCTTCCTGGTTTAGTCTTGGGAGGGTGTATGTGTCGAGGAATTTATCCATTTCTTCTAGATTTTCTAGTTTATTTGCATAGAGGTGTTTGTAGTATTCTCTGATGGTAGTTTGTATTTCTGTGGGATTGGTGGTGATATCCCCTTTAACATTTTTTATTGCGTCTATTTGATTCTTCTCTCTTATCTTCTTTATTAGTCTTGCTAGTGGTCTATCAATTTTGTTGATCCTTTCAAATAACCAGCTCCTGGATTCATTAATTTTTTGAAGGGTTTTTTGTGTCTCTATTTCCTTCAGTTCTGCTCTGATTTTAGTTATTTCTTGCCTTCTGCTAGCTTTTGAATGTGTTTGCTCTTGCTTTTCTAGTTCTTTTAATTGTGATGTTAGGGTGTCAATTTTGGATCTTTCCTGCTTTCTCTTGTGGGCATTTAGTGCTATAAATTTCCCTCTACACACTGCTTTGAATGTGTCCCAGAGATTCTGGTATGTTGTGTCTTTGTTCTCATTGGTTTCAAAGAACATCTTTATTTCTGCCTTCATTTCTTTATGTACCCAGTAGTCATTCAGGAGCAGATTGTTCAGTTTCCGTAATTTCTCTTTTAACATCTGTGGAAGATTAATTTTTTAATCTGTTGATAATCAACTGAATATCTATGTGATATTTAAAAAATTGAATTTCTAATTGGCAATGAGAGCTTGATTTTTATGGAGAATTATTTAACTGCCACACTTGACCAGTTTTCAGAGTAGAATGATATCAGAAGTCAAAAAGTTTTATAAATACATTTACAGCTGTAACTCTGCTTTCTAAATTCATTTGGCTGTCATTAATAAGTTTAAAATTTCATATATTCATCTAATAAGCATTTTCTCTTGGCACCGTGGAAAAAAAAATTTGGTGTGTTTGAAAACTTAGCCTGTAAATTGTTGATTGTATTCTTTCAGGCGTAGCAATATTAAAAATATTTAATGACATTTTATAGTTTTGAAACTTTGAAATTGTTTTGTTGTTCCAATTTTTTGAATGTTTAAGCCCAACGTTACTTTTGTTTTGTTTTGTTTTTGAGACAGGGCCTTACTCTGGCACCCAGACTGGAATGTAGTGGCACGATGATCTCTGCTCACCATAGCTTCTGCCTTCTGGGTTCAAGCTTCAAGCGATTCTCGTGCCTCAGCCTCCCGAGTAGCTGGGATTACAGGCGGGCGCCACTATGCCTGGCTAATTTTTGTATTTTTGGTAGAGACGGGGTTTTAACATGTTGGCCAGGCCAACCTCAAACTCCTGACCTCAGATGATCTGCCCACCTTGGCCTCCCAAAGTGCTGGGATTACAGGCATGAGCCACCATGCCCGGCCCAGTATTAATTTTATTACTACATAGATGAGATTTGATTTCTCAGTGGTAGTGGTGTTTATCTAGTACTGAAATACGAATCTCATTTCAGAGGCTGTGTCTGCAGTGTAGCTCTGATAACTATAAACATAAAGTAGGATTTTTCTTGATTTTAAGCCAGCGAGTGACTGGGATTTGACTCATGGGTGATTGGCCTGTGCTATAACCTACTAACGTTACTGACAGAAACTACTATTTTGCTGAAATATTAGGAAGCCACTTTCAAGTCATAGACTTAGCAGCATTATTGTTTTTGGCCATCTTTCAAACATGTTTTGTTGTACCACATTTAATTCTGTTTGAATTTTTTCTGAAATAATTCATTTATTTGCCATTGGGGTAGCAACTCTTTAACTTTTTTTTTTTTTTTGAGAAGAAGTCTCGCCCTGTTGCCCAGGCTGGAGTGCAGTAGTGCAATCTCTGCTCACTGCAACCTCTGCCTCTTGGGTTGAAACGATTCTCGTGCCTTAACCTCCTAAGTAGTTCTGATTACAGGCACACACCACCACGCCCAGCTTATTTTTGTATTTTTAGTGGAGACAGGGTTTTCCCATGTTTGCCAGGCTTGTCTTGAACTCCTGACCTCAAGTGATCCTCCCACCTCGGCCTCCCAAAGTGCTGGGATTACAGGCATGAGCCACTATACCCAGACTTTAACTTTGTGATTCTGTGTTTAGTCTCTGAAAAGCAAAGGTGCAGCCAAGGAGCTCACTTTAAATTAGCTTAAAAAGTTAAGAGTAGAAACAAAGTTCATTTGACAATCTAACAATTATGGACCATAGAAAAGTTGAACCTGGAAGGAAATACAGGTTCCGTGCCCCCCCACAAATGTTTAAAGGGAAAAGAAATGTAATAATTTTGTTGTATTTTTTACATTCTCAGTATTTAATAGTCTGCTGTTGCTGTGGTAACCAGCACACTTAACGCACTTGTAACTTGGCTTTTGTTTCCTGTCTTGGAGAATGGTTCCACCCTTCGCCTAGACCCTAAGTGTGAAACTTGGGAGCCATCCTAGTCTGCCCTTTGCTCCCAATTGATCACTAAGTCCTATCAGTTTTATTTATTTAAATTCTCCCAGATCTGCCCCTTCTCTTTTTTTTTTAATTTCTTCTTTCTTTTTTTAATTTATTTTCCTTTTTTTAAATTATACTTTAAGTTCTAGGGTACATGTGCACAACGTGCAGGTTTGTTACATAGGTATACATGTGCCATGTTGGTTTGCTGCACCCATTAACTCGTCATTTACATTAGGTATTTCTCATAATGCTATTCCTCCCCCGCCCCCCACCTCACGACAGGCCCCGGTGTGTGATGTTCCCCTTCCTGTGTCCAGATGTTCTCACTGTTCAGTTCCCACCTATGAGTGAGAACATGTGGTGTTTGATTTTCTGTCCTTGTAATAGTTTGCTGAGAATGATGGTTTCCGGCTTCATCCATGTCCCTACAAAGGACAGGAACTCATCCTTTTTATGGCTGCATAGTATTCCATGGTGTATATGTGCCACATTTTCTTAATCTAGTCTGTCATTGATGGACATTTGGGTTGGTTCCAAGTCTTTGCTATTGTGAATAGTGCTGCAATACACATACATGTGCATGTGTCTTTATAGCAGCATGATTTATAGTCCTTTGGGTATATACCCAGTAATGGGATGGCTGGGTCAAATGGTATTTCTAGTTCTAGATCCCTGAGGAATCGCCACACAGTCTTCCACAATGGTTGAACTAAGTTTATGGTCCCACCAACAGTGTAAAAGTGTTCCTATTTCTTCATATCCTCTCCAGCACCTGTTGTTTCCTGAGTTTTTAATGATTGCCATTCTAACTGGTGTGAGATGGTATCTCATTGTGGTTTTGATTTGCATTTCTCTGATGGCCAGTGATGGTGAGCATTTTTTCATGTGTTTTTTGGCTGCATAAATGTCTTCTTTTGAGAAGTGTCTGTTCATATCCTTTGCCCACTTTTTGTTGGGGTTGTTTGTTTTTTTCTTATAAATTTGTTTGAGTTCATTGTAGATTCTGGATATTAGCCCTTTGTCAGATGAGTAGATTGCAAAAATTTTCTCCCATTCTGTAGGTTGCCTGTTCACTCTGATGGTAGTTTCTTTTGCTGTGCAGAAGCTCTTTGGTTTAATTAGATCCCATTTGTCAGTTTTGGCTCTTGTTGCCATTGCTTTTGGTGTTTTAGACATGAAGTCCTTGCCCATGCCTATGTCCTGAATGGTATTTCCTAGGTTTTCTTCTAGGGTTTTTATGGTTTCAGGTCTAACATTTAAGTCTTTAATCCATCTTGAATTAATTTTTGTATAAGGTGTAAGGAAGGGATCCGGTTTCAGCTTTCTACATATGGCTAGCCAATTTTCCCAGCACCATTTATTTATTTATTTTTTATTTTACTTTATTTTTTTATTTTTATTATTATTATTATTATTATTATTATTATTATTATACTTTAGGCTCTATAGTACATGTGCGCAACGTGCAGGTAAGTTACATATGTATACATGTGCCATGCTGGTGCACTGCACCCACCAACTCGTCATCTAGCATTAGGTGTATCTCCCAATGCTATCCCTCCCTCCTCCCCCCACCCCACAACAGTCTCTGAAGTGTGATGTTCCCCTTCCTGTGTCCATGTGTTCTCATTGCTCAATTCCCACCTATGCGTGAGAATATGCGGTGTTTGGTTTTTTGTTCTTGTGATAGTTTACTGAGAATGATGATTTCCAATTTCATCCATGTCCCTACAAAGGACATGAACTCATCATTTTTTATGGCTGCATAGTATTCCATGGTGTATATGTGCCACATTTTCTTAATCTAGTCTATCATTTTTGGACATTTGGGTTGGTTCCAAATCTTTGCTATTGTGAATAATGCTGCAATACACATATGCGTGCATGTGTCTTTATAGCAGCATGATTTATAGTCCTTTGGGTTTATACCCAGTAATGGGATGGCTGGGTCAAATGGAATTTCTAGTTCTAGATCCCTGAGGAATCGCCACACTGACTTCCACAATGGTTGAACTAGTTTACAGTCCCACCAACAGTGTAAAAGCATTCCTATTTCTCCACATCCTCTCCAGCACCTGTTGTTTCCTGAGTTTTTAATGATTGCCATTCTAACTGGTGTGAGATGGTATCTCATTGTGGTTTTGATTTGCATTTCTCTGATGGCCAGTGATGGTGAGCATTTTTTCATGTGTTTTTTGGCTGCATAAATGTCTTCTTTTGAGAAGTGTCTGTTCATGTCCTTTGCCCACTTTTTGATGGGGTTGTTTGTTTTTTTCTTGTAAATTTGTTTGAGTTCATTGTAGATTCTGGATATTAGCCCTTTGTGAGATGAGTAGGTTGCGAAAATTTTCTCCATTTTGTAGGTTGCCTGTTCACTCTGATGGTAGTTTCCTTTGCTGTGCAGAAGCTCTTGAGTTTAATTAGATCCCATTTGTCAATTTTGGCTTTTGTTGCCATTGCTTTTGGTGTTTTAGACATGAAGTCCTTGCCCATGCCTATGTCCTGAATAGTAATGCCTAGGTTTTCTTCTAGGGTTTTTATGGTTTTAGGTCTAACATTTAAGTCTTTAATCCATCTTGAATTGATTGTTGTATAAGGTGTAAGGAAGGGATCCAGTTTCAGCTTTCTACATATGGCTAGGCAGTTTTCCCAGCACCATTTATTGAATAGGGAATCCTTTCCCCATTGCTTGTTTTTCTCAGGTTTGTCAAAGATCAGATAGTTGTAGATATGTGGCATTATTTCTGAGGGCTCTGTTCTGTTCCATTGATCTATATCTCTATTTTGGTACCAGTACCATGTTGTTTTGGTTACTGTAGACTTGTAGTATAGTTTGAAGTCAGGTAGTGTGATGCCTCCAGCTTTGTTCTTTTGGCTTAGGATTGACTTGGCGATGCGGGCTCTTTTTTGGTTCCATATGAACTTTAAAGTAGTTTTTTCCAATTCTGTGAAGAAAGTCATTGGTAACTTGATGGGGATGGCATTGAATCTGTAAATTACCTTGGGAAGGATGGCCATTTTCATGATATTGATTCTTCCTACCCATGAGCATGGAATGTTCTTCCATTTGTTTGTATCCTCTTTTATTTCCTTGAGCAGTGGTTTGTAGTTCTCCTTGAAGAGGTCCTTCACATCCCTTGTAAGTTGGACTCCTAGGTATTTTATTCTCTTTGAAGCAATTGTGAATGGGAGTTCACTCATGATTTGGCTCTCTGTTTGTCTGTTATTGATGTATAAGAATGCTTGTGATTTTTGTACATTGATTTTGTATCCTGAGACTTTGCTGAAGTTGTTTATCAGCTTAAGGAGATTTTGGGCTGAGACAATGGGGTTTTCTAGATATACTATCATGTCATCTGCAAACAGGGACAATTTGACTTCCTCTTTTCCTAGTTGAATACCCTTGATTTCCTTCTCTTGCCTAATTGCCCTGGCCAGAACTTCCAACACTATGTTGAATAGAAGTGGTGAGAGAGGGCATCCCTGTCTTGTGCCAGTTTTCAAAGGGAATGCTTCCACTTTTTGCCCATTCAGTATGATATTGGCTGTGGGTTTGTCATAAATAGCTCTTATTATTTTGAGATACGTCCCTTCAATACCTAATTTATTGAGAGTTTTTAGCATGAAGGGTTGTTGAATTTTGTCAAAGGCCTTTTCTGCATCTATTGAGATAATCATGTGGTTTTTGTCTTTGGTTCTGTTTATATGCTGGATTACATTTATTGATTTGCGTATATTGAACCAGCCTTGCATCCCAGGGATGAAGCCCACTTGATCATGGTGGATAAGCTTTTTGATGTGCTGCTGGATTCTGTTTGCCAGTATTTTATTGAGGATTTTTGCATCAATGTTCATCAAGGATATTGGTCTAAAATTCTCTTTTTCTGTTGTGTCTCTGCCAGGCTTTGCTATCAGGATGATGCTGGCCTCATAAAATGAGTTAGGGAGGATTCCCTCTTTTTCTATTGATTGGAATAGTTTCAGAAGGAATGGTACCAGCTCCTCCTTGTACCTCTGGTAGAATTTGGCTGTGAACCCATCTGGTCCTGGACTTTTTTTGGTTGGTAAGCTATTGATTATTGCCACAATTTCAGCTCCTGTTATTGGTCTATTCAGAGATTCAACTTCTTCCTCGTTTAGTCTTGGGAGGGTGTATGTGTTGAGGAATTTATCCATTTCTTCTAGATTTTCTAGTTTATTTGCGTAGAGGTGTTTGTAATATTCTCTGATGGTAGTTTGTATTTCTGTGGGATCGGTGGTGATATCCCCTTTATCATTTTTTTATTGCATCTATTTGATTCTTCTCTCTTTTTTTCTTTATTAATCTTGCTAGCGGTCTATCAATTTTGTTGATCCTTTCAAAAAACCAGCTCCTGGATTCATTGATTTTTTTGAAGGGTTTTTTGTGTCTCTATTTCCTTCAGTTCTGCTCTGATTTTAGTTATTTCTTGCCTTCTGCTAGCTTTTGAATGTGTTTGCTCTTGCTTTTCTAGTTCTTTTAATTGCGATATTAGGGTGTCAATTTTAGATCTTTCCTGCTTTCTCTTGTGGGCATTTAGTGCTATAAATTTCCCTCTACACACTGCTTTGAATGCATCCCAGAGATTCTGGTATGTTGTGTCTTGGTTCTCGTTGGTTTCAAAGAACATCTTTATTTCTGCCTTCATTTCGTTATGTACCCAGTAGTCATTCAGGAGCAGGTTGTTCAGTTTCCATGTAGTTGAGCAGTTTTGAGTGAGATTCTTAATGCTGAGTTCTAGCTTGATTGCACTGTGATCTGAGAGATAGTTTGTTACAATTTCTGTTCTTTTACATTTATTAAGGAGAGCTTTACTTCCAAGTATGTGGTCAATTTTGGAATAGGTGTGGTGTGGTGCTGAAAAAAATGTATATTCTGTTGATTTGGGGTGGAGAGTTCTGTAGATGTCTATTAGGTCTGCTTGGTGCAGAGCTGAGTTCAATTCCTGGGTATCCTTGTTGACTTTCTGTCTCGTTGATCTGTCTAATGTTGACAGTGGGGTGTTAAAGTCTCCCATTATTAATGTGTGGGAGTCTAAGTCTCTTTGTAGGTCACTCAGGATTGCTTTATGAATCTGGGTGCTCCTGTATTGGGTGCATATATATTTAGGATAGTTAGCTCTTCTTGTTGAATTAATCCCTTTACCATTATGTAATGGCCTTCTTTGTCACTTTTGATCTTTGTTGGTTTAAAGTCTGTTTTATCAGAGACTAGGATTGCAACCCCTGCCTTTTTTTGTTTTCTATTTGCTTGGTACATCTTCCTCCATCCTTTTATTCTGAGCCTATGTGTGTCTCTGCACGTGAGATGGGTTTCCTGAATACAGCACACTGATGGGTCTTGAGTCTTTATCCAATTTGCCAGTCTGTGTCTTTTAATTGGAGCATTTAGTCCATTTACATGTAAAGTTAATATTGTTATGTGTGAATCTGATCCTGTCATTATGATGTTAGCTGGTTATTTTGCTCGTTAGTTGATGCAGTCTCTTCCTAGTCTCGATGGTCTTTACATTTCGGTATGATTTTGCAGTGGCTGGTACCGGTTGTGCCTTTCCATGTTTAGCACTTCCTTCAGGAGCTCTTTTAGGGCAGGCCTGGTGGTGACCAAATCTCTCAGCATTTGCTTGTCTGTAAAGTATTTTATTTCTCCTTCACTTATGAAGCTTAGTTTGGCTGGATATGAAATTCTGGGTTGACAATTCTTTTCTTTAAGAATGTTGAATATTGGCCCCCACTCTCTTCTGGCTTGTAGGGTTTCTGCCGAGAGATCCGCTGTTAGTCTGATGGGCTTCCCTTTGATGGTAACCCGACCTTTCTCTCTGGCTGCCCTTAACATTTTTTCCTTCATTTCAACTTTGGTGAATCTGACAATTATGTGTCTTGGAGTTGCTCTTCTCGAGGAGTATCTTTGTGGCGTTCTCTGTATTTCCTGAATCTGAATGTTGGCCTGCCTTGCTAGATTGGGGAAGTTCTCCTGGATAATACCCTGCAGAGTGTTTTCCAACTCGTTTCCATTCTCCCCGTCACTTTCAGGTACACCAATCAGACGTAGATTTGGTCTTTTCACATAGTCCCACATTTCTTGGAGGCTTTGCTCGTTTCTTTTTATTCTTTTTTCTCTGAACTTCCCTTCTCGCTTCATTTCATTCATTTCATCTTCCACAGCTGATACCCTTTCTTCCATTTGATCGCATCGGCTCCTGAGGCTTCTGCATTCTTCACGTAGTTCTTGAGCCTTGGTTTTCAGCTCCATCAGCTCCTTTAAGCACTTCTCTGTATTGGTTATTCTAGTTATACATTCTTCTAAATTTTTTCCAAAGTTTTCAACTTCTTTGCCTTTGGTTTGAATATCCTCCCGTAGCTCGGAGTAATTTGATCGTCTGAAGCCTTCTTCTCTCAGCTTGTCAAAGTCATTCTCCGTCCAGCTTTGTTCCGTTGCTGGTGAGGAACTGCGTTCCTTTGGAGGAGGAGAGGTACTCTGCTTTTTAGAGTTTCCAGTTTTTCTGCTCTGTTTTTTCCCCATCTTTGTGGTTTTATCTACTTTTGGTCTTTGATGATGGTGATGTACAGATGGATTTTTTGGTGTGGATGTCCTTTCTGTTAGTTTTCCTTCTAACAGACAGGATCCTCAGCTGCAGGTCTGTTGGAGTACCTGGCCGGCCGTGTGAGGTGTCAGTCTGCCCCTGCTGGGGGATGCCTCCCAGTTAGGCTGCTCGGGGGTCAGGGGTCAGGGACCCATTTGAGGAGGCAGTCAGCCCGTTCTCAGATCTCCAGCTGCGTGCTGGGAGAACCACTGCTCTCCTCAAAGCTGTCAGACAGGGACATTTAAGTCTGCAGAGGTTACTGCTGTCTTTTTGTTTGTCTGTGCCCTGCCCCCAGAGGTGGAGCCTACAGAGGCAGGCAGGCCTCCTTGAGCTGTGGTGGGCTCCACCCAGTTCAAGCTTCCAGGCTGCTTTGTTTACCTAAGCGAGCCTTGGCAATGGCGGGCGCCCCTCCCCCAGCCTAGCTGCCGACTTGCTGTTTGATCTCAGACTGCTGTGCTAGCAATCAGCGAGACTCCGTGGGCGTAGGACCCGCTGAGCCAGGTGTGGGCTATACTGTCCTGGGGCACCGTTTCCTAAGCCCGTCGGAAAAGCACAGTATTCGGGTGGGAGTGGCCCGATTTTCCAGGTGCCGTCTGTCACCCCTGGAAAGGGAACTCCCTGACCCCTTGCGCTTCCCGAGTGAGGCAATGCCTTGCCCCTGCTTCGGCTGGCGCACGGTGCAGTCACCCACTGACCTGTGCCCACTGTCTGGCACTCCCTAGTGAGATGAACACGTTACCTCAGATGGAAATGCAGAGATCACCCGTCTTCTGCGTCGCTCGCGCTGGGAGCTGTAGACGGGTGCTGTTCCTATTCGGCCATCTTAGCACCATTTATTAAATAGGGAATCCTTTCCCCATTTCTTTTTGTCAGGTTTGTCAAAGACCAGATGGTTGTAGATGTGTGGTATTATTTCTGAGGGCTCTGTTCTGTTCCATTGGTCTATATGTCTGTTTTGGTACCAGTATCATGCTGTTTTGGTTACTGTAGCCTTGTAGTATAGTTTGAAGTCAGGTAGCGTGATGCCTCCAGCTTTGTTCTTTTGGCTTAGGATTGACTTGGCGATGCGTGCTCTTTTTTGGTTCCATATGAAGTTTAAAGTAGTTTTTTCCAATTCTGTGAAGAAAGTCATTGGTAGCTTGATGGGGATGGCATTGAATCTGTAAATTACCTTGGGCAGTATGGCCATTTTCATGATATTGATTCCTCCTATCCATGAGCATCGAATGTTCTTCCATTTGTTTGTTTCCTCTTTTATTTCATTGAGCAGTGGTTTGTAGTTCTCCTTGAAGAGGTCCTCCACACCCCTTGTAAGTTGGATTCCTAGGTATTCTCTTTGAAGCAGTTGTGAATAGGAGTTCACTCATGATTTAGCTCTCTGTCTGTTATAAGAATGCTTGTCTGTATAAGAATGCTTGTGATTTTTGCACATTGATTTTGTATCCTGAGACTTTGCTGAAGTTGCTTATCAGCTTAAGGAGATTTTGGGCTGAGACAATGGGGTTTTCTAGGTAAACAATCATGTCATCTGCAAACAGGGACAATTTGACTTCCTCTTTTCCTCATTGAATACCCTTGATTTCTTTCTCCTGCCTGATTGCCCTGGCCAGAACTTCCAACACTATGTTGAATAGGAGTGGTGAGAGAGGGCATCCCTGTCTTGTGCCAGTTTTCAAAGGGAATGCTTCCAGTTTTTGCCCATTCAGTATGATTTTGGCTGTGGGTTTGTTGTAGATAGCTCTTATTATTTTGAGATACGTCCCTTCAATACCTAATTTATTGAGAGTTTGTAGCATGAAGGGCTGTTGAATTTTGTCAAAGGCCTTTTCTGCATCTATTGAGATAACCATGTGGTTTTTGTCTTTGGTTCTGTTTCTATGCTGGATTACATTTATTGATTTTCATATGTTGAACCAGCCTTGCATCCCAGGGATGAAGCCCACTTGATCATGGTGGATAAGCTTTTTGATGTGCTGCTGGATTCAGTTTGTCAGTATTTTACTCAGGGTGTTTGCATCGATGTTCATCAGGAATATTGGTCTAAAATTATCTTTTTTTGTTGTGTCTCTGTCTGGCTTTGGTATCAGGATGATACTGGCCTCCTAAAAGGAGTTAAAGAGGATTCCCTCTTTTTCTATTGATTGGAATGGTTTCAGAAGGAATGGTACCAGCTCCTCCTTGTACCTTTGGTAGAATTCAGCTGTGAATCAGTCTGGTCACAGACTGTAGTTTTTTTTTGGTTGGTAAGCTATTGATTATTGCCTCAATTTCAGAGCCTGTTATTGGTCTATTCAGAGATTCCACTTCTTCCTGGTTTAGTCTTGGGAGGGTGTATGTGTCGAGGAATTTATCCATTTGTTATAGATTTTCTAGTTTATTTGCGTAGAGGTGTTTATAGTATTCTCTGATGGTAGTTTGTATTTCTGTGGGATTGGTGGTGATTCATTTTTTATTGCATCTATTTGATTCTTCTTTGTTTTCTTCTTTATTAGTCTTGCTAGCAGTCTATCAATTTTGTTGATCTTTTCAAAAAAAAAAATAAACCCAGCTCCTGGATTCATTGATTTTTTTTGAAGGGTTTTTTGTGTCTCTATCTCCTTCAGTTCTTCTCTGATCTTAGTTATTTCTTGCCTTCTGCTAGCTTTTGAATGTGTTTGCTCTTGCTTCTCTAATTCTTATAATTGTGATGTTAGGGTGTCAATTTTAGATCTTTCCTGCTTTCTCTTGTGGGCATTTAGTGATATAAATTTCGCTTTACACACTGCTTTGAATGTGTCCCAGAGATTCTGGTATGTTGTGTCTTTGTTCACATTGGTTTCAAAGAACATCTTTATTTCTGCCTTCGTTTTTTTATGTACCTAGTAGTCATTCAGGAGCAGGTTGTTCAGTTTCCATGTAGTTGAGCGGTTTTGAGTGAGTTTCTTAATCCTGAGTACTAATTTGATTGCACTGTGGTCTGAGAGATAGTTTGTTGTAATTTCTTTTCTTTTACATTTGCTGAGGAGTGCTTTACTTGTAACTATGTGGTCATTTTTGGAGTAAGTGCAATGAGGTGCTGAGAAGAGTGTATATTCTGTTGATTTGAGGTGGAGAGTTCTGTAGATGTCTATTACGTCCTCTTGGTGTAGAGCTGAGTTCAATTCCTGGATATCCTTGTTAACTTTTTGTCTCGTTGATCTAATGTTGACAGTAGAGTGTTAAAGTCTCCCATTATTGTTGTGTGGGAGTCTTAAGTCTCTTTGTAGGTCTTTAAGGACTTGCTTTATGAATCTGGGTGCTCTTGTATTGGGTGCATTTATATTTGGGATAGTTAGCTCTTCTTGTTGAATTGATCCCTTTACCAGTTATGTAATGGCTTTCTTTGTCTGTTTTGATGTTTGTTGGTTTAAAGTCTGTTTCATCGGAGACTAGGATTGCAACCCCTACCTTTTTTTGTTTTCCGTTTGCTTGGTAGATCTTCCTCCATCCCTTTATTTTGAGCCTGTGTGTGTCTCTGCACGTGAGATGGGTCTCCTGAATACAACACACTGATGGGTCTTGACTCTTTATCGAATTTGCCAATCTGTGTCTTTTAATTGGAGCATTTAGCCCATTTACATTTAAGGTTAATATTGTTATGTGTGAATTTGATCCTGTCATTATGATGTTAGCTGGTTATTTTGCTTGTTAGTTGATGCACTTTCTTCCTAGCATCTATGGTCTTTACAGTCTGGCATGTTTTTGCAGTGGCTGGTAGCAGTTGTTCCTTTCCAGGAGCTCTTTTAGGGCAGGCCTAGTGGTGACCAAATCTCTCAGCATTTGCTTGTCTGTAAAAGATTTTATTTCTCCTTCACTTATGAAGCTTAGTTTGGCTGGATATGAAATTCTGGGTTGAAAATTCTTTTTTTTAGGAATGTTGAATATTGGCCCCCATTCTCTTCTGGCTTTTAAAGTTTCTGCCAAGAGATCCGCTCTTAGTCTGATGGGCTTCGATTTGCCCGTTTTCAGTATGCCTCCTGTCTTAAGTGTCACTACCCCACCCACTTACACACACACACACCATTCCCCTTATAAGTTACCATTTTTGGGGTGCTTACTCCATGTGCCCTCATCATTTCTCACTGGGTTAACAGTCAGCCTGCCTAGTTGCATGTAGTCAGTCTCAGTGCTTTATCAGTCCACCCAAATTCAGCCTTCAGATTGTGTCTTTTCTTCCTAAAATGCAAATTTGATCATGGCATTTTACTGCCTAAAATCCCTCAGTGGTTTTCCACTGTGTTCCAGGTGAAATCCAAACTCATTGGCATGGTTTAACAGTGTTTTTCAATCTGAGGATCTACCTGTGGGTCATGAAGTTGGTTTAGTAGGCTATGACCAGCATTATACATTTTTATTAAAGTAAAATAAATAGGTTGCAATGGTACCCAGCTGTAGTGCCTGCGACCCAGGAGGCTGAGGCAGGAGGATTGCTTGAGCCCAGTGCGCTAGGATTGCACCTAGGAATAGCCACTGCACTCCAGCCTGGGCAACATAGTGAGACCCAGTCTGAAAAAAAAAAAAGAGTAAAGTAGAATAGCAATATCAGTGCGTGTCATATATAGTAAGGGTAAATATCACTTCCTTAAACTTTTTTAGTTATTCATATATATCTGTGCATACTAGTAATGTTATAAAATGTATTAGAGTTGGTTGTGGCCAAAAGGATGAACATCTTACCCCATTCTATATGCAGTGATTCTTGTTATTTCAGTTTACTCAGATTTTCTCTGCCTGCTTTTATGCCTTTGCTTATTCTGTTATCTTGGTCTGAAGAGTCTCCATTCTTCATCTAGCTACCTCACAGGGTTTGTTGTCTTCAGGAATCTTTTCCTGATGGCTATTTACCATAAGAAATACATTTTGTAACACAATCTATGAACCAGTATCCTTACCATATGAGATAACAGTCTTGTCCCCTTGCTCTCTGTCTTAACTTGTCTTACTGGTCATGTCTGTTTGCTAGTCTGCCTCCATTGAAGATAGAGCCTCTCTTTTTCATCTATACCCTGTGTCAAAGCATAGTATGTATAGTGTATAGTAGTTAAGTGCTGTTTGAATTAATAAAATAGTGAATCAGTATATGTTATATACAGTACTTTACAGTGTGATTTTTTAAGCTTGAATTGTAGAAACTGACTTACGTTTGACTCTCTTAATGGTTTCAGTACAGGAGGATTAACTTTCTTAAAGCATTTTAAATTAAAACTTCCATTTTAAGCTGTTTATGAATTGTGATTAGATACTTCTACCAGAATCTATCATTATTTTGTGATTTGTGGTCAAGAAAGTGTGTAATGAAGTCCAAATACTGGACATGTAGTGCTTATTTGATTTTATGGGAAGTATAATGCTTACTTGATTTTATGGGAAGTGGGTGATTTTAAAAGAGAGACTCTCAGATATAATTATATTCAAATGCAAATTCTGAGGGGATGGGTGGGATATGAAAGCACAGAATCAAATGGAGTTGAATTTTTTTTTGTTATTTCTGAATTTAAGACGTTTGTAATTGGCATTTCCACAGTTAGAATATTTAGTTGCTTATCATTTTTTTCTTTGTGAGAAATCATTGTTTGTTAAACCGTTAATAGGTTCTCATGGAGAACTGTTATTGAAGAGAGATCCATTTGGTGGGATATAATTTAAAAAAATGAATCAAAAGAAAATCTCTAAATGCAGGTGCCAGAAAAATTACAGCACATCTCAGTGAATTTGCAAGTGGTAAGTTTGCTTTTGATTTTACATGGTAATATATTTTGGAATTATGTGCCATAGTATCCTTGGAGTCTTATGCTTTGATGCACTTAATTGTCAGTTAGCAAATGTAGTTACTTTATGTTTATTTAAAAGTTTTTATACTAGATTTTAACCAAAACTGTTTTCTTAAATAAGACTTTTTCTATAGAGAAAAATAATCTGTAAATAATATGAGTTTCAGAAACATCTTTCTGAATCGTAAGTCTTATGTGGCTTTACAGCGAATCCTTCTGTGCTTCATTTTTAAAAATACTAATTTTAAAAGCATTTACTGTAAGGATAATATATAGTGACAAAGAAGCCTAAATTAAACAGTTAGTTTTTAAGTTTAGTGTCTCTTCGGTTATCTTTATTTTTAAGTTAATTGAAAAGAATTTAGAAGTACATGGTTGTTGATAAACTTAGAAGAACACATAAATATTTGAAAGCCTTCCTTTTCACTACTCCTTTCTCTCTCAGCCCATTGAGAACAGTTTGGCTGCTCTGTTTTCTTGCAGTCTTTTCTTCCTGCACTTGTGCAGAAATTACTTATGCACATACCTGCATATTTTTTCTAACAAAAATGTTATATAAACTATTCTGTAAGTTGCTTCCCCAACACTTAATTTTGAAAAATTTCAAACAGAAGGATTGGAAGAATTTCGTTTAACATCTGAATACCTATCACTTAGATTCTTAACTAACATTTTAACAAATTTCAGCACATACTCATCTGTCTTTCTGTCCACTATGTTATTAATATGGGGGATTCATTTCAAAGTAAATTGCAGACGTCAGTATGCTTCGTCTCTACATAATTCAGTATACATATTGCTAACTAGATCTCAGTATTGGTTTACAGTTTCTTAAAGGTAAATTTACGTACCATGACATGCAACAATCTTAAGTGTACATTTGCTGAGTTTTGATAAATTCATCTTTGTAACTCAGACTCTATTATCAATAGAAACATGCTTATTAGCACCACAGAGAGCTCCCTCATGCCTCTTCCTGGTCTGTCTCTATCCCTATCTCTTTCCAGAAAAACCTGTTAAAGTGTGTTCCCTCTCCACTCCGAATGGATTTTGCCTATATCACTTGCTTTATTCACTCAGCAGTATGTTGTGGGTAGTTATATGCAGATCTAAATCTGCCTTCTTTTCTGCCTTAAAAAAAAATTGCAGTAGCTTGGAAATAGTCTACATTATGGGTGTATTAGAATTTATTTGATCATTCCCTTTTCTCTACATGGACATTTAGATTGTGCCATATTTTTGTGATTACAGAAAGTGCTGTATCCTTGTACATCCTTGTATGTATATATACAGTCTCAGGGGTACTTTTGTAGGTAATACTAAAAATAAAACTGCTGGGTAAAAGGGTTTTACGTTTTGATACATACTGCCAAATTGCCCTCCCAGGATGATTGTATCAGTTTACATGCCCACCAGTAGTGTATGAGAGTGTCCTTTTTTTTCTGTGCCCTCTTAACATTGGATGTCATCTTTCTAAAAGATGACAATACATGAAAAATGTACCTTGTTCATACATACATGAAAATACATGAAAAATGTACCTTGTTAATTCCTAATCAGTAATGATTAGCTGCTGGATTTTTTTCCCTTTGTGAATTACTTCTTTATGTATTTATGTTGTTTGCCTCTTGTCGGTCATGTGTTGTAGTATTTTTTCCAGGAATGCTTTGTCTTTTAACTTCGCTTTTCATGTGTTTTGGGCTTCAGATGTGTTAATTTTTTTGTGGTCAGACATGGCTGATGCGTCTTCATTGTGAAGACCTTCCTTATTCCAAGAATATAAAACCACTTGCTATTCTAATAGTTTTCCTTTTAATGAAATTTAGAAGAAAAAGATAAATCATTGTGAAGTGAAGTGCCAGGAAAAATTTCAAATGGAGAGTGAGATTCAAATTGGCCTTGAAGTCCGAGTTGAATTTAGATGAATAAGCAGAATGGTAGGCATGTTTCAGACAGGAGGCACGGATGGAATATCGTCAAACAGTAATAACAGGACCACTTAGGCTGAGGTGAAGAATCACAGAAAACTGTAAGCATAGACATGTGTTCGGATAGATTTCTTGGTAATTATTTTGGCTAATCTTTATGCTTTTCTAAAATCTACATCTTGATGTTATAGTTTTCTGTCATTTTCATGGTGACTTGAGTATTCTTCTTGAGGAGAATATATGGTGAAATACAGTTGCCTGAAAAGACAAAAAATAGTGGTATTCCATTGGAATAAGTTGAACATTATAAATATTTACTCAGTCTGGTTTATTAGAGTTAAATTATAATTGTTTTTAAAGTTTGTGCTGTAGTAGTTTACATCATTTAGTCACTGTAGTCCACTATAGTTACCAGATAGCAATCTTAAAAAATGTCGAAGTACCAGTATATCCACTAGTTACTTAATCAGAGTTTTGAGTTATGAGCTCACCATTTAATATACAAATTAGTATGTCGGTATCTCCAGCTAATGAAAGTATTTTATGAATGCTGTCCTTAAGACCGAGTAACAGCATTGTGTTCAGTTTGGTTGTTGCTCAGGATGTGTAATAGTTTCTCTTCAGCCATAAGCCACGCCTGGTAGATATTAATTGGGTGGAGAGATCTTGCACCTCTTCCAGTTAGGCATTTGTGGTTTGTCGTCTGATTTGGAGCACTTGTAAGATCACTGTTTTGTGTTCTACTACCCAGTTGAGAGGATTATGTGGAGCTAAGTTTTACCAATCAGGTATTTAAAAAAATATATTCAACATCTTATTTGTTTGTTGTTTTATTTTTCTGTCCTGTGCTCACTTTTCCTTAGGGATGCTTGCTCTTTTAGAGACTGTCATCTATGTATGTTTACATCCAGGAAAAATGGACATATTTTAAACTATACTTTTCACTATGTAATTTTTTGTTGCTGTGAGAGATCTCTTCCAGTGATAAAGAAAAATTTGTTCTCTAGTAGAGGAGAATAAAAATGGAGTTTGAAAGTTAATATTTGATAATTTTGCCAGTCATTTTGCTGGCTCATGTACTTTTCTGTTTCTAATGTTAATAAATTTAAGTTACTTTCATATATACTTAGTGAAATTCATGTTCTGTTTTTAGTCTTGAATAGAACTGAAACATTAAAGAAAGAAAGGTACATAAAATTAACAATATTGAACATGTTGAGAGCACTTGTCATTTCTTTTAGCACTTGATAGTTGGCAAGACTAAAAAATTAACATTTTCTTGAATGTTTCTCTTTTTAACTATGTAGATAGTTTACCATTTGCATTTGAGATTCCTTTATTAAAATGATTCTTAGCAAATTAAATAGCATGCTTTATCCTGTCTTTCTTCATTTTAATGATACCAATCTGTCTTTTGATTTTTAAATTAAAAGATAAATAAATGAAACTTTTATTAGTTTAGCGGCCTGGGCACTATTTCTATTTTAGAATTCATTCACAAGTTAGAACATATCTGATTTAAACCATTGAGTGGTATTACACTTGAGTTCTTTTTTTTGTTTTGTTTTTTGTTTTTTTTCTGCTGCCCCAATATTTGCAGGATCTAGGGATAAGAAAATGGGGGTATTCCTTTAAAATCAAGTATTCCTTAATCTCTTTTTCTTTGTTTCAGTAGCTTCATAGCTTTGAAGAACATTGGCAAGGCCTCTAAGGGATGGTACCCTGAGGCTTTTCAATTGATCATGAATTGTTCTTAGAATGAAGTAGACTGGGATATAGGCTGAAAATCTGGGAATCACCCTTGACACTTTCCCCTGTAACCCATAATATCTAATCAACCAGAAAAACACACTGGTTTGATTCTAACAGTTGCTCCTTTCTGCAAACCTAATTTTGGCTTTTGCCTTCTCTTAGCCTAATGGATCTCTGTCTTTAATTTTATCATTCACACCAGAGCTTCAGTAATTTATTCACAGTACACATTTCGTCATGTTAATCCCCTGCTTCAATAGCTTCCCATTGCCGAAGAATTCAGTCTTAGCATTCTAACATGGCATCTTTATGTCCTTCATGATATAGGCCCATATATCTTAGCACTCACTCTCCACAGAAAGCTTTATGATTTGTGATGGCAGGTTGTAATACCTCCCACAATTTCTACTCTTGCTCCTACTATTCCTTCTGTTCGCAGTATTGTTGTCACTTTTCGTTGCTTAGATAACTTTTACTAACCTTCTAAGACTGAATTCAGGTTTCACTTCTTACAGTAAGTTTTAATTGAATCCTCGTTTAACTGGTCCCATCTTCTGTGCCCCTACTAACATTTTGTTTTCAAATCTGGAACTTACCATATTATATTAAACCTTTTTTCTGATTCTTTTTCCCATTAGACTGTTCCTTTAAGCAAAGACCATGTCTTCTTCATCATTGTATCTGCAGTGTCTAGCAAGTGATGGGTGTGTAGTGGAGGCTCAGTGAATATTTGTTGAACTAAGTAAGTTCAACTCATTGTGGTAACATTGAAGTGTTAGTGAAGCTCATGGGTCAGTCACCAGTCAGCTGTTTTCAGACTCTTGCAGAGCATTTTACAACATTTTATTGTTTTTTGAGTTTTATGAAGAATTATGATTCAGTAGATGTAGAATAGGGTCTGGGGATATGTATTTTTAAAAAGCTCCCCAGGTGTTTTTGGTTTTCTTACAGGCTAGAGAACCATTGTCCTAGTTTATTATTATACCATTATATTTTATGTAAAAGGTGCCCCCTAGACTTTATACAGCAATTTATTATTTCAGCCTTGGAAGTTATATCTACCAAAGTATGGATGTATTTTAAGTCACTTTTTTGGTACCATATTTATATAGAAGTATTTTAGGTCCTTAAGTGTCTCATTGAGAGATCTGTTGGCATATTGTTAACACTCAACTAAAAAAAGCCTCATTTAAACAGGAGTCTTCTTCGATTGATCATAATGAGATTTGTTGGGCTTCATTCTATGAATTTTAGTATTTTTGGCAACTTGTAATTACTTTTCACTTTTTATTGTCATTTTTCAAAATACTTAAAAAATGTTTTATTGTAGTTTAAAATTAAACTAGAGTGCACAAATCTGAAGTATACAGTTCAGTGAATGTTTACATATGTAGATGTGTTTACATATGTAGATATGTTACATATGTAGATACCATATGTTTACATATGTACTACGTATGTACTACATATGTAGATACCCATATGTAGATACCCATATGTTTACATATGTTTACATATGTAGATACCCATATGTTTACATATGTAGGTACCCATAAGGTACCACCCAGGTCAAGATATGGAACGTTTCCCAACCCCTAGTTCTCTCATGTTCCTTTTCAGTTAATATACACCCCTGTCACCACAAGATAACCACTGTTTTGACTTGTGTGACCATCAGTCTTCTGATTAAAGCTACTAAAACTTTTTGTACATAATCTTTTGGTGGACATGTGTATTCATTTCTTTTGGGTTTACACAGGAAGTTGCTGGGTTAAGGGCAAACTTGTGTTTTAAATTCAGTAGATGATTCCAGTTTATACCTGTGATAGCAATTCATAATGAAACATTGAAATTATTTGAAGCTTATGATAAAATTTGAATATCCTGAAACTTCTGTTTGTTTTCCCAAGTATTTATTGTAAAAATATATATACAAAGAAATATCAATAAATATATCAACTAAAGAAAGAAAATATCAAATATGCAAAGAAAACTCAATGTCATTTTATAAAAGTTGCCAGAAATACAGGTTTTAGTCAAATTTTTCTATGTAAGTAATTGTTTCCTTTGTTCCTTCTCCTTAGGATCATCCTTCCTTGTGGGTTAGCAGGCAGTTATAAGATTGCAAAATGGGTCTCCGGATTCACTTTGTTGTTGACCCACATGGTTGGTGCTGCATGGGTTTGATTGTCTTTGTTTGGTTATACAATATTGTTTTAATTCCCAAAATTGTCCTCTTTCCTCACTATGAAGAAGGACATATTCCAGGCATATTAATAATAAGTAAGTTTCTTGATCTTTTTTTTCTTGTATATTTATTTTTCTCATTGTAAACGTTTTTGGGGTGTAGTGCCACTCTGATAACTTTCCTTTTAATATATTTAGTATTTTAGCAGTGCTGTCAATATTCAGTTATTTACTAATTTATGAGCTTACAGAAATAATGGCCTTTATAGATTTGTAGTTAGATAAAAGTGATATCTCCATTTTTAACTGCAAAGTGCATGAAGACCATTTTGTTAAAAATAGAAAACTGACACAGTAGTGATAACTTGCATGTCTCTCTGTGTTTTTATTATTGCTGTTTTGTACCTAATTACAAATGTGGACGTTTTAAGAATAGAGACAGTGTACATTACTGAGAAGTGAGAATTTCATAAGAAAAGTATTGATTATGAAGTTGATTATGATAACACTTGGAAATTCTGGATAGTTATTAGTCAGTTGGTGATGGCTTGCTTATGATTAAAATAAATTGAAATTATATATTTTACATGTACATGGCATTTACAGTTTTCATGCACATTACCTCATTTTGACCTCACACGAACCATGGGAAATGTTATATATATATGATAAAACTGACCAGTACTATGCATTCAGTCCTGGATTGAGCACTCAGACTATTCCTTTTACATGTACAGTATTATTTTTTTTTATCCCCCCAACAGAATTCCTTTGTTCTTACTAATTTAAAAATGTAGAATTATGGTGGCCAAATCTATTTTCCCTTACTATTTTTGTTTTCTGGTTATTAATTTTAAAATTAAAAAGTTTCTAAGTCTTAATTCTCAAACTAATTATTTTAAGATCCATCAAAAGGGACAGTTGAACATCACTAATTCAGAGTAGTATTGAAGATACCCAGTTAGTTAATGAAAAAGTTTAGTTGTAGAATTTAAAATGGTATTTTGATCCTTTCAAATATAGAACGTGTAGTAATTAAAAGGGAGCCTATTCATTTATGCCATCATTAATAGGAAGTCCCTGTTATTAAGGGATCTGATTTATAAGAACTTTGAGTTACTATCATGTAAAATAATAATTAAAATTAGTAATGATTAAAATTAGGACTATTTAAGATAGTCCTCCTGACAGTATTATTTGGTGAGTGAAATAAATTATTTATTTTTTAATCTTTTGAAATTTTTTCTCCTGATGGTGTTTATTAAAATATACATTTTAAACTTTAAATATGATTGTTGATAAAATGTTTTGAAGGGCACGTGACTAATTTATTTAATTTATTTATTTTAAAGTATTCTATGGCATTTCCATATTCTGTCTGGTTGCCTTAGTGAGGGCCTCAATAACTGATCCAGGAAGACTCCCTGAGAACCCTAAGATCCCACATGGAGGTATGGTACTCTGGATTTATCAGTTTTGCTGATGCTAGAATTACTGTCTTTACTTACATATTTTATTGCGTTTAATATATATTGGTTATAAACGTCATCTAACACCACTTTGAAGTCTTTGCTTGTATGTGTCTTTTCCAAACTTCTCTACTTAAAATTGCAACCCTGCTCCCCCTGCACCCCGGCAGTTTCACCACACCCCATCTCTTGGCTTTCGTTTCAGTTTACTTGTTTATTTGTTTGTCATCCTCCTCCCATTCTAGATCTCCATAAGCTCTGTGAGAGTATAGATTTTTTGTTTTTGCTTTCTTCATTTACTCACTGTTATATCACTCACGTCCAGAAGAGTCTCTGTCATTTAAGATGCTCAGTACATAGTTGTTGAATGATACATGATTATCTGAGAAGTTATATTTTAATTTTATAAAGGAGTTTTCTTGATGGTGCCGTTTACATCATGTTATAAATACAACATTGCTTAGAATAAATACTGTCTATATTTTTCTGAGTTTTGACAATTTAATGAAAAATGGCAAGCATTTATTCTAGTTTCAGTCGAAGGTGATTTTTTTTTTTTTTTTGAGACGGAGTCTCTCTCTGTCGCCCAGGCTGGGGTGCAGTGGCGCGATCTCGGCTCACTGCAAACTCCGCCTCCTGGGTTCACGCCATTCTCTGCCTCAGCCTCTCGAGTAGCTGGGACTACAGGCGCCTGCCACAACGCCTGGCTAATTTTTTTTGTATTACCAGGATGGTCTCGATCTCCTGACCTCGTGATCTGCCCGCCTCGGCCTCATAAAGTGTTGGGATTACAGGCGTGAGCCACTGCACCTGGCCAACAAGGACAGTGATTTTTGGTTACTCTATTGCATAATCATTCAAATCTCAAAAATGAATTAAAAATGTATTGCTTGTTTTATTACATACCTGGTATATATTGTACAGCCTTACTTATTTTGATTGCTGAGGCTCACTCTTCGATTGTTTGCTATATAAGCTTTGAGAACTCTCTGAACTTTAGTAAGAAATTTATATGCCTGTGTAGTACATTACAGACCAAAATACTTTTTATAGTAATTTAATAGTTTCCAACTTGCTGCACATTAGAATCCACTTGGGGAACTTCAAAAAATCTCAATGTCCAGGTCATACCCCATTTAGTTAAATCAGAATGTCAGGGGCTTAGGAACCAGGTATCAGTATTTTGGAAAGATCCTAGGTGATTCCAGTGTGTAGCAAAGTTTGGGAACCAATGCAGTAATTTCTTATGAAATTAGATTAAGTGACAAGTTACTTATGAAGCCTCCCTTAAATTCTGATTATTGTTTTTCGACACCCATCATGTAGAGGCTTAGTTGGCCTTGAAAATTCAGAGATGCTATGGGAACATTACACTGATGTTTATGTAGCTGTAGAAGTTTTTGAATACTACATTAAATATTAAGTTTTTATTAACATATAGAGGCAGTAGGACTGTCATTAGAAGTTTGTGTATGTAGAAGTGTTTTGAAGTGGGACAGGAGCAGGGAGGGTGGCACTCTGCAATCTTTATAGAATCACTTTTCTTCCCACCCGGCTTAGCCAAAAACTCTCTAAAATATTGTATACCTGTGTTATCTACTTTGACTTTAAAATCCAGTGGCCCATGAAAATCAAAGAAACAGGTGTTTTCTAACTTGAAGACCTGTTTCTGATGAACTCTTTAGTTTGCAGTGGTGAAAGACTCAAATGCCTACATGTTCCAGACACTGCAAATCAATGAGAGGGGCCAGGTAAGAAGTATTTCATATTAAAAATTTCATACCTTATCTGAAAAGTAATCGTCTCTACTCAGCTGCAGTAAAATTGTCATGCAATTAGATTATTAGATCTTAAAATTCTCAGAATACAGGGAATCCCAATTTTTATGAGAAATTTTGTGATTAAAAAAAGACATTGGAAACTAATTTAAAATGTTAAGAACATTGTGTGTACCCCCAAAATCATATCTTTAGGCCTAATTGCCTAATTGAGCCCACATATAACAACTCTCTTATCTTTGATGTCTAGACTGTAGTGATGTAGGACACCCTGGCATCTTGCTGACTGTTTGGATGTCCGCGTTACATCTTGTCTCAGTTGACATATGGCCTGTTTTTCTTCCCTGAGTCCCAAAAACTTCCCATTCACTCCATTGACAAAAATACACTTACTTATCATATTTTAATGTTTCTCCAAAGTCTTTTTCTAAAAGTATCATATATCGTATGATCCTCATGGTAATTGTATGAGGTAGGTAGGCTGGGTGATCAGGAGCATAGATTGTCCTTCCTGGATTAAACATCTGGTTGTTGGTATGAGATCCAGCCCGGAGACCCAGAACCTTGTCTCTGTCATCTTATTACCATGGATCTATATACAGAGATAATTTTAGCTTTTTATTCACCTTTGTTATGAATCTGGGGAAAACTTAAGTCATAATGTACTTTTTGGTGCTGGTTACCTGATTCTTTTGTAAATATGATTTTAATTTAGTAAAAAAAAATATAAAATTTTAACAGTGAAAAATAATATTGAATGCCTAGAGAGTTGAAACTATAGAATAGTGACATTTATTCAGAAATGTTTAAAGGTTGAGCAGTTTCATATAACTGAATTCTTCAAAAAAGGAAACTTAAAGTCCTAATACTTTGGTGATTTTAACTATTTTTTTTATTGAATTACTCTGAAATATTTTACATGCGTTTCTGCTTTTTTAAAACACAGTGACTTTAGTATATATGTGACCCACTAAATATGAGGCAATTTGAATATAAGGAAGTGTTCCATTTTCCCATGAGAAGATTCCCAGAATTTGACTTTATAAACTTTTGAGCATATAGATGAAACAGTCAAATGAAATAGTTACATGTTTGTTTATATTACTTGAATTGTTCATGTGTGTATTTGAAATAAAACAAAATGAACACCTTCAGTTAGAAATATTTTATGAAATTTTATTCAAGTTCTTAACTATGTTTAAAAATGGTTTATTGAGTATAATTTACATGCCATATAATTTTCCCAGTTAGAGTGTACAATTCTATGGGTTTTTGTATACTCACAGTTGTGTAACCATCACCGCAATCAACTTTAGAACATTTTAATCGAGTTTTTCACTTGAATGTTCGACATGTGGTTTTGTCATTACTAGAGCCATGTTTTTTGACATAGCATTACAGAGGAAATTCTTTCAAGTTAAAAAAAATGCGTCCTGTTTTGATGCAGTCTCTGAAAAATTTACCCCAAGCTATAAGGATTCCTGTATTCAGTAATCAGGGTCATGTATTCACTCATAGTTTTGGTTTGATCCTCCCTCTTACATTGCTTTTTAAAGGTGAGCTGTGAGAGACTTACTGACATTTATTTCCTACATTGACAACTGATTCTTGGCAGGGAATCTCTGTTAGGACCCAAACTTTGTATTGATTTAGGTAATTTCAAGTAATGTTTTTCTCCTCAAAGCATTACATAGTGATTTTATATATATTAATTGAGTGAGGGTCCCTTAAAATGTAGTCTTTTAAAAGACTTATGTAGAGGGTGATTCCTTCCTTTCTGAGGGTTAAACAAACCAAGCATTGCATTATATTCATTCAAGCAGTTACAGCATTAATAAATCTCCAGGTTAAACAAAATGATGTATTTACTCACGTTAAACAGCCTCAGTCATTTATGGAGTTCGCCTTTTTTTTGGTTTTGTTTTATATTTTGATTTTTCTCTCCCTTAAAAATGTATCTGTTAGCTTTTAATTTTTTAAAGCTATCATAAATTTGCAGTTGAATTCTTTTTCTCATAGGCTTTTTAAAAATATTATTACATGGCTAGTACAAAAATCACCAGACATCAGAATGTATCAGTCGCCAAGATCCTATGTGGACATGAGTAAAGGAGGGAAAGGGAAATGACTAAGAAAGGCTTTAGAGATATGTAGGGTATGTTAAGATGGATGGATTTTTTTTCTTGCTACACAAGGCAAAAGCACCTTCCAGATGATCAATTAAATTTCTAGATTTTTTACAATAGTGATTTCTCCTTTGTTCCCTAAACATATAGATATGTATGTGTTCACATAGATATGTGACACTGTGAGTTTTTACAGGTATTTCTTATTTTAGATACTTATGTAATATCTTCATGTTATCAAAGGAATGACTCAAGTTCTTTCTTTAAATCAATTTATGGTCCAGACCATAGATTAGCAAATAAATTCTTCTTTACTATAAAGGCCTGTAGTAAATATTTTTAGCTTTATAGGCCATACAGTCTCTATTACAACTCCTCAGCTCTGCCACTGAAACACAAAAGCAGCCATAGACAATATGTAAATGATGGGTACATCAAACTTTGTTTATGGACCCAGAAAATTTTATATGATTTTTACATGTCACAAATTATTATTTTCAATAATTTAAAATTGTAAAAATTATTCTTAGCTCATAGGTCATACAGAAACAGGTGGTATACTGGATTTGTCTGCAGACTGTAGTTTGTATCTGTGGTCTAGATTACAAAATTGTAGGCTTTCTCTAACTATAGCCAAGTGCTCTCTTCTGAAAATACATTTTAGATATAAAATGAAGAATTTATTCTCTAGGATATTATATGCTGATTTCTCAGAAATTACCAATAATGAATACACCGTGTTTATGTTTTAAGTGGCTGATAAAAACAAACTTTTTATATTGCCTTTTAATGAAAATTGGTTCGTTGTGAAGAGCCTCCTTCCTGTCTATATTCCTTGCAATGTGTGAATTCAAAGTTTTAACATTGGGATGTTTGGGAGCATTGAGCTAAGTAGGGGAGTGGAATATGATATGCTTGTGACATTGTTAATATGCTATAGATTAAATGAGTTTTTATTTCACTTAGAGGTAAATAGTACTAGTTTAACTGTATGTAAATTAAGCTTTAATACTGTTGCTCTTGCATGATTTATTTTCATTAAAATAAATGTAAGAAATGAAAAAGGATTTTCTTTTAAAATAAGATTTCAAGTATAAGAGATAATTTCTCAACTTTCATATTATTGGAACAATTAATTTGATGTAGGTTTTATTCATACTTTGTTTCTTCAGAGATATCTGTAGTGGGAATGTTTTCCCAACGCTTTACTATAGAAAAGTCCAGCATGTTGATGTTGCTCCTGACCATTCAACTAAAGTAATGGAATTCAAACAGAGAATCTAAAAAAGAAAAAAAAAGAAATAAAAATATCAATATTGGTAAAAAAAAAAATCCGTAATCTGAAAAAAAAAAGAAAATTCAATATTGTCTACTGTTACCTTTCACTTTTATTTAGAATCTTTCATTTTTTGATTTTAGACTTTTCATACATCAGCAAGCATTTAGTGACTACCTAGTATGTGCTAGGGTCCTACTCTTCATATACTCAAATTCAATCTGAATATAGGAGTTAGGCTAATCTTACTATGTCCATACTTTTAATGAGTTTATGGGGTAGTATAAACACAGATGATGAAAATTAAAAGAATTTTGTAAAAGTAAAATTCCATTCCAACATATTTAAAAGATACATTTTTGTATAATAAGGCAATTGTCTTTTCTAGGAAGATGACTCTTCCATAGTTTTTGCGGACCTAATTAGGACAGTCTTTAATGAAAACAAAAGCCTTTTCTCTTATGCAAACTTCGTGTTTTTAGCACAGAACTTAATCGTGTGCTGTTTCACTCCAGATTAGAGGAAATTGCCAGTTGGTGGTAGTTCAGTGTTTTGTGAAGAACTCCTTTATTTTCATTAAAAATAGTAGTTATCTTATAACATTTTTCACTACTGAAACTATTCTCATACCTCCCAAACCCATATGACATCCTTCGCTAACCTGTCCCATACACACTCTTAAATGAATCTGCTGATATTTTTAAAAATTAAATGATTTAGGGAAAGTGTGTGTGGAGGGGAATGCCATCTGTTTTTCAGATGAGTTTATAGGGTTGATTTCAGTGTACTAATCAGTTGAAACCAGGGTCAGCATTATTTCTTCTTTAGAGCTGTTAGAAAATGAAATTTCTAGAAATCAATTTGTTTAAATAAAATTGTTTTAGTATAATAATTTGGTTGGGCTCTAGGGTTTTGTCATTGGATTTTACTTATATTCTCACAGTATACCCAGAATCCTAATACATTGTTTTCTGTCTCTTACTTTGACTATAACAATAGTGTCTTATTTTTATAGTCTTTTAAATTAGAAACACCCAAAATAAGACATATATAGAATAGAACAGCAGCATTTATGGCAAACACGTTTACACCGAAGGCTTAGAAGAAAAATCTCTTAGAGTTTTATGTTGAAGGCTTCCTATAAAATCTTCTAAACAACTGTTGGTAAATTTCAGCATTACCCACTTGCCTTCATTAAATGGATTTTCATTTCCTTCTCTAGAAAGGGAGTTCTGGGAATTATGTAACAAGTGTAATTTGATGAGACCAAAGCGTTCCCATCACTGCAGCCGCTGTGGCCACTGTGTGAGGAGAATGGATCACCACTGTCCATGGTAAGAATAATTCACTTCTAGCAAAGAAAAGAGGGGTGGGTAATAAAATGTAAATTTTACAACTTGGCGGCTTTAAACAATAGTTATGTTAAAGTTATATAGTTTTACAATATCTTAGTAAGAATATTTTTATTTAGATTATATGGTTCTGTCAACTCCCAAAGTCGTTTTCCCACAGAAATCCTATCTTTTCTAACAGGGAGAGATTTGAGCCAAAAAGTAAGAATTAACTGCAGCCTAATATACAAAAGGATTAAGGTGGTTGTATTAAATGAGGCAATGTATATAAAACATTTAATACGATATCTGACAAGTAGGATGTACTTAAATGGTAGCTATTTCTAATTGTAATAAACCATATGCATCCGAATGTTTATATCCCCTTTTCATTTGTTTAATAACATTTCAGACACCCTGATAACCTCTTCCTTACCCCTTAAAGCTTTTTAAGCATTATGTATTGAATATAGCTACTACCATTATGTACATGTTGGAAGTTTGTGAGTGATAATTAGCTGATTCTGCAGAACTGCTAACAGTTTTGGTCAATAGGGGGCTCTCTTGTAATATTTAAAGAAAATGTTCAGTTGAGAAATATAATCTTTGAAAACAAATGCTGTGTGAATTCTGTATTGTATCTCATTTTAAAGCTGTCACAAAAATCTGTGAACAAGATATTGTATTTAATTCTGTTTTCTTAGCATTGGCTCTCTGTATAAATATTTAAACTGGTATAGTGTAGAATTTGACAAATGTATCTGTATACATATATGTAGTATTTATGTTTGTATACACATACATGCATATATGCAAATTTACATAGTGAGCCTCTTAATTTATAATTGCATTTATTTAAAATTGATTCAAGTGGAGTTTAGCTTTTTCTAATGTTAGTCAATTTAGAGTTTTCTTTAATTTTGATAACTTATTTTGATAGCACAGTTAATCAGCATACTTTTGGTGGAAATTTTTTTTTTTTCATAGACTGATTGTTTAAATAGAAGATAATTTCCTGAAATAGGAAAAAATAAAAGCATTTTCGATAAAAACACTTTGTTACTACATAAAAATTTTTAAAAATTTCTAAATCTGTCGACAAGATAGAATAGTATATGACATATAGTTGATATTCAAAACTGTGCCTTGAGTTTAAACAGATTAATTCCCAAGTAATTTTCTTAAGCTCAGTGATCTGTTTGCTATCACAATAGTAATAGATTTTTAGAAAGCTAGGTGAAACATGTATTCAGATAATTGCTGATCATACAGAAAAGCTCAGTTTTTAAGCGCTTCTTATTGTAGAGTTTCTTATTCACCAAAATACAAATGTTCATGATACAAGTGGATATTGATGCTTTTTTTTTCCAAACGAATGCAGTAGTAAAAAAGAACTAGGAAAGACTCACTTATTGGTGACCAAATAAGGTGCTATTTAACCTTAATTCTAACGTTGGGGTGATTTCTCTTTCTAGGCCTCTTGCTTCCATAGTTTTAGTCAACTTTTCAGTAGTTGGTAGCAGTGAGGGGGAAGTACAAAGGACTGGAGGATCAGAAAGGAGAGTAGACAAGGGACCTAAAGAGATTCAGGAATTTTTATCATTGAATTTCCTGATAGAGCACTGCTGAAATGTTCAGAGAGCGGGGGAAATGTACAGTGTAAATTGGAAGCAAGGAAAATTTTTGATGTTTTCAGAAATTGCACAACTTAACTGCCTAACACAGTTTTAGGTTTGGAGGTCAATTCTCACATTGCCTCAAGGTTTTCTGTATTTCTGGCTCTGATTATTCTTTTTTTTTTTTGAGATGGAGTCTTACTCTGTTGTCCAGGCTGGAGTGCAGTGGCATGATCTCAACCTCTGCCTCACTGCACCCTCTGCCTCCTGGCCTCAAGTGATTCTCCTGCCTCAGCCTCCCGAGTAGCTGGGATTACAGGCGCATGCCACCATGCTCGGCTAATTTTTGTATTTTTAGCAGAGACAGGTTTTCACCATGTTGGCCAGGCTGGTCTCAAACTCCCAACCTCAGGTGATATGCTCCCCTCGGCCTCCCAAAGTTCTGGGATTACAGGCTTGAGTCACCGTGCCTGGCCTGATCATTCTTTCTAAGTAGTTGAGATGTTACAAAAAGAACTCATATAGATTGAATACCTTAGCGCTTCTTAAAGCTGTTCTGGTTAAGAAGAATGCTGTGATCATAGACATTGTTTCTCAGACTTCCTGGGAACAGGAAAGATGGAACAATGATAAGTCATCTTTCAATTGGCAGCTGTTGAAGAGCATTTTTGAGTGTCTATTAATACATAAGCACACTTCTCTTATAATCCTGCTTGCAAATAACAAAGCACAGTAGATTTTCTTGTTTACAAAACATGCACTCTTAAGTCTTAAGAAATGCCTCTCTAAGGTTTTTCAGTTCAGGTCTGTATTTGACTTTAAAAAATGGTTTAATGACAAGTTAAAAAGAGCGATTTAAGTTAGGACCGAAACCTGTTACATCTTTTCTTTTTCGGTGACAGTATAATACTATTTTGAAATGAAAACATTTGTGCAAAGTCATTTGTAGTCTTGAACTAGGGTTTTTTGCTGGAATTTTAGGATACTTTGACAATTTGGATACAATAAATTTGGAACAATAAAATATTCAGCTTAAATTAGCCTTGAAAATTTTTTATTGTAACATTAATCCTCTTTCCTAGTTAGGGTTCACTGTTGTATTGATGGAAGTATAGCTGTATGTATTTATAAATAGTTTTGAATACATTTTTATTTTCAGCAACCAGGGGTAGATTTTTAAAATGAAAAAAAGTTGTGAATGCTTAGCAGTTATGTCAGAGTGGTATGTTTCAGCTGTTTTACTTCAGGGCATTCAGATTGCTTTTCACAGCTAGAATGCCCTAAAGGAAGAGCAATATACAGGGAAGCAGGGTTCTTGCTCTCTTGGCCCCTGTGTCTTCTAACTGTACATCCTCTGGCCAGAGGCTTAGCTCCTTTGTTCCCTGTTTCCATATCAGTGACACAGGAGACTACCGTCTGCTCTTCCTGTCTCGCTGAGTTGTTATGAGTTGAAGGGGGATCACATATGTGGACTTCCTTTGTGAAGTACTTTACAAATATAAGATGGTATATTTATACTTTTCTCTGTATAGTTTGTTTTTACCTTCAAGTGGCCATAGCGTATCTCCGTGAAGTTAAGCATATGTGATATTATTTGTTTTTAATTTAGTCTTATTGATCCTGAGGTGAACTTCTTGAAATTTAAAATATTGTTTCTTTTTCATTTTTTTTCTTTAGGATTAACAATTGTGTTGGTGAAGATAATCATTGGCTCTTTCTGCAGTTATGTTTCTACACTGAACTTCTTACTTGCTACGCACTGATGTTTTCCTTCTGCCACTATTACTATTTTCTTCCACTAAAAAAGCGTAATTTGGTAAGAAATGTTTATATCCACTAACATTAGAGCAGTCGTAGCATACAATTATTAACGTGTGGTTCCTTTAAGTACAAAAGATTGGAAACAAAACAACAAAAATAAACTCCCAAATTGGTGAATTTTGAACTATATTGGGATTGAGAAAGTGGGCCCTAGTCTGACATTTCCTTTTAATGAAATTCATTTATGGTTATTTATTAGTGTTGAGTGGCTTTCTTTAGAAAGCAACACGTTGAATCTTTCAATACATTTGTCTTGGTTTAAAAATATCTAAAATAATGAAAAACAAAGACAAAATGTTCTTGTTTCTTTTCAGGAATAAAAATGTAGAATGTAATTTTTAAAGGTTCTCAATAGTTATGTTCTTGAGAAAGAGAACTTTTTTCTCCCTGCCTTTCATCAGTAATGATATCATGAATTTGCAGGATGCTTTAAAAAGTTATCCACTGAGAATATAATGCATGCTAGGACTATAGTTTTAGAAATGTTTCATCTTATTTATAGATAAATTTCTGATATAATTGGCATTAAAGTTAGATCATGTAAAAGAATGTACATATTCTCTGGAGTAATCTGTTTCAAATAATTGAGCCTAATAAGAAAAGCATTAAAATAAAATTCCTCAGTAGGATTAAGGTAATAATTTTTTTAAGTGGCAGAGAAGTAGAGTTTAGTGGTGTTAATGAAAAACAAAGACAGGCTAAGAGGTAATGAATGCATTGTAGTATAGTGCAGTATTGGCAGACTATGGGCCTTGGTTTAAATTCAGCCCTCTGCCTGTTTTTGTTAAAACAAGTTTTACTGGAAAACAGCTAGTTTCTTTTGTTTATATATTGTCTATGGCTGCTTTTGTTTTATAAGAGCGGAACTGAATAGTTGTGGCAGAGACTGTATGGTCTGTAAAGCCTAAAATATTAACTGTCTGGCTCTTTACAGTAACTTTGCCAGCCTCTGGTAGTGGAAAGATCTTGTCTTTGTAAACAGACATACTTAGAATTAAAGCCTGTTTTTTCTTATTACATGCATAAGTTTTGACACATTGTTTAACCTCTCTGAATGGTAATTTTCTTCTACTGAAAATGTGAATAATAATGAGATTAAATGAAATAATATATGTAAACTTAGCTGGTATATAATAGACATTCAATTTATGTTACATTTGATTTTAGTGAAAACTCTCGGAAGGAGGAAACAATTTTTCTTTGGCCTATTAATTTTCATGAAAATTTTAGAGACCGTTTTACAGTAACCATTTATTACTGGAAGATTGATTACCAACTAAGGAAATTCCAGTAATCAAATGAAGGATTAAGATGTTTGAAATTACAAACTAATTTTCTTCTCCAAATGAAAGGTAGAAACTGGAGAAATTAATGGCAATTAGTCACCTTTTTTTAAAATGGAGAAATGGATTATGGGTTATATTTGAATATACTACATATATATATTTACATGCATAATGAATGTTGGAAAAAGATCAGCAGCATAGTAAATGTTTATTAAGAGATTAAAAATATCAGGAAGAAGAAAGTATATAAAAAGTGAGTATAAAAACTGGGTTTTGAAAAGTCAAACCAGATTTTCCTTAGAGCCATCCATTGTAGATGCAAGCAGATGATTTTTTTAAATAAAAATCATAATATGTTAGTAGCATTTTAGCAAATGAAAATCAAATCATTATGTTGGTTGTTAGAAAGCTACTTTAGGAATGAAGCAGTACATTATAAATAATTCTAGGGATCTGACAGTTATTTGTGTCTAGTAGTGCTGAGCAGAAATCGTTCTCTTAGCCTAAGTCTTATAGTTTCCTTGTTGCATCAAGTGGTGTACTTTTATAATTACCACCATATTAGCAGTAATGAAATGAAAACTCAGATTATGTTATGAAATTTCCAGGATCACTTTGCTTCCTAATGAGGAATTGAGTAATTTTTAGTTTTGTTTATGATATATTATCTCAATGAATGAAGTAATTCATACATATTATCGTTAGGTGTATGGAGAGAAGAGCTTTACCACAGTATTTCCCATTGTAAGAAAAGACAGACAAATTTAAATACATAAAATTGAATGTTTATTAGCACTGTTCTAACCTACTTAAGTTTAATAGAGTAAAGCTAAATTCTAGGACCAGAATTATAACTAAACTTGAAGAAAGTATTTTATAATCTATGTAGCTCTAAATATTCCAATGATCTGAAGCAAATCAATGTTCAGTAGTTACTCAATATACATTGAAATGAATTCCAGTCATTTCATTGATTTAGAAGTTGAGAGTTTGAAGCTACATTACAGATACATCCAAACTTCGTTATATCTTTTTGGTGGATTGATTCTTGTATCATTATAAAATATGCCTCTTTATTCTTAGTAATGATTCTTGCCTTCAAATTTTTTTTCTGTTATTAGTTTAACTATATCAGTTGTCTTTTAGTTAGTGTTTTCATGGTATATCTTTTTCTGTCTTTAATACTTTCAACCTTTCTTGATTACTGTGTCTCATAATGTGTCTTATAGACAGCAGATATTTCATCATTAAAAAATTGTCTTTTAATATGAAACATTTAGTAAATGTTTACTTAGTATAACTGGTATTTTGTCATCTTCCTATTTATTTACTATTTGACTTCATCTGTTCTGTGTTCCCATTTTTCTCCCTTTCTTTCCTGTTTTGGAATTTCTAATTTAAAAAAAAAATTCCAATTTTCTATTTCTAATGGCTTTTTCTTTTACTCTTTTTATAGTTTTCCCAAAAGTGAAAACATTGTTTTGATTTTTTTGAAGTATAATGTAAGTTAGTACTTTACCATTGTACACCTAATGAAAGCAGTGGTCTTGGAACACCCTCTGTCATCATCATTTTTCATATTTTGGGGTAGAAAGTAGATGTAGAAAAAAATCACGTGATAACAAGACATTATTGTTGTTACATATACATTATGTGTTATATTGTTATACAAGTTATATGTTACCTATAGTCAGTATTCGTTTTGAGTTATCTACATATTGGTGGTTTTTCTAGTACTCTTTATGTCTGAGCCTCCTCTAGGCTTATTTTTTCTGCTTGCCTCCTCTAGGCTTATTTTTTCTGCTTTTAGTGCAAGTCTGTTGGAACAAATTCTCTCAGTGTTGGTTCCCTGAAGATGCTTTTATTTCTCCTTCATTTTTGAAGGATTTATTGTTTGGCACAGAATTGTAGATTGGTGGTTACGTTCGTTCAGTTTTTAAAAGATGTTATTCCATTGTCTTATGGTTTCCATCATTTCTGTTGTGAAGTCAGTTGTTGGTCTTACTGTTACTCCAATGAAATATGTTTTTCTTTGCCTGCTTTTATGATTTCTTTTGGGCTTTGTATTTTAGCAATTATTCTGTGATTCTATGATGTGCTTTCGTGTTGTTTTCTTTGCATTTTTTTCTGTTGGAGAGTTTATGTAACTTTGAATCTGTGGCCCGATGTCATTCTTAAGTTTTGGAAATTTCTTGGCCTTTATCACTTCAAATATTACCTCCATTCAATTTTTTCTCCTGCAGTTCTGGGATTCTACTTACATGTACATGAAGTCTCATTGTGCTGCATATGTTCTGAATTTATTTCTTAACTTTCCTTTTTTATTCCCCCTCTGTGCTTCATTCTGGATATTTCCTATTAATTTATCCTCTGGTTTACTAATCAGCTCTTCTGCCACGTCTAACCTACCCTTAAATCCTTCTAATGAGTTCTTAATTCAGTTATTATATTTTTCACTTTTAGAATTTCCATTTGACACTTTCTTTCATTGAAATTTCTGTGGTGAAATCATCTATTTTGTCGTCTGTTTTTTTAAACATGTTAATCACAGTTATTTTAATGTCTGTGTTTGATAACTTTGACTTTGAGATCCCCTTGTGGGTCTGTTTCTGTTGACTCTTTTTTTCTTCTCAATTTCCAGATATTTGGTCCTGTCTTCTGACATGCCTAAGTTAGACTACTGAGCATTTTGCATGACAAATTGTAGAAAATGTGGTTGTGTTTTCCTCAGATTGGATTTACTCTTTTTTTTTTTTATAGGATATAAGAGAAGGCTCATTTTTATCCAATCAGGGGTTTGTATAACAAGAATTTCTAATGCTAAATAACAGAACATTGGTCCTATATAGCAGTTCTTGGAAAGATGCCGTTTATTGCCTTTATTGGTATTTTGTAAGGAATCTTGATTGCTGGATTTGTCTTTGTGAAAGACTAGTTTCAATTTGCCTTTATTCCAATAGTATAGTCCTTTGGGGTCTCAGCTGAAAAACTGAGGGTTTTTTGTGGATTGTGCCCTACAGTTAACTGTTTTCCTGGCCTTGGAGATTTTGCAGGATGTTCTGAGTCTCCAGTTCTATTTGACTTTTCATTCAGTACTGAATGTGAATTGACAGGTACTTTCAGATAAAAAGCAGTGCAGAATATGTGGCTCACCTTAATGCCTGTCTACTTTCTCTGAGATTTTGGCCTCTTAAGTTCTGGAGAGTTTGGCTGCTTGCCAGTATCTTTAAACAGCTGTGTATTTATTAATTAATTGGGTTTTATCTGGCTTTTAATAGTGTTTTTGGTGTGAGGGTTGGTCTCATACAATTTCCTCATAGGTGTCAATGGCAATAGCATTTTGTTTAAAAAAATTTCTTCCCAGGTGATTTTAATCATTGCTGCCTAATTGCATAACTGCAGGAGGCAACACTCAACATCATAGTCTGTGTAAACAGTATCCTGTGGAGTTGTGCGGTGCAAAACTTCTGTGGCCATAAGGTTTGAGAAGTGCTGCAGTGTAGGGAATGAGACTCATGGTGGACTTCATAGGTGATATAGAGATTAACCAAATGGGGAGATGAAGGAAGTCATTGCTGGGCAAAAAAAAACAAAAAAAAGAACAACAAAAGCCTTGAGGCTGTAACTGGAATAATTGGTTTTAAGGGCAAATCTTTTGTAAAATTCCAGCAGTATAACAAACTTCTCTAAAGCCAAATAATAAAATAATGTTCTTACTTCAGCAGTTCTTTTGTAAATTACATTTACTGTGTTTTTCATAAAGGTGGAAAAAAAATTACCGATAATTTCAGAAAAAAAGTCACCATTATTACCATTGACATTTAAAAAAATAATGTTTTATGGTGGAATACTCTTCAAAAAATACTGCCTCATCAGTGTTTTTTGCAAGTCCTTTCCTGTATTTCTTTCATTTTTCTCTAAAACAAAAATCTGTAACCAGCTCTTGATTATGTGTATAAAACTATGTGTGAATAAAGATAGTATCAGGAACTTCATCTTATTATCCTTTCTATTATTCAGGATATGGAATAAGATCCCCAAAGGCCCTAACTATCTTTGGATATTGCATTAATGATTATTATACATATTTTTTGTGGGAGTAATGATGCAGTTAAAGCATGCCGTGGACTTTGACCCTGTGTTCTTCTGTCAGCCAGACTGAAGCGAAAGCTGTAGTCTGCATTTTCTTTCTACCCTTTCACGTAGATAGGTGGCAGCATAGTATCTTTTCTAGCCCATCTTTAAATTCCAGAGCCGAGTGGAATTGCCTGGATCAGAAAAGAAAGTGTTAACTTTCTTGTTTTTCTTTTCTTTTTTAAGGCGAAAGTGTTTATTCATTAAACAACAACAACAACAAAAAAAATGAGTTGCACTTTGACCATTGATGTAATGGCACTTAACCTGTATTCAGTAGAAAACTGGTACGTTGTATGTTATGCTCATGGTAAAGACAGTTAAGAGAAAGCAGGTTGTTCACAAATTCTGGGAAATGAACAGATTGGGAGCCTGATTTTCTTCCATTTCTCTCTTCTCCTCGCCTTCTGTTTTCAGGAGAGCTCTTTCTGAGCTGGATTATTTTAATTTCTTTGCAAGTGCCCCATTGTTTTTTATAGTAACTTAATGCTTTTTAGATTTCTTCTTAATCTTTACTTTTAAAATATTCTTTTATCGTGAACGTTCGAAGATTTATATGTTTTTACCATGTGAAGTTTTGAGGAAATACTTGAATTTATCTTTTGTTGAGGGAAGTAAGGACTAAGATGTGCAGGAGATAAGGAATTTATAGTTTATCATGAATCAATGCCCAAATTTAGGATTTATTTTTCAAGCTATAGATATTGATTTATATTCTGAGTCTTATACTAAAAAAAGGCCTATGAACCTAAAAAGAATTAGTATTTACTATCTTTATCAGAAATAGTAACTAAAAAAATCCCCAAATTCTCAGTGTAAAAAATGCATATCTAGAAAAATTGCAGAAACTTGAGTAATCGTTTTGTTTTCTAAATAAATGGAGATAAATTAAACATTTTTTTGTTAGAATCACAAAATCAATAAAGATTATAAACTTTGAGATGTTTGGAGAAGTTTTTCAGATGTTAGACATTAAATTAGTTTGCATCATTTGCATTTATCATTCCAGTATAATGTTGAATTTTACTTAAAACCCCTCTCGAAAGTAATGTTTGACTTTAAATATTTATTGGCATGAAAATCATTGTCTAGGTTCTAAAACCTGTAGATGGGGTAATGATTTGGCATTTAAGTGAATGAAATGGATGGATATTGAAGAAAATGAACTTTCATTTTTTACCAAGGTCCATATTTGACTATTTCACGTAGTTACTTTAAATACTTATAAGCAGATGCCTAGTCATTTGGTATATTATCAAACTCTATTTCATTTTATTGGATACTGGTTATTTACCAAAACCAATACTAGAAAATTACGGTTTTTAATTAAATATGAAGGAAAGTACCACTATATTTAAAGAGTATACCTTCTTAAATTTATTGTATGTTTATCCATGAATATTTTATTGGTAACTTTTTTTATATTATTCTGGATTTGTATATTACTTGAATTAGTGGCAAATGTCTACTCATTTGAAATATTTCTGAAGGGATAAATAGTATGGTTGCCATCTTACAGGTAAGGTAACTGAAATTCAGAGAAGTTCAATACCTTGTCCAGTCACAAAATTGCCACTTGACAGAGGTGTGATTTGGGCCCATGTGCCTAAGTCATGTTCTTGCTATTACTAAATCCTTTTCAAGCTCCCATTCAATACTACTTTTTGCATTTTTCCCTCAAGGAATTTTTTAGCAATATTATTGTAGGATTAAAAATATTAAATATATTTTAAAATACTAAACATCATATTATCTGCTCTTCAGAGAAAGCTCAGTGAACCTCCTGATTGGTAGATTAATATTTTGCTGTTTTCATTGAGGCAGTCTGTTATATCTTATAAAGGCATCGCCGTGTGTTAAAAATATTTTTTTGAATACGTACCTGCTGGAAATCAGATGCAGGCAAAGTTTACTATTTCTCTACATGAGAAAATACAAGCTTTTTAAAAAAATAATATGTGGCTATTACTGTTCTGAGATTATACAGCTAATCTTTGATGGTATACCACTTTAATTCTAAAATTATGTCCTTTAGCTTCTTTTTAGATGAAGTGGATTCTGATAATTTCTAATTATTGTATACTTATTTTTATGTGAAGGGGAAAAGCATACTAACTGCGTTTAAGGCTATGAGAGCAGTGGGTGACAGAAGGGGAAGAGAGGAGAGAATTTCAATAAAGGAAATGCTGCCAAAATTCAGAAGAGGAAAATAAATAATGTTTAGCAGCCTAGCCAACTCTTCTGCTAGGAAGATACATTATTATTATTCCAATTGGCTGATATCTAATAGTGTTGCTAGGGATTCAATGTCAGAACTGTGCCACAGAATTATTTGCCTAGCCTTTTAGCTAACAAAAAAAAGAAATAGCCAGAAGACTTGGCTGCAGGTAGCTTTGAATATTGGTAAATCTTTTCATAATTTATTTTAATCTTTTCGTATAATCAGTTTTAAAGTAGCCTGAGTACTTCTGCTATTTAAAAAATATTTTAGCCTTAATAATAACTTTTGTTTTCTTAATATCTAGAAGGTCATTTATTTTGTTCACTGAAGAATGGAAAAAAATTGCTAAAATACGCATTTACCTTTTTCGATTTTTGGAAAGAATAGCCAGGAGTGAAGAATAGCCAAGAGTATTGTGGAATTAAAATTGATATGAGATGAAAATTATTTTTAATGCTAATATAAAAGTAATTTGGCTTTTTTTGTTCCTGTTTCCCTTAGATGCTAGTAGAGACATTCCTTAGTGACATTTTTTATTTTTTTTGCTTGAAAAGAATAATGTCAGATATACAGTTTATAGTTCTAAAGAAATAAGAATAATCTATTTATTATTCTAACAATTGCCAATTCCATTTGTCAGTATATCTCTACGTTTTTAGTGAGAGATGGAACACAGTAACCTTGTAATAAATCTTAATCCTGTCCTACGATACCAGGTTGACTGAGTATATGTCCTCATTAAACATGTTTCCATAGTCAGTTATAAATATTAATAGCATTTAACATAGAAAATTTAGCAGTTTTTATTTCTCTGTAAAACTGTTACAGTTACTGTGAATTTAAATGGTTAAAACCTGGCAGCAATTTTATTGTCTTACTCTTCTTTTACTTTTACCAAACACTGTAGCACTGCATTAATTGGTGAATGTAGTAAGGAAGTATGTTATCCTGTTCTCTTATTGGATTGCCCAAACTTTTCTAGAATTTTGGCTGCTAAAATATGGTCAGGCAGACAAAATAATTTTTCTGGAATACTTCACCCTCAGCCATGAACCTGACAGTCAGATGCTAGTGAAATACACTCTGTGAGACAGTTGCATACATATGACTACCAAAATTTAGTGGATAATTCTGAACACTCAATGATAGCCATTAGGGAGGTATAAATAATTATGTTTCACTTTAGATATTAATTGCCATTAGGATGTAATAAGACTGAGAAAAGTACATTTTACTGGAGCACTGGGTTGGGAAGTGGAGGGGTTTTATGTAGAATAAGCTTGTAACTTCTTTTCCTATGTTTTGGAATATAATAAACTTAAGCTAAGGCTCATTCCAAAAAGTGCTCATACCCATACAGATATCATAGGATTTTATTTTAGGATTAAATTAAGATTGCTTATTTTAATGTCAGAGTATTTGCCTTATGAACCTACCCTCAGCATGTGAAGTTGGTTATTTAGTTATTTTGAAAATTCAAATCTGTATGCTTTAGATATCTCAGATGTGATCTAAGCTGTTTCTGTTATTTTTATTTTCTAATTTTATGATTTTTACTGTCTCCAGGTGTTTCTATTCTTTAACAACAGAGAAAAACAAAATCCTTTACCAGCGGGTACAGTGGTTCTCAGTTGGGAGGAGGTTGACTTTCCCCCACACAAAACATTTGGTAATGTCTGGAGACGTTTTTGGTTGCCGCAGCTAGGGGAGTGCTACTGGCATCTAGTGGGCGGAGGCCAGGGATTCTGCTAAATGTTCTGCAATGCACAAGAGAGTCCCCTGCAACAAAGCATTATCCAGCTGAGTGTCAGTAATGCTGAGGTTGAGAAACTCTTCAGTAGGAGGAAGATCACAAAGAAAAAAAAAAAATTTTACTTTTCAGAGTAGTCTTATAAAAACACAGAAAAGTACGTGTAAGCTATGGTTTATAAATAAAAATTGCTTCAAACTCATTGATAGGAAAATTGTCATTTTATATATGAAATTTTATGTGTAAAACACAGTTTTTTATTTTAATAAATTGTGAGGAACATTTATTCAGTCATTCAGTACATATTATTGAGTGTCTACTCTATTCACTTCCCCTTTGTCTAGGCTCTGAAACAAAGTTCCTGTGTTTAAGGAGCTTACGTTCCGATTAGAGAAGACAGGCAATAAACAAATATATGGTAAACAATATAAGTATTATGACGTATAATAAAGCAGGGTACAGGGGTGGATATAGTCAAGGAAGACCTTTCTCTGGTGACACTCGAGCAGAGACCTGGAACTCAAGCAAGTCACTGTTGACATTCTCAAGGAACAGTAAGGAGACCAGTGTATCTTGAGTGGAGTGAGTTAGGGACAGAGCAATAGGAGATGATGAGTTGAGAGTAGTAAGGGCTGTGATTGGACTGGAGACTTTATTAAGATGGTTAGTGGTTGGGACTTTGTTAGCTGTTGGAGGATTTTGAGCCATTACACAATCTCATTTACATTTTAGAAAAAAAAACCTGATTGCTATGAAAAATAAAAGACAAGGATAATAGCAAGAAGACCAGCTACTAGGCTGCTAAAATACAGTCCAAATATGAAATGATTATTAGTAGTGGTAGAAGCGTTTACAAGTGGTCTATTATAGTTTGAAGAGCTAACAGGATTTGGTGATAATTTGAATGTGGGCTATGAGATAGAATGTGAAACGTCAAGGATATTTCCAGGACTTCACCGCCCAAACAACTGGAAGAATGGAGATACCAATTACCGAGAGAGGGAGCCTGACGAAAGAATAGGTTCTGGGAAGAAGTTAAAGATTTTGGTTTTACACATCTTTACTCTGCCTAGTTGACTTCCAGGGACAGATGTTAATCAGCTAGATACAAAAGTCTGGATTTCAATGGGGTGGTCTGAGCTAGATAAATTTGGGAGCTTTCAGCATAAAGATGGTATTTAAAGACATGGAAACTGACTGGAGATTTCCTAGGAGTAGTTCGAAATAGAAAAGAAAAGAATTCTGAAGACCAAAGTAGGCATTCTTCAGTTTTTGAAGTTAGAAAGATGAAAGGTACAAGAAAGGTGACTAAGACTGCAGCCAGTGAAACAGGAGCAGAATGGTGGTGAGAGAGGGTCAAGAAAGGTGGTGGTAAATTGAAAGAGAAGTTATCATGATGGACTGTGGAATATAAACAAGTAGGGAGTTGAATGTATTCTGGAAAGCCAATGACATGGTGGTTGGGCCAAGGAATTGGAACTCCCGTCGGGGTTGAGAATTTGTTAGCATTGATAGTCAACAGGGAGTTAGCTCAAAAGAAAGCATGTGGTATTCATAAGGTGACATACTTGAAATTGTAATTATGTTATGAGTTACAGTTCTTAGAAATGATAAGGGATAGTATATAGTCTTAGAATTTGAATTGAGATTAGGATATAAGATAAGATTATAGGAAGATATGAGCTGAAGGAATTCACAGATCAAGTATTTAATTATTTGTTAGATCATAAATAGCCAAATCTGACTCTTCTTTTCATTTAGCTTGCATTAAGAGGTGGTGCCCCCCTACTGCCTAGTTTTGTAACATTTAAAAATTTTTAAATGATACAGTTCTAAAAGATTATGAGATAGGAGTATAGGAATATTATTAATAATTCATGAGAGTGACCCTCTGCTCCTCTGCTGGTTTATGTGTAAGGACATAAGTATGTTTATGTACATGTTGCCTATGTGTTTCTTTTTCTGTGTTTATTGCTGCTATTATACATGTGAAACAGTCCTTGTAGATACTTTTCTCTGTCTCTTCACATGTTGAGGGAAGAGACAGTTCTTTGTCCAACTTTCTTTGTTTTCATTCATTCATTTAATAAATATTTGTTGAGCTGGAGCTGATTCTACGTTCCAGGCACTCATCATTGAACAAGACAGGCAAAAGTCCCTATCTTCAAGAAACTTGCATACTGCTAAGAGAGACAAAACAACAAAGAAATAGATATATATCAGATGGAGATAAATACTATGAAAAAAATAAAATACAGCAAAGGAAATAGGGAATACTGGGATTTTCTGTAATTTGGTCAAGAAAAAGGTCTCTGATAAGGCGATATTTAAGTAGAAACCTGAAGGAAGTGAGGGGAGTATGCATGTGGTTGTCTGGGGAGTTTTGTGGGAAGAACAAATGCAGCAGTCCTGATGTGAAAGTTCGCGAGCTATGTCTGAGAAATAGCAAGGAGGTCAGTGTAGTTGGAGGTGGGCCAGGAAGAAAGTGGTAGATGAGATCAGAGAGCTGGTCTGGCTCTTCCTCTCCTTTTTTCCTGTCTCTCACATCCTTTTCTGTGTCTTATTTGACAAATTTTTGTCTCTCTTTTTTATAGGCCATTTATAACTAACTTTTATGTTTTATATGTATTTTAAGAGTTTGGTTTTCTAAAATTAATAAAAGTATTTTTATATTCTGTATTTCACTGTCACAACTTTTTGTACCTTTTATATTGTAAAATGTGATACACATATGAAGGAGTGCATAAAAATAAAAATAGTTAAGTGAATCATCCTGATGTTTCTTTTGGGTAACACTTGGAAGATTTATCCTTTTTGTTACTTTAGATACAGTTTATTTTCATTGTTGTGAATCCTCATAATATTTCATTTAATATAAAGCTGTTTATTCGTTCTGTTGATGGACATTTACTTTATTTCTAGTTTTTGGAGGCTATAAATAATGCTATTGTAAGCAGCCTTGTTTATTCCTCCTGCTGTACATGTACATGTGTTTCACTTGGATGTATAGCTAGAAGTGCTGGTGTTCAAAAGTTAAGTGGTGTGTTCCTTTAGATAGTGTTAAACAGTTTTCCAAAATAGTTGTACCCATTTAAACTCCTACCAGTAGAGTATATAAATTCTGATTGCCTCATATCCTTACTAATACTTAAATCTTCTTAACATTAGCCATTTGGTATGTATGAGCAGTACTTCATTGTGTTTTAATTTACATTTCTCTGATGACTAATGATACTGAACCCCTTTTCATATATTTACTGATTATATGACCGACCTATTTGGCAAAGTGTGCCTATTTAAGTGTTTTTCCCATTTGACTTTTTCTTGGTAATTGTAGGGTGTTTTAGATTAGTCCTTTTTTTGGAATGTGTTGTAAACATCTTCCACTCTTTGGCTTATCTTTTCACTCTCTTAATGGCATTTTTTGGTAAACAGAGGTTTTAAATTTTAATGTACTCCACCTTATCAACCGTTTCATTTTTGAGTAGTGTTTTTTGGGTTCAGTTTATAAAATATTTTTTATCCTTTCTAAAACCAATGAAATTCTCCTTTATTATCATCTAGGTACTATATTTTTCTGTCTTTCACATTTCTACCTGGCATTGAATTTTGTGATTCTCATGAGATAGAAGTCAGGGTTTCAGTTTTTTCATAGATGAATAGTCAATTGATTTAGCACCATTTATTGAAAAGATAATTCTTCCCCCTCCATTCTGTAGTGCCATCTTTCTCATAATCATGATTCATATGTGTGTGTGTCTGTTTCTGTTTCTTTTCTAGTCTGTTGATCTATTCGTCTCTCTTTGTGGAGAGACAATACCACACTGTCATTACAACAATGGTTTTATAAGAAATGTTATTATCTAGTAGAACAGTAGTTTTTAACCTTTTTTTCCATTCCCATTTTCCTCCTATGGAAATTTTCTCCTCTCACCACCCCTGTGAAGTTAAATACTAAGAAAAAAGATTTTGTCAGATAAGATTGTGTAGAGCCACAAACCATATAGTGATAGCTAAGACTTTTTTTCTCCCTCTAAGAACCAGTTTTCTCCCACTTGGGAGCAAAACTTGCCCTGTCGAGAATACATGCAGTAGAACCGACTTTCCTACGTTGCTCTGTTTATATGAGCCTCATGGTATTCTTTGTGTTTGTTTTTTCCTATGAAATAAAGAAACAGCTCAGCAATTTCTACAGACTAAAGCAAAGTAAAAAAAATATATATATTATATATATATATATATATATATATAAACTCTCACCAGTAGAGTACATAGTATGTGTGTACATACTATGTATATAGTATGTAATGTGGTTATATATAAGCAACCTGACCAAATTGAGTTTATCCTAGGAATGAAAGGTGGTTTTTGCACTAGAAGATAAGTCAGTATATTTTATCACATTAACAGATTAGAAAAAAAATTCAAATAGAGCATCTCAGTGTATGAAGACAAAGATAAAATTCAGGATTCATTCAGGTTACACACTCTTAGTAAACTAGAACTAGGAGAACTTTCATAATCAGATAAATGGTCTTTCTCCCCGACCCCCTTAAAAAAAACACACAAAATCAACCAACTATAGCATGCTAAGATGAAATGTTGACTTCTTCCCTCCAGGTTGGGGACAAGGCATTGATGCCCCCACTATCACCGTTATTATTATTAAACATACTACTAGAAATTCTAGCCAATGCAGTAAGACGAGAAAGAAAGAAAAGGTACAACTGCTGAAGGGAATAAAACTGTCATTACACATAGATGATGTAATTGTATAAATGATTTATTTATAGATTCTTTTGGGTTTTTAAGAAAGTATAAAAAATGTGACTATGAAACTATTTTAAAAAATCTATTTTTATATGCTCACAAACCTTTAGACAATGAAATTAATAGCAAATGCCATTTATAATAGAATCAAAAAACAGGAAATTACTCAATTAAATTTGACAAAGCGCAAGGCCTTTAGAAGAAACTTAACGAAAGATAATGGAGAGAATATATTATATGTGAGTGTATGCCTGAGTATGTGTTGTAACTTGAAAATCTAACTTTAAAATTTTTATGCAAATACAAATTATCTGGAATAATCAAGACATTCTTGCAAAAGAATAAGATGGGATGACGTGGCCTACCAGGTATTGAGACTTACTACAAAGCCATAATAACTAAGACATTTGTCACTGTTGCAGGGATAAACAAACCAAGGGAACAGAGTAGAGAGCCCATGCATGTATGGATACTTGATCTCAGGTAACTGAAGAAATGACAGCTTTTTAGATGAGTCATTCTGGAACAGTTGAATGTTCATATACAAAAAGTAAATTCAGATTCCTATCTTTTACTGTGCACAAAAAAATTAAATAATAATTCTATGTGAATTAGTGACCTAAATGTGAAAGGCAAAACTTACAAAGCTTTTAAAAGGCTTTACAAGATAATATAGGAGGATGCCATTATTACTTCAGCATCAGGAAAGATTTCTTAAATAGGATATAAAAAGCACTAAAGGAAAAGATTGATACATTGGACTACTTAAAATTAAGACTTTATAAAAAGTGCCATCAAGAGAGTGAATAGGGTAGTTTCAGAGCAGGAGAAGATATTTGCAATATGCAACTGAAACATAGCAATATCCAAAATGTATGAAGAAGGAGTTAGTAACCTTTACCTTTAGGGTAGGGGTGAGGGAGAGCCAGCAATGGGGAAGGAATACACAGGAGGCTCTACTTGGTTTCAGATGTTCTAATTATTGAGAGGATACTGTTACTTTTCTTCTTCTTCTTCTTCTTTTTTTTTTTTTTTTTTTTGAGAGAGTCTCACTCTATTGCCCAGGCTGGAGTGCAGTGGCACGATCTCGGCTCACTGCAACCTCCACCTCCCAGGTTCATGTGCTCCTCCTGCCTCAGCCCTGCCTAGTAGCTGGGATTACAGGCATGCACCACCATGCCCTGCTATTTTATTATTTTTTTTATTTTTTAGTAGAGACGGGGTTTCGCCTGTTGGCCAGGCTAGTCTCGAACTCCTGACCTCAGGTGATCCACCCACCTTGGCCTCCCAAAGTGCTGGGATTACAGGCGTGAGCCACCGTGCCTGGCCCAGTGTTACTTTTCTTTAAACTGAACACGTGTTTTATGAATTTATCTGTATATGAGCACATTTCTTAACAAAAATGGAAGAAATGTGAACAATAAAGAAATACATTTATTGATTATATTAGTTTGCTAGGCCTGCCTTAAGAAAATACAACAAACTGGGTGGCTTAAACAACAGACGTTCATTTTCTCACATTCTGGAGGCTACAACTCCAAGATCAGGGTGTCAGCAGGTTAGTTTTCTCCTGACGCCCCTGTCTTTGGCTTGCAGATAACCAGCTTCTCTCTGTCCTCACATGGTCTTTCCTCTGGGAACATCCATGGTGTCTCTCAGTGTGTCCAAATTTCCTCCTCTTACAAGGGAACCAGTCGGATTGGATTAGTGCCCACCCTAAGGGCCTCATTTTATTTTAGTCACTGCTTTAAAGGCTTTGTCTCCAACTACAGTCACATTCTAAGGTACGGAGGTTAGGGCTTCAACATACGAATTTTGGGGGACCCAATTGAGCCCATAACACTGATTATGTAGTAGAGATCTCGGATAGCAAATGGGTTCCTGTGATTTGGATAAAAATTTTTAAGCCAATTTTTGGATTCAAAAAGTGTTAAATCTAAAAAAATCTAAGACAGAAGTAAAGATGTACTCTAGAGAACAGTGTTAAGTGACTCAAAATATGGATTTAGTGCTGATGATGTTAATTATGCATGTGTGAACTTGGAATACAGTTGTTTTTTTGAAAATGTAAAAGTGATAAAAAGCAATTTCTAGATTAAAGTTTTTTTACTACAGTATTTTACATAAATACTTTAAATATAAATGTATAACCAAATGAATAAATGTAATATTATAAGTAGATCTTTTAGTCTCATCTCCATCCTTGACATTTATAAATTGTAGTTGGCCAAAAATTATTTTAAAATCTTTTCACTGGGAGAAGAGTGGATGGATTTTATTTGGTCATAGATGGTAATTTTAGTACAGTAAGCTCTGCTATAATGCAATATGTGCATTCCTAAAAATCACTTCACTGTGTAAAACCGTGCATTAAAACCACAGGGCTTACCACTCTGAAACTTTGTGACACTTAAAAGGATAGGAATATAATAAAAACAACAGCACTGTTTTATATAAATGTTAAATGATTAAGAAATACATAAATACTATGATAAACATGGCACTTTACCTTGAGAAAGACCTGAAGTTTTCTTGTGGAAGTGAGCATCAGGAGGGTTGCAGAATGTGAATTATTGTGAAGTGATGGAAGGGAGGGTCTGTGAAATTGGAGGGAAAGTTGTAATACTAGATGTGGGTGGGTGTGGCTCATAGCATGGAAGAGAAACTGAGGTGGCTGGTAGATGTTTGACGGGTGAGTGTGTTTTGTGTATCCCTACATATTTTGGTTCAACAGGGTACAATTTTTTATATTCATGTAGGATTTTTTCGCAGATAAAAGTATGCATAAGAATGATTGCCGTGGTCAAACTTGTTTAATGTATCAATTATGTTAGAACAAATTTGTGTTTTTAAATAGTGTTAATGCAGAATTTACTTAATTTTTTATGTCGTCCACAGGCCCATCATTTTGGTTGTATGTGTTTTATAGGGATTCTATATTGGGTTCTTTTTACTGAGGTTTTGAAATGATTGCCTAATATTTACCTGCTACATAACGTTTTAAGTGTCTTGCTGAATTCTAAGTTTTTCCAGCCTAATGAATAAGTAATGTGGATGTGGAATCAGATTTTTGATTGAGTCTGGTGGTGACTCAATATAATACACACAGAAAAGTATCAGTTCTTTTGTTTCAAGCAAGCATACTGTCTCTGGTGGCCTTCCTATTTTTGAAGTTGCTATTAGGATACTTTAATCCCTAACATGAACCAGTATAAAAGAAAGCATGTGGGTGGTTGTGTTTGGGTGTTCTTTCCATCCACTTGGTGCTTTTATTTTCTGTGGTTGTTTTATTCTACAGCTTAGCAACAGCATATTTCCAGGAGAAATCTTAGTTCTTCAACTCTCTCTCCTTCCTCTGGTCTGGTTGGTTGATAACAGTGAGGGTAAATGAAATGCTTTTTGTTTTTCTGTCTTCCCACCACAGTATCTTTGGTTTACTTTTAGGACCCTCATTTTCAATCTCTGAGCCAGAAGACCTACCTTTAAATCACAGCATTTCAATTCCTCCCTCCTATCTAGGCATTCCTTTATGTTTCTACAGTACTCTGCATGCATCCCTGTTATAGAATGTATCACATTGTTTTGGAATTTTCCAAAGTTGGGCTCTCTTTCTAAATAAACTGTACTTCTTGAGGGTATGGACCATATTTTTATCATTTATACATTTCTATTACGTAGCACAATGCTTGGCAATGGTGGTTGGGTGACTGGTTGGAAGAATGAATGAAGTAGGCTTGAAGAGAGCTGTACTTATGATCCTATTATATATGATTTCTCTTCATTTTGACCACGTTAATGATTTCTAGATATCTTGGTCACTTGAACTTTAATAATATGAATCATGCTGTGTATTCAGACTTTTTAGCAGAGAAATAATAAAATTCCTTTTGTAAACCAAAGATTGTACAACCATCTGTGTTTTGTTTTGTTTTGGGTTTCTTTTTCTTTTCTTTTCTTTTTTTTTTTTTTTTTGCCCAAAATAGGTTCAAAAAACAAACAAGGCTAACTTACACCTAAGGTTGAGGAGTTTTGATGCAGTAGAGTAGTAAACTCCTGTATTTTCCAGCTTGCTATTGTAAATTAAAATACCTATTTTTGAAATTTTAAAATATTTGTACATTGATTTAAATAGAAGTATAAAAGAGGGAGAGGTAGTTCTTTTAAGATAATAAGGAAGATGTGTTATGGCTCAATTCTTGATTATTATTGCGACTGTAAGCAATATAAGCAACTCTGAATGGTTTTTAAGACTTTCTTTTTCTTTTTAGGACCTCTTTGTTTTTAGACATGAATTGGCCATAATGAGACTAGCAGCCTTTATGGGCATTACTATGTTAGTTGGAATAACTGGACTCTTTTACACTCAACTAATTGGCATCATCACAGTAAGTATATTTTTAATGTAAAGTAACATTTATGAATATATTACCTAATTATGAATGTAATTCTCAAAAGTTATAGAAAGTTTAGAAATCAAAGGAGAAAATTACCCATGCCTTTTAATACTTTCATGTGCCTATGTAATTTTAAAGTAATAATCAAGTACAAAGTACACACAATTTTGTATCCTGTTTTTAAAAGCTAACAAATACAGTGTTTTTATATGACTATAGACATCATGTTTGTAGTTTTTTATTGATACACAGTATCTTACATATTTATGGGGTACATATGAGTATTTGTTACATGCATATAATATATAATGATCAAATCAGAGTATTTGGGGTCTCCACCTTGAGTATTTATCATTTCTGTATATTAGGAACATTTCAAGTCCTCTCTGCTAGTTACTTTAAAATATACATTGTTGCTGACTGTAGTCACCCTACTGTGCTACTGAGCATTATAACTTATTTCTTCTGTGTGTTTATAACCATTAACCACACTTTCTTCGTCCCCTCCTCCACCCATGCACCCTTTCCAGCCTCTTGTATCTCTCATTCAATTCTTGACCTCCATGAGATCAGCTTTTTTGGCTCCCACATATGAGTGAGAAAATAACGATATTTGTCTTTCTGTGCCTGGTTTGTTTCACTTAACATAATGACCTCCAGTTCCATCCATGTTGCTGCAAATGACAGAATTTCATTCTTTTTATGGCTCATAGTATTATTCCATTGTGTATATATACCAGTTTTTTAAAATTCATTCATCTGTTGATAGACACTTAGGTTGATTTCCTATCCTTGCTCTTGTGAATAGTGCTGGGATAAACGTGCAAATGCAGATATCCCTTTAATATACTGATTGTTTTTTTCCTTTGGATAAATACCCAATAGTGGATTGCTGGATCTTATGGTAGTTCTATTTTTAGTTTTTTGAGAATTCTCAGTGTTCTTTTCCTTAGTGATTATGCTAATTTACATTCCCACCAACAGTGTACAAGAGTTCCCTTTTCTCTGCATGTTTGCCAGCATCTGTTACTTTTTGTCCTTTTAATAAAAGCTGTTCTAAGATGATATGTTATTGTGGTTTTGACTCGCATTTCCCTGTTGATTAATGATAGTGAGTACTTTTCATATACCTGTTGGCTATTTGCATATCTTCTTTTGAGATATGCATATTCATGTCCTTTGCCCACTTTTTAATGGTACCTTTTTTTTTTTTTATTGTTGAGTTCCTTGTATATTCTGGGTAGTGTCCCTTGTCAAGCAAAAAGTTCAAGTGTTTTCTCTCATTCTACAGGTTGTCCCTTCACTCTGTTGATTGTTTACTATACAGCTTTTTAATTTAATAGAGTCCCATTTGTCTGTATTTGTTGTCTGCACTTTTTGAGGTCTTAGCCATAAAATTTTCATCTAGACCAAGTCCTGAAATATTTTTCCTAAGTTTTCTTCTGGTAGTTTCACAGTTGTAGGTTTTATGTTTAAGTCTTTAATACATCTTGAGTTGGTTTCTGTATATGGTGAGAGATGGGGTCCAGTTTCAGTCTTCATTCTTATGCATGTGGATATCCAATTTTCCCAGCACTTCTCATTTATTCAAAAGACTGTTGTTTTTTCCCAATGTATGTTCTTGATACCTTTGTCAAAAATCAGTTGGCTGTAAATATATGAATTTATTTCTGGATTCTCTATTCTGTTCCCTTGGTCTGTGTGTCTATGTGTCTGCTTTTATACGGATACTATGCTGTTTTGGTTACTATAGTCTCATAATATACTTTGAAGTCAGGTAATGTAATGCCTCCAGCATTGTCCTTTTTGCTTAGGATTTTTTTGACTATTCGGGCCCTTTTTTGACTTCATACGAATTTTAGGATTGTTTTCTCTAATTGTGTGAAAAATGATGTTGGTATTTTGATACTGATTATATCAAATCTGTAGATTGCTTTGGGCGGTATGGTCATTTAACAATAATAATTCTTCTGATCCATGATCATGGGATAGCTTTCCTTTGTTTGTCTCCTCCTTTAATTTCTTTCATCAGTGCTTTGCAGTTTTACTTATAGAGATCTTTCACCTCCTTGGTTAAATTTATTCTTACAGTGTTGCTGTTGTTGTTGGAGCTATTGTAAATGGGATTGTGTTTTTTTATTTCTTTCTCAGCTAGTTCATTATTGGTGTATAGACACGCTACTGATTTACTGATTTTTGTATGCTGATTTTGTATCCTGTGACTTTACTGAATTTAATTATCAGATTGAAGAGTTTTTTGGTAGAGCCTTTAGGTTTTTCTTGTTATAAGATACCATCAACATAAAAGGCCATAGATGGCCTTTATTATGTTGTAGTATGTTTCTTCTGTGCTTAGTTTGTTGAGAGTTCCAGTTCCTTCCTCTTCAATTTTTTGAAATAGTTTGAGGAGAATTGGTGTTAGTTCTACTTATTTTAACACTTGGTAGAATTTGCAGTGAAGTTGTCTGGGTCCTGGACTTTTCTTTGTTGGGAGACTTTTTATTACTACTTTGATATCGTTACTTTTTATTGGTTTGTTCAAGTTTTCTATTTCTACCCAATTCAATCGTGGTAGGTTTTATGTGTCTGGGAATTTATCATTTACTCCAGGTTTTTCAGTTTGTTGGTATATAGTTGTTCATAATAATCTTTGATAATCTTTGTATTTCAATGGTATCAGCTGTAATGTCTTCTTTTTCACGTCTGATTTTATTTACTTGGGTCCTCTCTCTTCTTGGTTAGTCTTGAAAGTGGTTTATTCACTTGTTTATCTTTTCAAAACACCAACTTTTTGTCTTATTGCTTCTTTGCATATTTTTTTTAGTCTCTTTTGCTTTTACATCTCATCCGGTCTTCATTATTTCTTTCCTTCTACTAATTTTTGGTTTGGTTCGTTCTTGCTTTTCTGGTTCCTTGAGGTGCATCATTAGACTGTTTGCTTGAAATCTTTCTACTGGTTTGATATAGGCATTTATTACTATAAACTTCCCTCCTAGCACTGCTTTTGTTGTAGTCCATAGGTTTTGGTATGTTTCGTTTTCATTTTCATTTTTTTAAGAAAGTGATTTCCTACTTAGTTTCTTTCTTGGCCCACTGGTTGTTAAGAACCACCTTGCTTAATTTCCGTGTATTTGTATAGTTTCCAAAGTTCCTCTTGTTATTGATTTTTAGTTTTATTCCACTGTGGTCTCAGAAGATACTTGATACAATTTAGATTTTTTTCATGTTTCTTGAGACTTGTTTTGTGTCCTAACCTATGGTCTATCTTGGAAAATGTTCCATTTGCTGATGAACAATGTGTATTCTGTAGCTGTTGGATGAAATGTTTTGTAAATATCTATTAGGTCCAGTTGGTCTAGAGAGCAGTTTAAATCTGATGTTTCTTTGTGAACTATTTTACTAGATCTGTCTAATGCTGAGAATCCTGTGTCCAAGTCCTCAACTATTACTGTATTAGAGTCTATCTTTCCCTTTAAATCTAATACTTGGTTTATATATCTGGGTACTCTGGTGTTGGGTGCATATATATTTAGAGTTGTTATATCTTCTTGCTGAATTGATCTCATATAATGGCCTGCTTTGTAACTTTTTACTATTTTTAACTTAAAGTCTGCATATCTGATATAAGTATAGCTAGCTATTCCAGCTTACTTTTGGTTTCCATTTGCTTGGAATATCTTTTTCTGTCTCTTTACTTTCAGTCTATATGCGTCTTTACAGGTGAGATGAATGTTTTGTAGGCAGCATATTGTTGTGTCATGTTTGTTTTTTTAGTCCATTCGGAAAGTCTCTATGTTTTAAATGTGGAGTTTAATCCATTTACATTAAAGATTATTATTGATATGTGAGGCTTACTCCTGTCATTTTATTAATTGATTTCTGATTGTTTTATATATCCTTTGTACCTTTGTTTTTCTTTTATTGTTTATCATTGTGGTTTGATGGTTTTCTGTAATGGTAACATTAGAGTTCTTCCTCTTCCTTATTTGTGTGTTTGCTCTGCCAGTGGGTTTTAAATTAATTTTTTATAAAAAAATTGAGACAGAGTCTTGCTCTGTTGCCTAGGCTAGAGTGCAGTGTTGCGATCTCGGCTCACTGCAACCTCCACCTCCCAGGTCCAAGCAATTCTTGTGCCTCAACCACCCAAGAGTGGGTTTTATACTTTCATGTGTTTTTATGATGGTAGCTATCATCCTTTCGTTTCCAAGTGTAGGACTCTCTTAAGCATTTCTTGTAGGACCAGTCTAGGGGTGATAAAGTCCCACAGCTTTTGCTTGTTATCACCTGCCTTTTTCCTTTATTTATGAAGGATAATTTTGCTGGAAATAGTGTTTTTGTCTGAAAGTGTTTTTCGTTCCACACTTTGAATATGTTATCCCATTTTCCCCTGGCCTATAAAGTTTCTGTGGAGAAATACACTGTTAGTCTGATGGAGATTCCTCATATGGGACTTGATGCTTTCTTTCTTGCTGTTTTTACAATTCTCTCTTTGTCTTTGACTTTTGATAGTTTGATTATGATGTGCCAAATCAGAGAAGACCTTTTTGCATTGTATCTGTTTGGGGATCCCTGAGCTTCCTATACTTAGGTGTCTAGATCACTTGCTAGACTTGAGAAGTTTTCAGCTGTTATATCCTTAAGTAGGTTTTCTAGGTTTTTTGTTTTCTCTTTATCTTCTGGGACATTACAAATTAAAGTATTTGGTCACTTTATGGTGTTCAGTATGTCACGTAGTCTTTGTTCATTTTTTAAATGCTTTTTTCTTTATTTTTGTCAGACTGGGTTATTTAAAAATACCTGTCTTCAAGTAATGAAATTCTTCCTTCTTCTTGATCTTTTCTATTATCGAAACTTTGAAATGTATTTTGTATTTCATTTAATGATTCTTCAGTTTGTTTGGTTCTTTTTTATTTGTACTTGTTTAGTAAATTCCTTATTCAGATCTGGAATTGTTTTTCTGATTGCTTCATATTTTCTGTATTCTCTTTATCTCAATGAACTTCTTTAATATTATTTTGAATTATTTTTCTGGGATTTCATATATATCTTTTTGATTGTAATGTTTTATTGGAGAATTATTGTATTTCTTTGGAGTGCCATATTTCCTTGCTTTTTTATGTTTCTTGTGTCCCTATGTTGATATCTATGCGTCTGTTGTAACAGATGTTTTTTCTAGTTTTTTGAATTTGCTTTTGTTGGAGAGGTCTTTTTCCTGGACATGTATCTGTTGTGTTGGTTGGTTGGGGCCCTTTGGTTTTGATTCTGGGAATGTGCAGTATTATAGTTGCTGTAGGATTTGTTTGGCTGTAAACAGCATCAGTGGTATCTGTGATTTCATCAGTGGCTTAGGGTGTGGTTGTTAGTGGATGTTGTGGTGAAATTTTGTTAGGGACTGGGTTGCCAGGTGGGCTTGTCCTTAGTCCTTAGTGGTGGCAGCAGCAAGTGGGCCTGTCCGTGGGCACTGGGGTGGCATTGGCACTGCTGTTAGCAGGTCCACACAGACCAATTCTTGGGTCTTCACGTGGCTTGTTCAGGTGTGGATAGTGGCAGCAATGCACCAGGCAGGTGGACAGGTTCTTGGGTCCTGGGAAATAGGCATGGCATGGGTAATGGCAATAGTAATGGCAGAACAAACCTCTGGCTCCCAAGTGGTTTGCCTTGGTGTTGACAATATCAGCAATGGGCTGGGTGGGCCAGCCCTCAGACCTGCAGGTGGCATGTGTGGGTGCCAGCTGTGGTGGTAGTAGCAGGCTGGGTGGCCCTGACCTCTGGTCCCTGAGAGGAGTGTTCAGGTGCCAGAAATGGTGGACTGGGCTGTAGATGGTCCCCAGGCTTCTGGACAGTGTGTTTGGGTACTAGAGTTTCGGTATGGGCAGACCTAGCCTCAGCTACTGGTGTTTGGGGTTGGGGAGACCTAGCCTCAGGTCCCCTGGTAGTACATTCACCCACCGGCTGTGGTAGGCATTGGTGGGGTGATCTCCAGGCCCAAGGCAAAATGTTTGGATGGGGGTGGCATCCATTGCAGCCCTGCTACTGGGGAGGATGGCGTTGCTTTCAGGGGCTGCAGCTGTATGCAGCGGGCTGGGGATTGCACACTTTGCTTGTATTTCAGCCTGGCAGTGCCAGCCCACAATGGCTGCTGTGGGTGGGGGTTTGACATTGGGGCATGTGAAAATGCACCCTGGATTTGCTGCTGGGGTCAGCAGGGTCTTTGCCAATAGTTTGTGCTTCAGCCTTGGTGGTAGCAGCCAACTGCAGCAGTGGCTGAGGGCAGGGAATATCAGTGGGGCTCCAGAAATGTGGAGATGCAGGGGCTGTTGGGCTCACTGGCAGGATACAGTCTGGTGAGGGCTGGACTCTTAATATGGTGCCTTCCTGGAGCTGCTTAGGGCTCAGAGGCTGTGTGGGACCCAGCATGATCCTCCTCTCTGGAGCGGTGCCTTCATGTATTCTCCAGGCAGCTCCCATTAGTCTTGAGACTTGTGAGGGTTTAGGGGCTTTCCTCTAGCTAGGATGCAGGAGTCTGCAGTGGGAATGTTGGGCAATGGGGGTCACTGACTTACCCTTTTCCTGCACTGGGGAGCCTCTCCATGCCCCCAGCCAATTTTGGCTAACCAGGCTACCTTGCTTTCCTCTCAGTCCTTGCTTTAGGACGGTGTTTCCATTCACTTCTCTGTTGAATTCCAGTGTTCTCTCTTAGATGATATATTTTACGTGTGATTATCTACTCACTATTTTGGTTCTTCTTTGTGGAGGAGGTGAGTACCAGTTGTTTCTAGTCAGCTATCTTGAAGCCCACCTACACGTTTTTGTGTGGATGTACATTTTCATTTCTCTGGGGTATATAGAAGTGGAATTGCTGAGTCTAATGGAAACTACATTTAACTTTTAAAGAACTGCCACTATTTTCTAAAGTTGCTGCACCATTTTGCATTCCCACTAGCAGTATTTGAGGGTTCTAATTCCTCTACAGCCTTGGTGACAATTGTTATTACCTGTCTTTTAAAAAACGGTAATACCTCATCATAGTTTTAATTTGCATTTCCCTGGTGAACTAATGAGGTCGAGTATCTTTTCACATGCTCATTGTCCATTTGTATATCTTTGAAGAAATCCTTTGACCATGTTTTAATTGGGTTGCCATTTTACTGTTGAGTTAGAAAAGTTATATATTCTAGGTGTAAGTCCCTTTTCAGATATATTATTTGCAAATATGTGATTTGCAAATATTCTCACATTCTCTTAGTTATATTTTCACTTCATTAACAGTGTCTTTTGAAGCACAAAATTAGTACTTTTTATTGTTTCAATTTATTTTTTTCTTTGGTAATATATGCCTTTTGTGTCATATCTAAGATACCATTGCCTAATCCAAGGTCAACAAAATTCACTCCTGTATTTTCTTCTAAGGGTTTTATTGTTTTAGCTTTTACATTTAGTACTATGAGTCATTTTGAGTTAATTTTTGTACGTTGTGTGAAGTAGGGATCCATCTTCATTCTTTTACAGTAGATACCTAGTTGTCCCAGCACCATTTCTTGCAAAGACAATTCTTTCCACCATTGAATAGTCTTGACACCTTTGTTGAAAATTAACTGGATGTTTTCTGGACTCTTAACTCTATTTTATTTATCTGTATGTCTATCTTTATGACATAGAGATATCTTTATGCCAGGACCACACTTTCTTAATTACCGTTGCTTGATGGTAGTTTTGATACATTTTTACTGAATATATTCTGATAAACACAATTTCTTATCCACAGTATATATGCTGTACAGGCATACTTGTTGTATTGTGCTTTGTAGATAATGTGTGTGTGTGTGTTTTTTTTTAACTAGTTGAAGGTTTGTGGCAACGATGCATTGAGTAAGTGTTTCAGTACAATATTCCCAAGAATGTGTGCTTACCTGTTGTTTCTGTGCCACAGTTTGGTAATTCTCGTAATATTTCAAACATGTTCATGATTATTATATCTGTTACTATGATCAATGTTTGGTGATTTTTGATGTTACTATTGTAATTATTTTGGGGCACCACAGACTGCGCCCGTATAAATGGCAAACTTAATTGGTAAATGTTGTGTGTGTTCTGACTGCTGCTGCATTCACTGGCCATTCCTCTATCTCTCTTCTTTGGGCCTTGCTATTCCCTAAGATACAATAATATTGAAATTAGGCCAAATAATAACCCTATGGTGGCCTGTAAGTATTCAAGTGAAAAGAAGAGTTGCATGTCTCTCACTTTAAATCAAAAACTACAAATGATGAAACCTAATGAGAAAGGTGTGTTAAAAGCTGAAGACAGGCCGAAAACTAGACCTCTTGTGCCAAATTGCCAAGTTATGAATGCAAAGGAAAAGTTTTTGAAGGAAATTTAAAATGCTGCTTCACAGAACGTACAAATGATAAGAAAGTGAAGCAGCTTTATTGTTGATATGGAGAAATTTTTGGTGGTCTGGATAGAAGATCACACAAGCCACAACATTCCATTAAACCAAGCCTAATCCAGAGCAAGGCCCTAACTCTTCAATTTTATGAAGCCTGTAAGAGGTGAGGAAGCTGCAGAAGGAAAGTTGGAAGCTAACAGAAGTTTGTTCTTAAGGCTTAAGGAAAGAAGGCATTTCCATAACATAAAAAATGCAAGGTGAAGCAGCAAGTGCTGATGTAGAAGTTGCAACAAATTAGCCAAAAGATCTAAGATGATTAATGAAGGTGGCCACACAAAACAACAGATGTTCAGTGTACACAAAACAGCCTTCTATTGGAAGAAGGTGCCATGTAGGACTTTTGTAGCTACAGAGGAAAAGTCGATACCTGGCTTCAAAGCTTCAAAGTACAGGACAGACTGACTCTCTTGTTAACGGTTAAATGCAGCTGGTGATAGTAAGTTGAAGCCAGTGCTCATTTGCCATTCCAAAAATCCTAGGCTCTTAAGAATTATGCTAAATCTACTCTGCCTTTGCCCTAGAAATGGAAAAACAAAGCCTAACGTGACAGCCACATCTGTTTACAGCATGGCTTGCTGAATATTTTAAGTCCACTATTGAGAACTACTGCTCAGGAAAAAAAGTTCCTTTTGTAATATTACTGCTCATTGACAATGCATCAAGTCACTCAAGAGCTCTGATGAAGATATACAAGGAGATTAATGTTGTTTTCATGCCTGCTACATCCATTATGCATGCCATGGATCAAGGAGTAGTAATTTCAACTTTTAAGTCTTATCATTTAAGAAACACATTTCATGGGCTATAGCTGCTGTAGATAGTGATTCTTCTGATGGATCTGGAGAAAGCACATTGAAAACCTTCTAGAAAAGATTTACCATTTTAGATGCCATTAAGAGCATTTGTGATTTATGGGAGGGGACCAAAATAACAATATGAATGGGAGTTTGGAAGAAGTTGATTCTAAACTTCATGGTTAACTTTGAAGGGTTCAAGACTTCAGTGGAGGGGGTAACTAAAGATGTGCTAGAAATAACAGGAGAAATAAGGAGTGGAAGATGTGACCAAATTGCTACAGTCTCATGATCAGTGTTGAATGAATGGGAGGTTGCTTCTTATGGATGAGCCCAAAAAGTGGTGTTTTGAGATGGAGTTTACTCCTAGTGAAGATACTGTGGACATTATTGAAATGACAACAAAGGATTTAGAAGAGTATATGGACTTAGTTGGTAAAGCAGTGGCAGTGTTTGAGAGGATGGACTCCAAATTTTTGAATGAAGTCCTACTGTGGGTAAAGTGCTATCAAATTGCATTGCATGCTACGGAGAAATCTTTCATGAAAGGAAGAGTCAACCTATGCAGCAGACTTTATTGGTTTTTTTTGTTTGTTTGTTTGTTTTGGGATGGAGTCTTTCTCTGTCTCCAGGCTGGAGTGCAGTGGCGTGATTTCGGCTCACTGCGACCTCTGTCTCTCGGGTTTAAGCGATTCTCTTGCCTCAGCCTCCCAAGTAGCTGGGACTACAGGTGTGCACCAACACGCCAGCTAATTTTTGTATTTTTAGTAGAGATGGGATTTCACCTTGTTGGCCAGGATGGTATCGATCACTTGACCTCGATAACCACCTGCCTCGGCCTTCCAAAATGCTGGGATTACAGGTGTGAGCCACCGGTTTATTGTTTTAATTGTGACAGCCACCCCAACCTTCAGCAGCCACCACCCTGGCCAATCAGAAGCTGTCAACTTGGAGGCAAGACCCCCTACCAGCAAAAATATTACATCTCCCTGAAGGTTCAAATGATCATTAGCATTTTTTATCAATAAATAATTTTTAATTTAAGGTAGGTATGTACATTGTGTTTTAGACATAATGCTGTTGTACACTTCATAGAGTATAGCATAAACATAACTTTTATATGCAGTGAGAAACCGAAAAATTTTTGCTACCGGCTTTATTGCAATACTCATTTCATTGTTTAGAACCAAACCTGCAATATCTTCGAGGTATTTCTGTAAGTTATTTATGGTTTTTGTGTATCAGGTTTGATTCTGACTCTCTTCCCTTCTATCAACATGTTAATTCTCAAATTCTCAAATTGCGAAGTATTGCAATTTCTGTAGTATTGAACATTACATTTTATTAAGGTAGAGAGATTTGGTTATGATGTGGTATTTCTAAAACTGAGTAGAAACCACATTTGTTGAATAATGCTCACTCCAAAAGTTTCATCTCTTTTCTGCATATGTGTAGTAACCTCTCAGAGCACTGTACCAGACACTGCTGATATCTATAGCAATTATACCTCTGTGAAACAATCAAAAAAGAATTATTAAGAAAGAGAAAAGCAAGAGAGAGGATATATTCTATTTGTTATCCTAACCTTTAGTCACTTTACTTTCTCTTGAATACAAGTACTTTTTAGAATTACAATAAATTTTTAAATCTCTTTAGCTGGGATTTCATAGTGAACCTCAAGCATTACCCTTTTTGGGTTTAAAAAAGAAATTAAAAAGGGTTTCCAGAATATACTCTTCCTCACATTGATTTAAGATTCTTTGAGGCTTGATTATTTAAAAGTCTAATGCATTCGGTGTTTAATTTTAAATCGAATGAATTAAATTAGCACTTAAATATTATTTAATATTTTAATTAAATTAAAATATAGATGATGCTTACTTTATAAAATAAATTTGCTGTTTTGTGATAAGATTACAAGAAATTTTACATCTGGACATGTTTTTGTCATAATTTGAATCCATGGATCTCTCTTTACAGTGGTAAGTGATGAATTTGTCAGGTGGCATAAGAAAGAAGTGGGAGAAAGAATCACAGTAAATTTAATCCTTCCATTGCAGTCTTACTTTTTCCCCTACTCTTGCACCCTAAAGATCCTAGAGGCATTTTGGGAAACTACTGATACGGATATCATTTCATTACATAAACTGTTTTGTTGCATAGCTTGAATGAATATAGACCTACTAGACATCAAACAAACAAAATAAGTGCTGTCTCTTTGGGATTTAGCTTGAGGTTTCAGGGAAGCAGCATATCAGTTTTCAGTAATTTTTTTACCATTATTCATTTTTACTTGGAATAAATAAATCATTTATCTTATCTTCCTATTGATAGTGGAAGGTAACAGGATAATCATAGCGGTGATAATCTGATGTCATTTTAGACCTAGCAAGAGTAGATTATCTGTGACCCAGATAAAATAATCAGAAATTACTTTAACTTAAAAATAGTGGATTTCTAATCTCATTTTCAAGGTTAAAAGATTTCAACACAACCAGATGTTTCTGTTAAGTAGACTAATCTGAAGCCCAATTCAAAAGGATTACCTGTGATTATTTTTCGATTTAATGTTAAACAGGATTTAAATATACATTTTTGTGCGTTTTTACTACAATTTATATTGAAATAAAAATGTTTTCAAATCAATCTACTTCGAGGCATTTTTTATTAAGGGAAACAAGTTAGTCAAATTATTTTTTAGACTTCAGACTGTTTAGCCTGTTTTTTTGTTTTTTTGTTTTTTTTGCTGTTTCTGAATGAAATGGATAGTGATGTTATTTAATGTAATTGATGTTGTCTGAATTATTGAGCAGTAGTTCACACATAGCTAACAATAATGTCCATTCTGATGAGCACCAATACTAATAGTGCTGGGTGATTGTATTCGTCATGTTTTCAGTCACTGGGTTTGGAGAGAGTTAATCAAGAAGTGCTGTAACAGCTGGTACAGTGCATTCTGGTGAGGTTCTGACAGTGAGCTATTGTGTACCATGACACTGCTCTGACAGTTTATCTAAATTTTATATACAAGCATTTTTGTTTTCTGGGCTCTGTGGAGTTTATATAATAGTGTAAGCTTTTGATGATGTCTCTGGAGATTTTCTCAGTTGTGGTGAGGTTGGGGGTAGGGTGAGACAGATGTATTTAGTTGCAATTTTGTAAAAGACTAAGTTCTCAAACAAAAAAATATTGATTTTTGCATTTGGTTTCACAGGTACTATTGTTGGATTCTATTTGGATTGCTGAAGATAGCTTAAATCAAAGCTTTTCAAATTAAGAAGAAAATATTTTCCCCCATAAATACTGACTCATATTTAACTCACCAAGTTAATGTTTACTTAAATAAATACAGGAGAAATCATAAATGCAGGGGTGACAATTTTAACTTGGTTACCTTACTCAATGAAAAGTATCTTATGTTCAAAATGTTAAATCAGTTTAAAGGAGACTATCTACTAAACATCATTTTACTAATCAGTTGATTTACTTGCCTTTTAATCTATACACAGAAATGTAGTCCTGAAATTATTAATTCCTATAGTTAAATTTTGCCTAGTATTCTGCCAAATTATTTTGAATTAATAGCATTCAGTACACTCTTTATAACAATTATGTTTGATGTACTCAACTCCAGGTCAGCATTGCAGACATGAACATCATTGCTAATTATGCTGACCCCAGCTCACATATACTTCTATAAAGGGAGCTCTGTAAAGCATTTTTGTTTTCCTCTAAATTTTTGCTTGATAAAAATAAAATAAATGTATTTCTGATATACTATTTCCAATTGTAATATGATATGAAAGATTTTATAGCTTTTTTAAAACCTAGAAAGTTAATTAAAATTTAAAGTGTCCCTTTTTTTAAAATATGCTTTTAATGTCATATAGTAAAATTGGGTATAATATTTTTTAGAATTTTGTATATGATAAGTTTATAAAAAACTAGGTTCCCCCTTGCCAAGGGCATTTGTTTAAATACCAAGTTATATTTCATACTTACATGAAATATTCTTTTAAAAAAGGAATTATCAAAATTATTTTGATAATTGTGATGTGTGGAATTGGACTACTCTTTAGCATATGCATGTTCTTATGTAAAAGCATATTTATATTGCATAATTTCTGTTTGCTCAGTGTAATAAACTGCTTGGAAGTATTTTTGATAAAACTAATTAAAAACAAATCTTTTTCTATAATTTATTTATATGTTCTTAAATCACTACTGATTGCTTGAGTGATTAAATAGATGCTTAAAAAATGTTCATAAGGAAACTAAACATTTATGGGTTTTCCTTTTACTAACAGTTTTTCCTGGATATTCATTTTATTATTTCATGATCTGAATTCACACAAATATTTAATCTGACATTAAAACATAGGACTGCAGAAAGCAGTAAATCTTATATTTATGGTTTGCTTATGGTATTTCGGCACAATAATTTATGTACATTTTATTGATATATTATTATTCCCTGAATCTCAGCCAAAGGGGCGTATTAAATGCCCATCTTATTTCTACTAATAACCAAAAATCTTATCAAAGTGTAATTTTGGTGTTAAAAGTGTAAGAGTAGTTAAATTTGAGTTTTGATTATAAACATAGTTTTTCAGCTGTTCCAAATATTCTAATTAGTGCGAGACTTATTTATACAAAACATTATTGTATATAATCATCCTTGCTGGCTGCCTCTCTATGTTACTATATAATTATTTCTTGTATACTTGACTACTTTTACTAGATTGTAAGTTCCATGATGCTAAGGACTGTGTCATAATATACTTAGTAAGTAAATTTTTGATAGATGGATAAATGAATGAATGAATCATGGTTTACATATTTAGGACTTGTTTTTTCAACTGGATTATAAGCTCTTAGAGGGCATAAGATTTTATATGTGTAGTCTCTTGTAGTCCCTATTATTTTATTTTTCATTATAAAACCACTTGTTTGTTTGTTTAAACATAATGTTGAAAAGTTACATTTTGAGGTAATTGAGGTATTTCTTTCCAAGCCCTCTCAAAAAGTAGGTAGTAGGCAGTATCACTAAAATCTTAAGACTGCCATTTATTGAGGAGTTACAAGGGGTTTTGACATAATTAACTCATTTAATCCCCACAAAAACCTATGAGGTAAGCGTTATTATTTGGAAATGGAGGTATAGAGTTTTAGCAGTTTTCTTTAGGTTATACAGTCAGAAAGTGGCGTTTAAGATTAAGAGAAGTGTGAGGATTATTTTGGAAAGAGATTTTCAGTGTCTATAAATATAAGATCTGTTGCCTTCTCACTTTTGTTCTATGATTGATTCGATGTTTATGTGAACTTCAGATCCCCGATAAAAGACATAGCTGGTCTTTTGTTGGAAATGGGTGCTTAAAGAACCGTTCATTTCAAATGAGGAAAGTAGTTCTGACTTAAAAGGAAGACAGAGCTAAGATTAACAGGACATTTCCCTCTTTTGATTGAAAACAAAACTAAAAATAAGGAATCATGCTATTTCTGTTCATGTCCAATTAGTTTAGTGCTGCAAATTTATATTAAGTTGACCATTTTGTACAATATGTGCTGCTAAGTGCTATGGAAAAATTTAAAGTTAAATGAGCTACTGTTCATATACTAATCAGAGGTGCTAAGAAGTGAAATGAAAGTCTTTCTTAGAATTAATATAAATTAGTAATAGATAAAGCAGGCAAATCTCTAATTGTGAAAAACTTGCCTGAATAGTGTTTTTAATTTTTTTAATTTTTAATTGATATATAATAATTGTACATATTTATGGGGTACAATGTGATGCTTCAATATTTGTATACATAATGTAATGATCAAATCAGTAATTAACTTATCCATCACCTCAAACATTTATCATTTATTTGTGGTGAGAACATCCGAAATCCTCTCTTCAAGCTATTCTGAGATATACAGTACTTTGTTGACTGTAATCACACTGCTGTGCAATAGATAGTTTATTACTCCTAATTGTAACTTTGTACCCATTGACCATCCTCTTCCCCATCCTTCACTTCTTTCTACCCTCCCCAGTCTGTGCTAACTACTGTTCTATTCATACTTCTGTGAGATCAACTTTTTTCAGATTCTGCATATGAGTGAGAACAGTCAGTATTTGTCTTTCTTTAACTGGCTTATTTCATTTATCCATGTGATCACAAATGATCATACTTCATTCTTTTTTTGGCCGATTAGTATTCCATTGTGTATATGTACCATATTTACTTTATTCATCTGCTGTTAGACACAGGTTGATTCCATATCTTGGCTATTATGAAGAGTGCTGCGATAAACATGGGACTCTGACATACTGATTTTATTCCTTTGAATATACAGTTGTCCCTCACTCTCCATGGGGGATTGATTTCTGGACCCCGCAGGGATATCGGAATCCACTGAGGCTCCTGTTCCTTATGTAAAATGGTGTAGTATTTGAATATAACTTATGGACATCTTCCCTTATACTATAAATCATCTTCTAGATTATTTATAATACCCAATACAATGCAAATACTATGTAAATAGTTGTTAAACTATATTATTTTTATTTGTATTATTTTTTATTTTTTTAAATAGTTTTTCTTAAAGTATTTTCGATCCATGGTTGATTGAATCACAGCTACAGAACCCACAAATATGGAAGGCTGACTGTGTACCCAGTGCTGTGATTGCTGGTTCATATGGTAGTTTTGTTTTTAACTTTTTGAGGTGCCTCCATACTGTTTTTGTAATGACTGTATGGATTTACATTTTCCCCAACAAGAGTAAACGTTCTTCCCCAGACTGTGTAAAGGGTTCCCTTTTCTCCACATCCTTGCCAACATTTACCTTTTGTATTTTTGATAATACCCTGGGATAATTCTGATTGGGATGACATGATTTCCCATTGTGGTTTTTGATTTACGTTTCTCTGATGGCTAGTGGTGTTGAACATTTCTTCATATACCTGTTGGTCATTTGTATAATCTTTTCTCTGTTTTAGAATCAGATTTTTTTTCTTTTCTCTTTTTTTTTCTGTTGAGTTGTTTGTGTTCCTTATGTATTCTGGGAATTAACCCCTTGTCAGATGTATAGTTGCAGAGATTTTCTTCCATTCTTTAGGTTGTTTCTTTAATGTATTTTTTTTTAAGAGACAGGATTTCACTCTATCATCTAAGCTGGAGTGCAGTGGCATGATCATAGCTCACTGCAGCCTTGAACTTCTGGGCTCAAGCAAACCTCCCACCTAAGTCCCCCAAGTAGTGAGGACTACAGGCACATGCCACCATGCCATGCCTGCTAGTTTTTTAAAGGTTTTTGTTTTGTTTTGTTTTGTTTTTTGTAGAGACAGGCTCTCGCTATATTGGCTGTGCTGGTCTTGAACTCCTGGCCTCAAGCAATCCACCTGCCTCGGCCTCCCAAAGTCCTGTAATTACAGGTGTGAGCCACTGCACCCAGCCATTCACTATGTTGTTTCCTTTGCTATGCAGAGCTTTTTTGTTTGATGTAATCTCATTTGTCTATTTTTGTTTTTGTTGCCTTTGTTTTTTATGTCTTACCTAAAAAATCCTTATCCAGGCAGTGTCATAAAGCATTTCCTCTATGTTTTCTTCCAGTAGTTTCATAGGATCAGGTCTTAACATTGAAGTTTTTCATCCATTTTGAGTTGATTTTGTGTATAGAACAGTGTTTTAAACTCTAGATTAAATCACCATGGAGTCATTAGGTAACTGTGTGTAGCAGACTTGGAAGCATCAACAAGACCTATAATAATAAAGAATGCAGGGGATAATTGAGGTTAGATTGAACTGTCTTCAAGGAGTCTAATGAAAAGAATTTTCTTACTTTCCTCAGGTCTGTAGTTTGGCAGGTCTAAAAACTCCATTTTGAAATTGTTTGCAGGGTTAAACAGGTCCAGAGGCAATGGCTCTTACTTCCAGACTCAAAAGAGATAGTCATATAACAGATTGTTTATTCCTTTATGTGCGATTGTCAGGTGTGCCAAAGGACTCTTCAGCACATTCTTTCTCCTGTATGACAACATATGTGGCAAAGTGTTGCTTGGTGAGAATGAACTCAAAACAGGATGAGTTAGTTGGATGGATTGTATCATCAAGCGCTCTATGCCAAGAGGACTGGGTTCTCAGGTCTGTTAACCAGGAAACCTCTGGTGATAAATTCTTGCTCTTTATCCCACCCCCCTGCAACCTCTCATTTTCCTAACATCAAGCCAAGAGATATCTCTTTCTCCTTTTCTCTTAGGAACTTCCCCCCCCATTCCAGGTATAATTTTACTACTTAGGATACGGTTTTAATAGTCAACATAATTTTTTAGACTAGACCTGAAAAATAATTTCTTATGTAAGATCACCCATCAGAAGATAAAATATTAGATAAAATAGGTAGGGCCTATATTTCTGTATATCTTGCTGTTTCTAGTTCATTATTTTTAAGAACATCCAATTTTTAAAATAGTAAATCATTCTCATATATCTCTTGGTCATATAGACTGAGGAAAGTCTTAGATATTTTGATCATTAGACTAATCAAGGTGTGAATATTTATAAATAAAAGTGTTCTCGTAGACAACACATAGTAAAAACTTGTTTGTTATCATTCCTGGACAAATGAATTTCTCTGGATAGCTGAGTTTTACATATAACTAAGAACTTGTATTTTGTATTTAAACTCCTTGAGGATAATAGTTATCTTATTGGTCCTTTCATGATGAGCACTGTGTTGAGTCTTTAGTATTGAATGAAGTTATCTGCACCAAAATATTTTTTAGTGTTTTTTTTTTAATTCCAAAAGTATATTAAACTTAATTTGACACTTGAGGATAACTTGTGGTTTTTCGTATTCTTTGTAGTAGTAACTCCTGTCCTCTTCTAGTTTGCTGTTTCTGTCTTGCTAGTGAATGTGATAACCTAATTTGTATTGCTCTGGGTATGTGATATGTAAGCACCAGTGCAAAAACTTGATGACATGTTAGGTTGCTAAAATACAAATTGTACTTATAACAGTATTCTGGATAGCAGAGTTACAGAGAGATGAGCATTTGCCATTTCTAGAGGGGAAAAAATAGCCTATTTTGGCCAGCGTCACAAATCCTACTCATAAAGTAATGGTAAACATCATATTGTTTGAAAGAATAACCATGCTTATGATGATTTAATAGATAGTATGCTAGTTATTTCCCAAAACAGATTCAAGAAAGGTATCAAAAACACTTGAAAATAAAAGCTTTTTCTGAATGAAATCTAAATCTGAAATCTTTAAAGTTGATTTTTTTAATGCCACAAATAAATCCTTCAGGATTATAAACAAGTTGTAATTTCTCCATAGTAAAAATTGCCCTTAATCTTAGCTGGTGAGAGTAGTCTGACCTTGCATTTGCCTTATATATCATGGAATAGTTTATAGTTTTTAAGTGTTGTCCATATCTGTGATCTTAGGCCATTCATATACCTTTCCTAATAGCTATTCTATTTCATCTTTCTCTTTGACTTCTATCTCATCTTTTTCTTTGTACTTTTGCGTAAGTTGTTTTAATTGCTTTGGAACAACATGTTACTATCAAAACTCTAAGAAACCATTAAAATGACTTCACTTACTTCCTTTACAGATGTGGAACCTGAAGCCCAAATTTCCTCTAAGACCCTAATCAGTGTTCTCATATGTTTGTAGACTGTGTTTTCATAAAGTAAGACATTTTGAGGAAATTACAACGGAGTAGAGAAAGGTTAATTATTAATAGAATTGTCACTGGATACCATTAATTACAAAGCTTGATAGGAAAACTAATGAATATAGAATATGTAGCTAATCTATAACTTCTTAAAAATTTCTGGAAGATGTGTAAATGAAACTCTGTTATTGGTTATTAGTTATCTTAAAAACAGATCCGTTTTCTCTGATTTTCTCTTCTATAGGCTAACTGTAGTTATGCAACTATTCATATTGAGAATTTAATATTATGAGCTATTAACATCTCTAAAGAGTTGTTTTTGAGTGAAGATGCTGTTTATTAGCATCATTGGAAAAGTTTTACAGCCAAATAAGTTCTTGAGATTTTACTTGTAGCTTCAAGAGTTTGCATGAATAGTACTGCTTAATAAGTCCACCTATGTGTAAACAAAGTGTTAAGGTAAAGTAAGGGATAAAAAGAGGAAAACTTCTCCAGCTTTTGGTGTATTTGAATGAATGTACTCTTTTGCACTGTTTCAAAATATATTTAAAATACAAATAAATATCTAAAAATAAGATTGTGTAATTTGTGTTTTGATTATTTGGCTATTGCTTATAACAATTTGCCAGTCTAATGATAAGTCTTCTGATAACACAAACCGGCATTTCTGGAAGCAATCTTCTGTTTGTTGAAATTTTTTTTTACATATTTGTGTTAGAGCCTTACAGAAAGTATACAATTAGGGAATTGTATTATGAAAAAAGTTATTTTTCTGCTAAGAAAGAACTCTGCTCAGTTTAGTTTTCAGAATAATAGATGTTGTAATATGGCAAATTCATAGATTGCCTTGTTGAGTTTTGTTGTTGTTTACAGAAACCTAGAACCAGTAGCACCCTGACTCTTAGGCAGTTTTCTGTTCATTAGTTTCTTTCATATGTAATTTTAGTATTTATTTTTTAATGCATATTCACTGACAGTTAAATTGAAAGTAGATTGTAGATTTTCAAAGGAGTTGTCAAGAAAGCAAGTGTAATAAAAGGTTATATTTTAATGAAGTGATAGTCTCATAATTTTTGTGAGGTTTTTATATTTGAATAGGTTTTTTTTTTGCATAATGGTGATTTTGTTTTTCCAAGGGGATTCCAGCAATGTATGAAAGATAATTTAAAATTCATAATACTCATATATAAAGTTTTTAAATCTTTAGAATATTTTTGGAATAAGATTAAAAACATGATAGAATGGATACAGAATAAAGACTTAATAACTTTCTTACATCTGAATATAATTTTTTATTTTTAATAGGATACAACATCTATTGAAAAGATGTCAAACTGTTGTGAAGATATGTAAGTATAAAACTGAAGTGTATAGTATTATTTAAAAATGGAAAGAACTGGACATATTTGAGAAATATGTGCATATGGTAGAAAGATAATATAATGATGGCTTTTTCTTGGTGCCTTGTCTGAGGCCTGTGCTAGACAAGCCTACCCCAGTCTTACAGTAGGGGTTTTCCAGCCATGGTAGTTTTCACACTAAAATGCTGATCATTCTTGTGCCTTGTCTAACTAAAGTAAGTTAAATTATTTGTCCTGAAAGTACATCAAAAGAGATTTGCTACTGTGTTGTTGACACACATTCTGTTAATCCTGAGATTTTCGTCTGCTTCAAAAGTTGCGCTTGGTTGATTGACGACACAGATACAATATCTGCTATCCAGAGTTAAAACTCAGCTGCATGCCATAATGAAAGAAAAGCTGTATTTATGATGCTGGGACACAATTCATCAGAGTCCAGTAATGGATCCCCAGCCAACCTGTATTGTTTTAGCTGACTGAAGTGCACCATGGGAGTGCTGTCTTTCACTAATAATGCTGTCTTCTGTAGATCGAGGCCCCGAAAGCCATGGCAGCAGACCTTCTCAGAAGTTTTTGGCACTCGTTGGAAGATCCTGTGGTTCATTCCTTTCAGGCAGAGGCAACCACTGCGAGTTCCCTACCACTTTGCCAATCATGTCTAAACAGATGGATGGTGGGCACAGATGGGTCCTCCATGCTGGAAATGCGTTACAGGTTTTATGATAATAGAACTATGACAGTCTTCAAGTCAATTAAAATCCACCCACCAATCTTAGGCATCATAATGTGCCCCAGGCTTTATTTTAATAGTGATCTTGATCCTGTTGTGGGACTAATACAAGATCTATATTTAAGTTTTAAAGCATGTTTACTTTCAAATTAGCTTTCCACAGGGATTTCTTGAAATGCTTTTGTTATTAAACTCAAAAGGCAGTGATTAGGATGAAATAATTGTACATAATTTATTTTAGTACTGACAGTGTTACAGATTCTAATTTATGGTAAATTTCAGATGTTTATTTAAATTTTTCACTTTTAAACAGTAACCAAATCTAAATTTAATTATTCAGGTTTTACAAAAGTTGATACACCTTCTTATAGTATAGGTAAATTTTCTTTTTCAAATCCAATTTAAAATAACCTTTCCTTTTAAATGTGCTGCAACGTTTTTAAAAATGCAGCAGCATAGGAGTGAACAACAGCAACACAAAACGGGCATTGGTTTCTTAGGAGTGACTTGCTTATGTATTCTTCTTTTTTCTTCACCAAAACCAACATAAAAGTACCACTGAAGTAAAACACCAACTACCTACCTTACTATAAAGGAAATGCTAAAATTTTTTTCACAATAATTTTTCAATTTTCACCATTACTGTTGTAATTATTGATTGTGATGAAAATATTTGCTCCCAGGAGAACTCCTGACCAGTGGGCATGTATTCCTATTTTATCCTAAGATTTTAATGAGCAAAAAGGGGAGAGAATTTGCAATAACTTCACAATTACCTTTTCTAGTGCAGTTATATTAGAATGCATATGTTTTTAAAATGCTAGTATAACTAGATAATATATAATGTACAGTATAAAGAGGAATATTGTGCTTTTGAAAAGAGTATACTTTTTACTTTTATTTATGTACTAGTAGATGTAAAATTTCACATTGAAGGTTTATATATATTGGTCAACTCATATAGAAATTTTATTTATAGGAAGCTACTACTAAAAAAAGTCACTAACTTTGTGTACCTATAATCCCTAAATTAAAATTAAATTTTAATTGACTGGCTACAATTTGCATTGAGAGACCTTTTACTAGTAGCTAGTGTTAGGAAGTGAACCTAAAATAAGAAAATATAATGATCTGTGTTTATCATTAGCCTTATACAAATGTAAATTACTAATAGTGATGTTCTCTTGCAAGGCATAGAACATTTGTATGAAAAGACATTTAGTACGCTTTGAAAAAAACTCAGCTTTTAATTTTTTTCCATTGGAATACTGCAAAACCCATATATCATTTAAAAAAATTTATGTACTCACAGTCTTTCCCTTGAAGAGAAGATTGAAAAAGTCTACTGTTCATGAACCATGCTAATATTTTCCTTTTAGCTGGTTTTGAAAGTAAGGAACAATACCTGGGAAATAATTAAACAGAAGGTTACCATTGTCAGCCAGTTGGCTATACTGTGGTTAGTTCTTTCAGAAATTGTAAATATCTTATAGCATATTCTGAAATAATAGAGTAAGTTCTTCTCAGAGATGTTAATATCATGTTTTTCATGTTCTAATTAGAATACTTTATTACTTACAAACTCAGAAGTACGAACAGAAATACGGCAGACGAACATATTTATTGGTACTGAAAAGAGACGTAGTAAATTAAATAGAAGAAATATATTTATAAAGCTTAGTGAAACACAAAATTAGAAAGTTCATGTCAGGCACATGGGTTTGGATTTTGTGCAAGCTAATTTGGCCACATTTGGCGGGCTGACAGAACTGTTGATAAGGAAGTAATATATAGATAAGGTAGGTAGATATCAGTTGAATGCCTTATATTGTATACATTCCTTTCAAATAAGGACCTTGAGAAAACAGCAGAGCCAAGTGAAGATCCCCTAAAGAACTTTGTGGCTAATTTATACTTCATGTAGTAGCAGTAGGTACACTGAAAGGTACTGGGCGGGGTCTCTTTCCCATTCTGATGATTTGTGTTCTTATTTTTCCTAGATTTACCACTTCTAGGGCATATTCTTTTCCCTCTTCCTCTTTACCTTTCCTGGTCCTGATCCCTCTGTACTCAGTTCCCCTGAATTATTGGACTACAAACTAATACACTAGAAAAGCATACGCTTATTTTATTTGAATGGCAGAATGCTATTTATCAGTATATTTACGTAAGAATGTATATTACAGTATATCTACATATACTTACACTGTAACTTTCAGTATTCCCCAGTTAGCGTACCTAACCCTCCTGTGGGTTTTGTTAATTCTTGTTAGACTACTAGAGAAAAACCAACTGGCAGTTTGCTAAGCATATCTACTGGTGTTCTTTCTGCGCCCTCTTTTGGCTAATTGATGTAATTATACTGGCTCTAAAGATTTACTGTCCCATAAGTAAATAGTATAGCCACATTCTGAACATATCAAAAGTACAAACTTAGGGGAGTGTATGTACAAAAATGTAAAATTTTATGAAAATGAACATGTTTTTATGATGTTATTTCTAGTTCATAAGAATGTGATGACTGCTTTGCTTCATTTGTGTACGTTCCCATTATATTCTTGCTGTCAATCAATCACAAATTTATATCAGATTAGGATAAACAGCCATTTTATGTATTTTATTTTAAACCTTATTTTGGCAGAGTAATTCCTTAGAATTGGAAAAGCTGTTACTTTGAAATTACCAATTTATTACAAAACATAGAAATGTATTGTAGCTACAAAGACAACCAAGCATTTACTGTGTTTTAATGAATATCTAAAAAACTACATTTAGTTTATTTTACTCAGTTTTGAAATGATTTTTTTACTGGCTCTATTGCCTTAAAATAACTAAGAGATTAATGATTCTTTGTATAATTTTCCTTTTCTTTGTTCTTTTTTTTACATTTTGCAGAGTTATATCTATAGTTTTAGTAACCAATTTCTTCTGTATTCTGGATAACTGTGAAAACAACTAAAGGTGTTGGGCATTAGAAAATAATTGTGAGCAGTAAGATTACTGATGTAATATGTATGTTGGACTGAAGTATTTCTTTATAAACATTCTATTTGATTTTAAGCAAAATGTATGTTAAAGCATGTTTTTACATCAGTAAAGTCATTTGTCGACCTTCTGGAAATGAAAGGTTTTTACCTAGATACTGTAAGTTACACCTCCTTAACAATCATATTTGTCATTGTTGTTTTCTGCAAACAAAAATGTTTATGGGCTTCATGTAGGCTTAAGATTGTAGGCAAAAATGGACTGAGTTCAGGACCCCTCAAGCAGTAGGCATTCAGTTATAGAGCAGTTGGTACTTTGTAACCCAGACTTATAGTTTAAAAATATCAAGTTAGCTGATGTTTCATTGTAATAAAAATACTATTTTGCTTAAGAGTTGTATTAAAAATATTTGTGCTTAACATGAGAAATAGCTGTTTTAAATTGTAGTTAACATATTAACTTTTTCAGAAAAAAAGCATAGTTTATTTTTAATAATGAAATAGAGAACATAATACGTAACGTTCAGTATAACAGCTGAGTTAAAACATCTGCCAGGATTAACATCAGTGCATTTTTGCCAATGCATAGAGGCATTTTTCTTTAAGTATGATGGCTAATGATAACTACTCTTTGTTAGACATTCAAGTCACTCCCATACAAGTAACTAGTTGGTGATACGTTTCACTCCGAAGGGTGTATTAATTCTAAATGCTAATCATGAAGACTTAAGTTAGGACAATACTTCAAACCAGGAAGCGTGAACTGATTTAGATTATAGCCACACAATTTTCTGTGTGTTAGATCATGGGGCAGTTTGAGTGTTTTCACATGTATTGCTATAAAATCACAATGTACCAAGCTCTGGTTTAATATGCCATTAATACTAATTAACAGAGCTGCTAGTCTCTCTCTGGACTTTTCTCTAGTCTCTGCTTCTCTTGTGCTTCCTGTATCAATAGATTACTTAGCTCAAGTTTACCAAGTTTAATAACCTATAGTTACTTTATTGAATAAGTTTCTGACATGACCTCTAATATACATAGATATATCTAGAATTTATTTGATAAAATTCACACATACAAACATTGAGTAGTTTGCTAATAGATACAAATATTAGATTTTCACACAACTCTACTACTGCTTTAAAAAATATAAGTATTGGTAAGTGTAGCAGATAAGCCATGTACATTTAGTATGTTCTACTTGCTAGTATTAACTGTATAATTAATGAATGTGTTATTTAATGCCCAAGTTTGTTAACTTTTATTCTAGAAATCATTCTCTGAATTTATCTATAAATCACAAATTTCATTGTGCTCTATATTTAGTCATTCTCAGTTGAATTCTAGAATATTCCATAGTACAATGTAAGAAAGTATTAGAACCAACTTGCTTGAACTATTTTGAACCAATATTGTAATTCTGTATGTTAATCAGTATTTAGCATTTCTGCTACTTTTGAGGTGATGATGGTTTAACTTCAGGAAAGTGACTTTTCTGACTTCTTTTATTATCATTGTGCAATTTTTAACAACAAAACTTACTCTATCTTTGTCAGTTCTTCAGATGTTACAATACTGCCTGTTAATTTGAAACAGAAATAACAATGGTATTTAAAAAGTCATTGATATTACTGATATTTTCCATTATCATTATATTTTTTACTATTATTATGTTCTTTTTGCCTTGTCCACCCTAGAGAATAGGTAAAAATGAGTAGTGAGTATCCAAAAACTTACTAAGATGGAGAGAAGGCTAGATGGTGCATGAATAATCAGCATCTCAGCAACAGAGTTGACTGGAGCCAGTTGCTGACATCAGAAAATCTCTTTGCTGTAATCATTTTAGCCTTATCTCTTATTTATACCATTTTTATTGGAAGAGTTGTTAGTGCATATAAGCATTTAGTTTGAATTATTTAACTTAAAGAATTTATATTGCTGTTTCTCTTCAGTTGGTCAGATGCCTTTTATAAATATTTTAGTTTTAAATATAATTGTGCAGGGTATGGTAACGTGAAGTGTTAAAAATAATGTGGAAAACTCAGCTATTTAATGCAGAGGAGAAATGAATAGGTTGACCAAAGTTTGAAAAAACTGGCACCTTTTCTGGAAATCTCTTATTGCAAAGAAAAGATGTTGAGTGTATAGAAAATTTTGTCACCAGAGGAAAAATAAACAATATATAAGGGTGGCTTTCACTTTAACATTTGGGGTATTTTGGAGTTCTTGATACCTCGAAGGTCTCCATTTCTATTGGTATTTTGAATATCTGTAACATGTAATATCATTCTTATAACAGTTCAACACTGATTTTTTTTGGTATTGATAGCTTTATATATAAACAAAGATGTGGACAAAATAGCTTAACAGAAGTTGTGGGGTTTTTTGTGGCTTTGCCTGCCTGTTTGACTAAATACAGGGTTTAATTGTTTGCAGGCTGTTAACTAAAGGGAAAACTTACCTGCGTATTGCAAGCTATATATTCTTGCCAGTGTGCATTGGATGATATTTTAACCTACTGGTGCCTGAAGTTAGTGTTTTATAACCTCAACAACTATAAAACATCCTGGTGCTATTCACTTTAGCATTGAGTGACATTTTTAATTCCTGTACCAAAGAGTTAATTTTCTTTTTGTTTGACTGAGTTTTCTTCTCACATCGTTGTGTGTTTATAAAGTAGAATTTAATGTTACTAAGAACAGTTTGATTAATAGATCTTATTTTTTGCATGCTGCTTTGGCAATTTAATGTATTTTAAATGTTTCTCATTTGGATTTTTTTTTAGGTAGGCATGTATGGATTTTAATTTTGTTATTTTAATATAGCTTGGCTACTTTAAAAGGTAGTTTGATAGGCTGAAATTACAAAAGATAATTGAAGCACTTTTCACAAGTTGTTTTATTTCTGCAACAATGAATAAAAAAGGTAAGAAGAACTCTAATTTATATAAATGAACTATATAGCTTATTGGGCACTTTAGTGAATACTGAAACAAAATACTAAAATGAAGAGTTAAGGTTCATTCTCATTACAAATCAAGAGTTCAGCGTGTGTGTGTGTGTGTGTGTGTGTGTGTGTAATCTTTAGTGGCTTTAAAGAATAATATTGCCATTTGTCTACTTTGCAAATAAAGATAACAGAACACATTTAAAATATATGTATGTGTACATAAGTGTGTGTAGATATATAGAGAGAGATATGGAGAGACAGACAGAGAGAGAGAGAGAGAGATGCTTTCCCAAGAGGAAATGCATATGTACCTTGATTTAAGCAAAACTGATAACAGAAAATTGAACTTAATGAAAGAAAAAAGTCTGGATATGGTTACTCACTTTACATAGAAAGAGTAAGATTTTTAAAACTAATTTTGCTTAGTAATTTTACAAAAATGAAGAAAAACTCCCTTTAAGTGTACTCATAATTTAAAACACCTTTGAAATGTAATTGTCCAAATGTAATGCTGCTATGTATACTATTTGGGTTCCAAATTTTTCCCTTTAAAACTCTCAAAACACTCAGTGTCCTTACAACTGCAGCTAAAATGGTTAATCATTCTGGCAAGAAGGTGACAGTGTGTGTATTGGAAAAGCAGACAATCACATTTGAAAATATTTTGCATAATTGTTAGCTAAAATCAACCTCTCCTTGAATGTAGATACAATATATGGTTTTGCAGTCAATTCTGAATGGAAAAAAAGAATCAAGTCTGAAATTTATGTGAAATGTGGCTTCAGATCATTTGAACGATATGTAGAAATCTAGATGAACATATCATTAGAGGTGAAAGCAAAATTTGTTTGAAAGCCTAATGAGATGAAGCAACATTGTCTCCCTCTAATCTGCCAACAATATTCCCTAGATTGTGTTGCCACTGTATTGATTCTGAGTAATTTGGCTTGTTTATGCATCATTTAAATGCATGTGGCTGAATGCAGTAATTTTTCAAGTTATTGAGTAGTAGAGAATTCACCACTATTCACTGTCTCCCAGAGATGAACATATAAAAGAAAAAAAAAATCTACTTTCGTATATGTAAGAATAAAGCAACTAAATGATACAAAAGTAAAAACTTCCACCAGAATCAGAGATATTCCGACAAGTGAATTGCAAGTCTAACACGGGAGGACAAAGATAGGCTCTTGCAAGGACAGAGCACACATGGATCATGCTGTATGAGCTCACTTTGTGTCCCTGGAATTAGTGCTTTTTGTGTGTGATCTAACTGGCAAGTTTAATGAATAGCCAAAATCTATGTTATTTTTGAGGCTCCTAAAATTATGTGTGAACCCCAAGTTCTGTCTAGTATTATATCCCTAAAATGCTTTTAATAGTGGTATGTTACAAGTGGCATAAGAAGATCCTGTTTTTAAATTTGTCAGGCATTTTATTATTCAGTGCATAATATGTATAGATCTGAGTGCTGTTTTCCTTGCATTGTCTATTATTTTTACCTTGTCTTTCCCCTAAGAGAATTTAAAGAAAATCTTCACCAATATTTCTAGTGTTGATGGTAATTAGGAAAATAGTAGTTGAAAGGTATAAGAATAGATTGAGAAGAGTGAGTAAAATGGGTGAAATGACATGTGGGAACCATGTAGCTGAGATGTATTTGTTTAGATGAAAAGTCTACACTGGTTCTTAATATGAAATTCAAACCATGTATCTACCTTAAGAACAATGTTGTTGTTTTTAATTTATTGTAGCGATTTAGTTTTTTTCACATAATATTTCTGTTTTCTTTGCAGATTGTTTTTAATTTAAATTGTGGAATTTTTACTTCTCAAAATGTATTAAGTACTGTATTTTTTGAAATCTTATTTTTAAATAAATATTTTTTAAAAACATAGGACTGTTTTTATCCTCTTACCTTTTTTACTTAAGAAAATTAACCCAAATTCTAAATTTCAGCACTACCAATGTAATAGGTCACTTTAAAAAATTTTATACAATGTGGATAATTATTCATGATTACTAGCCTCAGGATATTGTTCTACCATAATCACAAAATTCATTAAGTATTCAAAAAGAACTAGGTGTACATACTAGGGTTGAAATTGACAAACGCAATATTTCTAGTTAGGCATGTTTATCTTAGAGATGACGCAGATGGCTGGATTCAGTCACACAATTTATTTAACATTTATTGTGGCAGACACTATTTTATAGGAGTATTTTTTCTTGAGGGGAATAATTTACATACAGTAAAATGCAGAAACTTTAAGTTTACACCTAGGGACTATTTTAGATCTGGCAATATTGAATTAAAGCCTTTGCTCCTATGAAGTTATATTCTAAGAGTACTTAGCTTTTTGTTGACAAATTTTCTTAAGCTAAACTAATTGCTTGACTTGTAAGAAGTCACAAAGAAGTAAACATGAGTTGGCCAAAAAAAAATCATCAGCTCTGAATAGACAAATCAATCAGCAGGTCTTAAAGACAGTGAGTTAGTAGAAACTGCCCTGAGATTGAAAGACAGAGGTTTAACTTTATTTTTTAAATTCTTTTAAAAATTTTATTACCAGAAAAGTAATTTTGAAAAATATTCTAGATTAGTAGATAAATTATTTGATAGATTTGCAAATAAAACTATAAATTTTGCTTTATTGGTAAGTCAAAGGTTTGTCAGAAAGTTTGCCTTCTGACAAACTTTTAAGGATTATAAATCTTTAATCTTGTCTCTTTTGCAATTTCCTTTGTTTTGATTTTAAGTAGCATTTATAGTGATGTTTTCTTAGTGATGATAAGTTACAGCAGTTCTCAAACTTTTTGGTCTCAGGACTCCTTTACATTTATAAAAATTACTGCAGGCCCCAAAGAATTTTTGCTTATATGTTTATCAGTATTTATTGTAATAGAAAATAAAACTGATTAGGATCTAGGAGAATTTGAAACAAAATGGGAAAAAATTTAAATAGTTGCTAATTTATTTAAACATAAACTCATTACATGTTGACATAAATAACATTTTTATTTAGAGACCCATGATTTTATGTTTCTGCAAAGCTCTCATGTCTGCCTTCATAGAAGAAAGTTGGGTCTCATACTGCTTCTGCATTAGACCATTTGAATTGTTATTTTGTTAGAAGTATCTGGAGAAGTCTGATCTTGTGCAGATAATGTAGTTGGAAAAAGGAGGAGTATTCTGATCTTTTCAAGTAACTGGATATTCTCCCCTGGTACTACACAAAAACTCAGGTGATGGTTTCTTAAAGTTTAGTTAGTTGCAATGTGGAGTCAGAAACAATACCAAGGAACTTTTCATATTCTTAAAATCCGCTGGTCTCTTTTTCACTTTGGAAAGTTCTTTTAGCCATACAAAATTAAATTCATTAATATTACCACTGGTCTGGTCAGAAAAGTAAGTATTGCTTTTAGCCATACAAAATAAAATTAAATTCATTAATGTTACCACTGATCTTGTCAGAAAAGTAAGTATTGGGAAGTGGTTAAGTTTATGGTGACAGATTACATTTTTCAGAATTCTAGTTTTCATGTGAAAGCTTGAATTTTATTATTGGCAACCACATACTGTCAGTAGTTGTCCTTGAAGTGACAGGTTACCTTCACTTATTTTTGAGAAAATGCTTGCCAAATACCCAAGTCTGAAAAACTGTGGTTTGTCAGTCATTCCTTCAAGTATAAAATGGTGTTCCATGAAAAAAAGTGGCTAGTTCAGCTTGCAACTCAAACAGTCACACAAGTGCTTTTCTTTAGTAATATACAATTAAACTCTGGAATTCACCTGAAGTGCTTTGTGTGTACTTCCATTTTGTCAAACAGTATTTAAAATATGCTCAAGAACAAGCTTTAGTAAAATTAATGGTTTTTACAGTTTCATCAGTATTAAGTGAAAATGGCTTGTCACCTTTTTTAAGCAATAGTATGGTTTAATCTAGTTAATTTGGCTTTGGGGAGGAAACAATTGGGGAAGGTAGAGCAGAGCAACATACATTTGAGACTAGATTCATTTACTCTGATAAGTGAGAAGAAACGTCCACTGCATAAAAATAATTTGAATGTGTATCTGTATATTCCAGCTTTTGAACACTTAAAATATGTATCCTTTACAGATTCACACCTATTTAGCCTTGTTATAGAGAGGCAAAAACTAAAAATACGTGATTCTATTATAAGAGTGCAAAATCATTTGAGAAGTTGCCAGATACTGTAGATGAACAAATGCATACAAATGCTGCTCTAGGCTGACCAATTACCCATATGAGCAGCAATTATATTAGCGTGCAAGGGCAATTGGAAGGAAAATTGGACCCTGTGGACATCCAGCTGAGCAAACAGTACTGAGGAAGGGTAGAGGATATGTGTTAGTTTGAAAAAAAAAAAATACATCTAAGCTCACTTAAAAAAATATTTGTATCAGTCACAGCACATTCTTTGTATGTCCTCTGGATGACTAGTATTTTCAAATTAGGCCCCTTCTCCAAACAAGAAAGCACCTCTGTTTAAAGATCAAACACAATAAAAATAGCAATGTGTTTTGCATTTTTTAAAAAAGCCAGACTATTGAGGAAATGAGGAACTTGGAATATACAATTCCAAGCACTCAGATACTACTGTAGATACGTATTTGAGTGTGTCTTTAGTAGTAAGTTTATAATTGTAGCATGGTTTGGGTGATATTTATCTTTCTTAGTATTGAAATTTACAACTTTAAAAAATTAGACATGTTCCCTCCTCCCCAAAAGTAGATACTGGCCATAACTGAATGTTGGGAGTACCTAGTACGAGATGGAGATTTTATAGTTCCACATTGAAACTATAGATGCGTAATCCTAGCTGAAGTCAGGACCAACAAGTTAATGAAATTTGTTTTATAACTTGTGTAAGCTTTGTAGCTGTAGAACAGATATCCTCATTATGTTAAACAGGTTCATATTTTAATGGTGTCTAGAAGTAACCAGTATGAAGGGTTTTTGGATGGTCTGCACTTGTAACTTGATGTCTGGCTTTTAGCGAGTTTTTCAGTATTCAAAAGCATTTCAGATATTCTCATCGTGGAAAAGTACCCACAACATGGAAAATACTGATCCAGTCAGTGCACAATACTGTGCTGTGAAGTGCTCTAATTTTTGTCATTTATTTTTCATGTGCATTTTTTACATTTGAAAGTCTCCAATAATTTGGGTAATCACTGTGGTAGGAACTTTCTAAGAGGGTCTTCAGTGATCCTCACTTTTTGGTATTCAAAGTCTTGTAGAGTCTTCTTTTTCCTCCTCAGAGGTGAACACTGTTTTAAACATGGTATGTAGCATACTGATACATGTTTTCATACTTCACGTAAACATGAAAAATTGTTTGATCAGTTTTTAAAATTTACATAACCCTCCCACAACAGCCCTGATCTCTTGTCCTTACTTCCCCACCCCACCCCGCCCGTAGCACTTATCACCATCTAGAACAAAACGGAAAAAATTCCCCTTACCAAAATCTTCACTCCCACCCTCCTCCCCAAAAATAGCTACTGGCCATAATTTGGTGTGCATCATTCCACTCCCCTTTCTTCACATTATCATATGTGTTATATATGATATTCCTATCATATAATGATAAATGATTATCCCTATTAACATATAATAAGTTTTTTTTTGGAGACAGGGTCTGCGTCTGTCACTTAGGCTGGAGTGCAGTGGCAGAATCTCAGCTCACTGCAGCCTCCACCTCCTGGCTCAAGCCATCCTCCCACACCCAGCTAATTTTTATATTTTTTGTAGAGTCGCAATTTTGCCATGTGGCCCAGGCTGGTCTGCAACTCCTGAGCTCAAGCAGTCTGCCCGCCTTGGCCTCACAAAGTGCTTGATGATCGGTGTGAGCCACCGTGCCCACCCTCTTCTGTACAGTTCATATCAATAAAACTATTACTTATTTAACCATCCCTCTGTAGTGGACATCATATAGATTTTTTTTTTTTGCTATTAGTAACAGTGCTATGGAGGACAGTCTTGTGCGGAAATATTTGTGCCCATTTGTTAGTATTTCTGTAGGTAAAGTCTAGAAGTGAAATTGACAAGTCAGCGGACGTACATATTTTTAATTTTGATAGGAAGTACCAAAATGTCTTCCAAAATTCTTTACACACATTCTCACATGAATACTATTAATCTTTAAAAATTTGTAGCAAAGTAATAGAGGTGAACGTCTGTTTTTTTTTTTCTCTTGTGTGTTCCTTGTTTATGTTTTTTGACTAGGTTACCTTTGTTTGTCAAATGTTAGTAACTTTTTATTAATATATTTCCTGGGTATTATTTTTTAATCTATTTAATAGGTTTCTAAAATTTAGCCCAGTCACTTGTTTTTCTTTATGGTGATTGTTCCAGTTACTTTTGCTATATAACAATCCCAAACTTAGTGCCATAAAACAACCAACCATTTTTTTATGGTCACGGTTTCTGTGGGTCAGGCATTCAGAAAGGGCACAGCAGCTTTTCTGTCTTCCATGGTGTCTGAGGTCTTAGCTGGAAGACTGAAAGATACTGGAAGATTCTATGGCTGGCAACTGCAATCAACAGAAGCCTTGTTTAGTCACATACCTGATGGTTGATGCTGGCTGTCAGCTGAGAACTCAGCTTGGGTTATCATCCAGAACACCTACACGGACCTCTACATATAACTGTTTGGGCTTCCTTACAGCATGGTGGCTGGGTTCTAGAAGACAGTGGCCCAAGACAACCAGAAAGAAACTATATAACTTTTTATCACCTAGCTTCAGAAGTCACAAACCTGTAGTCCCAAGCTTATCCAGAGTCAGTGGGAGAGAACATAATTCCATTTCATGGGAAGAGTGTCAGAGTCACATTTCACAGGAAAAGTATATAGGATGGGAGATATTGTTGAGGACATCTTTGGAAATTAAATTTGCCCAATCATTATGTTGTATGGAAGAATTAAACTACCTTGAAATTTAATAATTTTTATTATGACTTCTGGGTTTTATTACCTTGTTTAGAAAGGTGTTTTCTAAGTCAAAATTATGTATTTTCCTTCATTTTTCAAGAAAACTTCGATATTTTTGTTTTTTTTTAAATATTATGCCCTTGAATCCATTTGGAGTTTATTTTCATAAACTCCAATGTAGCTTTATTTTTATAAACTTCAATGTTTTGTACATTTTTGGAAACTTTTGTTCTGTAATATTGTATAGTGAGAAACTAAATTATTTCAGATGGACAAAATATTAACAACACATAAGATCTGACAGTATAAAACTCCTAAAAGAAAACACAGGGGAAAAGCTTCATAACATTGTTGACTTCTTGGAGATAACACCAAAAGCACAAGCAACAGAAGCAAATATAGACAAGTGGGACTGCATCAACTTTAAAAGCTTCTGCACAGCTATGGAGACTTAATAGAATCAAATGGCAGCCTATAGAATGGGAGAAGGTATTTTCAAACCACATTCATTTGCTAAGAGATTAATCAAAATACAAAAGGAGCTCCTACAACTTAATAGAAGAAAAAAAGTCCATATAAAGACTGATTAAATAATGGGCAAAGGACTTTAATAGATATTTCTCCAAAGAAGACACACAAATGACCAACAGGTACGTGAAGGGATGCTTAACATCACTAAGCGAGAAATGCAAAACTACAACGAGGTATCATCTCACAACTGTTAGAATGGCCATTTGAAAAAAATAGTGTTGGTGAGGATGTGGAGAAATTGGAACACTTATGTACTGTTACCGGGGGTGTAAAATGGTGCAGCTGTTTTGAAAAACAGTATGGAAGTTCCTCAGAAGAATTAGAAATGCTATATGATTCAGGATTCCCACTTCTGGATATTTTTCAAAAAAAAAAATGAAACCAGGATCTGGAAGAGATATTCGCACTCCCCATTTCATTAATGCATTATTCATAATAGCCAAGAGATGGAAACAACCTAAATGCCCATTGATGGTTGAATGAATTTAGAAAATTTAGTATATACATACAATGGAATGTTATTCAGCCATAGAAAAGGAAGGAAATACTGTCAGATGCTGCAACTTGAACCTTGACAACATTTTGCTAAGTGAAGCCAGCCACAGAAGGACAAATACTGCATGATTTCACCAATATGAAGTATCTAACGTAGTCAAACTTATAGAAACAGTAGAATGGTGGCTGCTGTGGGGAGGGGAATTGAGGAAATGCTGTTTGAAAGGTATAGAGTTTCTGTCACGCAAGTTTAAAAAGTTCTAGAGTTCTGTTGTATAACATTATGCTTATAGTACTGCACTATACTTAAAATTTAACAGTACTGTACTGTATATTTAAAAATTTACTAAGAGGATTGATCTCATGTGCTTTTTACCACAATAAAAAGTAATGTGAAGTATGAAAAATAATAACTGGAGAGTTTACTAAATTTGTGTAATTAAAAATATCAGGATTAAGTACATGCTAATGTTTTGGTTTTTTCAGTTTTCTCACTTTGTTTTCTAAAAACATGGAATGTTACAGATACATCTAAGTCCTCAACCTGCAGTTTTCCTCCCTAGAGGTAGCTGCCATCCTAAAGTCAGTGTGAATTATTTTCATGAATGTTTTTGTACTTTCATGATGTATGTAGCATCCGTAAATGATACTATTTTAAAATTTTTCATTTATGTAAATTTTAATCAGCATCACATTTTTTAAACAAAACATCTTTATTAATGTAGATCTGGGCCATTCATTATAAATCCCACAGAACAATTATTTGAATAAACTGTAGTTTATATATTATTCACTAAGTGGATTATTTCCTTTGTTATTAACTTGTTCAAAGAGAAGTGAAATAGTGGAATTGTAAGGTATGTGCATCTTCAACTGTAAAAGCTTTCCCAAATTGCTCTTTAGTCAAACCAATTTACACTCCAACCAACATATATATTGTTTCATCTTCCCCCACATCCTCACTAACCCTATATAATGAATTTTTCCAATTTGTTATTGATACAGATTTTTGCATCTTCCTGCATCATTTGTCCAATCATTTGCCAGGAATCTAATGTAATTTTCTGGAAAAAGTCTTTGTAAATATTGAGAGAAAAAGTGAATAAAAACATGACTCTAATAACTCAGTTATTCATGAAGGATATATTTTCTTAAAAAGGCAAATCAAGGGATGAGTCAACATCTAAGACTATAAATATGAATAAAAAATTATGCTGTTATGCGGTAGCCAGAGATAAACCACATTACAGAATACTTAGAGTTCGACCCATCTAAAGTTCAGGATCGACTTTATTGTATTTGTTTCTTAATAAAGAGCAGTGATTCCCTTTTTTTAAATCTTTCACAGGTAGAAGATAAATTTTTAAAGTCCTTATAAAAATAAGTATTGCCTGTTGAGATCTTATTTTCATTTATTTATTTATTTATTTATTTATTATACTTTAGGTTTTAGGGTACATGTGCGCAATGTGCAGGTTAGATACATATGTATGCATGTGCCATGCTGGAGATCTTATTTTCGTATTTTATTTATCTAGCAAATCAAGATTAGCTCAGTAATTTATATATCACATGAGGGTAAATTAATGAGCTTTGGTTGCGTTTATGTAAAAGTGGTTGAATCCAAATCTTTCGTGTTACAGATGTGCTTGTTACTGAGTCTTCATAGAAGTAAAAACCACACTGGGGAAAAATATCACAACAATTTTTTGTTTAGCACATTTTTTCACATCTGATTTGCAGTGTCGTTTGTGTCCTTGAAGTATAGCATGCATTTAATTCTTCCAGTGTTTATGTTAAAAATTTCAGAAGCATTTACCTATATATTTCCAATTGTAATATTCATGTAAGAAATGGTATCTGTTAGTAACTCCTCCTATTTGAAATAAGAATTTATGTTTTTATTTTCTATCATACTTTTTAAAATATAATTTGGAGTTTAATAGATTATTTTCTGTCTTCCATTTTAAAGTTCACTTTATTGAGGGATAGTTTAAACACAACAAAATGTATTCATTTTAAGTACATTTCAGTGAGTTTTTAGAAATATGTATATCCATGTAGCTCTCAACATATTCAAAATATGGAATATTCAATCACTCAGAAAGTTTCCTCAGGCCACTTTACTGCTCCCCCTCCTTAACTCCCACCCCTCCAGGAAACACGGATCTGTTTTCTGTGACCGTAAGTTAGATTTGCCTTTTACAGAATTTCGCATGAATGAAATTCTCCTTTTTTTTTTTTTTTTTTTTTTTTTTGAGATGAAGTCTCTCTCTCTGTTGTCCAGGCTGCTGGAATGCAGTGGCATGATCATAACTTCACTGTAACCTCGAAGACCTGGGCTCAAGCAATCCTTCTGCCTCAGCCTCGCGGGTGGCTGGGATTATAAGTGCAATTCACTGTGCCTGGCTTTTGTCCTTTGTTTTTCACTGGCTTTTGCTCAGCATAATATTTTTGAGATTCATTCATGTTGTGAGTATGTTTCTTTTCGTTTCAGCACTTTAAAAATGTCATCCCATTTTCTCTAAGTTTTCTACTGACAAATCTTTTAGTCTGATGGGGATTTCCCTATATGTGACTTGATGCTCTTCTCTTGCTGCTTTTAGATTTATTTCCTTTGGCTTTGGCTTTTGACAGTTTAACTATATTGTGTGTGCACTGGAAAAGACCTGTTCAGGTTTAATATACTTGGGAATCACTGCACTTTGTCTATCTAGATGCCTGTATCTCTGGCAAGACTTGGGAAGTTTTTAGCTATTATTTTATTAAATAAGTTTTCTGTGCCTTTGGCCATCTCATCTCATGGAACTCCCAAGATCTGAATACTTTGTCACTTTATGAGGTCCCATGTGTCATTGTAGGCTTTCTTCATTTTTTAAATTTGACTGAATTATTTCAAATGACCTGTCTTCAAGTTGAGAAATTCTTTCTCCTGCTTGATCTAGTCTATTGTTGAAGCTCTCTATTGAATTTTTTTATTTCATTCATTGAATTCTTCAGTTCCGATGTTTCTGTTAGGTTCTTTTATTTTTTTATTATTATACTTTAAGTTCTGGGATACATGTGCAGAACATGCAGGTTTGTTACATAGGTATACGCTTGCCATGGTGGTTTGCTGCACCCATCAACCCGTCATCTACATTAGGTATTTCTCCTAATGCTATCCCTCCCCTAGCTCCCCCACCCCCCTGACAGGCTCTGGTGTCTGATGTTCCCCTCCCTGTGTCCATATATTCTCATTGTTCAACTCCCACTTATGAGTGAGAACATGCAGTGTTTGGTTTTCTGTTCCTGTGTTAGTTTGCTGAGAATGATGGTTTCCAGCTTCATCCATGTCCCTGCAAAGGACATGAACTCATCCGTTTTAATGGCTGCAGAGTATTCCATGGTGTATAGGTGCCACATTTTCTTTATCCAGTCTTTCATTGATGGGCAGTTGGGTTGGTTCATAGTTTTTGCTATTATGAATTGCACTGCAGTAAACATACATGCGCATGTGTCTTTATAGTAGAATGATTTATAATCCTTTGGGTATATACCCATTAATGGGATTGCTGAGTTAAATGGTAATTCTGGTCCTAGATCCTTGAGAAATTGCCACACTGTCTTGCACAATTGTTGAACTAATTTACACTCCCACCAGAAGTGTAAAAGTGTTCCTATTTCTCCACATCCTCTCCAGCATCTGTTGTTTCCTGACTTTTTAATGGTTGTCATTCTAACTGGCATGAGATAGTATCTCATTGTTGTTTTGATTTGCATTTCTCTAATGACCAGTGATGATGACTGTTTTTTCATGTGTCTGTTGGCTGCAAAATGTCTTGAGAAGTGTCTGTTCATATCCTTTGCACACTTTTTGATAGGGTTATTTTTTTCTTGTAAATTTGTTTAAATTCCTTGTACATTGTGGATATTAGCCCTTTGTCAGATGGGCAGATTGCAAAAATTTTCTCCCATTCTGTAGGTTGCCTGTTCACCCTGATAATAGTTTCTTTTGCTGTGCAGAAGTTTTTTAGTTTAATTAGATCCCATTTGTCAATTTTGGCTTTTGTTGCCATTGCTTTTGGTGTTTTAGTCATGAAGTCTTTGCCCATGCCTGTGTCCTGAAAGGTATTGCCTCCAATTTCTTCTAGGGTTTTTATGGTTTTAGGTCTTACAGTAAGTCTTTAATCCATCTTGAGTTAATTTTTTGTATAAGGTGTAAGGAAGAGGTCAGTTTCAGTTTTCTGCATATGGCCATGCAGTTTTCCCAACACCATTTATTAAAAAGGGAATCCTTTCCCCATTGCTTGTTTTTGTCAGATTTGTCAAAGATCAGATGGTTGTAGATGTGTGGCATTATTTCTGAGGCTTCTGTTCTGTTCCATTGGTCTATATATCTGTTTTCATACCAGTACCATGCTGTCTGGGTTACTGTAGCCTTGTAGTATGGTTTGAAGTCAGGTAGCATAATGCCTCCAGCCTTGTTCTTTTTGCTTAGGATTCTCTTGACTATACCAGCTCTTTTTTTTTGTTCCATGTGAAATTTAAAGTAGTATTTTCTAGTTCTGTGAAGTCAATGGTAACTTGATGGGGATAACCTTGAATCTATGAATTACTTTGGGCAATATGGCCATTTTCACCATATTGATTCTTCCTATCCATCAGCATGGAATGTTTTATCATTTGTGTCCTCTCTTATTTCCTTGAGCAGTGGTTTATAGTTCTCCTTGAAGAGTTCCTTCACATTCCTTGTAAGTTGTATTCCTAGGTATTTTATTCTCTTTGTAGCAATTCTGAATGGGAGATCACTCATGATTTGGCTCTCTGTTTGTCTGTTATTGGTGTATAGGAATACTTGGGATTTTTGCACATTGATTTTGTATCCTGAGACTTTGCTGAAGTTGCTTATCAGCTTAAGGAGATGTTGGGCTGAGTCGATGGGGTTTTCTAAATATATAGTCATGTCATCTGCAAACAGGGACAACGTGACTTCCTCTCTTCCTATTTGAATACCCTATATTTCTTTCTCTTGCCTGATTGCCCTGGCTAGAACTTCCAATACTGTGTTGAATAGGAGTGGTGAGAGAGGGCATCCTTGTCTTGTGCCAGTTTTCAAAGGGAATGCTTCCAGCTTTTGCCCATTCAGTATGATATTGGCTGTGGTTTTGTCATAAATAGCTCTTATTATTTTGAGATACGTTCCATCAATACCTAGTTTATTGAGAGTTTTTAGCATGAAGGAGTATTGAAATTTATCTAAGGCCTTTTCTGCATCTATTGAGGTAATCATGTGGTTTTTGTCATTGGTTCTGTTTATATGATGGATTATGTTTATTGTTTTGCATATGTTGAACCAGCCTTGCATCCCAGGGATGAAGCCCACTTGATCGTGGTGGATAAGCTTTTTGATGTGCTGCTGGATGCCCCTCCCCCCACCAAGCTTGAGCATCCCAGGTTGACTTCAGACTGCTGTGCTGGTGGCAGGAATTTCAAGCCAGTGGATCTTAGCTTGCTGGGCTCTGGAGGGGTGTGATCCGCTGAGCTATACCACTTGGCTCCCTGGCTTCAGCCCCCTTTCCAGGGGAGGGAACAGTTCTGTCTTGCTGACGTTCCAGGCGCCTCTGGGATATGGAAAATAAAAACTCCTGCAGCTAGCTCAGTGTCTGCCCAAACAGCCACCCAGTTCTGTGCTTGAAACCCAGGGACCTGGTGATGTAGGCACCTGAGGGGATCTCCTGGTCTGCGGGTTGTGAAGACCATGAAAAAAGTGTAATATCTGGGCTGGATAGCATTGTCCCTCATGGCACGGTCCCTCACAGCTTCCCTTAGCTAAGAGAGGGAGTTCCCCAACCCCTTGTGCTTCCCGGGTGAAGCAATGCCCCACCCTGCTTTGGCTCATCCTCCGTGGGCTGCACCCACTGTCTAACCAGTCCCAGTGAGATGAGCCGGGTACCTCAGTTGGAAATGCAGAAATTATCCGCCTTCGGCATTGATCTCACTGGGAGCTGCAGACCAAAGCTGTTCCTATGTGGCCATCTTGCCAGCCCCATAAAGGCACTTCTTACATGGTGGCAGCAAGAGAGAATCAGGTTCTTTTTTTATGTTTATCTCTTCGTTAAATTTCACACTCAGGAAGTGAAATTAACTTCGTTAAATTTCACACTAGGATTACACATCTGTAATCCTAGCACTTGGGGAGGCCAAGGCAGGAGGATCGCTTGAGCTCAGGAGTTTGAGACCATCCTGGGTGATATGGTGAAACCCTGTCTCTACAAAAATAACAAAAAAAATTTAGCCAGGCATGGGATGTCACATGCTTGTGGTCCCAGCTACTTGGGAGACTGAAGTGGGAGAATCACCTGTGCTGGGAGAGGTTGAGGCTGCAGTGTGAGGCATGATTGTGCCACACTGCACTCCAACTGGGGTGACAGAGTGAGACCCTGTCTTAAAAATAAATAAGTACATTAATTAAATAAATAATAAAAAATACATTTCTCATTCAGATCATGAATTGCTTTTCTAATTTTTGTATTGTTTGTGTTCTCTTATATTTCACTGAGCTTTTTAAATATCATTCTGCATTTTTTCCAGGCATTTCATAGATATTTTTTTCTTGTTGGAATCTTTGGATGGAGAATCATTGTGTTCTTTTGGACATGTCACATTTCCTTGCTTTTTCATGTTTCTTGTGTCCTTACATTGATATCTGCACATCTCATGTAATAGTTGCTTCTTCCTTTTTATGGATTGGCTTTCATAGGGAAATACTTTTTCCTATAGATGTATCTATAGTGTTGGTTAGGTAGGGTGATTTGGTTTTGATTCTGAGTGGGCACAGTAGTGTAGTCGTTGTATTATTTCTGTGGGTGTGATCAGCATCAGTAGTGTCTGTCAGTTCACAGTGGCTTAGGCTATGGTTGCTAGTGAAGGTTGCAGTGAGGCTTTGCTGGAGATGAGGACACCAGGTGAGCTAGTACTCAGTCACCAGTGGTAGAGGCAGATGGCTAGGTATGTTGGCCCTTGGGTCTTTGGGCAGCATACATGGGCACTGCAGTAGTAGGTCTAGGTGGACTAATCCTTGAGCCTCCAGGCGGCTCGCTCTGGGCTGGTTGTGGAGGCAGTGGGCCAGAGAGGTCGGTGGGCCCTTGGGCCTTTGGTCAGTATGCATGGCTTTGATAATGCCAGTAGTGGTGGTGGGCCAACCCTCAGGCCCCCAAGCAGCATGTGTGGGCACCAGTTGTAGTGGCAGTGAGCTGGGCAGGCAAGTTCTCTGGCCCCTAGGTTGTGTGGAGGGGGAGGGCATGTTGATGGTAGTGGGTAGAGTGGGTTAGTTCTCAGGTACCCAGATGATGTGTCTGGGTGTAGGTAGGCTGGGTGGGTCTGTCTTTAGACCCCCAGAAGGTAGGCACAGGTGCTGGTGGTGGTGGGCAGAGCAGGCCTGTTGTCAGGGCCCATGTTGCTGTGTGTGGCTGCCAGTGGTGGCAGGTAGGGCAGATCAGTTCTTAGGTTCCTGGATGGTGCACTTGGACGGAGGCAGCAGTGGCAGTGGGTGGGACAGACCTTACCTCAGACCCCCGGATGGTATGTGCAGGTGCCAGCAGTGAGGGCTGGGGCAGACCTGTCCTCAGGCCCCTGCGTGGCACTGGGGCAAGCTGGTCCCTAGGTCTCCTGAAAGCACATGCAGGTGTGCGGTGATTCTGCTGCTAGGGAAGGGGCTGGGTTGTTCTCAGTGGCATTGGCCCAAGGCAGGCCACTCTCAGATTCTGAGGAGTGTGTGCTTCAGCTCCCTTTGTGCCAGAGCAGCCTCCCTGGTCCACTGCACTGTCCATTCCCTGGGATGTAGGATACTGCTTGGGCTAGAGTGCTGGATACCCAGCCACACTGCTGAGTTCAGCCAGCATTGTTCTGCTGCAGCCCTCTTGGTGGATGTGGTGGAATGGCAGCAGGGCTCCAGGAACATGGAGATAGAGAGGGTGTTGGGCCCTAGGGAAGAATGTGGTCTGGTGGGAGCTGAGCTCTCAAATGGCACCATGCTATAGTTGCTTGGGTCTCGGGGTGTGTGGGACACATCCAAAACAAACTCCCTCTCTGGAACAATGCTATTGCATGGACTTCAGGCATTTCCCTATACTAGTCTCAGAGCCTGCGAGGGCTGAGAGGCTCTACCTGCAATCTTGGCTAAGATTGCAGGAGTTCGCAACGGAAAAGTGAACTGGGGGATCTCTCACTTACCTTTTCCCTGCACTGGAAAGTTTCTCCTGGCTACGAGCCTATCCCAACCAGGCTGGCTGCTTCATTTCTCTCTCCTTCCATGCCTCAGAAGTTCTCTGACACTGCCCTGCTGAATTCCAGTGTTCTCTCTAAGACACTGTATTCAATGTGTGATCTTCTACTCACTGTTTAGGTCCTTTCTGGAGGAGACAAGTGCCAGGTACTTCTAGCCACCAGCCAGTAATTTATTCTATTAGGAATTCTGGGATATTTTGTTCTCTGTTATTTTTTTCTTTCAGAATTCTTTGCTTTTTGTTAATCAGACAGTTCCAATGCAATTTCTAGGAATGAAGCAGTAGACAAAGGAAGTCTTCCTATCTGAGTCCAGGCATTTGTTAGTCAAGCTCTTGCTAGTTTTCGTCTTTTCTCTGCAGGAGGACCAGGAGATGGTACCAGGTCTCAGTCCCCACTGCTTTTCCTACAGGACCAGTGAATACTCTCACTGCTCTGCTCTTGGAGAGGTGGCCAACAACACACACAAGCAGCATGTAGGTATGTGGAAGGTTTTCTAGGGACACCACCCGTTCCCAGGTAGCCGTCCCCATCTTACACACACTCCTTCAGGGCACTGAGCCCCACCTCTTCATACCAACAACCTAGCGGCTTGCCTGGTGCGCAGCCTCATGTTGCCACTGAAGAGTGATGCTGTGGCTACCACCACTATGGAAGGATGAGGTGAAAAGACACTGGGGATCATGCTCATTCTGCTGTTCCATTTTGTTGCTGAGCCAAATTCCATTGTATTACCAATCTTCAATTTGTTATCTATTCATTTACTGTAAACATTTGGGTTGCTTTCCATTTTGTTCTATAAATAAAACTGCCATGAACATTCACATACAAGTCTTTGTAAAGACATGTTTTCATTTCCCTTGGATAAATGCCTTAGAGTAGAATTACTGGGTTGAATGGTAGGTTTATGTTTGATTTAATAAGAAACTACCAAATTTTTCATGATCATGCGATTTTACACTCCCACCAGCAATGTGTGAGTGTTCCAGTTGCTCCGTGTCTTTTCCAGTACTTGGTATTATGGGTCTTTTCAAGTTTTAGCAACTCTAGTGTATCTGGTTGTGATTTTAATTTACATTTGCCTGATGGCTAATGATGTTGAACATCTTTTATGTGCATATTGACTGATCTTGTATTTTCTTTTTTTGGAGATGTATTCTTTTTTTTCCTTCATGGCATTTGCAGCCAATGGAGATGTGCTTTCAAATCTTTTGACCATTTTTAATTGAGTTGTCTTCTTACTGAGTCAAAAGAGTTTGTTATATATTCTGGATACCATTCCTTTGTCAGATGTATTTATATTTTCTTCCTGTTTGTTACTTATATGCCTTAAAATTCACCTGTTGTATTGTGCACAATTGAATATTTTGTAGTAAATGTATAGTTGTACAACCTTCACCAAAATTCAGTTTTAGAACATTTCCATCACCTTAGAAAGACCCCTTGGATTCTGGCAACCACTAATACGCTTTTATAGATTTGATTTTTCTAGGCAGTTACTATAAATGGAATCATACATTATGTAGTCTTTTATGTCTGACTCTTTTCACTTAATGTAGTGTTTTTGAGGTTCATCTATGTTGTACCATGTGTCTGTAATCTATGCCTTTTTATTGTTGAACAGAACTCTTTCTTATGAATATGCCACATTTTGCTTATCCATTTGTCAGTTGATGAACATGTGGATTGCTTTCAGTTTTTGGCTATTATGAGTAATACTGCTTTGAATTTACATAAAAGTGTGTGGGCATATGTTTTATTTATCTGGGGTAGATACCTAAGAGTGGAAATCCGCATTGAACGATAAATTTATATTTAATTTTTTAATAAACTATTAACTAGTTTTAAAAGTGTATGTCACATTTTACCTGACTACTAGAAATGTATGAGGGTTTCAGTTTTCCACATCTGCACTAATAACATCTTTTTTATTATAGCCATCCAAGTTAACATGTAGTGGCATTTCCTTGCTGTTTTAATTTGACATTCTCAAATGGCTAGTGATGTTGAACATATTTTTATGTGTATGTTTATTAACCATTTGGATATCTTCTCTGATAAACTGTCTATTCAAAATTTTTGCCCACTTATTAAATTGTTTACTTATTGTTATAAGAATTATGTGTTCTGGATACAAGGATTTTATCAGATATATGATTTGCAAATATTTTCTTTTAGTTTGTGGCTTGTCTTTTCATTTTCTTAATGATATCCTTTGAAGCACAAAATTTTTGATTTTGATGAATTGCAATTTATCATTTTTAAAAGTGATCATCATGCTTTTGATATTATCTAAGAGCTCTTTGCTTAACCCAAGGTCATGCAGGTTTTTATCTAGAAGTTTCATAGTTTTAGGTTTTACATTTATATCTACTGTGATCCACTTTGAGTTAATTTTTATGTATACTGTGAAGGAGAGGGTCTAAGTTTTCTTTGTTTTGTTACATATAGATAATCCCGTTGTGTCAGTACCATTGGCTGAAAAGATTGTCTTTCCCCATTGAATTGTTTTGGCAAATTTATTGATAATCAATTGATCATAAATTTAATGCTTATTTCTAGCATGTGAATTATGTTCTGTTCTTATCCTTATAGCAATACCACTCTGTAGCTTTATATTAAATTTTGAGTTCAGGTAGTATAAATCATCCAGCTTTGTTCTTTTCTTTCAAAATTATTTTACCTATTCTAGGTCCTTTGTATTTTCATATTAATTTTAGGATTATTTGATCCTAATTGGTGCTGCTCACCATGCCCATTGCACCGTGTCCAGGTCATAGTAGGAACTATCTACATCTGAAGAAAGCTGTTCCATGGAACTGGGGTTTTTATTCTCTAGATTTTCAAATATCTTATCTAGCAATTTTGAAAACTTCCTCTATTTGCTTGAGGGCTATCCATTTCTTAGATGCTGCTCTGTGGGTTCCTCGATTACTGTGCTGAGGTGACCAGGGAAAGTTCAGAAACTAGGCCCTGTTTCCCCAAGCTGTCTCCCAAGCCAGGAACAGGGTACATCCCCTACTGCTCTCAGTTAGTGGCTCAGGGAGCTCTTCCCACTTAGTGGCTCAGGATCTCTGCGGAGACCAGGTGGTCTAGAAGCACTTGCCCTTCACCCTGGGGCACCGCCATCCACCATTTTCCTTCCTGGGGCATCTCTCTTGAATCTGTAGGACAGTGTTGGTTATGAGGACCCAGTGGCAGAGGTTGGGCTGGACCAGCATGTGGCAGAGCTGTAACTTAACTAGGGACATGTCCAGAAGTGACTGTCATTGCAGATTATAGGAAGGGACAGTCTCAAAGCTGATCAGGGCTCTTTCCATGTCTTCCTTGTAGTCAACACATTTCCTCTTTAATCCTTGAGCAAACATTGTGTCATGTGTCATGATGGTTGCCTGCCCAGTCCAGTCCACTGTCATCGTCCCGCTCACCACCACTGAGTAGGGTGTGACATCTGGCCAGCACAGGGTGGAGAAGATCTATTCAGATTTTGTATTTCTTGTTAAGCCTGTTTTGGAAATTTATGTTTTTTCTAGGAATTTGTCTCTTTTATTTACGTTATCTAATATGTTGACATAAAGTTGTTCATAGTAGTCCCTTAAAATCCTTTCAATTTTTGTAGTGTCAGTAGTGATGTCCTCTCTTTCATTCCTAATTTTGGTAACCTATCTTCTTTTTTTGTTTTGTTTAGTTAGTGTACTTAAAGGTTTGTCAATTTTGTTAATCTGTTTAAAATACATACTTTTATCTTGATTTTCTTTATTGTCATTTTCCATTTCCTTTATTTGTACTATAATTTCTAATTTCCTCCCTATTTCTTTTTTTCTACTTGCTTTGAGTTTACTTTTTGAGATGGAAGCTTAAGTTATTCAGTTGAAACCTTTATTTTTTCTAATATAGATTTTTAAAACTATAAATTGCCCTCCCTGTACTACTTTAGCTGTACCACATAAATTTTGATATGCTGTGTTCTTTTTTATTCAATTAAAACTATCAGTTTCCCATTTGATCTGTTGTTTGGTCATGGATTGTTTAGAAGTATGTTGTCTAATTTCCGAATGTGGAGATTTCTCAAATTTGTTTCTGCTGTTGATTTCTAATTTAATTCCTTTGTGGCTGGAAAGCACACTTTGTATGAGTTCAGTTATTTTAATTTATTAGGATTTATTTTATGGATTAGCATATGATGTATCTTGAACAATTTTTCATATGTGCTTGAGAAGAACATGTATTCTGATAGTAGTAGGTTACGGTGTTCTATAAATGTCAGTTAGGGCAGTTGGTTGATGTGTTTGTTGAACTCTTTTATATCCTCACTGCTCTTCTGTTTAGACTTTCTGTCAATTATTGAGAATGGGGTATTGAAATCTTTAAATATTGTTGAATTGTTATTTCTTCTTTTAATTCTTTCAGGTTTTGCTTTATGTATTTGAGAGTGCTCTTGTTAGGTGTGTATAGATTTATAATTGCTATATGGTCCTGACTCTATACTGTACTGTTGGGTTTATAACAGAAAATACATGTACAAGTCAATATCACTTAAGAAAATCCTTTATGAAGCAGTAAATATGTATAAATATATATATTTTAAAACAGAAAGAAGAAGGAAGGAAATGGAATTATATCGAAACAAAGTTTCTGTATTTTACTGAATTAAATAAGTATAAATCCAGAATAGATTGTAATGAGTTACAATGGACATTCTAATTGTTACACTAACTGCTAAGAAAATAAGCCAGTAAAATATGCTTAAAATCAATAGAGGAATTAAAATGGTACACTAAAAATAGATGTTTAATAAAAAAGGCAGGAAGGAAGGAACAGAGAAAAAAATATAAGACACAGAAAACTAATTGTAAAATGGCATGCAGACATCCAATTGTACCAATAATACTTTAATGTAAATGGAGTAAAAACCTCAATAAAAAGGCAAACATTTTCAGACTGTATAAAAAGCAAGATCCAACTGTATGTCTGTAAGATAAAATTTAGATTCAGACATAAATAGGTTGAAAATAAAATTAAAAAACAGATATCATGCAAGCAGTAATCATAAGAGCTAGAATAGCTACCTTGATATCAGGCAAAGTAGATTTTAAGCTAAGAAATATTACTAGATAGAAGAATATTTTATAAGATATACTGAAAGGTTATAATTTTATATCAATAACTTTTACTGTTTCATGAAGTATTTTTGTGAGTGAAATTGGCTTTTTTCTTATAGTTTTCTTGATGGACAATACAATGATTACTAGTAAAGACTGATGTTATATCTCAATTTGTATGAAGGGATCATGGACCACAGTTTTAGAACTGCTGACTTAAGCCATCTACATTTCATATAACTTCATTATAATTGTGTTTAAATCTGTCATCTTGCTATTTGTTTATTATTTGTCTCATGTCTGCTGCTATCACAAAATACCTGAGACTGGAGAATATATAAAGAACAGAAATGTATTTATAGTTCTGAAGGCTGGAAAGTCTAAGATCAAGGCTCCAGCAGATTCAGTGTTTGATGACCTTCTTGTTGCATTCTCAGTGGCAGAAGGGACAAAAGTGCTGAAAGGGACCAAATTTACTCCCTCAATCCTCTAATAAGGCACTAATCCGTTCATGAGGGCAGGTCCCTCATGACCTAATAATCTCCTAAAGGTCACACCTCTTAATACCATTATGTTAGGGATTATATATCAAGATGAATTTTGGAAGGGACAGAAACATTCAAATTAAAGCGTTTTATCTGTTCTTTGTTCCCTTTTCCTGCCTTTTTTGGAGAAACTCAGTATTTTCCTTTACCCCATTTTATTCCCCCTATTGGTTTACTAGGTATACCTCTTTTAATTTGTAATGGTTTCTGTTTGAATTACAATATGCCATATCACAGACTACCTTTAGATATTACTATGCTACTTCAAGTATAATGTAAAAACACACAACATTTTGCTTCTATTTCCCCCTTTGTCCTGTTGCATATTGTTGTTGTATATTTTTCTGATATATGTGTTATAAACTTTCTGATACATTATTATTACTTTTCTTTTGCCAGTCAGTTATCTTTTTAAAAAATTTAAAAGTAGGAAAAATATCTTTCAAATTTCCCCATATGTTTATCATTTCTGGTGCTCTTCGTTCCTTTTGTAGATCCTAGTTTTCATGTAGCATCTTTATCCTTCTGTCTGAGAATTTCCTTTTACATTTCTTGTGATTCAGGCTTGCTGATGATAAATTTGCTCAGCATCTGTTTGTCTGAAAAATTTTTCTTTCACCCTCATTTCTGAAGCATATTTTTGTTGAATATAGAATTTGAGGTTGGTGGAGTTTGTCCCCTCCCCACATTCAGCCCCTTCCATTCTATTATTTTCTGGTATTTATATTTTCTGGTGAGAAGTCTGTGAAATTTTTTTCTTTTATTCAATATGTCATTTTTCTCCATTTTAGAAATAGTCCCATTATCTCTGCTTTTTAGTAGTTTAAGTATGATGTGTCTTGGTGTGGTTTTCATTGTGATTATCTACTTGAGTTTAAATTTGTGAGTCTATTATTTTCATCAGATTTGGAAAACTTTGGTCATTATAACTTCAAATATTTTGTCCAATTCCTTCTAAACACATGTAATATCACTTAGTATTGTCCCCTAGCTTACTAAGACTCAGTTCATATTTTTCAAGGCTTTTTTTCTGCCTGTCCTTTTGTTTGAATAGTTTCTACGTTTCGTGTTCACTCTCTTTTCCTCTGCAGTGTCTAATCTGCTGCTAACCCTGCTGCTAACCGTGAAATTTTCATTTTAGATATTGTATTTTTCATCTCCAGAAGTCATATTTAGTTTTTCTTTATATCATTCATTTGTCTTTTAATTATATACATGTTTTTCTTTAAATACTTGAACATGGTTATAACAGCTGTGTTTTAAGCTCCTTGTCTGTTAATTCCATCATCTGTCATTTTTGCATCTGTTTTTATTGACTAACTTTCTTCCTCATCATGGTCACATATCCTTGCTTCTTCCCATATTTAGTAAAGTTTAGTTGGATGCTGGATTGTTTTAATTTAGTATTTTGGAGTGACTGCTTTTGCACTTTCCTTTAAAAGTATTGGACTTTGTTTTGATAGTTGAATTACTTGCAAATCAGCTTGATCATTCTGAGACTTGTTTTTAACTTTTGTTGAAAAGGCTATGCTACTTCAAGTATAATAAAACCTAGTTTTAGTTTTATCCTAGAACTAAGGCATGTGTTCAATTTGAATGTCTCCAACCCTGTGTGAACTCTGAAAATTGTTCAGCTCCCAATTTCCCAGTAATTTTTTTTTGTTCAGCCTTGCAGTCTCATCCTACTCAAGTGTGGCTCTGTATCCGACAACAGTCTTGGAGATCTCATGAAGATTTCTGAAACTTTTGCTCTGCAGGATACCTTCCTTTGTGGTTATGTGCCCTGAAAACTCCAGCCTCCACCTCTTCAATTCAGTGAAACTACTACTCTGCTTGGATTCCCCTCTTATACAATGGTCTACCAAGTGACTGCAAACAGAAATCTAAGGGAATTTCAGGAGTCACCTCATTTATTTTCCTTTTTTTCAGGGGTTATAGTAGTACTATACCACCTGTCAGCCAATGTGTGAGAATGGTGGTTTCATACATTTTCTCCAATTCTTTCATTGTTACAGGAGCCTCCATTACTTTTCAAACAGTAATGCAGTTGCAGTTGCCTCTCCTTTTCTTCACTTTGTGTTTATCTCTGGCAGTTTGAGCCAAGAGAGGGCATGGAGAAGTACAATGACTAGAGAGCACTTCTGTTGAGCCTCATTCATTGACCCCTACCCCAGTGCTTTATGAATGTGTGCTGCAGATGTCATACAGCATCACAGCTTCTTCTCTAATTTATGAGCCATAATTTTTTTTTTTTGTATTTTCATTGTATTACCTGCTTGGTTGCAAGAGGATGATGAGGAAGACTACTATAGGATAAATTTGTTTTTATAGAGCAATTTCTCATGGGTCACGAGGGATAGTACCCCATTTTCCTCATTGATATTGGCTTGATCATCTGAGTCAGTGGGCTCGTTGTGGAAACATATGGAATCCTTTCTGCTTTTTCTCAGGCTGCTTCTGTTGCATGAAATAAAGCCAGAGTTGGTTGTGAATTGAAGCCTCTGTAGATACTTTTTAAAAGATCTTGTTCTGTCAGCCTTATAACTAATCATCATCATCATTACCACCACCATCATCATCTATACTTTATTGAGGAATCTCAACCCATTGGAGCAAAGATATAAAGCTTTTTTTGTAAATAATTGTGCCCTGTTAACTCCCATTTGCGCTACTGGATGATGGTTCCCTTAATGACATTTTGCTTAGATTCTGTAATGTTTTTCAGGCACTTTTCTTTATCAAAACATTTATTCTGATAGTTAAGCCTTGCTCATGTTTAATTTTAATCTTTTTTTTTTTTTTTTTTTTTTTTGAGGCAGAGTTTCGCTCATGTCGCCCAGGCTGGAGTGCAGTGGCGCAATCTGGGCTCACTGCAACCTCCGCCTCCCGGGTTCAAGCGATTCTCCTGCCTCAGCCTCCCGAGTAGTTGGGATTACAGGCACCTGCCACCACGCCCAGCTAATTTTTGTGTTTTTAGTAGAGAAGGGGTTTCACCATGTTGGCCAGGCTGGTCTCGAACTCCTGACCACAGGTGATCCACCTGCCTCGGCCTCCCAAAGTGCTGGGATTACAGGCATGAGCCACCGCGCCTGGCCTAATTTTAATCTTTTGTACAATTCAAAGCCCTGTTTCACTCCTACACCTAAGTCAGGCTAGAGGTGAAACTCCAGAGCTGCTTTCTCATGCAGAGATTCAAGTAGGAAAGAGGAAGAGGCCAAAGGACAAGAGCCAGGTTCTTCCCTATTGGTTGTTCCTGCTTCTCTTGCTGGCACTAGCTGACTGTTGACATCTTCTGTGTGGTTAGTTTCCTCTTACTGGCTCTTTAGTCATCTCTCTGGAGAACCCTGGGAGAGATAAAAGATACTCCCCTCTGCAGATCCCTTGATTTGAGGGATCAGGCTTCCACTTGACCTCTTTTCTCTCCTTAGACTCCAGTGAAAGACAGTCCACCCGGCAACATCTTGTAGCTGGGATGCTTTTGCATGGTAGGTGAGGCTCTTTATTGAGGTATAGGTGAAATGAAAAATGTTCAGCCACCCCTAGGTGGTATCCACCCAGCTCATGGAAATTTTATTCTTTCTATGAAAACAGTGGAAATGTAAGCAGCTTCTCAGCCAGCTCTCTCAACTCCACCATCTCTTCCTCACTCATTTCTCCAAGACCAAACAATACAACACATACTCAACAGGCCTGGTGCCTTACCAGCTTTCAGAGGAAAGATGATCATTAATCTCTTGGTTAATGAAAAGCGAGGGTTTGGTGAACCTACAGAACTTAGCTAGAATTTCTTTTAGGGTCTTTCACCCTTAGCTTTGAGGAGAAGAAGCATCAGGTATCCTCCCCCATGGGAAAAGGAAGGTTATAGACTCTTCTTATGAATATTCACTCACAGGCAACACATCTTTGCCAGTTTTTCCTTTATTTTAATAGGATGGCTGGGGTTGGAGTTGGGGAAGACGGAAACCGGCATCTTGCCGTAAACCTAGAACATTTTGTGCCATCAGTTTATGCATTTGCTGCAATTCCAGGACAATGGGGAAAATCCTGTTTTATCATAACAACAACCATGAAACTATACTACTAGTAGCTGACACTTACTGACTTCTTATTAAATGCCATGCATGGTACTGAGAGCCTTACGGGCATTACCTCCTCAAATCTTCAGGACTATGAAATCATCCCTTATATCTATTTTCCAGGTAAGAAAATTAAGGTCACCAGCTATTCTGTAGTAGAGCCAGAATTCAAACCTGGAGTCTGCATTTTTAGGTACTAGTGGTGTTTTTCGCCCCAGATTATGCATTTTGGGCATTGATACTACTGAGTTTCCATCTTTAGGTGCATCTTCGCAGGTATCAGTTGGAGGAACTGGAGAAGATGCACTGGCGCTGTGAGACAGAAGTCATTCTCAGCCAGGAGTGTCATTTTCTCCTTGGAGTCTCTAACTTCAGGATTCTGTGATTTGGCCATAAATAATAAATATGGTTTAGTAGAGGTTAATAAAATGCTTGTTGAATTACTGGCAACTTTATTCTAGGTCCTCGTTTCTTTGGTTGTTCTTTTAGGGACTAACTGCCTCTCTGGGAATTAATTTCCCAATGTGGATTTGAATCAATTCCCCCAGGCCACAGAATTGTAATCTGGAAGAGTTCATTCAGCAAATGGCACCCAGCTTTTCTCACTCTGGTGTGCCAAAGACACTGTGAGGCTTTGTTTGAACACAGGCAACAGTGCTGGACGGCAGATGTTTACAAATAACATTTGTTTAATTGCTTAGGTACTTTATAATATATTTTTCTCTTAAGCTGTGGAAAACACATCCTTTATCAGCTTTAAATCAGAGTGTAACTTTGGAGGGCCATTCTGGCTGCCTTTTTTCCTTGTGCATTGGTCCAGACAGATGCAGTGAACAAAAAGAAGAGAAAGGGGAAGCTGTTGGCAGTTACCCTCAACTTTGCCTCTTTGTAGCAGCAAGCAGCAATATAGAAATGAGTACCCTTTCCAGTTTTGCTCCCCACCCCCTAAGGAGAAAAAAGCACCAAACCAGCAGAAAAGTACTCAGAGCCATCTAGCTGAAAAGACAGTCAAGGAGGGGGATTGTTTGGTGGCAGCCCTCTGTAGAAGTACACCTTACAGCATCTGTAGTCAGTTTCTGAATTCTGTGAATTTCGCAGGGACCTGGCATGGCCTTTTTGGCTGGTACAAGCACTAGTAGAAGGTTTATGTGGGCATAATAAGAGTGCCCAAGGTGGCCTTTTACTCTGTGCACTGTGACTTCAGTCCCTTACAAGTGCTGCAGAGCGCCTGACTATTGCAAATTGAGAGGATACGGGCATGTGGTAAGTTGGTCTAGATTTCAGATGCCTTCATGTTTCTAGGGGAAGCCCGCAAGAGGAAATGGGACTCTCAGAAGCACCTTCAGAGATATATTGCGGCCACAGACTCTTCTCACTCTAGCCTCAGCAATGCCAAGCTTTAGGGCCATTCTCCTCCACCCTTGCATCATTTCCACTGATGCTTCTGAAAGTACCCACAGCCAGACCTCACCAGGAGAATTTGATTCAGTAGGGCTTGATGGCAAATAGGAATTTGCATCCATATATCAATCCATAACAATTGAGATGTTCAGCTATGGTCAGTGTAACCACTACATTAGTGCTTTCTAAAATATGTCACTAAATATATCCTTTGTATGTAACAGTTACGAGAAGGTTCTCTAGAACTAAGATTCCAAACCTGGCTCTGCCACTTATTAGCTGTGTGACCCTGGACAATACACTTAAACTCTCTGTGCCTTATTTGCATAATCTCTGATATGGGGATGGTAGTATCTACCTCATGGGGCAGTTTGGGGATTAGATGAATGATCACATGTGAAACACTTAGGATGCAGCAATGTCTCAATACATTGTTATGATTTGCCTATAGACGAAAGAACATTTGCTTTGAGGTTTGTTTTGCTGGATTCACATAGAAAAACAGAGAAAATTGCCTTGCTCTACATCTGGCCATTACATAGCAAGAGCCTTTGGAGCTACTCTGGAATGCCAGTGTATTGTTTCCTTTTAATTCTTGCTTTGATTTATGTCTCTCCTTCGAAAAACAAGCTTTCTTATACAACCCAGATTTTATAAAACGTTTTTATTTTCAAATCAATACAATTTATTTAAAAATAAAAAATAAATCTTAGGGACTACTTTGGCTTCTCCAGGAGTCAGTCTGATAGTAGACAAGGCACCAATCCTCCTGTGACAAATACACTTACTCTAGGCAAATACTCTTAGTATTTTTTAAGTTTAATTAGCTTCAACAAATATTTGTTAAATACATACTAGATGTGAGGCACTTTTGGGAAAAGGAGGAAATAAGGGAAATAAATCTAACCTTTATGGAGCAGCTGCTTTATGCCTAATACTATTGTAAGAATTTCATAATCACCCTGTTTAATATCTGCAATGGATGTGGTTAGCTGTAGTTTACAGATAAAAACCCTGAGACTCAAGAGTTTGTTGCTCTGGCATTTATAAAATCCGAGGCTCTCCTCTTTCCACTGTGCCATACCATCTCAGAAGATTCAAAGATGAAGATGGAACAGAGTCTGACTTAATGATGGTGTTTTATATTTACATAGTCTATTGTGGTTTATAGCAGCATGCATGTCTACATTCTGCATTCTGATTTGAATACAGATCCCATAACTGCTGCCCTATCCTGTATTCCAGCCGACATTTACAGAGTTGATCATAACCTATGTTTGTAGGGACCTTGATGCTGTTGGAGTGCTTTTGTCCTACTTCACATGTTTATCATAATCTTATGAAGGAATTAATGACAATCCTAGTGATGGCAATATTTAGTAACCATTTACCATGTGCCAGGCACTATGCTAAGAGTTTTCCACATTGTCTCATTTAACCCTTAGCGTAGCTGGTAGATCATTTTCACATCTCCATTTTATAGATAAGGCCACTACAAGCATTATTGCAGTGCAAAAGTTAAAACTCACATCCAAGTCTATCTGCCTCCAGATCCCCAAATCTTAATCACTGTTATACTAAAATATTATATGTATCTAATTAATGAAGAAACCAAGGCTCAAAGCGGTTATGGGCTTGCCCTAAGTATGACAGTTAGACTGGGAATCAAGCTCCCATCTTCTCATGATACACTTCTGATCAATAAAGCACACAAATGCGATAGTAAAAGGCAGAATAGGAAACAAAATAGGAAAAATGGCACATGTGTGGTCCAGTGGGGTTAGGAAAGGCTTATGAAGAAAGTGAGCTGGACCTAATAGGATGAATAAGATTTCCAGAAATAGATATAACCAGGAAGGATATTTCAGATGAATGGAAGAGGATTAGCAAAATGAGAAGACATGGACAGTACAGAAACAAAAACATGCTAGTGTTAATTTACCACAATATGAGGTGTACCTAGGGTGTTGGGACATGAGTCTAGAAAGCTATGTGTGCTTCTGTGCAAGTCTGAAGTATTAGCTCCTACATTGTTGGAAAATGGGGAGCCATTGAATGTTTTTGAGCAAGGAATGTGTCATGGTCAAGGCCACACTTTCAACAATTTTAAAAATTGATACATAATCATTGTTCATATTCACAGGGTACAAGTGATGTTTTAATACATGCATGCAATATGTAATGATTAAATTGGGATAATTAGCATATTCATCTCCTCAAACATATATCATATTTTTGTGATGGGAACATTTAAACTCTTCTAGCTATTTTGAAATATACAATAAATTATTATTAACTACAGTCAGCCTACTGTGCTGTCTAACACTAGAACTGAGTTCTTCCATCTAACTGTATGTTTGTATCCTTTAACCTCTCCTCCTCCCTCTTTGCTCATTCTTCTCAGCCTCTAGTATCCATCATTCTACTCTCTACCTCCATGAGATCAACTTTTTTAGCTCCCACATATAAGTGAGAACATACAATATTTGTCTTCCTGTGCCTGGCTTATTTTACTTAACGTAATGATCTCCAGATTCATTCATCTTGCAGCAAATGACAGGATTTCATTTTAGTATTCCATTGTGTATATATACACACCGTATTTTCTTTATTCATTCATTTATGGACACTTAGGTTGATTCCGTCTAATGGATATTGTGAATAATGCTATAGTAAACATGAAAGTGCAGGTATTTGTTTGATATACTTATTTTCCTTGAAAAAATGCACAGGAGTGGTATCGCTGGATCAGTTTTGTGAGACACCTCTATACTGTTTTCCACAATGGCTGTACTAATTTACATTCCCACTAACAGTCTGTAAGAGTTCCCTTTTCTCCACATCCTCATCAGCCTTCATTAGTTTTTGTCTCTTTGATGGTAGCCATTCTGAGGTGAGATGATGTCTCACTGCAGTTTTGATTTTTATTTCCTTAATGATTAGGATGTTGAGCATTTTTTCATATACCTGTTGGCCATTTGTATGTTTTCTTTTGGGAAATATTTATTCAAATCCTTTGACATAATCACACTTCTTAATGTGATTATTTGGTTATTTGCTGTTGAGTTGAGTTCTTTGTATATTCTGTATATTAGTCCCTTGTTGGATGAATGTTTGTAAATATTTTCTCCCATTCGACAACTTCACTCTTCAATCTGTGATTGTTTCCTTTGCTTTGCAGAAGCCTTTTAGTTTAACATAGCCCCATTTGTATATTTTTGTTTTTGTTCCCTGTGCTTTTAAAGAGTGGCTATAAAATCTTTGCCTAGGCCAGTGTCCTGAAGCATTTCCCAAATGTGTTCTTCTAGTAGTTTTATAGTTTCAGGTCTTACGTTTAAGTCTTTAATTCATTTAGTTCAATTTAATGACTTTTGTATATGGTGAGAGCTGGGGATCTAGTTTTATTCTTCTGCATATAAGTATGCAGTTCCCAGAACCATTTATTGAAGAAGCTGTAATTTCCCCAATGTATGTTCTTGGTACCTTGGTCAAAAATCCGTTGAGTGTAAATGCCTGGATTTATTTCTGCATTCTCTATTCTCTTTCATTGGCCTGTGTTCATTTTTATACTAATACCATGCTGTTTTGGTTACTATAGCTTTGTAGTATATTTTGAAGTCAGATAGTTGATGCCTCCAGCTTTGTTCTTTTTGCTCAGGATTTCTTTGGCTATTTGGAGTCTTTGTGGTTCTATGTAAATTTTAGGATTGTTTTTCTATTTCTCTGAAGAATGTCATTGTTATTTTGTTAGGGATTGCATTGAATCTGTACATTGCTTTGGGTAATGTGGTCATTTTAACAATATTAATTCTTCCAATCCATGAGCATGAGATGTCTTTCCATGTTTTTGCCCTCTTCAATTTCTTGTATCAGTGTTTTGTACTTTCCATTGTAGAAGTTTTTCACCTCCTTGTTTGAATTCATTCCTAGGTATTTTGGGGGTGGGGAGTAACTATTGTGGATGGGACAGCTTCATGTCATTTTCAGCCAGTTTCTGTTTGGTTTATATAAATGCTACTGATTTTTGTGTGTTGATCTTGTATTCTGTAACTTTACTGAATTCATTTATCAGTTCTAAGAGTTTTTTGGTAAAGTATGTTTTTCTCTATATAAGATCATGTTGTCTGCAAAGAGGGGCAGTTTACTTCTTTTCCAGTTTGGATGCCTTTTATTTCTTTCTCTTGCCTGATTGCCCTGGCTAGGACTTCCAGTACTATATTGAATAAGAGTGGGGAGGCTGGGTGCGGTGGCTCACGCCTGTAATACCAGCACTTTGGGAGGCAGAGGTGGGTGGATCATGAGGTCAGGAGTTTGAAACCAGCCTGGCCAACACAGTGAAACCCCATCTCTACTAAAAATACAAAAATTAGTTGGGTGTGGTGGCGAGCATCTGTAATCCCAGCTACTTGGGAGGCTGAGGCAGGAGAATCGCTTGAACCCAGGAGCTGGAGGTTGCAGTGAGCCGAGATCACGCCACTGCACTCCAGCCTGGGTGACAGAGCTAGACTCTATCTCAAAAAAAAAAAAAAAAAAGTGTTGAAAGTAAACATACTTGTCTTTTTCTTAGAGGAAAGGCTGTCAGTTTCTGCCCATTCAGTATGATGTTAGCTGTTGGTTTGCCATATATGTCCTTTATTATGTTGAGTTATGTTCCTTCTATGCCTAATTTTTGAAAATTTTTGTTATGAGGTGATGTTAAATTTTATCAAATACTTTTTCTGTATCTATTGATATGATCATGTGGTTTTAGACATTCATTCTGTTGATGTGCTATATCACATTCATTGATTTATGTATGTTGAACCATACTTGTATCTCTGAAATAAATTCCACTTGTTCATGATGTATTATCTTTCTGATGAGTTGTTGGATTTGGCTTGCTTGTATTTCGTTGAGGAGTTTTGCATATATGTTCACCAGGCATGTTGGCCTGTAGTTTTCTTTTTTTGTTGTGTCTTTCTCTGGTTTGGTATCAGGATAATTCTGGCTCCATAGAATGAGTTAGGAAGAATTCTCTTACCTTCACCTTTTGAAATACTTTGAGAAGAATTGGTATTCTTCTTTGCAAGTTTGGTAGAATTCAGCAGTAAAGCCATTCCGTCCTGGGCTTTCTTTGTGGGAAGACTTTTTATTGTGACTCCATCTCATTCTGTATTATTGATCTATTCAGATATTGTGTTTCTTCCTGATTCAATCTTGGTAGGTTGTATGTGCCCAGGAACTTATCCTTTTCCTCTAGATTTTCCAATTTGTTAGTGTGTATTAATAGTTGCTTATGATAGTCTCTAATGATCATTTGTATTTCAATGCCTCATTTGTCATATATGATTTCATTTATGATTTATGTTTTCTCTCTTTTCCTGGTCAGTCTAGCTAGTGGTCTTTCAATTTTGTTCATCTTTTCAAATAGCCAACTTTTTGTTTTGTTAATCCTTTGTATTGTTTTTAAGTCTTCATTTCATTTAGTCCTGCAGTAATCTTTATTATTTCTTTTCTTCTCCTAACTTTGGGTTTGGCTTGTTCTTGCTTTTCTAGTTCTTTAAGGTTATTTATTTGAAATTGCTAGGTTGTTTATTTGAAAACTTTCTACTTTTTTGATGTAGGAATTCATTTCTATAAACTTCTCTCTTAGGACTGCTTTTGCTGTATCCGGTAGGTTTTGTTATGTTGTGTTTTCATTTTCATTTGTTTCAGTCTTTTTGATTTCCTCCTTAATTTCTTCCTTGACCCAGTGGTCATTCAGAGCCATGTTGTTTAATCTTCGTGTATTTGTACAGTTTCCAAAGTTCCTCTTGTTATTGATTTTTACTTTTGTTTCATTGTAGTGCATGAAAATACTTGGGCCGAGCACAGTGGCTCACGCCTGTAATCCTAGCACTCTGGGAGGCTGAGGTGGGCAGATCACCTGAGGGCAGGAGTTCAAGACCAGCCTGGCCAACATGGTGATACCCCATCTCTACTAAAAATACAAAAATTAGCTGGGCATGGTGGTGCATGCCTGTAATCCCAGCTACTCAGGAGACTGAGGCAGGAGAATCACCTGAGCCCGGGAGGCGGAGGTTGCAGTGAGCCAAGATCTCACCACTGCGCTCAAGCCTGGGCGACAGAGCACGACTCTGTCTCAAACAAACAAACAAACAAATAGTTGATACATTTTGATTTTTAAAAATTTTTTGAGGCTTGTTTTGTGCCCAAGCATGACCTAGAGAATGTTCCATGTGTTTGTGAGAAGAATGTGTTTCCTGCCACTATTGGATGAAATGTTCTGTAAATATCTGTTAAGTCCATTTGGTCTAAAGTGCAGTTTAAATCCAGTGTTTCTTTGTTGATTTTCGTCTAGATTATCAGTCCAATGCTGACAGTGAGGTGTTGAATTTCCCAACTATTATTATATTAGCATCTATTGCTCCCTTTAGGTCTAATAATATTTGCTTTGTATATCTGCGTGCTCTGGCTTGCGTACATATATATTTAAAATTGTTGTATTAAATTGATACCATTATCATTACATAATAAACTTCTTTGTCACTTTTTATGGGTTTTGACTTAAAGCCTGTTTTATCTGATGTAAGTATAGCTACTTTTGCTGGCTTGTGGATTCCATTTGCATGAAATATCTTTATCAGTCCCTTCACTCGCAGTCTATATGTGTCTTTACAAGTGAAGTGAGTGTTCGTATATGCATAAAGGGCATATCCAGTTGTGAACTGGCCTAAATAGTTCAGGATGATAATTTGCATAGTCTATATGTGTCTTTACAAGTGAAGTGAGTGTTCGTATAGGCAGCATATAGTTGGGATGCCTTCTAAGAAGAGAATTTAATCTGTCGGTATCTCCTAAGTAGGGAATTTAATCTGTTTTCATTCAAGGCTCTTATTGATAGGTGAGGACATATTCCTGTCATTTTATTAAATGTTTTCTGGGTGTTTTGTATATCCTTTGTTCCTTTCTTCTTCTCATGTGTTTATCGTTGCAGTTTGGTGGTTTTCTGTAGTGGTAAAGTTTGACTCCCTTCTATTTCTCATTTGTGTGTCTGCCCTACCAGTGAGTTTTATAAGTTCATGTGTTTTTGTGATGGTAAAGATCATCTTTCACTTCCAGATATAGGACTCCCTTAAGCATTTCTTGTAGGGTAATTCTAGTCATAATGAATTCCTCAGTTTGCTTCTCTGAGAAACTTTATGGCTGACAGTTTTTTCTTTCAACACTGTGAAAACATCATCCCATTTTCTTCTGGCCTGTGAAGTTTCTGCTGAGAAATCTACTGTTAGTATGATGAGGACTCCCTTATATGTGACTTCATGCTTATCTCTTCCTGTTTTCAGAATCTTCTCTTTGTCTGTCGTCAAACTGTTTTGACAGTTTGACTATAATGTGCTTTGGAGAAGGCCTTTTTGGATTGAACCTATTTAGGGATTCTTTAGCTTTCTGTATCTGAATATCTATATTTGAGAAATTTTTAGCTATTATTTTATTAAATATGTTTTCTGTGCCTTTGGCCACCTCTTCTCCTTCTAGAACTCTCAGAATTCAAATATTTCTTTGCCTTATAGGGTCCCATATGTCAATGTTGGCTTTCCTCGTTTTTTTTTTTTTTTTTCTGTCTGACTGTGTTCTTCAAAAGACCTGTCTTCAAGTTCAGACATTCTTCCTTCTGCTTGATTTAGTCTATTGTTGAAGCACTCAATTGTATTTTTTATCTTATTCATTCAGTTGTCCAGTTCCAGGATTTCTGTCTGGTTCTTTTCTATGATATCTACCTCTTTGTGTAATTTCTCATTCGGATCATGAATTGTTTTTCTGATTTTTTGGTATTGTTTACTTGTGTTCTCTTGTATCTCACTAATCTTCCTTAATATCATTATTTTGAATTCTTTTCTGGGCATTTCACAAATTTCCTTTTCTTTCAGATCTGTTAATGGAGACTTAGTGAGTTCTTTTGGAGGTTTTATGTTTCCTTGCTTTTTACATGTTTTGTGTGTTTGTGTGTCTGTGTCATTACATGAAATCTATGTATCTGGTATGGCAGTCTTTTGTAGGGAGAGAGTTTTTCATATATATATATGAAAATAATATATATAATTATATATATATATATAAAGTCAACACTATATATATATAGTGTTGGTGTTGGTTTGGTTGGGTGCTTTGGCTTTGACTCTGAGTGGGCACAGCAGTCTCTGTATGATTTCTCTGGCTGTAATCAGCATCAGTGGTCCTATGAGTTCCTCAGTGGTCTAGACTGCAATTATTTATGGATACTATGGTGAGGCTGTGCTAGGGACAAAGGTGCCAGGTGGGCTAATCCTCGGGTACCCTTGTTGGTGATGGTGGGCAGAGTAGGCCTGTCTTTAAGTCCCCAGATTGTATGCATGAGCACCAGTGGTGGCAGGTGGGGTGGATCAATCTCTAGGAGACTGGATAGTGCACTTGTTTGCTGGTTGTAGTGGGTGGAGTGAGCCTGTTCTCAGGCCCCTGGATGGTGCACATGGGTGCTGGCAGTGGTGGATGGAGCAGGTCCATTTCCAGGTCCCCAGACAACACACATATGTGCTGGCGACAGTGTTAGGAGGGTGTCTTGAGACTCCCCTGATGCTTTGTGCAGGCATCAGCTGTAGTGGGCAGGGAAGATCAATCCCCAGGCCCCTGGACAGTGCACTCAGGCATAGGTGTCAGTGGTAGTGGGCAGGGCAAGCTTGCTTTCTGGACCCAGATGACACATGCAGTCACTGGCAGCGGTGGCCATTGTGGAGCAAGCAGGTCCTCAGCCCCCCAAATGTTGCACACAGGTGGGCAGGGCGCAGGTTGATCCCCAGACCCCTGGATGACATGCATAAACACTGGCAGTAGTGGGCAGCACAGGCTTCTACTCAGGATCTCACAGTGGTGTGTGCTGGTGCAGGTGCAGCAAGTGGAGCAGGTCAATCCCCAAACCCGTGAATGATGTGAGCAGGCACCAGCACGAAGCCATAACTTAAGGAAGATTCTTGTGGCAGGCAACACTGAGACTAAGAGGAGCTCATTGTAATGATCCTTGGGATAGAAGGAAAATACAAACCAGTGTGGAAAACGTAGAAGGGGAAAATTCAGATAATACTGCAATATAGAATTAGCAATACCTCGCAACTGTCTAGATGTTCAGGGCCAGAAAGAACGAGATATCAAATATCATTTACGTTTCAGCCTAGATCCCTAAAAAAATTGTGTTGTCACAAATGAAAATAGGAAATTTAGGATTATGAGTTAATTTAGGTGAGGAGATAATGATCTCCTTTTGGAATAAGGCACTTTGAGGTGAAGCCACTTATTAAAATTGAAGTACATCATCACGAGTGAAAAACAATGCAACCAAATATACAGTTAGGGGAGGCAGTCAGAGGAAGGTGATAGTGGCTTAGGCTATCAAGGATGCAGGCATGTAAAGAAAAAAGGCAAGGCACAACTTTTGAGCATTTCTATATTTAGAGTGCAGGCAGATGATAAGGGGCTCTTAAAGGAGGTAAGGAAGTTAAAAAAGGAATGACTAACATTAAGAAATGTGACAGATAGTCAAGGAAGTTGAAATCAGAACAAAAAATTTAAGAGCAAGTTTGATTTTGGAGTGATTGTGAGCGGGCAGGGCTTGACATTAGGGAAATCAAGAAAGCAAAGGATTAAGAAGCGAGTGAGCTGGACCAGGCAGAAAGAATGGGCAACGAACTCTCACAGGAAATCTGTCAGTAAAACTCTCATCAAGAGACAAGATCAATTCAATCCCATTTTGCAGTGTCAGACGGCAAACTGCATGCAAGTCAAAGGGGGTATATGCTGTGTTAATATGCAAATCTGTATTTTCAGAAGATATGGAGAAAATGCAAAGTATTCAAAATCAACATGAGGGAGATTTCTAAGGTAGTTCTTCTAAAGAAGATGAATGAAAAATACAATGTCGGGCCAGGCGTGGTGGCTCACGCCTGTAATTCCAGCACTTTAGGAGGCCGAGGTGGGCGAATCACGAGATCAGGAGATCGAGACCATCCTGGCTAACATGGTGAAACCCTGTCTCTACTAAAAATACAAAAAATTAGCCGGGCGTGGTAGCAGGTGCCTGTAGTCCCAGCTACTCGGGAGGCTGAGGCAGGAGAATGGCATGAACCCGGGAGGCGGAACTTGCAGTGGGCCGAGATCGCACCACTGCACTCCAGCCTGGGTAACAGAGCGAGTCTCTGTCTCAAAAAAAAAAAAAAAAAGAAAAAAGAAAAAGAAAAATACAATGTCACAATGTCACAGGTGTCACAGGATGGAAATGAACTTTCAACTTAAGAAGAGATCACAATTTTGGCTTTGATACAACATTTCACTAGTAATTAGAGGAGCAAAAGCTATAGCTTCTGAGACAAAAAAAATTCTAACGTTATTTCCAATTCAGACACCAAGTTTCTGGAAATAGCTAGTAATGCACCTGGCTACACAGGGCCCTTGTAGATAAACAAGACGGCTTCCTCATAGTGACACAGTGTTCAGAGTTCTCTTAGTAAATGCTTCATTTCAAAGCATACATCTCTTCCAACATATTACAATGAAAGGACAACAGTCTTTTGTTTTTCCTTATTATTATTATGACTATTTTTTGCAAGCTGAGATCTCTGTAACATGTTACAGTGTTGGCCAGATTAAAATGAGTCTTTTCAAAACAGTCAATATCTGAGTATTTGAAGAGGATGCACAAACTTCCAGTTCTTCACAGGTGTGATAGCTTTATCATGTACCTCTGGATAAAACCAGATTATACCAAGAATAGGCTCTGATTCCAGATCATTTATACTTACCTCTGAGTTCAAAACACACACATACACATGCACACACACACACACACACACAAACACAGAGAAGCTAAAATAGTACAGTTAGAGAATCAATGCTTAGTTTTAACTGTTTTGGAGGTAGCAAGACTTTCCCTTCCTGGGGAATATGGAAGTCTCATTGTTTTGTTATTTTGACATGTGGCTGCCTTTAGATGAGTTTGTGTTTCTTTCTGTACATAGTCAAGAATCAGGAAATGAATAAAATGCTCATTGCTTACTTGCCTGTTCTCTCTACTTCAGTCCCTTACAAATTGAGAGAGCCCTGTTTGCTCTATTCTTGTGTTCTCTTTATTTAGAAAAGTATAGAATGTGAAGCGGTTACCTCATTATTTTTAATGTTATTGTGAAAAAATTATAGAAAATCAAAAAAGAAAAAGATTATCTATAACTTCATCCTAAGAGAGACCACAATCTTTATTTTAATGTATTTCCATCCAGTCTTTTTTTGCTACGTGCATTCATTACATAATTGTACTCATGGTCTAATACAACTTTGCATTCTTTTTCATTTCATTTTCTATCTAAAGCACACATTCACTCTCCATGCCTCATCCTAGAGACTGACACAAAGATTTTCTACTTTGTCAAGAAGGCTGACTGGGAGACTGATATTTACCAATTCACTCTTGAGGGAAACACACTGGTTGGTTGGACTTGAATCCAACTGTATCCTGGTTATTTCTTCTAGTCCCTTAAAACAAAGAGGCTGTGTCACCCTTGAAAAGGCCTACTTATCTGTGTTAAACAATGTGCCAGTTCTTTCATCTTCCAGAAATCTGAAAAGAATTTATATCATGGTATATAAAGGGTATAAATATAAGTACAATGTAAGATGACAGCCAGGAGCAGTAACTCATGCCTGTAATTCCAGCACTTTGGGAGGCTAAGGCAGGTGGATTACTTGAGTCCTGGAGTTCAAGACCAGCCTGGGCAACATGACACAACCCCTTCTCTACAGAAAATACAAAAAATTAGCTGGGTGTGGTGGTGTGCACCTGTAGTCCCAGCTACTCAGGAGGCTGAAGTAGGAAAACTGATTGAGCTAGGAAGATTGAGGCTGCAGTGAGCCATGATTACGCCTCTGCACTCCAGCTAGGGTGGAAGAGTGAGACCCTGTGTCTCTAATGCTTGATTACTAGACTTATTATCCTATATTCACTAAAAACAGAGTTGGAACTGGGATGACCACTCACTTCAGCAGTAGCCCAGAATCATGCCATGGGTTGCATAGTTTGGAATGAGGATGGCAAATAAGGTTTGAATTTCTATTTTTCTTCAGTTGGCAGTGGTTGTAATGAATAGAAATCTGGGTGTGTTTCATCTCAATAAGAAAGAGTATCATGATCATTTAGCAATTGATCTCCTATTTCAGACACGAGAAATTTCCAGCACACATGCCTCAGATTTACCATCCTTTTAGACAAATATTTATTTAAAGCCTACTACATGTCATGTACTTTGTTTACATTACATGATATATTCCTCATAGCAATATGAGGAAACAGATACCATTTTCTCACATGGGCAGTATAGGAGAGCAAAAGTGAGGTGTACACCCAAAATTAGAAATTAGAAAAATAAAATCAGAAGATAAAGCTGTGAAATCAACATATAAACATATTGTCAGAATGGCTCCCAGAATAGCAAAATTTGCCAATAATCATATTTAATGTATGAGCATATTTTGAAGAAAGATTGTCAACTGGAGGAGGATAAGATTGATAATATGTTGAAGCTTAGGAGATAAGAAAATAAGGTCGCTGAATCAAACGTTGGCTGTACATTCCCAGCAGGGCTGTTCAGCTGCTTATATTCAGCAAACATTGAGTGTCTGCTGTGGGCCATGCATTGTACTGGATGCTGGTCATATGAACGAGGCTGGAGTACTTCCTTCCATTTATTTCCTTCAGTCTTTTCTCCTTCTCTCGGATATGATTTCGCCTTCAACCTATATGTTCTCATTGTGTTTCAAAACTATAATCATGAATATTCTGGGATTAGGATGCAAAAGGAAGGAGGGGAAGATGTGATCCAGGGGAATTGCTCCGTTATTATTCTTCTCAGTTCCTGTCTGAGAACACTTCAAAATCTTTTTTTTTCTTTCTTTTTTTTTTTTAAATTATACTTTAAGTTCTGGGATACATGTGCAGAATATGCAGGTTTGTTACATAGGTATACACGTGCCATGGTGGTTTGCTGCACCCATCAACCCATCATCTATATTAGGTATTTCTCCTAATGCTATCCCTCCCCTAGCCCCCAACCCCCTGAGAGGCCCTTGTGTGTGATGTTCCCCTCCCTGTGTCCATGTGTTCTCATTGTTCAACTCCCACTTATGAGTGATAACATGCGTTGTTTGGTTTTCTGTTCCTGTGTTAGTTTGCTGAGAATGATGGTTTCCAGCTTCATCCATGTCCCTGCAAAGGACATGAACTCATCCTTTTTTTGGCTGCGTAGTATTCCATGATGTATATGTGCCACATTTTCTTTATCCAGTCTATCATTGATGGGCATTTGGGTTGGTTCCAAACTTTTGCTATTGTGAACAGTGCTTCAATAAACATAGGTGTGCATGTGTCTTTATAGTAGAATGATTTATAATCCTTTAGGTATATACCCAGTAATGGGATTGCTGGGTCAAGTGGTATTTCTAATTCTAGATCCTTGAGGAATCGCCACACTGTCTTCCACAATGGTTGAACTAATTTACACTCCCACCAGCAGTGTAAAAGTGTTCATATTTCTCCACATCCTCTCCAGCATCTGTTGTTTCCTGGCTTTTTAATGATTGTCATTCTAACTGGCACGAGATGGTATCTCCTTATGGTTTTGATTTGTATTTCTCTAATGACCAGTGATGATGAGCTTTTTTTCATATGTTTGTGGGCCACATAAATGTCTTCTTTTGAGAAGTGTCTGTTCATATCTTTCATCTACTTTTTGATGGGGTTGTTTGTTTTTCTCTTGTAAATTTGTTTAAGTTCTTGTAGATTCTGGATATTAGCCGTTTGTCAGATGATAGATTGCAAAAAATTTCTCCCATTCTGTAGGTTGCCTGTTCACTCTGAAGATAGTTTCTTTTGCTGTGCAGAAGCTCTTTAGTTTAATTAGATCCCATTTGTCAATCTTGGCTTTTGTGGCCATTCCTTTGGTGTTTTAGTCATGAAGTCTTTGCCCCTGCCTATGTCCTGAATGGTATTGCCTAGGTTTTCTTCTAGGGTTTTTATGGTTTTAGGTCTTGCGTTTAAGTCTTTAATCCATCTTGAGTTGATTTTTGTATAAGGTGTAAGGAAGGGGTCCATTGTCAGTCTTCTGCATATGGCTATCCAGTTTTCCCAACACCATTTATTAAATAGGGAATCCTTTCCCTATTACTTGTTTTTGTCAGATTTGTCAAAGATCAGATAGTTGTAGATGTGTGGCGTTATTTCTGACGCCTCTGTTCTGTTCCATTTGTCTATATGTCTGTTTTGGTACCAGTACCATGCTGTTTTGGCTACTGTAGCCTTGTAATATGGTTTGTAGTCAGGTAGCGTGATGCCCCCAGCTTTGTTCTTTTTGCTTAGGATTGTCTTGGCTATATGGGCTCTTTTTTTTGTTCCATGTGAAATTTAAAGTAGTTTTTTCTAATTCTGTGAAGAAAGTCAGTGGTAGCTTGATGGGGATAACCTTGAATCTATAAATTACTTTGGGCAGTATGGCCATTTTTTCACAATACTGATTCTTCTTATGCATGAGCGTAAAATGTTTTTCCATTTGTTTGCGTCCTCTCATATTTCCTTGAGCAGTAGTTTGTAGTTCTCCTTGAAGAGGTCCTTCGCATCCCTTGTAAGTTATATTCCTAGGTATTTTATTCTCTTTGTAGCAATTGTGAATGGGAGTTCACTCATGATTTGGCTCTCTGTTTGTCTATTATTGGTGTATAGGAATGCTTGTGATTTTTGCACATTGATTTTGTATCCTGAGACTTTGCTGAAGTTGCTTATTAGCTTAAGGAGATGTTGGGCTGAGTCGATGGGGTTTTCTAAATATACAGTCATGTCATCTGCAGACAGAGACAATGTGACTTCCTCTCTTCCTATTTGAATACCCTTTATTTCTTTCTCTTGCCTGATTGCCCTGGCTAGAACTTCCAACACTATGTTGAATAGGAGTGGTGAGAGAGGGCATCCTTGTCTTGTGCTGGTTTTCAAATGGAGTGCTTCCAGCTTTTGCCCAGCCCCACTGTCAATATTAGACAGATCAACGAGACAGAAAATTAACAAGGATATTCAGAACTTGAACTCAGCTCTGGACCAAGCGGACCTAATAGGCATCTACAGAACTCTCCACCCCAAATCAACAGAATATACATTCTTCTCAGCACCACATTGCACTTATTCTAAAACTGACCACATAATTGGAAGTAAAACATGCCTCAGCAAATGCAAAAGAACGGAAATCATAACAGTTTCTCAGACCACAGTGCAATCAAATTGGAACTCATGATTAAGAAACTCACTCAAAACCGTAGAACTACGTGGAAACTGAACAACCTGCTCCTGAATGACTACTCAGTACATAACGAAATTAAGGCAGAAATAAATAAGTTCTTTGAAACCAATGAGAACAAAGACACAACGTACCAGAATCTCTGGGACACAGCTAAAGCAGTGTTTAGAGGGTAATTTGCAGCACTAAATGCCCACAGAAAAAAGCAGGAAAGATCTAAAATCGACACCCTAACATCACAATGAAAAGATCTAGAGAAGCGAGAGCAAACAAATTCAAAAGCTAGCAGAAGACAAGAAATAACTAAGATCAGAGCTGAACTGAAGGAGATAGAGACACAAAAATTCCTTAGAAAAAATCAGTGAATCCAGGAGCTGGTTTTCTGAAAAGATTAACAAAATTGATAGACCACTAGCCAGACTAATAGAGAAGAAAAGAGAATAATCAAATAGACACAATATAAAATGATAAAGGGGATATCACCACTGATCCCACAGAAATACAGACTACCATCAGAGAATACTGTAAACACCTCTATGCAAATAAACTAGAAAATCTAGAAGAAATGGATAAATTCCTGGACGCATACACCCTCGCAAGGCTAAACCAGGAAGAAGTCAAATCCCTGAATAGACCAATACCAAGTTCTGAAATTGAGGCAATAATTAATAGCCTACCAACGAAAAAAAGCCTAGGACCAGACGGATTCACAGCCGAATTCTACCAGAGGTACAAGGAGGAGCTGGTACCATTCCTTCTGAAACTATTCCAAACAATAGAGAAAGAGGGACTTCTCCCTAACTCATTTTATGAGGCCAGCATTATCGTGATACCGAAACCTGGCAGAGACAAAATAGAAAAAGAAAATATCAGGCCAGTATCCCTGATGAACACTGATGCGAAAATCCTCAATAAAATACTGGCAAACTGAATCCAGCAGCACATCAAAAAGCTTTATCCACCACGATCAAGTCGGCTTCATCCCTGGGATGCAAGGCTGGTTCACCATATGCAAATCAATAAAGGTAATCTATCACATAAACAGAACCAATGACAAAAACCACATGATTATCTCAATAGATGCAGAAAAGGCCTTTGATAAAATTCAACATACCTTCGTGCTAAAACCTCTCAATAAACTAGATATTGATGGAACGTATCTCAAAATAATAAGAGCTATTTATGTATGACAAACCCACAGCCAATATCAAATTCTTATTCTAACATTTTGGAGTTTGATTCCCAAGCTTGTTAAGCATTTAGGTTTTTATATATAAATACATATGATGAGTTTGACTCCATTAAATTCAAATTCATGATTAAAAGAGTCACAGGTCAGTCCTGCATTTAAAATTTCTGAACCTAAAATCTGGAAAGGAAATAGGATTTTAAAAAGTTAAATGAACTGAACAATTAGCAGCTTTATAGCATGTATTTTTATGGTTGACCCCAGCATCAGTAATGCACATTATGAAATTTTTTCATCACTTCATTTAAAATAATTTCTAGGCCGGGAGCAGTGGCTTACGCCTGTAATCCCAGCACTTTGGGAGGCTAAGGTAGGTGGATCACCTGAAGTCAGGAGTTCAAGACCAGCCTGGCCAACATGGCGAAACTCTGTCTGTACTAAAAATACAAAAATTAGCCAGGCATGGTGGTGGGCGCTTGTAATCTGAGCTACTCAGGAGTCTGAAGCAGGACAATCACTTGAACCAGGAAGGCAGAGGTTGCAGTGAGCTGAGATCGTGCCACTGCACTCCAGCCTAGGCGACAAGAGCGAAACTCTGTCTCAAAATAAAATAAAATAATAATTTCTAACTTGGAGCTTTAGAATTGGCTTAAGTTAAACTGGTTTTTGGATGAATTGGTTTCTCTAGTTTTAGAATGCTGTTTATTTAAATGATAAACTGAATATGATTGGCATTAACTCCACTATAAACAAAGCAAATGATGCTTGTATCTAACTATCCAGAGATCCAAAGCAACAAATGGATGGGCAGAAGGAATCACAAGTGAAAAATCTACAGATTCAATTCTATTTTTAAAATGAAAAATTTCTATATTAAAAACATCAAAGCCTTCCTCCTTCTTTCCGCCCTCCTTCCTTCCCTCTCTCTCTTTCTCATTTTGAATAATGTGCTGGTGTGATTTTTTTTAAAAAACGGGCTTCCATTTACCCTAATTTCTTCACTTATTTCTTTTCAATTTGGATATGCTTCTGTAAGGTGACTTAAACTCTTTTTAGGAACAAGGCTGATTATGAACAGAGAAATTTAAAATAAATAGAATAGAAACACACTAAATAAAGGGAGAAAATTTTGCCTTTTGAATTGGCTGTAATTTTCTTTCCACTCCCCGCTATCCCATCTCACGCATATGTAGGAAACATCTTCTGAATGTCTAGCACCAAATTAAGATTTAGTGCTGACTGCAAAGAGCTTAAAGCCTAGTAAGAAAGACAGACAATTAAACAAAATAAAATACAGATCAAGTATAGTTAAAGGCTATAGCATGAATGTTTTCTCATCAATGTATTGACTTATGCGTGTTTCAGTGAGCTAGTCCTGTGAGCACAATTACGTGAAAACACATACAGGCGAGCCATGGACTAGCTGGTGAGACAAAGTCTTTAACAAAGAGAGGACATTTAAGTAGATTTTGTTTATTTAAAAACAGTTACTCTAGCAAAAGTAATGCAGTCAACCTCCGTTCTCTCCTCCTTAGAGTCCCACTCTGTAGAGACAATGATTTCCAGCACTTTTAGGTTTTAGTTCTGCTAGCAATATTTTTCTAAATAATATGCCTTTCTTGATTTTTTTCACAGGTAAATATTGTGTATTGGTTTATCTCTATGGAAAACATGGACTTTACTTTCTTATTATTGGACCTCCACTCCCTACTTCCCATTTCTGTTTTGGGGTGTTTGGTTTTGTTGTTATAGCAGAGGCTGTGCTCCAAGGTCTCATGACCTTGGGCAGATTGTTCCTGTATAAAGCTGCCTGAGAGCTCTGTATGGAAGGGCTAGGCCTGTTGACTGGAGGCTTCACTATAATTTTCACCTGATTCACACTGTGGGGGGAATCAGGCAGTTATGCTGGCATTTAACTATCCAGCTCAAAAATGTCAATACTTTCAGGTCTTCTCTCTTGGGCTGGTTAATTTTCTTTTCCTCTTTTCTTTTCTTTTTGTTTCTTTTCTTGTCTTGTCTCTTCTTTTCTCTTCTCTTCTCTTTTTCTTTTCTTTTTTTGAAATAGAGTCTCACTCTGTTGCCCAGGCTGGAGTGCAGTGGTGCTATCTCGACTCACTGCAACCTCTGCCTCCCGGGTTAAAGTGATTCTCCCATCTCAGCCCCCTAGTAGCTGGGACTATAGGCCTGTGCCACCACGCCCAGCTAATTTTTGTATTTTTAGTAGAGATGGGGTTTCACCATGTTGGCCAGGCTGGTTTCGAACTCCTGGCCTCAAGTGATCTGCCCGCCTCAGCCTCTCAAAGTGCTGGGATTACAGGCATGAGCATCCGCACCCGGCAGGGCTGGTTAATTTTCCTAAAGAGGAACCCTGCAGTCTCTTGCTTGGAAGGTATATGTCTAGTTGTCAGCTTTCCCAGAACCAAGCTGGGCATGCAGATGGGAGTTTCACCTTCCAGTGTGTGGACTTCTCCTTTATCCTATTGTTTTCAGAATGGCACCCCTTTCCTGAGCTATGCATGCTCTTTCCAAGTGCAGGGTTCCTCAGGGTTAATCTCTCCAGGCTTCTGGGTGAAGAAAGATATTCACATGATTGTGTGGGGAGGTTGAGCAGATCCAGTGGTGTCAACCGCTTCTTATACATTCAACAAATCCTGTTTTCACACCGCCCACCCCTGCCTTCCTAGGCATCCAGTGCTCCTAGTTTCTGAGTCCTCTGGGTTCTGTGATGAGATTCACCTTATTGCTTGGCTCCCTGACACCTGCAGATGCTCAGCCTTTTTTGGTCTGCTAAGTTGGATATCATATATCGGCTTTGCACATCCCAAAGTTTTGTTGAAATATTTTATCACCTGTCATCTTCTCTTCTCTTTGCCCTTGTGTGTTTATGCATCTTTATAAAAAAATTTCCTATTATGTCATTTTACTAAGTTTTCATGAGGTGGAAGAAAAGGCATCTTCAATTTGCCTTTTGGAACTTGGAAGCATAAGTTACATTTTAAAGGACAATTTAAGGATGAAAAGGCATGGTGGACTGAAAAGGGCATTTTGGTTCAAGGAAATAGCAAGTCCAAAATGTAGATTTCTAAAAGGATCTGGCACCATGTTTAGGAAATAGGGACTGTAGTTTGGCTGGAACATGGGGTATAATGGCAAGGGGGACTCTAAGGAAAGTAGACAACGCCGTTGCAAAAATAGCTCAAATTATTTCCATCCCTCCATGCATGCTCATTGTGATGTGACTTTGCAGTGTTTTCCATCAAGAAGGAGAGTGTACTCCCCAACCCCTGGAATCTGGGCTGGACTTGTGATGGCTTTGGCCAATAGGATGTGGCAGATTGATTACACACAGTTCCAACTAGGCCACAAGGGGCCTTGCATCTTGCACTCGCCATTTTGGAACCTGCCCAGATGCCACTAGAACAAGCTCAGTTAGGTTGCTGTGAGTGAGAGACATATGACCCAGTCATTCCCTATTGCCCCAGCTGAGAGTCAGGCAGACCCAGAAGCCGTCACTTGGCTGACTTGTAGTTGACCACACATATGTGGGAGCCCAGTTGAGACCAGAAAAAACACCCAGCTGAGTTGCTAACCCACATAATTATGAGCTAAATATGTGGTGGTTAAGTGGCTACATTTTGGTGTTGACTGTTATTCAACTGGAGCTAACCAATCTTGTACCCAAATAGAAATTTAAAGAGGCATTGTGGAGCCAAGAAAATACTACTGGTTAAAATGACACGTTCAGATTCTAGTTCTTCCTTTGCTGCCAACTGGTTGTGTGTCCTTGGGCAAGTCACTTAATCTCAGCCTCACCATCTGTAAACTACAGGCACTGGGAGGTGGACCAGATAAGTGGCTTTCAAGCTTCTTTGCATATGTGAACCCTCTAGGAGCTTGTTGAAAATAATCCTTCTGCCCTCAATCCTATAAATATGAAAAATCTATGATTTCCTTTATTTCCCTGGTGATTCTGCTGCAGCCAGGCCAGCAGGCTTACCAGACACCAGTGGTTGACAACCATGAGATCTTCCAGGTCCCTTCTGGGTTAATAATCCTGTGAGCTTAAGTCCCTTTTCTGGGTTTTGCTGTGGCTTTAGATGTTTTTTCCTGCCTCCACCATGGTGCCAGGGTTTCCTTCTCAAAATGTCCCTCCCTGCCTGCCTCCCCCGACTGGGGCTGGATCACTTTCCACCTCCCTGCTTTCCCAGCCCACTCCAACCCCACAGGCTCACAGTCAAGCTTTGTTATCAAGCATGCGACTTAGTGATAGTTCTGCTTTTAACACTCATTTCCACATCCACTTCTTAGCTCTTTTGATTATTAAAGAAAAGGGCATTCTATCTGGGCATTGTCCCTCAATCTTAAAGGGAAACCACTGATTCCGTAGGCTTTTGGATTCCCCAGTAATCAACTGCACGTTTCCAGTGTTCTTTGGCAGCCTCATGTAAGCGTTATACGTTGTTCAATCTGCTGTTTTCTCAGGTTCTCAAAACCAATTTTTTGAAAAGATCTTAGTCTTCCGCCCTTGACATCACTCGTTTCCATCTGGAATGCTCTTCCCTTAGGACCAGGTTTCCCCAGCTAGAGTTTCTCCTTGGTAACAGCTTTACCATGAATAACAGTAGTGCCATCTCTCGAATCAGATACAAAGCATTAGTTAAAGCCTTACTGTCTCTTCTCCAGCTGTGTGTGTGTGTGTGTGTGTGTGAGATGGGGCAGGGGGTGAGAAAATGGAAGATTTTTCATAAACTGCCTCCATATTGTATACCCTCTCTCCATCCCTTAAAAAAATTATCTTGGGACATCAGACAAAAGCTGTAAGGCAGATGGCAAAACCTAAGTAGTTCCCAGCCTTAGGACAGTGGGTGGGGTTTGCAAGAGGCAGGCCTCCTGGGAGCTGGAGAGTGCCAGGCTCAGGGAGATGAAAGAGACACCCTTTGTTGTTGCTGGGTGACCTGAAAGTTTGACCCTGTCTGGCACTAAATACACCCGTCTCTTTGGATTCCCCTCTGCACTGGGGGAGTCAGCTTCTCCCAGCTACAGTAATTAGCAAATCTGGACAATTTGCAGATAGGTTTTAAGTCCTATTTAGGATTTAAAAACCAGCAGGGGTCAATAAAGTTAATTTAACTTTTTTATTGTGAAGCTAGGGTGATTTATGAGATAATGCACATTCAGCATAATGTGCTCAGGAGTGTGCAGCCACTTACTGTGAACTCAGCTAGCATCAATCAAATAAATAACCTGTTAACAATGTCCTTCATTTTCAACATAATCTTATCTCAATAAAAGTAGCCTTTTCCTACTTAAAACAACAACAAACTCTGTCTTCTCATTGTTTGGCCGTGAGTGAAGCTTCCTTCTCTGTCATTGGATGGAGCCTTGCTGGAGCCTGCAGATGAACCAGCTTGGTGGCTGATAGACTGTTGCCTTTCAAGGGGCCTCATACTCTTCTTGGTATGACCTGCGGATTGTGTCTCCCTCACCCTACCATAAGCTCAGTAGCAGGAGGTCCCGTGGGGCCCCATGGGACGAGTTCTGCTCTTCACTGGGAGGACTGCATTTTACATAAAGATGGGTACCTGCTGGCGGAGTGACCCAGGACAGTTCTTTTAACCTCCCTGTCTCTCGTGTGTGTTTCTTATTGATATAGAAGGGTGTAGCACCAATGGTCCCAGAGCAGTTTCAGCTCCAGCATTTGTGAAGTGAACACACTTCTAATTTTCCCACCATTTCAGTCCTCCAGCAGCTGGTGAGGCTGTGGACCCTGTGAGATCATCCACAGGGCTCTTGCCTGACTGATAGAGTTGAGGTTGGTTCTCCTGCCCTCTGACCGGTCCTGGATACCATTGATCACTTCAGAGGGAAACACTGAGACCTTTTGTTTTTTAATTCATAAGACTCAACACTAAATAACATTAATTTGCTCATATTCCAAATGCCAGCATGTGCTTTGGGATATGTTTTCTCATTTGCTCTTTACCTGAATTGGAAATCAGGACAAAGTTTAGCATTTTTGTTAGAAAAGGAAAGTAAGGTGTGGCAGCTCTAAGTCACTTGCCCGGAGTCATGTGGCTAGTGTTGGTGACATTGCACTAAAAATGTAGAGCTTTGGATCCCTCATTGGAGCCCTTTTCACCATACTCCATCACTTCAAAAATGAAGCCACTCCTGAGAGGTGACACCCCATTTCTACCTGTGTTTTCAGTCTTTCCCACACAGATATTTCCCAGGACTTGGTGTGTAGTAATTATAAGCTATTGTAACTGCCTATTCATTTTCGAATTTCTTTCTTTATGAATTGGGTTTGGAAGAGGTGGAGAACTACAGGAAAATCTCTGCAAAATGAACACAGTCATTCACCCGTACAGCCACATCTAGTCTGTGGACAAATGCAGGGGCCACTTGGTGTTGGGCTAGGTGCCAAGAACACAATGTAAATCAGACCCAGGGTCTCGACAGCCAAGAAGAGAGTAGATGAATCCATAGCATCCCTAAGCTAGAGCAGGAACTAGCTACCTTACAGCAGTAGCTAGCTACCTTACAGCAGTAGCTAGCTACCTTACAGCAGTAGCTACAGGCTTTGGGACTGTAAGTGCATTCATTCCTAGGACTTATTTCCTCAATCTTACTCTCTCATTTGTCCAAACACCAGAAAGGAAATTAGTTGAGAATGTTAGAGCTGTTCTGTGTTCTCCAAGGTAGCACAGTTCAAAGGCAATATAATGTGAGCCACATATATAATTTAAAATTTTCTAGCAGTCACATTCGTAAAAAGTAACAAGCAGTGGTAAAATTAATTGTTTATTTTCTTTAGTTTAATATACCCCAAATGTTATGATTTCAACATGTATTCAATGCAAAAATTATTTATAAGACATTTTAACATTTTGTACTCAGTCTTTGAAATATAGTGTTTTTTAAACTTTCAACACATCTCAATTCAGAGCCGCCACATTTCAAGTCTGCAGTAGCTGCTGCTGGCTGTTGTTGCCATATTGGACAGGGCTGTGCACTGGGGTTGCCTCAGAGAACAGGCAGTGAAGCCATGGGGCCGGTTTTTTAATCACCTGTGCCTCCCCACAGGGCACTGGGCCCAACTGGGCAGGGGCCTCCTGGTCTCCTGCTCTGATTATGTTTTCGGGGAGAGGCTGCATCCTCCCTCCTGTGCATAGCTGATCAGCAGCAGGGGGAACCCTCCCCTCCCCCAGGTCCCAGCTCCGACAGGCCTCCTTTCCTAGCTGTGAAACATGACCGCTGGTCAAGCCAGGCCTGCCGGTGCGCCTGGGAGCAAGCCTCCTGTTTGCAGCTCTCATGAATTGCTCTTTCTTTTCCACGGAGCACAAAAACCATGTCCCTGACTCCCTTTACTCTCATCACAGCATTACAACGACCTGCAGAGGGAAGGTACACAAGGCTCCCTTTGTTTCTTGGCTTGGAGTCATACAATGTACCTGCTTTAGATGAAAGTCTTACCTTGCAAAGCCACATTTTTTTGTCCCTTTTCTTCCTTTCCCATTTTTACAGAGCCAATAATCAAACCTTCACTTTCAACATTCAACCTTATAAAATATGAGCAGCTCTCAAATTTGAAGGTGGATTTGAGAGTTTCCCAGCTCCCTGTCCAGGGTTTGGCTTTCTGAGAGGAAAGCTATGAACTGGGCATTGGTTCTGAAGGCTCCAGAAATCCCTTTACAATGCCCCCTGATAATTTGGTGACCTTATGTTGTCCTCTGTTCTCACTAAAACCATTTCCAGACTTCGGGGGAGATGCCCTTTACAGAAATGGGTTGGATGAAGCTGCTGTGTAGTTAGGTGGTCCTCACAGAGAACTGGCATAAAGGGATGGGCGTCAATGCCATCTCTGAGGACAGTCACTGCCAAGCAGTGGAGCCACCTGTCTCACCTCACTCACCCCACCTCAGAGAGCCCGCTCCCAGGAGAATGTGTATAATGTGGACCTTCCTGTCACAGACAACATTGTTCTCTTTATTTGAAAGGTAGAAATCTTGCATTTACAGCGTAGCAGGACAGTTTCAACCTCAATCGAGATTTTGTAACGTTGTCTTAGGTACACCTTAAAAAACAACATTGAAAAGAAAGCAGTTCCCTGGAGGGTACAGACACAGTGGCTTTTCAGAGGATCCTTAAGTGGTCCCAGGACTTAGGATACTTTTAAGGTATTGGAACCTTTATTTTGGGGACAGCCTTGGTGCTATTGCACATAGTTTTCTTTTGAGGGAAATAATGTTTATTACTCCTTTCCTTCTCATCCTCACATTTGTTTTGCTCCACGCTCAACCTTCTCTAGGAGTTTGCTGTAGAGCAAGCTTGTCCAACCCGTGTCCTGTGGATCACATGCGGCCCAGGATGGCTTTGAATGCAGCCCAGTACAAATTCATAAACTTTCTTAACACGTTATGAGGATTTTTTTTGTTTCAGCTCATCAGCTATTGTTAGTGCTAGTGTGTTTATGTGTGGCCCAAGACAATTTTTCTTCTTTCAATGTAGCCCAGAGAGGCCAAAAGATTGGACACCTGTGTTGTAGAGAAACCATGGTTCAAGTTGTGAGTATGTATTGAGCACCCATGATTTACCTCCTACAAGACTGAGTCCTAGAGATGCAGGGAGGCCCAAGAATTGCCCTGCCCTTAAAGCACTCACAGGCAGTTAGAATGGGTGAAATTGTTATTTTTGCTTTTCAATAGTCATTATCCCCTGAATCTCTCAATTAGAGGTTGGTAAACTAGACTGAGGGCCAAGTTTGGCCAGTGGCCGATTTTGTTTTGTTTTGTTTTAAGTTGTGTTGAAATACACATACCATAAATGTATCATTTCAACCATTTTAAAGTGTACAGTTCAATAGTGTTAAGTATATTCACATTGGTATACTACAACCAACCTCCAGAACTCTTTTCATCTTGCAAAACTGAAACTCTACACTCATTAAAAAAAGAACTCATCTTCTTTCCCCCCAGCCCCTGGCAACTGCCACTCTACTTTCTGTTTCTATGATTTTGACTACTCGAGGTATTCCTATACATAGAATCATTAATCATTTGTCTTTTTGTGACTGGCTTATTTCACTTAATATAATGTCCTCAAAATTGCACCCATGCTGTAGCATGTGCCAGGATTTCCTTTCTTTTTAAGGTGCTACAATGGCAGAGTTCATATGGGCTGCAAAGTCTAAAATTTACGATGTAGTTCTTTACAGAAAAAAAAAATTGCCAACTTGCTTCAGATAAACAAGAATTGGTTATGTAAATGCCCTTATCTTCTTGTTTAAAGTGAATAGACCCTATACATAATAACAGCTTGCACACAATTTTACAGATGATAACTTTCACACACATTGCTGCACTGTGCCATGGTATGGTATTTAAAGATGAGGAAACTGAGACTTGGATTCCTGTTCCTAGCCAGCTCCCATTCTCGTGGCGCAGGGCAGTGGTCTGAAGTGATTTCTACTCTCCTCAGACTCACTTACCTTAAAACCATCCCCTACTTTTCAGAAATGACCTTGCAGAAAATGTAGCATGGGGCTGAGTTTCTTCAAGTTTCTTCCCCCACTAAATTTACGTTTGTATTAGTCTGTTCTTACACTGCTATAAGGACATACCTGAGACTGGGTACTTTATAAAGGAAAGAGGTTTAATTGACTCACAGTTCCACAGGGCTGGGGAGGCCTTAGGAAACTTACAATTATGGCAGGAGGGGAAGCAAACAAGGAGAAGTGCAGAGAGAAGCAAGGAAACAGCACCTTATAAAACCTCATGAGAACTCACTATCATGAGAACAGCATGGAGGTAACTGCCCAGATGATTCAATTACCTCCCACCAGATCCCTCCCATGACACATGGGGATTATGGGAACTACAGTTCAAGATGAGATTTGGGTGGGGACACAGCCAAACCATATTAAACTGCTTCTGTTCTTGCTTTCTGTCTCAGAGGAACTACCCCCTCCACCTGAGCTTGCAATCCCATCTCATCCCACTTTCCCTGGAAGCTCCATCATCCATCCTCTTTCCTTATATGATCAGCCTTTCCATTTTCTGAGTCATTTGCCTCCGCTTTCAAACAGTGCTACTTCCCTAAATACATCTATAGCTACCTAAACATATAGAGAGACAGATATAAATGTCTTCATGTAATAGTATATATCCATTGTCTAGCTATTCATTGAGCTATCATCTCTCTCTTTCTCTCATCTATCTATCTATCTATCTATCTATCTATCTATCTATCTATCTATCTATCAATCTTCCCAACGTGCCTTTCCTTCAAGTTACCATTTTCTATAAGGCTTTATTTTATTTTATTTATTTTGGTAGCAAGTGACAGAAAAAGCAACCTGAATGAATTTAAGCAGCAAGAGGAATCGGTAGGATGGGTCCCAGGGTGGCTCAGACAGCTGAAGTGAAAGCCAAACAAGCAGCCAGGCTTCAGGAAACACAGCCGAGGGTGGCTCAGGCCCCTGAGGGGCTCCAGAGGATGCCCTGTCTCTGTGTTGTACATCTCTGCTTTTCTCTGTGTGGCTTCATTCACCCGGACTGTTTCTCCACCAATCTGGAAACATGGTTGTGGGTGTCTGCCAAGGTCATATCTCTTCAGCATTGCCACCAGAAAGGAATGACCAACTTTTATTTCCAATGGAATCATCCTCAGGGATGACTCCAATCAACCTTTCTGGGGCCACACACTACCCTGTGATGGGTACCATGATTGCAACATTTTCAGACCCCTGTGCTAAGAGTGGAGGGTAGAGAAGTTCTTCAAAAGAAGACAGGCTTGCTGTAGCCAGAAGGAAGGGAGGGGCACTGGACAGCAGAAATAAATGGATTTTCACTACATGCTTTATTTTCTTTCTTCTCTTTTCCACCAAATGTATTGAAGGCACTGCCATGCTTTGTGTATCTACTTAATCAACTTTTGTTCACTCAACCAATTCAATCAGGCTCACCTTCCATCTCTACAAATACCTTGTTAAGGTCACTGATGTCCTCCTTGTCCATCTTTGACTTCTCTTGAGGGCTTTGGACCTATTCACACCCTCCTTTTTTCATCTGCCGTGGCTTTGGTGACAACACTCTCCTAGTTCTCCTATTTCTCTGCTGACATTTCACTCTTTTTTGGCCTTTGTCCTACTGATTATTTCTTTAAAATGTTTATTCTCCAGGCCAAGATTTTGCTCTGATTCACACCATACATTTCACCTGGGCATTGTGATGGCCTCCTGACCCATCACCACATATAACCAGGGACTCCCAGGTCGTTAGGTAACAGCCCTTTCTCCATCCTGCTCTCCTGGTAGGCATTTACTAGCTCTTTGTCTGGATGTCCCTCAGATGCCTCTCATATGTACAGAAACAGACTCACCATTTTTTCCTCCCTGGCCTCACCTCTAAGAACCTGCTTCTCTTTGTGAAGTTCCATTTTGAGTATTGGCACCTCTATCCTCCCAGTCTGCTAAGCCAGGAACCTGGCTTCACTTTGCTCTCCTCACTCCTCAAATAGACAAGACAAGCCCACCTCACACATATCAGTCAGATCTATGTTTTGTTTTGTTTTGTTATCTCAATGCCCATATCCACTGCTTTGGTTCTGCAAGTCATTATTGCTTGCCAGAACTATTTGCAAAAGTTTGCACACTCACCTCTCTTTTTAAACTTTTCCTAATTCCTGCAGGGTGAACTTATATACAAATTTTTCCAGAGTACAGTCTGATCTTGTGACTTAAAAATGTGCATCTTTTCCTTGCCTTCTGAAGCCCTACACAATGGGCTCAACCAAAATTTACTGGTTTAATGCCTTGATACTCCCTTCCATGCAGCGCTTGATTCAAACACTTCAAACTGAACACTGTTCTCTTCATGCTTTTTGAAATATTTCATGTTTATTTCTATCAAATTCATACACGTGCATAGTTTTTATGGTGAAAAAAATTGTACCTTTGAAGGTTTTCTGTGAAAAACAGTAACCTCTGTTTCTGCTCCTTTCAGAAGTAACCGTTTTCAACTCTTTTCATTGTTTTTCTTTTCTTTTTTCTTTTTTTTATTTTCTTTTGGTGTTTGCCTCCATATTTCTAAATAACATATTCAAATGTCCTCTTTTGAGTTCTCAGATTTAGCATTTACACGTATTTTGTCCTCTCCTGCCCATCTGACTCACACACATACATTTTCCCTTCTACATCCTTGCACTATAATTATAGAGTAAGTTTTGATAGAAACATTCAAATTCTGCATTAATATAACTAGGAGAATATTTTTCACAACTCAGCCATGTTATATATCAAGACAACGTTTCCATCCTTGAACAACTTTTTGTTTTCCCATGTGTTAATAATTGCCATGATCTTTGAATTGTTTACTTTTCTATATACCAATCAGTGATTCAGTCCTAAGCTGGTTGCCAGAAGTTAAAATATTCTCTCAATATATTCACAAGTCAGGTAATTCATCTGTTTTATTTATGTTGTTGGGATTCATCTCCTGACTCTGTCTCCTCATATGATTTTTCAATTTGAAGGGAGTGAAGATGAGGTTAGGAGAATGCACTCAAAAACAAAATACTAAGTACAGCACCCTAGCATTTGGAAGGAAGAGAAAACACTTTTCCTCAGATGTCAACCTCACTTACTTTATTTTAAAAATCATCAAATCCATGTATTTCCTATGTCAAGGTATTGCGTCTCTTCTTGAGCCACATGGCCTGGGGTTTTCCTTCCGACTAGTTCATTGCTACTTACACACAGCTGGAAGGCACTTACAAAAATAGCCCTTCATCTGGGCACAGTGGCTCAAGCCTGTAATCCCAGCACTTTAAGAGGCCAAGGCAGGTGTATTGATTGAGGCCCAGAGTTTGTGACCAACCTGGGCATCACAGCAAAACCCTGTCTTTACTAAAAATACAAAAAATTAGCTGGGCATGGTGGTGCAGGCCTATGATCCCAGCTACTTGGGAGGCTGAGGTGGGAGAATCACCCGAGCCCGGGAGGTCAAGGTTGCAGTGAGCCGAGATCGTGCCACTGCACTCCAGCCTGGTCAACTGGAGTGAGACCCTGTCTCAAAATAAATAAATACAAATACAATAAAATAAAATGTAGCCTCTTCCATCAATGTATTGTGGGATGATGACAATGTTGGTGATGATGATAATGACCCTATGGAAGATTATGCACAAACGTGTCTAAATTATATCTGTTTTGATCTTGCAAAGGACATAGAGCAGTCACAGAACAGGAGCAAACAGCCGGCTATGTCTACACAACAGCCCTAGAGATTAAACTGTGAGTACTCTCATTTTACAGAGGAGGAAATGCCAGCAGCTTGCACAGGGTCACAGAACTAGTGTTTATGGGACTCAGGACGTCTAACTGCAGAGCTCATACCTTCCTCTGTGCTGTACCACTCTTGAATCTTAGAAATGATATACTAGGTGTGGTACCAATGGACACAGTAACAAAATACTGTTACTATTCTCTCTGGTCTCACTTCTAGACCCAACTGGGCACACCCCATGTCCCAGGATATCACACTTTGTAGTCATTCCCTCGATCTGCCATGTCTTTCTCTGTGCTTTTGCAGATGCTGTTCCACTGCCAGGGACTCCCTCCCCATATCTTCCTGGAAAACACTTGTTCACCCCTTAGGACAATTCAGTTATCACTTCCTGGAGGGACACTTTCCCTGACTTTCCCGGAAGATCTCCTTCTCCACGTTCTGCAGGGACACCACTTAAACTGCTTCCACTATAGCATGAATCAGTGCTCTCTATACAAGTGCCTAGAACACTGCTTGGACTTCTGAAGGTATTTAGTAAAAGTTTACTTAATAAATAAACAAATCAATGAATGGATGAATGAATTTTTTTAAGTAAACTTTCTCCATAGACCAAGAACCTTGTAAATTCTCCAGAACCACTTTCTCCAATTAAGAAATTTTCCCCAAATCTTTCCTCCATGGTTTACCTTCTCCTAAATCCATTTTTTTGTTGTTGTTATTTAAAATATTGCATAGTGGAAAGTGGCTGACTCTGAATTTCTAACTATTTTTATTATTCCCAACTGAGTGCAAATATTCCATTCCGCTCCTTTGTTATTCTTTTCAATATTCAACATACGTATTACTCATAAAAATGTGACTTCCTGCTTTATTTCCAGTGTAACATGAAATCTACCAGAGAAGTTTCCATAAAACCTACCAGAGAAAATGAAACCTAGCAAAGACAGATTTTATCTGTTCTTGTGGCTCCCCTCTGTCCGCTCGCATCATGTAATTCTGCTTAGCACTTCTGGGCCCATTTCCTTCAAAGCACTTTCCAAGCATGACCTAAGTGATGTATCACAGGCGAGGGGGTGGGACGCCAGGAACTTGAGCTGTAAATGCAGAACTGTTAAACTCAGTTTTGGAGGAAATTAGATTTTAGAGTTGGAAAAGAAAGAAGGTCCTGATACTAACACCCCGTCTCACTTCAAATGACCAAACCTCCACCTCTCCTCTGACATCTCCTCCATGAAGACAAGGGGGTTATTATGTTCACTGGAAGGGTGACTGAGAAGTGGCTTTTCCAAAGATTCCGAAAAGCTATAATCCCCAGTGGGCACCCACATTAAAGGACAATTATTTTCTTAAAGATTGTCAAAAAAAGAACTGCCATCACTTCATAAACAAAACACAGTATGCTGGAAAAGCCAGTAATCATTCAAGAACACACATCATGTTAAATTGTAATAATTAACACTTGCTATTTGTTAAGTGCCTACTGTGTGCCAGGTGTTGTACATACAATATCGTTAATCCTTTTCACAGCACTCAGAACAAGGTAATGAATCTTCAAAAGTGAAACCTTTTCCCAAGTCCAGTCTCTGTGACCCCTTTTAGCTTCAAACTAGGAGGATTCTCTCACATAAGAAGGACATCTTTTAGAAAATGCCACTGGATGAGGAAAGGCTAAAGGTTAACTAAAGAACTGTGCTCACTGAGTGAACTTTTTCAGAATTAGTTTTTCAGTCTCATGGAAAGGTCTGGAAGGTTCAAGTTAGCACAGGTGTGACCACTGGGGAGTGAGACTAGGGGCTGTGTATCCAGAGAGGGGAAGTTTTCGGTTTTTAGAGTATAGCCTTCTGATTCACTCACAATTATGTTTTATGTAGTGATTTAGTAATTTCAAAGTATTATAATGAAGATACAAGTATAAAGATCCTTTATGGCAGGGCACAGTGGCTCACACCTGTAGTCCCAGCACTTTGGAAGGCCAAGGCAGGTGGATGGCTTGAGCTCAGGAGTTCGAGACCAGCCTGGGAAATGTGGTGAAACCCCATCCCTACAAAAAATGCCAAAACACTAGCCTGGGGCATGCCTGTAGTCTCAGCTACTAGGGAGGCTGAGTGGGGAGAATTGCTTGAGCCCAGGAGGTTGAAGCTGCAGTGAGCTGTGATTGTGCAACTGCACTCCAGCAAGACCCTGTCTCAAACAAACAAACAAAAAAGCCAAAAAAATCCTTGATAATCCAGATCCTATTTCCATATATTACATCTCCTTCCTAGTCTGGTGTTCTCTACAAATTCAAGTAGTCATCCTTAGGTTCTTCCTGCAGGCAGGGGTGGGCTCTGTCTCGTTCAACACTGGATCTGCCACATCTGGCAACTACCCCGTGCCTAGTGAGTGCTCAGCCATTATTTATTGAATGAGTTCTCTACAAGAATTCAAAATTTTCAGTTTTTCTTTTAAAGTTGATATAAAAAGTTGAACATTCTAGACATCTTGGGACTGACATGACATTTTGGTGCATTTGTTTGCAATAGCATGCAAACTGCTCACCAAAATGGCACAGGCCAATGAGAAAAGAAAACTAGGCAACCTAGTATATAGCTGATGTGTTTGTACTAGGCTAAGGCCAAGAAAACAGTGTCAGACTATGGAATGATAACTGCACAGACGTCACCAGGCCCTTCACAGTATGAACACAAGGGGCTCAAAAGCACCTGCCCCATGGAGGTCAGGATGATACGTGTTAAACCAGTGATTTCACGTCAACCCAAGAACATCACCTGTCACATTAATGTTAATTGGACTCTTATAAGATTTTCATTTTATTTTTATATTTTAGATTTGTAATTGTATAAAAGCCATAAGCAATATTTATAATCTTGTGTGTGCCTATGTTTAAGTAATAATATGAACAAAATACCAAGTCAAACGCTGGGGGTCCATCAAGGAATCAGTCTGAAGAACTACAATCTCAAATTGTTATTGAAAATGCTAAAGCAAACAAAGCCAAGGAAAAGAGCCCTATGGCGTGTACCTTGAATTATTCACACACGGTTGTCAATCAGGTAAAAATACATGTAATAGAACTATTACTCAAGCTGTGCATTTTATCCACAGGATATAATCACAGCTTTATGTGCTGTTTGTCAAAATTAAGGCATACAATGTCTTTGGCCTCCTCCTCCTATCAGTCTAGTACTAGAAGTTGTTCATTTAACAGATGTCTACAGTGAGCCCTGTAGGTACTGGACCCTGTTTTAGGAGCTTGGGATCCCAGCCTTGGGAGCTTTCAGTGTACAATCCTTCCAAAATTCTCCTCAGACCTCCACCAAGTTGTGGCTCTACCTCTGATACTGTTTACCAGATTGCATACAGTTTTTATTATCATACATCAGTTAACATAACCAGACCAGAAATGAGATATATGCAGTTTCTACCTTTCTGGAGACTTGAACTCCAGTAAGTTGAGCTTCCACTGTGCTTGTGGCCTCAATCCTGAGGGCAGGGACCAGCCAAGCAACCCCACCTCGTGGCTTTTCTGCCTGCTTGGCTTCTTTCTCCACAGGCCAAGGAGACTTGTGTAATTTGGCCTGAATTTACACATGTAATTCATTTGAATTCTATATACCTCTTCTGCCCATTCACTAGATCCTCCCTCTGAGTAACACAGACCCCTCAGCATAAGAGATCTGATTTATGTAGAGAAGTGAGAATGTGTTTTAATTGACATCAAGTTGAAAGGGTAGGAAATAAAACTGTATAAAATCTGATTACAGTTATGTGTAATATATGCATGCATTCTAAAAAGATTGAGAGGGAAATTGTTATATTACCATATATATTATAAATATATTAACAGTTCCATGCTTGTTAGTTTTTCCCATTGAACTTGAATATAGTTAAAATGTAATTAAATAACTGAATTTGGTTGACATGACATGTTTGGGTGAACATATGATGCCTTCAAGTTTTCACAACTTTTTAAAATATTCACAAGAAGGTGATCAAGATTGGCCTTAAATTTATAACACAATTGCCCACAAAGTTATCTTTTTCCTCTTTTTTCTTTTTTTTTTTTTTTTTTATTATGGGGGTATATGCTTTGCCCAGTGTTCTAGAGTGTTAACTGTTTGTATGATTTATCAGAAAGACCAAAAAAGTTGACAATGATTTTGATTTCATATTCTCCACTTCTCTCAATGCCCTTGAAATATAGTTCATTAGGGCTGGGTGGGATTCAGTTTCCTCTTCATAAGTTTGGTCCTGTTTTGGGAAATCAGCATTTCTGTCTTAAAAAGAAAAAAAGGATTAAAGAAGATTATTTCTAATTTACCTTCAGGTCTAAAACAGCACATTAAGAACAGCTCTGTATGATATACATATGTGAAAAGGTCTATCAGATGTAAAGGAACTATAAACAATTAAACTTGGAATGATAAATTCATATAAATTTAACAAGGAGTGGAATAATATAGTGGTGACTTTGTTTTGGTTATAAAATAAAAATTATTTAACTTCTGAAACAATGAGCAGTTGATAATGTTGAAAAATTAAGAAACAGTGAATGTTAACATGAATTGTAGAATGTTTTTCCCCCAGTATCTCTGTATTCTATTAAGAGACAATATATTAGCCCATCACAAATGAACAAATATTGTATGATTCTGCTTATGTGCAGCACCTAGGGTAGTCAGATTCATAGAAAGAATGGTGGTTGACAACTGGGGAGAGGGAAGAATGGGGACTTATTTTTTAATGAGTAGAGTTTTAGTTTAACAAGATGGAAAGAGTGGATGGTGGTGATGGTAGCACAACAATGTGCATGTACTTAACTCCACTGAACTATACACTAAATAATGGTTAGGATGTTAAATTTTATATTATGTGCATTTTGCCACAACTTAAAAGAGAGGCAATGTATTATGTGTTATACAAATACAGGAAAGTCTGTTTTAGTTCCATATATTTATTTAAGTTGGGCACACCTTTTTTCCCTAATTATAAAAGTCAGACATAAAATTGGAAATGTAAAGACAAATTACTTCTTTACAGATGACATAATGAGAATTCTGTAAGGTATCTGGTAAGAGAATTGATTTTTAAATGATAGAGCATTCTTATAAGTACACGTTATTCAGAAAATGTAATGGAATCGTGAATCTTATATATAACTTTTAAAATAAAATACTTAGAAATAAAATTAACAAGAACTTATAAAATTTGAGTGAAGGAAAGCTTAAAACTTTACATAAGACATAAAATAAATTTGAATAATTGGAGAGACATGCGTAGTTCTAAATATGAAAACTCAAAGTGTAAAACTGTTGTCTCAAAATCTATACATTTAATGTACTCTTTGCAAAAGTAGATAAATTGATTCCAAAGTGTGCATCAAAGATACATATGTGAGAATACCCAAAAAAGTATTTTAAAAAAGAAAGAAGAGTAATTAAAGAGGATTGGTACCTCTAGTATTAAAATGTATGCTCAAAACTAATTTTAAATGGTTGGTACTGTTGCTAGAGTAGACAGACAGATGAATGGAACAAAATACAATTCAAAAATAGAGCCAAATGCATATGTGAATTCGCTATATGATAAAAGTGTATTCCAAATCACTGGGGAATTGATGTAATTTTTAAAAAAATTATATGAGGGCATTGGCTAGCCCTTTGGAAAAAAGAAACTTAAGACTTTGCTCCTCATGCCAAAATAAGTTCCTGAGAGCTCAAGAATGTAAACTTAAAATAAGTTAGTAAGTAACTAAATAAAAGTACCAAATAAAAATATGAGCGATAATTTTTTATGACAGTGGAGTGGCAAGGCCTTTAGAATAAAGACTCGAGGGCCAGAAACAATAAAGAAATAGTAAATAAATAGGACTGTATCAAAATGAAACACTTCTGCAGAGAAGTACCATGGATAACATAAACAGAAAATGTTAAAACTAATGTCCTTAAGGTATAAGCAGCTATTAAAATTAATAAGGAAAAAAACCAACAACCCAATAAAAAAAGAACAAAAAATTTGAATCAGTTTGCTAAGAGAAAGAAAGAAATGTAGCTTATAAGCTTAATAAAAAGATGTTTATTATAATTCAAATGGGAATACAAAATTGAAAAAGTGATTTGCCATTTTACACATCAGATAAGCTTGGATATGTTGCTTCAGTAAGAGTTTAGGGAAGCATGCACATTTATCCACTGATTAAAAAAAAAAGCGAGAATTGTTACAGCTTCTTTGGAAGGCATTTATGCAACAAATATCAATATTTTAAATGAACATACTATTTTTCCAGTAATTATCATACTAGGTATATCTTATCCTAAAGATATACCTTCCCTTGACAGCAAAGACATCTATGTAAAGGCCGTATAAAGGATGCTCATTTCAGCTTTATTTTAGTATCAAAGGACTAGGAATATATATCTATTCATAAAAAAGAGATCAGTTAAGTAAATTAGGATACCTCCATGCAATGGAGTTTTGTAGTCATGAAAAGAATAAGTTAGATATGATAGTTTTAAGGCCCAATAGACAAAATGACTGAAACAAAATACAGAGAACCCAGAAACAGACCAAATGATATCTGCTCAATTCAAATTCAGTAAAATAGAATACCGTATAGCCATTGAACATAACAGCTATTAGTAATGTAAAAAGTAGGAATTAAAATAGGGTTCTATTTTTACCTGTTAATGAGCAAATATTTAAAGCATGGTAATATCAGTATTAGTCAGGCTACCGATTTGTTCTCATTTTTTTGATTTATGTCTGCGGTTTTGTTCATTCATTCATTCATTCATTCATTCAGTTAACCAATATTTATTGTGTAATATACTATACATTATGCTGGGCACTGAGTTCTTATTACTCAGATGAGAGTATAAATTCCAATTGTGGTAGTATAAATCCATAGCTTAAAATAGTCATACTTTTTACTGAACAAATTATCTTCTGGAAATTTATCTCATAAAAATAATCAGGTAAGTGTGCAGAGTAGTAGTTGAAAGGATATTTGGCATAGCATTTGTGGAAGATTACCAAATGTCCAAAAATTCCTTCATTCTTTTATGTTATACCTCTTGTAATGTGACGTTGCAGATTCTCACCAAGCAATGGAGTCTATTTTCACCCTTTGACTCTGGGTTGGACAGATGACTTGGGTTGGGCAAAAAGACATTACTAAGTATATTAGAAGCTAAGGCTTAACAAGCACTTGCACATTGGGGCTTGCTGTCCAAGCCTCTGAGACCACTGGTGAAGAAGCCCAGGCTGGACCACTATGGATGAGAAACCACATGGAGAAAGGACCCCTAGTTGCTTCACAGAATAATGAACTAAAAAAAAAAAAAAGAAATATTGTTCTTGTAAGTCAAGAAATTGTGAGGTTGTTTATTACACAGTGAAAGCTAATTGATAAGGCATTATTTGTCATTTCCAATCAGCAATCCACCTATATGTTTACCAGAAAGACATATAGGTTGGTTAAATTCATACAATGGTGATAAAGTTTGGATGTGTGTCCCCTCCAAATCTCGTGTTGAAATACATCCTCCAGTGTTGAAGGCGGGCCTAGTGGGAGGTGTTTGGGTTATGGGGACAGATCCCTCATGAATGACTTGGTGTCCTCCCATGGTAATGAGTGAGTTCTTGCTCCGGTAGTTGATGTGAGAGCTGGTTCTCTAAAGGGGCCTGGCACCTCTTCCTCTTGTCTATATTCCTCCCTCTTTCTGTTTTGCTCCATCTCTCTTTCTTGTTCCCTCTCTCACTGTGTGACATACCTGCACCCTCTTCACTTTCCACCATGAATAAAAGCTTCCTGAGGGTTCATCAGAAGCTGAGCAGATGCTGGTGCCATACTTATACAGCCTGCAGAATCATGAGCCAAATAAACCACTTTTCTTTATAAATTACCCAGTCTCAGGTATTCCTTTTAGCAACTCAAAACTGACTCAGAAAATTGGTGCCAAGGAGGGGGGCATTGCTATAAAGATATCTGAAAATGTGGAAACACCTTTGGAGCTAGGTTACAGGCAGAGGTTGGAAGAGTTTGGAGGGCTCAGAAGACAGGAAGACAAGGGAAAGTTTGGGGCCTCTCAGAGCCTGGTTAAGTGGTTGTGAAGCGTTCTAAAATGCTTTTAGAAACATGAATGGTGAAGGCCGGGCTAACAAGGTCTCAGATGGAAATGAGGAAGTTATTGGGAACTGAAGCAAAGGTCACCCTTGTTATTCCTTAGGAAAGAACTTGGCGCATTGTGTCCATGCCTTAGGGATTTGTGGAAGGTTGAACTTAGGAGTGATGATTTAGAGCGTCTGTTGGAAGAAATTTCCAAGCAGAAATGCATTCAGGAGGTGGGGTGGCTGCTTCTAACAACTTACATTCAGATTTGGGAGCAAAGGACTTAATGTTGGAACTCATAGTTAAAAGGGAAGCAGAGCGTAAACATTTGGAAACTTCACAACCTGGCCATGTGATAGAGAAAGAATCCAAGCAGGCTGTGGAACAACCACTTGCTGAAGAGATCAGCATGACTAAAAGGAAGCCAGGTGCTAATAACCAAAACAATGGGGAAAAGGCCATGAAGGCATTTCAGAAGGCAGCCCCTCAGTTTGGGGAGCCAGGCCCAGAGTGCTGTTACTGCTCTCTGCTGCCTCAGGAGGCTACTCCTGCATCCAGTCTGCTGCATTTCCAGCCTCAGCTCAAAGGGCCCAAGGTACAGCTTAGGCTGCCACTTTGAAGAGTGCAAGCCACTATAAGCCTTGGAGGTTTCTACTTGGTATGCAGAATACAAGACTAAAGGAGACTTGGCAGCTTCCACCTAGATTTCAAAGGATGCATCAGAAAGCCTGGATGCCCAGACAGAAGCCTGCTGCATGGGCAGATCCCCTTCAGAGAGCTTCTATTAGGGCAGTGCTGAGGGGAAATGTGGGGTTGGAGCCCCCACACAGAATCCCCACTGGGACACTGCCTATTCCCCACACAGAGTCCCCATCAGGACACTGCTGTGCCCTTCAGACCCCAGGATGGTAGAGCCACAAGCAGCGTGCACCCTGAGTCTGGAAAACCTGCAGACACTCAACTTCAACCACTGAAAGCAGCCATGGGGGCTGTACCCTGCAAAACCACAGAGGCGGAGCTGCCCAAGGCCTTGGGAGCCCACCCTTTGCCCCAGTGTGCCCTGGATGTGGGACATGGAGTCATGGGAGGTTATTTTGGAGCTTTAAGGTTTAATGTCTGCTCTGCTGGGTTTCAGATGTGTGTAGGGTCTATTGCTCATTTCTTTTGGCTGATTTCTCCCTTTTGGAAAGGGAATGTTTACCCAATGCCTGTAGCACCATTGTATCTTGGAAATAGATTACTTGTTTTTTACTTTACAGGTTCGGTCTCAGATGAGACTTTGGACATGGGACTTTGGACTTTTGAGTTGAGGCTGGAATGAGTTAAGACTTTTGGGAACTACTGGGAAGGGATGATTGTACTTTGCAATATGAGAAGGATATGAGATTTTGGGGACCAGGGACATAATGATATAGTTTAGATGTGTGTCTCCTCCAAATTTCGTGTTCAAATGTAATCTCCAGTGTTGGAGATGGGCTTAAGGGGAGGTGTTTAGGTTATGGGGCACATCTCTCATGAACAGCTGAGTGAGTTCTTGCTCTGGTAGTTCACAGGAGAGCTAGTTGTTTAAAGGAGCCTGACACCTCCCTCTCCTCTCTCTCTTACTCACTCTCTAGCCATGTGACATGCCTGCTCCTACTCTGCATTCCATCATGAATAAAAGCTTCCTGAGGCCTCACCAGAAGCCAAGCAGATGCTGGTGCCATGCTTTATACAGCCTGCAGAGCCATGAGCCAAATAAACCTCCTTCTTTATAAATTACGCAGTCTCAGGTATTCCTTTATAGCAATGCACGATGGTCTAATACAAATAAAATATGAGACTGCTGTTAAGAATGATGATGTGGATTCATATTTACTGACATGGAAAACATCTTGATGTGCTAAGTGAAAAAAAGATAATTATGAAACAGTATGTTGAATATGATTTCTTTTTGTTTTTAACTATAAATATGTCTGCCAGGTTATACTCTAATGTTAACAGTGGTTATTTTTTATGATTTCTTAAATTTTAAAAATAATTTTTTTGCTTATATCTGTTGTCTCATTTGTCTACTTGGATTAAAAGAGATAATAAGAGTTTGGGTTTTTTTTAAAGAGAAGCAATACTGAATCAAGTCTGATTTCCATAAGTAATATTTTAATTAACTGACAATTTTATTTTAATTGACAACTAATAATTGTACATATTCATGGGGTACGTAGTGATGTTTTGATATATGTAATGTATGTATCAGATCAGAGTAATTAGCATATCCATCATCTCAAACATTTATCATTTCTTTGGGAACTAGCCTTTTAAAAAGCCATTATCTGTATATACATCCCGCTCCCTAGCACCGTCTTCTTTCCATTTCTCCCCTCACCTCTGCCTTCTGAGACTTCTTTTGCATCCCTGCCCATGGGCTCTGCTTCTGTGTCTCTCTCTTTCCACTTTCCTCTCTGTGGTTGTTGGCCTCCATGAAACATTCATTATTATTTAATTTTTTGCCTCTGTCACAGCCCTTTTCTATCCTACTCGGGTTCCCATGAAGGATCTGTGTTCGTGAATGAGATTTGAGAGCACTTGGCTGCAGACATACTTTTGTCTTCTCAGGAGGCAAAGTAATGTGAGAAGACCTAGGATGGAAAGAATGTTACAAGTGCCCAGGGATAGTATTGATATGGGTGGCAGGAGGCGGCAAAATTAGTGCATGAGAAAAAATGCCTTCTGGCTCAATGTAAAAACATAATGCAATGATAACACATTGCACTTCCCATTCTCCCCAGTGCCTGCTTAGTATTTTTTTTTTATTATACTTTAAGTTTTAGGGTACATGTGCACAATGTGCCAGTTAGTTACATATGTATACATGTGCCATGCTGGTGTGCTGCACCCATTAACTCGCCATTTAGCATTAGGTATATCTCCTAATGCTATCCCTCCCCCCTCCCCCCACCCCATAACAGTCCCCAGAGTGTGATGTTCCCCTTCCTGTGTCCATGTGTTCTCATTGTTCAATTCCCATCTATGAGTGAGAACATGCATGCTTAGTATTTTTATTATGACTTTTATTAAATAGCTCAATATCCTTTCCAGAGTGTTTGTAAAATTCTGACTAATCTTGAGATAAACACATAATCCCTTTTTAGTGATGGAAAAACAGATTACCAAAATGATTAGGTGATATGTCTTTGGACAGAGGAAAACCTGATTTTAAACTCTGTCTTCTGATTATTATTAGTGAGCTAAGTACTTTAAACTTCCACAGTTAGAAATTCTGAAAGGAGTGGCGTGGCCATGCCGATGGTCTTTCCACAAGTAAAATGTCATTTTGCTATGGAAAATTTAAAACACCAGTGATGAAAAAGTAACAACAAATAGTCTTAGATTGGGAAAATAACACTGGTATTTGTCTCTACTTTTCTACCAATCTCCCTGTGTCTCTATTTATTCACTTTTCCCTCCATACATGATGTGGAAACAAATTTTTTAGGTGGGTTTACACAGGTAAAGTTACCACATTTATGAGGCATTTGAGGCAGCCTTTGAGCCTTCGTATCAGGTTTTCCAAACACTCAGTCAAAATGCTAAGTGATGCAATGTAATTATGTGGTTTTGTTAGCTTCGGGATAGTTTTTATTTTTTTAATTGGTTCAGCCCCATGTTTTCCCTAATGGTTACAAATGATTAGAGGCGTGGAGCTATGAAATCTGCTTAGTGGAAGGTAATCCTGCCCTAGTAGTCATTTACTGTGCCTGGGAAAAAAAAGTAGTGTTTAATATATTATCCGTGTAAATGGTTGCACTGATGCTAAACTGAAGCAACTATTAACTGTGGGTGTGTGTTAATCCATAATTACAGTTGAACCTCTTTCTTGGAGTCACCAAAGATTTATCTTGGGTTCTTTAATACCATGCAGTAAGTATGGGAATAAATTCCTCAAAGCTATATATAATCAGACTGAAGCACATTTCTCTTCAATGTGTGTTCTAAAATGTGTACACAACTCTCTATCCTTTATTGGAAATTCATATCTTATTGGCCTATGCCTTTTTCTGGCTGTTTCTCATTATAACATCACCTTTAAGTCTAAATATATTGAAGGAGCAAATAGATATGACAGCAAGACTAAAATAATGTGGTTTGTGCTAAACAGTCTCTTTTTAAATCATGTAGAAATTGTCTCACGGCTCTGGTAAATGCCCCTTTTTCTCCACCCCTCCCTGTAAGAGAAGTTTGGAGGCTGAATTACAAGTATTATGGGACTGGGTGGGTGTCAGTACTGAGATTCAAAAAGAGAACAGTGCACCAGTTTACTAAGTCAAACTAGTGCTTTCAAATAAGATGCTCAGAAACTCATTGTTCCTCAAATCTTTATAACTTATTATGTGCCAAGAATTGTGCTGGGTGCTCTGAATACACATATCCTAGGACCTGTTTTCATGAAGATGTGGCTGGAGTCTAGCTGGAGACACAGGCAAGCAAGCATATCTGCATTGCAGTGTGATTCGTGACGATCACAGAGGAAAGTATGCATTGCAATTATTGGCCAACTTAGGTGGGTGAAGGCCAAAGGGGTCTTCAGAGAATAAATGGTGATCATAGACACAGAGGCTTCCAATACAGGCATTGGAGAAGGTCTGGATGCAAATCACACTTCTACAGAGCACTTATTCCATGAGCCTGGGCAGATTTTCTCATCTACACTCAACTTTGTTTTCCTTATCAGTAGAAATGTAATAGATAATACTAGTGAGGCAATACATGTGAAAGTTTAGTGCAATCCCTGGCACATAGTAAAATCTTATTAAATGATAGTTATTATTATTCTTATTATATTGCTCACCACTCTCACATTATAGATGAAACTGATGGAAGCCTATGGGGGAGAAGTCTGTTATCCCAGTGCACGCAGCTATGTGAGCAGGAACATGGCTTTCAAACTCTCTGTCCACATTTCTCCAGTTATACAATGACACCTGGGAAGCTGAGCCCATTGAAAAGCCAGCCTTCTCTGAGCATCATTTAGACTTTGTCTAGTGTGTGCCACTCTGCAAAACAACAAATGAATGGCCACATTGCCTTTGTACTTGTGGAAATGACATTTGTCTGGTAGGGCAAGGGGTTACTATTCTTTCTCTGTGAATGTGGTCTGAGATGGGCAAAGTGGGGAAAGCAGAGGAGGAGATGGAGGAGAAAGAAGGATGGGAGGCAGAAGGGCAGCAGGATCAGAGAAAGGGCCCTTTATCTCCAGCCACGGACACTAAAAACCCAGTGTAAAATTGGCCTGTTGTCTCCAAATTACTTAAAGTAGCATTGAGTCATCTTTCTTTTCCACCATCTCCTTGTGTTGGAATGAGACGGGGAGAGGAAGTGGGTCCATTCTGAAACACGGACTTTCACCGTGAATGGGGCAGGGGTTCTGTTTAGAGGCAGGAGGTCCAGATGGGTCTTATGAATGGATTTGGCCTGAAGGGACAGTGATGAGGCGGGAGAGGAGGTTTTGGGGTTTTGTTTTTCAAGTGTTGTTTCATTTGCAGAATTTATGGTAAAGTGCGTAAGTCAAGAACAAAACGGCTCTCTGTTGGCCCAGACATCTGTGGAGTTCTTTGATAAGCATCCCTTGTACTTTTCCAAGGCTACAGAGATCCCTAGAAGGCAGCAAGAACAGGGCAGGGGTGGTGGTGTTTCAGGCTGAGTACCTTGGTGATGCAGGGAGATGGGGATGAAGGAGGACACCTGTGCTTCCTACAGCCTGCTGGAACTTTGAAAGGTGAAGCACAGCCTGTCAGAAACCTTGTTCAAATGCCATCCTCCTGGGAAATCCCTTCCATTTGTGCAGCCCTCCACAGCGTCTTCATCCAGACCTCCCGCCAGCACCACACAGCAGGAGCAGGTGCAGATCAGTGTCGTTCTCCTGCAGGTGAGGAACCTGCAGTGTACAGAGGCTGAATGATATGTGCCGTTGTCAAAGCTGGTAAATGGCAAAGCCAGGGCTTGAATTTAGGTTCTTTTGATTCTAAGCCCAGTTCTTTTTCCTCAGTGTTCAGGCCTGCTATTGTGTGTAAATGTGAATTAGTTCATGCACAGTTGGTCAAAAAGAAATGATGTTGGTATAAGGAGGACATAGTGTTGGCTCATACATGATTTATCTGAAGGGACCTCAAATAATAACAGTAGAATGAAAATATTCATTGGGAAAAAGAGAAACCCTTAGCTTGGCTGCTGCACAGGCATCAGGAGTCCCTGTCAATTGTATTTTTACAGATTCAAAATAGGAACTGACCTCTGTGCTGTCAGGCCAGGCCTGTGTGGCTTCTGGCTCATGGCCACTTGCACTGCCTCCATGCCCACCTTCATGGGTGGCCCTGCTGACTCACAACTTCACTTCTAATTGCATTGCTTTATCTCTTGTCAGCCTTGCTCTAATTTTCAGCATTTCTACCCCGTTATTTTTGTACATTTTTAATATGTAAAGTGAGAGTCTGTGGCCATGTTGGCGGCCTTGCAGGGCAGCAAAGTCTCCCCCCACCTACTGGTGATCATTGCTTTGGTTGGTGCTTCGGTTACAAAATGCAAAGGTTTTTAAAGATCTGCCCCAAATTTTTGTTTCTTATTTGCCCTCTCACTTAATCTCTCACCTTCTGATTAGGTATATGTATTTACTTTTATTAAACACACATAATCACATGGACTCATTACAAGAATGGGTAATATAAGGTGAATTCTACTACTTTCACTTTACAAAAACAAAACAAAACAAAACAAAAAAACAGACTTTAAGAGGTTAAGTAATGTTTTCAAGTGGCAGAATTGGAGCTGAACCCAAAATCTGCCTGAGTCTAATCACATTTGTGGTTAGTAGCTACCATATTGGGCAGCACAACTGTAGACTATCGTGCTCTGCTCTACCATGTCAGTTTCCTGAGCTTCACAGCATTCTGAGCTTGCAATTTGTGACATTTTAAAATATTGCAGAATGACCTGTCTATTGGAATGCACAATTGATGCTTTCAGTCACAGAATGGCTGTTCTATAAGAAACTTCTTATTTTGTTCACATTTTTGCAAAATGAAGATTTAAAATTTAAAAGAATACCTGAGTTCAGATATAAAAGAATATTTGACTTGCTCCTACTTTTCCCCCCAAGATCACATGGCATGGTTAGCCTGAAAAACAGAAAATTGGGAGATATTATAATAGCCAACTTCAAATATTGAAAAGGCAATTTTATGAGAAAGGATTCCATTTCTACTTAACCAAAGGTGGCCACAAGGAGAGCAATGGATAAAGAATAGTCAGTTTTACATGAAAAGAGAGGAGGCTGGCTTGGAAGAGAGTGTGTTGCCTATATTAGAACAAAATAAGTATATGAAATTAGTGATCTATGGTCAACCTTAAGTAATTACAAAACAAAGAGCAGATTAAATCAAATGTTAATTTTAAAAAAGGAAATTCTAAAAATAAGATGTAAAATAAATGAAAAATAAAACAGAAAAGCAATAGAGAAAACCAACAAAGTCAAAAGTGGGAGCTTTTAAAAGATTAATAAAATTGACAAAACCTTAGCTAGACTGATCAAGAAAAAAAGAGAAAAAGAATTACCAATTTTAGGAATGAATGAAAGAAGGGTTATCATGGCAGAACCCACTGACATTGACACAATACGAAGATATTATAAACAATTTTATGTCAGTTAATTTGACAGATAAAATGGATAACTTTTTGGAATACCTTTTACCAAAACTGACATGATAAGAAATAGAATCTGAATAGCCTATAGCTGCTAGAGACTTTGAATTCATAATTTAAAACTTTTCCAGAAAGAAAACTCCAGACTCATAGGGCTTCACTGGTAAATTCTATCAAATATTTAAAGAAATAATAATGCTCCCACACAACCTGTGTCAGAAAATAGAGAGGGAGAGAAGAGTTCCTAGCTTATTTATTGAGGCTAGCTTTACATTGATAGCAAAACCAAACAAGACTATTCCAAGAAAAGAAAATTACAGACAAATACTCACTATGAATATAGACACAAAAATCCTTGACAAATCAGATTGCTGGATATTTAGCAAATCAAATCCAGCAATTTATAGAAAGAATAATAAACACTTAACCAAGTGGGACTCAAGAATGCAAGAGTCATTCAACATTGCAAAATTAATTAGTAATCCACAACCTTAAGAGATTAAAAGAGAAGAAGTCTATGATCATCTCAATAGATGCAGGATAAACATTAGATTTACATTTATGACTTTTTCAAAAAGAAAACTCTAAGCAAAATAAGAATAGAGGGAATTTGTTTAATCAAGACCACTATAAAAACCTATAGCTAATATTAAACTTAACGATGAAATATTGAAGACTTTCCAGCTAAGATTGGAAACGAACAAGAATGTATTTTCTCACCACTGTTATTCAACACTGTAGATGGAGATTACGGCCATTGAAATAGTGAAAGAAAAAGAAGTAAAAAGCACACAGCTTGGAAAGGAGGAAGTATAACTCTCTTTCTCCACAGATGACATGCTTGTGTACAAAGAAGATCCTAAAAAATCTACATGCCATTCTCCTGCCTCAGCCTCCCGAGTAGCTGGGACTGCAGGCGCCTGCCACCATGCCCGGCTAATTTTTTGTATTTTTAGTAGAGATGGGGTTTCACAGTGTTAACCAGGATGGTCTCGATCTCCTGACCTCGTGATCCGCCCACCTTGGTCTCCCATAGTGCTGGGATTACAGGCGTGAGCCACCACGCCTGTCCCAATTTCCCTAACTCTTACAAATCAACTGCTTTCCCAGTTACACATTTTCATAGCACTTCTTTAAAGCATCCATCATAGATGTAATTTTGTATATACTCAACGTTAACGTGTGATTAATGTCATTCCCGCCGTCCCCCCAGCTGTAAGTTCCTCGAGAGCAAGGAGCATGTATATTTTTGCTCACCAGTACCTAGTATAGTATCTGGCACATGGCAGGTAAGCAATAAGTATTTGCTGAAAGAATGAAGACTGCCTGATGAATGAAAATTTTCATTGTAATCAGTTCCTCTTCCACTTTGACCAAAGCAGGTGAAACCATAAAACTCTGCTGTCTTTTCCTCCCTCTGTCCTCTAATTCCAAATCTATGCATGCACACCCCACACTACCTATGGGGGCCTTCTTTTATTCTTTCTCGTTTTCCTGAGTTCACTGGCACCAGATTTTACTTGTCTTACAACATGTGTGTGTGGCAAAGGCGTTGAGAAGGGAAGTGAAAGAGGTGGGGTTGGGAGGGTGGTGGGGGGGTGGGCATATGGGGAGATTTGCCTCTTAATGGCAGCTTTAAAGAGATAACCCTGCCCTTAAGGAGCCCAGCAGTAAGAGACTTTGTCAGTCATTAAGAAATCTGCAGCGGCCTTTGTTCGTTCATAAGAACTTTCACACTGGAGGGCATTCCAGGCCACCTATCACTGCTTTCCATCAAGGCTTGGGGGTTTCATGTTTATCTGTGTTACTCATGTGTTGAACTTGCACCAGCCTCCCAGAGTGGCTTTAGGAGGCTTATTTGTGAAACCCGCCTATCACTTGGCAAGATTTGCCTTGTTAGAAAGTGGCAACATGGCAGTATATTGTTACTCTGCCTTCACTAGTGCTTTCATTTTTTATCTTATTCTCTGCCTTCACTAGTGCTTTCATTTTTTATCTTACTCTCTGCCTTCTGAAAGCATGAAGGGCGAATACTGCTTAGATCTCATCGACTGGGACTGCTTGTAGCACTAGGCAGTCCTCTATAGAGTCTGCCTATCACCGGCTTTAGTGTTCAGATATTCAAACATTGAGATGGAAAAGTGTATTGATTTACTTTTTTTTCAACTTTGTATTTTGAAATCATTTGTAGATTCAAAGGAAGTTGCAAAGAAAAAGAAAAGGTACAGGGAGGTCCCACGCACCTTTCATCTTACTTTTTGTTTTTATTTACAAATGCGATGCATGAGCGTTATGGAATTTCAAAGAGTACAAAAGCATACAAAAGCGCATGTTCCTCCTCATTAGTAATTGAGTCAACATTTTTCTAATATTTTTCCTATGCACAAATGAATATATGGATATGGTTGTGTTATTTATCAAAAACAGGATCATGCTGTCCAGCAAACTTCTTTTCCTTACCCAGAATCAAAGTAAAAAATATTTCTGTGTCGGTAGCCATAGCTGCCGTATATTCTTGTAAACAGCAACATAATAAGAGAGAAAATGTTTCAAACCCTTATTTTTAGGAAACATGGCATTTTTTTGGAAACTTGCTAAAGAAAAGTTAGTATAAGAATGAGCACACTGAAATTCCAGACTTACTTCTCAAAAGAAAAAAAAAATACCTTTTCTAAGGGAAGCTCAGACTCTCAGACTCTGGTCATGGTTTTAATCAAATTATCCTTGTCTGTAAACAAACACCTTCTCCAGGAGAAGCTGGAGGTGGATCTTATCATCACTGGTATGTCTCCCACTTTAATAATCAGTTGTTTCCATTCCTTTAAGTACTTAATCTTCCTGTTTAGGAAGGTAAAAATTCTGCTACTTGTCTCAAAAATGGCCTTTTGTCCAGCATGCTGAACGAGACCCAGGGCCTTCCTCTGGGAGTCCTTAGGGATGAGAGAGATCAATTCCAATGAGATCTCGAGGGAAGCAGTGGGAAGGACTACCGGAACCCACCGTGCAGGTGGGTGGGAAGCCAGTCCTCCCTAGTGGGTAAGCACTGTCCGTGACATGGGATCTGCTTAGTGCAGACTTGCTTTTAAAAGAGAGGCCGACTCGCTCCAGGCCCCCTCCAGACAGCATCACCAAGGGCAGAAAGTGAAGGTGGGGTACTGGGGATTGCTCCTGGCTATTTTGATGGGCTCAGGTACTAGAGATGAGGCCCTTGTAGTCTTCATGTTGGATCCATCTCTTCTCTGCAAAATCCAGACCCCTCAGGACACTGGCTGGAGGGGATTGCAGAGTATGACAACAGTGCCAGAGGCTGAGGAGAAATAGCTGTTAGAATGGCCACAGGTCCCTCCCTGAACCTCAGAAAGAATGGAAAGCTCAACTTCTTCCCTCGGAGGAGAATCAGAGGGATCGAAGTTGTCTCTGTCTCATCACCTGGCTCGCTACACGTTCTCTGCTACCCTCTTGCTGGCCATGGGCCCAGTCGAAGGCTCACCTAAATTCCCCTGACTGACGCTCTGTTTTATTTCTGCCAGGTCCAGGGAAATGATTGGATGACATGTCTGACTACTCCAAAGAGGCTCTTAATGGGCAATATTCACTTGTTACTGTTAGCTGGAGTTGTCTTCTCCCACACTTTGCATTTTGGTTCCACCAGGACCTCTGAGCCTGAAACGCAGAAGTCATTGCAGATTCCTCTCTCCCATCAGCCTGCACACCCAAGGCCCGCTCTTCTGTACTCTAATGACTCTTTATGGCCACCCCTGCGGTCTGAGGTCATTCATTCACTCGACAGATGTTCGAGTGTTTGTGTGCCAGCCTCTGGGCATGAATGATGAGCAACCTCAGCCCTTCTTGTCCCTGCCTTCATGGCGCCTGTGGCTTAGGGAATGAAAGTCTTCATCTGTTTTTCCTAAGCTTTCGCACTGGACTGCTCTGTTCTCAGCTTTGCTAACTCAGTTCATCCTCCATGTGGTCTCCAGCGCATTAAAAAGAAAACACCCCACCCCCAACCCAAGTCTTAATCTCATCTTTCTTCCTGATGGTATGGAGAAAGAAGCAGCACTATATGAAGTGGCAAAAGAGCAAAGGCTTAATTTTAACTCTTCTGCTGATTATCTGTGTGAGTTCTGGTAAATCTCAGTTCTCTCACTTTAAAAATGGAGTTGGAGGAGATAATACCAGTGCTAAAATTTATACCGATTCTAATCATTAGCTACAGCTAGCAATGGAGCTTTGCATAATTTTTAAAGTACTTTATCAAGATATGATTGCTATATAAATAGCTATCCATGTTTAATGTATACATCTTGATGAGTTTGGGAGTAAGTATACACCCGTGAAACCATCGCCGCCATGAAGGCTCCAAACACATTCATGCATGACCTTATTTTATCCTCACAACAACCCTGTGAGGGATACTATTCTCAGCCCCCTTTTGTAAGTAAAGAATCTGAAGTTTACAAAGTTTAAGTAACCTGTGCATGCTCCCCCAGCTAGCAAGTGGCAGACCAGAACTCAGGACTAGTTCCCAAAGGGGAGCTCGTTTCTCTATATGCTGTACTATGACCTATTACTATGTTTATGAGCACAGGGCTCCTACACTCAGTACCGGATTAGACTGGAATTGACAGAGCTAAAAAGCTAAAAATAAATCACAAAATAGCTTAATAAAATGATTCCCCAAATTGCCTCTAAACCTGTTGGCTCCATGGGTCAAGATCCCTGAGCACTGATCACTCCTATCCATGGAGCTGGAAGGGAGTTAAGCCAACCCCAGAGCCTGGGGAGCGCAGGGGATGGACGAGAAGCCAGCCAGAGCCCTAGCCAGAGGCAAAGAGAGCAGACTGTGAGGACATCTGAATGGCTTCATTTTCACTTCCTCACTCTGCTTTTCCTCTCTATTTTTCTCTCTAGATCTCTATATCTGTTTTCCTCTCTGATTATATTTCTATCTCCCCTTCTCTTCTACGTGGTGAAGTGAGACTTCTTTCCCCCTGTCTGCTTTCTCTCTCATTCTCCCTTAGTTATTAGCAATGCGATTTGGGGCTATTTATGGGCACAGAAGTTAAGCGGCCTGCCCAGAGGTCACACAACTAGTAGGGAACAACGCTGTGATTTGGACCCTGGCTTCTCGGACAGTGCCCATTGGCCACAGTCCATCTTGCTTGTTGAAGAGGCGGTGACTGTGAATAGTTGAAGGCAGTGAGAGACACATTGTAGCCTCTCTGCGAAGGTTACTGTCCTCAGGCTCAGCTCTAGGCAGATCGCTAGTTTATTTGCCAGTGGTGACGGAAATTAAAGCACTGCCAGGGCATGCCTGAGCAATAGTTGGTGATTGCTTTGGGCTACAGACCTGGCTTTTCCCAAACATTTGTTCTATCCAGTGAGGTGTGCAAGTTGGAAAAGGCTGTTAGAGGCAGCATGGCTAAAGGGTGGGAGGGGAGGCTGCAGAAGTGGGGGAAGTGGAACTGTAAGCAGGGGCAGATGCTGTGGAAAAAGGAATTGGAGAGGAAGAGCTGAGATTTGGGGTATTTTAGGGATTTAAGCAAGGCAAGATGTAATCACCCCCCAAAGTGTCCGTGAAGCCCTCAGTAGTGCTTTTGAAGTTATTTCGTGTTTTTAAACATCCAGTAAGCCTTTAGAACGGTGTCAGGTGAGATGAGTTCAGTCAATGAAGCCAGTCACAACTGGCGTCCACCTGAGAGCCCCGTTGGCCTGATCTCGCCAGGTTATGGGCTACACCGGCATGCTTAGAAGTTTCTCTCTCAGTGAAAGACGCCCCACAGGCCCCCGAGGGAGGAGTGCTCAGCCCCTGGGCATGCCTTTTGGGAATGCTAGCCCCCAGTTCTGAATTTGTTTCCTGTTTAGCTCTGCCAGTGACCCCCCGGTCAGCTGTCCTCTGGCGTTCCCCAGCCTCACAGAATCACAGAAGGGGAAGGGCACAGGTTTGTCATTTCTGTCCCCGTCTCTTTGTTCCTCTCGGATCCCAGTTTTGTCCATAAATGCTGCAGCCTCTCTCTCCCGGCTGCTCCTTCCCCTGCTTCCCTTGTCATCTTTCAGCATTTCCCGCTTGTGTAATCAACTCATCAAAAGAAGGGGTCCCCACAGTGACAGTGATAACGAGCCTCCCAGCAGGTCCGCCTGTGTATGGGCTGCACAGAGTGCCTCGATGATGAGAGGATGCCCCGGGGATCTGTAAAGCCTTGGTGGGCAGGCGCTGTCAGGCCAGCACCCCAAAGTTGACCTCTGCTTCCTGAGAGCTCGTGGAAGGCCATGCTGGAGGGAATGGCAGGTGGGAATCCTCCTTTCACCTAGAGCACCTGAGGGAGCCAGGCTGAGGCAGGCACTGATTGCAGGGAGAGGAGGAAGTGTGTAGCCACGCTGCCCTCACCGCCAGGCCAGAGAGCTGCCCCAAAGGCAGCTGGGGAGTGACGACCTGGGCTCTAGGGAGTTGCTGGCCCTGAGCAGCCTGAAGAGGTCTCTGTCTGGCCACATCTCTTTCCCTGGCTGCTGTCACAGCAACTGGACTTCCCCCTGCCTGTGACGACATTGGGTGAACATAGTTGTGAGATTGATGAGACACAGACTGTATGTATCTCATTGCCCTTCACAGCCCCAGTGTTTACTGTGATGCTTGGCGCATAGTAGGCATTCAGCATCATTGCTGCCATCTGAGAAAATTAAAACAGGAAAATACGATTACCATTAACAGGCTTACTACCCAATCATTGCTCAGGGGAAAAAAAAATACAAATAAGGTGAAGAATGGAGTAGGGAGAGAGAGAAAAAAGGAGGCACCCAGAGCATGGGGTACTTCAAAGGCAGAGACCTGGGTGGGGCATTTCAGTCCCCTCAAACCCCCTCCTGCCTGAGAATTAAAAAAAAAAACGGAGGAGGGAGAAACAGAAGAATCGCCAGCCATAAGGGGATAAGCTGGTCGGTGAAGGGCAGGTTCTTTTGCTGCCAGCCCAGAGTCAGGCTACCTTAAGCGCCTGTCCTGTCTGAGACTGTGGCTGACATGTCTCCCCAGGTGAATATAAAAATACCCAAAGGACAGAGCCCTTCGGCAGCAGTTGCTTTTCTTCTTTGAAGTTCACAGGCTGAAACAAGTTGTCTCTTCTGCCTCACACACAGAGAAAACTCCGGTAATACAGCAATTTTTTCCCTTCATTTTGACTGAATCAAATAGGAGTTTGTCCTTTTAAATTGTCTGCAGAAAATGTAAATTCTAAGCCTGAAAGTCATTCAGAAAATACTAGCAGGGCATACGGAAGGCAGAATGACTACACGCCAATTAAAAAAGGTTGCCTGGATTTTGTGGTGTACAATAGGGGCTCCAATAATCAACAGCACCATTTGTAGAGATGTGTTTGCCTTTTGGTATTTTAGCAAAAGAAAAAAGCAGGAATAAATATACTTGTCCTCGTCTGGATTTCTTATTATAGTGGCATGATTCTTTAAGATTCTCCCTGCAGTATTCAGGTTTTTACTCTTCAGACGAAAAAAAAGGCTGTTCAGAGCAAGTTGTTTTATTAGTAAATGTTAGTTCCTGACTTGTGTGTGTGCTTATTGGAAGGCCTAGTTCAAAGTCCAGGAAGAAACAGAAATGATCAGTGCTTAGGGGATAAAGAATTTTTTTCCCGAGAATATGACAAAATGACTAAGTGAGGGAGCATGTCCAGAGTCAGATTCTGGGCACACCCTGCTCCTCCCTCCTCATTTTTGACCAGCTCTTCTCTAGATGAAGGAAATAATGTTTCCAGGCCATCTTCAGAAGGAAGTGAGCACCAGGCCCATTGCCTCCTGATTGAGAAACTGTTCTCAAGGCTGATTTATCCTTCCAGACTGCAGGGCTCTTCTTTAACAGTGATTTCAAAGAGTTAAACTGCTTCCATATGTCCAGCATGAGAATGGAGTTTGTAGCCTTTGGCAACCTCAGCTGAATCCAGCTGCAGCTGCTACCTGTGTGTTCCACTGTGTGTGTGTGTGCGTGTGAGTGTTCTCACACACACCCGCACGCCCGTGTGTGCAGTGACATCTGAACCATGTTCCGACTGTGTCAATGAAACTGTTATGTCTTTGTTGGGGAGATATTAATTCTGAGCAATTACAGCTCCCTCTCTCCTCATTCCCTCCCACCCCCCTCCCCTCCCTTCATCTGCTCAGCAAGGACCATGGACCATGTCAAACAATATACAACAGAGAAGAATGCAAATAAACTTTAGTCTGCATCGCCCAGCAAAGCAGTTAGCCGCCCACTTGCAAGATACTTAACTCTTGTACACATGATACACAAAGAACGCTAGCTACTTTCACCAATCCCTTTAGACCAAAAAAAAAAAAAAAAAAAAAAGGCAAAAGAACTGATCCTTGTCTTTCTATCTGTGAGGTTGCAGTTCCTCCTGCTAATAAAGGAGCTTTCTCCCATGATGCAGTGTGATAAGGATTGGCCTACATGTAGTCCAGCAAGCCACCGCTGATGTTTTCTTGATTAGGTGTCTTATCTTCCATTGAGCTGCATCTGATGAAGGTTGCTGACAGCATAATGGCTGGGAAAACGTCGGACAGCTCCATAAAATGGCAGCTATGTTATGACATGTCAGCCAGGACCTGGTGGATGGTAAGTCTGGCGTAATAACATTTTTTTCACCCACCCCCAAAACTTCCCTCCCTTCTTCCTTTAGAGCTCCTCCTTTATTGTTCCATGCACGTGTTATAAAGTTCGCTGCCTGTGGAAAGTTCAAGCTCAAGTTTTGGGACCCTGGGGTGCCTCTGCACACCAGTGTGCTAGATAGGATTTCCCTGCTATTGTGGCCGGGGGCATAGGCCTTCTTTTTAAAAAGGCAGCATGAGTTTTTGTCCACTTTTTTTTTTTTTTAAAGAAAAATGCAAATGGTACAGTTGGTCCCAGGCCGGCTGCTGTGAAATATATGGAGGTGGGGCAGTCAGTAGGGGATTGGAGCCTTCTTGGCTAATTGTTCTTGCATTGGTCTTAAAACAGAGTAATGTACTTCTTTCTTCGGCTCCTCTGAATAATGATTTAGATAGTGTATTGTATCATGTTGTGTGCGGCTCCCTCATCAGTATGCGACTGTCCCCCACGCTTTGCCTTAATTTGGAATCCACCTCCCTTTCAATGAATACTGTAACTGGAGCAACCACTGATTACTATGCCACTCAGCGTAATTAAATTTAGTTAATGAGGATATGCATATTCAGTTCATTATTTTTCTTTGCTCAGGCAAATGTGTGTGGGTTTGTTGTTGCTGTTTTTCCCCCCTTATATTTGTCCAGCTGCAAATGTGGGGAAGAAGGAAAGGAGCATAAAAATTCAGGGATATTGGTGAATCCTGTGACTCAACTTTTAACATAATATTGGGAAGAGAGAAGTTGTAACTTTCTGTAATCAGAGTGCTGGGATGAGAGGTAGTAGTTTGGGGAAAGAAAACCTTTCACATCCGAAAAGTGCTACATGATAAATTTCAATATACTGATTTCTGTTGTGTGGACAATGGTCTCTTGTATGCAATAGTCGTGACAAGAATGGGGAAACCTTTCCACAGGCAAGCATTTCATATGACTATTAAATTCGTCATTGGGTTCATTCATCTGAACATTTACTTTCTTTTCTCATTTTCTTTTTCTTCTTTTTTCTTCTTCTTTTTGCCCCTTTCCTTTTCTGTCTTGATTGCTTTTACTCGTTTGCTTCGATAATTATTGTGCTTACTACAAGGGCTGTTTTTCTCACAATTAGTACAGTGGAAGACAATGGGCACTTTATTCTAGGTGGGGAGGGGTATGGCCAGCCCTGGTGGTCAGCTCATCCACTGTGCCCGGACAGAAGGAAGCTTGGTCTGATTAGTCCTGGCTTCTGGCATTGCCAGGCAAGAGGGTTTCTTGTGAATGTGTTTGAATTTCCTGAAAGGTGGATGTTATGCTGTTGCTCCTAGGCATCTCCTGAAAGCTCAGTGTTCAGGGAAGCTTCCCTGGAAGCTGAGTCCTTCTCCGCGCCCTTTCTCATTAATGTGAGATGTGTAAACCTGCAGGAAAACTTTTCTGCCACTGCTACTTGTTGCTGTTTTGAGTACTCTGACTCAGAAAGAAAGGCCAGTTCCTCAAGGAGAGATGGAAACCTCTCTCTCTCTCTCCCTCTCTCTCTCTTTCCCCTCACCCCCATTTTATTCCTGATGAAATAGATTTTACAAGTGATACAAACTCTAAAGTGGCAAACTGTTATTTATGGTTGTATCTCTTACTATACTTTAGTACTGTGCATGTACATGGTGAAATCAACTGGCAGATGCTTGGGGAGAAATGCTGTGAAATGTTTGTGTAAAAGATTTGCTTTATGTGACAATACCAAGGCTTGGAAGTGATGTTTTAATAGTTACCCTGCCTCTTAACTGTCATTTTACGTTGTTCTAAGAAGTGAGTTTTAAAATCAATATTCTTCCTAAATGAAACATTTTCTGTTGGGGAAAAGTAAAAAGATTTACTCTCTACAATTTTACTGAAAAACTGGGATTAATATGGGTATAGTAAGCTCATCTCTATTAATATTTTGACATTAAATTTCACCATTCTACTTCTGTACAGTCAGATTGCAGCTGCTCAAGAGAAGTATGCTGTGAATATTATTACTAAAGATTTATGTAAGCTGATTATTCGTTTTTAGGAATTGTGGTCTTTTATTGCTGAGAAGATGCTGGGTATATGCAGGGACGAGTTCAGAGGTAAAATATTAGGCTAAAAATTATTGCATAATTTATCTTGGTATTTAATCTTCGTTAGGTTACATGAACAGTATGTAAGTTTCTTATTGGGACCATTCTGTTTTAATAAACTTTGTTATTTTGGCACCAAAGTGTTTAAGGGATTATTATTTAATGTGTCATTGAAAACTTGGAATGACAGATGCTTTGTGGAAAACCTAATTAATCAAACGAAATGATTGCTTCTCTTTAGTAATACATTGGAAGAGAGAGAATTTAGAAGAGACAGAATACTTGGGGGTTGCTTTTACATGGTTCCCCTGTTGTGGATGTAAGGAAGATTTTTTAAATGTGTTTTAGGGTTCTTACAAACTCATTTATTGTTATTCTTCTCTCACCGTGACACTGATTCTTTTATTTTTATAATAACTCTGGGCTCTTTGTGTAAGAAAGGATATCGTGTCCTTCTTTGGCTTAATCAAATAAAATTTTAGTAACCAGATCCTGAATTCCAAAGCTGCAGTGTTAAAGTACCCAGGCAATTGCTTCCTGACTTATTGTCTGTTTCAGTTAGATTCTCTTATTGTGTGACAATGATCATAAATTCTACTTGACAGGGAAAAAGCCCAAACAAGACGTAGTTGTCCAATTCTACATCTGTTTTCCTTCCTAGACAGGCATGTTTTAGTAAAACAGAGGGAGGAAAAACATTCTATTGAGACAGCTAAAAATAAACAAGTACACGAAGAGTAAACTCCTGTGTGTGTGTTAAATATCATCTACCTACATTCAGTTTTTAAAATGACGCATCCTTATATGTTTTACTTCTTTAGATGATTTCGTATGTGACTTCTTTCAAGGAGAAAAATCATGTAAGCAGTTTAAATTACAGTTGCTTGGCTATATTTAGAGTTCTGTTGACGACCTTTCACATTATTTAAAAATACCGCTTGGAATGTATTAAAGACATTTCTCCTAAACAGCACTATTTCATTAATGGTTATTGATGATGCTATATGTTTCCTTTTAAAGCACTCATAAATAAAACTACCAAAAACAATTTTTGGACTTTCCATTCTGTTTTGTACTTCATATTTAAAGCTCTCTGTAAGACTTAGTAGAACTTCTTTGTCAGCTATTTGGAACTTCAGAGTAGCAGGTATGCACCAGACATTATTTTTTTCTCCAACTTTCATAAATCTAATCATTTGATCCCATCAGAACCAGGCCAGAACATTTGTAAGTTTACTTTAATCATGAAGGGTAATTATTGGAATATTAATCTGTAAAATTAATTTGAAAATTAATTTGCCAGTCTATGCAACTTGAAATTCTCATAGTCTTGTAAATAGTAACCACAGTGAATGGGCATATAACCACAAAAATTAGGCTAGATCCTCTATTATCCAAGGTTATTCTTTGTTGAACACCAATCAGTCTGCTCAGTTGTAATGTGCTTTTTATTTGTCTTGAAAGAAAATCATTTTTACTTTTTGAGAAGTTAGTGTGTTAAAACAGTGAACCAAGTACCCTGACATAATCTTATTTTGTTTAAGACAATGTTAATAAAAGTGATAAATCCATCAATTGTTTGCTAGGCTGTTTTAATAATCAAATTTTGTTCTCAATTTTAATTAAACAACTTGGCAATAATATCAGTATATGTAGGCCACATTGAAAAGACTGTTTTCACAGCAAACATTTCTCTAAAGCCTTTGAGAAGTTGAAGTGAAAGATATATAATTGACTATTTTAAACTGAAAATCCTAAAATTAATATATCCTCTTATAAATGCTGAAACTAGTATATGTTACGGTCTGTATTTCATTTTCTTTTACTAAAAACTAAAGAATTTCTAAGGAGTCTGATAAATATGCTAAATATATATATTAGAAAACTTCTGCCTAACCTAATAACCACATTTAGACTCCTGTGGTAATCTACCAGCCATGCAAAGATATATCTGAAAATCAAAATTAAATATTTATTTAATTTCAAATTTTATTTAATTTCTAGAAATGTAATTGAATATGGAAATGTAGAAGTGTGGTAGAAACTAATAGATACCATACCATACATATAATAACCATATCAACTAGTTGTCTAAAGATATTATGTCTAAATATTGGATCTATTTGTAGAATTTGAAACTATAAAATTTATGTTTCATTTGACAAATACTTGTAAAGAACATACTATATGCCAGGCTCTTTCTAAGGTGCAGAGGAGACCAATCCTATTGCCCCATTCTGGAATCAAACCCATGTCACAGTGTTATGGAGGGGGGTGATCGACATCGTATTAATGAAAGCTTCTGAATAATTTCTGTTTTCTCTAAAACGTTGCTAACTATATAGCTATTATAATACATTTGCAGATTTATCACTCAGTGTCATGGTAGTTAGTACATCTTTTCAGTATCCTTTCTTAGATCCATAGGTGAATGTTAATTTTACTATTACTTCTAAGCTATCTCCTGTACAATTAATGACATAGATAAAGAATAATGGTTTATTGAATACTAGTTTCTGAGTAAAACAACAACAACGATGATGATGATATCTGAGTAAAAAAAAATTTTTAACATCTGTAAATAATAGTAATTCTTTTTTAATATATCAAATTTTGTCACAGACAAATTATACTTTTTTCTTTCATGTCTTCCTTACCTATATTCTTTAGTGATGCATTCTTTAGTGATGCATTTTAGCATATTTAAATACAAGTGAACTGTATGAAAGATGTGGTAAAATACATTAATATTCTTCCAAGATACTTTCTTATATGGGAATGACTTTTATTTCATTTTCCATGATTTATTTTCATGTATGTACCTGCATAACAAATGTAACATGTAAACTTTGGATAAAGAAAAGTATCCTTAGATACTATCTTAATAAACAGTGATTAGATGGTTATTAATTTAATCAGAGAGTAAGGAAACACAAGTGCCTGCCTATCCTCTTTTCCAGTTCTTTTTTGGAAGCAAAGGGTCGTATTCTCAAGGAGTGTTATCTCTTCTATCTATGGGAAAGCTGGTGTTGATTTTCCAGTTTAGAGACTAGTCAACAAAGAGAGATATCTGATGCTCACGACGTCATTGAAACTACAGCATATTTCTGTAACATGGCTGAATGATGTCAATCACTATTTTTAGGCATTTTAAAATTCCCCGAGATTGTTATTTTCTATGCTGTGATTTGTAATACATATTGTTCTGAGGGGGTGAGAAAGTCTGCTCAGAAATAGGAAAATTTAGCAGGGCAGGAAAAGAGAATTACATTCCCCTGTTGCGTCTCAATGTGCAAAAAAGTCAGGATATTGATATTCAGTGCAAAAGTTCTTTTCACAAGAAGTTCTGCTAAGGGATATATGTAGCTATGCTACATGTTTTATTAACTTTTAAAAATTCTAAATTTTATTGCATTTTAAATGCTTAGCAAAGAGCCAGGAGAAAAGAAAGTACTCAGGAAATGTTCGTTATGATCATTATTATTATTTCAACTTACACTAAGCATGCTTTATAAATGGAACAGATTTAACATATCATGTAATAGACAGCTTTAATAACAATTTCCATTTCTCAATGTTCTAACATTAATTTTACCCGAGCACCTCCCTAAAAATATGACTTTATTCGGAGAGCTTTTTTTTTCTAACTTCTCACATACTATGTTCATTTTCTGAGGTTAGAACATAATGGATATGTTTATGAGCACAGGGCTGAATCCTGGGAAATGTAGATTTGGTGACCTCTGGCAGATGAATTTGCTCCCCTCACGGCTGGTAGAGGCAGCTGTAAAGTGCAGATAATCATACTCATTACATGTCGCTCCAACCTGTCGTGAGGATGAATGAGATGGAGTCGGCGAGGCACCTGGTGAATGCTTTGTAAATACAAGGTCCACTACACATACCCAAGGGGGCTAATGCAAATTGTGGCTATTTATACAGTCTCAGGTCTGAGCACTTAGTAGGTGCCCAAAAGTACACACAAATAACGCGGTGTGTTATTTGAATGGAACCATAACATTTCCTATGGGGTTTTCATAATCATGTTGAATTTTTAAAAATTCACATGAACATTTTTGTGGGAACTGCATACATTAAATGAATCATAAAAATTCAGTATTTTCCATTTCAAATTGTAGCAGATTTCTTAAAAACAGAGACTCCTGAAATATTTTCTCATGGTTAGCAAGATCCAATGGCTAAGGTTACACATTAGCTTAATTTTAAACATTAAATACCATGATTTTAAGGGTAAAAGAAACCAATGACTATGGAGGGCCTCCTCTTTGCCAGGTGTTTGCCTGGTACTTTGGAAGGCAATTTATATAAATCATCTCCTTCAGTCTTCAGCTCAGAACAATAACATAGACATTACCAGAACCACTTTACAGGGGAGGCCACTGGACTTCGAGGTTAAGCAACTTGCTGAAATGCACTCCACTGATAAGGGGAGAAGAGGAGAGAACACGAAAACCCTCAAAGTTTAAATAAAGTTTCTCTGCTCCTTCCCAAGAACCCGACCATTGACTGTTTCACCCATATGATCTGGGTTATAAGTAATTATTGGTGACCATGGTAAGGTGTTTGACCATTGCCTGCTTTACATCAGTCTGCCCCTCCATCGCCATTTCATGCCTCTTTCTGGGGCTCAACTCTCCCTCTGTGTTAAATGGGCCAGGACACTCACTCCAGAGCTGTGTCTGAGAACTGTAGAGCTCTGGGATTGGAGGTAGTTGAATTCTTTGGAAATGCGATTCCATTCATCTTTCCTCGAGACAATTAGACTCGCTATAGTCATAAGCCATCTGGGGGAAATTTTTTGGAAAGAAATTGGCAAGCAAAGTGTTTCCATTTTCAGGTTTTGATGATATGTGTTTACCTCATGGAGCTCTTGTGAGGCTCCAATGAGATAATACACAGTCAACGACTTGAAAACTGTAAAATGCAAAACAAATTTAAGGTATACATATTATTATCTGGCGGTATTAAACATGGGTGGATGAAGAAAAGCTTTCCAGAATTTTGCCGGTGTTCTGGAGTGTGATATAATGGTAAATTCTCACCAGCCAACAGAGAAAATGCCAGCTGCTAAAACATTGTATGATGCTATCTGCAAATTCTGGTGCTAAACTCGAAAGTATTAATCCTTCAGATAACAATGCACTGCTAGTTCACCAACATCTCATGTAACAGTAGTGATAATATCTACCACCTCTTTTTGTACATTTAATGAGAAGCCATGAAATTTTTTAAAATTTCAGCTGTGCTATTTTGCAGTTCAACTCACGTTTTTCATTGATCTAAGTTTGCACCTTAGCTTGTACCACAAAAGACTCTTAATCATTCTTAAATGAAATTATTATTTTAATTCACACTTAGCTTGTACTATAATGGGAAAGATTTAGCTGGTCACATCATGAACAGTACATTATGTTGTAAATGGGATTTTTTTTCTGTTATTTTCAAGATTGTGAGAGAGAATATTATCAGCAACTGTTTGAGAGAAAACACCCTAGCACATTTGATACGTTTTTATGCTATAGGTATGAATGTTTAATATAAATGGGTCTACTATATTATATGGCACTTATTATGTATGAATATAAGATTTACCTTCTATTATTTAGTTGCTCAAGTATGCAACCAAAATTATAAGCCCCAAGAGGGATGGGGACCACATCTTATTTACTAGCCGTAAACAGCATTTTGTACATAAAAGGCCCTTAATGAATAATTGCTAAATTGCATCAAGACTGCTGCTATCCCATTTTACTAATAGAGAGGGGAATCCAATGAGCACTCAAGTTCTGAGTTGATCAATGGTAATGAACTCAAATCTGTGGGCCCAAGTTATGAATTGTTATGCTGTCTTTTTCCAGATAAAACATAAATGTACTAGAGGCATGTTGGAATTATGATGAAATTAGCAGCCAAGTTTTAAAACTGAAGGTAAGAGTAAGAAGAAGGCCCATAGCAAAAGCAATAAGTTTGTATTTCTCTGCAAGCACACAAGCTCAGTCATTATTAAGTGGTAAGGCAGCAGACGGATCTACCACCCTTGTCAGCAAACGTCATCTCTAACGGTTGCAATTCTTTTATCGGACTGACTGAGATCTTTCAGGGGTCTAATAAGTTAGAGATTTTGGAAACGGTTAATGTATTTGGGGGATAAATGATCAAGGCAAAGTGACTTTGGAATAAGTGAGCTTTTTGTATATTTTCTTATTTTTGACGAAATAAGTTTCATTTAAGAGGACTGATTATTTTTCCAGTGTAAGGCTTCAGTCATTTCCCCATAATTCTTACATTTATGGCGATGTAGGGAAGGTCTCTGGCATGGGCTGGCATTTTAACATTCAGTGTTTGGGTGAGAGTTCAGAGGCACATGCAGGAATAACAGAAACCTAAAGTAGAATGGGTAGACTGTGGAGAGGTGTGGGTTTGTGGGAAAGTGAGTAGGAAAGTATCCAATCACATGTGAAGAAGTACGTGCTTATAAATCATTTTGAGAAAGAGATATTTAAAGTTAAAAAAGCACTCCATTTGGATTCAGCCCTGCTTTGACCACTGTAAGTTGGTGTCTGCATGAAAGCTGAGCCAACACCAAGTGTGCTCAGGTATTATAAACTCTGCAGCCCAATCTCCAGAGCCCGAAAAGTCACCTGCCTTACTCGTATGACCCACGTTTCCTCAGGGCTCTCATGAAGTAGATTTGAGAGAGTATTCTGGAGGCCCCTGAAAAAAATCAGGTCCCTCTCAGCCAGACACTACCCCTCTATACCAGCAGAAACTCTTCTTTACCTCACCTCTCTCATGCTTATTTTCAGATATTTTGAAGTGAAATGGTGGTAGAGACACAAGGGAGAAAAAATTGATTGTGGATTATTATTTTTGCTCCCAAACACTCCAGTCACTGTTAGAACCAGGAGCACTGTTCTCCCTTCTAGAGCAGAGCCTCTGGTTTGAAGGAGGAGGGAAAGAGCTATGTCTACAAGATAAACAGTCTTCACAACCTCGACAGTTCTTATTATTTCAAGATTCAATGCCGATGCTGACAGCTAATCTGATGAAAATTATGCGGAAGGAAATAAACTTTCATTTCTCCAGTTTGGACTTTGAACAATAAAGGTGGAAGAATATGAGACTCAAAGTAACATCATATATGCTCTAGCATGTGCTGCAGGTTTTGAGATTTTCCAGAATTCCAGGTAGTTTGCTATTATCGATAGTCCTAAATGACCTCACACAAACTTGGTTCACCTTCTCTAGTATTTCCTCTGGTTTCCTGTTAAGTGGAATCATGGAATACTATGTGATACAATAATAACAAAGACTTTAAAAGAGACAACAATGCTTTTTTTTTTATCCATACATAGAAGAAATAACACTAAATTGTTATTTTATTTTTCCAATAATATATTAATTATCGTATGTGAGGCTATTCATTTTATTGGCACCAAAGATGTTTATAAATGGTACCCCACGTAATACAAACCACATGTTTATGTAGCATGAATGTTCAATCAATTAGTTTACACACACAAACGCTGGAATATTGATGACACATGTTAGTTTTTAGTGGGAAAAAAGCCAACAGAGCTAATTTGATGCATTGATCCTTGGGACCTTCGCACAGATGTAAACCTTTGACTTCATCGCAAGTGATTTGGCTGACAAACAGTAGCTTGTAATTATTGTTGTGCCATCATAAATTAATTAAAAAATCAATCAATCAGCTTAGACCAGGCAGGCCAGCCATATTTGTCAGTTTGGGCTGTTTCCCTTCACTTTACTTCCCTTACATGTTCTCTTCTTATCAGACACTTTAAAAACATTTGCTTGTGCCAGATTGGCTTTCTCCTAAACTTTCATAGGGAATTCCAAACAATAGCATGGGTATGGGGAGATATTGCTGAGGTATTGATCAATATTCTCTAAACTCCTGGCCATAGGACTACCAATGGGTAGAGTGAATAATTATCGAGCATTCAAAGCCTTTTGGCCAAAGCCATCTCCCCACACAAGGGATAGGAAAATAGCACCTCAATCTTTGGGCAAACAGGCATCATTTAGGGACTGAGTGATTGCTAATGTAACAGTTTTCAACATTGTCCCAAAAAGTGCTTCTTTGATTATCTTTCCACCCAAGCCTATATTTTGAAAGATTCCATTAACTGAACAAATTGCCTTTATTAAACTGTGAGCTGTTTTTGCATTTTTCAGATATCACCATCCACTAAGAACTCCTATGTGCCAGGTTCTCTGCTAGGTACTTTGCATATATTATCTTATTATTAAGTAACAATTTGCAACATCCTTGAAAAGTATATGTAATTCCCATTTCACAGCAGAAAAATACTGAGGCCCAGGGAGTTTAAATAGTTTGTCCAAGCTTACTCGGCTGATAATGGGCAGTGCCAGGATTAAAAGTCAGGTTATTGGCACTTCCCATAACACCGTGATTAACCAAAGACATCAAAGGACTTCTGAACAGAACATTACAAGCCACGTTTTCACATGGAGTTGATGTACTTCTAGCCCAAATCAAAGAGATTTGACATTTTAGTTAGAGGACAGAACCTTATTCTGGATAAACCTACCGTTTTCGAATGGTATTTGTGAAATATTAAAAAATAGTTCCTGCATAATTTTATTCAATCTCCTTTCAAGAAATTTGAAAGGGTGGAGAACTTCTGAATCTTTCTTTGTCCTGCTCACTAAAGCCACTGTTCCTGTCAATGCAGAAGCATCATCCACCACTTTGTGAACAGGGTGTCATTGCTGCTTTTGTTTAGCCTCATTTTCTTGTCCTGAATCAATGGGGGCAGTAGAAAAACAGCTGAGCGTCCAAAGAACCAGATGGATGTCCCCAAACTGGTCTGTAGGCATAAGCAAGTCATTTAACCTCTGAGTCCTGACTACATTTTTTGACCCACTGTAAATGAAGCAAAGGAAAGTCAGTGGTTTCTCACTTTTTGGGCCTTCCATCATTTATACATAGAACTAAAATAATCTATTCATGAAGCAGCCTTACACTTAGTACCTGAAATGCACATTTACTAGTTTTCTATTTTATTCTATTTCATCTTTTTAAATGAAGGTGCTGTCTCACTAAATTGATATCTTGACCTGCTAATGGATCATGACACATGGTTTGGAAAATACTGAGTGAATGCAAAAATTCTCTGTAGAAGCTAAATTTAATATCTGCACAGAAGTGCTTCAGATTCTTGTGTTTAGAGGTCTTTCATTATTTCAGCCCCTCCTTTTAAAGGAATTTCATACTCATTGGAAGAGAGTGACTATTTTGCAGAATGTGATCTTGGTCTGTGGCTCCGCTGCAGAACATTCCACTGAGGTGTTTCTCCTCTGAGCTGCTCTAAGTACAAGTCAGTCAGCCCTTGGAAGAAGGACAGGTTGGGTGCAGAGTAAGTAATGCCTACCGGGCTGGGTCTGTGTTCATAATGCATGTTGAATTCTTATCTTAGATCATTAGGGAAATAGCACCTATTAAGACAGACCCTTATTTTGTAAATAAGATCATGGAATAAAATCGGAAAGTTTTAGGGAAAAAAATGTGTGTCGCTCATAATTACTATTTAATTGGTCATTGAAAACATAAAGAAATGGCCTTTTGATAAAAATACAAGTAGATAGATAGAATGGGTATTTCCTAAAGAGTTATTTTTTTCCCTTAAATTTTCAGTAGAAGGAAATCCTAGGTGCAATGTAAGATAATATCTATTGTGCCTCACATATCCTCATGTGAATGAGGGAAAGTTAAACATTATAAATAGTTTCTTTAGAATATGGACTTCATATTTTCACCAATCTGAATTTTATCATGTTTATGATGTAGAGAACTAAGGGGAAGCTAAAATTAAAATGGGAGAGAGTATGGGATATAAAAATACTTTTGGAGAGTGTTTTAGGTTACGTAGAGAGGAAGAATAGCATTATGGTTAAGGGCCTAGGCATCTAAGGCTAGACTATCTGGGCTCAGCTCCCAAATATGCCATTGCCCAGCTAGGTAAACTTGAGCAAATGACTTAACATTTCTGTGACTCAGTTTCCTCAGCTGTTATGTGGGGGTAGTAGCAGAATCTGCTTAGCAAGATTGTTGTGAGCATTTGATGAGTTTTGTTCATAAACCATTTTGCCAGGCATATACTGGGTCCTCATGCTAATAGTAATTAACTCTAAGTAGGGCTTAAGCATAACGCACTGCAGTAAAATGCCTGACAGTAAGTAAGGTATACAAATAAGAAAAGACACAAATAAAGTTACAAAACAAAAACAACCCCTGCCTCCCAACCCCCCGCCAAGAAAACACACAACAGAAACTACTACTAGGAGACGTGATTCTTAGCAGTTAAGTCAGTGGCTTTAGGCTCAACCAATTTCCACAAAGACTTTGCTTACTTTTCTGAGAAAATGATTTCTTCTAGACTCTGAGCTCCTGTTTAGTGTATTTACTCCTTATGTCCTTAATTTCATTTTTCCCCTAAACTCAATGATAAACTTCTGGAAAGCAGAGATCCAGTCTTACTTAGCATTATATTTCCTCTCTCAACTTCTCTTCCTGGCACTCAATATCCTTATACAAGCACCGATACCATCAGACTTGTTGAACGAGGTTGAGCTTGCCTTAAGTTCTAGTCTCTTAGCCCATTATTAGTGCTTTGAGAGCCCAGGACACACAATTTATAAATAAAGCCAGTCCTGCTTTTCATAGAGGCACCCCACCATCACCACCATACACACAACTTAAAAATGAGCTGCGTTTTAAAAGCTCATTAGAAGCTATTCATTAGAAATTTTGTGATAAGTGCAGTGGGTCCAAAAGGACCCATCAAAGACGATTTCACCCACAGTGCACCAGGTGCAATAATGGCTCCAGGCAACTGGAGCCTGGACTTTCCCCTTCCTCCTTCCAATAGCCCCCTTCTTAGCAGGTGAGTGGGAATCCCCCATCTCCCAGTGGCTTAGCATAGACTCCACTGCTCCAGTCCAGAGAGGGGAGTTGGGAATTGGAAATAGGGCCTGAGGTTCCTGGAGAGTGCAAAGAGGGTGAAGGAGAGATCTCTACTTCTCATCCTCTCTACCCCATTTCTCTTTCATTTTCACATTGCTGGCAAGGAAAGGAGGGATTAGTTCTTCAGCTTCCCTTCCTCTACAACTTGGTTTCTCTTCTCTCTTTTTCTTTTCTTGAGTTTCTTCCCATAGTCTTGAGCCCAGAAACTGCAGGACAAAAGTAGTGGTGTTAGGAGTAGGGATGGAAAGTGGACCTAACAGATAACTTCTTTCTACTCCTCTTTCTCATATCCACTCTATTTTTTGTTTCCCACTAGGCTATCCCCAATCTTACCACTGGATACTAGATTATGATGACAGCTGGGGATCCTGAGCTATTAGTTGAATAATGGGTGGCATTCATCAGGAAGACTCTTACCAGCAATGGGCCTATAAATTTGTGAGGAATGGTGACAGAGATGGGTACAGAAGGCAGGAAAAGAAGCTCAGTTCTCAAGGTAACCTTGCTCAGCCAGCTGGAGCAAGTTGTGAGTTGCCTGTGTCCATAGATATAAACACGTAGCTTCTATTGCCTACCTTGCCCCAAAACAAAGGGCCATGGCCATAGATTGAGAGGTCGCTAGCCTCTATAGAAAAATATCTTTATGATGACCTTGTTGCTAATGTCTTATCATTTAGGCCATCCATATTTCCAGTGGTATATAGACCCAAATGTTTCTTGTCAATACTGCATTTGTAACTGCATAAATAAATACATTCTATCCAAAATTTTTTATAGTGTATTTATAACAAATGCTGTATGAACAAGGCAGGCTTAGTGCTCTTCCTTGTGGAGTTTACATCTAGTTAGAAGACAGTGCAATAAGTCCTTTGTTGCTGAAGTATTGGCTGTCTTGGAGCTACATAATAGAGGCACCTAAGTCATCTTGAAGCTGGTGCAGTTTCTTTAGATGCAAATAAGAGAGAGCAGAAGATTAATTCCTGCAGAGGGATGAGCATATGCAAAGGCCCAGTGGCAAGAGAGAGCATGACTCTGAACTGGGAAATAGCCCATGGAAAAAGGCATCATGCTGTAAGTGAGGGCACTTAAATTAGGCAGAAAAAAATCCACACCAACAGCCCTGCTATTTTGCTGACTGATGTAAAGAAAGAATGTCCAAGAACAGGGCCATGGGCTATGAAATCACCCTATCTACACACACATCACCACAACCACACACCACACACCACACATCCACTGCAGGACAAGGATTTCATTATAGTGAAACTTCACAGACATAGATCAAGTAACATAGGACAAGGGTCTAAGCTCAGATGGCTGCTGTTTCTGCAAGTTTCTGGTTTATCCAGCCTATTAGACTGTGGCCAGATGTACTGTGTTACCTACATAATCCTTATCAGCAGCATTCCATCTGTGTCACCCAAGTAGCAGGAATAAGCAGGCACCCTTTTGGAAAGTGGCCCAAAGGGTACAGAAAGCATGTACGCCTTGGAGGCATGTAACCCACATCCCTGCAAGTCAGGAGAGAAGAAAAACACATTGAGTTTCTGCCCCAGATACTCACTTGAATTGCTCCTGCATTCCAGAGAGAGGTTGGTGGGGGGAAATTTAGAGGTTAGCTGTGGGCCTTGGAGTGATGATTACTTTGTAATGGAACAAATTAAATTATGTGAAATTTTAGATGCTTTCCTCCTGCCCCAGTGGCTCCCAATCTATTTAGGGGTAGTCAGAAAAAGGGGACCTTCACAACAGCTGCTTAGCTGCTTGAGCTCAGAGAGGAAACCCATAATTTGTCTGTAATCCCTAATGCCAACAGTTGTTCATTAAGAAACAAAACTAATGTAATCTTGATTATTTGCTCAGATTTCTACTCTATCATGTTTTGTACATCTGGCAGGCTAATGTAATTTTCCTCAGAAACCCAAAGCAATCTGGTGCTCAGACAACACCATGCAGATTTAGGTAAATTCCAGGCTCAGATTAGCATAATACTAACTAATCACGAATATCATTTGCATTCATTAGAGTGTTGGGGAAAAATTGTTTCTAAATGGCAGAAAATTGAAAGAAAGATTAAGGGCAAGAGCTTGAAAATCCTGTTTGGCTTGATACGACTATATTGCAGATGATTTTTCTCTTACAAGGCCTAATATTTAATGTGGAAGTATTAATTAGAGTATTGGAAAAAGATTGCATCCAATTGGAAGAAAACTAAGAGAGATTAAGGACCGGGCATATGGACTTGCTTTTGCTTGATTCAAGTGTGGAACAGATAATTTCCCATGCAATGCCAAGGAGCTTAAATGTGTAAAAGATAGGGTGATTAATTTTTCAGAAAGAACCAAGCCTTTTTTTTGAGATAATAGAGAAACACAATTTCTTTCCTTATGGAGTAACAAGTTATCGGTCAGTGCCTTTGTTTTTGTGATCAAGGAAAGAAGGTAAGAGAATTAAACTCCTGAATCTGAAATACTTCCAAATAAAGGGGAAATCCCATAAAGCCCACACACTGGGCAAACCTAAAATCACTGGTAATAGATCCCAAATGTTGTACTGATTTAAATAATAATAATAAAAAGATTCAACCCCCACCTCCTGGTGGCTAGCTATTTTCTTTGCAATTTCCAGGGCCAGTCATTTGGCATTTGTGGAATTGGTTACAGGCCGTGTGCTGAGGCCTGCGCCTGACTGTGGTTCCAGGCAATTGTCTGCAAATCCTGTCTCTGGGCAGCTCGGCTGCTGTGGGGCTAAATTCAGCGCTGGCTTCCTGAGGGCTCGGAGCAGGTGCTCGCCAATGGCTTTGGCTTCTCCCTCTGACAGATGAGCAAGCCGAGCCGCTCCCCTGGAGGGAAGCCAGCTGAGCAGCCATTAGCAGTCACAGCCTTTGAATGTCCAGGCTAGTCTAGCTGCTAGCAGAATCCTGACTGTTTGGGATTCAGGCTTTGGCCTTAGCCTGAATGAGGTCGGGCAGCACCATAGAGGAACTTGTTACTTAAAATGTGTTCTGGGTGGCCAAAGCTTTGGCATCATCTAGAGGCTTGTGGGAAACGCAGAAACTCAGGCCCCACCCCCAACCCACTGAGTCAGCCTCTGCATTTTCACATGGCCCCGAGGATATGCATAGGCTCATTCAAGTTTGAGAAAAGCTGGGTTCTAGGACATTGGGCCTCAGACGTTCAGAGGCATAATGAATGATCACACACCAAGAACTTGTCACAAACTCACATTCCTGGGCCCACGATTCAGTTTCAGGAGGTCTGGGGAAGGCGAGGTGAGGCCCCAGGTGACTCTGATGCAAAGGGTTCCTGGCACCACACTAGCGAAACACCTGGCTAGAGGAACACTCATGGATTCAAATCCACCTTGCCTACTGAGTTAGTGGAAAAGTTGATTAATGGCTCTAAACCCCAATTTCCCCACTTTAACATGGGGCTCCTATTTTACAGGTTTGTTGTGAGAACTGAGAGAGCTCAGGTCTGCAGAAGGTTTTAGCACAGCATCCTGTGCGTTGTAGGCCCTGGCTAAGATATCACTTCCCTTTTTCTTCCTTCTCCACTTTGCAACCCACTTCCTCCATCTGACTCTCTGCCCACAGGGTCTTCCCTATGCCCCAATGTCCCTGCCTTAGCGATAACTTCCCAATGCTCCTTATGCTTGTACCTGTCCAGTTCTATCCTTCTGGCTAGGTCTCCAATCTCCATGTTTTTTCTAACAACCCCCATCCTGGCCCCCATTTCTAGCTGCAGTGCAATAAAGTGTATCTGTCCCAGAGCCTAGCCTTTTAGTCTCAATTCTCTGCTTAACTGGCAGATGACTCAAAGCTAATAGCTAAGATTGTGTGCAATGGTTTAAGTATGCCGTTTCTGTTGGGTACTTTAAGGAGATATAATATCTTAGCCCAGTGGTTCTCAACTATGGCTACATATTAGAATCATCTGGAGGTCATTTTATAAGATGCCCAGGTCTTTCAAATCCACTGTGAATCTGATTCATTTGGTTGGGATAAGACCCACGCATTGGTATATTTTTAAAAATTCCCAGTCAACTTTTGGGCTGCTCACTGAGCAGCCCAAACTGAGAATTCGTGTCTTAAAAAAAGTAATCAAGGAGGCCAATAAAAAGAATATTTTAGCTGAAAAAGACCTTTCAGCACACACCAGATTAGATCAATTCAGCCATCTCTCAAGCAATATGGGTGTTAAATGTTGACCCACATCTCATTCAGTTCTCTAACATACCATTATTTAGGTGTTTCATGATAAATGCATCCTGGAATTAGCTTTAGAGGTAAGATTCCCTTCTTTGTTAAGTCATTAAAAACCCTGTGAGAAAACAACTTCTTCTTCCAAAATCAAATCTATGAATACTAGGAATATCTTTTTAGTACCTAGGTAATTCCATAACATCTTGCTCTTGTTTTCAGTAAACTACTTTTTGGAAAAGAGCCAAGTGGGTGTGCATGCCCAGAAAAGTGGTGGACGTGTGTGTGTGTGTGTGTGTGTGTGTGTGTGTGTATGTGTATGTGTGTGTTCCAAAGATAAAATACGCGTTAGGAAATTTCAGTAGAGTATCATAGTGAAAAAATTGCAGGGTTGGATAACAGACCAACATATATCAGATCCTTGCATTCCTATAGTAGAGCTCTGAAAGCAAACAGAAATGTGTAATACAATGTCAAACAATGCTCAATAAATGTAATTTCCTTCCTCATTCATTTACCTCAAAGCTACATTGCCACAAATTTTACTTGCTGAATTCTCTAGCTGCAGTGTAATAAAGCTAGCAATTAATAAAAATTATTAAAGCCTTAATAACTGAGGTAAGTGGCATTCAGACTAAAATTATAGACTGTTAAGAAAATAAAAAGTAGCATCATAGGCATTGTTCAGTACTGTCAATCACTATTGAAATTATTTGCATATATTACCTCATGTAATCCTCGTTAAAACTCTGAAGTGGACATTAATATTTTCCTTTTAGGTTAAACAAACTGAGACACAGAGAGGTGAAGTAACTTGCTTAAAGTCACAAAGAGAGTAAGTGATGGAACTGGATTTGCCAGCATGCTATATTCAATATCAAAACTTATAGGATTATCAAAACCATAACTAAAGAAAAAAAACTATAGCTTTTCTTTTTTTTTTTTTTTTTTTTTTTGAGACGGAGTCTCACTCTGTCACCCAGGCTGGAGTGCAATGGCACAATTTCGGCTCACTGCACCCTCTGCCTCCCGGGTTCAAGCAATTCTCCTGCCTCAGCCTTTTGAGTAGCTGTTCTGTTTCATTTAAAATGAAAATAAGTGAATTAAGGCTTTACACAGGAAGATGGGGAAAACAAATCCAGGAGAGTAAGAACAAGTTTTCCTTTTTTATAAAAAGCAGAAATTAATGAGGTAGAACGAAGAAAAACAATAGAAGTGAAAAATAAAGAGTTGGTCTTTGGAAGAAAAAAGAGAAAAGAAACTTGAATACATAAATATAGGCTGAATAAGAGGTATTTTTAATAAAAGAATACTTTCTGCATCTCTGTGTGGGCATATTTAAAAATTTAGATGGAATAAATATTTTGTAAATAATAGATAAGCTACAAAACCTTGGGTCTAGAAATACAAAACCTAAGCAGTTACATTGTCTTGAAAATTCTTTTAAAAGTTAACAGGATTTTCTCTAATCTTTTTTTTTCAAAAGCTTTGTAACATTTGATTTCTATGGAAAAATTCTTTTGAAGTTTCAAATAATTTCCATGTCTGGAAAGAAAAAAATACAGAAAGCTATTCAATTCATTTTATAAAGGTAGCTTAACTCTGATTCAAAAACATGACAGAGAAAGGAAGGAAGGTAGGAAAAAAGGGATGGAGGAAGAGAAAAAAGGGATGGAGGAAGAGAGAAAAGGGAGGTGGAAGGGAAGAAACACAAGAGGGAAGAAAGGAGAAAATTTACTCTACTTTATAAATAAGAGTACAAGAAGCTAAGTGAAATATTGATAAATTGAACCCAACACTATATTAAAAGCATAATAATAAATTGGCAGATCAAATACGTTTTTTATTTCTGTATGCATATTGGGTTAATGTTAAGACTTCTATTATTTAATCCATTATATCAATAATTCAAAACAGAAAAAACCCATATAATCATCTAGTTGTATGCCAACAAAGATATGCCTAGAAATATGAATATGCTTTATTAATATGATTATAAATACCTGTCTCAAAGAAACAGGCAAAAATCATACTTAATAATGAAAGTCTGCAGAACAGACTTTCACAGAGTGTGTTGTCTGAAAGAGCAGTCCCTCTAAAATCTAAAAATACTCCTCAAAATTACATTTCTATACTAAATAAATTTGGGCATTTCATACTCTGAACCCCTCTAAAAGTTTCACCAGCCACATGTACCTGGGGTTTGAGAAGTGTTTCCTCAGCTTTGTAGACCTTGGAACCCTTTGCCCAAATCATATCTTGGGACCAGCGCTACTCACGGGACATCTTGGGAAACAGAAAATACAACGTGAAGGAATTCCATTCACATTAGTAACATACATATAAAATAATTAGTAATAAACCAGACAAGTAATGTAAATTGTACTGAGAATCTCTTTAAAGCCTTGAGGATAGAGAATCTCTTCTTTATACCTAAATAAAACAGTTTAATTGTGCAAAAATATCGGTTTGCCACAATTAACTTACAAATTAACTGTATCGAACTCAAGAGGCCTTGTTTTTTTCTAACTGGATAAAATGATTCTGAACTTTATATGGTAAAAGAAATAAGAAGATCCAAGAAAAAATGGAAACATATTCTGACTTATCAAAACATGTTATAAATGTATAATCATTAAGACAGTGTGACTTTGGGGTAAGACATCAGACAGATCAAGTAGTGGAATACAAATTTCAGAATTACAACCAAAATAGCTATAAGCATTCGGAATACATTTGAAAAGCAGTGTGTCATAGTGGCCAAGACCAGTCATAGTGTGTGGGTTCTAATTTCAACTCCACCTCTTACTGGCTGTGTCGTCTCAGGCTAGCCTTTTAGCTTCTCTGAGTTTCAGTTTTCTTGTGTAAAAAAGTAGAAGTAACCGTAGTACTTAACTCATACAATTAACATACAGTGATGAAATAATGTTTTCAAAATATACAGAAACTGTTATATAATGAGCACTCAATATTTGCCATTATGATTATGAAAAAATAAATTTGATTACACAAAAATTAAAATTATGTAAACATAAATTTGATAGGGAAATGGAAAATTTACATAATAATGAAAAGATTATAAAGATTCTTTTATAAGGTAATCAAGTGTAAAATCCTCAAAAATATGGGAAAAATTTAAAGAAGCAATAAATATACACAAAAAATATAAACGAACTATGAATATATAAGAAAATATGTACTGATAACCAATTAGTTACTTTTTTCTTCTACAAAATTGGTAAACATTCATGATTCCTAGTATTGGAAAGATAAAGAAGCATTGCTAGTGGGAATATAAATTGGCGAGTATAACACAAACTCTTTGGAAGGTAAATTGGCAATATTTATCAAAAATCTCCAAAATTGGCAAATCTTTTAACCTCAACCTCCCAATTTATTGACAAAATCATCTCTAATGTGGGACACAAATTTGGTTACAAGGAACTGAAGCAGCATCATCAAAGAGGAAATATCTGAAATATTAATACTTGAAGGTAGGGGGGATCTTTATGATGTACTACCAGTAAGCAAAAAGAAAAGGTTATGATTCCGTATTGCAGTTCAGTCACTAAGAACATAAAAAAACACATAGAAATGAAGGCTGAAAAGATGTACACCAAACATTTTATAGTGGACATTTCTCAATTATGAGATAAAGATTTCTAGTTTCTTAAAATGTGACTTTGAGGTTTTTGTACTTTTTTGAATTCTCCAATTTCATACAAGAAAGCAATAAAAATATGTTTTTCAACTTACTTTTAAAATAAAAAATACTTTTAAATGGGTAGGAAGACAAAAGAGAGATTAGTTGAAACTACTCTATGAAATGAAATCTATACACATTTTCCACTGCAGTTATAATATGTTATATGCAAAAATGCTACAGATATTACACATGTGGTTTTGATATTTATATACAATATCTTCCCCAAGATTTTGGTTTAAAACAAAACTTTTGTCATACACACACAAACACATGCTTTAGCCAAGAGTGTCAAAGAAAACTGAGTCTATTCTAGTGTGGGGTGGATTTCTGGTCTCTCACTGGGTACCTTCTTAAGCTTTTCTGTTTCCCCTTATTTTTGTCCCAGCCCATGTTCATCTGCCCTAAGATACTGCCTTTTCTCTATCAGAGTTCTTACTGCTAATTGCAGATAATTTAATGCCTTTAACTTAAATCAATCACATCTCAGATTTAAAATGAGTCTTCAAGGCTGGGCACGGTGGCTCATGCCTGTAATCCCAGTTCTTTGGGAGGCCAAGGCAGGCAGATCACTTGAGGTCAGGAGTTCAAGATCAGCCTGGCCAATATGGTGAAATTCTGTCTCTACTAACAATATAAAAATTACCTGGGCGTAGTGGCATGCTCCTGTAATCCCAGCTACTCAGGAGGCTGAGGCAGGAGAATCACTTGAACCTGGGAAGCGAAGGTTGCAGTGAGCCAAGATTGCGCCATTGCACTCCAGCCTGGGCGACAGAGCGAGACTCTGTCTCAAAAACTAAACTAAACTAAAATGTAAAAAATAAAATGAGTCTTCATAAACTCCACTGTAAGAAGCTGCTTTCTCAAAAATGCTCCAAGAACTTACCACACCTGCTAGTTTTTAACCAGGAAGGGCCATTTTCACCATGGGCTGGGTCCTTCAGCTCTCTGTCTTCTGACCCTATTCTATCTTTCTCCATTTTGTCCTGGTGCTTCAGGGGTGGGATGGTTGTTTCATCATTCCCTGGCCCTTTTGACAGACAGAATAACTTCCAGATTGGACCCAAGGAAATAAATTGGAGAAAAGGAGAGGGCAAGGAGTACTGTTGATACATTTGCTCCCTACAAAGTACAGGCTATCTGTGAAACTTGCCAGGTTTGTTGGCTTGTGATAGTAGTATGATGTTGATAAAAATATGTGTTAGGAAGTATTTAATACCAGATTAAAAAAGGAAATGGGAGATCTAAGTTTTTCACCATTGAAGTTTTGATGAAATGGAGCTCAATTTAGCAGAAGCAAGAAATGGTATGGTTTTCATTGATAGAACTTAAGGAACCAGTTTTTGCCATATTATCTTGGGTGGGGAAAGTGTGTGAAGAAAGATTATCATTCATCTTCTGCAGAACATGTGTGCCTGGCCAATGACAAAGATGCCTAAACTTCCAAATTAATTAGCACACAACTGACATCCTAAATTATCCAGAAAGTGTCTGATTTATTCCTATAGTAGAAACTAGGATATGAGCTCTACAAGGGTAGGGATTTTGGTCTGTTTTGCTGACTAATGTCACCACCAACATCAGTGTCCAACACAAGTAAGTCCTCAAGAAACGCTTGCTGAATGAAACAACTCATTTTAAGAAAGCAACTCATTTCAAACATTTATTATAAACAGAATGTATTCCATTTCCTGGGGTCAGTACGTCCATGTCTTTACACCTTCATTCTCATTGCTCTAAGTAACTGATACACTGAGTATCAACCCAGAGGAAGTAATATATTGTTATATTCAGGATGTCAAACAAATAAGTTTCCGTTTGTGAACAAGAGTAGAAGAAGATTCAGCTCTCCATTAATCAAATGTTTTAATTCAGCAGCATGTTAACTAGGACTCCTTTGCTAACAAGGGATCCAAACCAGCTTGAACTAGCACAGGCAAAAGGGGGGCTTTTTAGTTTATGGAGTCCAAGGAAATGTGTAAAACCAAAGTGTAGGAGTAAGAGGCATGTAGCCGCACCATCCTGTCACCAGAGGCCAAGCACCACATCCCATTCGGGCTTGCTTCCAAGCTTGAGTGTTTGCTTTATTTCCACTCCCTGGAGATAGACTTTCTCCGTGATATGGGACACAAGACACAGTGGTTCCTGGACTTTATGTCATATAATTCTCACCCTCTAAGAGAAACCATTGATGTCAGTTCTAGACTGTATTTAAATTGCTGAGAAGGATTTTCATTAGATTGGCTTAACTAACTCCTCACCCCTAGATCAAACAACAACTTCTAGAAGGATGAGGTAATATGAGACATTGAAATTTCCCAAAAGAGATATACGGACAAGGAGTGGGCGGTTTCCAGCAGAAATGAAAGAGGGGCATCTGGGAAGATCATCTCATCAGTGTCCACTACATTCGACTGCTGCTCCTGCTATGGAAGGTGATCATTGCTTTTCTACATAAACATCACACATACACACACAAACACATATACATATTTACACATATATGTATATATAATGTTTATGTAGAAAAGCAGTGATGCTTTTCTGTGATGCTTGTATATGTACACATAATAGGAATATATAATATGAATATTAACATGTATATTTGTATATTAATATTATATATGCCTAATTGTTTAGATTCATGTGCTTAATATTCATGTCCCTTCTGTGTGACACAGGTTCAGGACATGAATATATATATATGTGTGTGTGTGTGTGTGTGTGTTTGTGTGTGTGTGTGTCTGTGTCTGTGTGTGTTTATGCCTCTTTGGATTCGTGTGCTGAACCTGTGTCACATGAAAAGAAAAATTTTGTCACCTGTCTATTTCTGATGCAGGCAGCCTGTGTGATGGAGGCTGACACTCAGCCTCAGGAATATCATGTCTATTAGAGAGTTTTGATAGTTCCTTTATTTCTGTCTGACCTCCAATCAAGGAGTGAGTTTCAGCATTCCAATCTCTTTCTTCTTCTCACTCTCCTCAAAAAACCTAACGCTCTGCCAGTTCCTTGTGCTGCTATTTAGGCATGGAGAAGATTAAGATATATCTGCATTATCTTCCCATTACCAAGAATGGTCTTTTTTTCGGAGAATAACAGTTCAACAGTTTGAGTTGGAAAAATATTCCAAACCAAACCTGTATTTAGTGTTTAACCTAAGGACATCCTTAAAACAATTGCCCACTTTCCATTATTTTTCTCGTGTTTACTTAAAGAACAAAGAAAAATGTTATATATATCTAAAGGAATTAGTAATGAAAGCTTAACTTTACAAAATAAACCTACTGAAATGGGTGCTTTAAAAGGCATCAAAATAATCAACTATCATGTGTTGACTGTGAAGAAACAGATATAATATAGAAAATACATCTTTAAAGCTCCACTTATACAAAAATAAAAACTTTTCTATCACGCTCCCTCAAAGAATGTATGACAGATATTTTAAGATCATGATAGTGGAGTAAAGGATTGAAAGCCAGAATTCAGAACTTTGGTTGCTGAAAAGTGACTGATTCTGTTTAACCTTAAAATTATGTGGAACTGTGAAGAAATGTAACAGGACACAGTTGGATTAGTTATGTGATATTTCTTTATCAATTGTTAGCTACTGTGCATTGCTCTAAAAACTTTTTTAAATGATTTTAATAAGTTTTAAAACATTTAAAAATCTTTAAAAACTATTTAAAATGTTTAAATCTTTATGGTGTCGCCTGATAGATATGCTGTTCTTTGGTAGAAAATACCCATAGTCTGTATTTAAAACATGCCTAACAGTTGATTTGTGTTGCTTTTTAAGTCCATCTAATAAGTTATATGTTTTCTAAAAGAAGAAAGAAAACCTAATAAGCCTGTATGTTTTCTCCTATCAACAGCTCCCATGCCAAAACCTACCTTCCTAGAAAACTGCTCTCCCCTTTCAGCCAAGCACCTCCCCACACTCTCTGCTATTTACAGCAAAATATTCAGCTAAAATATTCAACCAAACCTTTAAGGGTGGAGTTTTAGGGGTACAGTAAGGATGGAAAATGAGAAAAGGAAAGGTGAGGCTATTTAGAATAAACCTAACCTACATACTCACATTTTCAATATGTAGGTACTTCCAGCATCTCTCCATATTTATTTACCTTCACAGCTCCTCCAAAAATAATCCCTCCTAATTATTTGCTTCATGTTATATTGTCCTTATGAAAACCTTTATTTTACCATCTCTGGAATTCTTATCCTGTTCATTCTTCTCAAGAAAGAGTTAGGAAACAGGACGATGAAACCTCATGCAGTAGCCTATCCTTCTTCTAGAGACAAGGGGTTCCTCTCTAAAAGTTCGAGCTTTGGCAAATCTTTCCGTCCTCCTGAGCACCTAGCATGTCTGGTGCATGGCAGGTGCTCTCATGGGCGGCAGGTCCATGCATTTCAGAGGGTGAATCACTAAAAACCCCTCTGTGGGCAATCTCCCTCCCCCAAGCAGCATAAACCAAAATTAAGATGCAAGACTTATGTCAATGGTAATAAAACATGGGAAGTTCAGTGTATTCATACTTTGTAGGATGTAAAACTTACACACCAAATTTCAAACATTTTATTAATAAATATCACAAACTTCACAAAGTCCAGAAAGTTGTATAATGGTTTTTATTTTGTCTAGCATGTTTCTATAATGACTTTTTCTTTCTATTTGGCTGCATATGTTTTATTACCTCTTTGTATTATAACAATTGTGTAATACCATTTCTGTAGAGATAATAGAAAGATCATTCAGGCTTCTAGTAGAGTGGCTCAAAAAATACATCATTTACTTTGTGGAGAAGTTTCAAGTCACACATGGTTTTCAGTCACGATATACCTGTAATTTCCTCTGCAGTTTCTTGCTCAGGTATTTCTTGGTGAGAGTCAAGCGCCGAGCCCTTGAAGAATTCCCACCCTTTGATCCTCAGGCAGGGCCCCCTGGTAGCTGCTGTAGCTGGTCCAGCTCCATGGCATTCCTGCTGCTCTCTGTTCCCCCTCCCCAATCCCACCCTTCTCCCCACCAAGTCCTACAGAAGGGGTCGGGGGCTTTGAAGTGGGAGCAGAATTGCAAATTCTACAGATTCTTCTTGGTTATGGGCATGGGGTGGAGTAAGTGGGGTTTGTGTTGGTATTCTTCCTGTACCACCAGCAGCCCCTAGTCCCCAGTTATCAGGGGGTGACTCCTAGACCAGAGGAGTGTTTCATGCACAAGTTCGAGGCTCTGACTGCTGCCTCCTCCTGGCATCCTTGGAAAAGGCTGCAGCAAAGTGAGATGCTGTAGCTCAAGCTTCATTAAACATCCCCCTAGGGAATCCTCCCTAAGTTATTCTATGAAGCTAGTTATCACCCTAATACCAAAACCAGGGAAGGACGTAACAAAAAAAGAAAAGTACAGATCGATATCCCTGATGAACATACATGCAAAAATCCTCAACAATATACTAGCTGACCAAATCCAACAGCATGTCAAAAAGATCATATACCTAGAAAACCCTAAAGATTCCACCATGATCAAGTGGGTTTCATACCAAGGATGTAGGGATGGTTTTATATCCACAAGTCAATAAACATGATACACCACATAAACAGAATTAAACACAAAAATCATGTAATCACCTCAATAGATGCAGAAAAAGTATTTGAGAAAATCCAGCATCCCTTTATGATTAAAACCCTCAAAAAATCGGCATAGAAGGGACATACCTTAAGGTAATAAAAGCCGTCTATGACAAACCCACAGCCAAAATTGTACGGAACGGGGAAAAGTTGAAAGCATTTCCCCTGAGAACTGGAACACAACGAGGATGCCCACTTTCACCACTTCTATTCAACATAGTACTGGAAGTCCTGGCCAAAGCAATCAGACAAAGGAAAGAAACCAAGGGCATCCAAATCAGTATAGAGGAAGTCAAACTGTTCCTGTTCGCTGATTATGTGATCATATACCTAGAAAACACTAAAGATTCATCCAAAAAGCTCTTAGAACTGGTAAATGAATTCAGCAAAGTTTCAGGATACAAAATTAATGTACACAAATCAGTAGCTCTGCTATACACCAACAGTGAGCAAGCTAAGAATCAAATCAAGAACTTAACCCCGTTTATAATAGCTGCAAAAAAATAAATAAAATACTTAGGAATATACCTAACCAAGGAGGTAAAAGACCTCTACAAGGAAAACTGCAAAACACTGCTGAAAGAAATCATAGTTGACACAAACAAATGGAAACACATCCCATGCTCGTGGATGGGTAGAATCAATATTGTGAAAATGACCATACTGCCGAAAGCAATCTACAAATTCAATGCAATTCCCATCAAAACACCACCATCATTCTTCACACAACTAGAAAACACAATTCTAAGATTCATATGGAACCAAAAAAGAGCCAACATAGCCAAAGCAAGACTAAGCAAAAGGAACAAGTCTGGAGGCATCACATTACCTGACTTCAAACTATACTATAAGGCCATAGTCACCAAAACATCATGGTACTGGTGTAAAAATAGGCAAATAGACCAATGGAACACAATAGAGAAATCAGAAATAAAGCCAAGTACTTCAAATACTTATAGCCAACCAATCTTTGACAAAGCAAACAAAAACATAAAATGGGGAAAGACATCATATTCAACAAATGGTGCTGGGATAATTGGCAAACCACGTGTAGAAGAATGAAACTGGACATCTCTCAGCTTATAAAAAAATCAACTCAAGATGGATCAAAGACTTAAATCTAAGACCTGAAACCATAAAAATTCTAGAAAAGAACATCAGAAGAAGCCTTGTAGACATTGGCTTAGGCAAAGACTTCATGACCGAGAACCCAAAAGCAAATGCAACAAAAACAAAGATAAATAGATGGGACTTAATTAAACTAAATAGCTTCTTCACAGCGAAAGAAATAATCAGCAGTTAAGAGACAACCCACAGAATGGGAGAAAATCTTCACAATCTATACATCCAACAAATAACTAATATCCAGAATCTACAAAGAACCCAAACAAATCAGCAAGTAAAAAAACAGTCCCATCAAAAAGTGGGCTAAATGAATAAGCAATCCTCAAAAGAAGATATACAAGTGGCCAAGAAGCATATGGAAAAATGCCCAACATCACTAATTATCAGGGAAATGCAAATCAAAACCATAATGCGATACCATCTTACTCCTGCAGGAATGCCCATAATCAAATGCCACATAGACTTCAGAATGCCCATAATCAAAAAATTAAAAAAAAAAACAAACAACAGCTGTTGGTGGATGTGGTGAAAAGGGAACACTTTTACACCGTTGGTGGGAATGTCAACTAGCACAACCGCTGTGGAAAACAGTGTGGAGATTCCTTAAAGGATTAAAAGTAGATCCACCATTTGATCTGGGAATCCCACTCCTGGTTATCTACCCAGAGGAAAACAAGTCATTATATGAAAAAGGTACTTGCACACACATGTTTATAGCAGCACAATTTGCAATTGCAAAAATATGGAACCAGCCCAAATGCCCATCAATCAATGAGCAGATAAAGAAAATGTGATATATATGTATTATTTTATATATACACACACACACACACACATATATATATATACCATAAAATACTACTTAGCCATAAAAAGGAATGAATAATGGCATTTGCGGAAACATGGATGGAATTGGAGACTCTCATTCTAATTGAAGTAACTCAGAAATGGAAAACCGAAAACATTGTATGTTTGCACTCATAAGTGGGAGCTAAGCTATGAGGACACAAAGGCATAAGAATGATACAATGGATTTTGGGGAAATGGTGGGAGGGGAGTGAGGGCTAAAATACTACACATTGGGTACAGTGTATACTGCTCAGGTGATGGGTGTACCAAAATCTCAGAAATTACCACTAAAGAACTTATTCATGTAACCAAGCACCACCTGTTTCCCGAAAACCTATTGAAATAGAAACAAATTTACAAATCAATTAAAAAATAAAAATAAATAAAACTTCCCCCTAGGAAACAATAGGGATTCCTTACCAGCAAATCTGCCCGTATTTATGAAGATGTGGAGGACCTGATGGAAAAGGAAAGAGAAGTTAACATTTGTTAATCAGCTGCTGTGTAAGAAACGCACAGATGACATACGTACCCATTTATATAAGTAACTGATTTCTTGACAAGTGGAATTCAGTGATGTTTGAGCAGAAAAGGTTTTGCACCACTTTCTTTCCAACTCACTATTAGATTTCCTGTCCCTGGAGATTATTTGGCCAGATTCTTAATCTTCTCAGGTCGCTTTCAGGCATCAATAGACATTCTTATTTTCAGGACTCTCACCTCAATCCCTTATCTGCAATTCTGAAATCTCCACAATTCTAGAAGTCTAAGCTTTTTGAAGTTTGCTACAAAGACATTAGGTGAAAAAACTACACATAAACATATGTGAGGCTATGTGTAGTGATTTACATACCTTTGCCTTGTATGGAGAATAATACATTTTGCTGCAGAAATATTAAGGGGTTTGATTGCAGAGTGCTGCCCTACACCAGCTGATGACAGGACCTGCATCATACGTCCTTTCTAAAACTCACAATTAGGTGCTGGATTCTGAAGTCTATGTGGCCCCAAGGGTTTTGGGTAAGAGATTAGAGACTAATAGCTAATGTTCTAATATCTAATATCAAAACTTCCATTTCTCATCCAATTCAAATCTTCTCTCCCTGGCCAGCAGAGGTCTGTTCATTTGTTCTGTGGAACAGCAATGGGAAGAGTGGAGGTGACGCTGGGCCCTGCCTGTTCTGTAATAATTCTTCCATCTACTTTTCCCTCTCATTCTCCCCTACTCACCCAGGAGCCTCTGACTCCTCCAAGGCAGGGGGAGAGAAGGAAGGAGGAAGGTAAATTCTCTGGTGCTATTGTCATCTGGGCGTGGTGCCCTCTGTGTTCTTTCCCTTTGATGCTCTCATTGCACCCCTGCAGGGGGAAATGGGCTTCGAGGCACAGAAGCGTTAGGGCAAATCCTGCCTAGATGGTCCAACATCTCTGTGTAGAATGAGGGGGCCCTGGCCACCTATTATTCTTAGCTTCGGAGCCCCAACAGAAACAAAGAAATATCCTATTGATTGCCCTGTGACACATCCATTACATCATTGTTAATGTTCACAATTAACCTGTCAAACAGAAATGGCCAGTTTTACAGATGAAAAAGCTAAGGTAATACAGCAAAGTGAGGATTAAAATTCATATTAATTCATGCATGTAAGAAAGGAAATTACATTTTTTTAAGAAGAAAGAAAATTAAAATACTAAGATTAAGGAAGCAAAGAGCACAAGAAATCTGTATACCAAGGAGGCCAGAAAGGTGAATTTGAAGGACTCTGTGTCTCTTTATTTTATGAGCAACCAGAAATAAAACAGCTTCTTTGAAGGGCAGGGAAAATATTTGTCTCTAAATAGTATGATCATAGGAGTGGAAAGAGAGGGCAGATTCTAAAGAACCACATTTAGACAAAAGGAAAACGGACATGAACAGAAACTACAGGACTGTATCTTCTGGAACTTTCTGTTCCCACTCACCACTCATCAAAATCCAGAAAAATCTGTAAGCTTTAAAAGTCAAAAGTGGGTTTGAGATCCACTGCGATGAGTTAGAAGCCTCCATTGTGCTCAGAGTGGGTCTAAATTTGGAAATAAACTCAATCCCACAGATTCATTATACAATTGGCACGACTAGGAGAGGAACTGAAAACTTTCCTTGTCTGAATTTCTCGCTTCTTTTGAGAAGGAGACTTAACGAGAGAGGCTGACATTTCAGAGACATAGCTTAGCTGAGTTTAGAAACCAGGGAGTGGGCGGTTTTCAGAAGGCACCTGTAAACACCATGTAGATTCGCTGTGGGAAATGCGTGAGAGTCCCAAGATGGCATGAAGAGAAACAAAGACGAATATTCTCCTCCCACTAAGAAGAGAAAAAATGTAGGACTCTAGGGCAGCAAGGAATGTTTCATTCACTCATCCATTCATTCAAGAAATACTTATTGAGTTGGATTTTTTTTGTTTGTTTGTTTGCTTTTACCAGGACTGGGCACTGGGATTCTAAAGTAAATGAAATATTAAATAAGTCACAAATGTTTATATAATTACAAACTGAGACAAGTACTCTAAAGGACAGTGTGACTCTTTATAAGAGGGTGTAAAAGAGGGAAACTGATCCACATGATGGAAACTGAGGTTTCCCTGAGCAACTCTCACTAGATGTCTGATTACTCTGTGATGAGTAATAACCTTGGCTAACGTTAGTTGATCCAGCCATCTTCTAATTGTTTTACATATATAATTTTGTGCAAGCCCCAAGACAACACTGTGGGGGTAAACATGTTCTTGCCTCTTTCTGGAATAGTCTTCTTTCCTATTCACGCACTTAATGTCTTAGGGAAAGGCAGTGGTCTGGAATGTAGGCTAAGAAGCCAGGCTTTCTGGGTTTGAATCCTCACTGCCCTACTGACTTGCTGTGTGACCTCAGGCAAGTTACCTAACCTCTCTGTGCCTGTTTCCTCATCTGAGATAACAGGACCATGATAGTACCTACATATGCTGGAGAAATTTAAAGCAGACCAGTGTGACTGGCAGGAGAGTTGTGTGAGATGTGGCTAAAGAGGTAGGCAGGTTGCAGACCCTGAATTTAGCAATAATTGAGTGCCCGCTATGCGACGGGTACTACACGGGAAGCTTTGTATCTATTATTTCAGCTGAGTTGCTTCTCTTCAAGGAAGCACTCATTAACCAAATTATCGAATGAGTAAAATGCAATTATGCTCTTTTAAGGGTGATTGAATACACTGCCTTCAGCCTAGGATTCTTCTTCAGAAAGGAACTGTGCCAACTGTATAGCTCTCTGATTAAGTAGTCTCTTTCCTCAGCCATTTCTAATGGCAGAGTCTCCTGGGTCGGAGCAGAAGAAGTGAATGCAGTTAGTTGGAAGGCATGAGATTTGCAGTCAAAAGATTGAGGCTCAGGTCCCACTTCTGCCATGTTTCAGGCTGTGAGAGCTTGGGCCAGTCAGTTCCCCTTCACAAGCATTATTTTCCATATCCAAAGAATACAATACTCAGCTGCCTTTTCAAGTTGCTATACAGATCAGGTGAACCATTTTCACAATCCAGGAGGCAGCACACAATGTTAGGGACCAGTCAGTATTCATTGAGAGTTGACTTCTGCCTGCCCCCTGTTCTGGTCAATCTACTGGGCCCAAGCTAAACACCCTGTTCAAGTAAGGAGACCTGTTACCATGTGAGATGCTACCTCACACAGGAAGGGAGGGGGCACAGCTGTCCTGACCACCTTCCCAGCTTCCACTGAAGAAGCTCTTTTTCTCCTTGGGCTGGGTCCTCTCTCCTGCTACCTCCACCATCCCGGTCTTCATTCCCAAGCCTTTCAGCCAGACATCAAAATTTCTCCTTGCACAGATGCAGTTAAATAAGGCTTTACTCCTAGGAGTATTAGTCATGTAGATGGCTCACTAGAAGAAAAAAATATATATTTGCTGGCATAAATGGTGGTTCTGAAATCTTCAGTATTAATACTCCAGATCTCCGCTTCATTCTCTCTTTCTCTCTCTCTCTCACACACACACACACGCACAGACGTACACACGTGCACATACACACACACGTGCACATGTGCACATACACACACACACACAATTGCCAATGACTTCCATACATAGCCTTCAACTTTAAAGCTCTGAAGGCAGGAACCCCGTCTTGATCACTTAATCTCCAGTGCTCAGCACAGAGCCTTACACATAATAAGGGACTTGTAAATATGTACTAAGAAAGCAAAAGAAGGAAGAAGGGAAGGAGGGAAATAGAGAAGGAGGGAAGGAAGGAAGGAAGGAAGGAAGGAAGGAAGGGACAGCCATGAGTGTTTCCAGTTGTGCATGGTTGCAGACAGTTCTTAGACTAGCTACTGTAGCCACTATTTCCCAGTATTTCTCCCCTAACCAGGAAGCTCATCACACTCCTTGTGATTTGGAACTTCCAGACACCCAAATTTCCTCTGAAGTTTATGTCGCGACTCCTCTCTACATCAATGATCTGCATCCTGAGCTAGTCCAAGCTATTTCTCCTCATGTGATGTTGTTCTCGAGTGTATCTCAAGGTGGCTTTGTCCTATTTTGTCCATCTTATTCAAAGAGGAGTTATATCCACTTTCCTTTCAGCTGCAGCTAAGTGTTCTGCTAGTCTTTGTTTTCACTGGTTGTCCACGCTACCCAGCAGGACAGTTGGAATCACTCCAGAGCTATTTGTTGGTAAACTTTTCTGATCAGGCTTGTATTGACTCAAACCAAATGTGAGATTCACACAAACCCTTGTCTGTTTCAGTCATATTACAACTCTTGGAGAATTAAGACATTTGGGAAGAGTTCCACAGCTTCTCCTGATCTTCCAAGGAGGCATCAAGGTAGAAAGAGCACAAACTTTGGAGACAAAATGCTCTGGATTTTAGTCCTAGTCCTGCTGCTTTCAGGGCAAGGTCATTTCTTCCTCTGAGCCTTAGTTTTGCTTACTCATAAAATGAACATAATAGATCTCCTTTTTGTCTAGGACTCTTTTAGTTGCAAGTGACATAAACCCAATTCAAATGAGCTTAATACAAAAACAAAGTGGGAAATCCTTGACAGTTTGTCCAGCTTTAGGCAAGTTTAGATCCAGGAGTTCAGACAATCTTTGAAACTTCTGGTACTTCCTCCATCTCTGAATTTGACTTTTCTCTGCATGTTACTTCATCTCAAGGCTTCCTGTTAGCAGGTGGCAGTAGAAATGGCATGGCAAGTCCTTTACTCAGCCAATCAAAAGAAAAAGACCTTCACTGTTCTTGCAAGCATTGTTCATAGAGGAAATCTACTCTGTCCAGCCTGGATCAAATACCCACCTCTGTGGCCAAATAGTTGGAACCTGGTTATAGACAGCTCTCCAGGGATAAAGCACGTGTACAGTGATAGTTACCACATGGAAAGCATCCTGGAAGATGAATCAGACTCATTACTGAATTCCCTCAATGGGTCCTTATAAGGCAATTTGTAAAGTGCCTCATTTGCTATAAGATGGCATTTGAAAAGTGTCTTAAACAATGATGAACACATTATGTTTGGCTTTAGTTCTTTTCCTCCCTTTCCCTACTTCCTTCTTAAAATCAGAGAATCTCAACTATAGGACCCAAAATGAACCATAATTAAGCCACTCTCTAGGATATAACCTCCTAGACACTGATGAACTGCCATTTAGGCAGAGCCACCAAGACTGCCTTGGACAAAATTATTTGAACATTAAGGCACTGCCTGTAATAACTTTTATTTACACATATGAGCCCCCTTGGCACCTGTCCCATGTTCACCTTATATGGCATTACCAAAAAAATGTAATTGGGTGACATTGATAGAGTGTAGTAAGTATAAAATAATCCTGAACAAAGTAACATCTGACAACATTGATGCCTTCTTACAAGATAAAAGAACAAGAACCTAGATACCTGGAATATAACTTAAGACCCTCAAATTATCTTTCTATAGAAATTGGCATTCTATTCAAGTAGTACAGCTTGGACTCACAGGCAGGTTCTCGTGACTTTGTGAGTACTTTGTAACTTATGAAAATATTAAGTAGTAGATCTGAATGTGTGAAACATTGTGTGGTTTGTTCCTAAAAGACTACAATGAACTAAGCCTTTCTGATTTGGTGACCATGCCAATTTGTAGAAAAAGAAATACACAGATCCATTATTGGTGTGTCACAAACTAAGCAGGAAGCGTAGATCATTTCATATTCACAGAAAACAAATGAAAATGCAATGGCTAGTATTTTATTTCCCAAGTGTCTAATAAAGTCCCTGCCAGTGTTTATTGGCTAAGAGGATACTTCTTGGGGAGAAATCTGGCTCTAAGAGGGGAAGTCCTACGTGTTTCTGTTTGACATTTTCTTTGCTGGGGAGCAGCAAATGCCATAGGAATTGTGTGGGTACCTCGCTTATTAAGGCCATAGGAATTGTGTGGGTACCTCGTTTATTAAGGAACAGGGAAATGACTTAGATGGACTATGAAATGCAAGGTGCCAAGGGTTGCCAATGTAATCACAACTAAGATGGTGCAAAGAAAAGAGATAGGAGCTCACAGATGCTGAAGATAAGGTTCTTGTAGGTTCACTTCTGCTGAAGGCAACCAAAGCCACCCAAATTAAATACAGGTTGAACATCCTCAATCTGAAAATCTGAAATCCAAAATGCTCCAAAATCTGAAATTTTCAAGCACCAACATGGTGCCACAAGTGGAAAATTCCACACCTGACCTCATGTGATGGGTTGCAGTCCAAATGTAGGTACACAACACAGTTTATTCAGTGTCTCCAAGGGAAAAATAAAATTAACTTCAGGTTATGTACATAAGGTATATATAAACCATAAATGAATTTCAAATTTAGATATGGGTTCCATCCCCAAGATATCTCACTATAGACGTGCAAATATTCCAAAATCCAAAGATAAAAATAAAAAATTTGAAGCACTTCTGGTTTTAAACATTTCAGATAAGGGATACTCAACATGTAAGAGTGAAAATAGATTGTATTTATTGAGGGCTTACTGTTTGCCAAGCCCTTTAGACATATAGTCTCATTTATATCTCACAACAGCCCTATGAGGTAGCTTTTATGATTCCCATTTTACAGGTGAAGAGATGAAGACTTGGAAAGTTGAAGTAACTTTCCAAACATTCTACATCTAGTAATTGGAAGATGTGGAACAGAAACTTAGATAGTTGATCCTAGAATCTTAGTCACTAAAGCATAATTTCTGGATTAGAGCAGAATAGATTTAAGATAGTCTGTGAGAAAATTAAATACAGGGGAATATAGCAATGGTGGAATTTTCCATTTTTCTTGATTTTTCTTTAAATATAGTTCTGGTCTAGAAAGAGGCTTTTCTTGTACACTAAGCTTCTATTGCCTCCCATCTGTGTTTTTAACAAAGATAATTAGGGTCATCTTGGTTCAAGCAGACCTTCTTATTTTTAATTACACTGCACCTGGAAACCTGAAAGAATGTACAGATTCATCTTAGCTTCCAGCCGATGCTTGAAATGATTGGCATTGCCCTCAAAGGACAAGAGGTCTTTAGTGAAGAATTCAGGAAATTAGGCCTTGGACCGTCCACATAGTCCAGCAGTTAAAATTGCTCTCTAACTCTGTCTCTCAGACAAAAAAAAAAAAGTTTATTTCTCTTCTCTTCAGTCTATTGCTGCTATGGTGATGGCAAAAGCACGGAGTAGCTCTACTGTTCCTGAAATCTGAAATCCCCGTAGATATGTTGCAATGTGCAAGATTAGCTTGACTTGTCCTTTACCTCGACCTCAGCCTGCTCTCCTGGACTATCTCACAACCATGGGTGTGGAAGATTTGCTCTGGGATTTATTTCTGAGAAGCTTCAGATGAGGTCTACGTGTAAGGGTGACCTTCCTTAGACTGCTAATCCTCTTCTCCAGATTTTACTTCAAAGGAAGAGGGATGTAAACAGAAACACTGTGAATAGAGAAAGGAACAAGTAGCAGATCATTTTGCCTATATCTCCAAAGGCATTGAAAGGTACTATATCAATGCCACCAGAAGTTTTTAAACATGTTTTTCCAATTAAAGACTTAAGAACATGTTTAGAATAAGTGGAGTAAATGGCTTGTCAAAAATTTGACAGCCACAGCCAGAATTTGAAAAGAGAAAACTAAAGCACAAGAGTACTGCAGTTGTGACGATTTTAAGGAAGATTCTGTGAATTGATGAGTGCAGTGAGTGGGGAAAGGCCCAGAGTGGATGGTTTTTGGGATAGGATGGAGACCTAGACAATTGAGAGTGGCCAGTCTGAAGGACTTCAGAGGTACAAACATGCAGGAGAAGCAAGGGGAGTGCCTGTTCTACAATAAGTCTTTATGCCTAGAAGAAAGAGCCCAGGTACATTTGCTGATGTAAAATCACTGGGTAGGAAGGAGTGGGCATACTGAGCACCTTTCAGAAATAAAAGCAGAAGCAGAAGTCTCAATAGCCATAAGAGAAGGAGTCAGAACCATGGAACTACACTCTATGACAAATACTCTGCCAGCTTTGTAGCACTCCATGTTGGTAACATTTCCTGGATCTGCCAAAAAGAAAAGAGGCCTCAGGAAGCCAGTCCGGGCTAAGAAGGACCTCCCAATACAGCAGCATTTAAAAGACCCTTTAATTGATCTACAGTGCTGGTGGAAAATAGAAAGGTCATGTTTATGTCTTTGGCATGTGTACAGTACAATAGAGAGCCAAAAGGGGAAATAAGAAATCTGACAATAAGCCCAGAGAACATTTGAGGAATTCAAAGTTTCGTAATAGTAACTTTGAAACTGTTGCGTCAAATATAAGATTGCTGTTTATTATCTGGATACAAACTCCTTACATGAGGGAAGAAATGTTTGTTGTTCTTGTTGTTTTTAGTTTTTGCTGAATTTAAACCATAGGCAAATGGACAAATACCACTTGCCTAATGAGTGGAGGACTGAAAATGTGAATTCCACTCCAACATCCCACCAGGAACTCTTAAAATAAAAGACAAACCAGAAAACCCCCTCGCCTAAGAATATGTCTCATGTATCAGCCAAACTCTAAACCTTTTTGAAGAAGAGATACGTTTCCACAGTTATGCTCAGGGATGGTGCCTTTAATTGATGTGAAACCTGATCTAACTTAAAAGAACTGATCTACTTCAAAGGAAAAGCCAGTCCTCTCTGATTCTGCCACTTCCGTTAATGAGAAATAAATAATAATTGTTTTGCCGCAAAAGACCTTCCCCATATTGTGAAACAACCTTTACCTACAAGGAGAAGAAGAAGGAGGGAGGAAGGAAAATAGCCTCACATGGAGATTAAAGAAAGTCTTTCATATTTTGTAATTTGTGCCAGACACACTAAAGTACATTCTGGTCCTGGGAAAGGTCCATTTAGCCATGTTTTCCTTCAAGAGTCAATATTCATGCAAGAAACAGTTATGGACACCTACACTGAGTGGGGTAGGAGCACAAGGTATCTGTTCTTAGCATTGAACAGATGAAGCAATTATGACATCCTTGCTCTCAAGATGTTTATTTCATAATCTAATAAAGTCTTGAATTAAATTATTTAAGCATCAAGGTGATGCTATTATGGGAGAATTTAACAGTGGAATACATTCAGGAATTTTCCTCTTTTAAAAGATCTAATGATAGAGTTACAGAGAAAAATGCTTTTTCCTTTCTAACAATCTGTGAAATTACATTTAGCATGCAAAAAAAAAAATGCTTCTGCCTCAATTACCAGTGCTTATTCCTGGTAATTCAAAAACTCGGAATTTATAACTGCTAGCCAGTCATATCATGTGGTGTGACATTTTACATCAAAATCATGACAATATCTCCTGAACATGGTAGGAAAGTATAAGCTCTAAGAATGGGAGCCAGGCCAAATATGGCCTTAACGAATGTGGGTCCTGGGAGGCCCTCCACCCTGCCTTGTGAACATCTGTGTTGTAACAAAAGAGAGAGAGCACTGCCTTAGAGTAAGAAGAACTGAGTGAGTTCAAACCTGAGCTCCACCCTTGAGCAGCAATAGTAATCACTACTACCATTTAGAGCACAGCATCACGGGCTAAAGCCTTATTGAAATGTGAACAAAACCCAGTGAGGCTTATTCCTCATTCCTCATCAAACAGTAGGAATATGAAGCTCAGAGAGATTAGTTTACCCAGGTAAGTATCGGATTCAGGATTTCAATTCAGAACTGACCAGGTTCGAAGCTCTTCCACAGTGGACACACCCCCTTTCACATCATGGCCCTTAGCCTCTTTACCTATAAAAGGGACCTAGCAAGGCCTCTCTGCGATGGTTTGGGTCTGTGTTCTCCACCCAAATCTCATGTTCAGTTGTAATCCCCAATGATGGAAGTGGGGCCTGGTGGGAGGTGATTTTATGATGGGGGTGGATCCTTCATGAATGGGTTAGCACCATCCCTTTGGTGATATTCTCCTGATAGAGTTCCCGTGAGATCTGGTCATTTAAAAGTATGTGGCACCTTCCCTTCCCCCTGGTCATTTAAAAGTATGTGGCACCTTCCCTTCCGCCTCCCTCTTCCTCCTGTTCTGGCCATGTGAAGTGCTGCTTCCCCTTTGCCTTCCACCATGATTGTAAGTTTTCCTGAGGCCTCCCAGGAAGCAGAGCAGACGCCAGCATCATTCTTCCTGTATAACTGCAGAACTGTGAGCCAAGTAAACCTCTTTTCTTTTTATTTATTTATTTTTATTTTTTAAATTTTTATTTATTTATTTATTTATTTATTTATTTATTTTTGAGGCAGAGTCTCGCTCTGTCGCCCAGGCTGGAGTGCAGTGGTGTGATCTCGGCTCACTGCAAGCTCCGCTTCCTGGGTTCACGCCATTCTCCTGCCTCAGCCTCCCGAGTAGCTGGGACTACAGGTGCCCACCACCACGCCCAGCTAATTTTTTGTATTTTTAGTAGAGATGGGGTTTCACCGTGTTATCCAGGATGGTCTCGATCTCCTGACCTCATGATCTGCCCGCCTCGGCCTTACAAAGTGCTGGGATTACAGGCGTGAGCCATCGCCCTCAGCCCTCTTTTCTTTTTAAATTACCCAGTCTCAGGTATTTCTTCATAGCAGCATGAGAATGAACTAATACCCTCCGTCTCAGGGCTGTCAGGCAAGAATAACTTAAATGTGGTAACAAACTTGAAAAAGATGTATAAACTGTGAGGTGCCAATGCATGAGATTCTGAGACACCATGCAATGAGTGAGCAATTCATAGAACATGAATTCAGATTATATTTATCCCTTCATCATCATGATTTTTATATTTTGGGCCTCCTTTATGAAAAAATGGATATAGATTTTGTAGGGCAAATGGAAGCCACATCTCATCGTTATTTTGGAATTTAAGAAAAAAATGGAGTTGGGGAGGCTTTGAATTTATAATTAAACTTCTGTGTCAAGAAGGTGGAAAAAACTCAATAGATAAGAAGTAATTTCCACAAGGTAAGGAGAAACTTCTAGATCATCCTACTTCAAAATAAAGAAAGCTATGAGTGTCTTGAGAATGCCACAATGCAATTAACAGGCTGTGGATTTTGAGAGGACTCTCACCTATCACTGATGCTGCTTCATGTTAGGCCCATGACTTTCTCTCAGCCCTATCTTCTACTGTCTGTCTTGCCCACATTCTGTGCCCCAGAATGGTTGTAGTTGTCCTGGTACATGATTTTTTCCCACACTTCCTGACATTTTACATTTTGTTCCCACTTCCTGAAATTTCTTCTTGCCCTTATTCATCCGATTTATCCTCAGTTTATATGTTCCCTTGTACCTTCACCATCTAGTTCAAATCTGTTTCTTGATTTTTTTTAGATCCATCAAAACTCTATCCGCACTCTTTCAATAATGATAGCTAACACAGGGTGCTTACTATGTGCGTATATGGTTCTCAGAGCTTTACATGCACTCAATCATTTAATCTTCACCATAGAGATATAAACTATAGTTGAGGAAATTGAGATGAAAAGAAATTAAGTAATTGTCCACAATTACACCGTTGGTAAGTGGGAAAGCCAGGATTTAAAACCACATGGACTAGCTTCCAAGCCCACATTTGGGCTTCTTTTAATTTCTACATAGTGTTCCATTGAATGAATATAACACAATTATTTATTCTTTAGTCAATGAACATGTGGGGTATTTCCAGTTTTTGCTATTACTGCTAGACTTGCTGTGAACATTCTTTGCATTAGAGATTTTCTCCAGGGTATAAAACTAGGGTTACAAAATATATATCTAGTGTATTGTGAATGATAATCTCAAATGACTTTCCAAAGTAGTGGTAAGCGTTCCTACCAGCAGTGTAAAAGAACCTATATTTTTTGCCAATGCATGGTAGTGTTGGATAGTAAGATGGTATCTCATTGATATCTCAATGTGCATTACCTTAAATGCTGATGAAATTGAGATTCCTTCCCTATGTATATTCAACATTCACATTGTCTCTGCTGTGAAATGCTTGTTCATGTTTTCTACCCATTTTTCTACTGAGCTGTCTTTTTTTTATTGAGTTGCAGAACTCTTTATGTAGTCTGAATACTAAGCCTTTGTCAACTATAAGTGTTACAATGTCTTCCATATTTTGGCATCTTTTCACTTCTTCATAGTATCTTTTGACAATCAGAAGCTCTTTAACATAATCAAATGTATTAATCTTTTCCTTTATGGCTAGTACATTTGAGGTAATATTAAAGAAATGTTTTCCTACTTTGAGGTCAGAAAGATATTTTCTCATATTTTCTTTTGGAATTTCTATAGTTTTGCCTTTAACATTTAAGTTCAGAATCTATTTGGATTTGATTTTTTATATGTGTATGTCCAACTAGATAATAAATTGTCCCAGAACTAACAAAAGTTCTTCCTTTCTCTATCAATCAAAACACTTTGATTCATATGAAATGCAAATGCTTCACTCATTAGATTGTTAAATTTTGATAACACATCAAATGTTGGTAAAATTTGGGGTCAAAAGTTATTGTTGGCAGAAGAGTAAATTAGTATAAGTTTAGTGGTGAACAATTCGGCAATTTATCAGAATTACAAATGACCCATTTCTACTTCTAGGAGTTTAGCCTATAGGTGCAATCTCAAATATGCCCAGAGGCTTATGTACAAAGATGTTCATTTTAGCATTGTTTGAGCACTCACTGAAGCAAAACCACCTAAATTGAAAACCACATGAATATTCATCAATGAGGTAAGATAAACTATGGTACATATTACGGAGCTGTTTAGAAAGGATAGGACAGTATTATATCCACTAAGATGGAATGTTCTCGAAAATATAAAAATAGAAATATATTTAATACATATGTATAAAATAACATGTGTATAGATATGTAAAATATATTTTGTAAAATATAAAAGCAAACTATCAAAAATTAGGTGTGGCATACTATTATTTTTATAAATTGTGATTTATTTTTGTAGACTATCTCTGAAAATGCACACAAAAAATTTGAATAGCGATTGTCCCTATGGAGGAGAACCAGGAGGCTAGTACCCTGGAAGGAGACTTTCTTCCTCTTAATGTCCTTTTGTGTATTTTCATTTTTTTTTAAACACATGCATGCATTACCTATAGCTTGTTCTTAGTTAAATGAAAAAAATAAATGAGTGAATACAAAGATAGACAATTTGTGGTCTCCACATTCAAGGAGTTTATAGTTTAAAAGGTACAAAGAAAGGCACACAAATAGCCATAAGATGGCACGTGATAGGGAAAGTTTCCAAGAGAGGAAAAATATCTTCTTGCTGGACTTCTTCATGAACTAAATGTCCCTTTTTAAAGTTTCTGTCCAGTATTATGTTTAGATAAACTTAAATCCGCCATCAATCTGTTATATTTCCTCATTATTATTATGAACATTTACATGAAACTAGTTTTGCTTATAACCCTTTTCAGTAAATTCCCAAGGAAAAAACTATAGATCTTCTACAATTCAGATCTTGAAGAGAAAGAGGCAATTCCTCACTTACCTAGGGTACCAAATGGAGTATTCTCTCCGCTGGAGGAAAGATGAACATTTATGGAACATTTTTGGAATGTCAGACTTTGGGCTAGGGCTTAAATAGTGTTATCTTGTTTATGCCTTACCACAATTTCAAGAGACAGCTGTTATGTCATTTTCAAATGAGGAAACTACTGTATGGCATGCTGATTGCTAGCTGCTAACAAAGCTTCTCAAACTTTCCACTGGAGACAGAGAACAGAGAAAGCATATCCAATCTGAGAGATACAATCAAAAGCAGCCTACCATAAGCTCATTTTTTAAAAGTTTCAGGTTTCATCTTTGATATTCACTCAAATCATGTATTCATTGTGTATTCATCTTTGCTTTAATGTATTCATTGTGTATTCATCTTTGCTTTAATAAAAATAGTAATGTTGTCCCGTAGACCAGCAGTTAGAATCACTACTCAAGGAAGGTTGAGATTGTGTAGCCTATGAGTACGTGGCCCTTGCTTCACACCACACACACCACCTAGAGGTACACATTCTCCAGCCAGGGCCTGGAGGAACTAGTTATGCTTGCTTCCCAGAGCCCACTGATCAAAGCAGTGCCAGCATAGGGTGGTATGAAAATTATAAGCTAACATTTCTGAACACATTTCTGAATAACCCAGCATACTATTTTACAAAGCAAATTTGTAGTGCCCATCCCAGGCATAACTGAACCAGAATCTGGGGATGATGACTGGGAACCTCCATTTTTAACAAACTTTTCAGGTGATTTTTTTTTTTTTTTGAGACAAAGTCTTGCTCTGTTGCCCAGTTTGAAGGGCAGTGGCATGATCATGGCTCACTAAAGCCTTGACCTCCTGGGCTCAAGCAATCCTCCCACTGCAGCCTCTTGGGTAGTTGGGACTACAGGTTTGGGCCACTATGCCTGGCTAATTTTTAATTTTTTATAAAGATGGAGTCTCATTATGTTGCCAAATTTGGTCTCAAACTCCTGAACTCAAGCAGTCCTCCCAAAGTGCGGGGATTACAGACATGAGCCAATGCGCCTGGCCTAGGTGATTCTTTTGTAAGTTAAAATCCAGATACATATAAGTCTTCCTGAACCTACTGCTCCTTTCTGAACCTATCTGGAAATCTAAAAGCCCCAAAGGCTGGCCCGTGTCATGTTGTCTAGACTTCCTCAGGCCTCAGAACAAGAGGTTTCTGACCTAACCCATTTCATGGGAGCTGAGTCTCCACTAACCCTGCCCTCCTGTGCCTGCCCATGTCCCTGACTGAAATCCTTCATCGTCTGTCTGGAGCATGTACTGACATAGCTGAGGAGGTTGTCTGTGAATGAAAATTCACAAGGAAGATATTTTTGTCTGAAGGTTTGCAAGAACTAATGATTAGCTTGGAAAGCCATGGTGCTGGCTGCTGCGTTAGCTGTGGGAGGTATGTGGGGTGTAGAAAGAAGGAAGGAAGAAATCTAGTTTCCTTTTTAATCACACCCCTGATGGATTTGAGCAAGGGACTCAAGTTCTTTGATTTTCTGTTTTCAGTTGAAATCACCCAGTTGTCATCTCTCTTTGAGAATTTGCTTAGGAATTTGGAGGTGGGGTCAGGGAAGACCCTGGGCATCTGGCACTACAGCCACTTAAGTCGGCAGGGGCCTAACTGCCTGTGCTCCACAAGCTTGAATGTGCTACTAGTTTGCTTCCCAAAAGACCTTAAATTCTAATGGACAATTTCTTTCCATGAGATCTGAAAAGCGTTTCTCTCTGCCAGTTGCATGCTTTCCCTAAAGTAATTGTAAAAGGGTAACCAGGATGCAAACTGATTATTTTGTTTTTCTGCTCTTTTGCCAATTTTGAGTGAAAGGCAGCAATATAAATGTTACCATAACCATTTATTTTTTAAATCTATGGCTCTGCATGAAGGGAAGAAGGGCAAAGGTAAATGTGGTTTTCGTGTGTGCTCAAACCTTGTCTGAATCCAGGGCAAATTTTCAATGTAATTACCCCAAATTGGAAGACGTCTTTCAGGCTCATAAAACCAGTTTGTTTTTATCCAGACAAAGCCTTCCTTGGTATCCAGGCATGTAAAATGTTAATGGTTAGGGAGTGAAAAAAAGAAAAGAAAAAAGCATTTGGATAACCTGACACAAAGATTAAAATACACCATGTTTTAGTGCCTAGGTAAATCAATCCAGATTGGGATATCTGCCTTCATCCCCTATGTAAGTCCATTTCTAAAATTAGTTTTATCATTTTTATAATTTTAAAATAATAGATGTTCAATGTAGAAAACAATAAAATATAGAAAAGGGTAATGAAGTAAGTACAAATTTCCTATTGTCCCACCATCCAGATATACCCCACCATGCTATATACCCCAGTTAATATTTTGTGGTCTGTCTTATACACACTTAACTGTGTGTGTGTGTGTGTATTTACATGCATACATACTACACACCTGCTATTGTTTTGAACGTGGAAGGCATCACCTGGGGAAGGCCTGCTATCTAACCAAATTCCTTCTCATCAGGGCCAGCAAGATAAATGAGAATAGGTGTAACAACAGCTCTTACCCCTACCAGTCATTAAAACTGATTGTGCCAAGTTTGTCAGCTACTTCCTTTTGCATTTTGCTCAATCCCTAGGCATATTTTCCTCCTTACTTCACCTCTTAGCAGTTTTTAATCCAGATCACCACTCTCCCCTTCTAGAACAGTCTCTTGCCTTGATTTCCATGACAACGAATCCTCCTGGGCTTTCTCCTGCCTCCTGGCCTTGTCTCTGTTGATGACATGGACTATCTAGTCTCTCCCTCCTAATGTTTCAAAAGATGGCTACTCTTGAGGGTTCTGTCCTAGAATCTTCCATCTCCTCACTCTCTGGACGTTTGGTTTTCATAAGGAGCTGTGTCCTCTCTAATCTCCAAGCCTTCTTTCTATATTCTTCTTATTTCTAGATCACATTCCCCACTCTATCTGTGTTCACGTACACACTTGACCAAGAGAACTTTTACTTATCTTTAAGATGTCAATTTAGACATTACTGCATTTGGAAAGCCTTTGTTGACAGCCGAGGTCAGTGTCAGAGTGTGTTCTGTGTGTGTCCATAAGACTCTATTGTTTTCCTTCCTCTACTTATAGCACTATTTTATATGTATCTGTTTGTCTATATGTCCCATTTCCATTGTAAGGACAAGGACTGTGTGTGTGTTGGGGGGAGGGTTGTTTTCTGTTTTTTTGTGTTTTGTTTTTGAGACAGAATCTCACTCTGTCACCCAGGCTGGAGTGCAGTGGCATGATCTCAGCTCACTGCAACCTCTGCTTCCCGGGTCCAAGTGATTCTCCTGCCTCAGCCTCCTGAGTAGCTGGGACTACAGGTGCCCACCACGACACCCGACTAACTTTTCGCTTTTAGTAGAGATGGGGTTTCAGCATGTTAGCCAAGCTGGTCTCGAGCTCCTGACCTCAGATGATCGACCTACCTTGGCCTCTCAAAATGCTGGGATTACAGGCGTGAGCCACTGCGCCCAGACAGGGACTGTGTTTTATTAGTCATCACTACATCCCAGATCCTAGCAGTGTCTGGAATTTAGTAGACTCACAATGTTTATTGAATAAGTAGATGCCAACACAACTACTAACACCATTCTTTGTGGTGTATTGTATAGTTCAATCAGTGAAGACTGATACACCATCTTATATGAGCTGCATTCCTTCATCTTATGACAAAAATAAACATGATTTTAAAAGTTGAATCTTGTTGGAGGACAAAATCAGGTAAATTGCCCTTTATCTGCAATTTGGGGTTTAGATCAAATATAAATGCGGGGCTTTCAACCCAAGAACTACCTATGGAATAAATTTGTAATATCCCTTCCCTAGAGCTCTTTGACTATTGGACAAGATGTCATGAGTTTTCTGTTATGGACTGAATTTTGTCCCCTCTAAATTCATTTGTTGAAGCTCTAATCCCCAGTGTGACTATATCTGGGGATAGGCTCAAATACCTATTTGGGAGGTAATTAAGGTTAAATAAGATCCTAAGGGCATGATTCTAATCCAAAAGAACTATGGTTTTATAAGAGGAAGGAATCAATCAATCTCTCTCTCTCTCTCTCTGTCATGTGACGACACAGCAAGAAGGTGGCTGTCTGTAAGTCAGGGAAAGAGCCCTCACCAGAACCTGACCAAGTTGCCACCCTGATTTGGACTTTCAGGCTCTAGAACTTTGAAAAAAATATATTTCTGTTGTTTAAGCCTCCCAGTCTATGGTATTTTGTTATAGCAGCTTGAGCTGTCTAATACAGCCTCCATACAGATACAGGCTCCCCGAGACTTAATCTGTCTCATTAACCATTAATCCCCTACTTTGAATAGAGTCTGGCATATTGCAGATGGTCAATAATTATCTATTACATTAATGAACTTTCATGAGTCATTGTTCTGAGGCTGGAGGTGAAACACGATGGAAAGCAAATGGCCGTCCAGGATGCTAGTAGCTGTAATTTATAGTTACTTGAATTCACACATACCTATGTTTGTATTGCTATATTTATTTATTTCTCTGATGCATTTATAAATTCTTAATTTTGTTTCTCCTAAAAAATGTTCTGGTTACTTATAAAAACACATATTTTGCAGCACAGTAATAAAGAAGTAGATGAGAAGATTGGGTATAAGGGCAAGATAAATCCACAAGTAAAGTTATCTTGCAAGGATATATGCCATAAGAATCTGTATCATTTGGCTCTCAACCTGCTAGAATCCAAAGCGAAGAGTTAAATCTATTCAGTTATAACATTTGCAGTATCTGTAAGATAAAAGTAAACCAGTTGCCAAGGAGCTAGAAGGTGAATGCTGCTACTCAGGGCAGGGATTTTGTCTGTTTGGTCCACTATTCTATGTCTAGTGCCCCAGAACAGTGCTCAGCAAAAACTGAGTGAGTAAGTTACATTTTTTAAGTGAATTAATAAATATAGTATTTTCCTAAGTTTAGTCACTGGAGGATCTTCCAAAAGGAGAAACTAGTTAATAAAGTAGGTAACATCCTCAAGACATCACTATGATCAACAAACTATTTAATTCCCTAGAGCTGTTTTCTTTTCACACTTCAATATAAACTGTTGGTGTGAAATATAATTCAACAAAATTAAATTTTGTAATATCAGTTCCTTAAGTTCATCAATTGTAGCTTCCCGATGATCTGCCTTGTGCCAAGAATAAAATATGTTTTCAGGCAAGTGTTCCGTGAAGAAACATTGAAGCTTATTTCTCATAACATTTGATAAAAAATAGGCAGCAGAGTCTTAAATAATATTCTTCAGCAAAGAATCAGTGTGCACCTGTGCATTATTGTTGAGGAAGGATAGCCATGTGCTTTGACAATCAAATGTCTGTAAGGAAAGATAGTGCTACTCTTAGATATTCTTATTGCTAACACTCACTGGGTAATTTCCAATGTGCCGGGTACTGCGCTAAGAATTTCCTTTAATCCCTAGGAGGCAGGTACTCTCATCAAACTCACATTTACCAAAGCTTAGAGAGGTTAAATAATGAAAATCACAGAACTAGTAGTGTAAGAGGCAAGATTTAACTCAGGATGTCTGACCCCAAAGCCTGACTTCTTGACCAATATTGATGCCTTTGTAAAAATTAGGGAAGCATCCTGAGATGTGCCAGAGTTAATAAGCTTTGTTTTTCTCCTCCCCACCAAGCATAAACACACATATCCAGTATTCTGCATATGCAAAGATACGCTTTTCCACAGAATCTCATTCTGAACTTTAATGTATTCTATATATCCTGGTAGCAATGAAATACGTGATGTGGTAACCATAGAATGTAATCATTTTCACATCTTACCAATTTCCCAAATGTATTTTGCTGTTAAATTTTTAAATAATTTTAGTCACAAACTAAAAGAAATTGAGTCTTTCTTTTAGAAACACAACAGTTCTTTCTGTTAGAAACATCCAATTCTGTTTCTTTTCGAACAGCCTAAGCAGGAGGTTATGATTCAGTTCATAGCCCACTTCCAGAAGGGCCATTTTCCTGTATTTTTTCCTTGAGTAAATAATGCACAAGATGATCATTGTCTGGGTGCAATAACTAATGGGTTTTATTTTTATTTGAATTTTCATTTATTGATTTTGTTTTTCTTCCACATGAATAATGCATCCTTTCAGAAGGCATCCAAATTCACATTATTTGGCACACTCAATAAAAAGTCCTTTATTTTGAGCAGTTACAAATACAGATTATGTAGTCAATGTGTTTTTAAACTATTTAAATATGTATTTAGATGCTAAACTGAGGCATTATTAGAGAGGTTTGTATAGCAAGTGGCATACAGGTTTAACATTGTCCAAATATCTGCTCATCCTAATAACATTAAATGAGGCTGTTGTGGTTCATTTGGGAGAAACGGCATATTTAAATATTGATATAAACAGCATCTTTGTAATCATTAGCAGGGGCTGTAACTGTTAAGGTAAACAATGCAGCCCCTTCAGTGCTTTTCACAGATAGACATACTTGAGGAATGCAGTGTATCACTTGTCCCAAGAATTCTTTACTTACATTCTATGTGATCAAAAGAGAACTTAAATAATGTCTAAACTGTTCACTCCTGATTCATCTTCCTAAGAACGTGGTGAGGGGGTGTGGGGTTCTGCAAATGGGGACTGGTGAAGGAAGCTGGCAGTACTCCAGAGAGGGGGATGCACGGCTGAGGAGGAGGGGACTTAACACTATATCACCTCCTGCCCCAGGGCCATTAGAATGGGTTTAGGACAGATACGTGATGATTTTATGGCTAACTATGCCCTTGGTCAGGGCACTGTATCTGGCAGGGATTTGTTTGAAAGGAGAAAAACAGAGGAGATACTTCTGATACAGACAAAGAAGTTTAACAGAGATGGGATACATGAACTAAGAAAAATAATTTGTTCAGCTCAGCAACCAAAACCTTGTTTTTGGGAGAAAGAAGTGATCTCCTAGAACATGGCATTTCAGGAAGGTCTGGTGGTGGTCATTTGGGGTGGGGGATGGGGGGGCATTGTCTCAGTATTCCAACCATTAGTTAGAAGGTGAGGGTAAGAGTCATTGAAGGTAAATAACTTTCAAGGCCTTCAGAGGTCATTTAGTCCGGCCAATAACTGGAAGAGGACCAAAGGTAAAAATGGTGCCAATGCAGGGAATGGAGTGAGGGGAGAGACCGTGTCAGAACTGGGGAAAGAGAGGAAAGAACCTGCATAGCACCAGGTGTTGGGGACGAAAAAGCATGATTTCTACCTTGGGTGAGTCTCTTTGACAGATCACAAGGCCTTACAGGTCTCAGGTTCCTTCCTGCCCAGTTCTAACATTCTATGTGTTAGCAGGTTTAACTTTCCAGGTAGTAATATCTGGAGAGAACTAGTGAATGGAACCAGGAGTGGCCATGGAGATGGGGAAACACTTAGTTTGCAGGTGGTCAGGCCAATTTGGGACCTTGGGAAATCAGTCGACGGAGGAGAAGTTCTAAAGGGATGAAAGAAATCCAAAGTCAACAGGACTAAAGAGAAAGGCCGAAAGCTTATTTTCTTAATGATCATTTCCCTTTTCATCCAGAGAGTGTGAGTCACTCTTGTCTTGTTTTGGGTTCCTCTTGAAGGAGACTCGGAGACAAAGATTTTAATGCAAGAGGTTTCTTTGGGAGATAATCCCAGGAAACAGCAGGAGGGAAATGGGGAAGTGAGACAGGGAAGGGAAGGATGCAAACAAAGGAAGCCTTATTAAACCAATTGCTGCTCTAGGCACCTGGAGCTCGAGAACTCTGGAGGACAGAGCAAAACACACCTTGAGTTACCCCACCCATGAAGCTGGGATGCTAAGCTATATATACATATGTGTATATATGCGTATATATGTATATATATTATATATACATTATATATATTATATATACACATTATATTATACATTATAATATACATTATATTATATATACATTATATATACATTATATATATACACAGTATATATATAGTGTGTGTATATATATATACACACTCAGTTGTTGACTCTTTGTCCATCAAATTAGTTATCCATGAACCCAGCCATTGGATGAGAGCAGCTTCTGGGGGAATTGACAGCCTAGCACTTCCTACTTGCTTTGCACACTGGTCTGTCATGCTCCCCAGTCTGGCAAAATCCTCAGGCAGTGAGTCATGGGGTTCACAGTAAATGTCCAAGGGGTTATAGGTAAGGCACCAACTGTGTCTGCTACTGTTTTTATTTTTTAGAAATTAATTTTAAAGCTTGGATCTGAAATTTTTCAACTTCTTTTGTTATGAAGTGATTTCCAGCAGGAGTGATGCAAAAGCTGAAAGGCTTTGTGCTAGAGGAAGAGGATATGGTTAAAGGCATCAGGATGTCTACAAAACAGATTTATTTCCATCTCAGCAGGAGGCAGCCATGTTTCTCTAAGTGTTGATTAAACTGTTCCTCCATGGTGGCTCCCTTGTTTGTCTCATTCATGTTGTTCTCATTTACCTCCTTTTGCTTTGGGAATTTGCCAGCATGGAACTTGTTTCAACGGCTACATTGATTAGGTACAAGCTTATGTTAAGCTGGAAGCCAATAAACGTTTGGCTAGAGAACTTGTGGGGCTCATTAACCCAAGACAAGATTTTGGGATGAAAATACAAATAGACCCAGGAAGGCTATGATGAGTGTATAAACACTAGACACATAATGGACTGTCCTTCTCAGTCAGGGGCACTTCACTTAACTTTTGAGATTAGCATCAAGGAAATCTCTCAAGTTCTTTCACATAGAGTCTTTTGAGGGGATTCTGAATATGTGGGTCTGATGTCATTGGCAAATCTTATGCTTGCTTTGAGTTTTTGACTGGGTCAAGAAGCAGCATGGTACAGCTAAAAAGCTCAGGCCTAGGAGTCAAGAAGTGTTAGATTCAAATTCTGGGCAAGGTAATTGCCCCATGACCTGGTCAAGGTACTGAAACTCTCATTTTCCCAAAAAATCTGGGCAATAATTTCTACATCTCAAATTATGGGGAGGATGAAATGAAGACCCCATATCCGAAGAATTGAAGAGGGCCTGACTTATAAAATGTGCTCCAAGGAAGTTATTTCCCTCCCTACACCTTTGATTATCTCTGCAATTAAAAAAAACAAAAAACAAAACAAAACAAAAAAAACCTTTCTGTCTCTTTCCCTTCCTCCCTCCCTCCCTCCCTGCCTCCTTCTCCCTCTTCCTTTCTTCCTCTCTTCTTTCCTTTCTTTTTTTCCAACCAGGGATTTTCAGTATATTCACAAGGTTGTGCAACCCATCACTGCTATCTAATTTCAGATCTCTTTTTCTTTTGATTTGTTGGAAATGGGTTTTGTTGGTTTGTTTGTTTCCCATAGTGTTTACAAAGAGCTGTAAGAGAATCTTCTTTATTAACAAAGCCTTACATTTGAAACCCAATTTGTGCTACAAACTGCCTTAATATGTGTAAATGCACATGATCTTTACTTGGAAGGTATGCGAGGCCTTTGTAAGACCCAATTTACAAATGAAGAAAGTGAGACATGACAGTGGACCTAAGGACAAAACATGAGTGAGGGGCGGTGTCTGAGCCAGATCTCAGATCTCCTGTTTCCATTCCCCAAATAGTACTCAGTGGTAACATCTTTACCCTAGAAACTTTGCCAACATGTGCAAGGAACTGTCCTGTGTGTGAGGTAGGCTGTAGCTTCTAGCATTAAGTCTCAGGGCTGGGGACATGGACAGATTGTCAGAAGCAATGTGGCCAAAAGCTCCACCATACCCAAGCCTGTAGATTGAAGGATGGCCGTCTGTGAAACCCACAGCTGTTTCTCCGAAGAAGTTACATTTGGAAGTCTACTAATATGGGTTTCAGTACCATGAGGGTGTTTCCCATATAAAGAAGAAGATGATGTCACTGCTACTTGCTGGTATCTACATGCACTCCCAGAGCCCCCTGCAATCCCCCACAAGGGTGCTTTTCTGTGCCTTTCCTCAGTGATCGTCTCTAAGATTAGCTTCCTACTAAAATTCTAACTAGACTTAGATTCTCTTTTATTCATTGGGTGAGGGACCTGGGATCTCTATTTAGTTTTATTTCCAATATTTTTTCCCTGTCATGTAGATTTGCAGTGGGTTTAGGTGGCAGTGTTTACAAATAATTTCTTGGTCTAATCCCAACTATTTAACATCTGCAAGGATGATGTAATATGCCAGCAACTGTTTAAAGTTGTTCTAAAAGGCTTTACAAATATCCTTTGTGAGTGTGCACCCTGGTGATGGGAATGAATACACATGCTATTTTGTGAGCAATTTGAGAGAGTCTATCAAAATTTTAAATATGCTTATCTCTTGACCATAATTCCACTTCTAGGGCTTTTCCTGCAGCAATCGCTCATAGCAATGTGAAAATATGCATGTGCAAGGATATTCATTACATCATTATCAAAGTGAAAAAATGTAGAGAAATGCTAAATATATACTGATAGAGGGGATTCCTAAATATAATATACTATGGAATAATACTCAGCCATTAAAAAGAGTACGGTTGATTTAAGTTCCCTGAAATGTTATTTATGATATGCTGATGAGAGACTGAAAAAGCAAATTGCATAGTAATATGTATTATATGGTCCCATTTTGTAAAATATAACAATACCCAAGTGATTTCTATATAAATGTAATAACTTTTTCCCATTTTTATACAAGATCTCTTTAGGGTGGACTCTGTTAAACGGTGTTCTACTCAGTACTTTAGTAGGTCTGGAGATGCAGCTATTGCAGAAGAAAGTGAAGAAATCTAACCTGTTCTGTGTGTTTGAAGGAAGGAGATGACGGCAGAAAAGATAAGGAGAGGAGAGAGAAAGAAGGTGAGGGGCTAGTAGCATCTGAGGCAAAAGCAAGTGTAGCTCTCCCTGAAGCAAGATGGAGGAAAAGACTTAAGAAGTGAAGTCGTTAATGAGTGATTTTAAATAGCTTGCTGTGTGCTTCATAGTAGGAAGTCCGGCCAATAATCCTCAAATCGTCACTGAAGTCACTAATGCTTTGTGTGAATATGTATGTGTGCATGAATGTGTGTGTGCATGCCTAAATCCAGGAAGGGGCCAAGTTGTCCATATAAGTCAACAATGCAGAACACAGACAGCAGCCAGAGAATAGGGAGCCTTTCTTGGCTTTGGAAACACATCAAATCTTTGAAAATATGTGGAAATCTTTGGGAGGACCTTAGATTTCCTCAGGGCATAGAATGGGGGGTGGGGTGGTTCAAGCTGTTCGTCTAATCTTATGGGTCTGGAAGACATCAGCCAACATCAGGATTACAAATACAGTAGAAAAACTATTTTTTGCCAAAATGCTTGCAATATGGCTAGATTAATGAATCTAGGTATTCTACCTACAAAAGAACCCAATGATAACAACAAAACAAAACCTGAATCCAATCTATACATCTTCTGAATACGTTCTCCACTTTCCATTATATGGATTATGAAGTATGAATGGGATGTGTAATATATTTGTATAATTTCATTTCAGTACTTTAAATTTTATTGCTTTTACAACATAGAAATAACTCTGAACCAGCCCAACTCATGCATTACCAGAACAGCCACCAACCTCACTTCGCAATATACCACCAAATGAATCTCCATGGCAACCAACCAGCACATCCCACCATATGCCACACACCATGAGAAATTATTCTTCAATTATTACTCGGCATGATAGTTTAAATGGATAAGCATTACAAAAAAATCCTTATACGTCAATCTCATTATTTGGATGGTTCTGATATTGAGAAATCCGAATAGGTGACATTTTGTTATTTAGATATACATTCACTTACATATACCCAGAAAAAGATTTGGAATACCTACCATCAGTTCAGAGGGGGACTTTTAATTTTCACTTTATATATACTACTTTATTATTTTCTTTTTTTAATCATAGACATATGTTATTTTGTAATCAAAGAAAGAAAATGTAACTTTTGCTGTCCCATACTTGGTAAGCAGTCACTTCTCCTAATGCCACACTTTTATGGAATGCTATCCCCTACACACTGCCTCAGGCAGAATGGAATGTCATATGGGGAATTGGTTGCAGCTAGATGCTATTATTTTAAGAAACTTTAAACATCCTCTGCCTTTTCATTGAACTCAAGATGAGCATTTAACAATTACAAGTATTCCTAGAAGCAAAGAAATCATATATATTCTGGTATTTATTTAAAGTACTAAGAAATTCAAATTCTTTATATAATAAGAAGTAGCTTTAGTCTTTATCAGCTCAAACATTATGAGCTATAATCCATGAAACATGCTATTTTTAACAAATATTTATTCTTCCTATCATTCTGAATGTGAAACATTTTCATTTCTTCTAAGAACATTCCAGGTTTAAGTCTGAGAAATGATCCTGGTCTTTTAACAATTGAAGAGATTGTGGGCACCTATCTCACCCCAGTGTTTTAGTCTCAGAGATTATTGGGTTTTCTTGCTGTCTTTTGGTTGATTGTTGGTTTTTTTATTTGAAGGCTTAACTTCTCAATGTTTGTACAGATGACTAAATTCCCTTGTAATGTTAATATTAAGAAAGAAGTCAGGAATTTCGCGTGATGATCTCACAAGGAGAAATAACCCTGAAGTTATTTAAAAAACTTTTTATTTCTAAAACTTTTTATTTATTTTTATTTAAAAAACTTTTTATTTATAAAAAAAATAAAAAGCCTCTAGAAAGTAGCCAAAGGACTATACAGAATAGCATATGGGGATTTTATATCCTACCACATACTCTATTAATATAGCTTATTAATGGAAAGCATGAGAGGCTGACAAGTCAATCAAGGCCTGAGCATGAACATTGATCTGGCTCACATCACTATCCAAATTTGAGAAGGTGAGTCAAGATGTTTCAGTTGGGCATCATCTATACTCCCCATTATCTGATGGGCACAAATAAATTAAAAATTGAGCTGTTTTTACATTTTTTAAGATAAACTAAAATTGAGTGTTTTTCCCATTTAATCTTCCCAGGTGAAAAAAAAAAAAACCAAAAAGCTTAGAAAAACTCTAGGAAATCGACCTTATCTTCGTTATTTGCAAATCGATCAGAAAAAAAATTATTTTTCCTTTTGAACTTCTAATATTTGGTTTAGGGAGTAGAGTTAAAATTCTCACAGATAAACTATTGATTTCACTTTTCTGTCTGTTTCAAATTTGCCTCCTGTTGACATGTGGCATTGACTTATTGTTGTGACAAGTCCAGAAATGTATTTTCTGAGTTTGGATTTATTAAGTCCAATTTTTTTATTGTCAAATTTATTTTTTATGGTCCAGATCCTTTGGAACTGAGGGAGTTAGTGAGAGTAAAGTGGGGGAAGATCTACCAAATTGAATTCCTTTCCCCAGTGGTATTCTAGCTGAAGAAGAGGAGCCCACTAATTATATTATTTAGGCATGGAGATGGTGAAGGGGATGGTGAGGTAAAAACCATAAATTTTGTGAGAAATTGTATCATTTTGCCAAAGAAGAATGAGAAGAGGTCTTTGGAAAGCTCAGATGCTCCCTGCCTTGTGTGAATGTGATAGGTGGGTTGGTAGGTCTTGAAACATATACCCTTGGGAAGGGTTGGGGAAGGTCGAGGAGATGGGACATGTCATTGAGTGGGAAATCAGGAAAAAGTGGGAGCTAATGTGGGTGTGGGTAATAGGGGCTGTCAGCAAGCAGCTGCAGGGGTCAAGGAGGAGAGCAATGAAGGACAGGAAGCAGTGGGCATTCAAGACTCGCTGGCCTTTTTTCCATTTTCTCATGCTTTCTTTGGCACTTGACTGCTACAGGTTTTTAACTTCCTGGACTGTACCGTCCATCATGGAAGGCTTCTCCTCACTTACTAAGGCTAAAAACATAGGCTCCATAGCTTCTTCATTTTATCACCCTAATGGTCAAAAGGTTCTTATCCTATTTTGCATTTGTGTCTTGAGGGGATCTTGAGAAGTAAAACTTTGGAGCCATACTCCCCAGGTGCAAATCTCAGCTCTACCATTCCCTGTTCTGTGACCCATGGGCAAGTCACTTAGAACTCTATGCCTCAGATTCATTTTTAAAATTAGGATGGTAATACTAGTATCTTTACAAGATTTTATGAGGATTAAATTAGCTGTTGGGCACTGTTATGGTTAATTTCAGGTGTCAACTTGGCTGAGCTAAGTGATACCCAGATAGCTGGTAAAGCATTATTTCTGGGTGTGTCTGTGAGAGAGTTTCTGGAAGACATTAGCATTTGATTCAGTTGACTGAGTAAAGATCACCCTCACTGATGTGGGTGGCCAGCACACAATCCATTGAGGGCCCAGATAGAAAGGCAGAGTGAAGGGTGAATTCCCTCTCTGCTTAAACTGAGACATCCATCTCCTCCTGCCATCAGATATCAGTGCTCCTGGTTCTTGAGCCACCAGATTTGAACTGGGACTTACACTATTAGTCCCCTACCCCTCTTTCTAGCCTTAAGGTCTAATGGAATTTGCCTGTCAGTCCTGTCTTTCTTTTGATTTCTCCCTTTGGAATGGGAATGTCTATCCTATGCCTGTCCCCCATTGTATTTTAAAAGTACATTCATTTTGTTTAACGGGTTTATAGCTGGAGGGGAATTTGGCCTCAGAATGAATCATATCTTAGGTCCCACCCAGATCAGATTTAGACAATATTTAGATGAGACTTTGGACTTAGATTTTAACGTTGATGCTTGACTTTAAAAGCTATTAGGATGGAACAAATGGGAGGACATAAATTTTGAGAAAACGGGGCTAATGCTATAGATGGAATATTTTTGTTACTCCAAAATTCGGTTTATGTTGAAACCTAATCCCCAATGTGATAGTGTTTGGAGGTGGAGTCTTTGGGAGGTGATTAGGTTTTGAGGGTGAAACCATCATGAATGGAATTCTTGCCCTTATAAAAGGGACCCCAGAGAACTTCCTTGACCCTTACACAGCAAGAAGGCAGCCATCCATGAACCAGGAAGAGGATCCTCACCAGACAGTATATGTGCCAGCACCTTGATCTAGGACTTCCCAGCCTCTAGGACTATGATAAATAAATTTCTATTATTTATAAGCCACCCAGTTTATGATATTCTATTAAAGCCACCTGAACAATGTAAGACAGGAACATGATAAATGCTCAATAAATGTTAAGGGTAAAAATCCTCCTTGAAAACATAACACATTTATTCAGTATATGTCTGATAAAATCCTTGTAGTATGGAGCTGATATCAGGTTTGTGCAGTTCATCTCCCTCCTCACACCATGTCCAGTGGGTTCCTGAAGACTCTGCACAGTGACTTCTATATGAACTGAAGCCACTGCCACAGCCAATACTTAGGAGGTGATGGTGAAAAACAGTCATGGTTCTGAAAATAAGCCATGCATTTGTATGTTGGAAATCTTCCCTTTGCATAACTGGAAAACAAATCTATGAGTTTTTCAGCAAAAGTGGAGACATAAAAAAATCATGTGGGCCTAAATAAATTAAAAATCAATTAAAGGCCTGTGGATTTGTGTGTGTATGTGTGGAATACTATTGGAGTTCAAGTGTCACAAATGCCTTGCAGTATACACATGGAACTGTCCTCAAACTGGATTATCAGCACAGAGTGGGATGCAGACTTGGAGAGAGGCAGTATAGCCTGATTGAAATGGGAGCCCAGTAAGAGACTAGTCTTGCAGGGCTGTGATGTTGGGAGAAGAAGCTTGAGAAGTAACACAGTGGTGACTGATGAAATGTCCATACGTGAGAAACCTGCTCCTTTGGGCCTGTTGAATCTGTGAATAAACAGTACCAACATCTGCAAATAGCACATTTTACAAACTTGAATTAACTTCTCTACGGAACTGGCAACCTCTTCATGGCTTTCTTCTCTGAAAATAATTCAATAATAAAATCCAAAAGAATACTTTTTGTTCTAGTCTTGGAATCTTCGCTGTGTGTCAAATGACCATTGATTTTCTACCCCAGGTCAAAAATTGTATCCCTTGACAAAAGGTTGTAGGTATAACATTTACTATACAATGGGATTATCCCAGGGTCTCCTCCTGAAACATAGCCTGTCCTTCAGTGTTTCTGCAGCTCAATATTGAGGGAGATTCTGCAACACGTCAGGCCTCTGAGAGCTAAGAAGTGTTCATTCCTTCATCTCTAGAACTAGAAAACCCCCTGTCCTTAGGTAGGGTGTGGGGTTTAAGAAAATTCTACATCATGGGATGCTGACCATTGGATTCCACTTTTAAAGCCTGGATGTTAAGATGCTTCACTTAATATGGTTTGTGGAAGCTAGAAATGATAACTAAAATAATTCTAGAGCAGTGCTTCTCAAGGTATCTGTGGTGAAAAACCAGCTTTGGTTTGGTTGTTGTTATTTTCAATCTGTTACAGACCAATCCTTTTTTTTTAAATTAAATTTTTAATTTTTTTTGAGACAGAGTCTCGCTCTGTCTCCCAGGCTGCAGTGCAATGGCGCGATCTCGGCTCACTGCAAACTCCACCTCCCAGGTTCACGCCATTGTCCTGCCTCAGCCTCCCGAGTAGCTGGGACTACAGGCGCCCGCCAGGATGCCTGGCTAATTTTTTGTATTTTTAGTAGAGACGGGGTTTCACTGTGTTAGCCAGCATGGTTTCAATCTCCTAACCTCGTGATCCACCCACCCTCGGCCTCCCAAAGTGCTGGGATTACAGGCGTGAGACCAATCCTTTTATAAATTGTAATAAAAACGAATTACTAGAAAAATCAAATTTAAAATAAAGCTTTACAGAATACAAACTACACATTTTATTTTACACATTTTAATTACTAGATTCAACAGACATAAAATCACTGTACAATTGCCTTAATGTTCCTAAACTCTTGCTCTTAATTTCTGTTCTTGTTCCAATGTGGATCTGGAATAAAAGTTTTGTAGATGGACACTGGTCTATGGATCACCACTTGGAGTAGCACCAGGCTAGATGTCGTTGAGAACAATACGCTTTCGTCCATAACTTGGACCTAGTCTGGGAGTATTTCAGAACACACAGCAACATGTGCATTGCTAGTGCTCACTTAAATGACCATATCATCAGAAAGATACTGTGTTAAAATTATATTGCAAGAGACACAACATAGACCTCAAAATTTCAGTCAACCTGATGATGTACAGGTAATCCATTGACCAAGACAAATTGTTCTGTGCAATCCCTCATCTTTCCTATTTCTACATGTGTGAAAATGCCTATTACAGGAGTGTCAAGGGCGGTCTAAAGAGCAAGGGAACTCATTGAAGGAAAAATATAACCTGCAGGTCGGAGATGGAGGCAGAGAATGGAGGGGTGCCAAGTAGTTAGGAGCGGTAAGACCTGGACTATATGCCTGCCTAACACAGGTGGATCAATCACTTCAGAGGCCTCTTCAGGGGCAATTATTCCTGTTTGTCCCAACTGGGAGACGGCTCAGACTGGAAATAACTGTAGTTTCTGTAGGGCCACCCTAAGACTGATTGTCACAAATTGGCTTGGTAAAGTGATGGACTAAACTCCCCAGATGAGTTCCAAGGCTCTGTGACAGGGAAAAACAGAGAATAGATGGTGACTTATGTGGCAAAAAGTGGAACCAGAAAAACTTTAAATTCTACTCCCAACTGGTAAAAGGAACTATGTAGATAAGGTCTGGCTAAGGCATCCACCATCCAAAGATGAGTTCTTCCTAAATAGTGGCTATGATTTTAGAAGCTTTGCAGTCTTCTACTAACTTGGTTATTGGGAAACAAGTGTAGCCTTTCTTTTCCACGTGTTGCTTACTGCACATTCTTATTCCTATAAAATCAATATTTGGCCCATATGATGACAACGCTTCTGGGATACATTCCCCATGTGGTACACATTTCACTCTGCAGCTTGTTTATAAATAAGCTCAGGCACAGGACAACAGTGATTAAAGACCAGCCGGCACCTGACCTCAGGGAGGAGGCAAATCCATTTAGAAGCCATTCACCGTTCATCCAGTCTTCATGTCCTACATGCGTAACATCAGTGATGTGAGGAAGGAAGTTGGAGCTTTAGTCATCAATCCTGTTTAAGTGAAAGACTGGATGAGTGATTTTGAGTTTGTTGCTTCCTATGATTATAGAAGTTTATATTTCATTTCCACAGTATTTTTTAATAGTAACCTTATGCTAATTCCACATATGCTTACTGTAGAGATAATTGTCTCCAAGAATATCAATACATATGGAATTTTTCAGATCATTAATGCTTTAAACTATGCATCAAGTTCAATTACCTAACCATTTCAGTTCCAAGGTCAGATTTTAGGTACCCTGCCTCATCATTTCTGTTTCCTTTTTATCTTGGAAGTGGAAAGGAATTTAGAGTTCATCTTCTCCATCCCATTCCCTTGATAGATGAGGAAACTGAGGCCTATGAGGGTAAAATGGGTTACACCAAGGTCTTACAACAAATTGTGGTTAGAGTCTGGGTTCCGTTCCCCTGGCTCTTTGTCCAGTCTTCTTTTAGGTATTTCCTCCTAGTTTCGGCAGAAATCAGAGTTCATGAAAGAAACTCTGAATGTAATTGCTGTGGATATGTGGTCTCAAATTTATACTACAAGATGCTAATCATTGCCTGCCTGCCTGTCTGCTTGTGCCCTCTCTAAAGGAAATCCCCCTATCCCAAGCCCCTGCTGCCTAAGCAGCCGGGTTTTGTACTGCGTGACTGACTCCTCTACTCCCACCGTTGTTAATTAGTCCAGAGATGACCATCTGGCCCTTATGGAGTTCATCCATAGAAGGGTAAAATGTAGATAGGACAATTCAAATTCTCTTTTTCAGGGGGGCAAACCAAGGAACAGAAGGAAGTTGCTATTTGGAAGTGAGATCATGAAGCTGAAATAGGAGTAAGTTGAAAGCTCACAAATATGGCAAACCAAAACCATATGCAATTTAGAGTTGTATAAGAACAGGAACCAGGAGCAAGCAGGGAAAGCCAGCGAGTAAAGAGAGAAGAAAATGGAGCAGACATACAGAGTTGCACATAGACTCTGTAACATGGCTTTGCTGCAATGACAATAACAGCTGTTTCCAACCTGTGCCAGGCATTGCTCCCAGCTCCTCACCTGCATGAACTCATTTTAGCCCTCATGACAACCCATGGGGTGAATATTAATGTGATCTTTCTTTTCAGATAAATAAACTGAGGCACAGAGAGGTTAATTAACTTGCTGAAGTTCATACAATTCCCTTCACTGCTTTAGTACCTGCCAGTCTGTTTGCATCCCTTGTGGGAATCTCTGCAATAGTCCTTTAAAACACACACACACACACACACACACACAATGGAAAATGTAGTTATTTAACCACAACAAAAACAGAATATTTGGGGAAAATTGGACTTGAAATTTTCAAGCCTGTGATTAAAAAGTCACCTAGACACAGTGTAATCATTTCTGTGATTTGGTTCTAATGTTCTTCCTCAATCCCTTCCTTGGTTTAGTTTGAGTTGGAGACCTCCCCAGGCAGAACCATGATGGACAGCCATTAACAACTACATAGGAGAGGACTTTATAAGGAATGCAGGCTGGATATTATGTTCTTGTCATTTAATGTCTGAAAGGGGGAATACAAGACAGTGGTAGAAAGAGGGAGGAAAATGGAAACCTAGCTAGTTAAATGCAGGAGAGCCCACATGCCTCACTTCCAACCAGTTCATCTCAGGCACCTGCTGAATGATTTAGAAGCATGCATGCGGAGGGAAGAAGCCAGTGAGATACACAAGGTTATGCTATTTCCAAATTTGGAAGTGAGAGGATTTTAGAATCAGAGGATGGGCAAAGGCAAACTCACTGATTTGATACCTAAGTCATACCAATGAGAAGAATACAGTAATCCAGAGATGGGTTCCGAATCCACATTTCCAGGGAAGAACTCTATACATCAACAAGTGTCTGGGCACTTCTCATCACCAGGGAAGTTTGTGAAACCCACAGTGATCATCAGTATCCCATGTCATCTTCACACTAACCTTTTCAAGTTGATAACAGGCTTACATCTTTTTGCCAGATGATAAAACTGAGTCTTACAGGGTTTTGGGGCCCTGCTAGGTTCGGTTTGCACAGTTCTGTCCCCCAATCCCAATGTGTTCATACCTGTCTGCTTTGGAAAAGAAGTGGGCATCAAAAATAGTCTTGATTGAGAGAAAGGCAGTTAAAGGAAAGTAGACACAGGACCACTGGTGTTCTACCTGAAGTGTATGGAATCGAAGTGGGCATTGTTGTGCCTGCCTGCCTGTCCCAGACCCACTTATGATATCTGGATATGTCAGTGTGGAGCACATGGTTAGGATTAGAATGAGGGAGGAAAGAGGATATGAGAGTGAGAAGCCACCAGTATTTCTGGAGTTATTTTCATTCCAAATGGTGGTCCCATGTTAACCTCCGGTTTAAGAGAGAGACTTTATCTGAGCTGGACTCCCCATACTTGTAGGAATTACTTCCTGCCTATTTCATCAGAGTGACTAGCAATAAAATATGAATATTTGTAGTAAAAAGAACCTGTGATTTCCTTAAGAAGCAACAGAGAAGGAGGATGTGGTTCTGTACCTTTCCACCTGTGAGATCTGGGCAATTTACTTGTGAGAGTCTTAGTTCCCTCACCTATCAGTGAGTGTGATCATTTCTACCTCTTGAAATTGTTTTGGAATTTAACAAAATATGTATGTAAAACACCTAGCATGCAAAATGCCTCACAAGTGACAGATAGCTCCTTCTTCATATACATCCACTGTATCTCCACCAGTCTTCTATCCAGTTCCTGCCAGCATCTTATTCGAGTGGAGAATATCATCTCATGTTCCAAACTTTTCCTGAGAGAAGCTGAAAGAGGAGCAAATTAGAGCTGCTTTGGGGCAGCAATTTTTACACACTCAGAAATAGTGCAACAAAATTAAAGCCTCCACACCAAATGGAATACCCACTCTCACCCCTCTACCCAACCTGGGTACCAGCTAACAAAGAATGCATCTCTATTCATTAATAAGTGGGCATTTTTTTGTGTTTATGTTATGCTAAATGTTGGAAATGATCCCCTTCACTGCCCTGAATGCCTTAGATCATATCTCCTCACCTTATCTTACTGGCAAAGAGGTGTACCTTAATTAGCATTTTACAAGCATTTTGTCTGCATTGGTTACCTTTACTCTAAGTTTGATAAGTCCTTCTTGAAAGCTCTATATTCATTCACTTTTCCTGAAGTCTTGCTAAATACTCTCTTACGCAACCAAGCTCTGATGACATCATGCTTCGTAGCAAACATACATCCTTGGTGAGTGGTCTTGCCAAATCGGTTGGTTTTCTACATTTGGCACTTTGTGTGTAAGTTGGTTTGTTCCCCTATGGGGATAATTTCTGCACATAAATTCTGGAGAAACAGACTAACGAATACCTAATGCAAAGCTGATTACTCTTCCTTGAGTAAAGCGACGTCTCCACAGGATTAAAGTCATATTTGAAAAGAACACAGACTTGGAATTGCACAGATCAGGGCTTGATCATTTCCACCATTTAATACCTACATTGTTATTAAATCTCACTCAGCCTCAGTTTTTTCATCTGTAAAATGGGGACAACAGTGTCTTCCACATACATTTACTGTGAGGATCGAATGAAATGTAAGATGTTTGGCCTCCTGCAAGGGCTCCACAGATACAGGTCTTAGTTTTCTTTCCTAACGTATCTCAAGCACCTAAAACAGAGCTTGGCCTATGGTAGGTGTTTGATAAGTATTTATTGAATGAATATCAAATCGATAAATATTTATTAAATGAGTAAATCCATATTGAATGAATAAATACATATTGAATTAATGCCAACTGATTGAACAAATAAATAATAAATATTGAATGGATAAACAGTTTATAAAACCCTACAGCACCAGGACAAGGAATATCAGTAAGAGCTCACCCCAGTAAGAGCTGTTAATGAGACCAGCAGTCACAGGTGGCTTAGTTGGCAGCCCTAAGCCTATTTTCATCCTCTTCCATCCTCTCCTTGGCTTCTCTAATCACTGTCTCACCCACTCATGCGTCCCCAAATTTTATAGGCTTCTTAATAACCTTGCTGATGTGCCTGGATCTACTTGTGACCTGGCCAGACCCTGTGTGCTGGCTGTGCTGGGAAGAGGAACAGCTCTCAGTGACTCAGGTAAGGTGGAGGTCAAGGAGAAAAGTGAAGTCAGTTGCCTTTAGCATGGAATAGCCTTTTCTTCACATCAGGACAGCCTGTGATGCCCTAAACTCATCAAATGATGAACTCTATTTGGATTCTAAATGACAGTTGTCGAGGAAACAGCCACTATTCCCCCACCACCCAACACCTCAAAGGGAAACCTAGAAGTCTCTCTCATTAGAGCGAAGCCTGACTTTTGCTGGTTCTCCTGCCCTCTTGCCCTGGCATGCCGGGATCTCACAGCCCCCTCCTGCACAGCATAGCAGTGAAGCCTCAGCTGTGGTCCTGGAAAGGTGAATCTTTGGGACTCTAGATCTTAACTTCCTAACCCCAGCCTTGGCTCGTTTTCAGGCAAGTAGAGGTCAGCCTTTCTGGTTTTCTTTCAGTGGGGCTAAAAGCCAGGCCAGCCTTTGGGTGTTTTCAAAATCTGGGGCAAATTGCACTGTGTCTCCAGTCTCCTCAGCCCCAGCTCCCCCACCATAACCCACATATTTGTTTCTGGTTAAAATGAATAACAAAGGCAGACATAAAGAAGAATAGAGAGGGAGGCGACACCACAAAGCAGACCTTGGGGGGCAGAGGAGAGAGAAGAGAGGAGAAAGGGCAGAGAAGGCCCCTTGCTGGTAGGACTGTGTTCCACCGCTATAGAGAGGAGGAGGGAAGGCTGACAGACAGGAGCTCCTAGCTTCCGACTGTTTTCAGGCTGGAAGCACCCGCCTCCATTGCTTTTTCCTCTGGCCTCATGATCTCTGCAGCCAACAGAGCGGGAAGTATGAGGGGAGAATGTAAAACGCAGAGCCCAGAGGATGGTGCGATCCAGAGTGCCGTGTTCCTAGACCTTCCATCTGCACACCCCCAGTGCCAGTGCAGAGTGTGCTTTCAGAGCAGCCCAGTCTTTCCATGCCTCATCTTCATTGGAAAATAAGAAAAGACACGTCCCCTGCCTTAGTATTGCCTGCATGCTACCACTTGGCAGACCTTCAGGATTTTATGACAAATAGTAATGAATAATTAACTAATCATTTGAGCTGCTGAAGATAACAGCCTTGCCTCAGCTTGCACCATCCCAGACAGGCCTTGACAGTGTTTCCTCTCTTCACAAAGGCTGGCTGAGATGCGGGCTCTCTCCGAACACCCGTGAGGCCATCAGGGAACTGGATCGTTCCTTCCTGCATTCTGCTTCTCACTGGGCTGCTCACAGGAGAGTGAGACAAATACAGCTGGTGACTCGACTCTCTCTCAGTCCTGCTGTGCTTTTCTTTTGGAGACCAAAGCGCTGGGGGCCTACAACCTCCATGAGCTTCATTAGAGCAGTGGCTTGTCCCCTAGGGGACGTTTGGCACTGTCTGGACACATTTTGATTGTCGCAACTGGGAGAGGGAGTATTGTTGCTACTGGCATTTAGTGGGTAGGGTCCAGGGATGCTGCTAAACATCGTACAGTGTACAGGATGGGCCCCCACACCAAGAATTGTCTCGGCCCCAAATGTCCACCCTGCAGTAGAGTAGCAGAAGGACGTGTCTCCCCAACATGTTCCATTGCATCCTGGTGACTGTAGCTAGCCCAGTACCAAAGAACCTTGGGCTCCCTCGAGTGGTGATTCACACTATGACAGCCAAGAAGGGCCCATAGCTGCAGGGGGTAGGGTGTGTGTGTGTGTGTGTGTGTGTGTGTGTGTGTGTGTGTGTGTATGTGTGTGTGTAACAAGTCATTTCATTCATCACAAAATATGCTTTGGTTGATGGTGACAGCAATTTTCATAAATCATTAATGAGCCATTTTCTTCTCTCTATGATGTTAATATCTATGCAGAGGCCTTTGAATTCAGAGAGCAGATTTCCTTCTGATTAGTCAAACAGAGTGTTTATTTTTTGAAATATGTTCTTCCCATTTAGAGTAGCACTTGAGTGTGAATTTGCGTAATTTCTTTCTGTTTGTTTTCTTCCTAAATGGAAACTCCAAGAGCTTCCATCACATTTCCCAGTCCTTCTTTTGGAAAGAGAACATTAGAAGGTTCCAGGATGGATGGCTCAGAGATAATGCTTCCACTTACATTTTTGAAGGGATGAGGATAAGGGGGTGGAAGGTAATTTTAAGATTCCAATTCTGATCATATGAACCATAATGACAGCAAACCTTGCATGGTCCTACGAATGTCTCTACGGTGAAGCCTTTGAAAAGCACATCTTTTTTATGACAGATTATTTGGTTTCCCAACCAAGCAATATTCTTAATGGGTTCTTTAAAATTTAACTGACTGTTCTCATTTATCTTGTAGCCTGTCATCATGCCACTCCCATGTTCATATAATAATAATATCTACTGAGTACATTCCACATGACAGGTACTGTGTCACATTCGTTAACTCATTCATTCTTCACAATAGTTGTATAGGGAAATACAACTGCATCTTTCACAGGAGGGATTGGAGACAAAAAGATAAATAACTTCACAAGGTCGCTCAGCCAGCAAGTAAGAAAGTGGGAAAGGAGTCAAGGTCAGTCAGGTCCCAAAGCATGCTGACTGTCCCACTGAGATCTTTAGGGTTCTGGTCCATCAGAACAGCTCTCCAAGGGGCCCTGGGGGTCTCGGCCAAGCACCCCACCTCCTCCATCCTGGCATCATCCTTATGATCCTTTCCTCCTAAGCTCTCACTCCTGAGGCCAATTCCTTGCTACGCTCCATCAGCTGTTCTCCTCCTCAACTTCAGGTCTGTATGCCTGTTTTCTCATGAGAAACACCCTCCCTTTTTCCTCCAACACTTCAGGTTCTGTTTTTGTTCAAAGCCCACTTCTTACCACCACCATAAAGCCTTCCCTAATGTTTTCCATGTTGAAAATGTGCACCGTCTAGGTTTGGATGAAAGCCTGGCTCCTTCCACACACAGCACTGCCTAAGAGATAATAAAATATATCTATGTCATGCACTGGGTTTACAGTTTGAGGTCTCCGTACCTCCTTCATTACCTGCACAATAAGCTGAATCGATGGAATTAAAATACCCAGCCCACTTCACAGGATTCTTACCATACATAAATGAGATAATGGAAATGAAAACTTTTTGTAAATGTAAGGCATTGTTTGATTATCATCCTGGTCTTTCTATTTTCAATTTTTATTACTTTCATTTTTCTTTTCTCTGTCTACTTCCAGATTTTGCTCAGTTAGAGACACAGCCAGTCACTAGCAGCAGGGTTGGAGAGAAAGTGGTTTTTCTTTTCTTGATTTCAGAATTTCCAGCTGTAAAAATGCTACATGTTACAAGCAGCCTCAGGCCCCATCGTAGATTGTGTTTTTAGAAAAGCAGGGAGAGGCCAGGCGCCCTGGCTCACGCCTGTAATCCCAGCACTTTGGGAGACTGAGGCGGGCGGATCACGAGGTCAGGAGATCGAGACCATCCTGGCTAACACAGTGAAACTCTGTCTCTACTAAAAATACAAAAAATTAGCCGGACTTGGTGGCGGGCGCCTGTAGTCCCAGCTATTTGGGAGGAAGAGGCAAGAGAATGGCGTGAACCCAGGAGGCGGAGCTTGCAGAGAGCCGAGATCGTGCCACCGCACTCCAGCCTGGGCGACAGAACGAGACTCTGTCTCAAAAAAAAAAAAAAAAAAAAAAAGGAGAAAATCAAATTACTTCAGTCATGTAAATGATCTGAATAGCATCTTACAACCCAGAAAATGCAGATTTTAATAAAATGTGGGGAAAATTCACTTAACGATGCCACTCTGCTAGGAGGGGAGGAATTAGAGATTTCCTTTGCTATTAACAACATCACTATCCTGACACTGATGGGTGACAGAAACGGCTTTTTTTTCCTAGGATATTTATTAAATATATAAGGGGAAAATCCTGTTAAATGTTCATTGAAATTGTATTGGCTTTAGAAATTAATTTATAAAGAATTGACGTCTTTACATATTGAATCTCTCCATCTAATAAAGTATAGCTCTCCATTTATCCAACTCTTCTTTTATATCTTTTAGTAATTATGCCCATAAAGTCTTTTATATTTTCTGACATTTATTGCTGGGTAGCTGCAGCTTTTCTTGCTATTACCATAGGCAGTTTTTTATTTAAATTAAGCTTATTTCAATTAAATAAAATAATAAAATAATTAATTAATGAAATCATAAAATAATTATTTTATGATTTCATTATTTAATTGAATTTTAATTCTCATGTGTATTATTTAAATATTTGTTATAGTTGTTTATTATTAAATTTTATTAAATTAAACTTATTTTGGACAATCTTCCCTGTGTTTTGTGAAAGCTCTACCATTGTTTGAATATTAACATTGTAACATTTGTGAAGCACATATTCAGCACACAGGAACCACTACAATCAGCCTTTGAAACAAATGAATGTGACATTGTCTCTGCCTTTGGGAAGTGTTGCATAACTTTAAAACATGATAATAACTAAAAGCATAATTAATACAGTAAACTGATTGGCTATGGCCTTGTGCTAGAATCCCGGAACTTTCTAATAAATGGGAACACCTATTATATGAGCCTAGAGGCCCCATAGTCCCTGTGGTCAGGAACGCCTCACTTTTAAGTATGAAAAATTCTCCCAATTGATAGTCACTTTAACTAAGAACTCTAAAAGCCAAAGATAAGAATTCGATAGGCCTGTGTTTCTCTTACTGGTTACTCACTCTCTGGAAGACTTCAGTGATGGATTCAAGAATACCATACTGTGGCTGGGCACGGTGGCTCATGCCAGTAATCCCAGCACTTTGGGAGGCCGAGGCGGGCTGATCACGTCAGGAGAGCGAGACCATCCTGGCTAACACAGTGAAACCCTGTCTCCACTAAAAATACAAAAAATTAGCTGGGCGTGGTGGCGGGCGCCTGTAGTCCCAGCTGCTGGGGATGCTGAGGCAGGAGAATGGTGTGAACTCGGGAGGCGGAGGCGGAGCTTGCAGTGAGCCAAGATCGTGCCACTGCACTCCAGCCCTGGGCAACAGAGCGAGACTCTGTCTCAAAAAAAAAAAGAAAAAAAAGAAAGAAAAAAAAGAAAAAAGAATACCATACTGTGATACTGTGATTCAGCACAATATACTGGGGTGATCAGCAGAAACCAAAGAATATATTTTATGCATCAGACTGAAACACTGATTGTGTATTAAAATATTTTGACTAATTTAACTTGCAAATAATTTAAAACACCTATATTAAGATAACTAGGGATACCTTATGAACTGGAATGCGAAATTTCCATTTCTATTTAAGAAAAGGTGTTAGGACACTCTGCCCAGGAGGTTCCCAATCAGTCTCCTCTGCCTTTGGTGTCTTCAGGGGAAATGCCTTTGATGCCTCAGAAGAAATCATCAATAACATGTGTATACGAGACCCATTTGAATCCAGTTCTCCCCTTGCTTTTGCTATTCCCTGGTTGCTGTTTGGACTCTTCAGGAAGATACCATAATGCCATTAATACATCTTTTTACCTGCTCCAGTGATCCTAGAGCATCCACTTAAGATCTGGTGGAATAACTGCCCCAGGCAAAGTTTCCACAACTTAGGGTTTACAATTTGAGATCTCTGTTCTTCCTTCATTACCTGGAAAATAAGCTGAATAGATGCAATTAAACTACCCAGCCCACTTCACAGGATTCTTACCATACATAAAAGAGATGATGGAATGGGGTGCCGACGCTGGAATGCAGAGCATGGCATTTGGTTTCCTGTGTGCTATGTTAGTACTATATCCAGAAGGGGTAAGCTGATTGATGAAATGTGGAGGGGAAGCAACACATTTTTGCAAGTAGTTCCACAGTGGAAGAAAGACTTGAGCCAGAAGGACTCCTGCCTGCTGCTGATAGAGGCTGATTTGTAAGATGAGGCTTGGCAGAGAGTATCAATTCTGAGCTGAATTTTACAAAGTCGATTAGTTGGCTATGATGCATCTATCACCAAGTTCTGTTTATTTTTCTTTTGGATTATTTCTTCCTATCACCTGTGTTCCTCCACTCCCATTGCCTCCTCATAGTTGGATTTCTTCAACGGATTGATTCACTCATGTTCTCATTCAATAAACATTTAATCAACTCTGTGCTGATTGCTCTGCCAAGCTCACAGTTCCCTCAAGAACTCACGATCTACTGAGGGAGAAAAAAATGAAGCATCAGTTACCAATTGGTGGTGTAAAGACAATTGCAGAGAACAGTGTGGGATGCTATGGGACTGTGGAGAAGATTGAGCTTATCCAGCCTTGCGGGTCAGGGAGACTTGATATCTAATTACTGAAGAACAAGAGGGTGCATGGAGGAAGGAAAAAGAAGGTACGATCCTCTAAGCCAAAAGAAAAGCTGCAGATAAACAGAGACATATAAAGTTCTGGTGTGGAGCTTGGGTCCTAAAGACTATAGAAAATTTGGAATAAAGGGAACAAGGTAGGGAAAGGAGTAGGAAGTGAAGTTGGAATAACAAGCAGAGACCTGGGCAATGGAAGGCATTGTGTGTTACACTAAGGAATTTGCATTTCATTATCCTTAGGGCAATGAGGAGCCATGGAAGGATTTAAAGCAGGGGAGAGACACTATCAAATTTGTGTTTTAGAAAGTTCACTCTAATTTCAATGTAGGAAATGGATTATCTGCATACTAATTTATTTAAAATTTCATTATTATAATTACATATAGGTCTATACATAGAATATGATTGATGGTCATTTACTATATTGAGTTCAGGATTTGTGTGTGTGTGTGTTTTTCTTTTTTCAAATCAAATAAGATCTAACTATGTGCAACAGAAATAGCCCTCTTTTTTTTTTATTATACTTTAAGTTTTAGGGTACATGTGCACAACATGCAGGTTTGTTACATATGTATACATGTGCCATGTTGGTGTGCTGCACCCAGTAACTCGTCATTTACATTAGGTATATCTCCTAATGCTATCCCTCCTCCCTCCCCCCACCCTACAACAGGCCCCGGGGTGTGATGTTCCCCTTCCTGTGTCCAAGTGTTCTCATTGTTCAATTCCCACCTATGAGTGAGAACATGTGGTGTTTGGTTTTTTGTCCTTGCTATAGTTTGCTGAGAATGATGGTTTCCAGCTTCATCCATGTCCCTACAAAGGACATGAACTCATCATTTTTTATGGCTGCATAGTATTCCATGGTGATATGTGCCATATTTTCTTAATCCAGTCTATCATTGTTGGACATTTGGGTTGGTTCCAAGTCTTTGCTATTGTGAATAGTGCTGCAATAAACATATGTGTGCATGTGTCTTTATAGCAGCATGATTTATAGTCCTTTGGGTACATACCCAGTAATGGGATGGCTGGGTCAAATGGTATTTCTAGTTCTAGATCCCTGAGAAGTCACCACACTGACTTCCACAATGGTTGAACTAGTTTACAGTCCCACCAACAGTGTAAAAGTGTTCCTATTTCTCCACATCCTCTCCAGCACCTGTTGTTTCCTGACTTTTTAATGATCGCCATTCTAACTGGTGTGAGATGGTATCTCATTGTGGTTTTGATTTGCATTTCTCTGATGGCCAGTGATGATGAACATTTTTTCATGTGTCTTTTGGCTGCATAAATGTCTTCTTTTGAGAAGTGTCTGTTCATATCCTTTGCCCACTTTTTGATGGGGTTGTTTGTTTTTTTCTTGTAAATTTGTTTGAGTTCATTGTAGATTCTGGATATTAGTCCTTTGTCAGATGAGTAGATTGCAAAAATTTTCTCCCATTCTGTAGGTTGCCTGTTCACTCTGATGGTAGTTTCTTTTGCTGTGCAGAAGCTCTTTAGTTTAATTAGATCCCATTTGTCAATTTTGGCTTTTGTTGCCATTGTTTTTGGTATTTTAGACATGAAGTCCTTACCCATGCCTATGTCCTGAATGGTAATGCCTAGGTTTTCTTCTAGGGTTTTTATGGTTTTAGGTCTAACATGTAAGTCTTTAATCCATCTTGAATTATTTTTTGTGTAAGGTGTAAGGAAGGGATCCAGTTTCAGCTTTCTACATATGGCTAGCCAGTTTTCCCAGCACCATTTATTAAATAGGGAATCCTTTCCCCATTGCTTGTTTTTCTCAGGTTTGTCAAAGATCAGATAGTTGTAGATATGCGGCATTATTTCTGAGGGCTCTGTTCTGTTCCATTGGTCTATATGTCTGTTTTGGTACCAGTGCCATGCTGTTTTGGTTACTGTAAACTTGTAGTATAGTTTGAAGTCAGGTAGCATGATGCCTCCAGCTTTGTTCTTTTGGCTTAGGATTGACTTGGCGATGCGGGCTCTTTTTTGGTTCCATATGAACTTTACAGTAGTTTTTTCCAATTCTGTGAAGAAAGTCATTGGTAGCTTGATGGGGATGGCATTGAATCTATAAATGACCCTGGGAAGTATGGCCATTTTCACGATATTGATTCTTCCTATCCATGAGCATGGAATGTTCTTCCATTTGTTTGTATCCTCTTTTATTTCATTGAGCAGTGGTTTGTAGTTCTCCTTGAAGAGGTCCTTCACATCCCTTGTAAGTTGGATTCCTAGGTATTTTATTCTCTTTGAAGCAATTTTGAATGGGAGTTTACTCATGATTTGGCTCTCTGTTTGTCTGTTATTGGTATATAAGAATGCTTGTGATTTTTGTACATTGATTTTGTATCCTGAGACTTTGCTGAAGTTGCTTATCAGCTTAAGAAGATTTTGAGCTGAGACGATGGGGTTTTCAAGATATACAATCATGGCATCTGCAAACAGGGACAATTTGACTTCCTCTTTTCCCAATTGAATACCTTTTATTTCCTTCTCCTGCCTGATTGCCCTGGCCAGAACTTCCAACACTATGTTGAATAGGAGTGGTGAGAGAGGGCATCCCTGTCTTGTGCCAGTTTTCAAACGGAATGCTTCCAGATTTTGCCCATTCAGTATGATATTGGCTGTGGGTTTGTCATAAATAGCTCCTATTGTTTTGAGATACATCCCATCAATACCTAATTTATTGAGAGTTTTTAGCATGAAGGGCTATTGAATTTTGTCAAAGGCCTTTTCTGCATCTATTGAGATAATCATGTGGTTTTTGTCTTTGGTTCTGTTTATATGCTGGATTATGTTTATTGATTTGCGTATGTTGAACCAGCCTTGCATCCCAGGGATGAAGCCCACTTGATCGTGGTGGATTAGTTTTTGATGTGCTGCTGGATTGGGTTTGCCAGTATTTTATTGAGGATTTTTGCATCGATGTTCATCAGGGATATTGGTCTAAAGTTCTCTTTTTTTGTTGTGTCTCTGTCAGGCTTTGGTATCAGAATGATGCTGGCCTCATAAAATGAGTTAGGGAGGATTCCCTCTTTTTCTATTGATTGGAATAGTTTCAGAAGGAATGGTACCAGCTCCTCCTTGTACCTCTGGTAGAATTTGGCTGTGAATCTGCCTGGTCCTGGACTTTTTTTGGTTGGTAAGCTATTAATTATTGCCTCAATTCCAGAGCCTGTTATTGGTCTATTCAGAGATTCAACTTCTTCCTGGTTTAGTCTTGGGAGGGTGTATGTGTCGAGGAATTTATCCATTTCTTCTAGATTTTCTGGTTTATTTGCGTAGAGGTGTTTATAGTATTCTCTGATGGTAGTTTGTATTTCTGTGGGACCGGTGGTGATAACCGCTTTATCATTTTTTATTGTGTCTATTTGTTTCTTCTCTCTTTTCTTCTTTATTAATCTTGCTAGGGGTCTATCAATTTTGTTGATCTTTTCCAAAAAACCAGCTCCTGGATTCATTGATTTTTTGAAGGGTTTTTTGTGTCTCTATCTCCTTCAGTTCTTCTCTGATCTTAGTTATTTCTTGCCTTCTGCTAGCTTTTGAATGTGTTTGCTCTTGCTTCTCTAGTTATTTTAATTGTGATGTTAGGGTGTCAGTTTTAGATCTTTCCGGCTTTCTCTTGTGGGCATTTAGTGAGAAATAGCCCTCTTTCAAAGGGTGTTGACATCAACTCGTTCAAACTAAACTATCTTTTTTAAAATTTAATTTTGTAAATAGGTAATATATTAAAGTGGTTCAAAATTCAAAATGTGCAAAGGCTATGCAGTGAATAGTGTAACTTCCACCCTGTTCCCTGGATATCCAGTTCATCTTCCCACAGCCAATGTTATTAGCTCCTAATATGTTTTTCCATAGAAATGCTGTACTTATGTGTATGCTCATATATTCTCTATTAGCCTTTTTAAGATCAATGGCAGCATACGATACACATTGCCGTTGGCCTTTTCTTTCTCACATGACAATTTTATTTGAATGTCTTTTTATGTCAGTATTTAGAATTGTCTCATTCATTGTTATGGTTGTACATTGTTCAGTTATGGACCTGTACTATAATTTATTTAGCCATCGTCCAAAACTGGGCATTCCAGTTGTTTTAAGACTTTTGATTTTGCAAACAATTCTCCAATTAATAATGTTGCCATTGCCATTTCACACATGTACAGGTGCATCAATAGGATAAATTTCCCAAAATGGGATGGCTGGGTCAGAGTATGTTCTTCGGTGCTTTTGACGGATATGGGCAAATTGTTGCCTATTGAAAACGTAGCAATTTGTACCCCTACCAGAAGTGCTTCCATTTGCCAACATAATGTGCTATCAAACTCTGGGATCTCTGCAATCTAATAGCTGAAACAATTTTATCTTACTTTAATTTTAATTTTAATTTTCAAATTAAATGAGTGAGGCTGCGTGTTATGAGTGAGGCTAAGCATCCTTTCATATGAATAAGAGCCAATTAATACTTTGTCCTTTGAACTATGTGTTGATATTTTATTTTAATTTTCCTAGTGCATTATTGGCTTTTTGTGCATTGATCTGTAGAAGTTCTTTGGATATTAGAGAAATTAATTATATGTCTATATAAGTTGAAAACATTTTTGCAGGTTTGTCCTTTGTCTTTTTACTTTGTTTGTGGTGATTTTTGCCTTCCAGAAAAACTTTATTATTAAATAGTTGAATTTAACCATCTTTTATGCTATAGGCCTTTGGATTCCGTGTCATAGCTTTAAAAGTCTTTCCCAACATAAGAATGTTTTTAAAAGCCAAGTGATTTTAACTTTCATGCCTTAAATGATAAAAAAAAAAAATGCCAAGTAGTTACTCCAGGTACTTTTGTAACTTCAGTTTTTATTAGGTGAATCATATGAAATCACCAATATTTGATAATTTTTGACCTACAGAAATGGTATTATGATCAAATCTAGTACATTCAATGCTTCGATCCATTTGGAATTTATCCTGCAGTATATGAGGTCAGGTCCAACTTGTTTTTGCCGATGCCAATCCAACTGAATTATCCATCTTTTCCCACTGACTATTAATGATACCTCTTGATACTAATTTTCCAAATGAACTTGTATATGTTTTTTATTTTCAAAACTCTCCCATTGATCTGCCTGTCCATTCAGAATGTTGTATTAATTATTTAGATCCTATGTTTTAATATCTCATAATTCTTTTTTAGAATGTTCTTCTTTTTAAAAAATTTTTCCAAGTGAATTTAGAATTTTCTAGTCTAGTTCCCTAAAAACGAATGATAAACTTGTTTATACTTTTGTTGAGGTCACTTTGAATGTATAGCTTACCTGAGAGTTAATTGCCCTTTTTTTGATGGTACATTTTCTGAAGTAGCTTCTTAACTGTTTCTAGCCTCTCAATTCTCTTCTCTAATCCGTTCATTCTGCAGTCTGCCGCCTGACTAATCTGCCTAAACATCATCTTCATTAAATCATATCCCTGAGTTTCCCTAATCCGCACGTTTTGTTTTCATCTTTCTCCTTTTAGAAATCTGCCATGTCCTCCTCTCACCCCTCCACTAACTAAAAGCCTTGATAAATCCACTTGTTCATCCAGTTCACATCCTCAAGTGCACTCTCACCTGGCTATTGCGACATACCACTTTTCCCTCCCTTCCATGAATCACTGCTCTACCTCACTAGTTAATACTAAATAATGCATGATTTTTGTTACATCACACATATTTAACTTGAGTGGCTTAGGTTTCAAAAGCAGATAATTACATGTTTATTACATTAAACTCCAAATTTCTGTGGTTGAAATAATGATACACCCTCAGATTTTTATTACTTTGCACCTGCATATGCCTTAAATTCCTGTGTGTCTCCATTATATATCTCTATTAATTCATTCAATCTGTCACCAAATATGTACTGCAGGCCTACCATGTGCCAGGCATCCTGACAGTCATCAGATATTTGTATCAGTGAAATTAAGCAGCAGTAACAAATAACCCCCGATCATGTGGGCTTACAACCATAAAGGTTTATTTTTTGCTCGTATTACATACCTGTTCCCACTCAGGTTTGACTCTGCTCTAAATCTTCATTTCAGAATTCAATTCATTCCAGGTTCGAGGAGCAGCCCTATCTGGAATATGCTGGTGTCTTGGCATAGGGGAAAAGCAATAGGGAGACCGTATGAAAACCTTTAAAGCTTCTGCTCAGAATGACACATGTCAATTCCACTTATATTTTATTGGTCAAAGCAAGGCATGTGACTAAGCTTTGGGACTGGAGCTATAACATTCTGGTAGGGAGGGATTCTGTAGTGAAAGGTACAGAATACTTTTAACAAATAGAACAATTACCACAGCAATAAAGTGGTGGAAAAGGCAAATATAGAACTGATGTTACAGAGCTTACAAACTAGCAGAAAATGCAAACATTAGCCAAATAATAACCCAGTTGTGACAAATGCTTCAAAGGAGTAAGAGATAATGGTAAGAAAACATAAAATAGGTAAGTCAACATAGTCTAGGTGGCTTAAAAGACCCTGTTTTCACTACCACTAAGAAATATTTGAGAGTTAACAAAAATTAACCAGGCAAGAGAGAGGGTTACCTCCTGGTCAAATGCTTTGAATAACTTGATGTCATTCAAACCTCTTGGATGTATTAATTTGACCAAGATGAGCAGAATTAGCACACTTCTATTTTGCAGATTGTCTGCAGCTAAATAACAACATAATCTTCTCAGAGGCTCACTGTTCCACAATTCCTTATTAATATGTTTTCCTCATTTGACAAGTCAGGTGTAAGTTTACAATTACATTATTGTATTGACAATTGTACTGGTTTTGAGGAGTCCTAAATGACAACTTGTATTTGGACTGGAATGTACTTTCCTACAAATGGCAACATGTGAGTCTTCACATTTACACTACCTATATGTTTGTACAATATGTGTAATATATATTGTATTTTTTTTTTAAATTGAGTCTTGCTCTGTCACCAGGCTGGAGTGCAGTGGCGCGATCTCGGCTCACTGCCTCCCGGGTTCAAGTGATTCTCGTGCCTCAGCCTCCTGAGTAGCTGGGACTACAGGTACCCACCGTGCCCAGCTAATTTTTGTATTTTTAGTAGAGATGGGGTTTCACCATGTTGGCCAGGGTGGTCTTGATCTCCTGACCCTGTGATCCACCAGCCTCAGACTCCCAAAGTGCTGGGATTACAGGCGTGAGACACCGTGCCCAGCCTATATGGTATTTTCTTTTTGTTATAAAAATTTACTGCTATTTGCAAAAGAAGTGGGCAGTAATTATGGAGCAAGGGAATAATGTTACCATTTCAAATGGGAATGTACCCTATCCCTAAAATGTAATTTTTAGACCATTTCTACTTTCATAAGACAATATTACTCTCAATGATTTACTAAGAAATAAATGAGTAAACTAATAACGATGCTATATTCCTAGTCTTGTTTTCTTAATGGATGCCTCAGAAGACAGCCTTTGTAATTCTGTCTCCATACCATATGTCTCTGTTGACATTAAAGTGCTTAGTTCCAAATGAGTTGGCTTCATTCAAGCATCTTAATTCAAGAGTAGATGATTAGACCTTAAGCTAAAAACCTATTAGGATGTAAGCACTTGTATTTTTGAGAAGTATTAAGGGAACATCATAGTGTGGTTGCAGATAAATCCTCCCTATCTAGTAGTGGGTTGGCAGAAATCTCATTTGATCTTCAAACATGACAGACTAGCTTCATGTCAAAGTTAAACAGAGAATGAGAAACCTGCCAATGTTTGTTATACAATACACACACTGGATCATGTCTGTTTTTATCCTTTGCTAGGAGTCATTTCAGTGATCCTGTCTTTGAGCAGGGATAGTCAGAGAAGACCAAGTGTCCTTTAAACACACAAAAGATACCCTGAACAAGATTCTGAGATCAGGGTGGGAACACACCTCACTGGGAGTTCTAAAGTGAATGCCACACTGTGGTGGGCTTATGCACCCATGAGGTTTCTTAACAGGCACTATGCTACAAAGCAATCAAAGTGGAAAAAGACAAATCACATTCCAAATACTTTCAATCCCTTGAGAAAGCACATACTGATCTAAATAAAACCCAGTGCTATGATTGTTCCTGCTTTTATTTAACCACATGTGTGGTCCAAACTAATAGGATTCTCCCCCTTCTCCTCCCTGCTTCCAGTTAATTTGTTTTAGTCCCTATGTAATCCTGTCATCAGCAGGGCACAGTGATCTTCATATAGGGAATGTGAAAATCATTTGATAACCATCTGCCTAATGTTTTGGCAGATATTTATTTAGCTTACAGAGCTACTACCAAGTTGGGACTCCTCATCAGGAGTAGACATGTCTACTAGAGAACGGGGCCAAATATGAAGTCCCAGGGTTGAGATTTTCTCATTATATTCTGACAGATGACCTGTAGATGACTGTACCACTCTTGAAGAAAGAAATACAAGATTGATATATCATTACCTAACTTCAAAAGCACCTGCTACTTCCTTCCTTCTTTCCTTTCTTTCCTTTCCTTTCCTTCCCCTCCCTCCCTTCCTTTCTTTCTTCCTTCCTTCCTTCCGTCTCCCTCTGTCTCTCCCTACTTCCATCCTTCTTTATCTCCATCCCTCGCTCCTTCCTACTTTCCCTCCTTCTTTCTTCTTTCTTTTATTTTTTAATGTAAAAAATATCATGGATACAATGAAACAGTAAGGGTGGGTTTTGACTAAAACTGCTTGGGGAAATTTAGTAGCTCATACCTCTAACTGTACAACCCCTCATTGTGTTACCTCTTGGTTCACATCAATGTTGACAGCTCCTTTATTATTCATTAGAAACACGAATAACCACAAAGGAATAAGAAAGGCTTTATGAGAACAGAAATGCAAATTGCTGCTGGAGAAAAAGTCAGATCTGTATGTCAAATTAGTTATTGACTTAAACATGAAAACCTGAAAAATGAGAGCAGACATCCCGGATTAACTTGTGTTGATAATGCCTCTTAACTGCATCCTCCCCCCAGCCCCAAGGGGCTTTTAGTACCATAAAGATATTACGTGGTCCAGACGTACAAATTAAAACAGGACGACAGGTTCAGAACTTGCCAAAAAAAAATAAGGTCATACTTTAAATAAATGAGGCTTCATGAAAATAAAAATTTTCATGAAAATTCAAATCAAAACATTAAGAACTGAGACCACAGTGGGAAACTCAAGCTGCCTTTCAACAGAAATATCCCCATTAGGACAAGTTTTCATATTCTATGTTAAATGGGGGATTAAAGCCCTCTTAAGTTACTGAAGTTTAATCAAATTATACAAGCAAGCTCTAAAATATTATGATTTGTATGTGGCACTGGATATTTGGATGCTAGTTCGATATTTGATGATGCTTAGAAACTATTGTCAAACTTTTGTTCGGCCCGAAGTGGTATTGTGGGTTTGGTTTGGTTTTGTTTTTTTAAGTGCTTACTTTTTACAGATACATACTTTAAACATCCTTATATTTTAGAGATACAAACTAAAATGTTTATGAATAATTGGCCAAGAGTTGATCAATGTTGAAGCTGGGTTCAACATTAAGGTTCAATATATTATTCTATATTTCTATGTTTAAAATGCTTCATAATAAAATTTCAAAAGAAAGAAATACTGTGAAATATCAGGTATACAAAGATGTAATAAAGAATAATCTGGTGAACACCTATCTATCCACCATGCAGCTGAAGATTTAAAACATATAAATGTTGTTGAAAAATTATAAAGTGACTCTTCTACCTCAATTATCTGGCTACCTTTGTGGTGTCCCACTGGGAGGGTAGGAGCTGATGTCGACTCATTAAAATTGGTAACACCTCAAATGTTTCCTCCAGCTGGCTAGAGTAGACCTGGATTCAGGCTTCACTGAGGCAATGTGGTGCCAGCACCTGGACCAAAATCCCTGCTCTAAATAGTTGTGTGACCCCGTGTAAAGTTCCAAATTTCTGTGAGTCTCATTTGTGAAAAATATAATTAGTGATACCAACCCTGAAAATGTATTCAAAGCATGACAGACAATGTCTGTAAATCACACGGCTGGCACTGGGTAAAGTGTAGCTATTTTCTTCAATGTTTTAAAATAAGACATTTGGACATTTCCCAACTGAAATGTATGAGAATCTCTGAACAAACAGTAAATAGATACTTCATGGCCAGTTGATAAATAAAACAAAGCCCAGTTTTTGCCACTTAAAAAAGAAAAGAAAATCACCTTGAAAGTGTTTTAGTAGTTCCCAGGAACCAGGAGGACAAAGTTAGAGTATTTATGAGTTTGTGGTGCGGGGGAAGGGGTGCTGTAATATCTGATTTAAAGGGAGTCTCTCAATGCAGTGTAGGGGGGCACTTAGTTAGAACTGAACAAGGTTTATTATAAATAAAGATCAGAGTACACAGAGTGGGGAGGTTTTCAAAGTAAAGAATAAATGATCTTTTGAAATTTTCTATTATTCTAAGAAAGGGTGATAAATGAAGACAGGATAATAGACTTGGGGAAAGTTCTTGAAACGAACTATAATATTATCTTCAACTTCAGCTTCTTGGGCAAGAGTTTCATGGAAAAGTAACGTTAGGTCAATGCAGTTCGAAGAGTAAAGTTGTGTTGATGTAAGCAGTAGGTTGAGTGGGTATAGATGTTTTCTTTTCCCAGTTATACGGAGGGCTTTAATGAGAATGAAACCATCATTCTCAGCAAAATATCACAAGGACAGAAAACCGAACACTGCATGTTCTCACTCATAGGTGGGAATTGAACAAAGAGAACACATGGACACAGGGAGCGGAACATCACACACCGGGGCCTGTCGGAGTGTAGGGGGCTGGGGGAGGGATAGCATTAGGAGAAATAACTAATGTAAATGACGAGTTAATGGGTGCAGCAAACCAACATAGCACATGTATACCTAGATGACAAACCTGCACATTGTGAACATGTACCCTATAACTTAAAGTATAATAATTAAAAATAACAATAATTTTATTTAATTAATTAATTTATTTATTTTTAATCAAGATGGAGTCTTGCTCTGCTGCCCAGGCTGGAGTGCAGTGGCGTGATCTCGGCTCACTTGCAACCTCCACCTCCTGGGTTCAAACGATTCTCATGCCTCAGCCTCCCAAGTAGTTGGGACTGCAGGCATGCACCACCATGTCTGGCTAATTTTTTTGTATTTTTAGTAGAGACAGGGTTTCACCTTGTTGGCCAGGCTGGTGTCAAACTCCTGATGTCAGGTGATCCACCCGCCTCAGCCTCCTAAATTGCTGGGATTACAGGTGTAAGCCACTGTACCCGGTTGAGAAATATTTTTGTCTGTTTCGACTTTTGTTTTTCAGCCCCAGCATGAACAGGGATTATATGATAAAAAACGATGCATTTCAACAAAATTAACTTCCTTTATGATCACACTTTCAACTCATGCATTCTCTATTGCTTTTTACCATCTCATTTGAATATTTCCGACTGTCTTTAGAATGCTATTATAGCTTTATGCCAGTGATCCTCAGCTTTGCCTGCAAATTGAACTCATTTGAGGAGATGTTTAAAGTCCTGAAGCTCAGGTTCCATCTCAGGCCAATTAAATCAGAATATCTGGAGTGGTGCATAGGCATCAGTAAGTTTTAGCTCTCTCAGTGATTCCAATGTGCATATAAGTTTGAGAACCACCGCTTGAAGCATAGTTGGGGAAATAAAATTTTGGGGGAATTATGAGACTTTGGTTGGACCCTGACACTAACTACTGACTTCTGAATATTGAAGCAACTTTCTGATGCCATTAAATATTAGTAGAAAATATTAGTAATGACACAGTATTATATACAAACATCCTGCCCTTTAAGGTCTGGGAATTAAATTGCATCAAATTGCATCAAATTTTTCAGGAACTTAAAGTTTCATGGTAACCTTCAATCTTTGATCATCCATCCCAGCAACTTCCTTTTCTTCACTGTCTCATAGTGCTCTTCCTTTATTCTACCCTAGCATTGACTCCAACTGGGAGCAACTCCCTTTCTTTGATTTGTATGCATGTCCCTCTATCTCCCAATCCTCATCTGTGCAAGATTTACGCAGCTGTAGCAGACATTGCTGGAGGTTGGAAAAATGAATGGGAATATTGCAAAACCATAAAAATCTTAACGTCGAGTATTAGATACCAGCTATCCATGGGATGACAAGTTCTTTACCCACCTTGCTTGCTGTGCTGCTACTACCCTACACAACTCTGTGCTCCCACTCTATTTCTTATTTGCCCCTCTTTCAAGAGGAAATAAAAAGTCCTATCCTTGTCTTATTCAGTACACTCCATTTGTTTCCAGCCTCATTCCCACACTTAGCTTTGGCTTTCCCTTTGCATATCCAAAGATTCATTAAAATCCTTTGATAGACAATAAAGCATTTCCTCTGAATAGCACCTTCTCCATCTCAACTAGATTTTTTTAAGAAAAAGAAAGCACTGGAGAACTATTACTGCCACTCTCATGGGCATTATGACAATCCCTTCAACTCTTAGAATATATAAATAGTTAAATCAATTCAGATTTTAAATAAAAATTTTCTTTCGGATGCAATCATTTATTTCCTTATTTCAGCCAATAATTATGCCTACCACTATAGATACCACAAGATACAAACTTAATAAAGAATGAAAAATCTTCCAGGAAGCATCAGTTTATTGAGGACATTAAGACAGATTCATATGACATAGTTAAGTTATACATAATACAAGAGACTAATTTTGTGTACAATGAACTCAGTCCCCAAGAATTGATTTTGCTTTATTGATAGTCACTTTTCTGTGATCCATATTTTCACACTGTATAATGTTTGCAAAGAACCAGGCTTTTTCTCAATCCCATCTATGGTTACATATATGGTCAAATCACAAGTTATATACTTTTTTGATTCTCAGTCAAGTTTTCTATAACTTCATTGATAGAAAGCCAGATCAGTATAGGCTAAAGAATCAATAGAGGACTTCCAATTTCAGTGTAGGTACCTTGATCAGCCTTCCTTCTATGCATAATTTAAAAACTTGTCTAAATATGTGAAAAAGCATCATCTTAAATCGATCAATGAACTCTGAAAAAAGAAAAGAACTTTCAGCCTAGGAACTGGGATCATTTGTTGAAACAAATGAACATGAACTCTTGTTTTTATGACTTCTAAGGTACAGAGAATGGGACACAAATCCCAGAGCCCACCAAGGTGGGGAGTCCACATGCCTGTATCCCAAAGAATTATACTCTCAGAATAAGAGTGAACTAGAAATAATGCGGCTATTTCTCTTCACTCCCACTCTCAACCAGAAAACTACAAAGAAAATATACTGCTTTTAATGGTGAATGTGGTGAATGCGGAGTGAAGGTGAGAAAAGAAAAAGAAATCACTACTGAGAACTTATAGCCACAGCTTGTCTGAGATTTACAGCCTGAATTCACACTCATTTAGTGGTTTTTAAAGCCTCAAGCCAAGAATTTAATTGAGAGTGACCCCACACTAATTGTACCACTGGGTGAATGATAGAAATAAATGTAGATCCTCTCTAAAGAACACATCTTCTTTCCAAGCTCTAAAGAACTCTCATGAATACAATTCTGAGAATATGGAGCATACTGCAATAAAACTTTACTAAATGCACAAGGAAATAATGCACCATGAGCAATAACTAAAAACAAACAGAGCAGACATAGATTCATAAGGACTTCAGGTTGTGGAAGTTTCAGACACAGGCTATTAAAAAATGATGTGTAATATTAAAGAAATAAATTGCAAACTTGAAAATATGAAACAGAAACAATGAACTATAAAACATAACCAAACAGACTTTCAAAGAACTACATTGAACTTATGAAATATAAGATTCTTATGATAAAAATATCTCAAGCATATAAGGAATTTCTGTGTTGGTTTATTCATATGTGATAAAAGCATGTTGGTTCTGCATAAATATAGATGTTCTTATCCATTAGAGATGACTACTAAGGTATTTTCAGGGGAACTGTTCTTTCAGATGGAATTACGTGATATCTGAGATTTGTTTGAAAATTTTTCTAAGAAAAAAGTGTTTAAAGTGTGTTGGTAGAGAAAGATACAATAAGATTGTTAAAATGATGATTATTAAAGTTGAGTAATGCGCAGAAGTTGTTTTTATTACTATTCCCTGTACTCTTGTGATGTCTTTAAAATTACATAATAATATGTTCACTTATTTAAGAGACATAATATATTTATGTAGCTAGTATGGGCCCAGATATTGTTAGTGCTCACTACATAATTTTTAGGTATGATTTTAAAATGTATGATTATACTGTTTTCAAGTCATATTATTATATATATGACACACATATAAATTTTCACTGGCTGCTACAAACCAAAAGTAGATGTTTTACAGGAAAGAAATGAAATGGATGAGTTTGACAGTAGAGTAATGAAAGCTGAAAAGGAAATTTGTGAACTGTAAAAGAGATCTGTAGAAATTATCCAGAAAGAAGCATAGGACAACAAAACAAGAGTAAAAATAAACAAAGACACAGACATGTGCGGTGTAATGAGAACACATAATGTAGGTTGGACTGGAGTCCCAGAAGGATAAGACAAGGCGAATTAAGCAGAGACAGTATCTGAAGAGATAATGGCTAAGGATTTTTCAGAACTGATACAATGTTCCAACTCATAGATTCAAGCCCAGTTAATCCTGAACAGTGTAATTAAAAAGAAATCCATACTTAGATACACTATTGTGAAACTGAAAACATAACATACAAACAAAACCAAAATCAAAATGAGGAAATTACCTTAAAAGGAGCCAGACAGCAAAGGTACGTTCTTTGGGTGAGCATCAGTCTGAAAGCACCTATCTCAGCAACGAAAGCTGGAAGAGAGTGCGATTATATCTCCAACATGCTGAGAGAACCTGGAATTCTATGCCTAGTGGAAATGTACTTCAGAAATGAAGATTAAATCAATACATTTTCACACACACAAAATCTGAGCCAGTGTGTTACCAGAAAACTCTCTAATGGCTATTCTAAAGGATGTTATTTAGGCATCAAGAAAATGTTCCCCAATCAAACATCAAAGATGCAAGAAGAAAAGAAGAGAATGAAAAGTGACAAATATGTAAATGAATAGAAATAAGTATTGGGTGTATAAAACAATAAATAGTGTCAGGCTAATCTCATTCGAGAACACAGCATAAATCCTAAACAAAATTTCATCAAACCAAACCAGCAATGCTCCAAAAGAATAGAACATAATGACCAAATTAGACTAATTTCAGAAATGCAAGGTTGGTTTAATATTTGAAAATTAAAACTTGTAAATTTGGAAATTAATGTACACATTGACAGATTAAAGGAGAAAAATCGAATGATCATCTAAATAGAAGCCAGAGTATTTGCTAAAATTTAATACTCATTTTATGATCTAAATTCTAAAAAAGATCAAAATTTCTTATGCCAACTGGCAATAGGAGGTCACTTCCTTAACCCAATAAAAGGCATCTATAAAAACTTACAGTAAATATTACAGTTAATGATAGTAATGGTAAGAACATTCTCTCTAAGATCAGGAAAAAGATAAAAATGCCTGCTATCACTCCTTTCCTTCAAACTTGTACTGTAGATTCTAGCCATCACAATAATAAAAAAAGAAATGATTAAAATTATCACTATTTGCAATGATATGTATGATTATCAAAATAGAAAACCCCCAAAATATAAACGTTAATTATTAGAATTAATAAAAGAGTTTGGCAAGTTTGCCAAATTAAAACCAATACAGAAAAATCAACTACATTCCTATATACCAGCAAGAAATAGTTGGGGCCAGAAAACACCACACGGCACTGAAAATAAACAAACTACAACTATACACATCAACATGGACGAAGCTCACAAACATATCATGAGTATAGAAAGCAAGCCACAGAAGAACACATACTGTATTGTTCCATTTATATAAAGTTCAAAAGCAAGCACAATTGAACAATCTATGATTGAGGAATGTATACATAGGTGGTAAGACAAGAAAGAAAAACAGGGGAATGATTATCATGTAAGTGAGGATATTAGTTGCCTCTTGGAGAAGGCAGATAGTGCACAAAAAGGGTCTTTACAGTCCTTGTAATATTCTGTTTTAACTTGGTTAAGCTTATTTTCTTGTCTAAATTATTAATGATGTTCATACGTTTTTATATTCTTCTGACATATTTCACAATTTTTTAAAAGTCAAAGAGTAAACGGGGATAAGGACAAAATTTGGTAAATATTAAATGGCTGGATAAGGAAGTGCTGGCTGTATCATCTAAGATTTGTGTTTTCTTTTCCCCCGATACATTTCTGAGTCTTTCAACATCTAATCATGAAAACAAATCTTTCTCTCTGGCATGAGGTTAAGTAACACCTTCAGGGATAATTCACTCTTATTTAGAAGCTCATCCATTCTCAGAGCTTCAACAATTACCATGATGCGTATGACTTTCAAAACTCTATTTTTATTGCCTTCCATCACCCAGCCCAAGTGTCAATTTTTTCTAGCCATTACCTTCTAGAGAGTGCCATTTGAATGACCTACTGTTACCTAAAACTCCATATCTGGTTTGATGATCTATGTTGAATTTATGAATACTCTTCTAAAATCTACACTCTCTCCCTAGGTGTGTTCTTTCATTGTCTTGGTTTTAACACCATCTATATATTGCAGCTTCCAAACCTCTTACTCTAACCCTAAGCCTCTCTTGTGAGTTCCTGGTTCATGTACCTAACAGCGTATTTGGTATCTCAATTTGGATCTTTCACTGGCATCTCAAACTGACACATCAAATATGTAATTTCGTATTATTAGGGCCATGAAAATCATAAATATGCTTAGAAAATGACAAATAATTTTGCTTGGCTGATCTTAGTATGAGGGATTGAACAGAGGTAGAAAATATTACCAGAAAAATAGTTTGGGGACACATACTGAAGAGCCTTTGATGTTTTGTTTAACAGTTTGGACTTTTTGGACAATGGACAGTGACAGAAATTTTTATTTTCTGTTCTTTTTTCATACAGTAAATATTAATTGAGGACCTCCCACATGTTAGGTAGACAGTATGCTCAGCAGTGAGAATACATCCACATCTGTAAGTCAGTTTCTGTCTTCATGGATATTACAGTCTATTGTGAGATTTATGCCACTAGATTTATATTTTAGAATGATAACTTTGTATTTGTGGAAAATTAAAGGGTGAGACCACAGGCAAAAATAGGAAGGCAAGAATGCCAAATGCCTGGACTAAAATAATTGGGAAGTAAAGATGAAGAAATATCTCTGAGAGTGTTAAGAGGAGGATGTACTGCAATTGGGCCCAGGTTAGAATAAATGGAATGGAGAAGCATGGCTTAGAAAGGGACTGAGGATGGCATCGCAGTTTTCATCTGGCTCATGAAGCTTGAGGAACGGCAGTGCCTTTACCTGAGATAGGTGATGTGGAAGAAGAACGGCAGGTGGGTGGGAGACACCTGACTTCAGTTTGGACAGTGAACCTGAGATGCCTATGAGACAGTCAGTGAAGAGGCTGGGTAGCTAATTAGAAATATGGCATCATGTTTTTTGAGAGAAGCTTCAGATGAAGGCATTGGTTTGGAAGCCCATCTATAGGAAGTATAGCTGAGTATGGAGGATGGAGGTGGGTAGTTATGGATACTGCCAAGAAGGAGAGCCGAGATGATCGTTCAGATGGCACACAAGAAGAAAAATTTGGCACTGCCCAACTGATTACCCTCAGCACCGCCATAGTTAGCTGTGAACCTTGACCTTCCTTTCCCAAAGCTCTGTGAGTCGGCCTCCCACTGTCCTGCATTCTGGGAAGGACAGAAGCAACACCACATATAGGCAGAAGAGTCATGGCGGAGGGGTGGATTTAAAGATCTATGAAAGGTTTGCCTGTCACCACACCTGGGATTGGCCATGTCGCAAGTGTGGCCCTGCGTCAAAGCCTTGTGCATAATAGCCTTCCGCAGACTGCAAACACTATACCTGATAGAAGAAACATGTTCTAGTTATACACATTAGTGATACCATTGTTACTAATAAAAATAGCAGCTCATGGTTTGTTATGAGTTAAGCTGTGTCCCCTCAAAAAGGTATGTTGGACTTGAATCCCCAGATCCTCAGAATGTGACCTTATTCAGAGATAGGGTCTTTACAGAGATAATCAAGTTTTATAGGACTAGTGTCCTATCAAAAGGCAAAGTTTGACACGGAGACAGACACACACACGCAAAGATGGAGACAGACACACACACACGCAAAGATGAAGACAAGAGATTAGAGTGATGCCAAGCCAGGGAACGCCAAAGATTACCAACAAACCCCCAGCTTGGGGAGAGGCCTGGGACAGATTCTCCCTCCCAGCCCTCAGAAGGAACCAGTCCTGCTAGCTCCTTGTAGCCTCTAGAACTGTGAGGCGATCGGTCTCTGCTGTTTAAGCCACCCAGTGGTAGTGCTTTGTTATGGCGGCCCTAGCGGACTAATACATGGCCGTGTTTTACTGGACATTTTGTCAAATGCATTTTTTGCTCATGCTCATTTGATCCTCTCAACGACCCCTTGTGGAAGATATTATTAGGTAACCTCTTTTACAAGGTGGGAAACTAAAGCAATCAGAGATGCATGTTCCTGTGTGATAAGACACAGGAGACAGAAATTTTAGTGGGGAGAACAGAAAATTTCACACATGGGGCCCAGCACACTAACCAGCATCGTAGGAGAAGGTGGTGATTAAGGGAGGTGGACCCAGAGTTAGCCTCCTAGGCTCCAGTCCCAGCCCTGGCAGCTCTGGCTGTGTGGTCCTGAGCAAGCTCCTTCACCAACTCTGCACCTTGGTATGATGAAGAAAATCATATCGAAGGTTCTCCTGAGGATGAAATGACCTAATTCCTGTGAAGTGTTTAGCACAGTGCCTGCCGTGTTACTATGTGCTCAACAAATGGTAGCTATTTTAAAATAATCATTCATGGGAAATTACAAGGGAGCAGAAAAGCCCTTGTAATAAGCCCTTGAGGGTAATACAATCATAGTTGCCTCTCGTAAATGTACCGTACAAAGGGTCTGTAATAAATGCATTGTATATATTTAACGGTCTCTGGGTGCCTATGGGTAGGGATGGATAGCAACTACTGCTTATTCCATAGGCAGACATAGCCACTTGGTGATTCTCTTCCGTGGTCCCTTCACTCACCACTGGAGGAGGCCCTCTCCTGAGGTCAAGCCCATCTTGACCCCCCAGGAAGCTGCTTGTCATAGTAATAAGGGTTGAGACTGCCTTGTCAGATGACAGGCAGGAAAAAAAAAAAAAAGAAGAAGAAAAAGAAAGAATTGTGGGCTATATGCAACTGGGAATTAATCAGTTAAAAGGTCAGAACATAAAGTATGGGTTTTGATATAGATGGATCCCACATGCTTTGAACTTTAAAAATCACCGCATAAGGTTTCACTATAAGCACGTTCACCATAAAGGGACTTCACTACACAAATAACAAGAAAAGAAACGAAATCTCCATCCTGAATTTTAAAAATGCAATTAAAATCGGCGCAGACCCACTGAGCCTTGCCAAATCCTGCTTTAAATAACAGTTTGGAGAATCACAAACTTCAATTACTTTTGGCAATGTCTTGGTTTTCCATGAGGCACTACAGGTTATTAAATGTCGTAGCTATTTAGCTTGCTAATGAATAGTTTATCCTACATTCAATTAGGCTGGTTTTCCCTCCATTTTTTTTGTTGTTGTTGTTTTCTCTCTCCATTTTTTTTTTTTTGAACCCACTCAAAGAATTGATGATAATTAAGGGAAAGCTGTCAAGGGTCCAGGTTTTTTTATCCAAGATATCTTTATAGTTCTAGGGCTACCTAGAGTAAAAATCTGGCTTCATCTTATAAACCTAATATCTATCTTCCACATCAGGAATGGCTGTCATAATGATGATAATAGTAAGAAAAATTGCAGTTGTATGTTCTACACAACACCTTTCAAACCATTCTGCATATTTCACATTTTTCTCTTAATACCTTTGTGTAGTAGAAAAGGAGCAGGTTTATTATTCCTTTTAAAGTCAATGAGGCAAAGGGGGATAAATGAATGTTCCCAGATTATAAACTTCATCATGAACAAAGCAGAATGAAACATGAACAGGTATTGTAGTGTTAATTCTGTGTTCATTTCATTGCATTATCCAGTTCCCTGGTTTCTCTCTCACTCTCAAGTGACTGAGGCATTGTTATCAGGGGGTGCAAATAGTATTTTCATGTATTTTTGAATCACAAGATTATCAAGGTCTGACCAGTTGGACAGCAGTCTCTTCCTGATCAGTGATGTGCTTGTTTATTTCATAGCCCCGCTTTAATCAGGAGAGATTGTGGCCCTAGTGATTTTTGACATTCATAGAGAAGGTTGAAATTGGACATAGACTCTGTGTAATTCAACAAGTATACTTGTGAAATGTACTTCAAAGGAGGCAAAATTAAAATCACCAATAACAAAACACCTAACCATAAGAAAAATAGGCCAATTAAAGAGCCCTTCAATCAGTATCAGCTCCTTCTGCAGCTCTAAAATGAGACCACACTTCAGGGATTCTGGATCACACCCAGGCCAATTCAATATTTCAATCTAGTCAGCGTGTGCTCTGTCCTAGGTGCTAAGGTGAAGCGTGTGGGAGACAAGATGAAGAAGACACAGCTGTCCCCTTGCAGAGCTCTGTGGCGGTAGACTGCCCCAGCCCCACCCCAGCTCACACCAGGTGCCTCATGCGTGTGAGGGCTCAGCAATTTTCAGAGCAAGCTCATTGTCACCACTATAAGAACAAATCTAGACAAAAAGTAGGTCCACCTGGTGAGCCAAATGCCTGGATCGTTCTACAGAGGAAGGCTTTGAGGAACGACTTCCAGCTCCCATGTGGCTCAGCCACCCCCTCTCCTTCCAATTCCCATCCCAAAGCACTTCTCCTGCCCTGCCCACTTAGCTCCTGATGAAATTGACTGAGATATTGGTTCATATAGGGCAGAAAAGGCAATGTGTCAGCCCAAAACTGGAGCAAAGTGCTTCCGCCTCGGGGGTGTTTTCAACCCTTACACCATGTTTTTGCCTCTCTACTTGTTTTTGTCACATGCCCCTGTCATGTCCCTATCTCTGGAATTGGAACCACCTGTCCAGACCCTGAGGCACTCTGGCCCATCTGGTGTCCAACTCACCCCTTGGCCCTGACCACTTCTCATAAACAGAGCCCAATCCCTAAACCTCAGGCCACTTCTGGGGCTTGACATGTGCCAGCTCTCCTGGCACCCCCTCTTTCTGGCCTGAGGCTCAGGGAAGCTCACTCCCACATCTGGGGTGGCCAAAGTATAGCTAATATTTATTAAGCACTTACTAAGTACCAGGCACTCTTCTAAGCACATTGTATGTTTATTCAATCCTCACAATAGCCCTATAAAGCAGGTATTATTATTATCCCCTTTTTAGGAAGGAAATTTAAACACAGAAAGATTAAATCATTTGTCCAAGGCTATCAGCCCCAGACCTTCAAGTAGCCTGTGCCTCGTTCTGTCACCCAGGCTGGAGTGCAGTGGTGTGAGCTCTGCTCACTACAGCCTTGACCTCCTGGGCTCAAGGGATCCTCCCACCTCAGCCTCCCAAGTAGCTGGGACTACAGGCCTGTGCTACCATGCCTGGCTATCTTTTTGTTTTTTGTAGAGAGGGGATTTCACTTTGTTGCCCAAGCTGTTCTCAAACTCCTGGCCTCAAATGATCCTCTTGTCTCAGCCTCCCAAAGTGCTGGGATTTTAGGCATGAGCCACAACGCCCAGCCTGAAACTTCTTAACAAAAAGTAGCTCCACAGGGATTGGTTAGAACCCTCTTGGCCATAAATCCAGAATGCTAACTGGGCTCCTTCCTGCCAACACTTTTCTTTCTTAAAACTTCAGAATCTTAATGTGATGGTAAGAGAAAATGTGGTCATTGGGGGCATTCCCAGGCTCTCCAGTACTCAGCAATCCCTCTCTCCACCCCATGTCCCTCTTCCTCCGGCGTCCTGTTGCCACCCTACTTTCTACACACAGAGTCCTCATTCTCTGCCGCCCCAGGCCTTCAGCTGTTCTCCCGGCTCTTTGTTATTACACATTATCATTAATGGATCAGCCCCCCCTCACAAGGTTTCCAAATAGAGGCCTGGCCCACCAGATCGTAAAGGTTAGGCCCGTGTATTCCAGGGGGCTGTGTCAGATGAGGAATTCTATTAGAAAGCTTTGCATCTGGAGTTTTCTAATGGTGCCTTCAGGCAAAAAAAATTAAAATTAAACCACCAACCAACAACCCCTCTCCACCCCCACCACCCCCTTTCCAGCTTTCCCCACAGCAAGATTTCTGACTTGGTTAAATAGAATTCATTAATAAGCAAGGGGGAAAATCACTCCAGGCAGTTTACTCTCGAAAATGTAAACTGTTAAAACATTTTGTGGTTATAAGAATTCTGAAAATAATGCGTTGTTCTCTGGTGTTTCATGCTTTCTCAGGATCAACGATTTTCTGATACACACAGGAAGCGTTGAGATGGTCACACCTAAGACCATTTAGCACCCAGCATTTCTTTCTGATGGTGATGTATTTGGAAGCTTGAAATCTGGAGCTGCAATTGACTTGGGCTTCCTCTGCTTTCAGCTATCTTATTTTCCCCCTAAAAATATGATTTATTTCCATGGGTGTGTGTAGTATATGAGCAATCCTTGGTACCCTTACAAGCACGAGATTTGTCCAGCTTTTCTCTCCTTCCCTCTCTGCTTCTCAGTACCCCCTCATCTACCCCCCACCAGTCTCTCTCTCTCCATCTCACACACACACACACACGCACGCACACACGCACACACACAGACACACACTAGGATGGGGGTGGTGTTCTAGAAAGTACTCAAGAAACAAGAGACAGGACTCTGGGAGGAGGGAACCGTGGAGTCTTCATTGCAGGGGGGTTCCCAACCTGTCTTTGTCTGAAAACTGGGCACTGGGCCAGCCTCAGCCCCATGGATTGCCACTCTTGGCCTCCAGCCCAGTGATGGATCTGACTGTCATTTCCCTACCCCCAGCGAGGCAGGAGGCACACTGAGAAGAGGGACGAGCAAGGAGAACACAGAGCTTGGCCTGGGACAAAGGGAAGGAGTGGCAACGCTGGAGATAGGACTCGGCTGGGGAGGTGGGGGACCCCCTCCGGTCCCAGGCCCTCCTGTCAGCTCCCAGCTCCTCTATTAGAATCCATTATAAACAACCAGGGAGAGGAACAACTCCATCAGAAGAGCAGCACCAGGAGGCAAGAGGAGAGGCAGGAAAGCCAGGCTCTCTCACGTGGAACAATGGGCCTCTGGTAAACATTCATCTTATCTTTAAAACTCTGAAAGGGGAAGTCAACAATCTTTGAGAATGAATTCCATAGTTTAATGCCCCGCACAAGCAAGAACTTCTTGCTTACACCCAACTTAAATCACTCATACAACAGACTGATCCCTATCTATTTAAAATGTGTTGCTATAGGCAGAGAAATAAGGCTGACAACATTTGGAAACCGACAAAGGGACAGCTTCCATGAACTTAAGAAAACACACAAAAGATAACTATAATAGCTATAAGATTCTCCTGCTTTGAATAGGTGTTTTTTCCTGCACACTTTTTACATTTGGATATTGTTTGTAAATGTATTTCCCTATATTAAATGTATGGCACGTCAGCAGCATAAAGAATCTGAAAGCTCATCTAGCCCAATTTCCCTTACCTTTCTGATGAGGAAATAGAGACACAGAGAGGTCAAGTGACTAGTCCAAGGTCACACAGGGAGAAGGGTTGGAGAAGGAACTGGAGTCCAGACAAAGCAGGCCACTTTCTTCTCTGTCTTTCTCTCTCCTCCCTCTCTCTCGTAATGCCTTCCTGCCTTTCTCAACTTCAACCTCATTTGAAAACTTTTAAGGAAATATGTATTTCCTTCCGGGGTGCCAGCTCATATATTATCTCTATTCATCTGTGTCTCAGTCACTAGACTATAAATTGTGTGAAATCATGATCCATTTCTGTTTTCTTCTCCACTGAATCCTGAAGATTCAGAAAAAATAACTGAACTATAGTAGATCCCAAGTCTTTGTGAGTCATGAATCAATTAGTGGGAGAGTGATAATAATGTCACTATTGATATAGCACAATCAGAGAAAAAGAATAATCAGGTGGTACGTTGCAAAGAAGTTGCATCCTTCTTTGCACTCTGAAGTGCCATCAGAAACCATGTTTTGGTTCCATGGATTTTTCCTTTTGTAGTGAGTCACAGGTATTTGGCGCTGTGGAAGAAATGTGAATGCATATCCTAAGAGACAGTGAATGTGCAGGAGAAATTTGGTAACTGTTCAAAAGTCTGTCTCACTCTAACAGGCAAGAACCTTTCAGAGTCTATCCACACAATGACTGACATCAAGTAAAGGAGAAGCCCGTACAGATGCCAAATGAAAGCCTTACCTGGTGAACACTTCTCCGTGTCAGGGTTTTGCTCCCCAGTCATGTGTGTCTTCAGGCACACAGTCTCACAGACTTCTCCAAGCTGAGATTCACCACTAGTGGCATGGCTGGAAGTCCTGAGTGATGTACACCTAAGATGTTCTGCTTTCCGGGCATATAGCAGGGATGCACTGCCTGGGACTTTTATAGCAGGCTGAGGCCATGGAACCAGATCTAGCCAGTGAGTTGTAAGAAGAGATTTTCATTGCTGGTTCGGGAATCTGAAGAGCTCTTTCCATTTGCCAAAGCAATGAGCAGTGTTCATGACAGTGGTTGTTACCTTAACCTGGTTCCCTGAGTGAGGAGACAGAGAGCAGGGCCATGCAATGAATGTGGATCAGCGCAAGGGAAGGAAAGCCTTCCTTATTCCAAGCCACCAAGATTTGCACATTGTCACGTAGTATGACCTAAGCCGATAGATCCAATGTGTGAAGTAATTTAAGGAGTTACCTAATGGGTGTGGCATTTAATAGTGTTAAAATTTGTGAAGAGAAAGTTATTCCTTTTTCAAATCTTTTGTGGTCATTCGGAAGAGTCCAGAAGAAGCCTGGTTCTGAGGCTGACGAGGTTTTAACAGATCTGCCCACCTTCCTTTTAAACACAGAGCAGAACTTGAGCTTGGAACTTAGGGTGTCTGCTAGGATTTAATTCTATTGGTTTGTTTTCACATTTTGTTTTAGAGTGACCTCTATTTATGGAATGTGTTATTATGTTTTTTAAATATATGGAATGTCATAAACTTTCCTTTGAAAATTTATTTATTTAAATTATAGTAATGAAACTAACATTTCCACTGTGCTTACTATGTGACAGATCTATTTTAGGTTGTTGACATGTACTTATCTGTTTAACCCTCATAACAATCCTATGAAGTAGTTGCTATTTTTATCTCCACTTAATAGATGAGAAAACAGAGGCACAGAATTTAATAAGCAGCCCAAGTTCCCCCAGTTAGTAAGTGATAGAGCCAGAATTCAAATCCAGATAGTCTGGTTCCACAATTTGTATGCTATGAGTTGATCTTTTAAAAATATTATTTCTCCTGTGCTTCAGTTGGTACATGCCCACAGCAAAAATTATGAAGGTGGTACATGAATGATTATACTTTGGGAAAAAATTATGTCCTCTTTTGTCAACCAGGAGATTTGGTTTGCCCTCTTGCCACAGGGTGACCTTTCACCAGACTCACCCACATGTATTCCTCTTCAGGCCAGAGAATGCCTTGCCTGGTTCCCGCATAGGGCATGCATGGCTCAGGAGCAGGAACTCCAAGCAAGAATCTTCTATGTGGCAATAGAAGGAAGATGTATTTGTGAGAGATGGAAGAAAAAGAAAAGGGGCTATAGATGATCAGATGGGAGTGAGTGAGTGAACATTTATGTCTGAAACTTTTCTCTTCAGAGATATCCTCCTTCTAGAAGGCTTAGAGCTGTGAGTACCCAATCAATACATGCATGAGGTTCTTGCCACCCACATACAGTGCCAACTAGCTCCAGCTGTTCCCAGGTCCTCTCTGTATAGAGGAATTAAAGGAGGCACCCTGATAACAATCCATTGATTAGGTATTTCTGTGCATTTTGTTTTAAGATTTTCAGCCCTTGAAATATCTTATGTAGACTACTTACTACTTCAAGTTTTACAGCAAAGAAATCTAAAATAAATTTCCTCTTGAAACTTATCTAGCATAGAACACTCCAGTTTCTTTGTGTGGTGGCTCACTAATGTTATTGGGAAAATTTCTTGCTGAGATTATTCTGGCTTTAAGGCCTATAGATATTCTGGTGGGGAGAAAACTAGCTTCAAGGATCAATGAGTTTGAAAGGGAGCCTTTCCTCAGTCAGGATGTACTGACTTTGGCTTCCCCTAGTAGGAAAAGCAAGTGTTTCTGAGTCTCTGCAGTCCCCAGGCCATTTTGTTCTTGCTGAATTTTTTATTGTTGTGCCACCTAAGCAAATGGAAATAAGGCTAGTGGTGAAAAGATGCACAAAAGAGGCTCAGACTCATATGTTATTCAATGCAACATTATTTGGTGGTGGTTGGGTTGGGAAATCCATATCCATTATTGATTAAACATAGGAAGTGTGAGTCAACAGACTGTTATCTCTTAGTCTTGTTACCTTCATCACCATTTCCTGGACAGCAAACCCAGTGAATCCTCTCCTATCACAATTTTCCCAATCAGCCAAGAAGACAATGTTCGTTTTATTTTCAAGGAATTTGTTATTGTTCCTCTAAATAATTAGAAATTACGGGAACACAGCTTCTCTTTCCAAATATTAAGAAAATGTACGTATTTAGGCAATAGATGGCAGTGTTTCCACAAATGTTAATATTGCAATAGCTCTTAGAGAAAGCTTAGTGCTCAGCTCTTCAGTAGCTTGCCGTGATCGTATAGTGGTTAGTACTCTGCGTTGTGGCCGCAGCAACCTCGGTTCGAATCCGAGTCACGGCAGGAGGGGAGAAGGTTTTTGGAAGAGAATGAGACTGATCCCAAGCTGTATTGCATCTAAACAACATTCGCAACCAGACATGCAATCATGAAAAGCAATAAAACAGAAACCATTATGAATATTTTCAACTTCAGGGAGATGACATATGCAGAGTGACTTTATTAATGTAGTAATCCTGTTGCAAGTGTGTTGTGTGTGGGGTTTTTTATTTGCACTGACGGGTAATATGATAAAACTGGAGTGTAGTGGGCATGTAATTATTATTAATTACAACTACTTAAGCTCTGCTTTGAGCAGACTCGTCAAGTCTGCTTGCTTTTGAGCCTTGCCAGGGCTATACAGTAATAACAACCCTGAATTATTTGGAAAGATGTCAGCAGTAGATGTGGAAATCCTGTTTAACCAGGCATGAATTGTTGTTGGGAGGGTTTTTTCAGGATGACAGAGAGAAAATGAACTGTCCCTTATCAGTAATTGCAGGAAACATTTTGTTTCTATGATATGAACTGGCTGTAATTTAACTTTCCTGCATCATTGGATAATGTAAGAAGCCAGTTTTTGCTCAAAATGAAAATCTCTGAAGTGGGCATTTGGGTCTGATAAAGGGCATATTATAAGTAGACAATGGGGCTCAAACAATAAATAATGTCCATATATGGCAAAAAAATTTTTAATGACATTTTCCAAAAGACTGGGGTTTGTATTGTAAGTGGTTAAATGTTGAATTAATGTGAGAAACACAGCTTTAATGGGCCTTTCTCCAGGACTTAAAAACATGGACAATACAGCCTGAAAATGTCAACTGTAAGTATGTTATAATGAGGTTTTACTGCTCCAAAATTATACCCCACTATGTTTTAAATAAGGGGTCACCAGAAGGTGTTTTTTAATGCCCCTAACCCCTGTCTCACAGACAGCCTAGCAAAAATTCATATTTGTTATTTATGTAATGCTAAAAATATTTTCAAATAAAAATATGTGCAGAAACTAGAAACAGAATCTATCAAGTTCTTTCAGAGCCAGCAAATTCTTAGAAGTAATATTCTAGAAAAACTGCAATAAATATCTCTTCTCCCTTTCCAAAAAAAGATCAGTCTCTGATTATGGACCCAAAAATATTGGCCTCATAGCATTATGAAGTAAGTAAAATGTGCTTATGTCCTCTTTCAATACCCACTTTCAAGACTATTTTCTACTCTGAGGTCTCCTCTTCCTAAATATGGCAAATTCCCCAGTCCTCACCCCTTGCCCCTTATCCCCCACAAATTCTGCTTTCTGTTCTCCAAAGAGTTTAACCTAGGCTTTGCCTCAAGTCTGCAAGTCCTTCTCAGCTGCCCGGTACTAATACTGTTTCAAGAAGACAGCTGAATTGCAGTTGTTCTTACGTTAAAACAGAATAAGCCCATCTATGGTTATTTGTATTAAGAGGCTGAAAGTGCAATGAATTTCTCATTTGAAGAAGGAGATTGTGTTGGTCAGAATTCAATGGTTACAAGCTAAAGAAACAACATGTACTGATTTAGAGAGAACCATGTACCCAGGAATGGGTGTAGCAGGGGCTTAAGAAACAATTGGAACTAGGGAATAAAAGATGGCCAGAACCAACTATCTCCATCTTACCCCATATTTCTTTCTGAATGTTGCCTTTATTCTCTGAAACTGACTTCTACATGGCAAGAAACATGGCAGCCGGCAGCAACTCCTGCCTTTTATATCTGAAGCATTGCCTCCAGCAGGAGATTACCTTAGTTACTGCTCAAAAAATACTAGGGAAGGATCTTATTGGCTTACCTTTGGTCAGGTGTCCATCACTGGACCAATCAGCTGTGTACATGGGGATAGATATATGTAGCATACAAGAGAGTCCCTCCCTTGTCTTGAGGCCAGTCTCACAGTAAGAGCATTGCTAGCCCTAAAGACACCTCAGTTGTCTCCCTCAGAAGCTTTTCCCACTGCACTAGTCAAGCACACCATTTGGTGGCTACTTCCACCAACCCATGAGTTCAGTTGCCAAACTACTAACAAGTTTACTGTCTTGTTTAAAAGAAAAGCAGTGGGGGAGGGGAAGTCAGAATATGACAATCAGTCTGGACTCAACTTTGAGCATAGGAACACAGGGCAACTGCTTGGACCAGGGGAGCACTTCCTGTTTTCTCTCCTCTGTCTCACCAAGAGAGGCCTTTTTCCCCTGGATGACGGTGCTCCCAACTTAGCTAGGAAAGAGCACAAAATCTTCCTGACTCTACCAAATAAATCAACTTGAATTTGGGCAAGTTATCTAAGCTCTCACAGTCAAAAAAAAAAAAAAAAAAAAAATGGAGAGAGGGGAGATGATATTACCTTGAGAATTAAAAGAATGATATACAAACAACCAAAGCCACTTAGAACAGGAGCACATAGTAGAAATGCAACACTGGTGCCTAGCAGGCATGCAACAAATCATATTTCTTCTTACTATTTTAAGGCTGCCTTGTGCTCTCACCCACCATCCAGCCTCCATTGATAGACTCTCTAGAGTGAGTTTTCCATTAGCAAAAGGACTCTTTCCCATTGATTTCAGAAGTTTTTTTTAAAAAAATGTGATTAAGTAGACTACAATCCAGGGGTAGAAGAAGAGTCAGGATCTACTGAGTGGCCAGATCCATGTCCAAGTTTGCAGTCCTGGTTCACTCTTCATGAGGTTATTGTGACTGAGTGTCATAATAACCAATGGTTGTTTTCATCAACAAAGAGTTTGCTGACATTGGGTTTCCTTCTTGCTGTTGTTAAAATGTGTTTTTACTCTAAAACCAACACAACATTGAGTTAGTTTTCAGAAATGTTAAAGCCCAAGTTATGAGAGAAAATTCTAATTTTGAATTACATTGAGAAATTATCTGCTTTTAAATTTTGTAGAATCATTTGACAAATATCTCAAAGCCCCATTATCTCCATGCCTATATTGTCTATATTTTATACCAAACCCAATACCTGCTCATGAAACATCAGGGAGACTATGATATAATCTTACAAAAACTGTCTCTCCAAAATGTCAATTATAAAGCATTTCAGGGCCAGACTTGGTGGCTCACACCTGTAATCCCAGCACTTTGGGAGGCCAAGGTGGGTGGATCCCTTGAGATCATGAGTTCAAGAGCAGCCTGGCCAAAATAACAAAACCCCCTCTCTACGAAAAATAAAAAAATTATCCAGACAAGATGGCGGGTGCCTGTCATCCCAGCTACTTGGGAGGTGGAGGCATGAGACTCACTTGAACCTGGGAGGCAGAGGTTGCAGTAAGCTGAGATTGTGCCACTGCACTCCAGCTTGGGTGACAGGATGAGGCTGTGTCTCAAATAAATAAATAAATAAATAAATAGCATTTCAGGGAAAAGGCAAGCCATTCTCCAACTAGATTCCTTGACAAGTCTTTAATGAGGAAATATTAGAAAAACGACAGAATCCTGATTTTGATCACATGGCTTTGACAACTGTAGTTTTCAGCAGTTGCATTGTCATACCCTGGATCTATTTATTCAAATTATAACATCATTTGCTCATTGAAAAGTCAGGAAAGCTTTTTTTTTCTTTTCTTCCTAGGAGTCAACTACCATGGCAAAAGGAAGTCTTAATTCGCTGTATAATCTGTTATTTTCTGTCCCTCGTGTTGGTGTAGCAGCAGTCAGTGATCTACTAGAGTTTGTTCAAGCAAAAAAAGTTTTACCCATGTAACTGTAATTGAGTACCTGAATTAAAAATTCAGAACTACATGTGCTTGCTTTATTACCATAAGCTTATGGCTTTACCTAAATGCCTCTTTCTTGCTTGCTCCCTCCAGTATAGTTGGTCAGAGCTATCTTCTTAATCTCCACCATTAACCTATTGAATTGGAAAGGGTTTATATTACAATATTTTCTATGCCTACATTTTAGTGAGCTTTCATAAATAAAAGAAATTAACATTTATTTTTCTGATTAAGTCATAAATTGAATTCAAAGTAAATTAGTCATACAATGAATACTCTCTTATTTAAAAACCAACATCTATTCCCAAATTATGAAGAATAAGTGGGTTTTTTTCCAATAAAAATATGCCAATGCATAGAAAATGATTTTTATTACGTCAGAATCTGAATGGATGGAATTCACTTTCAGGGAGTACTGCTGGCCAGAGAGGTTGTTGCTGCAGGCCCCATGGTCGCAGTGGTGGGGAGGCGGCGCTCCTAAGGTGCAGGACACTGGAGCAGCAGTGGACCCAGAGTGTCAGCTGGTGGTGGCTTTGCGAAAAGAAAGTGCTGACCCACCAACAGCTGCTGCAATTTCACCCACAGGATCCAAGCATTGAGGGATGACGAAGAGACTATTTCTTCCCTCTGTAGCTCAGCCATAGGAAGCATGAGACATTGACAATTCTGCCCTTGCTCCTAACTGTTCTAAGGTGTTATCACTTATCTAGTAACATCACCCCCCTAAAAGCTGAAGATCTGTGGCAAGGCCTGGAAATGTGGGCCTTGCAGGGAGGAAAATTCTGACAAAAGCTAAATCTGAGAGAAAGCTTTTCTCAAGAGACCTGGATTCAGATCCTTCCTTTGCCACTCTTGACTCCTTGACTTTGGACTTGACCTCTTTGTACTTTGGTTTCTTAGCAAACCGGGGAGATTATGTGAATTAGGTAAGGGGATGTATATCTGGTGTGAATCCTGATGACCGGTACTCCCCTCCCTTCCTTTCTTGACTCCTTGACTTTGGACTTGACCTCTTTGTACTTTGGTTTCTTAGCAAACCGGGGAGATTATGTGAATTAGGTAAGGGGATGTATATCTGGTGTGAATCCTGATGACCGGTACTCCCCTCCCTTCCTTTCCTTCCCAGAGCCATAATCTTTGTTCTATGTTCTTTGTACGGACTTCCCAGCATACCAAAGTCAACCAAAAATAAACATGCCTTGGGTTGAGCCACTCTGATTGGCAGCAGCTGTAAGACGCGGATGTCTTCACCTAAGCTCCGTCATTTGATTGCAGGTCATGCGGCCACTAGAAGGGTGAACTTGTGTGTTCCAGTCCCTCTGATAATAAGCAAAGAACCAGGCAGGGAGGTCCCGGTCAAGACGCGCCGGGATAAGCGAAATTGCCACTAGATGGCGCTGCTTTTTTGTTGTTCATCAAAGACCAGGGGCTTTTTCTTTCTTTCTTTTTTTTCTTCCAGGGATTCCTGGTCCAGGGTGTCAGCATCCAGTATCCTAATCTTACCAGACCTCTCTGTTTTCTGAAGGGAGGTCCTATTTTCAGCATATTATCAAGATCAGAGGACCAGACTCCACCTACAATCTGGGGGAATTACCTCAACAGTGTTGTCTTTATCCAGAGGTGATTTTAAAAGAATATATTGTATTTGAATGTCAACGTTTAAAGGCTTTGAGGCAGAAAATTCCATTTCAAAAGAAAGTGTGATTAATGAAGCCACATAAATCCTGTAGAGGCTGGAGCAATTTCAGAAATCACACCATACAAATCAAAGAAGCAGGTTTTTCTACATCCTCTCTCACTTTCTCTTGTTCTTATTTCTGCACCATCTCAACCTTTCCTTCCCTCTTTCTCTTTCACAGTTTCTTGAATACACGTCCCCCCATCCCCAAAACATAAGGGAACTTGATCAGAAATCCTAGATACAGCTAGCTTCAGGCTCTGGCCTGAGCCATTTCTCCTCATTCTTCCCCCAGGAGATTCAAAGAGAGTTGAGGCTGTAGCATTCAACTTACACACCTCACTACTTGCTTATAAAATGGATTCAAATACTGGAACTCCACTTGGCCCAGTCTTAACAAGATGTTTTCCTTAAAGAAGAAGCTAGGCCAGGCACGGTGGCTCATACCTGTAATCCCAGCACTTTGGGAGGCTGAAGTGGGAGGATTACTTGAGCCCAGGAATTTGAGGCCAACTTGGGCAACATGGCGAAACCCCATCTCTACAAAAAATATAAAAATTAGTGAGGTACAATGGCATATGCCTGTAGTCCCAGCTACTCAGGAAGCTGAGGTGGGAGGATCACCTGAGCCTGGGGAGGTCGAGGCTGCAGTGAGCCATGATCACACCACTGCATTCTGGCCTGAGTGACAGAGTGAGATCTGCCAAAAAAAAAAAAAAAAAAAAAAACTGAATTAAAGAATAATGTAGATCTGTACCTTTTCTAGAAGAAGCGGCAGGGGAATTTTAGAGACTGCCCCACAAAGAAAGTTACCCAAAAATCCCCTTTAGGCGTTTCTTTGTCTATTTCAAATTTCCTGCTTATACCAGCTGCTAAGTGTGCCACCGACTCTCCTCTGGGTTCTCCAACCAGTCACTCTTCTATTAGCCTTCTCCAGTCCTGCATCCTGTTCACATTCCCCGTTCCATCCATAAACATAAGCTCTCTATTCCTTGTGCTAGGAGTCCCCTCAGCACCCTGGAGAGGGTGATCGCCTTGGCCCAGTCTATGTCAGCTTCCAAGATGAGCTCCTTATCCAGAGTAACAATGTATCAAGTTGTGTAGTGTAGCATAGTGGAGTGTAGTCCAGTGATTGAGCACATGAACTCTGGTGACCGATTCCTGTGTTTAAATTTAAGCTCCACCAATTACCTGCTTGATGACTTTAGGAAAGTTACTTGGCCCTTCTGTACCTCAGTTTATCCTCATGTGAAATGTAGATAATAATAGTATCTGCCTAAAGGGTTGTCATGCAGACTGAATGAGCTAATATAGGCAAAGCACTTAGAAGAGTATCTGATCCAGAGAAAGTACAATACAAATATTCACTGTGAGTATTATTATTATTACTATTATTACCATTATTGTATGCCACACATAAAGATGAGTAAAGAGAATACAAGAATGAGCAGTATATTATCTTTGCCTCCATAGAGCTGTCAGGCTAATGGAAGAAACTGTTAAGTCAATCGGCACTTGCAATCCATCATGATAAGATTATGAAAAAGAAAGCTACAAGTATGATAAGAGTACACATAGGCATTTAACCCCTAGTTGGGAATCTAAAGAAGACTTCTTTTTGGCACTGAGACCTGAAAGGGGTCATGGAGTAGCCCCCTTCCAGAGACAGCTACCAAAACACACATCTCTTCTGGCTTTTGTGGGAAGGACACAAGCAGAAAAGAGGGAATCTTCTTCACATTTCTGCTGGATCTCAGTATGGCTCCAGTGCAGTGAGATCTGAAGGGAACTCAGCACCATTTTGCAACTTGAGAGCTTTGCATCTCCAGGAGCTGTAAGAGGTTCCCCAGGCAGGGAAGTAGAACTGTTCCTGAGCTATGTGATATGGGAGGGGCACATATCAAAGCAGTCAGAGAAGGAAGATACAGATAGATTTATTTCTGAATGTCCCCCTGGGTGCTCCTGGAAATATTCTGACATGTCTTCAGCTAGAGGAATGGTTGGAGGAAGGGCAGAAGTTTGGTAGGCTTGATGAGCTGGTTGGTACAGAAAAATATAAAGACTTACAAACATTGGGAAAGTAAGTTTTTCCCTTTTTCTGCTTTTAAAGATTCATAAGATATCCAGGTTGATCAGTCAGCAAACATATATTACATGTCCACATTGTATGAAGCACCATAAAACATGAAGATGCAACAATGAAAGCAAAGGTTCTCAATGAGCTTGCAGTCTGTAGGAGAAAATAGACATGCAAATCAGTTCACTTATAATCCAACAAAATGTGTCATCATAAAGGTATGAGAAAAGCCTTATGGGAACACAGAGGAGAGTATAAAAACTACAAAGACATGTCACCTACATCTGGCCTGTAGAGCTCACAGTGGTGGAAGGGCACAGAGGGTAGGATAAAGACAGGAAAAATCATAGAGTGATTAGTAAGATTATCATGCTATAAACAGAGGGCTCTGATTTTTTCTTTAAGCCAAGAATTGCCATAGACATTTAAGAATCTTCTTAAGTGACAGTTTAGGAGGATTTGGGAAAACTCAACGGCAGGACCACTCCTTCATTCTGCCAGCTACCTCCGTCTCCAACGCATTTCCAAAAAAGGCAGAGTAAAAAGAAAGTAACTGAATAGAGATGGAAGAGGTAAGGAAAAGAAGAAAGGACATAGACCTATGAAGAAAGGTAGCTGTCATCAAACTCTCCAAGGAAGACTCGTATTTCTTCCTTTAGTCAAAAAGAATCCATAGGTGAGCTTCCCCCTAGAGCATCTACTGAGATGCAGAGCCTAAGTGTATTTCATTCATTCATTCATTTCAACTATCATTTATTGAATGCATATTATATTAAGGTGTTACTCTATGTGTTGGGAGAAAGATGAATGAAACTAGGTCTCTGTAGTGAAGTAGCCCATGGTCCAATCAATCAATAATCACAGTACCACACTTCTGGGTTTGCTGTGGCAATCCTGCAGTTTGAGGGAAAACAAATACCTGGAGATTAAGTGGTCCCATCTAAGCTTCAGTGGATACCAAAAAAAAACAAACAAAAAAACAAAAAAATTACGTAGCAATGCTGAAATTTCAATCACACTAAAATTCATATATGCAGAGAAAATATAGTTTCTTATATATGTTTCCTTATATATGTCTCAATCATTTGTGCCCCTTTTCCCCAGATCTCTACAACAGGGCATCAAGTGCACAGCTGGGCAAGCAGCAGGGCTCACATGGGATCTTGTAGAGGATGGAGTGAGGGTCAGAGACCACACAGTGCCCCTGTTTTTCCCTCGATTCCTGCTGGTACAAATACTAAAGGCAGGGCTGGCAGACCTTGTGTGCCAGCTTCTCTCATCTTGATCAGGGTCTAGTGGCCCTTTGCGGCTGAGTCAGCCTCTTCATCCTGGTTCTCTGTGACACTAAGAATCACTGTAGAGCAATACCACTAGACCTATCTGGCCCCAAGCAAGGCTCGCTGACAATTCATCTGCCCTTGAGTGCTGTGGAACGTGTGGGTGTCAGCCACGCCATAGAGAAACCTAGAGCTGAGCAGTAAAATGAAATTCCAAACACTTATTTTGCCTGTCCATGCCAGCGGCTAAACCCAAGGCCTCCTGTAGGAATTGGGCACTTGAGTACTTCCGTATTTACTCACTATTCCTTCCTTGTCTCTAGAGCAAAGGCCCAGGAGGGGAAATTGGAACAGAGCTGATCAATTCACTTTCCACCCTTTCTTGCCATAATTATCCTCCTAATGTTGCCAGCACTAGAAGAAATGGGCTTTCCTTCCCACTTCCTCTTCTTGCCTAGATGTCCCTCATGTAAAATTCTGTCCAGTCCACCAGACTTATCCCCAGATATGTCAAACTGGAGCTAAAGAAAGTTTTAAAAATCCTTTCCCTCTCCATAGAGCCTGTTTGGTCTGCCTATTGTCTCACTCAAAATGTCAAGAACCCACCCTCGGAGCTCTGCCTCTGAGTCAATAAGACCCATGGCTCCAGCCTCTGAGAGCAGGCAGTGAACAATAAGTGAGGAAGGAAATTAAACTCTTGTCCTTAATGTCTGCAAAGAGTGTGTCACTTTTAAGATAATAAAATCGTGTTTCTTTGTCTTCTAATTGGGTCGTCCACGGAATGTCGTTCTGCAGGTCGCCCCTGGGTAAACTGGGGCAAATGTTTCAAGCTCGAATAAGTTTAGGGAATGCTGAGGTAAACAAAGGTAAACAGGTTTATTTAATGTGAAATCGTCAGTGCCTTTAATATGCTAATATGTTCTGTGAATTCCAATATGCTATTTCCAAAACTTATTTGACATCTCCTAGAAACAGTGTTCTGCAGAATACAGCAATGGAAAAGGCAGAAAATCCTTTGTCCTCAGAATTATCCATCACTACATTTCTTCTTCTGTAAGGGAGAAAAGACGAGTGGCTGAGGCACAAGTGTTTCAATATCTGATTTGTTTCCTATCTAGGCCCCTTCTTTACTCCCTTTGGTCTGTGCTTATTTTTTAACTTAAACTATCATGGCATCAGTGTTATGAGCATAGAGTATGTGGGGGTTAGACAGTTGGAGAGACTAGAACTTAAAAGTGCTTCTCTCAATGTAAATAAGCAAGCATACCCAGCCCCCACCCCTTGCCAAAAAAGCCAGAGATAAAAGGACCAAATTCCCGAGCTTCTCTGGGAATTCTCTGGTGGAGATGCATGCCGACCCGGGTTGCCCTTGTGAAGGATGGGAAATGGATGATGGGTCATGGTTAAGGAATGCAAAATAAAGATCTCATGACTTTCAATATAAAAATACATATGGTGTAAGATTACTGCACAGTTCCCCACAATCAGAAAGAATGCAAATATTCCCTGCATGGCAGCAACAAGGAAAACAGAATCTGAGTGGACAGAAAATTGGGATCAACGGGAAAGTTCTCGCCAAACTACTTTGCAGAGAATATAATGATCTTCAAATAGGTTCCCTAAAAGGGGCATTACCTAAGGAAAAATAATCAAAACTCAAGGGACATAGATGAGTTTTTAGGGAGGACAATGATGGATGACAGGAAATGGCTGGAGAAAACTATAGACAGCCAGGATAATGGGCCCAGTGACCCTTTTACCTCTTCGAACTTTTCTTCTGTCCTGTGTAAATAGAGAAGAGGCCCGATGTCATGCAAAGTAAAAAAGAGGAAAAAATTGATATTTCATGTGCAGCCACATGTGGGCTGAAAGTATAACTCATAAAGAAAAAAAATCAGTCCTCTTGTCCACATCTCTGTGTAAGAGGGCTTGATTTACATGTATAGCTTTAGCACGAGAAAACATCTGAGCACACAGGAAAACAGCAAGGAGTTCTGGGGTCCCAGAAGAATCAGATATTACTGGTCACTCCATGCTCCCATGGATAGGAGCAATAAACCATCCTTAAGAGTGAAGTAGATGAATACTTTTTGCCCCTGATCTGATTACTACTCTCAGACCTTTCCTCAAAATAAAACATGATGTATGTATTATTTTCTAAGTCAATCAAAACTAACTAATGGTAGCACTCTGAATTGTTAAATATTGCTACTGGCATGTGGGCATACTTTTTTTTACAAAAGGGTCTAATAGAGATAGAAATGATCATTTGAACTGTTATGAATCCATACAGCTCTTAAAAAATGAAATAAAATAAAAGCTGCCCATATCAAGGCTGTTGTTATTGAAAATCCAGAACTGTAGAAACATTTCATCTTCCTCTAGACGGAGGCTGGGGGCCTCCATGTGCATCTTTGTTTTACATGCCCAGCATCCTCCTGACCCTTCCCTTTTTGCTACTTTCAACTTCTCCCACAACACAGGGCTATCTATGGCTGGCAGGGCTGGGAACACAGCACTCTGCACCTTCCTCAATCGCAGAAGTGGTCACTGGATTCTCATTGGGCGGATTTTGTACCATATTCTTCTAGCCAAAGAGATTAGTCCAAGGTGTGGACCTATGACCTATGCTGAGCCAATCTGAATCCTTCCTTGGAGTGTCTTGAGTGGAAAGTGAGAGGATATTGTCTCAAGACCGGCCTTTTCAAGGTTGGGTTTTATAAGTGTGTTGGCCTTTAAGCCTTATTGCCTTCTTAAAGTAATTTAAGCTAGATGCTTATCACGTGCAATTGAAAGAGTTCCAACTAATACGGGGGCTTTGGCAGAATGAGAAAGGAGCCTTACTTTCTTTTCCTGACTCCATAAGAATACTTATAGCAGGCAGAGGAGCACCAGGCCAGAAACATTATGGTGAGCAAACATGGACTCCAGGGACATTCAGGCCTTTTGGGAAGAACAAGCATTCATGGACTGCTAATAATTAATGAATTTCAACTGATCAGTGTTCTATAAGTAAAAGTAGCCAATAACCAGAAGCCTAATGTCTGGGGAAAAGGCAGGAAAGTTTCCATAAGGATCTGACAGTCTGAGACCTGAAGATGGGGAGTTGTTATTCTCATCTTCCTGGGTCAGAGTCTCCTTTGTCATGTTAACCCTGCATAGCATGGTGGCTGCTTCCATTTTAAAATGTCTTTTTCTCACTAACTGAGCTAACACTAGCCTGTTTATATGATTATATTAGTGGGAATATAATTACTTTTTCTGTACTTTTCACACTTCCTGTGGCCTCATCAAAATGCATGAGAGAAACTTTTGGTCTGAGTAAAGTGAAGTGCTAGGTGGAAAAGTGAAAAAAATAGCCCTCAAGGAAAAAAAAAAAAGTAGCAATTCTAATTCTTCTCTCATGAATTACCTTTGGAGTCCTGAATATCTATTAAAATTTCTGACATACCTGTAGATTTCTGCTCAATCATAAATCATGAAAATATAGAAGAATTGGGTATGCTTTGGTACAAAGAATATGCACTTTCATTGAAAATGAACTCTATAAAGGTATATCAAAATGAATCTTTGCTGCTATGCAAATTAGCACTGGGCCAATTCTAGTGTGGCATCCTTTGCTTTGTTGAAATGTATCCAACTGTGATGGATCCACTGTCCATTGGTTTGTAGCAAGTAATTTACATTTGTCAACTTTCATTTGTATGTAGATAAGATAACTGACATTGAAAACCCATCTTCTTATCTTTCTCAATGGAAGAGTTAATCTGATTTACCATTTTCATGATGTATACTCTGCATTCCTCTTCAGTATCTTCAAATTCCAGGTAGTTTTTGACTGATTTGTTGTGTTCCTGCTTTTACATCTTATCTCATGAAAGAACATATACACTCTGTTAAATTAGATCTTAGGGCTTCTAGCCCTCCTCAGACTTTCTCTACCATGCCCCAAAGTATCTCATCCAATAATTAACATTTATAATTATTTAACAAATCTGTATTGAGCCAGACATTGTTCTAGATCTGAGAATTTAGAAAACAGATGTTCATTTCAATTAGTATGATTTTTTTAATCTCATTTAATATTTCATAAGAATTGGCATCTAGAAAGAAATGAAGAAAGAAAAACAGGAAGGAAGCAAGGAAAGAAGGGGCTTGTCTCTTTATGAATGCTACAGTTTTGCACATGGTAGACATGACTTATTTTTTTTTTTATTTTTTATTTTTTGCCAAAGACCCAGGCTCTTAAATTATGTGATATTATTTTGTAACAAAATAGTTGAAGGCAGGATGTGAAAAAGAAACCAATGCAATTTACGTATAATTAACTAAGACTAAGTTTAAAAACGAAAAAAAGAATGGCTTACTCTCAGTGGTGCTACTGTTGAACTGTCATCTAGAAGCTTATATAATTAGTGGAAGCATGTTAATTGAATTATGGCAATTAAGTCAGCCTTGAGACAAGAGGGTCCCTCCTGATTGACGAGATAGTAGTAATTCTGCAACCCATTTCCCCTGGAAGGAAGTTTCGGGACTGTGTCTCATCTTGCCCCTTAGTATTTTAGCTATGATGAAGTAGCCAAATCTTGATTTCTCTGGTGTTAATTATCCACTTTGCGGGTTTTCTGGGCTCTTGGATTCTTCTCTTGCTTTCCGCAGGGTTACCAGGTTGACAGCATCAGTGGTAGGCTAGAGCCATGAAGAAGCCATGCAATTTACATCTGTTGTTTTTACTACCAAATATCTTCATCAGTAAAAGATAAGGAGTGGGAGGAATGAAAATATTTGGGGGGTTGCTGTGGAGAAAATGATTATCTTTCCAGCCTTTCTTTAATAGCATCTTTTTTTTTTTTTTTCTTTTTGAGACGGAGTCTCACTCTTTTGCCCAGGCTGGAGTACAGTGGTGTGATCTTGGTTCACCGGAACCTCCACCTCCTGGGTTCAACTGATCCTCCCACCTCAGCCTCCCAAGAAGCTGGGATTGCAAGCACGTACCACCAAGCCCACTAATTTTTGTATTTTTAGTAGAGATGAGGTTTTGCCATATTGGCCAGGCTGATCTCAAACTCCTGACCTCAAGTGATCTGCCCTTCTCGGCCTCCCAAACTGCTGGGATTGCAGGCATGTGCCAGCACGCACAGCTCTTTAATAACGTCATTGTTGATTGAAGTGTTGAGAAAAGACTGAAGCCAGAGTTCACATAAGTTTGGGGACAGTTTGGGGACTATAATTGTTCATATTAACCCCTTTTTATAGAACTGCAGGGTGAGCTAGCAGCATGTATATCAGATTCTGTCCCCAACCTGATATTAATAAATGAAGTAGCCTTGGGAAATTTCCTTCCTCTCTCCAGGACTAATTTACTCTATAAAACAAGAATGCTGTAGTTCCTTTAAACTACAAAATTCTATACTTTTTGGTCTATTCACAAGCTCAGGTTCATGTTTTCTAGGGTTTTGAATATGGATTGTTAGCATCATATGTCCTGGGGTGACAAAGCTGCGTGGGCAGTGTGTATGCCAGCCAGACATACCGATGGGAAGTGGAGCAGACGCCACTGAGGACTGTCAAAGGGTCGGTGTTGTGGATACCTCCAGAAAAAGAAAGCAAAAGAAAAGCCAACAGGGAGGAAGGGGTGGGAGGACCATACTGAAATGTCTGAAGACAGCGGTCCTGGGGAAGTTCTGTGAGCTGGGCCAGCTACATAACATGCAAGGCTACATAACGTAACAGGGCTTGATGCAAAATTAAAACATGGGGTCTCTTGTTCAAAAATCAAAAATTTCGAAATGGCTACAGCACAGCATTCAACTAGACACAGGACCCTTCTAAGTGCCAGGTCACATGCCGGTGAAGTGGGCCCTGTCTGTGGGCATGGTTGGTAGGGATTAATCCTGTTTCCAGGGGTTGGAATCACAGCAACCTCCCCGCCCTGGTCCCCTGAATCTGCAAGGCTGACTTCAAGTCTGCTTTTCATTCAGTGCTCTGCTTCTTTCTTGCTTGCTTTTTTTTTTTTTTTTTAACAGTGCTGCTAGCTGTATAAATATTTTACAGTTCCCCTATGAAAAGTTTCCAAGGGGCCCATGTTGAGGGAAAAAAATCTTTGAAAGGATTTTTTCCATAGCAATTAAAACCTTTCAAAGCACCGAGAGCTCCCCAGTCCCACTTTAGTGCAACAAACCTCTATTTTTTTGCCCAGTTTGGATGGCTCTGGGTCTGAAAGTAAGCCAGCCTCTTTGTTTGGTGACTTTGCGGGTTGCCGATAGACATTTGGAATTTAAATTCATTAGATACATGGCAGAGCCGTGGATGGAACTGGGATGGATTTAGAAATGCTCTGATCAGAAACTCTAACCCCTATTTCCTGTATCTCATTTACTGGGGTAAAATGACTATAAATCAACCTAAAGCTCATTTTAGCTCCCCAGATGAAGTCAAATGTACACTCTGACTTATGCATATACCATTTTTAGTTAACGCACCAGTAAAAATAATTGTGCAAGCCTAAATTTGGAAGTGTTCCCAGCGTTTATGACAAAACTTAATAAAGCCAGGCACATTGAATGTAATATGGGAATTTTATTGAAATGAAATTAGTCCATCATGTAAGCTCCACGTTTTCCTCAGATTTCTTGGACTTCATGTGAGAGCTCTCCTGGGGACCCTAATAGGGTCTCGCAAAAATTCAAGTCCAGTACGTAGAGACACAGGGCTCACACGCAGACTCTGCAGCTGGTAGGATGGTGCACTGAGTTTCCATGCAGCAAACCACACACACTTCTCCAAGCATACCCCTTTTTACCCCGGCTCTAAACAGCAGATATATTGTTGTGGTTTTACTCAACACACGAGACTCCTGGAGAGATGGGGGTGGGGGTTCATTTGTAATTCTAGTAACAGTGGTATGTGCCAGAAACCTATTATGTAATTTCCCTGGGGAAACAGCATGGTGGGAGCCATTGTGGATGTTCATATAGTTTGGTTGCTGAGCTGTATTTAGGCATGAAAGCCAGGGGGCTGTGAGATGCTTTTTTGGCTGCTCAAAGGAGGAAGCAATATTTATTTCTTTGAAATGTAGGGTTGAGGGTGGTGGTGCAGGGACGAGAAGATGTGAATAAAGAAATTGAAGTTCTGATATAGATTATATTACATTTACAGTGGTCCTCAGACTTTAATGAGTACATAAACACTTCCTGGGGTGCTTGTTTAAAAAAACTGTTCCTGGCTGGGCGCAGTGGCTCACAGCTGTAATCCCAACACTTTGGGAGGCCAAGGTGGGTGGATCACCTGAGGTCAGGAGTTCAAGACCAGCCTGACCAACATGGTGAAACCCCATCTCTACTAAAAGTATGAAAAATTACCTGGGCGTGGGGGGCACCTGTAATCCCAGCTACTCGGGAGGCTGAGGCAGGAGAATCACTTGAACTCGGGAGGCAGAGGTTGCAGTGAGCCGAGATCGCACCATTGCATTCCAGCCTGGGCAACAAGAGTGAAACTCCGTCTCAAAAAACAAACAAACAAACAAACAAACAAACAAAAACCTGTTCCTAGGCCCTAACTCAAGAGATTTTAATTTATGACACCTAGAACTACACCTAACAACTTGTATTTTAAATAATACCCCAGATGATTTTGACAGAGGTAGTCTAAGGATCTCAGTTTAAAATACTTCTAACTGGTTAGTCATCAACAACAGCAAAGAAACTTCAATATCTTTAATAAATGTTTGTTTTTGAGGTGTTACCATGTGCTGAGCATAGGGGAAGGTCTTCCAGCCCAGCTACTTCACTGCATTTGGACCATCATCTTGGTAGGTGTCTAGTTTATTTTTTAAAATCTCAGGAGACTGATACAGTCACGATGAATACGTTCTGAGAAACGCATCATTAGGCAATTTCATTATCGTGTGAACATCATATAGTGTGTTTACACAAACCCAGATGGTGTAGCCTGCTATACACCTAGGCTCTGTGGTATAGCCTGTTGCTCCTAGGCAGCAAACCCGTACAGCATGTTACCATACTGAATACTGTAAGCATTATAACACAATGGTAAGTATTTGTGTACCTAAACATATCTAGACACAGAAAAGGTACAGTAAAAAATGTGGTATAAAAGATTTAAGGCCGGGTGCAGTGGCTCACGCCTGTAATCCCAGCACTTTGGGAGGCTGAGGCAGGCATATCACGATGTCAGGAGTTCAGCCTAGCCAACATGGTGAAACGCTGTCTCTACTAAAGATACAAAAAATTAGCCAGGTGTGGTTACACACACCTGTAATCTCAGCTACTTGGGAGGCTGAGGCCGGAGAATCTCTTGAACCCGAGACGCGGAGGTTGCAGTGAGCCGAGGTCATGCCATTGCACTCCAGCCTGGGCAACAGGGCAAGACTCTGTCTCAAAAAAAAAAAAAAAAAGTAAAAATAGTATACGTATACAGGGCTCTTCTCATGAATGGAGATTGCAGTACTGGAAGCTGCCCTGGGTGAGTCAGTGAGTGAGGGGTGAGTGAACGTGAAGGCCTAGGTCTTTACTGTACACTACTGTAGGCTTTATAAAGACTGTGCACTTAGGCCACACTACATTCATATTAAAATTTTTTCTTTCTTCAATAATAAATTAATCTTAGCTTACTTGTAACTTTTTTACCCTGTAAACTTTATTGTTTTAACTTGTTAACTGTTTAGTAATAACGCAGCTTAAAACACACATTGTACAGCTGTAAAAATTTTTTTTCTTTATATTATTATTCTGTAAGCTTTTTTCTATTTTAATTTTTTTCTTTTATTTGTAAATTTTTTTTTGTTAAAAACTAGGACACAAACACACACATTAGCCTGGGCCTACACGGAGTCAGGATCATCACTATTACTATCTTTCACCTCCGCCTCTTGTCTCACTGGAAGGTCTTCAGGGGCAGTCACACACACGGAGCTGTCACCTCCTATGTTAACAATGCCTTCTTCTGGAATACCTCCTGAAGGACCTGCCTTAGGCTTTTACAGTTAACTTGTTAAAAATAAGTAGAAGGAGGTATACTCTAAAATAACAATAAAAAGTATAGTAAATACTAAGTGATAGGACTTTTTCAGCTCTGTTATAATCTATGGGACCATTATGGTATATGTGGTTTGACATTGATCTAAAAGTTGTTATGTGGTGCATGACTGTACTTCATAGCTCTGTTTTATAGCCTGTTTCAGTACTTACTCACCATTGCTGTTTATACTTTTTTTCTTAGGGTTATACAAATTTCTTCTTGCTGAAATTCAAGCCCGTTTCTCCTTGGTTCTTCTTTAGAAGGACTAGAGACTACTCGGATGGTGTCTTAATAATAATCCTGTATGTATTTAAAGGAGGTTAGAGTTATCTCCCCCATTAACCCACAGGCAGACAGATTTGCTCATGGCTCAATGGCCAATTTCCATCTGTAAGGCTTCAAACCATTAGGTCCAAAGATGGCTGAACTAGGCCTGCACCATACGTGGGTGTCTTCTCTGATTACCTTCCCCAAAGCCATCTTGGTGGGACTTGAGGGATTTAAGGAGCTATTTTTGGATACTGACATCACCATTTCCACAGTCCATATGGAGAGAGTGATTATCTTTTTTACTTTCTCTTAAATGCAGTTCTTTCTACTTCCCTTCATCTTCCCTAAGCTTCATGTCTCTAATTAACAGATTATGAAACTTCTAGACCTCTTGGGCTAGAACAGACAATGAATTGGAAAATTTAAAGGGAATTTGGACAATGCCTTTTCCTCATGGTGACAGCATTAGATAGCCTCTGAGGTGGCCTCCTGCTATTCACACTTTCACACTTTGTGCAGTTACCTGCCTTTGAGTGTGGGCAGGACCTGTGACTTGTTTCTAGTTGATAGAATATAGTAAAGGTGATGGGATGTCATTCATGTGATTATGTTACATTGTAACATAGTATATGGTATAAGTCATGTGTTGTGGGTTATGCCTCATATACAAGACTTTGTCTTGCTAGTGAAATTGCCCCAGAGATTCTCCTTGCTGGCTTGATGAAGTAAGTGGTCACGATGAGAAAGTCCATGTGGCAAGCAACCATGGTGGCCTCTGGGAGCTGAGGACAGTCTCTAATCCATAGCCAGAAGAAAGTGGGGCCCTCAGTTCAGCTGCAAGGAAGTAAATTCTATTAAGAACCTGAGTGAGCTTGGAAGCAGGTTCTTCCCCAATCAGGCCTGCCTATGAGAGTGCAGCCTGGCTGACAGCCTGCTTGCAGTCTTATGGGATCCTGAGCTAAAGACCCAACTGAAGTGTGTTCTGACTCCTGCCCCACAGAAACTGTGAGATAATAAATGCGTGGTGTTGTTTTAAGCTGTTAAATGTGTGGTGATTTATCAGTCAGCAAGAGGAAACTAATAGAATGGCCATTTGATTTGGCTTATCTGACAGTGTGTGGGGAAGTGTACAAGGATTTTTTGAGAGAAGACCTCCAAAGAAACATTTAGCCTAAGTGTCAGGCTCAATAAAATACCTCATATTTATATACTTGTAAATATTTTGGACCATGCTGAAGATATTCTATAACATTTAAATAAAAGCTATTTTCCCTTTAAAATGAATAATAAATGTAACAACAAAATTGTCATTTACTGAGCACATTCTGTAGCTTTGGAGTGCTTTGTAGATACTAATTCATTTAATCCTCTTAACTGGCATGTAGGTAGGCACTATTATGAACTCTGTGTTACAGATGAGGAAGCTGAAACACCAAGAAATGAGGTCATCTACTTATGGTCACAAACTATTAAACAAATTTGCCAAAAAAAAAAAAAAAAAGACAAAACGTGAGAAAGGCTTTTGGCCTTTTGGTATCCAGTTATGTCCAATTACGTTTTCCATGTACCTTCATTTTTTTTTTTTTTTTTTCTTTTTTGAGACAGAATCTCACTCTGTCCCCAGGCTGGGGTGCAGTGGTGCAATCTCGGCTCACTGCAACCTCTGCCTCTTGGGTTCAAGCGATTCTCCTGCCTCAGCCTCCTGAGTAGCTAGGACTACAGGCACATGCCACCATGCCCAGCTAATTTTTGTATTTTTAGTAGAGATGAGGTTTCACCATGTTGGCCATGGGGTTTCAATCTCTTGACCTTGTAATCTGCCCACCTTGCCTCCCAAAGTGCTGGGATTACAGACGTGAGCCACCACACCCGGCCCATATCTTCATTTTTAGAATTATGTCTAGAGATTATGAAAACGGGACATGGCATGTGCCTCACTAGACTTCCAAGAGGGCCTATATAAATTAATCAGCTATTTTCACTAATAATTACGATAAGTGCTGAGTAGACATAAGTGAATGCTTCGGTAAATCTATAAAGCTGGAAATTGAGACGTTCAGACCCTTGAACCAAGTAGGATTTCCACAGGAACACTCATTTCTGACAAGTTATTTGCATGTTGTTTCTATTTGTCTCTATTTTAATGGCTTTTTTCACTATATTTTTCATTTTGTTAATATTATTTTGAAAATGTAGAAACAAAAGACTGAGCCTGACATGGTCAATGGATGGACCGTTTTGTGGCTGTCTTAGGCCATGCTGTTTTTATGCATCCTGGAATGATATTAAATTACCTTTGGAAAAATAGCTGTACCATGTCCCAAGCTGGTGGGAGGCCTATAATTTACTTTTTTTCTACAGGCCTTAAATGTAATCAAGCATTCCCAAATTCTATTTGCAGCTTTTTTATTTCCTTTGGCCTTAAGAACCCCATTCAGATTCCGCCAACATGTTTTTAGTGAATGCTAGGAGGTAATTCCTAGTGTCTTCACTTTACAGATCAAAAAACCCTGAGACTCAGAAAAGCAAAACTCTCTGTGGTTAAACAATTAGAAATAACCAATAAGGGATCTGAAATCAAACTATCCTGTTTCACGCTCAAGGCCCTGTTGACTATATAACAAACTGAGTGCTATGTATTCCCTCTAAAAAGGTTCTTAATGACAAATGATCATGAGCTAGACCATGCATTCCCCCACTCCTCATCATGGAGTGTGCAGAAAAATTAAGTAGAAGTTATTTAAATATGCCTGATACTTTGCCCCAAATTGGTGCATTTTTTAAGCTCACTGGGAAGGCTCCAGCTGCCCCAAGTGTGTCCTCCATTGCCATCCATGCCACTGGAGACTTATTCCTTTGGATCCGGAGGCTTCGCGCTCCTTATAAGTTTCATTACAAATCCAACAGATGGAGAGAGCACAGAGCATGATGGGAAGGCAGTTCAGAGCCACCCAGGGGTTCTTTGAAAGCCTCCCGCATATATTCTTCCAGTTAGAGATAGCAGTGCCAGCTAAAGAGGTGTGATTTGAGGGAAGCAGGAGGGGTAGTTTGTACTGTGGCTCTTCTGGAGTGCGCAGGGCTGAGCCCTGAAGTGGAGGCACCCTTCCTAGTATATTTGTAACCAGACACCACCCCACTTAGAGAAGTAACTGAGCTTTTAGCCTCCTCTGAACAAACATATTTTAAAGCTCCTGAATAAAATATAAAAGCTCCCTACCCCACTCCTACTTTTGCTTTGTCCCTGGGTCTAGTTTAATTATGTATCCCATGCCCTGAGCGCTCCCCTCTGGGGAGTGTCTTCACAGTCTGCATCTCCTGTGTCTGGGGCGTTGAAGAAATTCATCCTTCTCCCTGAGAGTCGATCTGGAGTAACCCACCACAGCTGAGCCCTGCTCATGCCCCACATTCCAGATCACATCTTCTGGAAGCCCTACAACCGATGAGAAGAAAGTAGGACTTGACTCATGGGGAATTTGTGAGGGTCGTAGGGAGGCCAGTCGCAGCAGCAGGAGAAGAATGAACCTTCATTTTGAATCTCTCACACTCAGAGAGAATAACCCAATTTCAACACTGCTAACTTGTTCCTTAGCTGGTAGGTCTTCTGGTGCTATCTGAAACCATTTCATTTTGCTTTACTCATTTGTTCAATAACATTTCCTTACTGTGTGTCAAGCGCTATTCTAGGTATTGGGGATACAACAGTCAACTGGGTCCCTTTACTCAAAGCATAAATTGTTCAGTGGGAGAGTCGGACACATGGATGAGTGATTGCAATTTAGAACAATACATTATGTGGGAACACATAGGACAATCTAAGACCATATATAAGTACTTTATTGCTGCATAACAAATTACCCCCAAACTTGGTAGCTTAAAACAATACATATCTATTGTCTCATACAGATTCTAAAGGTCAAGAGTCAGGGAGTAGCTTAGCTGGGTGGTTCTGGCTCAAAGTCAATCATGATATTGCTGTCAAAGTGTCAGCCAGGGCGCAGTCATCTGAAGGCTTGGCTGGGGCTGAAGGATCTGCTTCCAAAAAAGCTCACTCATGTGGCTGTTGGCCTCTGTTCTTTACCACATAGGCCTTTCTTTGGGCTGCTCACAACGCGCCCTGCCCTAGCCTCCCCATCAAAACAAGCAACCTTAGAGAGAGGCAGCAGACAGAAACCACAGTGTTTTTTATACCAAGTCTCAGAAGTGACTTCCCATCAATTCTGCTGTATTCTATTGGTAACAGACCAGCCTTGATACACTGTAGGAGGGAATTACACAGGGCATAAATACCAGGATGGGGGTTTATTGGGGACTGTCATGGAGACAGTCATCCTCATCCAGTCTAGGTGCATGAGAGCAGGACCCCAACAGAAACCAAGGCCACAGGAGGAAAAGAGTTCAAGCCCTAGTATTGTTCCATGGCTCATGAAGATTTGCAGTAGCTCTCAATTCACTAACAAGGGATGGTTTCTCTCCTGACACAATCTCTTTCCTTCTTTGGATGCTTAGGATGGCCAGGTGCCCTTATACTGGGCTCATCCAGTCTCAGGACCTATCATTTTCTGAGCCAGGAGGAAAGTGGGATGAGAATATACTAAATTCCTTGGCCACTCTGAGCCACAACCCCCTGCATGAGGAGCTTTATCTGAACTCTACTAAGACCTCTGTAATAGATCAATTGACAAATTGTATGGGTCATAAATGTACCGGATTTGTATCATTATTATTGGTGCAATGTGGAGACTAATTCAATGTCAGTAAAAGTACCAGATGACCAACCAGAATTGCTAATATCCAGTAATGTGTGTCCACTGAAACTTCTTTTTGTCTTAATTTACAAGTGACTTTGTGGGAAGTCTGAAGGTTGGGGATTCTTAGAAGATTTCTAAATGAAATAACATCTTAATATTTTTGCTCATTTTTACAACTATGTCAAAACGGAAACACATTTACAAGAATTTGACTTTTTACTTACCACTAATTGAGATTTTTTTAAAGCATCAATTGTGGGGTTTGGTAAAAATTGACATATTTCTTCCAAGGGAAAATATACTGACCTTTGCAAGGTGTCAAAGATAACAGAACTCTGATGATAGACTAATCTCAGAGACTGATTATCTTTAACATTTATATTCCCTGTATCAATAGAAATGAGAAGGAAATGAATGAGTCTGAATTTTAAATTCATCATTTTCTGCGTGCATTTGTGGTCTGGGTCTGTGGTCACTGAGCCAAGCACTGTAGACCCCAGAGCACAGGAGAGACCTCATGTTTAGGAAAGTGGGAGTTGTTTTGTGTCAAAAATAGTGGCAAAAGGAGTATGATGCTCCCAGGAGAGCAGGAAAGCATCTATCAGAAGACTCAAGTGTACTTTCTCTCTGCTCATAACCTTCAACCTCTTTGTTTTCTCTGAATCACTCTCAACTTTCTTCCACCACAATCTAAGGCAAGGCTGATTTTAAAATACTTTTTCATTTCCCTTTTATTTTTAGGAGGTTACCAGAGGCAAAGGTAATCATGCTCTGATGAACTGTAACTCTTCCCAAATCTCCTAACCTCTTCTACCTTATGCATACTAGTTTACTCTGCCCTTTGCATTAATATTAGGCCCTTTCCAATAAATGATTCAAAATGTAAGACAATTGATACACAGTATAACAGAGCCTAACAGCAGGACTCAGACAACTGAAATATTGGCTACAGTGGGGCAAAATATGAAAATATGGAGCTATGAAGTAAAATAACAATATCCAGAATCTGCTTGGTCATTTGGAAAATTATTTTTTTTTGGAAAAGTTTTTTTTTTTTTTTTGGAAAATAGTAGGTATCAAGAAAGAAACTCAGAGAAGGGTAGGACTGTCTCATGTCACTTACTGTATTTTGACGCATGGCTGAATTTTAAATGTTAAAATGACTTAACATGGTTACAGACTTTAGAAACTTGCCACCCACCCCATATATCCCCTAGAGCACATAAAAGATATTCCTGTTAAAGATACAAATGTATATGAAAAGGCTAGTAGTACTAAAGTTTGGATGATAAACTTATCTGTGTTTCCAAATCATAATATTGAACATTCGTTCTTTTGCTTTAGCAACAGGTTTTAACATCAGTTTTTCATATCCTAAATCCCTAATTAGTTCTTTTCTTCACCATCTATTCTTTTAATTGTTTATAATAACTTCTCTTATCAGACTGAAGATATTAATTACACTTCAAGTCCAATTCTATTTTAACTGGTTTCTTGAGACATAAGTCCTTTTCTTTGTGTGATTGCTGTTTGTCTTCCTCCTTCCCAACTATGTTGTTGGAGAGGAGGAAGAAGCTACTTAACTTTTCTTTCTACTTTTTCAGCAAAAGTGGGGAAAGGTGAGCTGTGTCATAGACAGTATTCTAGTGGCTGGCCTTTGGAGTGTTGCCGCTCCCCTTTCCTCATGGGGCACTGCCCTGTCTTCTCTAACCCTAGAAGTACTCCCTTCAAAGAAAGAGCCCCCCTGTTGCTGCTGCCTGGGCCAGGGGTGAAGGATGGCATGGGCAGGCATTGGCATTCCTGGATATCCTACAGTAGAACTGCAATCCAGCCCTGTGGCTGGTTGTTTGTGAACCCTCCCCTGCTCCTAACACCCTTCATCTCTAGACAGGGAGCACCAGCTCTGTGCTGAGGCTGGCTTGCACCTGCTCATAAGAACAGATAGTTCAGTTTTCAGGAAATTTGCCAGCCAGTTGTTAAACATAGCCATTATTAAAAATTAAATTATATAAGCTTATAATTAAATAAATTATATGAAAAGCAAGCTAATAAATACTCAAAACTCATCACTTCCTAGTTATTTGGCTATATGTTATTATTATTCATGTTCTCAAGGTTATTTATCCATGATGGAAGTGTTTACAGCATGCATGTCAGCAAACACTAAAAATCTGGCCTTCTTCCCCGCCACAGAACCAGTTGTTAAACATGTACCAGTATATCACTAGGATACACTTCCATAACTTCTCAATTTCTTGGCAGTACTTAAACCAGACTGGCTGGGTTTAAACCCAGATTTCGCCATTTACTGTCTATGTAACTTGGGCACATCATTTAACTTCTCTGTGCCTCAGTTTTATCACCTGCAAAATAGGGATGATATAGCAACTATTTCACAGGGTTGCTATGAGGATTAAAAGAATGATATTTATGAAGCACTTTTAAAAAATGCCTGAAACCTAATAAGTACTGTGTATTTGCTAAATAAAATAAAATAAAAATGATTCTAAGAACCACTTTTCCCCTCTGATTCTATTGCAATTTTTTCTTATCTCTCAAAACCTATTCTACCCTTTTTCCACACTAATAAAACATCCAACTTTCATTGTACCCATGACCATTCAAAACAAAGATAGGATTTCTCAGCCTCCCATGAATAAATTGGGATCAAGTGATATAAACAGAAGCATCATGTAATCACATCCAGGAATTAATCTTCAAGTGACAGTTGGCAAATTCCCTTTGTCCCCTTTTTTTCTTTATTCTCTCTTCCACTGTGGTCTCTGAAACTTGGGTGTGATGGCTAGAACTCTAGTCGCCATATGGTACCACGAGGAACAAAGTCATACCCTAGGGACAATGGAAATCTGAACATACAAATATGAAAAGAACCACTCATAGTTGATGACAATAAAGATGTAAAAAGTGGCTGAAATAGGTTCATGGTTTAGAATGAAAATAAAGACATACAGATTCAGGTGTTAGAGGCTTGAGAGCTAAACTTAGACTCTTAATGATCTTCCAGTTCCAGATCCATGAGGCCCAACTCCCGTGGCTCATGTTATTGGATTTCTGGAAGATTCCATGTCCCTTATTGCCGTGTGCATCTTTATAATATACTTTCACTACTGGAGCTAATATAATTGGCAATTCCTTGAAACTAGGCCTGAAACTAACTAAACCTTTTCATTTAGAACACAAATGTGAAGGTATAATTCTACTTATTTACAGGTATATTTTGTGCATTAAAATTTTTTTGTTGGGCTGGCACAGTGGCTCATGCGTGTAACCCCCGGGCTTTGAGAGGCAAGGATGGGAGGATTACTTGAGGCCAAGAGTTCAAGACCTACCGAGGCAACATAGTGAGAACCCTGTCTCTACAAAAATTTTTAAAATTAGATGAGCACGGTGGTACACACTTGTAGTCCCAGCTACTTAGGAGGCTGAGGTGAGACAATTGCTTGAGCCCAGGGGTTTAAGGTTACAGTGAGCTAGATTGTACCACCACACTCCAGCCTGGGCAACAAAGCAAGATCCTGTCTCTAAAAATAAAAATAAAAAGTAAATTTTTTTTGGTGCAGACAAACTTACACCACAGGCCTTCTCCTTTGGAAATGTTTATTCCACACTATCTGGATTTTTAAATATTATTTTTAATTCATGTTTTCCTTGGGAAAAATTGCATAGATGAAGTTTATTTATCCTCTAACTCCTTTGTTGCTCATTCTCATCTGAGTTAAGCTCCGTTTTGAACAGAGGCGTGCACCTGATGGACCCTCCTCAGACCTACTCCCAATTCAGTAACACCACAGACTTTCTTTGCTTGTCTCATCACAATTTACCAATAAGATAAGATTTTCCTTAAGACAATGCTAAATAACTGGCCAGTTAATCAAAAACAATCTGATTTGCGTTGAGACAATATTTGATTCTATTATGGACTTTATTATTGACTCATATGAAAGTATTAAACTGGCTCTTCCAGTTAAAGCAAAGCAAAGTTTAATATTTGCAGAATATTTAGTTAGATGTTTGGCATTATCCTAAGGGCATTATTTAACTTAACTTTTACAATGACTGTATCAAGGAAGGATTTTAGTTGCAAGCAAGAAAAACCAATTCTGGGTAACAAATAGGAAAGAAATAAATTGAAAGGATATTCATCTGGGAGCTCACAGGGTTGCCAAGAGTGCCACAGAATGAGGCTTGGAAAATGGGCAGAAATAAAGATAAGGCAGCCCTACTATTAATTTTAATACTGATGCAATTTCTGCATTAACAGATAAACCATGATATCTCAATGGCTTAAAACAATATGTATTTCTCACTCACAGTTCAATTGGCGTTTGAGGGAAAGAAGGTGAGGCTTTGCTCTACGTAATCACTAAAGAGGTCAAACTGACAAGACCACAAATGTTTTCAACATTGGACTTCCAGGATCACCTTGACCTGAACATTCTGTCACCAGATGAGGGGAAAAGAGCAAGTGGAGACAAGTCCATGTGTACCTTTTTTATAGGTCAAGCCTGGAAGCAGCCTACGTCACTTCTGTCTACATTTCATTGGGCAGAACTTAGTCACATGACCACACTTAGCAATGAGAGAGGAAATACCACCTAGTAAGAAAGAGGAACAGCTAGCTTGTCTCTGCTCCAGCCTATCCTTCTGGTTGCCAGACATCTGTGTCATGCTTCCTTCTACACACAGCACAATGACACACTCCCCAAGAAAGAGAACTCAAAGCACTGTCTACTCACTGAGTTAGGCTCTACGTCCAGATTCTCTAGGGATGCCATCTTCCCCAACAGGTCCAGATTCATGGCTCACCATGGCCCAGCTATCTATAACTAGAAGGACAATTACCTACTGCCTCCTCCCCAACACATCCCTTCTAGAGTGGTGGGACGAGAACAAAATAATTGCAGTAAACATACCCTTGTGAAAAAGAGAAGACTCATAGCAGTCACTGGTGAAGGTGTCATATTTTACTGGAGGAAAGATGTTATGAAAACCCTGCTCTGGGAGTGAGGAAAGTTTCTGGAATAGATCCTAGATCTGCTTTCTCGGAGAAACTCCCTTGTCCATTGGTCTTCATAGCTCCTGGATCCACTATCTAAAAGTTTCTTCTTTGTCCTTTTCCTCCTTGGCCACTTGTAATATGAGTGAAGGAAAGTACACCCTCCTAGGAGGCTGCATAACTTTGGTGGCCCAAAGCTTATTTTAATAATCAAAGGTATGCTTTAGTCTAACTTTATGGTTTCTTTGGCAGTACAATTCCCTCAAAAACCTAGTAGATTTCTAATTTATTTACTTCCAATCAACTTTATGTGCTAGAAAGCATATCCAAGGTTCTTCCCTTGTCATAGTTCTTAGGCCTGATTTATCTTCTTGCTTTCTAAGTCTTCATGTTTCATTCTCTATCTACTGTATTGAGCCCATCAGGTCTAAATAGGAAGACTTCACCCTTGATTTGTTCTTAGCTGCAAGGCTGAGTCTTATTCATTCTGATTTCCTACTGTTTCCGTTTTGGAAGCAGTCAATTTTTCCAACTTTTCAACACCTCTAGTTTCTGACATTCCATTTCATTTTTGCTTGAAAACAAGCCAATTCTTGCCTGAGTTCATCCATTTTTTTTGGAAATTGCTACTAACATTCTGTTTTCCAACCCTTTTCCCTAGAGCTGAAGAATCAGCATGCATTTGGCCTGTCTTTTGAGTTATAGCAAGAGGCAGTTTTATCAAAGGTTTTGCCACTGCATAACATAGATCTTCATCTTTCCAGCCTCCAAAGTCAGTTTTTCTGCCATTCACATCCTCGTTGCTTAGCTGATGCCAGACATTTTAGGTTTTTGTTATGGCAACATTCCACACTCTGGAATGAATGTGCACATTAGTTATGGAAATTCTAGCTGTTATTTGGATTTCCTGAAATCTCAATGACATAATATAATAGAAGTTTTTTTCTCATCCACTAAAATCTAATTGGTGAGGAGGCTCTGCTCCCTATAACCATTCAGGGACTCAGGCTGATGAAGGCTGTGCCATATTTAAATGTGACTTCAAGGTTAGACTGGGCATCACCAGCCAGCTAATAGTTGAAGGAAGAGAGATTATGGAGAATCCGGTGGGAGGACTTTATGGATCAGACCTGAAGTGATATCTATTTCTATCGACCACAACCTATTAGCCAGAACTCTGGTAATAAGGTCAAACCTAACTCAAAAGGGAGACTGAAAAATACAGTACAGTTGTATGCCCAGCAGGAAAGGAAAAAAGGTAAAAAACCACACGGAGTCTCTTCCGTAAACTGGAACCTCAGCCAAAATCATGCCAAACAACAGATGAGTGGGGACAACACCCCTTTTGCTGCTGGAGGCTGGACACGGAAGCTTGTACCACCAATGCCTCCAGCATCCAGACAAGATACTGTCATTATGTTGCTGCCCCTTAGAAGACAATGTTGCTGCTACTGTCACACCATCCACACTGGAATGGGTTCTGCATGGTCCTAGTCTCTTTAACTCACTAGCTCCCAAGTCAAAGCCCAAAGCAGATTTGTAGAGTTTAGATTATAGGCCTACTCCCTTATTTGCACTAAAGGCTGGGAAAACAAGTCTGCATTTTTAGCTTCTATAGTGAGCTGTAGACTCTGCCCTCAATCGTAACTAATAAGGTGAGAGAATCTCCAAATAAACATGAGGAATCAAACTAAATCAAAGGAAACAATTTCATGATGGAAATTTCAGCAACAATGGCAAGCTGGTAGGAAAGAGTATTTTGAACAAGTAGGAGGTGGCCTACTTGTATATGTATATGCATACTTGTATATACATATACTTGTATATGTATATGCACATGGTCTTGATTCCTATCCATCAAGATTTCTGAAGGTTTGCTTTCATCGAGAGCTGTCTTGCTCACCACAGCATCCCACTGCCAAGAATAGTGCCTGGTACTTGGTAGTCACTCAATAAATATTTACCAAATCAAAGAATCTTTGGGGTGGTAGATGTGCTCACCTATGCTTCTGTTCCTTCTTGCATTTTTGATGGCTGGTAGGGGTTGTTTAAACCTAAATACAAGAATAAGAGTAAAAGAGCTCCAATATTAGATAGATGGACCACACCACAGGAGTGTCTCCTGCCTAGTTTCTGACTATAGAAGTATTCTTTTAATTATATAATACAGTCCATGAAAATCAGAGATAGGAGGAAAGACCAGTACACATTGCCAAAAATTATTTTTCAGGTTTTCTACATTTTATCTTTCAGAAGGATATACTGAAATTTAAGTCTGAAAATTAATTTTTTTTATCCAAAGAGATTCATGTTCTTGGTCCATATATTTGGAATGATCTCTTTGAGGTGCTTCTTTTTCCTTGGTAGGCTAGTGGCCTTGAGTATGTCTTATGAGAATCTGTGTTTGTTTCCTTTTCTTATAGAATTCCTTCCTGGGAATGTGAATTATGGCATCTCTTTGACAGAGAAAGATTTGCTTTTCCAAAGGTTTTAAGTGGCACTGATATTACATGACAATATTTTAGAAGACAACCGGCTAATACAGGGTAAAGATGTTTAATCCTTTCCTCTCTTAACAAGAAAATCTCCTTTCATCCTGTATTATTTTTCATAAGAAAAACTATGGCATGCATTACCACATCTCAGTTTATTTGCCCTGATTTAGATGAGGTTAAAAAGTTATATGTTCAATGAGCTCTTTAGGAAAAAAGAGAAATGGGAAAGAAGAGGGGAGGGGAGAGGAGGGGAAGGGAGAGGAGGGGAGGAGAGGGAGAATCTGGCTTTCTTTTCCAGTATAACTTAGATTTAGAATTAAGAGTCTGAAAATTACAAAATATGGATGTTGGACACCATAAAAAGGGAAATTTCTGGGAAAGGGGTATTCTGTCTCTTCTATTACACCCTAAAACAGGAATCCGGGAGCATGGCCACCTGGCACAGATGCCCTGCCTTGCCTGCTGAGGCTGCCTGCAAAAACCTATCATATCTTAAAGAGACAAGGCTGTATTCTGAACATGGCTTATCTCGGCCTGAGGAATCAGACCCCTTTTACATCGTTTCATAGCCATAGATGCTTAGATTTTAAGAGTGCAGAGCCAGGTGCCTGTATAAACTATGTGTCTGAAAAGGGGCTGGGATAAAGATGCAAGAACAGGACAAAAGAAATGTTCTGCTCAAACAATGCGTAAGTGGAGAGTCTGTACATGTCGGCCAAAATGATTGTAAATAGGACTGAGACTATTAGCCTGGATGCTCCAGTCCAGATTCAGTATTTGAAATACCTCCTGGTACTGTATTTGCAAATCATATTTGAGTAAGCACTGGAGCTTTTTTCCTTTTTACAAATTGACTACTTTTTGTTGCAGGATAAGATGAAGGACAAGATAAATGCTCTAAAAAATTATGAAAAATTATTATTTTTTAAATTTCTGAGCACGTTGGAGTTAATAGTTTTGGCATCTAGTGTTTCATTTCAAGGCTAATATGCCATGCCATCTGCCAAGTGACAGTGTCTTTATTAGGTTACCATGGTATATAAAAAGCAAAATGCTTTGCAAAGTTTTTGAGCAGGATGATTTTTATTTCCCCCTTCAAATTTTTTCAAATGTAAATGAACATGTTTTCAATAAAACTGTTGAAATGAGTTATAAATATTGAGATGGTAGTACCCAATAATTTAAGGCCGATGTTTTCTTTTACAATCTTAATTTTTTTAAATCTGAGAATAATCCTAAGGCTTAGAGAATCTTACAAATATATATAAACTATTAATCCCATTACAACATTAACGACTACAAAAAATACTCAGAATTATTTCCTCATAATTGAAAAAAAGGCCTTTATTTCAACTGTATTTAAGAAAACTGAAACTGTTCATTTTTCTTTTGTTTAAGCTGGGAGCAAAGTACAGAGTCTCAAAGAAGGTGAAAAGAGAAAATGGGATTTGCAGAGTTTTTGACATAAGCTAATAATTTTCTCCTTAAAGCTAATGATTTATATGCACTAGTTTGCCTCTGCCTCCCAAAATGTAGTTTGAGGTGGCAATGTAATTCAGCTTTGCTGGATCAATTTCATCCAGCTTCATCTAAGCCGGATGATTTTTGCAAGTGTTTTTAAAGATAATGTGTGATCAGTATGTCTCTTTCATGCTCTGGCAGTCAAAGTTTCAGGCTTTCTCCCCCTTCTGTCTCTGGGGAAAATTTTCCAGGCTTCAATTTTTCCATATGCCTCGTAAAAAGAATTTTTTTAAATAAGTTGTTTGTGTCCAGGGGTACATGCACACATACACTAAGAGGCATACATGTGTATTTAACTGAAAGAGACAGCAGTCATATATACTTTTGACAGTACTTTGACATTCATATAAGCAAAAGGTGTAGGGAAAAAGATTTCTGGCCCACCAGTCTCACTTTTGTTATTGAAATGAAGCACATTAGGGATTGTTCTGGAAAAGAATTTCTGTATAACTCATGACCTAAGCCTACTATTACAAAGCCTAGGACTGCGCCTCCCATAAGAGATAAGATTAAAATGACATGGAGATGGGCACTGGTAGGAGGCCCAAAAAGTACTCAGCATCACCGCTTATTTCCAATAAAAACTAGTGTTTCTAATTAAATACTAGACCACTAGGCTCTGTTTAGATCCACGGTAGAGAAATTGCATTCCTAAAAGCAACATGAGGGAATATAGAATACTTAACCTTCAAAGTAAGTCAATAAATACTTGTTGAGTAACTATTTATATGATAGGAACTGTACTAGGTGCCAAGAAGATGACTTGAGTAAGATAGACACTGCCCTAGGTTTCTTGTAGCTTCCAGGCTGATGGTGAACTGGTACTTCCCAATGATGGATAGTACTGTGCTTAGAAAACTAAGACCCCAGAGATTGGAAGCAAGGCCTCACGAAGACAAAATTTCACAAACCCAATGTCTGTGCCACAAGATTGATTTCAGTTAGAAAACAGAGCAGGTAGAAGAGAGATTGACAAAAGTTGAACAGATTCAGGACATTGACTCAGTGAATGTCAAGAGGCTGATTGATCCCTAGCGTGGTACTGCTGAAAGCTATTGAGGTTGTCAGTGGGTGGACACACAATGAGCCTTTTCAAGTAGTTTATTCTCCAATGAGCCTTTTGATAAAGACTTGGAATTGTCTGTCATATCTGTTGAGCATCTACTTAACCACTACTTCTTGGAACTTGTGTCATCCTAAGTAGAAATCCACCTACATAGTATTCTGTCCCTTCTTGGGATGATTAGAAAAACATTCCTGGTTATGAGGGTGAAATATCAAAGAAGGTAAAAAACTGAGGCTACTCTGGCCCGAGGAGTGGTCGCTGATTGGCTACTTCGGAAGTGGCTCACCAGAAAGGCCTTTGCCAAGCCGTTGCCTCCTCCCTACGCCAGTGATGCAATATCACCCCACCAGAATGTTTTGTTCTCCAAGACCCTTGTTTCAATGGGTACATCCCATTAACAAGGCCAGCAGATGTCAGTCCTGATCCACTTTTTCTCAATAATGAGCGAGGAGGAAGAGTCTATCGCTTTCCCAATCACTGCCTTCTATTTGCTGGCTTTTCTTCTTCCTGAGATGAAGGCCCCCTGCTTGGTTTGCTTTGTTAATATTTGCATTATTCAATAGTTATTATGTGATAAGCATGTTGTTTGCTTTCGATTTTGGTTGGTTTATTTTTTCGTGCTTTTATTCTTAGCTGGTGGCTTAACTTGAGTTACAGCTGTGACCTGTATATTACTCAGCATGGATAGAATGTATGTTTTTACAGCTTCTTACCTGATGCCTCAACAATCCAAAGTTGGGTCAAAAAAACAAAACAAAATTTAACAGGAAAAACATGTAGCTTTTATTCTGCAAAGTCATCTCCTTGGTGTCAGCCTTGGATATATCCCTTTTAGAATGAAGAGGCTTAGGCTTGCAAGTACTTCAGCAAACATCGTTTCTGAATGCACATATTTTTAGCTTTCTGATTAAGAAGTAGTAGGATCCCTGTGCATTTATTGAGTGGGAATCTTCTCCTTGAGTTAAAACATTTTATGTTTAAAGATTAAGTAATTTATCATAAGTGCATATGGAATGATTTTAAGTAAACAGAACATAAAGCTACTGTTTAGAATGCATTCTGCTGCTTGCAATATACTATTCATTATGAAGACATGCTTTAAAATTGCTATTGAAGTTTTAAACTCCAGGACTTACTAGTGAAGAAAAATGTGTGTTTTTGCCTTTGATCTAGTATCGTTTGTTACAGCTGATTAGCTGTTACGTACTCCAAGGTAAAATTGTCATGTAAGATGATTTCAACATGTTATAACAGAATCTGAACATTGAGAGATGGCCAGGGACAAGAGTGCATTTGGGCAATACTCTATGGCTTAAGTTAAATGTTACATACTTATTTTACCAAGTTGCTTAACTCAAACAACAAGAACTTTCTTGATTTATTAAGAATAGCAATACAACCTAGAAGACATATGCAACTTTTAAACAACTCTCACTGAATATTGCAGTATTTTATTTCTTTCAAAGTAAAGACTATAATAACCAGATGCCTAATGCTGACTTTTTTATTTTTCACTTGAACATGACTCCTGGCTTTCAAGAATTTTAAAATCAAATCTAAGTAAACTTAACTCTTCTGGGGGCAGGGAGACAAAATCAATCATTATTTATAATTCTTTGCAATGTTAAAAATTAAAAACCAAAGGGTAGGTATTTGTAATTTTTTATTTCAAGCTGTTATTTTAATTACTTACAAATTTTTTGCCTATTTTTAACTAAAAAAGAGACTCACTAATAAAAATACATTGATACCAAAAAAAGTATTCATATAAAACATCTTTTTATACTGTATTTAGACTTCCTGTGTTAATGTCAGCTGCAAAATTAAGAACAAAGCAAAGATAATTTCGGAAGACTTGTCTGGGCCTATAACATCGTGTCCTGTTATTCCATCCAACTATCTAGACCAGTGCTTTCAATGGAAATATATAATGTGAGCCTTAAACAAGAGTCACACTTGTAATTTTAAATTTTCTGGTTGCCACATTTCTAAAAGTGAAAAGGTAAAATTAATTCCAATAACATATATTCAAAATATTTTAACATGTGATCAGTATAAAAAGTTGTACATTATATATTTTGTGTTCTTTTTTATGTGTCCTACATTTTTGAAATTCCCATATAGTTTGCATTTATAGCACATCTCAATTCATGCAAGCCACATTTCAAGTACTCAGTAGTCATCTGTAGCTAGGGGCTACTATATTGGGCAGTGCAGGTCTAGATGATCAAATGCCTACACTGAATGATTTCATAGAATATCACTGTTGAGCTGACACCGATCTAAAAGATTCATATGTTGGAGCAAGATTGTTAGTGGAGTAAACTCCTCGAGTGTACAGGACCCCTTTGTTCTTGTTCTATTTTGTTTTTAACAGCTTGCTCTGCTCCATAAAGATCCATCAGTCACCCTCAAACTCTTCGGACCTTCTGCCTGTTCATGCCTATGAAGCTGTGTTTGCTAAGGTACTCAGTGACCTGGAGCAAACATTCTAAAACAGCACAAATGGCAGAAGCAGAGCCCACAGGCTTCTTGTCAGGAATCCGTTTGGAGTATGGAAAGAATCCCAGTGCCTGTGAACTTCTGGGTTGTCTGCTGTGCAGTTCTGAAATGTAACCCTGGGATTCCTAAAAGAATGTCAACTCTATGCTTTGGATTTTCTGTGAGTCTAAATTTCACAAATTTAACCAGTTTTTCTTTCAAATAGGTCCCAACTTCTTAGACAATATGTCTCAGTGTGGGGCTCAGAAAGCATGGCTGCTCTAGAGAAGGTCCCTCCTATTGCAGGGCTGGTTTTCCAATGCAGAGTGACTACGGAGGTGAACTTTCAGAGCTGGCATAAGGATTATTTGGAAATGGTAACAGAAAGAATACAGAAGCTGGGGGATAAATTGTAGATGTTTCGGGGAAAAGAAACAGCATAGGTATTATGAAGTTAATCCCCTTCCTGTAGGCCCTAAATTGCTGCAAGGTTAGCCGAGAGAGAAATTAAACTGAAAACTGAGAAATAATCCACGAAATGAAGATAAGTATCTTTCTTTGTTTTTTTATACCTCTACTATTTTACCCCATTCTCAGCCCTTACAAAAAATCAATAAGCAGCCTTTGGTCTTGACATTTCCAGTAATATAACTCAATAGTGTGGGAAATATTCATATATGTAAGCACATTACATGGAGCCTGGAGCATAGTAGGCACTAAATGAATGGAGGCCGTTACTACAAATGTTATATTGCTGAGGAAACCACCCAGGCGACATGAGAAAACCAGAATGACAGTATGGTGCCATCTCCTCCATATGTGTCACTTTTCTGTTTTATCTTAGTTCTCTGAAAAGCAGCACATACCCATTATATCTTCTCTGTACCCTTCTGAATGGAATATTATTTCTTCCTTATTAACATAGCTTAATTAATAAAGGTGTCTTTGTATAGCTGCTATGTCAGAACACCTCAGTGGGGTAAAGGTTAGGCATGATATTGCTGGCTATCTTTATATTTCTCTTATTAAGTTGAAAGAGAATATTGGTACAAAGTAATAAGCGTGACTTCATATGGTCTTGAATAGGAATGTGATGGTTTTCTTAAAATGACCCTGGGTCCTTAGTTTTGGGCCAGGTAAAGACTTGTGAATAATTTCTGAATCTTTTTGGGGGGAAAAAGGGATACTTTTATTCTTTACCCATTTTTCAATTTATAAGGAGAAGTGTCATATTAAATAGTAACATGGATTGTTTTCTCCAAAATTAGCAGTTAGTTATTATATTTGCTACCCAAAGTTTCATTGTCATCACTGAACTGTTAACTGCATAAAGCCGTTCAAGAAGAATTTGTCCAATGGCACAAATACACAGTTATCTTTGCATATTTACCTGAAACACAGTTGTTTGCTTGCTTTTCTCAGAGACTGCATTAGAAATAACCATATGTAACACCGCAGAAACAACCTATAGTTGAACATGACAACAGCAATTTTGTTAAGGTTCAGTTTTGCTTTTTCTCATTTGTTCCATATTTCCACTATTGCCCATCTAATATCAGTGGGCTTTTTACTTAAAGAAGAAGGGTGAGAAAGAAAGAGTCAGAGAGAGAGACAGAGAGAATTGGACATATATCATCTATTATATAGAAATCAAGTTCAACTCCTCTTCCCAGAACTGAAAGGAAGAGCTTCGTTAGGCTCTCTTATCCTACTTAGTTTTTAGAATCCAAATTATATTTACTTCCTATAAAGTCATGGCATACAGGCTATAACAATGGTCCCCCCAAATCCATCTGCATCCCCACATTCTTGGGGAACTTCCCTTCTTTTTCAATTCCATTAGTGGCTCAAAGACCACAGGAACGTTAGATTCTGCTACAGAGAATGATACTGGGTCACAGGCTTCTGTGACAATGACGTTTTCTTTAGGAGTTCAGCAAAGCTGCCTCACTGTTAACTTTTAATGAACATCTTTTCTTCCTTTGAAAAGTTTCAGTGAAATGAAACAAATGAGCAATTTCTCCTTTCGTCTCCACTTTTTGAGGGATAATATATGGTATCTCGGGTGCTGAAGTCTCCTGTGACATGCTGAATTTGGGGTGTGCCAAAGCATAATTTTTCCCACAGTTACACACAAATGTAATATAAGGGTTTTTGGGTTTTTTGTTTTTTTTTCCCAAAGCCCAGGTCCTAAGATATCTTATAGCCTATAATACACCAAAAAGTAAAGAGGCTCCCCACCTGAATTTGGGCCCCACTGTTCATTTCAGAGGACTGCTGACTCAATGGAGAGCTCCCATGGGAGGCGTGCCAATAGTTCATGGGACAATGAGTGGCACAGAGGCGCCACAGTCGTTATTTTGGAGCATTATTCTTTCTTGGTTTCCACAATAGCTGGGATCTCATAATTTAGCATTAAGCCTCTTTTCAACTATATGGAAGTGTAATAAGGTGATTTAGCCGATGTGCCTGTTCATTGTCCCAAAGATTCTGTGATCTATTATGCTGTGATGTGTAAAAAGAAAAAAAAAGGGAGAAAAATGGTGAAAAAAACGTAAACCAACTAATTATCAAACACATTAAAAGCTGCTTTGAGAGAGCTGTTATTTATTGGCATTTTTAATAAATCAATATAGATATAGGAATCGGCTGCAAAAGCCTCTGGGTTCATTCACATAATGAAAGCCCAATTAATATCCGCAAGCACAGTGCACTGCCGGCAACAGGGAGCTACAAGGACAATCACTGGCTTCCGCAGCCAACACTGACAGCTGCAGTGCCCTGATAGAAAACAGCTTCAAAGGCCCGATCCCCACCCCCACCCCCACCCCAGCCTCAACTGAACACTCCCTTCATATCTCACCCGCACTGAGGCAAGGCCTGTAGGAACAGATGGGACACCAGAAGCAACCCATGGCTATCTGTGATGTCACCAAATGAGGCATTCTGGGATGCTGTTTGGGTGGCAAAAAAAAAAAAAAAAAAAAAAAAAATGTCAAAAGAATATGGGAGGGGGATGAGGAGGGATGAGGAAGAATTTTTTAGGAGGTAAAATTAGCGTGTCAAGGCAACCACTCGGTTGGAGAATGAATGAACTGTAGGGTGGTGGAAGAGGTCATGCTGCATACAGATCGGGGCCGGCTTACGTTTCAGTTTTATTTTAGTGTGGATTAAGGGAGCTTTATATTTGTGGGGCTCACGAGAAAAACATGTGGCTTCATGTCCTGTAGGCCTGTTTGCTTTGAATTCATCCAGGCCGCAAAGCCCCTGCCAGCGCTCAGAGCTGGTATTGGGACACTATTGCCCTTCTCCCCATCCCCCAATCACTACTATCTTTTTCAAACAGGATCCGAACTTTCTTTCTTAAGATGTTGCATCTCTTGATCTTTTTTAGGTTTTTTTTTTTTTTTTTTTTTGTGGCTGTCCCGAAATATTAATGAATATCTGACTAGACTAAAACCCTGAGTTCTAAAAATCACAGCATCCAAAACTGCTGTTTGGACCTCCTGTTCTGAGCAGCAATGGGGTAGCTAGCACACATATGGAGGCTTAAAGTCAATCTGCCAGGTGCTCTGTCACAGCATACACTGACATCTTGGCACCCAGGTGTCTGAGGAAGCTACCAGACACCAGTCTAGAAAAAGCAGAAAAGTAGACCTTGACTAAATAGATTAAGAGAAAAAACTGGTTCTACCAAAAATTTCCAATTCTTGCAGAGATTGAGTGGACCAGAGGAGGTTGTAAGGGAAAAATATTTTCCTTTGCCTTGTAATCAATATAATAATAATAATTGCAATTCATTAACTAATTAATTATATTCTTACAGCTCTTTAGAGTTTACACACATCTCCCATGTCAGGAACTTTTAAACAAGGACTGCAATGATAGTATTGTACAGAGAAGGCAGCTGAGACTTAGGGCAGTTCAGTGACTTGCTTATGATCAGAGTTAGGAAATGTCAGAGGTGAGGCTTCATTTCCAGTCTTCCAAGTCCTCTACAAGACATGGAAGCCATTTGAAGAAATCCATGAAACAACCCATGATTGGTGACATGATTTGGCTGTGTCCCCACCCAAATCTCACCTTGAACTGTAATAATCCCCACTTGTTAAGGGCAGGGCCAGGTGGAGATAATTGAATCATGGGGGCATTTTCCCCATACAGTTCTTATGATAGTGAATGTGTCTCTCGAGATCTGATGGTTTTATAAATGGGAGTTCCTTTGCACAAGCTCTCTTGCCTGCCACCATGTAAGACATGACTTTGCTTCTCTTTTGCCTTCCATCATTATTATGAGGCATCCCCAGCCATGTGGAACTGTGAGTCCATTAAACCTCTTTCCTTTATAAATTACCCAGTTTCAGGTATGTCTTTACTAGCAGTGTGAGAACAGACTAATATAATTGGGATTTGTTTGTTTGTTTTGGCTCAAGAATCATTACTCTATGAGCATATACGTCCAACTAGAGTGTCTGTCCTATGTTATCCTTCTAATAGCACTTGTTATGTTGCATTCATACTTATTTATTTATTTGGCTGTTTTCCCCCCACTAGATTGGGACCTCTTTGAGGGATAGGCCTTTCTTATTCACCCCTGTATCTGCAGTGCCTTGCATAACGCCTGGCATGTGGTAGGCATCTGTAAATGACTATTGAAGTAGGATGGATAAGTTAATATATAAACACATGGATGAGTGGGTGGATGGACAGATAATAAAAGTTTTATTTTACCTATTTGTCTGATTTAGCATTCCCTCTCATGACCTTGAAGGAATGGAACATGTTGGGATAACCATTTCTATATTTGTTAATTTGCCAAAAATACTGTAACTGGCATTAATAAGAAAAAGAAAAGATGACTGACTCTGATAAACAAACCAGAAGAATTATAATTATACAAAAACAAACCAATAGGAAAATAAGGCATTCACTAGTGGCATTTATTTTTATTTTATTATCAGTTCTTGGAAATGATCTCTGCAGACAACTCAGTAAAGCCTATTCTGGAGTGCTCTGCTAAGTGAGATAAATCCTCCCGGTAGGCAAGCTCATTTGAGTGCTTGAGTTAGTTTTTTGGATGACATTCAAATTAGCATCACTTCAATAAATGTTTACTGGGAGCCCTAGATGTGCTGGACTCAGAGCTAAATGTGGAAAAGGTTACCAGGTACAGCAGAGTTGGCTTTAGCCCAGAGGGAGTTAACAAACTAGGAGAGATTACACAGAATGCCTGCAGAAACCTTCAGTTATAGGACTGTGCTTCCAGTACTCAACAGCAAATTTGAATTAAGCACTCAGAAGAGGGTAACACGACTTCCTATCTGAGTTGGGGGCAGGGACAAAGAGGCTTAATGAATGAAGTAGAAGGAATGCAAGTTTAAGTAGGAACCAGACATGGAGATATTGTGGTGAGCAAACGCCAGATGGTGAAATGTATTTTTTTAGGCCATAGCCAATGTTGCAGTGTGACAAAGATGTTCCAGTGCACTGCGAGGATGTACAGCACATTTCTGATTGTATGACTACAAATTAAATTTGTTGGCTAAGGAGACACGATTGGAAGAAAGTTAATAGAAGGAACGTTACCGAGCTCTACACAGAAAGGTGAGAGAGTTTAATAATCCAGAGACATAATACAATTCATTCCTTGGAGTTTTATCTTAAATACAGAATAATGCTGGAAAAATGATGGTAATGAAAATAGACTTGCCCAGCAAAATAACAATGATAAGACTCCCAAGACCATTGATTTGTAAAAACATGAATAAACACTTAAGGTGGTGGAAGTTATCAGATCTTTCTTCAAGTAATATGAGTATTCTGCTTTTGAGATGGATTGCTAAGCAGTTCATGCATTAACCTTGCTTAATAATGCTAACCAATAATAGTTGCCAGGTATTAGCATGTACTATGTGCCAAACGCTGTGCTAAATGTTTAAGTTTGGTGTTATGAGGATAACCACCCTATGAGGTAACCATTTTTCTTAATAATCTCTTTTTTTTTTTTTGAAACAAGGTCTTGCTCTGCCACCTTGTTATCAGGCAGTGGCACAATCACAGCTCAATGCAACCTCTGCCTCCTGGGTATAATAGATCGCAGCCTTCTGAGTAGCTGGGACTACAGGTGCGCACCACCACACCTGAATAATTTTTGTATTTTTTGTAGAGACAGGGTTTCACCATGTTGCCCAGGTCGGTCTTAAACTCCTGGGCTCAAGCAATCCATCAGCCTTGGCCTCCCAAAGTGCTGGGATTATAGGCCTGAGCCACTGTGCCCAGTCTATAATCTTTTATGTTAGAATAGTTTTAGACTTATAGAAAAGTTGTAAAGATAATATAAAGGTTTTCTGTATACCCTTCACTCTGTTGTCCTGATTATTAGCATCTTACTTTAGTATGGTACATTTTCTCACAATTCAGAAACCAATGTTGACAGATAATGATTACCTGAAGTCCATACTATATTCAAATTTCTTCATTTTTTTACCTAATACCCTTTTTCTACCCCAGGGTCACATCCAGGATGCCACATTGTATTTAGTCATTATGTCTTCTTTGGCTCCTCTTGGCTGTGGCAGTTTCTCAGACTTTCCTTGTTTTTGATAACCTTGTAAGTTTTGAGGCATATTGGTCAGGTGTTGTATAGAATGTTTCTTAATTTAGTTTCTCTCATGATTATACTGGATGATGGGTTTTTGGGAGGAAGTCTGTTACCAGCAGAGAATCCACCTGGGTCTTCAGCAAACTTGATTCTTGTTTCCTTGGAGGAGAGAATTCAGCTGAGGGCCAGAAGTAGGTGTAAGGCAGAGGGAGGGACTGAGGCCAGTCTTAGAGCAGAAGTGAGTAAACGTTTATTAAAAAGTTTTAGAGCAGTAGTGAAAGGAAGCAAAGTACTCTTGGAAGAGGGCCAAGTAGGCAACTTGAGAGATCTCAGTGTCCTGTTCAGCCTTGGACTTGGGGTTTTATACATTGGCATGGTTCCAGGGTTTGTGTTTTTTTCTCCCCTGATTCTTACCTTGGGGTGAGCTGTGCACATGCACAGTGGCCTGTCAGCACTTTGGAGGGGCCACATGCACAGTGTGTTTACTGAAGTTGTATGTGTGCTCACTCAAGGCATTTTTCCCTTACCAGTCAATGGTTCCTGGAGAAAAGTCATATTTCAGTTAAAGCCTCTTAGTGCACATGCTTGAGCCTGCTCACCCAACTCCTGAGATCTTATCAGGAAGCTGCTGATTACCAGCTTCAGGTGTTTCCTATCTATTGGGAGACTGCCTTTCCCTGGTACCGGCTGTGACCAACTATTAATTTAGAGAGACAGTTTAAGAACCGCCTGATCATCACCTAATTGTCACCTGACATTCCTGGAAGCGGAGGGAGAGCGAGAGGGCCATCTCCTGCACTGGTCTTGTCTGCCTACCTACCCTAACAAGACCACAGAGATAAAGTGCCCATCACATCATATCAAGGATTCCTGCTACCATCATGATTTATCACTGATAATATTGAGTCTGAACCAATGACAAGGTAGTATTTGTCAGGTTTCTCCGCTAAAAAATTACTCTCCTGCTGTCTTCTCTCTATACTTTACTCTTTAAAAGAAAATGTTTAAGCACAGCCCATGCTTAAGGGGTAGGGAGTTATAGTCCACCTCTTTGAGGGGAAAGTATCTGTATAAATTGATATTCTTCTGTATGTGAAATGTATCTATTCCACCCCCCATTTCTTTATATATTCAATCATTTTGTTATATCAGTATGAACTCAAGAAATTTTGTGCTCCACTTTTGGTTATAATCCAAAGTCTTAGTCTGTTTAGGCTACTGTAATAGAATACCATAGACTAGATGGCTTATAAACAACAGAAATCTATTTCTTAGAGTTCTGGAGGCCAGGAAGCCCCAGATCAATGTGCCAGCAGATTTGAGGTGTGGTGAGGGCCCACTTCTTGGTTCGTAGATGGCCATCTTCTCACTGTGTTCTCACATAGAAGAAGGACCAAGGGAGCTCTCTAGGATCTTTTTTAAAAAGGCACTAATCCCATTCATGAGGGCTCCACTTTCATAACCTAATAACCTTCCAAAAGCTTCACCTCCAAATAGCATCACATAGGGAATTAGGTTTCAACATATGAATTTTGAGAGGACACAAAAATTCAGTCTATTGCATTTAGTACCAAATTTTTAAAAATCAAATTATGACAACTTTGTCTATTGAGAGCTCTTTTAGTTTACTCTTACTCTTGAGTTTACTCTTTTAGTTTACCCTCATATTCCTTTGACATATCAATTTTTTTTAGCCCTTCCTTACTTTCTGGCATTGCAAGATGCTTCAGGCTTCTCTTGTACATTCCTTGCCCCTGAAATTAGCCATTTAGATCTGGGCATCAGGTATGGAAGTATTTTTATTTTCTCCATTTTATATATAAGGAAACTGAAGCTTAGAATGGTAAAGTAATCTGCCCAAGGTCATGCCTTAGAAAACTGTAGAATCCACATAAAACTCAGATCTGTCTGTTGTTGTAACTGTGGCATGATTGCTTGCCTTTTTTTCCTTTGGGGGCATCAGTCTGCTTTCCAATGAACTTTAAGTAGTGCTGGAAGTTTTCCTGGTCTGTTGACATATATTATATTTCAGCATTCCTTTTCTTACTGTCCCTGAGATCAGATTTTGGTAGGCTTTAAGACAATGGCACTTTAGTTAGTGGTTCTAATCTAAAGTAAGTATCTTCAGAGGTAGTGCTAAGGTCTGAAAGCGATTTTTCCGTGTTTTGAGAAATCTAATGGAAATCATATGTTTATCCATGACACAACTGCCCAGACTAAGGAGAATGTCACATTTCTTTGATTCTATATCAACTCAATGTGTCTGGCTATATCAGTTATTTCAAACCATTAGAAGCTCTGATTGGCTGACGATGATGTCATAGAAATTTCTGAAGTTGGGAAGGATAATAAAGAGTCTTTGGGGGTGGAAATGTTGGGAAAGGCCACACTGATTACTGTTCTGCTTGTGATCCAACTCTAATTGAGGAGGACCCATTATGAGAGTTGTCTGTGTGTATGGCAGGGAAAGAGTAACTTTTTTGGATATAAAGTAGACATCTATATATTTGGTTTATGTTTTACCAATTTGCTGTAATGTTTTAATGTTCAAAATTCTGGTCCAAGTTACTTTAATTTCTGCTTCATTTTAGATGCCTGCTTAAAATATTTAAAGTGTACACATTGGAATGATTTTTTTGTATTCTATTTTCTGAAGGAAAAATCTATATCTTAGTGTAGATAAGCATATGGATCTATTTAATATGTTCAAAAGCAATGCATATGAATGACTCAGAACTTAAATTTGTGGTGCTTGGATGAATTGCTTGTTGGGATGGACTCAGAAAGGTGGGAGGAGAAAGGGGGAGGGATGAACAACAACTTAAATGGGAGAGGAGAAACATGTGATTCTAGAAAACAAAAGAATCATGAGCACCAGGAAAAGATAAGTGGTTGTGATAGAAGGAAAGTTCTCAGTGAATATTAACAGGGCCTAACTTCATGTTACACACAATTGTGTTCACTTGAAGCCATATGAGGAAACTGCAATTAAAATGTTTAGAAACAGAAAATGTTATTTGAAAGAAACCTTTGAGATCATCTAATTTTGCAGTTCTTGATCCAAAGCTACACACTATGATCACTGGAGAAGCCTTTAAACAATACATTGTCCAGGCCCCAAGCCTTAAGTTTCTGATTTAATTGGTCTCTGATACAGCCCCAGCATGAAAAATTTTAAAACCTTCCTTGTAATTCTAATATACATCCAGGCTTGAAACCATTGATCTAGTTGTTCCTTTTTTTAAATTACAAGACGTGTAATATACACAAATAGTGAAAATGTATTTTAAAACTATGTATTTACTACCTAGATTGAACACATAACTTATTGCCACATTTGTTTTATTTTTGTTTTTTAAGAAATACAATGTCACAGATATCCTTAGACTTCCTCATCCACTATCAAATCCCACTGCCTCTCCTCCATTTCCGGAGGCAATTGCTATCTAGAAGTTGGTCATATCCTCCCCATTCATAATTTTTATATGTTTACTATGTAGGCATATACACTTTTGATGGTTTTAAAATTTTGTACGCAGAGTATCATAGCACATGCATTCTTTTGCATTTTTCTTTCCCTCTCTCCCTTCCCTCTCTCCCTCCCTTCCCTCCTTACTTTCTCTCTCTCTCTTTCTCTCTCTCTCTTTCTTCTGCCTCCCTCTTTCTCTCTCTCTTTCTCTCTCTTTCTTTCCTTCCTTCCTTCTTTCTCTTTTTGAAAAGGTCTCATTCTGTGGTGTGATCATAGCCACATACTGCAGCCTCAACCTCCCAGGCTCAATTAATCCTCCCACCCCAGCCTCCTCCATGTAGCTGGGACTACAGGTGCATACCACCACACCTGGCTGCATTTTGCTTTTCTTACTGAACATTATGCTTTTGCAACTCATCCTTGTAATTCAAGCTTATTAATATTAACTGTAGTTTCCTATAATACTTTTATGCATTCCCTTACTGATGGGCATCTAAGTTGTTTTTCTCATTTTGTTTTGCTTGGCTTTTGGTATGATAAAAATACTGTGGTAGACATTTTTGTATGTCTTCTTGAGCACACAGAAAGAAGCTTCTCTAGGGCAGAGCTTATATACAATTCTGTATAGCAGTGCCTCACAATTGGGTAGAAGATGTGGGACCTGAGGTGACCACTGCCCGCTAAATGAGCACCTCCTGCTATGAGCAGCCTCCTCAGCTTACCCCAGTGTGCTCTATGAATATTATCCTTCTCTATGTGAGTCATAATGGGGAAATTGGAAAACACTGCCCCAAGAAATATACCTAGAAGTGGTCATCCTGTGTAGTAGAGTAAGCACACTTAATTAACTCTGTAAGTATTGCTAAAATATTCTAAGAATTATTGTGCCAATCCCTATGCCTACCTTGTCAGACTGGAAAATTTTTTGCTGGTCTGATAGATGTGAAATGATATCTTGTCTTAATTTGCATTTTCCTAATAAGTTAGAAAGTCTTTTCATATGTTTACTGGCATATGTTTATAGCTTATGAATCCTCAATTTCTATCCTTTGCTCATTTTTCCATTGAGTTGTTTGTTTCTTCTTCTCACTGATTTTTAATGACTGTATGTATTCTGGATACTAATATTGTGTAGGTTATATGCATTGCAAATATTTTACTCCAATACCTGGCTTACATTTAACTTTATTTTAGAATCACTTTTCTCAAAAGCTTTTATTTTTTAGTTATGTTTCAAGTGAAGAAATGTGAGGCTCACGGTAGCATAGTAATAATATTTTAGTACCAAATGTCACCGTGCTTGCTACTCTAAAGCAGTACAGCAAGATTCAAAAGAACACTCGTCTGAACCCAAGATTACACAGGTCTTCTATATCTGCTTCTAATAGTTACTGGCAAAAGCCAGTATAAAAAATAATTTGTTGACGTTGGTTAGTTAATTACCTGATTAAACTGACACACAGTGATGAACAATTAGTCACCTAACCCAAGTCATACACCTTTTTAGTGCCAAAGCTGTCAGAATCTCACACCGTTTCCCAAAGTTTGCTCTGTGGAACCTTAGTCCTTTAAAAGCATTCTGTGGTCAATTTCATTTTACATTTTTTCTCCTCTTAAAATTTCAGAGTTTACAGTGTGATATTAAAAGTTCTGTTAAGTCTTGCAATTAAAAATGCAACTGACTTTCCTTTAATGAGCATTTTCTAAACATATTTGTCTGTGGAACCCTCCTTTGCTATGGAGCACCTAATAACACACCAAGGAGCTGATATTCTATGGAATGGACTTTGAGAATTTCTACATTTAAAAATATTCCCCTCCAGTCTCCAAGGCTGTCTTCCCCTGGGCTGGTACTTTGTCTATACAATCTAATAAATATATAAAAATAGAAGCACTAACATTCATCATACTGAACTTTAAACACTGGCATATAGTAAAGAGATTCCACTGGCTTAAAGCAGAAATAATAACACTGATTTTGTCCCCTAAGAGGCTCTCATGAGTTCCTCTATGAGAATGCATGATAAAAATATTTCTCCCCCCTTTATGAGCATCTCTTAAATAATGTGGGAATTATTGTGGTGCATGGTATTATGATCAATTCTTGGGGCCTGTAGGGTAAGACAGTGCTCTTCAGAAGGGTGTGTCACTCACCTGAGGACCTGGAGTCCTAAGGCAGGAGACAGGACCTTCGAAGTTGGACTTTTGCTAGGGGCAGAGTTTCTTGCTGGACTCTGTTCTTTTGGGTTCAGAATTTAAGAAACTAACTCATCCAAGCATATGCTCCTAAGTAGTGGGTACTAAGATATTTGGGAACTTAGGCTTTCAAGCTCTGGAGAGCAAGGTATCCTATGAGTCAGGAGTAGGAGGGAGGTGTTTGCTACATATATTATGCTATATTTAAATTTTGGATAAGTGCATATAATATATACTCAAAAACTTAATGAAATTATTAATGAATGACTAGATTTCATCTAATGATTCAGCACATTTATCAAAATTCCACCGTGTCACCGAGTGTGGTGGCTCATGTCTGTAATTCCAGCACTTTGGGAGGCCAAGGTGGGTAGATCACCTGAGGTCAGGAGTTTGAGACCAGCCTGGAAAACATGGCGAAACCCTGTCTCTACTAAACTTACAAAAATTAGCTGGGTGCCATGGAATATGCCTGTAATCCTAACTACTCAAAAGGCTGAGACAGGAGAATCACTTGAACCTGGGAGATGGAGGTTTCAGTGAGCTGAGATTGCACCACTGCACTCCAGCCTGGGAAACAGAGAAACACTCTGTTTCAAAAAAAAAAAAAAAAAAAAAAAAAAAAAAAAAAAAAAAAAGATTCCACTGTGTCTCTGATCCCATATTAGAAATGACGACAACCATAAAAGTAGAAAATACCTGTGAAGAAGTGATTTATAAAAGATTACAAATATATAAATTGTGCTCATGCTCAGAAAAATGGCAAGAAGGCTGTATACCTAAATGTTAACTGTAATGGTCTCTGAGTTGCTAGGAATATTGGTGGGTTTTTTCCTTCCTTCTAATTAAGAATTGTCTGTATTATTCATATTAATATATGCAACATTTCAAATACTTTCTAAAAGTTAATTTTATTTTTAGATGTATAAGAGAAATATTTTTATGTAGGTATGCCAGATGCAGAGATAATTTTACAAATAATATGTGTTTTGCAAAAGCCTCCCAACCCCGTCTGTGTGATGGCTGTATCATCTATAATAACTGGCCACAAATTTTCACTTTAATAGTTAGAAAAAGGCAGTTTGAAAGTTAGTGATATCCACAAGGTTTGTAAATAGATAGACTGTGGGGCTTGGGTCCCAAGTTTGCCAGTTACTATGCGGCCTGATCTTGGTTAAGTTCCTTAGCCTCTCTGAACTTTAGTTTCCTCATCGGCTGAGTGGGTGAAATAATGACACCAACCCCCACAGGAGTTTTGTGAGGATGAGATAAGAATTTATCAAAGCCCTGAGCCCAGTGGCTAGCACATAGTGAGCCCTGAGGATTGTTAGCTCTTGCTAGGATTTTGAGTCCAAGAACTTTAGCTAAGTTGGAGCAAATGCCTCATATTTGATACAGACAAATCAGCAAGCCTATGTACTTACAGAGGCTACTTACCTGAAAATCAAGATGTGAACTAGCTTTGGAGAGCGAAGTAGTGTAAAATACTCAAAAGAAGGGTTAGCATTTTTTTTCTACAACAAGATTTAGGAAAAAGAGATGGTGAAAATCGATCAAACAATCTTGCATGCGAGGTGTAGTGTGACCTGTGGGAAGGAGATCAATGCAAGGACTGTAAAGCTACTGATCAGACAAAACAAAAAGGGTATGAAAGAGAGGATTTGATACCAGGCCATGAATAGAATTTCAGGAAAATGAATGATGGTATGGGATTACCATGTTATAAATCAATGAGGTGACTGAGATGATATCATAAACCAGAAGAACAAAATTCAAATAGATATTAATGACACCTGACCTTGGATATTAACCTTCAACGTAGTCATTTGTAATGTAAAATCCCTGGTTGGACAATCTACTCTATTACCATATGGTTCTTTTTTTGAGGAGAGGAAGTAGCAAGGATCAGGTTTGGAAAGGAGAAAAATAAAAGCAATTTAAAACAGGACATTTGGGCTTTGAAGGCAAAGGGATTTGGAAAGGTTCGAAAGCGCTGAGGCTGAGCTATCAAGTATCATGGTGGTGTCAGATTTGTTTTCTGGGAAATATTTGAACTAATTTTATCGCAGCATTTCTCTCAGGCTATTTGCTACCTGAATATTTGTCAAGGCCTCTAGAGGAGGGAGCCAAATATGTACATCTGAAATTCTTTCTATTTGGAGCACAACTTGGGTGGGGAAGGCTCTCTTGTAACAGGGGTGGGGAGCTGACAGTAGATGTTGCTTCGAGAAAGATGAGATTTCGGGAGCTGTCATCAGGATTGCGACTTCTGGTTGCAGTCGATATTTTTCCAAATGCCAACCACACAAGGATTTAAAAGAATGTGCAAAGAAGCATGTGGCGTGCTCCTCATGAAGCAAGAGTGGGCTAAGTGGCTCGCTTAGCATCTCGCCCCCCAGCCAATCACGAGCCTGAGCACCCCGGCCTTTTCTCTGCAAGGCCTTGGCCACATGCCCTCCTATACAATTGTGAGGAGATTGGATGAAACACGATGGTATTTAAAGTGCTCTTCCATGGCGCTCTTGCAGTTGTAAGATTTCCCAAGAGGCAGTTGCCAAGATTATGTTCTTTCCCACTGACTTTTAATTTGTAAATTGTAATGGGCTCCCCTTTAGATATGGCAATATAGGTTGCATTCCACAAGGTGGCCAAAGAAGAGATGATCCCATGTAAATCTTCAGAGTACACTCTCTGCTGTGATGAAAGGTGCAGGAAAACATAAAGTAATCAAATTCTCTTATGGTCAGGCATGTGCTTGCAGAAACTCTGGTCTTGAAAGAGATCTGTTATCAACTATGTTCTTAACAGAACTTGAAAAAGAATCACATAATTTTGTTTAAAAGTAAACCACCCTTATAAAGGAAGAGGAAACAAATCAACCACTGGGCCATGTTTCTCTTTATATTTTTACCCACACTCATCATGCAAACCATGCTGGCAGGTTTCCCAGATTCTTAGCACCGCCTTGACACTCTTTTCTCTCCTCCCGGTGTAACAGCCCTATTTGAATTATTAATTCTAGAATACCTCCTTCCTTTCAACCCAGGAGGCAAACAGATCCACCCTTTCTGGGCACCAAAAACATAATCAATAGTGTACTAGGATATACCTGTATTTCAGTATCTGAGCCCTCAAACAAGGAGATTAATTTGAGAGTTACTCAATAACTATCCTATGAATAAAGCTGTAAACAGATTTACTAAGCAATTAAACTTCATGTATTAGATAATTTGCAGCTATTTCTCATTGAATTTGCTACCGAGCTTTCTTTATTAAACTGTAGGTAAGAGTTTCAAAGACAGAGTGAACCTATTACCTTTCATTTTCAATTTTTTGTCATATTCCTTCTGCCTAATAATCCTCGTTTTAAGAGTTCCACATTGGTTTTATTGAGGCCAAGGATAAGCTGATATTACTTAGCAACTTCTCTCCAAATTGTGCTGTATTCTGTTGGGAGGCTTCCAGATACCCAGCCTGAGAAACTCAATATTCAAGACATCTAGTATCACCAGGATGGTTTTTTCTGCAAAAGCTTCTACCATCCCTTGCTTTATTTGCTTGCTTTTTCTTCCTGGACTTTCATTCTCTATTTGTTGCATTTTTCTAGTAGTGCAGCTACAGTTCATTTATTCCAATCATCTTTCTTGATGTGTAATAGTCCCTTGGGTGAATATATGACTTTTTTTTGTTATCCTATTGATAGACACAGGTTGGTTCCATTTGGGGGCTCTTACAAACAGTGCTGCTAGGAACTTCCTTGCACACGTAACCTGCTACCCTCATGCAAGAGTTTATTGAGGATTTTTACTGAGGGTGTGCCTGTCTTACTAGATAATGCCATACTATTTTCCAAAATGGTAATTCCAAACAATTCCCTATTGAGCCAGGCTGCATGTCAGGCTCTGAGCTGGCCCTGTGGCATGCAAAATATAGTCACCTCACTCCCCTGACACTGCAACAGTACTTACTTATATTCTACTGGGAAGAGTGGATTGGTCATCTTCCAAATAAATAAGAACCACAAATGGAAAGACTCCTATCTCCCTCTCTCTCTCTCTCTCTCTCTCTCTCTCTCTCTCTCATCACTTTCTGCCTCTCTGGTATTGTCAACAATTGTACAGAAGCTGCACATTCCTTGCTGTGTTCTCAAACATGAGGTAGTTATTCATCCACTCCTCAAGAAGCCTCTTCTTTGCTTTGAAAAGGATTGCCTTCCAGAGGGTATCTCCAAGACTTTATAACTTTTTTAGGAAGCTAACTCAACAATTCAGCTAGTAGTGACTGGTTACCTACTAGAGGCCAGTTGCCTTTTGTCTGCCCTCAGGGACCTTAGATTTTAATGGGAGAGACAAGCTAGTCAAAAGCAAACTACAAGGGCCTATTTTAACTTCCCTTTTAAAAAACAAACCAACAAACAAATTCTCAGGTTTTTAGCATTTTTTCCAGCTAAGCCAGACATGAAAGGCTGGTGCTTTATGCAAAACATCTTGGTACCACTCTCTTAGTTGCCCTCTGTAAGGTACTTGAATTAGGAGCACTCAAAATGTTTCACCCTTATTCATTCATTCAACCGATATTTTTGTGAGTGGTTGCTATGCGCAAGGCACTGTTCTGGTACCCTGCCCTTTCAGAGCTTACATTCTAGTAAACATGAATTTCCACTGGGTTCTTTCATTGCTTCTCCAGATACTGTTCTTGCCTGATGTTGCCTTAATTGCCCCAAATCCCAATTAAATTATTGGCCTGTCCTAGGCCGTAGGTAAAAAATTTCTTCTTCCACACAGTGCACACTTGCTCTTAGTCACAAAACGACACCAGCTGCCTGGATGTATTTGCATCATGTATTTCTGTGACTTCCTTAGATCTCCCAGACATTCGTCCAAAGTAATGATAATTACTATTTAAAAAATCATTACAGTTTAGAAAATGCTTTTCAGGCAAGTGTGGTGGCTCACACCTGTAATCCTAGCACTCTGGGAGGCTGAGACAACCAGATCATTTGAGCCCAGGAGTTCAAGACCAACCTAGGCAACATGGCAAAACCCCGTCTCTACAAAAATTAAAAAATTAGCTGGGCATGGTGGCATATGCCTATGGTCTCAGCTCTTCAGGAGGCTGAGGTGGGAGGATTGCTTGAGCCCAGGAGGTGGAGGTTGCAATGAGCCAAGATTGCACCACTGCACTCCAGCCTGGGCAACAGAGGGAGACTCTGTCTCAAAAAGAAAAAAGAAAAAGAAAGAAATACAAGAAAATGCTTTTTGCATTTTCCATGCTTTTTGCACCATCCATGATGGTGTACAGATTCACACCAAATATAGAAGGTATATAAATAGGTGTTATTATAATTATCTTTGGTTTTGTTTTTTTTTTGAGACGGAGTCTCGCTCTGTTGCCCAGGCTGGAGTGCAGTGGCGTGATCTTGGCTCACTGCAACCTCTGCCTTCTGGCACAGGAAATCAGATGAACAATGAAGGAGGAAAATCTAAGGTTAGGGAACAGGGACCTCCACTCAGTATGGAGGAGATCTGGGAGCTGGAAGACCAGATGAGGTGAATTAGTGACAGCACCTAGTTTCTACCACCTTGAGTTCGAATCCCTGCTCGGCCCCTTCCTGGTTGTGTGGCTTTGTGCAGTCACTGAGACTCTTTTTAGAAGGAACAGGCATGGCAATAGCTCCTCTGCAGACTGATTGTGTGGATGAGAGATCATATATAAAAAGCACCATGCTCCTGGTCATTGCTACTCTCCAAAATAGTTTAATGTGCTGGCATAAGGATAGAGGCAGGGGTGGTCCAGGCAAGATAAGAACAGCATTTTTTTTGGATTTATTAGACAGCTGCTTCCTGTAATTTGTTATCATAAATGAAGAGCTCACTCTAATCATTTCCCATGTATACTCAGTGTTCTTGATTCTAGGAGGATTATGTGACTTCCTTGTTTTCTCTATGGATAAATTCGGAATTGATGCAAAGTGAATGAAGACATTTCCCTTTAGTTTTAACCTGTGCCGATAGATTTTTCTATTTACATCACCATTTTATTGGGCCAAATTCTGGTGAAAGTATTAGGCAAGCATCAGTCCCTAGTTTGTTTTTACATTTTGCCTTTAGCCCTCAGCTCTGAATTCCCCTTTTGTAGCCCCCTTCATCACCTCAGTGATTGTGGTTGAACTGGCTTTCCCTTGTTTCCATGGAGCTTCTCATGGTGGAAGACCCAGATGCATTGCAGACCTTGGTAAAAGGGAGTTTTTGTCGTGCTGGCTGTCATTCAAAATTTTCCACTAACTTGTAGTAGCAGAGGTGAGTCTGTTTGGTGGATTGAGTCCATTATTTTAAATGTGTTTAGAAAATTGTACATTATTTGAATAAGAAGTAATGGCAGAAGCCAGAAATATTCCTATATCCTGTTCCCAAAGGGTCAAATGAGACTTTGTTTTTATTAATTAAAAAAAAAAAAATCTGACTGGGTGCGGTGGCTCACACCTGTAATCCCAGTACTTTGGGAGGCTGAGGTGGGCAGATCACCTGAGGTCAGGAGTTTGAGACCAGCCTGGCCAACATGGTGAAACCCCGTCTCTACTAAAAATACAAAAACTAGGTGGGTGTGGTGGCAGGCACCTGTAATTCCAGCTACTCGGGAGGCTGAGGTAGGAGAATTGCTTGAACCCGGGAGGTGGAGGTTGCAGTGAGTCAAGATTGTGCCATTGCACTCCAGCCTGGGCGACAAGAGCAAAACTCCATCTCCAAAAAAATAAATAAATAAATAAAATCTGACAACCTAAGAAGAAAAAAAGGAAATTTTGCAGTGTGATTGTAAATTAAGCTCTCTTGTAACCCTCTCATGCAGAGCCAAAGTGACGATATAATACCACAGTGACATAAGGACTTTGAGATCCTTATGAGTCAGGTTATTTACAAAACATTATTCTTATTTTCATTAAAATAGCGAGTAAGTGGGGAATTTTCACCTGCATTCGGATCTTACAGCACACCACAAATAGTCTTTTATGTCTCAGCTGGTGAAACCATAAAGAGGTTGTTATTTTACAGAACAGCTTTTCACAGAAATATAATTCAATTTTAAGAAAATGAATATGAAATAAAATACCTGTTCCTGCTCTTTCAATAGCTCTGTCTTCCCACTCCCACTTCTGCTCAGTCAAGCTTCCTTTATCCTTCCCTAAAAGGCCTCAGGAGTTTCAGGTTGTCTCAGCAAACAATTGTCATTCATTGTTTGGTATTAGAGACAGAGTCATGAAGGGACGATATGGGGTGAAGTAATAAATGTACGGAGAGAGATACACCAGATGGTAAGATATGCTGAGAGGTGATTGGTTATAAGTTCTAAGCCCTCTCTTTGAAGTAATTCCATCATCAACAGGTTGTGAATACTTGTGAACTCTGCTTGTGTAATACAGATAGCAACAATGCGTGCCTCTCTATCATCTCAAATGCCTTTCTTCTTTGTTAATGGTGGGAGGCTTGCATCCTTCTTAATGTTACTGAACTTTAAAAATTTTTCACATCAAAACCAAGGTCAAATCAAATCAGAAGTACAAGGTGCTGCTGTGTTTTCAAACTACACCCTGATTTCTCTCTTCTGTAGGGCCAAGGGTGGGCAGGGATGGGATAGGTCCCTCCAGGTAATAATCGCGGTCCTACACTTACTTCATTTTTTTCTTCTTAAGTGGCTGTACCATGACCCATTTTTGCAGATGATGCCTGTTCACCTAAACAAACCCTAATCAATAATATTTTGTGCTGTGTAAGAATAAAGTAATTGGGGCTGGGCGTGGTGGCTCACGCCTGTGATCCCAACACTTTGGGAGGCCCATGCGGGCGGATTGCGAGGTCAGGAGAGTGAGTCCATCCTGGCCAATATGATGAAACCCCGCCTCTACTAAAAATACAAAAATTAGCTGGGCGTGGTGGCGTATGCCTATAGTCCCAGCTACTTAGGAGGCTGAGGCAGGAGAATCGCTTGAACCCGGGAGGCGGAGGTTGCAGTAAGCCAAGATTGCGCCACTGCACTCCAGCCGGGTGACAGAGCGAGACTCCATCTCAAAACAAAAAAAAAAAGAAAGAAAGAAAAGAATAAAGTAGTTGGAAGGAGGGATGTAAAAACAATAAGTCATATAAATAGCTACATTTATTGAGCCCCACATATGAACCAGACATTGAGCCTAAATATGAACCAGATAAATCTCTCACATGCATTCCTTTATGAAATGTTTATAATACCATTCTGAGGCAATTATTATTCCCTTTAGAAAGCAGAGGAAACTGAGGAAAACAGTAGTTAATTAACTTAATCAGATCATGCCACTCATAAAAATGTGAGCCCATGTCTCATCCAGACAAGCCCCCACTCTCAGGTGGTGTGGAGCACCTTTTTAATCCTTTCAGCTGATCCTAGCTAGTTAATCTGTCTATTAGTTACTACTAGAGTGATCACCACTAGACTGAACACAGATTTGTCATCCAAACTGGGACCACTTTGAGGATGAAAGTGGGAACTATTAAAAACTATCATGGGAAAATAGGCATAAATGGGCATTGTCTTAGGGAAATTCAGATGTTCTTTTTAAGTTATTTTCTTTTATTCAGGCTTTCACCTCCCCTCCTTCCCAAAGAAAAGAAGAGAGAAGTTTCAAAGGATATCTATAACCCAGTCTACATTTAGGGCCTGGGGACAGCTAGCTATTAGGTCAATAGAGTTCCAGGTCAATCCACCCTTTTCCTTCCTCTTAAAATTTTCCTTTGTAAGCCCTAGGCTGCTATAACCTTCACAATAAAATATTGAAGCAAAATGCTCCGTCTTTCAAAAATATGGTGTTCTCTTCCCCTACCAAAAGCTTCTACTTTAACAGAGTCTTTTATTTTAATGTACTGGGTATATGTGCTGATAAAAAGCATTCTCCAGGCCAGGCATGGTGGCTCATGCCTGTAATCCTAGCACTTTGGGAGACTGAGGCAGGAGATGACTTAAGGTCAGGAATAGAGACAAGCATAGACAATAGAGCAAGACCCCATTCCTAGGAAAAATAAAAGAAAAAATAGCCAGGTGTGGTGGTGTGCACCTGTAGTCCTGGCTACTCAGAAGGCTGAGGCATAAGGATTAGTCCAGGAGTTTGAGGCTGGAGTGAGCTTTGATCATCCCATTGCACCCCAGTCTTGGGAACAGAGTGAGATTCTGTCTTTAAATGGCACATAATAATACACACACTACGTGCTTATTTGGGTGAAACAAAAGAATTTTTATATATTTGCATTGTGTGTATGTGTATGTGTGTTAACACTTGTGTATACTTACGCATGCAGAATATATCTCTTCAATAATACCCACAAAACGTTTACTTATTATTGCTTCATGGAGGGAAAGAATCTCAGAATTTGGGGTGAAAGGTGATTTATTTTATACAGTATATCTTTTTGGTCAGATTGAAATTTTGGCCTTGAGTATATTTTATTTCTCAAATGAGAAGAAAAACTAGACAGATAAACACCTTCCATGCAGTGAAGTTGTATCATTGTAGGAAGGCAATCTGATTAAAGTAAGTGACACAGATTTTTGAGTGAGTAATAACTTTCTCTCTTTTTTTTTTTTAAAAATGGCACTTTTAAGCCAGGCGCAGTGGCTCATGCCTGTAATCCCAGCACTTTGGGAGGCTGAGGTGAGCGGATCACCTGAGGTCAGGAATTTGTGATCAGCCTGGCCAACATGGTGAAACCCGGTCTCTACCAAAATATAAAAATCAGCTGGACGTGGTAGCATCCATCTGTAATCCAAGCTACTGGGGAGGTTGAGGCAGGAGAATCACTTGAACCTGGGAGGCGGAGGTTGCAATGAGCAGAGATCATGCCACTGCACTCCACCCTGGATGACAGAGTGAAATTCTGTATAAAAAAAAAAAAAATGACACTTTTAGAAGTGCTCTTTAACCAGTGGAATGTTAAGCAGTATGAAAGAGAGAAGTGAAGATATTCAAGCAGTGAAGATATTTGAGGGTAGAGTGGTCATCCCTGCGGGAAACAGTGTCTTCTAAGTTGAAGCTACTCTTTACTATTTCTTCCTTTTTTCATTTATAAGCCCACAAATATTCCAAAATGTTAACTTTTTAAAAAATTATGTTTCAAAACATGATTGTAAGTGCCAACAATAATGTGGAATTTTCTGCTCTTTAGTTATGCACACAAAAAGTTCCATAGCTTAAACTGAACATGGTGGCATCCCTGTAGTCCCAGCCCTTTGGGAGGCTGAGGTGGGAGGATCACTTGAGCCCAGGAGTTTAAGACTGTAGTGTGCTATGGTCATGCCTGTGCGTAGCCACTGCCCTCCAGCCTGGACAACTTAGCAAGACCCATCTCTTTTTTTTAAAAAGTTCCATAGCTTAAACTACTCAAATGAGGAAACAATCAGTGATGTGCGAAAGTATTTATTTTGGCCATGTACTCTGAGATAATGCACAGCAGACTGGGTTCTCAAGCTAGTGCCTTGAACACCACATAATTCAAACGGAAGCAATGAATAAGCCTTGGATGATGTATTAGCTCTAAGGATGTTATATGTGAGTATGACAAGGACTTTTAACTTCCCATCCCATACTTGCTCTTCTGTTATTACTAGTAACAGAACCCTGACTTCATTTGGGACAGTAATTTTTCCTCTTAAAAGATTCCCTTACCAGGCTGCCTTGCAGCTAAGTGTGGCCATGTGTCAAAGGTCTGACCAATGAGCTGTAAGTGAAAATGTTCCCAGGTATTTCTTTTTTTTTTTTTTTTTTTGAGATGGAGTTTTTGCTCTTATTGCCCAGGCTAGAGTGCAGTGGTGCAATCTCAACTCACTGCAACCTCCACCTTCCGGTTTCAAGCGATTCTTCTGCCTCAGCCTCCCAAGTCGCTGGGATTACAGGTGCCCACCTCCACGCCCAGCTAATTTGTTTGTATTTTTAGTAGAGATGGGGTTTCACCATGTTGGTCAGGCTGGTCTCGAACTGCTGACCTTGTGATCCACCCACCTCGGCCTCCCAAAGTGCTGGGATTACAGGCATGAGCCACTGCACCTGGCCCAGGTACTTCTGGAGAAGCTCCTTAAAAGGAACTAACTAAGCTAGGAGGGGTTCTCAATTTGCCTTCCTCTTTTCCTTTTTCATGATTGGAGAGAATAAATGATAACTAGAGGGATATCATGGCCTAAGGCTGGAAGAGCAGAGAGATAGAAAGAGCCTAGGGCTCTGATGACTTTGAGGAACCACTATATGAGCCCTGTGCATCCAGAGGTAGAGTTTCTCTTATGTTGGAAAAAGTCTTGGATGTTTAAGACATTGAAGTCTGGTCTCTGTTACTGCCAGTTAAATACAAATCCTTACTGAACAAACTACTTCTCTCCTTTGGGAGGAAGCATAGCGTATAATAAAATAAACATGACATTCATTCATCATCATTCCTAAACTATGCCTTTTGCTATGCCTGCTTTTTGTTTTGTTTTTAATTAATTCCTTTATTTATTTATTTATTTATTTTGAGACAGAGTCTAGCTCTGTTGCCCAGGCTGGAGTGCAGTGGTACAATCTTGTCTTACTGCAACCTCTGCCTCCCCGATTCAAGCGATTTTCCTGCCTCAGCTTCCTGAGTAACTGGAACTACAAGCATATGCCACCATTCCTGTCTAATTTTTGTATTTTTAGTAGAGACAGGGTTTCACCATGTTGGCCAGGCTGGTCTCGAACTCCTGACCTCAAGTGATCCGCCCGCTTCAGCCTCACAAAGTGCTGGGATTACAGGCGTGAGCCTCCATGCCTGGCCTTGTTTTTAATTAATTCAATTTTAAAAGACATTTCTTCTTTTAGAACAACTCCTGAGCTGAGACTTCAGCTCCTTGTACTCTAAAAAAGTTTCTCTCCTTTGTAAACAACCCATTTCTCAACTCACAGAAACCTCAATTAATAATCATTTTTCTCACAAGATGACTCTAGGGGACATTTACTGAGATACTATGACTGTCACCATTGCTGCCGATACTGAAGTAACAGACACAGATGAACTTTTCTCACTTGTTTATTTTCCATGTGGGGTGTCCCATTTAAAATAATTCCATTATGTGTCCCCAGGCCCTAAATGTAGACTGGGTTATAGATATCCTTTGAAACTTCTCTCTTCTTTTCTTTGGGAAGCAGGGGAGGTGAAAGCCTGAATAAAAGAAAATAATTTAAAAAGAAAGAAAGGAAAGAAGAAACAAAATAAGAACCGTATTTTTAACAAAAGGATTTTTGAAAACCTTGGAAAATGTTATATTCACTCATGTAAGGCCCCACTGTTTTAAAACATATTTTACTATAATTTTGCCTTCAAAACCCTGACATTTGAAGTTGAACAGGGCTCTTTCAGTGTACAACCCCAGGACATGGAGAAATAAAAAGAACAGTATTCCAACTAATGTATACTCAGTGGGAATCATCATATCGCATAATTGCTTGAAATCCACAAGCTGATCCGATGTCATCTTCAGAAATATGCAAGTTTCCCTTTGTTTTCTGACTTAGAGATATTTCCTTGCTTTAGGGCTTAACCCTTCAGTTGCTGCCCCTGGTTATTGAAACATGATTAAAATGAATGTGGATCTGCCCTTCCTAAACTCTCCCCAAATGTTAGATAAGATTCCCCCAAACCTGCCAAATTTTATTCTAACAAAAACACAAAATATGAACTTCAAGTGTTCCTTTACTCATTTTCTTTATCTACCTGTTTCTAAACACCACACACACACACACACACACTCATGTGGACACACACAGCCCTTTAAATGTCTTTCTACAAGAAACTGTAAAAGAACAAAGAGTTGCCATTTTGGAGCATGTAATGACATGTTTAAAAGTTCATCAACTTCCCCCTTTAAAAAAAACCTGGCAATGAGTCTAAAATAATAATTCAAAAAGATTTAGAGAAAAGAATCCTTAAGACTTATTCCTCTGTAACATGATGTAAATCATAAATATACCACTGGTCTGGAAGTGATTACAACAGGCTATAAGACAGAAGATATTCCTAAGCAGACACTGCTGGCAATGGGCTCTATACTCCCATCCGCATATAAGAGGATTTGGGAAGGTAAGTTCTCATAAATGCTAATAAGAGATTCACACCACTGTAAAAAGAATTCCCAGGTGTACATGTTCCAACAATAAATTGTAAGTCCTGGGCCACAGCTGATTGCATAACCCTTTACAGAAATCTGTCCTCTTATTCAAGGTGAATGAATCTTTTGGTGTTCCAAGCATTCCCTCCACCCTTCTCCAGTGTTCCCTTTGCTTCTTGCTTGTCATTGTCCCTGACCTTCCTAACAGGATCCCTGGAATGAAGAGGAGGAAACACTATATAAACAGCTCATTCTAGAAGTGTGAGTCATTCTGGAATCAGTCCCCACCCCCCACCACCGTTCCCTATATAAGGGACGCTTGCTCACATCTAAGCTTCTCAATTGCTGTTAGAAAGCATTTCTTTGTTTTGTCTTTCCCTATACCTTTTTCCTGAGGGCAAAGGTTTAACTTTTTTTATTCGTCTCTAAGTGATTCAACACTTGAGTTAGAGATTCAGTTCACAGGACATCAAGAATTACATTTTGCTTGATAGCATAGCATTAGAAGCTACAGCCAGCCAACTCAAAGGGACACTGCAATGCCATTTTATAATTAAGCAGGGCACCCGCTGGACCGCATGTTGTAAGAGATGTTTCCTGGCCCCAGGTACTAAGCCAGCACACAGTAAAACCACCCAGAGCCTCTCCCTGAGCCAAGATGGGTCAGTGTCTGGAACAACTCCTGTCTAGTGTCTCTTACTGTAATTAGAGAATAAGGCTAGCTTTTGGTCATTAATTCCATTTGAAAAATAGCCACAGCTAAATGAAAAATGAAAAAAAAAAAAGAACATCAAAGTGCTTTTAAAATTGAAAAGCTTGATAAGAAAACAGAGATAATTTATTGGTGATTTATTATTTCGATCAGTGGTTTAGATCTTATATAAATTCTGTATAATGCCCTCTCTTCAACATGTTTTGCAAAATTTTCACTCCATTTATAAAATGGATAAAATTAGAGGCTCCTTATGCTTAAGCTGGAAGAGAGTTTTAGGTTGGTTAGTACCAGGAAATCAAACTCAGATGTTTATAGAGGCCAGTTCATAAATGAACAAAGCAAGCTAGAGCACGAAAAATCGTTCTGCTTTTTCTTTCTATTTTTATTTCATTTTCTTGTTTTCAATAAGAGCCATGGGTATGGAAATATCTATCTCCACTCTGAAAAAAAAAAAAAAAACAGTTTTGGCAGGGCTGACATTCAGATGGTGAGCACCTGAGATTGGGATGGTCCTTACCAACTCATGTATAGATGGTGCTCTAAGCTCACTGAGTGAGGCCCATCCTCAGCTTCTCTTCCAAGAGTTCTTGGACCTCCCCATGACCAATTGGAGCACAGCGGGGAGCATCCAGGAGCTGCTCTAGCACAAAGGTAAGTGTCCGTTCCGATCAGTCAGTTCCCATTCCTTAGTAGTTAAATATTTTTAATATTGCTGAGAACAAGTACATGGACAGATAGCAGTTGGTATTTTGTCTCTGTTTAGGGCAAACCAAAAGGGCAATAGGAATTGATGGGGTCACTGGAGCCCTGGAGAGCCCCTTCCCTGTTAAAGGGGGTAGCTACTACCAAATGAATAGGAATGTGAGACTCCTGTGGCCAGATCTTCTGATTTCTCAAGGGAAAGTAAAAACCTGTGTTCTTATGTAAAGTTTCCCAACTAAATTATCAACTCATTTAAATACTGTTACAGGCAAACTAAGTGTTTCTGTGGGCCAAATGTAGCCTAGGTATTCCAAATTTACAACTTTTTTTATTTCTGAGACATAGGAGAGGACTAAAGTCTAAGTGACTTGCCCAGAGATCACCCAAGTAACTAGTGGCAGAGCCAGAATGAGATCCTATAGCCCCTGACTCCCCAGCCAGTGAGATCTGATCTTCTTCAAAACAAATCCTATAATACCACTGAAAACCCTCCAAGAAGGATTTCTAGACGGCCTACCCTAAGAAGCAGGAACTTAGATTATTTTTAGTATTACAGTTCTTTATACTAGTGTTTTCTACAACACAAAAGTAAAACCTCATTTCCAAAGCTAACATATAATGATGGAAAAGATATGAAAAGTTCCAGAGATGACTGAGGCCTTGCACAGCTATAAGAAAAGGTTGGTCCTCTGGCAGGTTGGACATATAGTTTGTGTGTGTGTGTGTGTGTGTGTGTTTTGTTTGTTTGGTTTGGTTTTGTTTGTTTTTTTTGAGACAGGGTCTCGCTGTATCACCCAGGCTTAGAGTGCAGTGGCGCAGTCTCGGCTCACTGCAACCTCTGCTTCCTGGGTTCAAGTGATTCTCTTGCCTCAGCCTCCTGAATAGCTGGGATTACAGGTGCCCACCATCATGCCCGGCTAATTTTTGTATGTTTTGTAGAGATGGGGTTTCGCCATGTTGGCCAGGTTGGTCTCAAACTCCCGACCTCAAGTGATCCACCCGCCTCAGCCTCCCAAAGTGCTGGGATTACAGGCATGAGCCACTGTGCCCAGCCTGGACATTAGCATTTAAACAAAGAAATTGATAGCATTTCCAGAAGAGCAGGGGTCAAAAAAGCCCTATGGCAAAGGTGACCCATAACAGGGTAAGAAAGTCTCCAAGTCTGAAGGAACCTCACTATTAGGAGTGATCTGATTTTTATGGAGTTCCAGTGTCATGTGATCCTGAGATGAATCTGTTCTTTTCATGGTTATTTCTTACCTTTGTTATGGAACCAGGTTGTGCCTAAAGTGAAGTCAAGTGTTTATAAAGTAGATATGTTCACAAATTTAACACATATTTACACTATGGGCTAGACCAGCATTCTCAAACATCTGTTATTATCCCACCTTCTATGTGATTTTGGCTTGCTCTTATCACTTACACTCTTATTCCTTTAATTTCTAAAAAGCCAATGTACCATTTTTTTCTTGACTAAAAAAAACAGTTAACTACCCTTGTGTTGGGGTTGGGGTTACATCAATGAATTAAGTAGTCCTTGACCTTGTGGCTCCATAGACCATTAATATACAAATAACTAACTTTGATAAAAATATTGAAAGTGCTATGATAAATGCAAAGAGGGAGCCATTAATTGTTCTTGAGTCAGATGGGGGTAAGAGTGGAAAAGCTTCACCCAGGATGTGATATTGAGCTGGGCTTTCAGGAATGAGCCAGTAAGGAGGTGAAGGTTATTCTAGGCAGAGAAAGCTGCTTGAAGACAGGCACAAAGTCGTAAAATGTACTGGGTGTTTGGAGAAGGCGAATGGTCCAAAATAGCTAAAGCCAAGAACACACAAGGTGAGTGACAGGAAAATCTGCCTGGGATTGGTTTTAAGTATAGTCATACACAGTAGGACATAACCTTTTCTTACCCTGTAGGTAAAGAGATAGCTCCCAAAGTTGTCACAGGTGGAGAATGTCTGATCTGCTTTAGGTTATGAGAATCTAATTTTACCCACAGTGGGCTGGTGATGGAAGGGACTGAAGGTAAGAAGGTCAATTAGGAAGCTGTCCAAATATATCAGGCCAAAGATGGTGAAGTACTGAATTAAGGAGTAGAAGCTGTGATGAAAAGGAAAAGCTAGATTTGAAAACCTTTTTTGAGGTAGAAACAATAAAACTTGGTGACTAATTAGGAGAAAAGAAGGAGTAGAAGTTGGGTCCAAAATCTCTAACTTGAGTGCCAGATATATGGAAATGCCATCTATCAAGACATGAGGGAAAGCAGAGCTTTGGGAGGATGTGTGTGGGGAGAGGTGGAGGGTGTGTGTGGGGAGAGGGAGAGGTGGGGCTGATTGAGGAGTTCTGGCTTGGAGATGTTAAAGCTGAAGCATCTTCTGAAGACTCTGGTAGGTAGATCTACCCAGAAGGCATCAAAATCATGGAATCATGACTCCAGAAGGAAGAACTGTTGGCTATGAGATGAACCCCTGTGGAAATACTCTGCAAATGACTTTTAATGATATAGATGGAAACTAATTATCCTGAGAAGCCTAACCTGATGATAATTAGATAATTTGAAAACTGGTAGTAAAAGAAGGCACAGAACAGCCCTTCGACCAGCTTCCACATCATCTTCTTTTATACAATAAGATTGGGAAATCACTGTGCTTGAAATGATGCAGACACAAGTCTGAATGCTGATCGTCATACTACTAGCTAGCTGTTTGACCTTGGACGAGTTACTGTTTAACTTCGCTTAGCTGCTTTGAGGCAGACATTATTCTGGGGTCTGGGAATATAATGATAAATAAACCCTACCCTCAAAGAGCTTAAATTTCCTTTTCTGTAAAACTGCTAGATTGCAACGAGATATTATATATCAGGCACAGTGCATGTCACAGAGTACCAAAAACCTGTCACTTACTATATGTGCCAATCACTTTCTATTCTTGGTTCATTTAATTTTTACACCAAACCTATGAGGTAGGCATTGATATTGTCCCTATATAGTTGGGAAAACTGAGCTCAGGTATCTTGCACAAGTTCACAGGGAACAATAAGGGTCATCTGACTCCCAAAATGCTATACTACATCTCCTTTCCTTTGTCAAACTAAATGAGCTATGCAGACATAAGCACATTCTCTCTCTGAAAGCACCAAAATATGAGGGAATGGAGTAGAAGTCATCATCCAAAGAAGATGCCAGTTAAATTGAGATAATATGGCATATTAACATGAAGATAATCAAAACTGAAGTTAGTCAAGATAGCACTGGTATAAATCTCTTTAAATGCTATTCAGATGACTGAACCAAAGATAATGGTTGAGAAATGCTTATCAGTTCAAGATGGCCAAGGCTGCCACTCTGTACCACTCCAAGGGGTTGTGTGTGCAGTTGCACCGTAAACAGTCTGCCTGGCCAAACATGGTGGCCCTGTCCTTAGCTACAGAGTTCTTTCCTACTTCACATCATTTTTGGAAGTAAGTGCAGAAAAATATTAGTAAGTAAACAACTTAAAGTTAAAAGCATTTCAGGAGTAATTTTTACTCATAAATAATGAAATACTACTTAAAGTCATTCTGGGGTGGAAATCTTTACCATATTACTACCTCTTTATGTCTGCTTCTTGGCTGTCATCTTAAATCTTCCTCTTCATTCCCTCAACACTGGCCTAGTTCAAGCTCTCTTCATTTCTCTCAGGACAGCATCCAGCCACTTGTTTACCTCTCTCTCTCTCTCTCTTTTTAATCTTACTTTACTTACTTTACATGTAAGATACAAGGCAGAACGTGCAGGTTTTGTACATAGGTATATATGTGTCACATTTGGTACATGTGCCATGGGCTACATAGGTGTACATAAGTGTACATGTGCCATGTTTGGTACCTGGGATACATGTGCAGAACGTGCAGGTTTGTTACATAGGTATACACGTGCCATGGAGGTTTGCTGCACCCGTCAACCTGTCATCTACATTAGGTATTTCTCCTAATGCTATCCCTCCCTTAGCCCCTCACCCCCTGACAGGCCCCGGTGTGTGATATTCCCCTCCCTGTGTCCATGTGTTCCCATTGTTCAACTCCCTCTTATGAGTGAGAACGTGCAGCGTTTGGTTTTCTGTTCCTGTGTTAGTTTGCCGAGAATGATGGTTTCCAGCTTCATCCATGTCCCTGCAAAAGACATGAACTCATTCTTTTTTAGGGCTACATAGTATTCTATGGTGTATATGTGCCACATTTTCTTTATCCAGTCTATCATTGATGGGCATTTGGGTTGGTTCCAAGTCTTTGCCCTTTCATGTATCATAATATTACAATTGCTCTAAGGCTTAAACCCCCTCAGCATTTCCCTATCAACAAAAATACACACCTATATTCATGGAGGAACACAGGTTGCTTACAACATTTTGACCCTCATTCCCAATTCACAACTTCTTAGATCTCAAATGTGCCCTTCTGTTTCACACCTCTGATCCCTCTGCACTTACTAGTCCCTCTGCTTGGCATGTCTTCCCCAGGATCACCTGATGAACCCCTACTTATCTTTAAACACACAGCTCAAGAGACATTTCATCTGAAAAGCCTTTCCTAGCCTTTCCATATTTAGTCTTTGTACCCACACAAGACTCTGAGTTCATTATGGAAAGTGTCACAATTAATAATGTTTCCTTGTTAACATGTTTGTCTCCCCTAGTAGACCTGACACTCCTTGAAAGAATGCACATTATCTTCTATAGTTTTGCATTCCCATACCCAGTAGAGCACTTGCATAGGGTAGGGGCCCAGTAAATACTGTTGCACTGAGTAGAATCGAATCCGATTGTCATTATCATGGTCATCAACTCAGGGTTAGTGGACTCTTACAGGAGTATAATTTGTTGATAAGTGTTACATTTAGCATTTAGAGTGGTGGAAGGAGAGACAGCCAAAACTCTTGTTGATTCTGATGCAAAGAAAAGAGGACCCTCTAAAGTAGGAGGTAAAGAAGAAAAGCTGGAGGCACCTGAAATGTGTTCATTTCATCACTCTTCAATGCAAGAGATTGGAATTTCAGTGCAGGCCAAGCCACTTATCCTAGAGGGTTCTGACAGATATTCTGGGAAAAAATTAAAAAAGAATAAAATTCAGCCAGGCATGGTGGCTCATGCCTGTAATCCCAACACTTTGGGAGGTCGAGGCAGGCACATCAAGAGGTCAGGAGTTCGAGACCAGCCTGGCCAACATGGTGAAACCCGTCTCTACTAAAAATACAAAAAACTAGCCAGGTGTGGTGGCACATGCCTGTTATCCCAACTACTCGGGAGGCTGCAGCAGGAGAATCACTTGAACCTGGGAGGCGGAGGGTGCAGTGAGCTGAGATCACACCACTGCACTCCAGCCTGGTTGACAGAGCAAGACTCTGTCTCAAGAAAAAAAAAAAAAAAAAAGAAAAAATTAAAATCTGTGGTCAGAAGGTTACAGAAAGGAAAGACACACATATCCTCTAGGGAACAGGAAGTGGTCTTGTATCAGCAGCAGGGCTGTCTAATAAATCTGGAGAGTTTTATTGACTTCATAGGCGCAAAAATAACCACCCGGAGAAGACATCGGGTTTCACTTATTTTTTGGAAAGTAATTTTTCACAGACGCGAGGTTAAAAGAAAGTGGTTGCACGAGCCTCGGCTGTGGTGGTGTGTCTTCTGGTATGCGTAATGCAACTGGATCTCAATTCTGGGATGATGCCCAGATTCAGGGGCCTAAAGCCTCTGTTGAAAGCAATGAGGACAGAGTGTTGCCAAAATTTTATATAGGCAACTATAGATCAATTGTCTTAGTGCAAGGGTAGACTTTGATCAGGAGCGTCTGGAGGGAGGGGTTTCATTAAATGCTGTTTTCAGCCTTTAATTCTAGGTTTTACATCTACTTGTTCCTAAGTCAGCTACAGACTCTGAATGGCCCTGACATAGAGAAACTGTTCCCTAAGCCCACATCTGGCTCTCAGGCATCAGCAGTGAGTGGCATGGAAGGAGTTCCTGGGTAGAAAAGATGTACAGTTTGGGAGGTTTTGCTCTTACTCCATAGTTTTTGGTCTCACGTTAGACAAGTCAGAAAGGAACATGCTTGATACTCTCTCCCTCCGCCTCATGTCTGTGATTCATTAGAAAAACTTAAAAACTTCCCCTATACTAGGACAAGCTTTCCTAAGAAAATAATTGATAAGAGCATATGTTTGTTGGATGAATTCTTCCTGGAACAAACGTCTGGCCAAGAATGGAAAATCCAGCCAGTCTTAGAAGGTATAAGAATCTATTTCTGAACTCCTTCAAATGAACTCATCATTATAGAAAAGATGGAAACTAAGTAATATTTCTAAGATTTTACAACTTTCATGCTTATTCCTCCTGGTCTATGTGCAGGGATCTTATCCCACAGGGCAGAGAAAACTTTTGTATTACCATCTTTCTTCTATAAATCAACAGGAACACAGACAGAATAGCCATGGTCTGGCCACACTTGGTGGTGAGTGGAGTCTCCTGCGGTGTGGGAAGACACATTATCCTCAGAGCCTTTAGCATTCTCAGCAACATTGGACTGGGGTCCGAGAATGAGAGGGTCTGAAAATGACCATTGGACTGGGAAGCAGGAAACAAATAAAATGTAAAACCATTACATCTGAAATAATCATCTTATTTTAGAGATGACAAACATAAACGGTGGTCTCGAAATTTATTTTTTAGCAGCAGAATTCTGTTTCAGAGCAAAATCTTAGATAAAATAGCCAACATTTACTGAGTCCTTGGCATGTGCAGGACACTGGGCTAAGCACTTTACATGTGTAGTGTTAATTTAATCTACTCTAAAATTGGAACTATTATTAGGTCTATTTTACGGACAACGAAAATGAGAAATCAGTGTGCCTCAGATAATATAATACACAACCCACTATATGGCACAGATCAAAATGGGGTTGATGTGGTGGAATTGCTGTTAGATTACCAAGAACTCTTAAATCCCCCTGCTGTCTTGTTCCTCCATTACCCTCTCATCTCTCTGAAGCAACCCTGAGGCTTTATGGGGAGCGGAGTTTGATAATGTTTTTACTAGAAAACTCCTAAAATTTCCTTTTATTCTAATGCCCAATTATCCTAATTCTGGAGATGTAAACCATAGTAACTGTCAAAACGTGCTCTTTAAGACTGGATATTGGCAAACCTTGCTCTTCCTTAAAGGTCTGGCTCAGGGTCACTTTTCACACACCTTTGAAGACTAGATTTTTAAAACTATTTTGATCCAATAAATGTAGGAATGAAATCAAAGAATTGTGCAGATGTAAACATTCTGATGCTATAAGGTGAAATGTGTTGTTTATATTAAAATGTAAGGACCAATTTCTATTTCTTTAATAATGAAGTTATTAGGTATTTTCTCACTAACACATTTTCTTATACATTCAGAGACAAATTGTTTCTAATAAATCCAGCCAGACGCTAGTATTAAGCATTAGAATTTTCGCCTCTCGCATTAACTAGATGTCTGTCTGGGCAGTTGGCTCACCCAGAGCAGGGAGTTCATCAAGGAAAGGGAGAGACTTTTGATCTCTTTGTTGGCTTTTCACAAAGCCAACAAACTTCACAAAGCCAAAAAAACTCCACAGGCTGAACCTGTTAACTCCTAACTCACATCAGACATTCCCAAATTGCATGATTTTAGGGTTGCTAAGAGGGTGGGAAAACAGACAATTTCTTACAGTGTGGCTGTGAGTGTAAAAAAAATGGGTATAAAATTATTGGAGGGCAATTTGGCAATAGCTATTAAAAATGAAATACTCATACCCTTTGACCCAATAATAATTCACCTCCTGGGAATTCACTGTAGAGAAAGACTCTACAACTGCTCAAAGATGTTTAAGAGTAAAATGATGTTTGCAAGAATATTTGTTACAGAAAAAACTGGAAAGAACTCAAAAGCAAATTAACAGGCAATTGGTTAGGGAGAGTATGGTTTAGCCATACAATACAATTTCATGGAGCTATTTAATAGAAGATTAGAAAGATGATAACTTTTTACCAACTGACATGGAAAGATGTCTAAGACATATTGCTAGATAGAAAACGGCATGCTTTTGAGTTGAGAGTATAATCCCATTTTTTTGTAAAATAATAAGTGAAATGTCAATATATGCCTTGAAAAAATTTTAACTGCTTTTCTCAGCTGTGTGGGATTATGGGGGATTTCCACTTTCTATGCTACATATTATAAAGTTTAAAGATGTTTATGTGATATATGTATATACATGTATGTATATGTACACACATATACATGCCATTACTTTCGTAATCAGAAAAAAATAAATGTTTCTATGGCTGGGTCTTCAGAGAGACCTCTTAGGAAAGTGTGGAAGCCTAGTCCAAATCCATCAAGTTTACTGTAAAACAAAAACTTGGTTGACATCGGAACAATGATACCACTTAACCAAAAGGAGGACCACACTTGGAAACTCTTCTGGTCTCTAGATTCTATAAGTCATTGTAATAACTAGCCCACAATGGAGTGTTCTTCCAAGGAGGGGCAAAACTGAAAACTGTAGCCAGTTTTTGAACCACTGCCACAGTTAAGAAAGGACAACTGACAACCAGGGCCTCAAACTGAGTAGTCTCAGTCCCAGTGGTGACTTGCCAGGAGTGGGGGTGAGGGAGTGTCCATAAAAGACAAAGAGTTTGTGTTTAATTTTAATTTTTACACTTTCATTGAGCTAAAATTTGGTGCAACTTCTCTAGCTCAGTTTCATGCAATTTCTCTAGCAGATCCCCATTTTGTTGAGTGTATACTTATATTAAAGGGACTCTTAATAAAATGAAAGCAAAATTACAAATATAAAATTAGGCACAAGAGTTTGGAAGAGGACACTAAAAAGGAGAAGCCCTTAAGCTAAGCTTCATTAGCTTCTTCTCAGTGAATTCTTGCTACTCTGACCCAAAGTCTTTTTTTTTTTTTTTTTTGGAAACAGAGTCTCACTCTGTCAACCAGACTGCAGTGCAGTGACAGGATTGCAGCTCACTGCAGCCTCAACGACCTGGGCCCATGCAATTCTCCCACCTCAGCCTTCCCAAGTAGCTGGGACTACAGGTGCACAGCACCATGCCTGGCTAATTTTTAAATTTGTTATAGAGATGTATCTCTCTATGTTGCCCAGGCTGGGCTCGAATTCCTGGCCTTAAGAGATCCTCCCTGCCTCGGCCTCCTGAAGTGTGGGATTATAGACGTGAGCCACGTGACCTGGCCTCACCAAAAGTTCTTAAACCAACAAAACACATGGCAGTAACAGGTACTCTTCCTTTTCTTGAAGAATTATCCTGCCAAAACAGTTTCTCTACAATTTGTGGTGAAAGCTAGAGGCATCCTGAGGCATCCCAAGGCAGCCTTGGAAGACTGCGATCTATGTTCTTTTGGGGATACTTGAGTTTCTGTGGATGGAAATGCTCTGGAGAAGCTCTGTTTGTTGAGAGTGGCAGACACCCAGTTCTTGATGTTCATAAAACTATGGCAGGCAGAGTTGGGAAAGATATATTAAGTCATAAATCTAGATTCGGGTCCAAGGCAGAATGGTTCACCATTGTAGTCATTCCAAGTCATTGTCCAGGCAGCTTTGAAATATCTTGAGGGCCTAACTCTTAGAAGGCTATTTTTCTCCTCTGGTTCCTGGGCAAATGTTGGGGTGTTTGATTTTTTCTTTTTTAAAAAGACATGTTAGAATTGGAGCCACAGAACTACTTAATTATCTCCATTCACCTAAATTTCTATAGTGGTTTCCTTATGAAGAAAACAATTAATGTAGAGAGGCCCTAGTACCTCTGGCATAAAGTTGTCATCAAAGAACAAATCAATGATTTTCTTTGGTTCCTTGTATTTCAACTTTTGTGTTGAGTTTTGTTTCAGCTTTAAGGAAAAAGCAAACTTGCTGGGCTTCTCATTAGCCAGCATTATCAAGAATGAGTAACATTTAAAAGCTCCTTTTTGTTAATGGAAAGGAAGTAGCTTCCTTGCCTTTCCTATAAACATTTACATTGAGTCTGTTTACTCCTGTCATTGGTAAATCTCATTTGTTCCCAAGTTTTATTTTAGGCTATTACAGGGCTAAAAAAAAAAAAAAAAGGGAAATCCTAAAACTAAGCTTTCATTTTTTCATGTTTTCTTTTAACTTCATATTGAATGATCCTAATCTTCCAAAAGATTTTAGTGGCTACTGTTGTGTAGCAAAGAGGGAGACTGTTCTAGACTACAAAGAGAGTAGACTTGAATTAATACAATTGCTTGACTAATGTATGCTATATGTCATTAGTGAAATCATTTATGTGCCTTGCATGCATGCATGTGCATGTGTGTGATGTGATGTGGTTTGCTTGCTTGTTCATGAAAATATTCAGAACAAATCTCTTTTTGATAAGTAATGCTACTAGCAAATACAGAAGTGCTGAAGAATAATATAATATTTGAATATTTGCATTTGAAATCTTATTATCATTTTAAACCAAGACAAGTGGGTGTTAGTTTATTGATGCCAGCGACATCAGTATTAGTAATGGGCTCCTTTAGCAAAAAGCAATCCTCAAAAGTCTTTTTTTTTTTTAAGAATTCTGAAAGATGAGCTCCCAGTTAATCAACTATCAAGGAGCTGACTGTAAATGTTATCTGAGTTAAACTTATCTGAATTTAATTAGATTAAAAAGTTGACTGGGAATTCATCCAAAATGTGCTCATCAAAAAACAAAGGTATTTGAAAGTGGAGGAAAAGAAACAGGATTATGGGTGACAAAATTAATTTGAAACCTCTTAAACCTGGAAAAATTATTAAAGATAGAAATGCTGAATGTAAAAGCATTTTATTTTTATTTTAAAAATAATTAATGCAATATGTCTATCCCTGGGGTTTTCTGTGACATGTTCCTTTCAGAAAAGTGCTCTTCCACACTAACAAATAAAAATTATCAAAAGGTACAAAATTAACCAAAGGTACAACATCACAGCAAATCACCATAAGGCCGGGCGCGGTGGCTCAAGCCTGTAATCCCAGCACTTTGGGAGGCCCAGGCGGGCGGATCACGAGATCAGGAGATCGAGACCATTCTGGCTAACAAGGTGAAACCCCGTTTCTACTAAAAATACAAAACATTAGCTGGGCATGGTGGCAGGCACCTGTAGTCCCAGCTACTCGGGAGGTTGAGGCAGGAGAGTGGTGTGAAGCCGGGAGGCGGAGCTTGCAGTGAGCCGAGATCGCGCCACTGCACTCACTCCAGCCTGGGCGACAGAGCGAGACTCCATCTCAAAAACGAAAAAAAGAAAATCACCATAATAATATTTTTCTACCCAAATCATTCAATTTGCCAAAATATTTTTTGTTATAATTTGTGGATGTAGTTAAATGTAATCTCATAAAGAATTAAAAGTGTTTTAATTGTGCATTAACCAAATTCTGTTTAGGAAAAATAATAAAATTACTTGAATTTAGAACTATTCAGAAAATTATAGACTACATAATGAAAAGTTAATACTGCTAGTGACCTCAATATGTGGGCTATACCAAATTCCTTACTGGCAAATAAATTGTAAGCTCTTAAATAGATGGATATCTGTCCTGAATCAAATGCTTTAGATAAGGGTTGGGCTTAATATAAGTGTTTGTAGCACAAATGAACATGATTGAATTCAGGTAGGTCTTAAATTGTTCACTGTTTGGTATATATTTTCCTGATTGTCTTTTTTAGTTATGCCTCATTTAAATAGTAACTGACCAAGTGATAACAACTGTATGTATTTAAAATGCTCTCTGTGCAGATGAACACTTTCAAAAGTTCTCCAAAAATTAACATGTCTATATTGGTTAGGAATTTGGCTTAAAAAGAAAAAAATAATTTTCCCATATAATATGTAATATTTAAAAATCTAGTGGTAGAATAGATCCAGTTTCTTAAACAATGTCTTTCTTTAAATCTCACTTTACTACTTTCTGTGCTGCTTTAAATGTCTTTCTTTAAATCTAATTTTACTACTTTCTGTGCTGCTTTCATTCATAGGTATATCTAGTAGCAAAGATGGAACCACCCAGCAACCCCAGGGAGAAGGAGAGTGTTTGTTTTACGATAGAAGCTGAGTTCCCATTGCCCTAGCTTGTATCACATGTCCATCCCTCAACCATACACTAGTGCTGCAGTGGTGAGCTGGTGTATTATTAATAGTTTCTTATGGCTCCCATAACAAATTACCAAAAACTGGTGGCTTAAACCAAAAGAAATTTATTATCTCATATTTATGGAGGCCACTAATCCAAAGTCAAGGTGTCAGCAGGGTCATGCTACCTCTGGAAGCTCTGGGGGAGATTTTGTTTCTTTCTCATCCAGCTTCTGGTGCCTCCAGGTATTCCTTGGTTTTTGGCCACATCACTGCAATCTCGGCCTGTGTGGCCATTGCTTCCTCATCTTATCTTTATGTCTCTTTGGTGTGTCTGTGTCAAATTGCTTCTGCCTTTATCCTATAAGGGTACACATGATTGTATTTAGAGCCCACACGGATAATCCAGGAGGATTTCATCTCAAGATTCTTAAGCTAGTCACACCTGCAAAGGCCTTTTTTCAAATAAGGTCACATTCACAAGTTCCACAGGTTAGGATTTGGACACATCTTTTTAGGGGCCACCATTCAACCCACCACAGCTGCCAGTTTAACAATCTCCTTGGCAAGAAAGGGTACACCCTGATCTTGTAGCATTTGCCCAGTTCTGTAGTGTAAACACTGCTACCATGGCCAATTTCAAGCTATCAAAGGGAAGTCAATGAACATGGAATTGGGAGGAGATGTACAGCAGCACACCATTATCCAGTATTTCTACTACCAGATCCAATAGATGTAAGTAACCTCAAGAGCATAAATAATAGTAAAATGCAGTCAAATGATTAGGAAGTGATGATAAGGTTGATGTATCATTACCTTCATTTTTAACATAATTTAATTATAAGGTTATGAACTTTAAATTTTAATGGTGAGTGTTTAACAACTGGCACATGAAATTTCTGAACATTTACCAGTTGATTTGGACGACTTGGTATGAGTTGGCTGCAACAGACCACTGGATAAAATATGCTGACTGATGGGGCCTGAGTCATAGAGCCTAGGGTGTAAGGTCAGCAATAGCCAAACCACATGAACTGGAAATAGGGTGTGTGGTTTCTTTTAGAGAAAACTGGGGTGCTACTACCTAAAGAAGAGGAAAGTAACATTGGGAAGACAAAAACAACAAATCCACCTCAGTCCTCAGTGTCATTGTTTAAACATATTTTAATGATTTCAGGTTAGGGAAAAACTTTCAGCAAAGTTTACAAGAATTACAAGTATGACTACTGTGGGTATGTGTGTACCTGCAAATCAGACTCTCTTCTCCTTTGGAAAAAACACAATTTTTCACATTTTCATTTTAGTTAGCCCATAAAATCTGTGCTTTTTAAGCCTGGACACATTTATCCCAAAGTGATTGTGCTCAGAAAATGTGAAAGAAACGAACAGCCTTTTTTAAAAGTATATATTTTTTAGTTTTTAGTAGTTTTATTTATGTATTTATATATAATTCACATTTTATATAAATATAAATTTATTTTATATAGTATATATTTATTGATATATTAATTATATATCAATAAATAGATATTAATTATGTAAATAAACTTATATCTAATTCACACATTGTGCAATTCATCCATTTAAAGGGCAAAATGCAATGGTTTTTAACAAAATCACAAAGTTGCACAACCATCACTACAATTAATTTTACAACATTTAATCAACCTAAAAAGAAACTGCACCACTTTGCTGTCATCCTCCAGGCTCCCCAAACTCTCCCCAAGCTCTAGCCAATTACTAGTCTAGTTTCTGTCCCTACAGAATTGCCTAGTCTAGGAATTTCACATAAGTAGAATGCTACAATACATATTCTTTTGTGACAGGCTTCTCTTACTTAGCATGATATTTTAAGGTCCATCCTTGTTAACGCATGTATTAATATTTCATTTCTTTCTTCACCAAATAGCATTCCATTACATGTATATCCCACATTAAGTTTATCCGTTCATCGGTTGATGGACATTTGGATTGCTTTCCCTTTTTGGCTATTATGAAAAGGCTGCTGTGAACATTCATTTACAAGTTTTTACGTGGACATAAGTTTCCATTTCTCTTAAACCAATGGTCTTTTTAGCAAGTGTTCTTATTTTCCACATGATTAAGGAAACTGCTATTTAGGAGTTAACTCAGAAATATCTCATGTAGAATTTCAAACCTCTTAAATATTGGGTCACTACCTCCAACCCTGCTATTTCTTGGTAGGGAGGAGGAGGGTGCTGTCTATCAGGAAAAAGTCGGATCTGACTTGGGGCTCACAGATCACGGCACAGGGGTGACTGAATTCCCTTTGCAGCACCTGAGGCCAGGTGTGGCCCACAACTGGCTCACAGTAATCAGCCCATCACAATATTCCTTCAGGGACTCTCCACATATAAAGTATACAGAGTAAGAAAAATAAAACCTTAGTCTCTGACCTGGAAATCAGAGTCATGGGGTTTGGGAAACTTGCAGGAAAGAAGAGGAAAAAAAAATAGCTTTCCTGATAGAAGCCAATGAAGTTAATTTTCTCCCTTGTGTGACTTGGAGGACTTCTTTGGTGTGTCCTGCAGACCTGCAATGAAAAAGAAGGCCCTATATTAATTTATACAGCAACTCTTTTCCAAGAAATTCAGAGCATTTCAAACAGTCTTTCACTCATTCCCCTGACGGAGTTTGCACAGTGTGCATAAGAAATTACTTCTTTTAAAATTTACACTCTTCAGTTAGCCAGTACTGAGCAGAAATAGAACTAGAAAAGCAGACCTCCTGACCAAACATTCCGCTATAATATTTTCAGTGAGCTTCTATAAATCAGTGTATATCCTTAAAAACAGGATCTCCCCATAACAGCCCCATGGCCACTCACCGGTGACTGACATTCCTTTCAGCAAGAGCATAAGTTTCCCTTCCAAATTAGAATCCACTGGTATGGCATGCACTATAAAACTGAAGTATATCATTATTCATAATTAAGTGCTCAGGATTGCCCAGACCCTCAGACCATCCAGTTTTACTCTCCAGCTCAGCCCTCCTAACTCACCCCAGCTGAGGACCCCTTAATAATCCTGAAACTGGCAGAGTGCAAAAGAGGAGTCCTTCTTGTCAACCCCAGGCAAAAACCAGAGACGAAATCAGTCCTGCTCACACTGTTGTTTCTTGCTGTGTCTCGGTGCTGTTTTTACATGGGACTGCACTGCCCCTCGGGCCTTGCTGACCATCCTGGGTAGCATATTCAGCTCCAGCTTCCCAAAGCCCACCAGCATCAGCCACATGCAGGGCTAAACTTAGCCCTCAACCCCAAACACTAGTTCCTCATGTGGGGCCTTTTCTCAAGATATTCTTATTGTGAAATCCTCAGTATCCATCCCTGGGAAAAGAAAATCTTGGTCCGAGCCACACTAGCTCATGTGGAATCTTGGGAAATAACATCCTGGGGAGTATCTGTGCCTTTCTTTCTCCCCCTTCAAGAAAACCTGTGGGATCCATAAGTTCCCTCCTAGTGACTACCAGAGAATGGGAAGTTTTAATCCAGTTAGTGACAAAAAGTGCGTACTAGTGTCTCACGCTGCCCCAGCCTCAGGCATATTTTGTTTGGGACCCCATAATCTTAATATGCACATTATTTAAAACGTGTACTAGTTGTCAGCTAGCACTGGCCACACAGTTTGTGAGGGACCAGTGCAACGCAAAAATGCAGGCCCGTTGTTGAAAGTTTAAGAATTGCAAGCCAGCCTTTTTTTTTTTTTTCTTTGTTTGTTTGTTTGTTTGAGACAGAGTCTCGCTCTGTCACCCAGGCTGCAGTGCAGTGGCGTGATCTCGGCTCACTGCAAGCTCCGCCTCCCGGGTTCATGCCATTCTCCTGCCTCAGCCTCCGGAGTAGCTGGGACTACAGGCACCCGCCACCACGACCGGCTAAATTTTTTGTATTTTTAGTAGAGATGAGGTTTCACCATGTTAGGCAGGATGGTCTCGAACTCCTGACCTTGTGATCCACCTGCCTTGGCCTCCCAGAGCATTGGGATTACAGGCGTGAGCCACTGCAGCCGGCCAGGCAAGCAGGGTATTTAAGCCAACGTGGGGCACTTCTAAGTATGGGATCCCGTGTGACTGCAAAGGACACACACCCAGGAAGCCAGCCCTGCTGCCAATATTTAAAAAGCAAAAGATTCTTAAAATAGAGAATCTGGTAACCCTGGGTCTGCATCTCCAAATGGCTGTACATAATGAGTTGGTGCAGAGTATTATCTTGTATTGGTTTGCTGCACTTGCCATTACAAAATACTGCAGATTGGGTGGCTTAAACAGCAGAAATTTATTTTCTCACAATTCTAGGGGCTCAAGTCTGAGATCAAGTTGTCAGCAGGGTTGGTTTCTTCCGAGGCCTCTTTCTTTGTAGATGGCTACCTTCTCTGTCTTCATATGGTCTTCCCTCTATACATGTCTGTGTCTTAATCACTTCTTACAGGGACTCCACCAGTCGTGTTGGATTAGGGCCCACTTCATAATAACTTAAGTACCCCCTTAAAGGCCCTGTCTCCAAATACAGTCACATTCTGAGGTAGCAAGGGTGATTTTGGAGTGGCACAGTTCAGCCTGTAACATAGCTTTTCCCTTTGGGGAGGGGTGCAGTGTTCCAAGTCACTGTGCTTACTCCAACCCAACACATGCTCACACACACACAGCGTCTCCCCATCCCTGAAGCAGGGGTCAGTTGCTATAGGTCATCTCATTTGTGCTGCTGTTCTTCCTCTGGTTCGCCTCTCTCATTTAGAGAGACCTGCTCCTCCCCTGCCGCACAGGGAATAGTGACAGTGTTCACAACAGGACAAGGGCTACACACTCCCTCCACATCTGTAAAGCTAAGGTTGCTGTTCAGGTGATCCTTCACGGGACAATCCATTTCTACACACAAACACACACACACACACACACACACACACAGTACCCATTACATAGAGATAACCATTTAAATACAATGCTGAAGGAAGAAATTGCCATGAGGTATAACTGACTGCTCACCTCAGAAACTAGACTTGGAGGTTTTAGGAGAGAAAAACCCTCAGCGACTACATAATTATTCTCCAGGGCTGATCCCACTTGAAAAATCACCTGACTGTACAAAGGATGGCCCTAAATTTCAATGGAAACCCAACCATGTAGCCCCTTAGAGAGAACGTACTCTCAAATTGGTCTTTGTACCTATTTGTAGAAAAATGTTAGCCAGATTATAGCTGAAAACTCTGCTAATTCTGGGGAAGATTTTGGTCTTGTGCCTGGAACTATTGAAGCATATATTCACACCTACCACATGTAACACTTAGTAGCAGAATTTCCAGCACAATACTTTAGTACTTTATTTTTAAAAGAAACAGAGCAGAGACTGAAGCCCTGTTCACTCTGCAGCTTTCTTGCAGGAGGCTCCACAAAAGGTGGTGGTGAGGGAGGTTCTGTGCTCAAAAGAGCTATTTTTTCATTTTTAAAAGGAAAGGAGACACTAAAATCTTTGCTCACAATTAGGGAACTCATGATGCTGAAACACAACATTTGCACCTGCCTGTAGATTGAAAAAATAATGTCAAATTTGCAAGGCTCTGAGAAAATAGGGTGCAGTGTATTAGTGATCTAATAAATCCCAATCAACATTAGAGTTCAGAAAAGACCTTACAGACATCTTACTGTAACCCCTTTGGTTTTTAGACAAGGAAGGGGAGGTTGGAAAATTTTAATTGATTTGCCCCAGATCAGCTCTCCACCTAAAATGCAGGTCTTTTCTTTCAGATGAGCGTACTTCCCACCGCACCAGGCTACTTCTAAACAAGCATTATCCTGTCAGCCTCAATTGCATGCAAACAAAAAAAAAAAAAAAAAAAAAGACAAAACCCCTCTCGCTCTCCACTAGAGTCTCTATTTGGACTCTAGAACTGACAAAACAACGGCTATTTCAACTTCAACTCCCTTAGCAAATGGAAGAAAAGGCATCTGACCCGTGGACTCCTCCAGCTGGTCCCCGGGTCTCGCCGCCTACGGGTCTCCACGTCAGCTCGCAGGCATCGGCGGCCAGTCGGACACCAGGGGGCGCAGCAGCCTTTGTCCTGACAGGCATTGAAGAATGAAGCCTGACTGGGCCATCAAGAAAAATCTGACTTCCCTCCTTTCAGTTTCTCTCATTGGAACCAGCCCACTCCCCAGCCCCCTTCATTCGCCTTAAAGCCATTTTCTGCTTCCTCCTCATGCTCAGATTCTCAGGGTGCAGGGATGCAGCAGTTCAGAGACCCCTCTCCAGGAGCTCCCCTGCTCTGCCAAGGAGACCCTAGCAGTGGCCCACCATTTGTTCTTACTTGTAGGTCTCTGAACTCAGGATGTTTTTGGCTATTCTTCCTGAATGAAGAACCCTATAGAACAGGACCAGCTTCCCGGAAGAACTGTCACATCTATCCTCTAATATCCCTCCCCTTTCCACGCACAAAAACAATCACAAATAAATTAAATAACATGTCTGGGAAGCTCACGCGGCCTGGACCTATCCCTCACCACCCTCTGTCTACCCCTACAGTCTAAGGACAGCCTTTGGTAGTAGCTACCTACCTAAAGGGACAAGCTTCAGCACCTTCACCATACCTCTGCCATTCTCACCAACCCATGGTGTACCCCAAGCAGGATAACTGCCTCCTTGTAACCTCACCAGCTTGCCTCTGTGTGCCCTCCAGCAGAAAGAAATCCACTTCACCCTTGCCAAAGTCTCCTGATTCCAAAGATTCAGTAATAAATGAGCATCCTCTTCTACTTTAAGACATACTCCTAACCCTGCCCCTATAGACACAAACGGACACAATGCAAACCCTCAGATGTCAAAAATGTACTCTTTCGCAAAGACTCCTGAAACTCCTCTGTTCCGGAGGGAAAGGCTACAGGGTCCTTCCTATGCAGGCCTTTGAAAAGCAGCTATGTGTTTACATAGAGAGATTCCAAGTTTACACAGTCCTTTCCCTGTCTGTTATTGGAGCCTCTCAACAACCCTGAGAGATAAGCAGTGAAATCTAAAGCTTAGAGGCTTGCCTCAGGACCAGACCTAGTACAGCGTAGAAACAGCACTGAGGGCCCGGGTGACAGAGCATGGAAACACTTGCTTGTCCAATTGCACCAAGGCCTGGAAGAAATGCAGCCACCACAGAAGATCATCAGATTACATACACTGAGGGAGCCTGTGGTCTCAGGATCCAGGCAGGGGCAGGAGGAACAGTGCAAAAGAAGGGGTGATGTCAATTCTGACCTGACTCTTCTTTTTACCTGTGGCTTCACTCGCTTCTTTGTTTCCACATTCATCTTAGCTAACGTAGAGTACTGGGAAGTGCTGAGCCTGGAGACAGGTAGCCATGGTTTATTATCTTGGTGGTGAGCCTCCCAACTCCATACTCATAAAGTAATGATAACATCTATTATATATACAAATACATCAGCAAAAAAATGAAAAAATCAGTGTAATTCCAGGAGATGGAGCAGGGTAGGAGACTTTTACTTTCATTTTATGCTGTTCTGTATTATTTGAAGTATCTGGATATACGCATGTATTCCTTTTATGATTTTATTTTTTAAATTTTATTGGGGTTAATGATGCTCTTTAGCGTTGCTGCAAAGATGACTTATGTAACATATCTGGCATGGTACGTGGTTGGTCTGGCGCACAGTTGATGCTCACTAAACAGTAGTTTATTGTTAGCTATATACTTCCGTCAGAACTGTGGGCAAATGGGACCTCAAATCAAGAGACCCAGGGTCTGCTGCACACTCTGCTCTCAGATCCATGTATGCCTTTTAGTAAGTCAAGTCCCTTGGAATCTATGTAAACATAGCAGCTGCTTTTCAAAGGCCTGCATAGGAAGGAATCTGTGCCTCAGTTTCTTGTTCTGTAAAGCAATGAGACACAAGCCAATTGATTTGAAAAATGGTGAGGACAGGACAACATGCTCACCACCCAAAATGCCTGAGATACCTTCCAAAATTCAGTCACAGTCTTTGCAAGGGAGGCTTCTTAAGTTTGAGTTCATCAGACAGAAACTCTTTCTAGGAGAAGTTGTCATCTAGGATAGACAGAAAGGGCTGGAGATAGCTGAATAAGTTTTAAAGCAAGTACAGAAATTAAATCAGGAAACAAATAATGTGTGAACAGTATACAGCCACCAGCTTAGGGCGGGAGGTGAGAAAAGAAGGTTTGAGCTGTTTCTTGAGTGCAGTTGGCACCATGATCATTTCCTGACAGGGGAGATGCCCTTGGTAGGCAGAAGGGGTGTGATTCAAGGTCCAGGCATCCCTGGCCCAGACACAGCCAGCCCTAGCCCAGCTCCCTAGGATGAGAGTTCTGTATGGGGCACAGGGCTGGCGCTGTTGAGACCAGGCCTCCCTAGGCAGATCCAGGAGCAGAGCTGCCCTTTGGACAAATTACTTTCGGCAAAGTCAGAAGGAACCCACTGCCCACAAGAATTGGGCTAAAGCACCTCTGAAGTTTCTTCCTGCATAAACTTTATCTTAACAACAACCAAAAAAAGTGGGGAGACTGGACCATAGGAGGTGCAGATGCCCAGACATGATCCTCTCCCTGCTTAGCAGCTGGTCTGGGGATACCTGTTTTTTATGCACTCCAACTCCTGAAAACCAACTAAAGATTTGTTCCTGGAACACACAGCTGATTCATTTCCTACCCTACTCAGAACGGAAGATCTTCCTCCGAGTCTCCTTTGCCAAAGCTTGGCCTTTGGGGGATAGGAGGCAGGTAGTCCAGTGGGTAGAAAGGTTGCGACTTTCTTTTGCCCCGCGGTCTCCTTCCTATTTAAAGCATCACCGCCTGTCGTAACAGCTTTGTGCCAATATTTGCAGGCAGGAAGATTTTCTGACATTGTAAAGGGGGTGTTGGAAGCAGATGGGAGGCCCTTTCCCAAGGCCATCGGCAGACCAGAAATTGGTTACACCCGCACCCAGGGAGGAATCCCTAGCCCCCACTCTCATGATCACGCCCATAAGGTATCTGCATTTATATTTTAAAAAGAAAGAGGAATTTTTTTGTATCTCTGAATCATCTGGCAGCGCCTGATATTATACATCTCCCCCTAAAGCCCCTGTTGTCCCTCCCTACAGAGGAGGTCGTGTTTTCAATTCTTGAGAGATCTGGAATAACGGTATCAGAGCATGCCAACACCTAGAAGACCCCCAACTTCCCCCCCACCCCACCCAGGTCTTTCGCCTTATAGGAATTGGGGGTAGCGGGGGTGGCAATTTGCAGCGAGGCAAGGGCAGGTAGCAACAACTCCGACTGATCTCCAAAGGCAAAACCAAACTAAACGCAGTTCCAACCATCATATTTTAACAAAATCTGCATTCTGTGAAAGTCTGTTTTTTTCTTAGAGAAATGCCCTTCGTTTTACGTTATGCGTCACTTTCGCAGGCAGCCCTGAATGCCTAGCCACTTGTTAAAATGCCTCTGTGCTTGCTTTTCCGTGTGGTTCTTTTCTGTGCCCGTTTGTATCTCTAATAAGCGGCATTGTTTATTATCCTTGGGTCGGGGCCCCAGGGACTGAACCGAAATAATACAGAAGCACCGAGGCTGAGCGCTGGAAAATAATCCGGGTTTCCCAGGCCCAGGAGGGTCCCCGGGGCCGCCAAACGACCCGCCTGGGGAAAGCCCACCCGTGCGTGCGCGCCTGGTGAAGGGCAAGTTTGCACGAGTTTTTCCAGGCGGGGAGAGATCACGGGCAATCCAAAGCCCAGATGAGTGGGTATAGGAAAGGTGCACACAGGGAAGGGAAATGCCACTGAGGACCGGTAATGGGGGTGTGACTTAAGGGCTAATATTGACAGGATGATATTTTTTAAGGGAGGCGGGGGACTGCCGCGCGGGAAGCGTTCTGAGCCGCCTTTAACTCGAAGTCTCAACTCTCATCCCTATGCAAGAAATTTTCACTAATAAATTCTTTTTTCCGCATAGCCCGTCAGTCCTCGCTGTTAAAGCGAGTATGCTAAACAAGATGAGGCTAACTTCCCTCGTTCTCCGTAGTTACCTAATATTTGCCCACATTTCGTTTTCAGCTGGGTGCTTTGTGGCCGTAGCGAATGTAAGCGCATGCCCCAGGAAATAAAGTGCCGCTGTTCCCCAGCCACAGATCAAGTCTTTTCTTCCCTTTGGACCCCAAACGAGCCCCGCTTTGGGGCTCTCCAAAATTTCGCTGCTCCCAAAACGGAGTGGGGTTCGCTATCAAAAAGCAGAAACCCGCATGGGAAACACAACGCGGAGTGCCTTTGGCATCTCGGGGAAAATTTCCCGGTTGAACCCAGTCTACGCTTCCACACCCCCTAAATTTAATGTCGGGCGGGCTCCGTTGCAGAGTTTCCCCTAAAGAAAGTTGTTAAATACGTGCCAGTCTCGGGACTGTGTGCTCCTCAAATGAGACTTCCAGACCCAGGGCCCAGCCTGAACTGTCCTTCCCACAGGTTCGCATGCGAGACCAAACCCCCACCCGCCTAGCTTCCAAAAATTCTCCCAACAGGCTATAAAGACTGCTCAAATTGTCCTCGCTAGCTTCGCTCCCCCATTCAGTTAGATTGTTTTAAAATACACAGATCTGTTTGCTCGCAAGAGCAGAGTGATTTCCCTCAAGCAACTCGTGCGAGAGCTTTAGGCAGCCCCTGGGTTGCAGCGAGTCCAAGCGTCGGTGGAGTTTTCCGAATTTCAAGAAGTAGTAAAATGAATTTCGGTACAGGGAAAAGTGCCGGGTGTTGGAGCGCAAGGTGGGGGCGGGAGCCCAGGAAGCCGCCAGGAGGCTTTTTGTTTTTAATGTTAGACACGCATGAAGGCGCAAGCTTCGTGGTTTCCGAACTTAGAGAATCGTGCCGAGTTTGGGCCCATCTCTGCAGCCAGGGGCCCAGCACAGAGCACAGGGGGCTGTTCCCAGTTTTCAAAGGGCGAGCAGAGGCGCGGGAGCAGCTCGCTAGGCACTGCCACATGCAGCTGACTGTCCGCTGCTCCCGGCTCTTCCGCCCTCTCTCTTCGCGTGGCACCCCCAGAGCCATCCCACTGCTGCCAGTATTGCGCAGAAGAAGAAGGGCTCTAGGCGGCAGAATCCCCCAACAGGTAGTTTCACCCGGGGGCTGGCCTGGCTTAAATATCAAAGGCTGGGCCGCCTGTGCCGTGCTAAACTGGATCCGAGGCACTGACACCTTAAGAGTCAACGAAAGAAAGCTGCGTTCTGGGAGTCACTTTAAATAACCTTGTTTTCTCTCCACCCTCCAACTTCTCCCGAAATAGCATGAGCCCTGCCGTTTGGAACGGTGCTCAGCGAGCCTAAATAAGCTGCTTCAGGCTGTAAACTCACAGCCAGTTTGGGGTCTTTTTTTTTTCACCCCCGGTAGTTACTACAGAACCCAACTCGGCTTTAGAGCCATAGGTATTTATTTGGGAATTGGAAAATTCCCCTCAAAGCAAAAAGGGAAAAGGGTGCGCTGCAGTTGGATGATATAATTGAATTATGCCTTCCCCTGGCGCACAGTAAGGAAAAGCGGAATGCCAGTAGGTGTGTAGAATGGGCCGCGGCGGCCTCCCGCCCCAGAGGGCGCACCACATTTCCTTCCCAGGGTGCAGGGAGAACTTGGGTTGGGCGACTTCGTTCCGCCCCCAGCATAAATGCCCAGGTTAGGGCATCGCAAAAACCTAGTCCTGGCTGCTCTGTCGGATCGCTAGCACCGACGTCCCCGCCAAGGACCGCGGGCGCACGTGGTGCGCGGAGACCAGGCAACGCGTGCGACGCGAAACTACGCGCGTAGCTCCAAAGCTCCCTGGCGCGCGCGCGGCCCTTGCTAGGCGGTGGGATACTGGGACCCTCGGCGAGAGGATCTAATCCCGCCTTGGCAGATAAGACATTCCCTCTACCGCCCTGAGCCGTCGCCGGGTAGTGATTTCTGCACGGAAAAAAACCGCGGAACTCCTTGTCTGTTTTCTAAGGAAATGTCTTTTACACTCCGCATAGTCACCCGACCCCCCAATGCCTCTGGGACCTTGGGCGGACCTGACCGAAGAGACTTGGATCTTCAACCGCCTAGGGAGCTGGCCACTCCTTCCCTTCTCCCCTCTCCCTTCTCCCCTCTCCCAATTGCACCCAGCTCACTCCCTCCACACCCGCCCCAGCACTGTTAGCTTGCCCTGAGCCTCAGCCACTAACTGCGCTACCTAAACTTTCCAAAGAAAAGTTTTCTCGCGCTTTGCCAGCTCAAGTTTGCCCCAGCTGGCACTGGCAGGAGGAGAAAAGGAGTCCCTCTTCCCCCTCCACCTATCCTCCTCTCCCTCCCGTCCTCTCCCTCCCCTAGGAGTCCAAACCTTGAGGGTGGGAGCGCGCGGTGGTGGAGCCCCCGAAGGCACTGACTGTGAAGGGGACGGAGTTCGTTTCTCATCCCCCACTCTCAGTGCCTCGACCGTTCCCGCCCCCTCCTCCCCCACCTCGCTTTCGGCGGGGAACTGCGGGCTTGTAGTTTAGTTTTGTTCAAATTTATTTCCCTTTTTTAAGATTTTTTTTTTAAGATCCCACCCTTCCCAAGCCTCGCGTGTCTGCCTGCCTTCCAGCTCCCGGCGTGGGGCTCAGGAGACGCACCCTTCGCGCCGGGCGGGTTGTCTCCCGAGTGGGGGCCAGGGGCTCCCTGGCCGCGATTTCGCTGGCCTAGTTTCGTCTCCCTGGGAGACCTAGGTCCTGTTGTGAGGCTAATTCGTGCGGGAGCTCGGCCTCACAGTAAGTGCCTCTTACCCCACCCTCATCCGAAGCTGTCGATGCAGCGGCTTTAGGGAGACAGCAATAGGTAGCAGTTGATAGGAGACCCTGTTCTGACGTCTTCTTGAGTTCTTTACACATACAGATAATTAGAGATAGAAAAGATCCCCCCCTCAATGTTCTATAACTCCTTGCGCACCGCCAGGTGACCATCACAGAAACCGCCCCAAGCTAGTTAATTTGTGGCCTATTATGTTGTTATTTTGTCTAGGATTAACGAGATTTGAGATTTTGTAGCCAAATTTACTACCCCGGGGCTTCAACTTTCAAACCAGCAAGCCAACGGGAACGTTCTGGCGAAACTGGATCTCCTTCTGCGTTGCTGGGGCGCGTGCGGGGAATAGAAACGAAATCCGTCGCCGACGGTGTGGCGTGGACTGCTGGGCCTGGGGACGCTGGGCGGGCTTTTCTGAATCCCATCGGGTTGGGCTTGAAATCGGACTTGACCCTGCCAGGGTTGTGGTCTGCACTTAGCCTAGATTTTTCCACATGGCCAGAGGGCTCCTATCGCACGTCGCAGATGACGCCCGTCCGGACCGACGTTCCCAGGGGCAAGCGGTTTCAGGATCACCTTTACCTTTAGCTCAAGTTACGGGGGGTGTCGGTTACCTCGTGTGACTGCGGATATGAAATCTCTACCCAAAGCAAAGATGGCTACAAATCCTCTCCCCTCCGCATGAACATCAGGAGACTTAACTCCGGCGCCCACCACAAGTGTCTTTCCAGTGCTGGGGTGAACACGTGCCCCACGCGCCCGCGGCGCCCCCTCCTTCCCGTGGCTTACGCACAGGCCCTGCTTCTACTGTGCACGCCGGGGATCAGGGTTGTGCCTCCTCAGCCCACAGGCGAGGCCTCCCACCCGCTAGGCTGGTCCCTGTACCACTTGGCCCACGTTGCCACCATGGCGGTGTCAGAGAAAGCCCTGCGGAGGATCAACCAGAAAGGCAGGAAGTTTCTAGGCTCCTCCAAATGGCACCCAAGGAGAAGCAAAACCATGCAGCGACATTCGTGGAACCCCTAAGTCGTCTTTGAAAGGCCGTTTGAAGAGGGAGGGGTGTGAGGGGAGAAAAATACAGGTGAGGGGGAGGATAAAGTTATGGGTGTAAGCCGCCTCGCTTCTTAACTCTTTACCTAACCACCTTCAAGTCTGAGCGGTTGACACACTGGGCTTTTAAGTACCAAACTCCACGGAGATGGGGCAGAAGAGAAGCACCCCCAAACCCGCAGAGCTGGCCGCTGCCCGCTGTCTCCAAATGTGGCAGCCGCACTTCGGAGAGCAGAAGCGCGGCTCTGATTTGCGTTTGCTTCGAAAATAAAGGATCCTGTTCACAAAGGAACCCCTGCTTCCCTTTCCCTACTCCACTCCTCTGCACCTTTCGCATAGCCTCAGACCCTTTGATTGCATTTATTTATTTTTAAGCTCCGGCACCCTAGATTTCACTGGGAGATTTTGAGGCAAGAATGGAGAAAGATGGGATTAAGAAAAAGAGCTGGCTGTGTTCTAGGGCAAGGTTAGAGAGGAACTGAAAATCGAGGGTAGATGAATTTGGGGATGTTTTAAAATTTCATTTCCCACAGAAGCTACCTCCTTTGCACTAGAACCTATTTAAATTATTGGGACAGGAGGAAGCTAGGAGTCTCCGTGGGAACAAAAAGTCCAAGGCTTTGGAGATGCCCCTTTCTCTTACCTCTACTCAAATAAATAAAAAGCAGCTCTCCTTTCAATTTAGTGACTGTACCCTTCAACACGGTCACCTCCGCCGCGAAAGCGTGTTAATGGCCGGTTCCCCCAGGGAGGCCAAGCTCAGGAGAGTGGCCCAAGACAGGCTCCCAGAACCCTGGAGCTGGGCTTTTTATTCTCTAGGATGGATGCTGGGAAGGGCCGAAGGTGGAAGCTGCAGTGCCTAGGCTGTAGGGGTGTGGGAAGAATGCCCCAACCACCCCTCTTCCTTCAAAGCCCCTCTTCTGCTGGTTATTTAAACCCTCAAGTTTGTATTTCTAATCTTGATGGCTATGTTGTTCTTTTTCGAAAGTAGCAATGTATGTTGGTAGTTCTTTTAGTATGTATGTCCTTCATTTGCTTTTGTTTGTAGGATTTTTTTTCTCCTTTTTGTCTTTCCTTTCTTTACCCTGCAGTCTTGGCAACCCTGTAGGAGGAGGTTCAGTGGGGAGGATGAAATCGACCCGTTTATTCTTGTTAATCACACACGAAACAGTATAAACACTGACTCTCAATTATTAATAGGATCCTTCTATTAAAAAAAAAAACAGTCATTTAGGTAGAACTGGTTAGGACTGAGAAATCGATAATACTGGTGAACTAGCTTATTCTGTCCCTTTAAGAAAAAATCCATAAAGCTCTTCCATCAGCCCAGTGTCTGGGAAAGAAGCAAACTAACTGCTTGGAACAAAAGAGACAAAGAGGCCAAACAACAAAACAAACAAACAACTCACTCTACCCCCCCCTTCTGAGACAACAATAGACTAGACACAGCAAGTGCAGTTACTGCCTGGCCCGGCTGCTCCTGTCGACCTGCCAAGTCTCCCGCATTTGGCTGGAGACTTTCTCTCTCACCCCACTCTCGCACCCCCATCACCCCCCTCTCTCGGCCCTTTCTGTCTTTCTCTCTGTGTGACTCTCTCTGTGTGTGCCTCTCTTGGGGTCTGGCTATGTATGTGTGTGTCTGTCTCTGTTGTTTTTGCTTTCACTTGATGTCGCTCTGTCTCAGGCACCTTAGTGTTTCTCTCTCTCTCTCTCTTTCTCTCTCTCTCTCCCTCTCTTTAAAGGTCCTCAGCATATTAGCATACTCTGGCATTTATTTACTTATTTGCTAGGCCATTTCTGTAGCATCTCCTAACTGCCTCCTCAAAACTTCTGTTTCTTCCAGTTGTCACGGTGGCCTATTTTGTATTTTGTTTGCAGCACTCTCTGCCAGGAAGATGCTGAAGTCCATTTGCACTTCAGTTTTTAACCATTCTTCATGTTCAGTTCTTTGCTCTCTTTCTATAAGGTTTCTGGCACACTTCCCCCACCGACCCCCCCTTGTCCCCAAGCAGCCCTTTCTCTGCTTCTTGGCACTGCTTGGGACTCTCATGCATGCCTGCCCTCTTTCTCTCACTCCCTCTCTCTTGTGGCCAGCCCCCTCCTCCCTGTCTCCCAATCCAGCCTTTTTCTTCCTTTTCCCTCCTCCACCAAACTTTAATAAAATACTGTACACACTTTTGCCTGGGGATTGCTTTTCTTTATAAAGTGAACCTAAATCTTTGTAAAGTGGGAAGGGAGGAAAGGCAAGAATCCAGACTGCAGCCAGCAGAGGCTGTAGCATGGAACCGGCATCCCTGCCAACAGCCACATCCCTTTCACACTTTTTTTTTTTTTTAACAAACCCTTTGTAATAGCAACTCCTTCTGAAGCATCTGTGTCTGCTACAGGGAAAACCTGGCCATGTCTCTCTACTGGGCTGCAAGGGTGAGGCTGAGTATCCAATAGGGAGGGCAGCTGCAGCCTCAGTCACAAGCACTCTCCCCCGCCCCAGCCCATTTCCACCTCCTCTTAGAGAAAAATGAGAAAGTAGGGGGTTCTCTGGCACTGGGGTAGAGGTCTTCCATTCCTCTTCAGGAGAAGTATAGCATGGTTACTTGAAAAGAAACTTCTCCAAGGATGGTTGACTCACAGTCAGGGAAATTCAACTGTCAGAAGATTGTGGGAAAAACAGGACTAAACTGTTTATCTAAAGCAGATCTGAGAATTCCCACAGTCAGGTGGTACAGGGTTGGCAAAATGGTGGCATCCCCTCGCCACCAGTCCCCCCACCCCCCGGCCATGCTCACTAGGCAACAGAAACAGGACAAATTATTTCCGTTGGCCTCACCCCCTTTTCTTTCCCTCCTTTCTTTAATAATATACAGACAAAAACATATGAAAACAACATAAGGGGCAACTCTGAAGGGAGAAAACTCATTTAGTCTGAGAAGAGTATGAAAAACAGAAATAGGAAATGTACCCTCATTGTTTGGTTGCTTGGTGATAAGGGCAGTATGAAGAAGCATCGATGTTATAAAACACACATATGCACATGCATATACACATGTGTATATGTATGCATATTTAGTTGGTAGTGACAACTTGTCAAGAGAGGAAGGGAGGAGTTTTAAAATCAGACACACATGGTTTGAATATAATTGGCCACTTATTAGCTAGGTGACTATGGGTAGCCCGCTACACCTTCCTCACAGTTGGGGTTCTAAAGACTAAGTGGCATTGCATATATGAAAAAGCCAAAAGTAATGTCTGGCGTGCAGCCTGTCTTCAATAAATGAGCCCTCCTTCCCTCTTTTTCTTCCTTCCTCCCTATTTCTTTTTTCTCTTCTTTCCTTTCTTCCTTCTTTCCTTCCCTTCCCTCCTCCCTGCCTCCCATCTTCCTTCCTTCCTTCTCATTTCACTGGCTTTTCCCCTGATCTTTCCGAAGGTGTAAACAAAGGGAACTCATGCCAATTGCCCCAATTTTCAGTTCCTAAGGGAAACTTTGTTGCTCCTTGAGTCCCAGTAATGAAACACTGCAGACCCTATAGTAATCTACTCTTTCTAAGCCAAATACTGCCTGAAATAATTTGTTCTTGGGTGGGATTATTTGGCTCCATTGTTCTACCCCCTTATCTAGGTACTTTATTTTCAAATGGTTAATGAGAGAGACGCTTACCCATAATCCAGCCATTTATACGTTTTTACATGCCCAGAGAGCTTTTGCTCTTAGGGACATATTAAAAATTGCCCCATGGCCAAAAAGCTTAAGAAGGGAGAAACAGAAAAGAGTATGTTCGAATGAACTATTGTCCTGACCCATAACTTCCCAGTTGGGAATGCTGTTTTCTTGGTATTTTGACCTTGTCAGAATGACTGATTTTTTTTTTCCTCCCGAGGAGTCAGTCACTCTCTAGCTAAGCAATGTTTCTTGAGTGGGATTTTGGGCTGAGACATCAGTGCATCTGGAAGCACTCACTGATGGAGATGCCTGTCCTAGCCCGACTGTTGCTGAGATTCCCTCTCTTTCTTTGTCTTCCTCAGAAGCAGAACCAGGTTGTAACAGCAACTGGCAAGCCCGTGAGCCATGGATGAGACCCCAGCTTCAACTGGTGGGAGAGTGAACACATAAAAAATGTTCCCACCTTAGACTTCCTTTTTCCATGGGTCTTATTGTCTATTCTACAGATACCCCATTTCCACATTTCACTGGCTTCCTGTCCTATTTTCCTGTTTTATCGGAGCCTCGGCAACCAGTGAGCAGCACTGACACTGGAGTCTGTGCTGGGGAGGTGGCCAGTCCCTCACAGTCCCTTCCCAGCACTTCTGATCCTTCTCTTTGCTTGTCTTACTACCTACCTGTTTTCACTGAGGGCCTCTGCTACTTATGACATAGATGTGGAAACCTGTTTCATCTTTCTCCCTCCTTAGGCATTCCAGTTTCCATGTGGCTTCTTTCTGTAAACTACAAAGAGAGCTGTCCATCCTTCTCGGAAGCACCCCTTCTCATTGCAGATTTCAACCCCCATGCACCAGGTACCCATGGGCAGTCCACAACCTGCACAACCAAGCACGGGTACTCTAAATTCCCCAGTTCTGACAGCTGTGACTACTGGTGAGCACTTAGTTATTTAGGGATGTTTCCCTCAAATGGAAAAGACCACAAGGTGTGATGCCAGAAGACTAGCAGATTCTGAAGCCTTCCAAAGCCCTGTGTTGCATTCTTCTTGGGCTCTTGTCCAGGAAGAAGCTTGAGACTGTGTTTCTTTATCTTGTCTTTGACCTACATTCCTCATCTACTAAGCCTTCATTGGCATACCAATGGCAGGAAGGTATTTGTTACTGCAATGGGTACAACGAGTATTAACATATAAATAAGAACCACTACCGCCACCGCCCACCCGCTCCCACCCAACCCCAACACTGGTCAGTCCTCTGTTCTTTCCATAACTTTACTTCTAGTAGCACAGTTTTTATACTAAGTCAGTAACTCATTTCCGGACCACCTGAGAAGTAGCACTACTCTTAAGTTGGCACAACTGCCTACAGAACTAAAGTTAAGTTTGGAAAAAATGCCAGGCATAAATACCACCACCAGATTAATAAATTCCAAACCACATCATTCTGAGCTGGCAATGTAATTCACATTCTGCACAACGAAAAGGTCTGAAGAGCAGTCAGTTTCCTGTTTGAGAGAAAAGTTTGCTTCTACTTGCTAAGTTACAGCCATTCTGTATGAACCCCTTCTATAGAACAAGAAACTTCTCAATTTAGGAGTCTTTGGAAAAACATTTTATCCTCTGAGTTGGCTCCCAACCCCACTGCACATTAGAATCATCTGGGGAGCTTTAAAAAGTTACCAGTGCCTGGGCCTCTCCTCAATCCAATTAAATTAGAATTGCTAGGAGTGTGGTGTGGGCATCGGTATTATTTTTTTACAAGTTCCCCTGGGTGATTCTAATGTTTAGCTAGGGTTGAGAACTCTAATTTATAGTTTAAGAGAATAGTGCCTCTTGGTGAAGAATGCCCATTCTTTTACTAAGTATGCAATGAACTCCTATTATGGGAGACAGTTTGCTGAAGACACAAAGATGAAGTCGGTAGGCACTGGGCTCCTTAAGTTAAAATTTAGTAGGAAAATGCTAATATGCAGATCAGAACCTCTAGAAGCAAGATTGAATGCTTCTAAGTTCTTACAAACAGCATAGGACTGAAAGTTAGAGCCCCAAATTCCAATTCAGGTTCTGTCACTAACTAGAAAGGTGAACTTTGGACAACTCACTTGACCTCTTTGGGCCTCAGTCTGGTCATCTGTAAAAAGAAGTGGCTGGACTGAAAACTCTATATACTCCAGCCTTACAGTGCATTCCTAAATTCTTAGAAACCCATAAGCTTAGCCAGGCAATTACCAAATACTTTGGGAGGCTGGCTCACTTACTCCTGCATGCCACTGACAACTGTCTTTCTGATGTTTTACCAAATCCCTTTCTAAAACCTCAAGTATCAGGGTGTTAATTTTTAAATAATCCTGGGCTCCCTTAATTCTCTCTCCTAGTCTCTTACAAATTAGCAGATGAAGAGAATGGAGTAGTGGTAATGTCTATGAGCAGTGGGTAATGACTAACAGAAGTTTATCCAGTTGGATAAATGTCTAGTGGATTGCTGCTGGGGTCAGTGTTAGTTCTGGTCTTAATTAACATCTTCATTAATAGTGTGGGAGAGGGAATAAACAATAGCTAATGATATTTGCAGATGGTAGTAAATTTAGAGGTGTTGCTACTACCAGTGAGAGCAGCAAGAGCCATGGGGATATCAGAGATGTGAACAAGAAGTGATTATAATGATGTTTGTTCTGGAAAAGGCAGAATGAAATGTTTATGGGGAAAACAACAGGGGAAATTGGGAAATGATAAAAGAATCAACTATCGCCATTCTTTGTAACCTGGGTGTGCATTTAGCAAACGCGGCAGCTAATAGCCTTACAACTTCTGTTGCACATACTGGGATGCTGTCCTGAACAACAATAATAATCACAGCAACAACAATAATAGTAATAATAGCCAACATTTTTGAGTGCTTACAATAGGTGAGACAGGGTTCCAAGTGATTTACATGGAAGCAATCTTTGTCCCTAAAATCATGATTCAGTTCTTCTAGGCTTTTTACATTTTCTGACAGGATACTTGCTACAGATCTCCAATTTCTAGATTTGAACAAACCTGTGAGTTTTAGGGGAAACAAGAAGTTTAAAATGGGATGGCCAGGTAAAGTGGAGAATGTGGTGTGTCCTCTTTTCCCAGGCTCATGAGCAGAATGTTTCCATCTTTGATTTTTCCTGTCCCCAACCTGCCTACCATCTTTTCTCTATTTAGGCAATTGCTGGGTTAACATGATTGGTGACAGTAGATGGAAAACTATTGCAAAGGTTCAGAAAGAAAGGAAAGAAGGGAGGGGATCCAAGGGGGGAAGGAGGGGCAGGAGAAAGGAGGAGAGGGAGATGGATAGATAGATGGATGGATGAAGGAAAAAAGTAATAACATAAAAGAAAGGGAAAGAAACAAGAATGAGGGAAAGAGGGAAGAAAGGAAGGAAGAAAAGAAGAGAAAACCCTAATGTATTACTGTGTGTCTACCACATGTCACACGGTAGCTGAGGTGATGAGCTAGGTATATTTCACATGTTTTCTGGTTTAATCTTTGCTGATCTACTTCCCACAATGACTCTCTCCAGTATTCATTATTAGCCTTCACTTCTGCAGATAAAATAAAGGGAAGCTCAGATGTTAGGTCACTAGCTATGAACACACAGCTGATAGGTTGCAAAGAGGTTCAAACTCCAGTTGTTCTACTCCTAAGCTCATTTCCTTTCCAACCACAAATACGTATTTTCTTTTCTTTTTTTTTTTTTTTGGAGACAGAGTCTCACTCTGTCACCCAGGCTGGAGTGCAGTGGCGCGATCTCGGCTCACTGCAACCTCCGCCTCCCGGATTCACGCCATTCTGCCTCAGCCTCCCGAGTAGTTGAGACTACAGGCGCCCGCCACCACGCCCGGCTAATTTTTTGTATTTTTAGTAGAGATGGGGTTTCACCGTGTTAAGCAGGATGGTCTCGATCTCCTGACCTCGTGATCTGCCCACCTCGGCCTCCCAAAGTGCTGGGATTACAGGCGTGAGCCACTGCGCCCGGCTACATATTTTCTTTTCTTTCAATTTAGCCCTGCCTGAGTTAATGGCAACATACAGCTACACACATAGAACCAGAAGGTAAAAATATTAAGAAAAGAATCAACACTGAGGAACAGAGGGTCAAAGGGAAAGTGGCCAGTACATGCATTTACTGCCCAGTCTAATGTAATTGAATTATTTATAATTACATTTTGAAATTACAAAAAATAGAATTCATAAACAAGAAAGGTTTCAAGACAATGGAACCCATAATAATATGGATTTGACCTTGAGGGAATTTGGCAGACAGCATCAGTGTCTGAAACAAAAGTAAACTGAAAAGAAAAACAGTTGAATGTATAAAAGCCAAGACTCTTCTTGGGAAATGTGGAGCCCGAGGCCAGATGGATGCCAGAGGTCTTCAAAATGACATCAAAGGAGCTTTAGGAAGTTGGAAACGTGTGGTCTGGGCATGTGTCCCCCGCCACCCCAGTGGGGCTCCAAATGCCAACTCAGGGTTAGAAGATGAGAACTGAAATTTTAAAGTGAGGAGATGTGCACTTCCGAGTATACACATAAAATGTCTAATTCAAAGAATATAGAGTAAACACCAATGCAATAATGACCCCAAGTCAAGAAATATAACATTGCCAGGTCCCCACCCCATCACCTCCCTCTCCTGAGAGGTAACCATTATTATGATTTTTTCTCACCATCATTTCCTTGCTTTTACTTTTTTTATTTTGATTTCAGCACTTTCGTATGCCTGTTTTTGAACTTTACATAAATAAAATCATACTGCATGTATCCTTTTATGACTTGCTTCTTTCTTTCAACCATGTGTTGTATATAAATAAATACAATGCATTTATCCATTTTATGGTTGAGGGAACTTTTGGTTGTTTCTCCTCTGGAGCATTTATGAACTATTCTACTGAGAACTTCTTGTATATGTTACCTTCTGCACATGTGCAGGAGTCTCCCTAGGGTAGGGGCCAGAAAACTATCACCCACAAGCCAAATAGAACCTGTTAACTGCTCTTATATGGGTTGAGAGCTACGAATGGTTTCTACATTCTGAAATGGTTGGAAGAACAAAAACAAAGAAGAATAATATCCCATGACATGTAAAAATTTTATGAAATTCAAATTTCAGTATCCATATATAAAGTTTTATGGAAACACAGCCAGGCTCATTGTTTATATATTGTCTGTGGCCCCTTTTGTGTAACATTGGCAGAGTTGAGTAGTTGCAACGGAGACTGTATGACCTGCAAAACCTAAAATCTGGGCATTATGGCTACAAAATGCCCAGTTTAAACTGAAAAATTCAGCAGCGCCTCTTACTTAAATAAAAAGGGAAAAAAGCAATAAATAAATAAATAAATAAAGTGTTTCAATGTGGTGACTGCAGAGCATTAAACCAAGCACAGGAGCTTTCTAAGCACAGGCTCTGGGCCAATGCACAGGTCCATGCCCATGAAGCTGGTCCTGCTTAAAATATCTAGTCCTTTACAGAAGAGGCTTATGGACCGCAGCTTCAGAGCATATCTCTAGAAGTAAGATTATAAGCATCTTAGAAAAAGTGAGTTGCTATATGCAAAACACCAAGCAATGCCTGGTTACTTGTAAGCATTACCATAAATAGGTGGCTCTCTTCCTTCCCACTTTCCACCTGGGTTTCCCCAGGCCCATGAGGTCAGTCTGTAGAGTCTTTTTCCAAAAAGGTCAGGTGCTCAGCTGGTGGTCAGTTACCATAATAGCTGATGATAATTTGGTTAAATACCACCACAATCCCACTCCCTTCGTGGCTCATACATTTATAAAAACATATCTTTGAATAAAAATGACTTTTAGGCCAAAGGGAATAAAGGAATTAAAATCCACAGGTGCTAATTGCAGCTCCATGTTGTAACATGGTCTGAGCAGATTCAAGGTTTCTTGGAGAAAACTTGTTAAAAACAAGACAAAATACCAGAAGAGTTCATCCAAAGATAATATTGAAGGTGCAAATCTGGAGAACTAACACTACCTGATTTCAAGACTTCTTATAACAACACAATAGTAACTAAGACAGTGTGGAATTGACATGGATAAAGACAAATAAATCAATGAAACAGAATAGAAAAACAGAAATAGATCCACATGTATGTGGACAACTGACTTTGGACAAAGGTATGAACTCAATTCAGTGGGGGAAAAAGTCTTTTCAATAGATGGTGTTGGAACAATTAAATATTCATATAAAAATAATGAATTTTGATTCATACCTTGCACTAAATACAAAGTTTAACTGAAAATGGATTATAGATCTCAATATAAAACATAAAACTATAAAATTTCCAAAAGAAAACAGAGGGAAAAATCTTTCATGATGTTTGATTAAGCAAAATGTCTTAGATATGAAGCCAAAAGCTCAATCCACAATTTTGACTTCATCGAACTTCTAAAATTCTGCTCTTCTAAAGAACCTGTTAAAAGACTGAAAAGCAAAACCACAGTGTGGGAGAAAATACTGTAAATCAAACACCTAATAAAGGCTTTGTATTCACAGTATACAAAAAACTTAAAAATTCAGTAAGAAAACAACCCAATTTTTTAAATGGGTAAAAAATTTTGAATACATATTTTACCAGAGAAGATATAGAAATGGCAAGTAAGCACATAAAAAGATGTTCAACACTATTAGTTATTAAGGAGACAAATACTACGGTGTTAATGGGATGCACTACATACTTACTAGAATGGCCAAAAATAAAAACGGCTTGATCATACTAAGTGCTGGTGAGGATGTGGAGGAATGGGAGCTCTCATACATTGCTGGTGGAATTGTGAAGTGATACAGCCACTTTTGGAAAACGGTGTAGACATTTTCGTAAAAAGTTAAAGCAGACACCTGCCATATGCCCAGACATTCCATTGCTAGGTATTTACCCAACAGAATTGAAAGTATATGTCCATACAAAGACTTGTACATGAATGTTCATAGCAGCTATATTTGTAATAGCCAAAAATTGGAAAAAACCTAATTGCCCATCAACAGGTGACAGATAAATTGTGTTATACAATACAATGGAGTACTAATCAGTAATAAAAAGAAATGAACTATTGTTACAACAACATGGATGAATATCAAAATAATTATGCTGAAAGAAAGAAGCCAGATGAAAAAGAGTACATACTGTTTGATTCCATTTACATAAAATGTTATAAAATGCAAATTAAGCTATAATGATAGAAAGCAGATCAGTGGTTGTAAGGGAGGGAGAAAAGGACAGAGGGATCACCAAGAGGCATATAAACATTTTTAGAGGTAATAGAAATGTTGCCTATCTTGATGGTGGTAATGGTTTCATGGGTGTATATGGATGTCAAAACTTATCAATTAGTACGCTTTAAACATGTGCAGTTTATTGTATGGCAGTTACACCTGAATAAACATGTTTGTTTGTTTTTTTTAAATATTGCAACATTAAAAGAGTGGAATTGTAAGCCTCAAAGTAGGAAGAGAAATCTGCAACAGATATCAACTGGCAAAGGGCTCATATGTAGAGTATACAAAGAACTCCTACAAATCACCAAGAAAAAGATAGAAGAGTGCAAATAAAAATGGGAAAAATATTTGAACAGATATTTCAGAGAGGATATCCGAAAGGTTAATAAGCAGATGAAAAGAGGCTCAGCCTCAACAGCCATTTGAAAAATGCAAATTAAAACCACATGGAAATATTACTACATGTTGGAATACAGTCTTGATGAAGATGTGAAACAATTAAAACTGATATACTGCTGGTGGGAGTATAAATTACTACATCCACTTTGGAAATCCATTTGGCATTGTCTACTAAAATTTACCACAGGCATACTTCATAACCGAGAAATTCTACTCATAGGCTTATACCCCAAAAGAATGCATAGTATGTGTAACAGAAAACATGTAGACAATGTTCATATCTCCATTATTTATATTGGCCTCAAACTGGAAACAACCCAAGGTTTGTTGGGTATAGAATAGATAAACTGTGTTGTATGCATAAAATAGAATTCCATACTGCAATGTGGAAAAAACAAAACAAAACACTGTTACCTGCAATAGCAGAGAGGAATGTCACATGAAAGGCTGAACAAAATAATTCAGACATAACAGTAAATATTGTATGCTTTTTCTTATGTAAAGTTCAAAACCAGGCAGTACAAGTTTGTATTGTTAGAAATCAGTACAGTGGTTGTCTTTGGGAAGAATATTAGGGCTAGTAATTTGCTGAGATTGGGAGACGGTTTCTGCATTGCCAATAATTTTTCATTTCTTAATATGTACGGTGGTGACATGGAAAATACATTTAGCTATACACTCATGATGTATACTTTCCTAGATACACATTATATAGAAGGTTGTTCTTTTCGGTGTTATATAATATTCAATGGTATGACCACACAACAATTTCTTTTTTTAAAGCACAGGAAGAGAGACAAGGCAGTCACTTGGGTCTTACTTTTTAGGGATCCAAAGACTTAGGCCAAGGCTGCTAAAGTGACTCTTTTCTCTTCAGTGACTAAGTCTTGACCAGGCTTTAGTGTGGAGTAGTTGAACTATAAAGGTGCCCACGATATGCCTCCCCATTAGGGAGTTGTGGGGCCTAGAATGAGCCCTAAGGGAAGGAGGAGAGATTTTAACGATGGGTACAAGCCACTCTATTGAGTGGGAGGATGAGGAAAGAGGGGTGAAGAAAAAGTCTGCTTATAATTCATGGCTAAGAGCTAAGGCTCTAGAACCACATTTCCTAGGTTCAAATCCTGCCTCTGATACTTGCAAGCTATTGACCTTGGGTGATTTGTTTATTCTCTATGCACACAAATCTTCTCATCTGTAAAACAGAGACAAGATTACACCTGTAATATAGGATTATTAGGAGGATCAAATGAGTTAATGTGTTTCATAAGTGTTGTGAAAGTGAGCATAAGCCAGCTTGAAAGGGCATACATCTCTCAAAGCATTCAGGCTTGCAGGGTGCTGCCAAGGAGAGACCAAGGTGGTTCCAGATCAGCTGCCAAAGCTCTACAATAGCATTCCTTGGAGGCTGCTCTATCCTCTCTCCTCTCTAGATACCCCTGAATACCCCTGATTGACTCTAGGCTGTAGAAAGGCTTTGCACACTTCTCATTTCCTTCTTTTGATAAAAGCCGTCCTGCAAGACTTCTAGAATTATCAGACCACCCTTCCGACCTCATTGAACAGACTGGCAAGCTCATGGCCTCAGAACAACAGCACACAAGCTCTATGTTTCTGTTAGCTGTTGCCTCATTTTCCCCTCCCACTCCCCATCCGTCTCTCTCCTCCACACTAGAATATCACTGGTTTTGTTCATACTGTATCTCCTGGGCACAGCAGGCATTCACTTGTTGCCTTATAAGTGACGACGTCTTCTTCAATAGATGACTAACACTCTTTGTGTTGGTAGGTTCTGATATGTTCTCAATTCTTAGCATTTGGGCAGCATCATTCAATGCCTGTCACCAAAGCACCTTTTGGACACTGCTCCCGTCCTCACTGCTCCCGTCTCACCTTGAGCACAGGGCGTGGCACAGGGGAGATGCTCCATAAATATTTATGAACGTACAGTTGCTCAAGACGCTGTTAAATTTCTTACCTTTCTAGGAAAAACCTAAAAGTAACCTTGAGATAAAACTGCCCCCCAGAAACTTCAAACTACAACACAGTCTACTTTATATCCATCTCTCTTGGCATCAGGGAGCTAGGGAGATTCTTCTTGTGTTTTTGTTTTTTGTTTTGTTTTTGTTTTTGTTTTGATGGAGTCTCGCTCTATTGCCCAGGCTGGAGTGCAGTGGCGCGATCTCTGCTCACTGCAACCTCCGCCTCCCAGGTTCAAGGGATTCTCCTGCCTCAGCCTCCCAAATAGCTGGGATTACAGGCGCCCGCCACCACGCCCAGTTAGTTTTTGTATTTTTAGTAGAGACGGGGTTTCACCATGTTGGCCAGGCTGGTCTCTAACTCTTGACTTCAAGTGATCCACCCGCCTCGGCTTCCTAAAGTGCTGGCATTACAGGCGTGAGCCACCGTGCCTGGCTTCCTCTTGGTTTTTAAACTATAATTGCAAATAAATGCTATCACAGGCCTAGGGGCACTCAGAGAGGCTTGGAGTCTGGTCATTGTCGCAGACCATATCTATTCTTGTTTATCATCTCTCACCCTATTTGAAGAACGAGGACAAAGAAAAGTAATAATCGATATATAGATTCAGAAAATATTTATTGAGAAAGGACTATGTTTCAGAAACAGTCCTACATATTTTGACAAATGAAAAATTTTGATCCCCAAACAACCACACTGAAGCAGGCATGATTTTCGAAGGTAAGGGAACCGTGGTTAAGAATCATTACCTGCCTTGTTCAGAGTCACATAGCCTTTGCGTGGCTAAGTCAGGATTTGAACCCAAAAAGTCAATGCCTCCAGGTCCAAGTTGAAAGCCTATATTCCATTACTTTCAGAACATACTGGAGAATGAATATAACCTTTTTACATTGTCATGCCTCGTTTTCAACCCAAACTGGTTTACCCAGCTTGATAAGTTCTTTAATCCCCACAGGGTATTGAATGAATCCTGGCTATATCCAAAACTTAAATCTACACTCAAAGGAGGAAGATCTACCCTATTGATAATATTTAAAAGAATGTGCCTGGGGTTTAAAAGGCAATTTCAAAAGAAGAGTGATAAAAATGCTTTGAGGCATAGTGGAAAGCCTCCAAGGCAAGTCCTGTGACTGGGCCCCATTCATCTAGTAGTTTCATGTCCTTGTGCATAAACTATTAAGCTATGGCAACGGGCTTGGGAATTAGAATGACCTGGATCATGAATGCTCTGACCTTCAATTGGTTACTCAGTCTTTCCAAACCTCCAGTTCCTCGTCTTTAAAAGAGCTTAGATGAAATACAGTACTGAGCACAGGGCGGAAGCATAGTGAGACCTCAGTAAATAGTAATTATTATCACTTGTCTTGATAGTACTTTTAATCTAAAGTTAGGAGAAACCATTTCTCCAGGGAGGCCTTGCTTAATTAAAGTGCTGCCATTGGCCTAAATTGGTCACAGAAGAGAAGATCCGGCTTGTAGGTAGTCACTTAAAATGTCCCCCAAAAAGCTTGCATATCTAGACCTCGGGGCTGGACAGAGATCTGTCCAGAGGGGCTGGACTCCTATATATGAAGTAGAGAGCCCAAGCTGCCCAATTAACAGGGTGCTTTCATTAGAATAAGGGCCATTAAGATCACATCTATGAATGAGCCTGGAGCCTGATTGAATATGGACCTCTTCTTCGCCCACCAAGAGAGTTAACTGTAGACTCAACATGTACGTAATGTACGAGCTTCTCAATTATTCACCGTGTTGACTCTGTGGCACTCTATGTGTGTCCTCAGGTCTACCTCCATTTGGGAGCAAAACTGAGAGAGTGGTGTTCTGTCTAAAAAAACAAAGCACTGCAAGTACAAACTACACAGGATGCTTATGATGATAAAATGGCAGTGATTGTCATCAAATCCCATTTTCTAGGCAAATTTCTAAGAATTGTACAACAGACATGGATCATCATTCTTAGATGGTATACATTTGTTATTTTCATAGAATGGATTTATTAAAACACAGTTAAAAACTATTCAAAAAAACTTTTTGCAAAACTTTTCAAAATCTTAAAATCATTTTAAAAAAAATTCTTGGTTGCACCATGTGTTCCGATTTAGTGATTGGAAAATATGGTCTCTGTACAGAGGGAATCTTTATATTTTTTAGGATGTTGATGATCTACTAGGGTATTAGCACATGATCACATTTCTGTGAGGTATGTCAGATAAGAATATTATAAAGTATTTAACTTTTTAGTTAGGTTCTTCCTTTATCAATTAGAGCATATTTGATGTTATCCCCATAAAGTGATCATCCTCCCTCACTTGCATTCTGTTACTGGTTTTTGTTTGTTTGTTTCTTTGTTTTCTCTTTTGTTTTTTGAGACGGAGTCTCTCTCTGTTGCCCAGGCTGGAGTGCAGTGGTGTGATCTTGGCTCACTTCAACCTCTGCCTCCCGGGTTCAAGTGATTCTCCTGCCTCAGCTTCCCGAGTAGCTGAGACTACGGGCCTGTGCCACCACCCACACCCAGCTAATTTTTTGTATTTTTAGTAGAGACAGGGTTTCACCGTATTAGCCAGGATGGTCTTGGTCTCCTGACCTCGTGATCCGCCTGCCTCAGCCTCCCAAAGTGCTGGGATTACAGGCGTGAGCCACTGTGCCCGGCCTGTTACTGGGTTTTTAATAAGAGAAAGACAGCTGGGCGCGGTGGCTCACGCCTATAATCCCAGCACTTTGGGAGGCTGAGGTGGGCGTATCATGAGGTCAGGAGTTGGAGACCAGCCTGGCCAATATGGTGAAACTCCATCTCTACTAAAAATACAAAAATTGGTCAGGCATGGTGGTACGCACCTGTAGTCTCAGCTACTCGGGAGGCTGAGGCAGAAGAATTGCTTGAACAATTCTTCTCCGCTCGGGAGGCGGAGGTTGCAGTGAGCTGAGGTTGCGCCACTGCACTTCAGCCTGGGTGACAGAGTGAGACTCTGTCTTAAAAAAAAAAAAAAAAGAAAAGAAAAAGAGAAAGACGAGGAGTCACTGTGAGTGGGCCCAGGATTTGCAGGGGGGTCAGGTGTTTGGCATGTGGACATCAAATGTTAATTATGACCTGGAGCATAAAAGGTGATGAGTGGCTATCCTGGGACATTTCAGTCTATAAAAGAGCTTGTGGTCACAGTAGTTATGGTGAGGCTGCTCATATTGGCACACAGAAGCCCCTTCCCCACATGCTCTGAAAAAAACATTAATACAAAGAGCGCTTGTTTAGAGTCAGGAGGTGTCCTTTAGGATGCTGGCACTGCAACTGACTAGCTTAGCAGCCATAAGTAAGTCACTTTACCTCTCTGAACTTTGTTTTTCATCTATAAGAAGAGCATTTGATCTAGATCAAGAACTGTACACTTAGGGGTATAGAAAGCAAGTCAGAAATCTAAGTGAGGAAAGCAGGCCAGTATGATACAAGAAGGGGCAAAGGGGACTGTGGAGACCAAGACCCATCTAAAGGGGGCAGTTGCTACTCCACTCCAAACTCTTCGTGTTATGTGCAACACTTGCCCAAAAAGTCTCATCTTCCACTTTTTCAAAAAAAGCAAAATATCTAGATTTTTCAACAAAATATACCAAGTTTTAAATGTTAACAGTAAATATCAACATTACAAATTTAGGAGGGAAAAAACAAAAGTTGGTTCCAGTTTTGTTTCTTAATCTCTTATCTACAGGTCTCAAAAGTCTCTTTTAATTTTAACAACTTTACAATTCTGTGACCATTTGTCACTAATTTCACAATTTTGTGACCATTCACTAATATCAACAATGCAAACAGAAAATTAAGTGGAAAAATTATGAAATGAAATCATATTCATTTTAAGATTATAACTATGCAATCATATATATATATATATATATAAAACATATAAGCAGATACCAGATATATGCACATGAAACATATTTTTTAGGTGATGGGACTGTGGGTGGATATCTTTTTTATGTTGTTAATTGTTCATTTAAAGTATCTCTACTATTGTTCACATAACCAAAAAAAATTAAAGATAATGGTTAAAATATATATACATATTAAGGGCAGCTCAGGGCCCCATGCCATGGCTCACGCCTATAATCCTAGCACTTTGGGAGGCTGAGACAGGAAGATCGCTTGAGCCCAGGAGTTTGAGACCAGACTAGGCAACATGGTGACATCCCATCTCTACAAAAAAATATAAAAAATGAGCCAGGCATGGTGGTGCACACCTGTGGTGGCAGCTACTCAGGAGGCTGAGGTGGGAGGATCCCTTGGGTTTGGAGGTCAAGGATGTAGTGAGCCCTGATAGCACCATTGCACTCCAGGTTTGGTGACAGAGTAAGACCTTATCACAAAAGAAAAAAAGGCGGGGAGCAATTCAGAGGGTGCCAGATATGAAGAGAAAAAAGTAGAGGCAGTGACTTTAGGTATGTTCCTAAAACTTGTATTTCTCTTCTGACCTCCGTATTTGCTTGTCAATCATCCTCGAACAAAAAGTTGGTAAAAGAAAGCAGCATTGGTTGGGTGCTAGGTAAATTCTATGTGCCTGAATTTTTCCATCTACCACTGCTCCCTTCTCTCTTCTTCTGTTTACAAAAATATTTCTCACATCATGAACCATAGTGGTATGAAAATTTTCCCAACTTTGTTTGTTTGACTTTTGAATATATTATAGGAGGGTTTTGTTTTGGTTTGTTTTGTTTTAGTGGATGAAGTGGGATGAGAAGGGCAGCTGACTTATCATTCCTAATTACATTTTTCTTTGGTTTCTATATGAACACTATTTTCATTCTACAAGCCCACATCAGCTGCCTGCAAAGTGAGCAGAAAACCACAGGTTGTTATTTAGAGTTTATTTGAAGGTTTTCAAAACACCCCATGGGAAGGCTACTCTTTTCTAAACAAATTTGGAGGAAAATATTAGCACAACAGAATAGAAGGCCTTCATATCACGAATGCAGAGATCCTCAAAAACCTATCTATACTTGTATGGCAGCACCGAGCCCAAGGTCCAGACCCATGCTAAGCATGCAATGTGTGTTTGTAGTAGGAATGAATTCCTCCTCTACTCCCTGGGCTGCACCTACGATTTCTTACTTATGGAATATAGACACAAAATATAGTTATTGATCTTCTTTAAGTAAAAGGCAACTTGAAATGGTATCAACATGTTCTAGATATGCCAATAGGAATCTGTGACACTGGGGACATTTGGCCACAGGATTTGAATACAGGGGAATTAACATTGACTTTCTTTTGAACGTGGCCTCACTGAGCAAAAGGCAGGATGGTCTTTTGCCAGGACTATACTGAAGGATCAGTAGACTGTCTAGCGCTTTCGTGCATCCTGTTGCCTCACTAATTTCTGGATTGCCAGATGCCTCTGTTTTTTGAAAATGGTTAAAAAAAAATACCTTAGTAATTCTGTTGTTTCAGAAACCTTACATATGGCATAAAATATCCTGAAATTTTTTGCAGAAAACACTTGCTTTTTTATGCTCAATTTAATCACTATAGCTGAAATTGATTCCAATTTATTGTTTTCTTTTTAAGGGCATTTTGATGGTTGAAATTCTAAAGTTGCACAAAAGTATGAGTAAGCAAGATAGGAAGATTAATTGCTCATAGTATTTTTATAAGTCTTAAAAACATAAGTAGGCTAAGAAATCATTGATACTTCAAATTGATAATTCATAACAATTGCAATAAACATTATTTTTTGAAGCTAGAAGGCATCCTGGATTTACCACTGTTGAATCAGACAGCAGATTTTTCACACATTGAGTCATAACTACAGGCTTTTTTTTTTTTTTTTTTCTGTAAACCACTTTAACCTGCTCTTGAAAACCTCTGGTTGGTGGAGGGAATAAGTCTGAGTCTGTCTCTATTTAGCTTGTGAAATTTAACAAGGCCATAGCCTGGGGTTGGTAAGGCTATGAGCCATACCACCATCTCAGGTTTTTGATGACACCACAAACCACTTGAGATTTATTATGTTAGCAGATGTCATCAGATCTATGTGTGCACAGGTGCAGCATGTAGTTAGCGAAAGAAGGAACACTGCATGTGTATATTTATTTTTGTACCCATACTCTCAATGGTTAGAAAATGACCCAGTGTGCCTGTCCTGGGCAGTGTGGTGTTTCAACTCCACTGCAGATGCCTATCTTGTAATTTCTTGAAGTCTTTTCCACAAATATAATTCTTTATGATGGGCGACTATGTCTTGTAGGAATGATGTCGCATTTGTTTTTACCACCAATATCTAAAGAAGAGGCATAATGAATTACAGCTGAAGAGTGCTATAACCAATGAAAAATACAAATTATTACCATGACTTGTTATTTATGCCTGGGTTTTCCTCTTACAGGACGATACACTAGACATGCACTCTCCTCTCCTGAATAAAAGTAGTGCAGGGACAGCTCTCATCTATTGAAATCTGACAAAATGCCAACATTTGGCACTTTATAAATGTCCTACTTTAAGCCTCCCTATTTTTATATAATTAGGAAATATTTCAAACTATTGCCTGAGGCAATAAAAAATATGAATCTTTCCAAATTTATATTAAAAAATACAATATGCATTTTAAATTCTAAAAATAGCTATTCAATTGTTTTAAAAGAATGTGTTTATATGTTCATATTCAAAAATATGTATTTTTTAAATTCTAAAAATATTATTTTTCAATATCATCCAATTGTTTTAAAAGATGGTATACGTTTCATTTAGTATTGCATCCTAAATATGCCACTATCTTTATTACATACTTTAAATTTGCACAAATTCTGGTATAATAATGGACTAAATATAAAAATCTAATAAATCAGTGTGTACCCTTTAATAATATAAAAATCATAGAAATTAAAACACACTTTCTCTATTTTTGAGAAATAGAAAAGTAAGACAAAATAAACACCTTTGGGGTAATGACTGAAAATTACTGGTTTAGATGGGGTAGAGGAATTACTTCAATTATGATATAAAGCATTGTAATAATGCAGGCCTTTTAGAAATAATTATATGGTGATTATTCTCAAAGATAAATACACACAGATGTTGCTAGTACATTTTTTAAATTCTTAATTTGAAGAAAACATACAGAAACTGCATTACCAGTTAATTGGCTTTAGGAAGAACCAGAAAAATCTTAAGTGCAAGTGTACTTGTGAAGCTTCTGGTAAGTTCTATGGAATGAATTGTGCCTGCAACTTAAGGCAGAAAAAAATGACATTTAAAAACATTGGAATCACTCAGTTAGATGTGCCAGAGGCCCAAAATGCTTAACTAGTGTTGGACAGTGCTTATTTTTAAAAAATGAATGATTAGTTATAATTTATAACAAAAGATTAATATAAAAAGATACTGGACCTTAATTATATTCTTAGAAAGGCTTTCAACCAAGATAATTTTCATTTAAAAAGAAGCATCTATTTCAAAACACTTCTCAGTTTTTTGCATATTTATTTACATTGCAAAATATGAAAACCAGAAAAGCAGGCGACACTGTAGATTAAAAGACCATAACTATTTGCCAATTAAAAAATTTAGAAGCAACAACACGTTGAGGTAACTAAAAATTAGCAAGACCAATTTCTATAAGACATGCTTGAAAATCAGTCTCCCTATTTTATAAACCTTAGGTATCATCTAATGATAATATGTGTACATATTTGACCAACAGAAGAATGATGGATATAGGAGTAAGTATCATTATAAGCTTCACATGTCAAAAGAAACAAATGATATCCAAATAAAAAAAGATAATCTATGAAAGCCTGAACGTGACACACAATGGTACATTTTATGACTAAATAAAATGCTTAGATAGAAATTCTTTGACAGGTGATACAAACTCTGGATTCCTCCAGGTCATCATGAGAATGGAGGAAATACTTTTCTCTTTCTTTCCCTATTCCTTTTCCTAGTTTGTGTCTCAAAATATTTCCTAAACAAATCTAGATTCTCTCTATAATGTCCTTTCTCCTTTGCATGAAATGACATTGGGGTGGATTGGTAATTCTGCTGCGGACTTCAAATAATAACAGAGAAGACTTTCTGTTGCACACTTACATAAAAGTTTTAGTATTTGATAACACTGCCCATGTAAGTGTTACTTACATGTTACTTATTTCTATATCCATCATTCTTCTGGTCAAGTGTTATCTTCTCACTCTAAATAAATTTTTTATTTAGCTGCATAGAATCTTTATATTTTATATTTGTTTCCTTAGTACTAAATGTGATTTACTTGACCATGAAATTACTATTTGGAAATCCTAGAATGAAAACAGATCTGTTTGTTACCCACTTGAACTGAGTGGGGAGACTGAGTTATAGCTATACTCGCTGAGTGGTTAAAATAACTTGGAGCAAGATAAACATTAAAAATTAATTTTCCTTGGGAAGTTATAGCTGAGTGTGGAGGTAGATACATGTGTGTATCCCCTCCCTCCCAGTCATTCATTCCCCTTCTCCAAGCTGTATATGCTAATTTTTTTGGAGGGGAAATTGGGAACTGTTAAACTTGCAGTTAAACAAATTATTTTAAAGTTGGGCATTTTCTAAAGTCTAATTGGGTCAATCCCACTTTTAGTTTTGCACTTATTATCACTGAAAATAGCTATGTATATTATTCACACACAGCCAAACATATGTATGATGTGTATATATGCATAAGGGGAAAAAACTTTTTCTTTGGTAAGGAGGCCATGTCTTTTTTTAAAAAAAATACTGTGTGTTGTAGGAGGTATGAACCTGAACAATGTTGTTTAAGTTCTCTAGGACTTTGAGGGTAAACATAATTGAGATTAAAATACTGACGTGCTCACATTTAGTAGAGAGATAAGAATAATTCATCGGGAGCTATTCTAGTCTCACTGGTAATCACGTAATTCAACAGGGTTTTTAGAGAATACCTGAAGCTATCGTCGTCTGTTGTGCAATTGCATAATTAGTCAGGATCTCTGTAATAAAATCTTTTCTAAATGTATGTGGGTTACTACTAAGTAAATGTTAGGGCTAGTGTTATATTTTTACTTCTAATACTTGTATAACAATTTAACTGTTTAACATTATTTCCCCACATAACTACAGATACTACATGAAAAGAATTGCATTACTCAAAAACTAAGAAAAAAAAAATTCCCCTGCATATATTTAAGTTTCCAAAATGCTGATCAAAACTGCTTGCTTTATGAACATTAACTCACTATCCGATCTCCTCTAGAGTGTTTACTTCTGGGAACTCCGGGGTTGTATATCTCTTTGGTGTTGGTTGTTTCACCCACTTCTAAATTACTGATCTATTTTTTTGATATTCGCGTGACTACCTATCAATATAAGTCAAAGTGCGCTCTTTTTGGTCTTTTTGCTTTAATGATAACGCTGCGCAGCCAGGAACATTTCGGAAGTCCTCTTACACGGAAACAAACGTGGCCTGGCGAAGTTGAAGCCAGCAACGTGGCGGGAAGTGAGGAAGTAACAGCAATTCCTTACTCTTTATCATTATTGTTGTTTTAGAGTCTTTCCGCGGCGTTTTCGGCCGGGTTCCCGCTCCAGAAGGCCCGGGAGGGGCCCCTTGCCCGCGGCGCGCCGCAGACACACAGTCAGGAAGCACAAAGGCGCGGGGAGCCTGGGCAGCAGCCCCCGAGACGGTCACGCCCTCGCCGCTCTCCGGCCCCCCGCGGCCGCACAAAGACCAGACCCCCACCGCTACCCACGCACCCACCCACGCTCGAGAGGGGCGCCGCGCGGCGCAGGCCGCCACACCCACTCAGGCCCGCTCCCGCCTCCCCGGCCCCGGGCGCCCTGATGAATATGCATCGCGGCGCGCCCGCCCCCGGCTCCTCCTTTCGGTTTCCTTCCCGCCGCCAGGCGGAAGCGAAGAGCCGCGCTTCCCGCGCGCCCAGGCCGGCCGGGGTGGGGTGGGGCGGGGCGGGCTGCGCCGCGAGCCGGAGAAAGAGAAAGCCAGGGAGGCGACTGCAGGAGGAGCGCGGGCCGGGCGCGGAAGGGTGCGCTGCTGGGTGGCGGTTCTGGGGCAGCCCCGCCGCAGGCCAGGCCAATCCGAGGGCGGGGAAGGGGCGATCGCGCGACCCCGGGGCCGTGCCGGCTGCATCTGACCGGCGCAGCTCCACTCCTGGAGCAGCCCCGCTAGAACAACAATAAAACCCACCAAACACACACACACATGCACACACGCACACGCGGGCGCACACACACACACCATCCTGGACGGCGTTCAAGTCAACCACGAGAAACAGCCTTCTGCAAGGGAGAGGAAAGAAAGCTGGAAATCCAGACAGACTGAAGGGCTGCCTGCTTTTAGACTTGACTTTGACCGCCTTTTCTTCTCGGGCCAAGAATTGTGGCAGTGCAGAAATTACAATTAAAAAATACATAAGACTACTCCCGGATTGCCTTTTTTTTTTTTTTTTTAAACTAAACACAAAAAGCGACACCAAAACAACCCCTGAGAAAATCCACAAATCTGTACCTGAGACACGTCAAGTCAGCGGCCCAGGGTTCTGTTACAGACTCAAGATCTCTTTTATTTAATGCAATACAGTGCGATGGTATGTGGCTTTGAAATGATGGGTTTTGTTTGCTTCTTTTATTCGTTCTTTGCACCCCCTCCTATCCCTGGCACAGTTTTTCTTTTCCTGTTTGTGGATTGCAAAGTGGCTGTTTTACCCCTTTCCTAAATGTCACTTCTGTTTTGCAGGTTGTGAGCTATAGTGCTGCATTTGCAGAACTAATTTGCTAATATGTATTATTATTTAGCGTTGGCAACTTTAGTACATGTGACACACTCTTATGACGGGAATCAGTGAGTAACATTGTGAGTCCAAACGGTGCAGAATATAGCATTTTGTTCTGCTGTAACTCTCTACTTTATCCCCCTCGCCCCTCAGTGGTGGAAAAAAATTACTGTTCAAATGATACTTTAATTCTACCTTGTAGGCCATTCTCTCCTCTTGAAGCATTCTTTCCTCCATTTTAATTCACAGATATTCTCATTTAAAAATACATTTTTAAGTGAAAGAAGTACTATTTAACTCTGATTGGTGTGTTGGAATGTTTGAAGTCAGTATTCATTCTAAAGTTTAGTCCTAACCCCCATCCCCTCATCCCTGAATTCGTGGCATCCTATTGTTAGCCTTTCTTCCGCACCCCCCACCAACTTTTTAAAACAGATTTTGATGGATTTCTTTCCACTCCTGTTAATACTTTCCCCCCAACCCCGCTATTTTTGCTGCCGATTTTTTTCCTCTTCCTAAGTCTATGTGTGTCTCTATCTCTCGTTCCCCTAGTCTTCTTTTCCCCAATACGTCTGGGACACATTTTAATGCACAATATCCCATCCATTAAGTTGTGGTTGAATGTGAAGTGTGTGAGGACTTGGCAGCTTTCAGGTTGAAGGGGGCGGGGAAGCCAGTTTCGACTTTGACACAAGATGCTGAAGTGGCGTGATCAGAATTATTATTAGGGCTGTGAACATGGCCATCTTCTGCTCGGGTTGGAAGAACTGCCATTGAACTTGAGACGGGACAGACAAGATCTCTAAGTATTTTTCCCCCACCCCCAAGTACAGTAGCTGGCAGGGAAAAGGCGCCAAAATACACAAGATTAACTCTGACTTTCTTTGAACGGATCTTATAGCACCATCCTTGTAACTTTAACTTCCAATAGGCGGGAAAAAGTTAACTTTTGATCCCACACTTGAACAGACATTTAAATCAGCCCTAAAATGGAATAAGTCCAGAAAGTCACACACGCATGCTTATGTGGTTAGAAAAAAATGCACGTGTAAATAAGCAGGGTGTATGTGTGTATATGACTGAGGAGTTCAAGATTTAATCAAAATCAGAATTAGTGTGACTTTCCAGTGTATTTACAATATGAAGAAAAGCATTGTTAGGCAAAGAAACTGACCTTTAAGCATCCTAAGTAAAAAGTGCAAAGAGTTTGTGAAACACAAAACGTTGTGGTTTCCAGTTTTACATTTGAGGTTTGATGTTTTCATTTAATGGTATGAGAGATGGAGAAAGCTCTAGCGCTGAAAAGTCCCTATTAAATCATATGTGGGCAAAGGTCAAGCACTCCAACTCACCGATGCAATATACTACAGATTCCTGCCTAAGTGATGAAGAACACAGGAAAAAGTGCTTGGGCAATAAAATTATTAGAACGGTAATTATCATCGGTGGTTGGGACTGCATTCTTGTGCACTGGGAAAACGTTTTTACTGGCCCTGATGAATTTTAAAGCCAAGTATTGTTGAAAGGTATTTTAATAGGAAATTGATTAGCTGAGTGTTCCATACAAGAAATGGTGACGGTTTCATTGTTTGAGGTCCAAAATAAATTTTTATTCTTTAGCAGACATAGGCATCCATTTAATTTTAATATGGTCAGACTGAACAGCAGCATAATTTTGAGTCAATGTGATGTCATGAACATCTGTAACTTTGTTTTTGGAGTTTTTGACATTACACAATTTGATAATATTACTGCTTTGAAATTTATTGGCTTGTGTAGTTAAAATTTCAGATACATTCAGAGATAAAGTTTACTGAACATATATTTTGTTTAGGCCCAATTGTTTGTGTTTTTTCTTTGTAATTACATAATTGTTCCTTAAATTTTAATTTGAAAATTAAAATGCACAATTCTGTTGTTATGTATTGTTTTGATTTTGAAATTTTGTTGTTATGCATTGTTATGCAGTTTTCAAAGAAGAAATGAGAGAAAGGGGTGCAGAAAGTTTGAGTTGCTCTGCCATGTACTTTTTATACTTAATACAGAATGTAAAGACTACTTAGCCATTTTGGACAGAGCTTTCTATACCTGTCTTAAAAACCCATCTGTTTTACTATGTTACAAGGCATGTGTATATGGGTAATAGAAGCCAGTTTACATGTAGAAATAAAATGATCATATAGTTTTACTTTATAGGTCAGCTATTTTGAAAAAGAGCAATAACTGCAACTCTCTCAATATCAGCAGACAAGAGACACTGTGTGAGAGAGTATATGGAACCTTTGTAACATTGTGGATGAAGCGAGGCAACTATTACCTTTATTTTCAAAGTTTAAAATACATCATGCAAAAGTTACAGGGCAACTGCTGACTTTGTAATCTGTGGAGCAAGTGTCTTCCAATGTTGGGAATCTCTGTTGATGAACTGGCCTCATCCTGTTGAGAAGTGAAAACCGGATAACCTTAGTGGAGGAATCTGGCTCAGTTGGTGTTGAGATCAGAGCTGTATTATAACTTGTAAATACGCTAGAAATGTAGACACACTTAGTGGGACGCTTTTTTTTTTTTTTTAAAACAGTGGAGTAGAGGCATTTCGGCAGTGACATTATTAACAGCGTCATTTTTCTCATTTACTTTTGTCCTCAGGGGACACCAAACAGCTCCCAGAGGAGGAGAAAAAGGTCCAAGGTTATTTATTCATTTCAGTGAAAAGCAAAGGGCTAGCAATGGGGGTGGGGAAACTAACCAGTTGTGAATTCTCTGGTGGGGAAACAATTACTACCCTAATTTGACAGTAGTACTTTAAGGGCTGGGTATGATTTTGTTTTTTGTTTAAGAGTAGTAGACAGTAGTAGTGGTACTCAGTAGTAGTTTAAGAGCTGGGTAATTTGATTACCTGAGCTGGTAAAATTGATTTTGCAATTCTCATCAAGTACAGGCACTTTCAATACTTCTTGATTGTTTATATATGCATTTATGAGTGGATTTTTGGTGTTCCTCCTTGTGGATATAAATTTGTGTTTTCCAGACTACACATGTATGATTTTTGTGGTTCATTTGGAAAAAGGAAAGATCCCAGGGCATGGTGCGGTAGATACTTGCAGTTTTGCAGGCCTGCTTTCTGGGGTCAGGAGGTCATCTGTCTCTTTTGTATTTAGTTTTTAAATATTGATATTGGTGATGCAGCCAGGATGTGTAGAATTGTTGAACCTTCTTGCAAATCACATGCAAGAGCAAAAAAAAAAAAAAAAAAGGCATCGCGTGTATTGGAAATGACAGCTTTGTTAAGTTCCAAGAAATCTTTCATGAAACTGCCCAGGATTTGCAACCTGTCGCTGCAGTTTCTTTAGGAAGAAAAAGGTTAAAAGAAAAACAATATTAGATACTTGAGATGTCAAGCTCCTCTCTGGAGATCTGCAGTGAAAGGCTCAAATGTGGTAGCACTGCTTATTTCAAATATACAACTGGGTTTTGAAAAATCCAGTGAGCTGAAGCACTGGCATTCTATTTAGAAATCAATAAACTTTCTGTTAGTTAGAAAGGAAACTTTTTTTTTCCCTTATAAGGTAGCAAGGAGATCTAGGGAGGAGATCTTTAAGAATACTGAAATAACAGAGTTTCCTGTTGCTGAGAGAATCATTCACTTCTTTCTACCTCTTCAGCCAGGTTTTTGGGTGAATGAAAGTGGCCTGTCACACCAGTGCTTTTAACCCTCTCAGTGTGGGAGGGAGAGATGAAGAGTTTAGGAGTGGTAAGTACCAAAGTTTAAGAAGTGTTTGGCCCATTTTGATACTATCAGAAACTTTTCAGAGATATTTCCACTCTTAATACCACGACACAGACGTGCTAGAAAAAATGGAAAGTGAATACAATGCAGGCACTTACTCAGTTCCTCCTTCTACCTGGGATTTAAAAGATTGAGATTTTCAAACCAAAGGTGGTGGACAAGTGTTGTGTTAAGAGAAGCCAGGCATCCCATGCACCGAAATCCACCAGTCCCTCTTTCCAAACAACTCCCTAGAGTTCTTCCAGGGAAGGCCTGCAATGACCTTGGCATTGGCTGGACAAGAAGTGTTTTGGGGGGTGTCAGCCATTCTCCACATGGCTGCAAGGCCTGAGAAGACAGTCAAAGCCATAGAAACTGAGCACCCCCATAAACCTTCTTTTTCAGGAAGTCTCTGTTGCTCACTCTTCATTCCTTTTTGGTTTTCCTCGCCTCACCATGCTCCTATCTCATTTTCCTTTTTCTGGGAAACAAATCAAAACCAAAAACTATCAAGCATCCTCTATGGTCATCAAAGTGCCACCAGCCATAAGCACCCTCAAACATGGGGCAATTGAAAGAGATTTGAACCCCTAAGTGATGGGCCTGGGAGGCCCCAGACATCTTCACTTCTCTGGGGTCTTACCTGGATCTGACGCTGCTTCTTCGCCCTTGGTGTTGCTGAAGCTTTTGTGGGCTCTTCTGTGTAATACTTGTCAATTTTTCGTTTTTCTTTTTTAAGCTTGTGAAAAACTTTTGGATGCAACCTAGTTTTGGTGGCAGAAGGCAATGGTTTTTGTTGGGAAAGGGAAACTAATAAAGGGAGGAGGGGTAGCGATGTCGGGAGACACTTGCCCAGGGCTCAGCCCTGGGCCTCTTTTTGCCAGGGGACAACGGCTGGTTCTGGGCTCTCAGGCTGAAAGGAGTGCTCTCTGGGTGCCAGGATTTCACTGGGGGTGGTGTGGTGAGGAGGGAGGGAAGAAGGGAGGGAGGGAGAGAAGGAGAGATGGGCGCTCGATTTTTAAAGAGACCCCGAAATAATGGCTTCTATGAGAGTCCAGGCATTCAAAGAGGTGTGTTCAAGGACATTAGTGCATTCCTGCCAAGGGGAATGTCTTTTATGGTAAATTAACTCCAGTTAAATTGAATATTTGTTCAAAGGGAAACTCCAGTAGTTAAAGCTGGTATTATCAGTAGAGCTTCCCCACCCCCTCCCCTCAGAATCTGGTGAGGGTGAGAAAAGAGATGCAGTGTAATGTGTAATACAAAGTGATGCTTTCGTGCTGGTGGTTTCTGTGTGTGTGTGTGTGTGTGTGTGTGTATGTGTTTAATCTAAGATGAGGTTGCCTAAAATTTCTGAGAGAAATGAGTATTTACTTGGATTAACCCTGAATGTCACCTCATTTCTTTCATCCATAAAGACTGCCAACTTTATCCCAGCTTTTCAAAAAGAAGAAATGACCCGCACAAAGGAAATTAACGTTGTCAGAACGCTGACTTCAGGATTTGCCGAGGCAGGGGCGGGGACCGCAGGGAGGCCGCTCCCAGAGCGTGTGGCCGAAAGGGTTAACTCGCAGGGGTCCGCACGATCTCCCCGACTTTACCTGTCTTCCTAGCCCCAGCAGCCCCCCTCCCCGGCCTCCCGAACTCCCCACCCCCCAGCGCCTTTCTTCTTTGGGCTCTCGGTTTACGGGGGCTGCAGCTGGTAAACTTGGCAAGCTCGCCTCATTAAGAGCGCTCTTTGAAAACGGACTGTGTTTGAGCATTTCCCTAATGAGGACAGGACGGGGTTAAAAAGTGACCATTTCATGGTTGACTTGAACCTGCCTACTTTTCTTGATGTGTCGTTGTGAAATGCTTGATGTGGATAACTCCCACTTGGTGAAGGAAAAAGTCACTGGTTCCTCCAGGTCCGCTGGGGGAGGGAAGAGGGGACGGTGGACAGAAACCAGAGGGAGTGAGAGGGGCTAAAGTTGAGGGGACAAATCAAGAGCTGGGAAGCGGTGGAAAGAGGACCGGGGAATCGAGGGCGAGCCTCGAAACGCCCCAGCAGTACCCGTGGAAGCGGGGCGACCCCGCCCTGGGGATGGGCCCGCGAGGACCCGGTAGCCCCAGCGCCCCCCGTAGCCCCCAGCTAGGTAGACTCGGAGCTCCAGGCGCTCACTTTTCCTCCCTCCATTGTCTGGGCGGCCTTTGCTTCCACCTCTTCCCCATCCACCCCAAGCAGAAAACTGGATTTGGGGGGCGGTGTGTGTATGTGGGCGGGGGGTGCAGAAAGGGTGCAAGGCGAACCGCCTCCTTCAAAATCCCCGGAATCAAGTTCATTCACTCGGAGCCTGCACGGGCGACAGGGTGGGGGTGGGGCAGCGCCGCGGTGGGGAGCCGGCGCGGGCGCCGAGCAGTTCTGGGCCGGCAGCCTCTGGAGGGCTGCAGCGGCACACGCACCCTGCGCGCGCGCGGGCGCGCGCCCCCGCCGGCCCGCCCCGCAGCCCCGGGCGCGCCGCGGCCCCGCCCCGCCTGCACCCGGGCGGGTAGGGAGACGCTTTCCGCCGGCGCCCCGGGCCCCGGGGGGTGGGGATTGGGAGCCAGCCAGCGGGGCTGCAGGAGGAGGAGGAGGAGAGCGAAGCCGGGCGCGGGGAGGAGGTGGAGGGAGCAAGAGGCGGCGGCGGCGGCTCGGCCCGGTCCTCCCGCTCAGAGCGAGGCCACGTGCACGGGGCACCCCCGGCGAGGGCGGCAAACCGCGGCGAAGCGCCGCGCGCCGCGACTGCCTCGGGTGCGGGCCCCTGGTGGGCAGACCCGGGACGAACCCGCACCCCCTCCCTATCCGCGAACCCGGGGTCCGGGCGGGGCCGTCGGGGGCTGGGCGCCGCGCCCCCCTGGTCCACGCCGGCGCGCCCCAACTACTTGAGCCCAAGTTCGCTCAGGTCCCCGCCTGCTCGGCCTCCCCCTTTTCCTTGCAGCCGCAGGCTCCGCGGACTGAGCCCGCCCGGGTGCGAGTGTCGGCGCCCCAGCCTCGGCCTCGGGGCTGCCTGGGTGTGAGGGAATTTTCCACTCGTTCCTTTCTCGGGCTCAGACCGGTTCAGTGCTTCTCCCACTCGGATGTTCCCGCGGCTTAAAGAGTCCGCAGCGAGCACCGAAATACCTCTTCCAGGGCGGGTTTTCGGGGGTGTGTATGTGTGTGCTGGTGTGGGGAGGGCAGCGGAAAGAAGAGCTATTTTGGAAAAAAAAAAAAGTCATGGTTCTGTGGCACCGGTAGGATACCTTTAACAAATGAGGGAGAGGTGGGGGGAGAGAAGGAGGAGGAGGAGGAAGGTGGGGGGGCGGGGGGTGTGGAGAGGCTGGTGCAAAAGGAATGCGCGTTTGCAGGAGGAGGAGTAAAGCGATGATTGTGTAATTAAATAATAAAACAATCCTTAAGTCTGATTTGGAGAGAGCTCGAGCGGGGTCCAGAGGGTGGAACCGGTGAATTTTTCAACTTCCAAGTTTTGCAACGAAAGAAAGCAAGAGAGGGAGGGGAAAAAAAGAGCCCAGAGCAGAAAAGAGAGGAGTTTGGAGCCGAGCGGGAGAGCGGGATTTATCGTTTGGAATTTTTCAGGAGATCGTTTTGATACCCCTGGGCTCTGGGCAGCGGCGGCAACAGCAGCCTCCACGCTCGGCCGGGTCAGACGCGGGGCGAGGCGGGCGGGCGGGCTGCCGGGCGCCGAAGACCCGGCGCGGGCGGCGGCGGCGGCTGCTGCCGGGGACCACGCGCGGCGAGCCTCTTCCGCCCCAGAGATCAGCGCTCGCGCCCCCTCCCTCACCCCGGCCTCTCCCTTCTCCCCCACCCCACCCCACCCCGCCCCCACCCCGGCCCTCTCCCGCGCGCGCCCCGCCACCCGCGCGCACTCGCTCACGCTGCCCCTCGCGCACACACATGGTCGGCTCGCGGCAAAGTTTCGCCCGCGATCACCACTCCGGGATCCTGCCGCAGTGCTTGGGGCTGTAACCTTGAACTTTCCCAGCGCGGTGACACATTCTCCCTGCTCTCCCTCCCGCCCGCCCGCTCGCCCTCCTGCGCCCTCCTGCGCCCCCCTCCCCGCCTTTTTTGAAAAAGCATTTTACCACCAACCACCACCCCAATCCAACCCACACCGAACCTTCGCGCACCCCCTACCCCCCAACAACAACAACAACTGCAAAATAGAAAACAAATCCCCAAACCCAGGCGAAAAGCAGCCAACACCGGCGGCGGCGGCGGCCTCGGCAAGCACGGCCAGCGCGCTCGGACTGCAAGAGGGTTAAAAGTGTAGATTGGATTTCACCCCTGGAAATCTAGCACGCCGAGTGAACTTGAATCTTTGGCTATTTAAGGAGGACTGGGTTTGTTGTGAAGTTGCGGTGATCCAGCGCAGAGCCCCGTCCTGATTGATCGCATCGCGGGGCTCAGATGACTGTAAAATGAATAGATGAAATTCTTGCTTCTCGAAGATTTTCTTGGGCATCTCCGGGAAAGTGCGTTTTAAGGCGAAGTCATGATGTATTCTCCCATCTGTCTCACTCAGGTACATGTCTCGGTCGCTTTCTCGAGCTTTTTTCTCTGTCTCCCGAAATGCCTTTGTTTTTTGTTGCGGACAATTAGCGGCTTGAGTTAACCTCCGCACATCCCCGTCCCTTGGAGAAGTGGCCCGGAGTTGCAGCGGGCGTCGCGGGGCGGCGTGGGAGCCGGAGAGCGGCCCCTCGCCACGGCCACTGCGAGCGCCCAGCCCCGCGCCCTGGGCACGGAGCGCGGGCGCTGGGCCGGGCAAGGCCGCCGGGGGTGGGCAGGGCCGGGACCTGTAAGTGCGAGGCCCCGTGCGGCCCCTCAAGTGCCCGTTGTGGTGCGGCATCCCCACCCGGGGTGCCCGTAGCCCCTCTCAGCAGCTCGCGCGCTGAGGTGGACTCGGGCTTTGGAGGACTTTACGGAGGACTAAGCTTTTAAAAACAGCCAGTGAACTTGGGCGAGGGGACTGTAGCACGAGTCTGTGTGGGCGCCGCTGGACTCCGCTGCAGGCGGTGGGCGGGCGACGAATCGAGTCGGAGGTTGTGGTCCGGGGACCCATTCCTTTGCTTTATTTGGGGATCTGAAACCCTGGTTCATAGTGACCTGCTGCACTTTGGGGTTTCTAGTGACCGCACCACAAAGGCAGTATTTACGTTGACACGAGTTAGTTGGTCTTGTGATTGTTAAGGAGTTTTAGAACGTGTTCTTTTTGTGGAAACCTGTTCATTTGACGATATTTGGGCGTAGCTCGTAAGGCATTTTAAGTAATGCTGGTAAAAGTAAGGTCATTTTATTCTACTTTGAGAATTGTCCTAAGAACTTAGGAATAATGCTATGAAATAAAACACTGGTTTTATACTTTTTAAAAACACGATTTGTATCACTTTAAGCCAGACGGTCAAATAGAAAAGTGGCGAGACCGAACAGACTTACCTGGGGGCAGTTTTCATCGCTGCCCAGGGAACTAACAACTGACAAAGTAACTAAAATATCTTAGCCCAGAACTGTTATTTGAGGCAGTATTTTAAACCTCTAAAGGTATGGGGCAGCTTATTTCAGCTTTTAGGAAGATGTGTCACCATTGGTAATTGATAACTATTTTCTTTGACATTGCCATGAAAACTAGTCATTTAAAGAAGTGTCAGCCAGTCTTGGGCGTGTTAAAATTTTAAAAATATCTAATATCTCGATGATGCATTTTTATAATGGACAAATAATTAAGATTTCAATTGTATGACAATTAGAAGCCATTGTGATTCAAAAGGACTGAGGCATTCATAAATTGTGAATGAAGATGAAAACAATGATAAGGCTTATTCAGTGATTGGATACAGTCCTGTAGCTTTTTGGCTGACACATTTTTTATTGTTTATATTTTGTTTGGCATCTGAGTATGATTAACTTAGATATGGCTATTTTCAGCAAGTAAACATGCACTTTAATTTAACAAAACTGGAAAAATGAGTTGCTGAGCTATTTGTATTTTAAAAGCCATGAATGATAATAGCCAATAAATATGATGAAACTGTTTCAGGTATAACGAATTGCCTTTACTTTTAAAAGTTACCATTAATATTACCCATCAGCTGGATATATTTTTCTCTTTCTGATAAGCTGTGTTAACTTGATATTATTTTTACACCGTGATCAAATAAAACAAATCAAAGCAAGATTTTCACTTACAGAGTATAGCATCACTTATTCTCACCTGTAAAAGATTGAATAACTGTGCATTTCTCTATATTTTTAGCATCAGCTTTTCAGAAACATTGCTAGCAATTACATTGCATTTTTAGTCTCCTCCAAATATGTATTGAAAAGTCACTAGTTTTATCTTAATTTGTGTAAGTTAAAAATAATATTGCAGCATTGAGACATGGAATGTTGGGATCATATACAGCATAATCATTCAGCTATCACATTAGTATTCAAAGATACATACTTAACAATAACTTGTGATGACTAATATTCTCTACTATTTTAATAATATAAATCTAGGCTTATGTATTAAAACAAGGCCTATACCAGGGAAGGAATTTTAGCTTAAGAATTTTCACTTCACTAAGCTCCATGTGACTTTGCAGGTAATGTAGGTGTTATAAAAGTGAGGCCACATTAATAGTGTCACTTTTGTATCAGATCAGTAGTTTTGTATCACAAGAGCCTAGTAGCTGTAGAAAACCGTGTCTCAAGACATGTAAATTGCAAAATAGAGTATCATTCTTAATTGGTTATAAACTTTTAAAAGTATCTCAATTGTTGCAATAAGGTATCTAGGTTTTAGGAAAAAAATCTTAATTTAAAAGGCCCTACCATTAAATGTTATGTTTAGCAAAATAATATGCTGCAGAATCAGCATATCAATAACCAATATTTATACACCAGTATAAATCAGATAGAAAAATTAAGAACTATCATATATGATTTAATATTTGTTTAAAAATAATGTAAGCCATTAATAATATAACTTTCAGTTGGCATGATGGCATTAAATATATTTTTCTTTCGTTGCTTTTAAGTTCTTTAGGTACATTTTTTGCATGATTTGTTGTTATATAGCAATGCGCCAAGAGCACCTAGTATTTACTCTTCTACCTCTATGTTGGTCTAAATTATCCATCCCTTTCATGGAAACGGAAGAAAAATAAATATGCCTAGTGGAATTAAGACTCTTTACTTTTATATCTGAAATTTGTAACTTTGTTATTTACTTTGTCAATTTAGTTCAACTAAAGGAAGTTTTAAAAGAGAATTACTGAACATCAATGCATTTTACTAAAAATTCTGAAAGAGCAAAGTTGCATATTACCTTTGTATACAGTTGTTTGATTTTAAATCACTTATATGTTTTGCTTTTTTAAAAAAATTTATGATTGCTTAATGTTATTGTAATAATCCACTACTAGTTAGGATATTTGAAAACCTTAATCACCTTTTAAAAAATATTTTTGTATCAGGACAGTTATTATGTTCCGTATTCATGTCACTCATAATCTTTAAGACTCTAGTGTTACTCAGCATTAGGAAACAGTCACACTTGGGAGATGACATTTAGGCATGTTAATACAGAAATATATGTGACTTATAGCAAACCTCAACTTACAGTCATTTTTGGAGGATATGTCCCCTTGTCAAATAAGTGCTTAACTTGAATTCACATAATAGTGAAACCCTGAACGATATCAATAACGCAAATTGGCAGCCTGTGAAAGTTTGCTACTTTTATTTCTCAAAAAAAAAAGCATGTTTTAAAACAATATTCGGCAGCATTGACAGCAAACTCAAAGGAACGTTTAAAAACTGTGTGCATTTGCTAAGAATTTTCAAATTCAACCTTCAAATTTAAATTTTGGTTGTTTAAAATAACTCATTAAAATTTTGAGCTTTCTTGCGTGATAGATTATATTTATAATCAAATATTGAAACTCAAACAAATTTAATGAAAACTGTGTTTGATGTCTTTATAAGAAAATGAAATGTCACTGAACATAGTACTTAAGGCGTAAGTACTTACGTGTTACCACATGGCTTAATATTTGTAAAATAATATTGCATTTTAAAAAGCATGGCAAGGGTAAAATGAGTGAGACAGAGCCCACCCACTGTACCTCATGTGCTCTTCACATTCTCAAGGTTTTAGTTTATGAGTGCATATATGTGTGTTTTTTAGTCATATCAATAAATCATAGTAAAAGATTATAGGAAGTGAGTTTCCAAAGCACATTTAAATCCACATTTCCTTGAGCAGGCTTTCCTTTTGCATATATTCCTAAAGGGGATAAACAAAGTTTTTGTAGTTACAGTGAAAGCTAAAAGCATGGCATCAGAAAGTGTATGGAGATAGGGAGGTCTTATCATGGGATGTGGTTGCTGTGAGCAGGGCTGCCTTCCCACACAAAGAACAGATTGTGGTTTAACTCTTTCCATGGCCTAGTTTAATGTGCTCGCATAGTAACTGAATTGTTCAAATCTCTGCTGGAAACTCCTGATCGGTTTAATGATTTCCTCTATGGCATTTGGTTATGCCTCATGCTGTGATGTAATCATCAGCATTCTGTATTGTTATAAAATTTTGGTTCATACTTATTCTGGTGAAGGAACACTTCCAGCAATGTTAGAACACTTGATAACTACATTATTGATTGGATGGGACATGTACTCCTTCCATATCGGAAGTGCAAACAGCTAACATGTTGCAGTCTGTAGCATTAAAACTTTGAATTTCTTCTTCAAAATGCATTCATATCTATATTGGATTTTTGACACCTTCTTTGTTAAAGAGTCATTAGTTGTACTTTCATCATATTTACCTAATGGAATTAGTCAGTCTGCTGTTAAATAGAATTTATTCCACGTAGTTCAGGGTGATTAACATGAGTATGTAAATTCTAACTTGGGATACAATCAGAGAGAGTTATTTTGCAGTTGGGCTGACAATATAGTCAATATGATCAGAAAAGTGGTGGTGGAAGTTCTCATTTGCTTCAAATCTTGGCTTATTGCATACATACAGTGTGCATGCGCAGGACGTTAAGCTCTTTCTCTTTGAACAGTAATAGGCCTAAGCTTATAAGACAGGTTTTACCTAAATCAGGAAGTAATGAAACTGACTGCACTGGGAAGTAACTTGAAATATCTGTAGGTAAAGATTATCCACCATTCCTCACTGATCCCCTCCCTTAAAAAAAGGGCTTGGATGAAACAGGCAGGAAAAATGCAGGAGCCTAAAGGTAAACTACTTAATTCAAAAGGTTGGTACTCTATAATCTATGTATCTGCAAATTCACATGCACATGCATATATGCACCCACAGTTCTAACTGATAATTCATCTACATGGCAAATGAATTGTATAGATTCCACAAAAGCAGTAACTGACCAGCAGTGTCACCCCACCACAGCATGCAGAGACACAAAGAATGTAAAGTTGGTGCCAAGTTGCCATTTTTCATTGTTCACCTCAGATTGATTTTTAAGAGGTTTAGAATAATTGCTATACTCATGTGATCGGTGAACAAATTAACGGACTCTGTGGGGCTGCATATTCTATAGGGAAGCTGATGGAAGAACATTCATGTAATTTTTGTTTTCCATTTTGAAAACTTCTACTTAAAAATGCAAGAGTGTGTGTGAGAAAGCAGGAGAGTGCAAGTGTGTGTGTGTGTGTGTGTGTGTGTGTTGGGAGCTGGCGTTGGTAGTGTGGGGAGAGAATGCACTGCTCAAAGTATGGAAACCTTCTGTTCAGGACACTGATACGACGAGCTGTGTCCTTTGCCCACTTTCCCTCACTGTATACCGGTTTCTCTAGTTACCACTTTTGGAATGGTGCTGTTTCAGTGTTGGAATGTTGGACGTTTGATAAGAAAATGGATCAAGTTTAATGGCGCATGCTCTTTGTGCCACCAGCAGCCTCTTGCTGAGAGCATGCTCCAAAAGCGGGAACTGTGTGGCATTACACTGAGCATCTATATGCTTTGTGTTTCTGTGCCACAGAGAAGAGAAATGAACTGTGGCATCGCTCCTGCCTTCTGAACAGCTCTACTCCGATTAAAAAAAACAATCTCACTGTGTTCTTTGTAAAATGGTACTGCATAGTGTTAGTTGGTCAATCAAGTATTGAAATACTATATTAGGTGCCAAGCACCTTAGTTAGTTGCATATATTTTAAGGAATGTAGAATGCATGGCATTGGGGTGGAAACAAGGGGGATGGGGCCAGAGTGTAATACAAAATATAAACCTTATTTTCTTTATAGGAGGGAGAATTGACCTGTGAATTTTGGTGGAAAGGGGACAGCTGGGCATACTTTACTTTCTTCTTGTCCTGTTATTTTGATAATTTTAAATAAGAAAGGAATGTTATTTTCATGTATAACTTTTTGTACTGAATTGGAAACGGGTTGTGGTCTTATTTTCTTATTTTTTGAGCTTTTAAAATTAAATTGACTATGCACATCTTTTCCTCACCCCTCTGTCTTCCACAGGATGAATTTCACCCATTCATCGAGGCACTTCTTCCACATGTCCGTGCAATTGCCTATACTTGGTTCAACCTGCAGGCTCGAAAACGCAAGTACTTTAAAAAGCATGAGAAGCGAATGTCAAAGGATGAAGAAAGAGCAGTCAAAGATGAGCTTCTCAGTGAAAAGCCTGAAATCAAACAGAAGTGGGCATCCAGGCTCCTTGCCAAACTGCGCAAAGATATTCGCCAGGAGTATCGAGAGGACTTTGTGCTCACCGTGACTGGCAAGAAGCACCCGTGCTGTGTCTTATCCAATCCCGACCAGAAGGGTAAGATTAGGAGAATCGACTGCCTGCGACAGGCAGACAAAGTCTGGCGTCTGGATCTAGTCATGGTGATCCTGTTCAAAGGCATCCCCTTGGAAAGTACCGATGGAGAGCGGCTCATGAAATCCCCACATTGCACAAACCCAGCACTTTGTGTCCAGCCACATCATATCACAGTATCAGTTAAGGAGCTTGATTTGTTTTTGGCATACTACGTGCAGGAGCAAGGTAGGAGCAGATTGTTCTTTTTTCTAGCACGGCAAACACCGCCCACAAATCTCCGTAGACAGAGTATCTGGCTTGAGTTAGATGGTCCTCAAGGCCCCTAGATATCCTCCACCCTCTCTGGGTACAGTAGGGTGTCCGCTTTCACTCACATGTCCGCTGCCATGTAAATAGACACGGAGCTTTCATACCTGGATAGGCTTGGATATTTAAGAAAGACCACAAAGAGGTGCGTTTTCAAGTATCTTTAAAATAATACTGTTTTTCAAAGACATAGGGTAGTCTAACAAATATAGTTCATTACACTATACTTTCTGTCGTAGGCTACATTTTTGCATCTAATCTAGTAATCTTTTCCTGATTTGAAAATGTAACTTTATTTATGAATAGTCAAACCATCCTAAATAATTTTTGTATTAACCTTTTTAATTAATGAGGTAGAGGGACTTTGTTTATGAATTTAGTGGTATTGCACTGAAAATAGAACTAATGTTTACTATTGCAAAATGCTTAAGTTAGATAATATCAAAAAGTATATCTTACGTAGACCTCGATTTACTTAATTTTAATATTTCTGTCATCACTTTTGATTGTGCAATATTCACTGTCGATTAAATGGAATTGAGTTATTATTTAAATTATTTATAGTATGTTCCCAGAGTTACTTGGGAACACTTAATAATGTTAGTTTACTTGTATGTAAATTCATAAAACTTACCGAGGAGGAAAGTTGCAGCGCTACTTACAGAACAAAAACAGAAAGTGGACTGGTTACACTGGTTTAAAATAAACCTTGAAAAGAATACAGAAACCGCATACCATACCTATTATTTAAAATACCTGATGAGGAGAATGGTATAAATTTTACCTAAATGATTAAAAAAGATGATGTTATTACTGAATATTTGAGTTAATGAAATGTTTATTATTATTTTTATTTTTCTTAATATATTTTCCTTAAGTAGGTAAGAATTTCTTTTCTTCAAATAAATACATCAAGATATAGATGTCCTTGCATTAGCAACAATCCATAGTAAAACAATCATTTTACAAAGCAGCATACTAAAAGTAGACTGAAGTTTGAGCTGTCACAGATGGTAGGTCATTTCCAGACTTGGCCTGGTGGGCGGAAAAATGGCCTGCAGATAGCCAGGTGACAGACTGTTATCTGATGTTTGTTATATAAATGTGGGACTTAATAAACTGCTATGAGCTTTATTATTCAAAAAAATCAAAATTACTTTTTTGACTCTGAATTCTAGGCACCCACTATGTGCTTTTTGTCTTGATTTTCTTGTAGCTTTGGAGATATGCTTAAGTGTCATTTTAGAATTTTTAGTCTGATTTTAAATAATGGTGTCGGACATTGCACTTTTAGAAATATTACCTTTTCCTGAAAAAATGAAACATTGCATTTAGTATTTCCATGCATTTAAGAATTACAGTCCAAATAATGATGGTTTGGGGAAAATAATATTTTTGTCCCATGTGTCCTAAAATAAAACTCAGTAACACATGACACTTATTTGTTTGACAGATGTCTAGGAGATGACACTTTAAGGTGGGCTGTATATATGTGTTGGATTGACTATAAATGTGTTGTAACTGTGTTGTGAAAGTCAAGGATGGAAGTAAAGTTTCAAAAAGTGGGTCATGTAACTTTTTAGTGCAGGGAGGGAAGATTTGCAACCACTTCACTACTGCTCACATTTTAAGTTGCTTGAAGGCTAGGTTTGAGGTGTGCCTGCCTGCATGCACATTTACTCCTGGGGCAGGCAGCCAGCTCTCTTAGTTTTGATGAACTGACAATAAAGATTTGTAGAGATAGATTGAAAAAAGAAAAAAAATGCATAAATGCCTTCTGTGTTGCACCATTGGTCATGATAACTATAAAGTTTTAAGCAACTCTTAAGAGACCATAAAACATTGATTTTGTTGTTGGTTCAACAATCTCTATTGTAAGAACTTTTCATTATTTTATCTTGTGCATCTAACTTGTATCCTCTGCTACCTGCCAGTGCGTCATCTTCTCTTAACATCTGTTGGTTCTTCCTTTGAAAAACTCATGTCAGGATGCTTTTGTGTTTTCCCCTTTTCAAAATTTATATATTTTTCTTTGTCAAGTGTAGGTTAATTATGTCATTTTGTAGTGCAATTGATTAAAGAAGGCAGATTTTAAAAGATAATTCTCCGGTCAGTCAGCGGGCTGCATATCGCGAGTGATGACTTTTTATTTCTCTTCTAAGTACATGATAACTCACCTAAGTCTGTTTTATAAATCAGGTAAAGAAGTATAAAGGAAAACATGAAAGAAAAATCAGGAAAGAGAAATGTAATGTTTGCAGCAGAAAGAGCAACAAAATTACGTTTCCCCCTTTTTCTCTCTCCCCACTTCTAAATGACTGGGAGAAAAACATGAGAAAGAACAGAGAGAATGCCAAAGATGGTTGCCACTGGCACCAGGATTGGCATCAGACCCTCTTTGTTTAGCTCAGGATGCCTGTGATTTGTTAGTTGGCATCCGCATTGCAGTGTGGAGTGATGTTACAATATATTGACAATTTCCAGATCTAGAAATGTCAATAGTCCTCTTGGTTATTTATACAAGATCACATACTGCATCTCTTCTGGAAGACGAAATAAAGACCAACATGTACTAAAGTTTCATTGTTGACCAACTTCCTATGTTTTTCTTTTTCCCTCTTTCTCTTTTGGTTCAACCCACACTTTTTTTCCTTCTTCATGCCCAGCAGCTTCATCTTTCTGAAATGTGGGAAGAGTTACTAGAGCTTTGACACAAGCTATAGTGCTACATCTGCATCTGATATGGTTTGGGGAAAAATTTATGCTTTTTGAAATCATTTTTGATATATAGTTCATTAGACTTTTGCATCACATGGCCATGAGGCAGTATTTTCTTTAAAGCTAAATCTCTTTGTTATTCGGCTACTATGCATATAGTCTGGTTGACCGCAATTCAGTCCATTTTGCTATTTCCTTATATTAGCAAAGGCTGATGTTCAATATAGTTGTTTATAAAATTAAATGTCTCCCTGCACTTCACCTAAAATGTACACATCATTTGGGAGTAACTGCGTTTAAATCCATAAAATCATTTGATGTTATTGATTCAGAGGGCTGCGCTTCGGCTGTTTCGTTGCTACAAGAACCGCCATTTTGTTTGTGAAGTGCCAGGCGAGGGGGAAAAAAAAAGGCAGACACTGTGTTTGATGCCAATAATGGTTGCCAGTGGCACCGAGGTTGGCATCAGACCCTCTTTGTCTAGTTGCTGAATGCCTTTGATTCGTTGGTTGGCATCCGCATTGCAGTGGGCACACTGGAAAGTTTTTGACAATCCCTGAATGAAAGCTGCTTGCTTGTTTGCTGCAGCAAATCTTAGCTAATATAAAACTCTTCCTTTTTTTAGGTTTTGTCTAAAAAAATTATGACAGATTAAAGAAAAAATAGCTTTAAATGGTATCCATTTTCCCAAAGATATTAAAGATGTCCAGTGATTCTTGGGCAGGTGTTACCTATTCCCCATATTGTCTTTGTTACTGCATTCATGAAAGCAAAGCAAAAACAAAACCAAACAAAAACCAGGCAAGCCTTGCACAACACACCTTCCTGGGATATAAGTGTCCTATAGGATGCAGGGTGTGCTATGACAAGTGTGTGGAGGACAAACCTAACGTAATGATATGTGATGCATTCATTATGACTGACTGTTGCTCTCAGTCACATCACTGCTTATTTGTTATGCAATTTCTAGTTCCCTCACTTGCCACTCTTGCAAATTTTATAGTAACATTTTGAGAGGACTTCATTTTTCCTCTCTAGTTAGCAATGTGTAACCGAATACATGTTTAAAAAGAGAGAGAAAACTTTAAAGAGGAGACCTATGCGTTAAGGTCTGATGTAAAATCAGTCATTCTGGAATTTCTCAATTCTGCACCACACTGTTATGAAATTCTCAGTGCACAATTTCGTACACTGGGAAAATCAACCAAAAGCCTAAAATAATTTTGGTTAAAGTTTTCTGGATAGTTAGCATTAATATTGCTTTTCAGTTAACCACCGTTATCTCGTTAATTAATACGAAGGATTAGCAGTTCTACCCAAAGGGCTGCACAGAAGGAAGTCTGGCCTATGGGAGGCCTTGAGTTGCCAGACTGTGTCCTGTCTGAACGGGAAAAAAGGAAGGGGGTGGTGGTGGTGGGAGTGGGGGGGCGGGAGTGGGATTGGCCTTTCTCTGAGGCAGGAAAGCGTTTTGAAGAGAGAGGTCACAACACACCAAGACATTTAAAGATCTCAAGAGATAGCAACTGTTGTCGTGTGTATAACAGATTAGAGTTTAAAATGAGTCAGCCTAACTGATTTTTGGACTGTACTTTGCACGCTTATTGAACATGTTTTGGAGTGTTAAAGAGAGCCCAGAAACCTCATTGCTATCCTGAAAAAGTAGTTTCCTTTAGCCTTGTTGAACCCTTAAAATTATGATCTGTTGTTGGATGGCCACTTTTGTTGCTTTATTGTTAAATGTTATAATAATTGAAGTATATTTTGAAGTTGTGAAAAATGTGACTTGTTTACAGGGGAAGTCGTAATCATTATTATTGTTTTTGAAATAGAAGCCTTCCAGGTTGTCACATATCATTAGTGAGGAAGCAAATGCTAAGAATTATTTTCTTCCTACAGTTACTGAATTTCAGAATCTTTTTGGGTAACAATTATTTCTTTATGAAAAGCTTAAGTAGATAATTGTTTGCAAGTTGGCAGTGTATTTTAACATTTTAATAGATTTCACTTCATTTGCAGGTATTTCCCATTATGGGAAAAAATAAGCTTTCATAATTGATTAAAATGAGGCTGCTCTCTAGGATGATTTGGTGTGTCTGCACTGTGAAATGCTCTGGGAGCATAAGAGTTTGTATGTAAGAGAAATACTTGGTATGCATGTTTGATTTAGGGGAGCGCTGTTAAGTTTTCCCATCTAGCAACTTGTCCTTGACTGAACTTGTGAACTCTAGTGCACATTTGTTTGCATTCTGGCTCATACACAATTCACAAGATAAAGAAGGGCTCTTATTGGCATGTCTTGCTCCTAGGCTTAATGAGACCTTTGTGGGAACATACATTGTGAGATAAGATACTTAGCAATTTTCTCACTGGTAAGAAAACACAGTCTCCCACCAGAAGTTCACCTTCTATGCCATGAGGTCTCTGCCACAAGATAGCTTTAACAGACAATTTAAGAGTTAAACTCTGAGGCCCCAGTTGCCAGCTGGGGAAGCTTGGCATCTGTGTTCCGATATGGCAAACTAAGCTCTTGCATTGCAGTTAATATGATCTCATTTTTCAAAGGGAAGGGTGGAGGGAGAGAAGGAGAGAGAGAGGGAGGGATGGGACACTTATTTGTTACATCATTATGATTTTCAAATATTTAAAAATATATAGTGCCCCACTTTCTGGAGGCAGCAAAGATTGGTAAAATATTCTACTGAAAGCATTAGGCATCCTTCCCCCGACCCTGTATATACAGCACTACCAATTTTGTAATGAAAAATATTTAGATTATGTATTTGGATTTACAAATTTAGTGCACAATGTCTCTTGTGTGGTAAAATAATTCCAAATATCTCCATATTTGTAAGAACCAAAATAATATGCATTGTTTGAGAATCATGGTAATTGGAGAGGACTGTGCATTGCAGTGACAGGAGTGACGGTCAGGTTTCTTGAAGAATGCCTTCCTGATAGGCACAGTTATAGTGTCTGTGCCTGGAGACTTAAAGCTGGGTAGGAGCCACTTAGAGAGGCCATCTATTGCTACAGCTTTAGTTCTTTAAAGGTACTGTTTTCTAAAGTGGTACCTAAGAAGCACTTCCAAACATGAGGATTTGTAATAGATTTGGTAGGATTTTTCATTTACTTACTTGTTTTTCCCTAAATTTGGAATTTAGGAAGAAGCTGTCATAAGGAAGTTAAAGTTGTAATCCTCCATTAACCTTTTGCTTTTGAATTTGGCACTTAAAATTTGAAACAGCAATCCAAGATACCCAATATAGCAAGGTCTTTCTCCTCATAAGCTCTCACTCAGCCAGATCAAACTGAAAAACTAGACTGGTAGGCTATATAAAACTGTTTGCTTTCTGACACTAGCGCTCTTGCCGTCACTGCTGGCCAGTTGGAATTTCAGCACCTGAAGAGAGAGGGACCCAACGGGAGGTTATGTCAGAATTCACAGGATTTCTTAAAAATTGAGATAAGTTAGTTTTCATTTCTGTTATCGTGGTGGCTTACAGGATAATGGACTTATAATCAAAGAAGTAGCTATTGCTTTGTTTGAAGCTCCAAGTTTGCAGAGAGTGCAAAGAGCATATGAAACACTCATTAAAATGGTCAATTATTAAATACCTGAAAATTATGGGCAAAGGCGATCCCTGGCTCTGAAACTAGCTTCTGGGTAAATGTTTCTCTTTGGTTTATGAAAGAATAGCATTTTCCAGTTTGAAGTTGATGAAAGTAGAACTTGCGACACTTAAGGGGTTTTCCTATGTATGTGCTATGGGGGAGCAAATGATTAGCCAACATAATGTTCAAAGCAAGTTTTCCAGCCTTTTTCCCTCCATCCTTGTGAAGGAGGAATAATTTTAGAAATCTCAAGGACTAGTGGTTATGCGATCGGAAACTTGAGTTATTACGGCTGCATGCCCCAGTGCCAAGCATAGCAAGAAGAGACGCTTCCTTCTGATCATGCTCACTTTTCTGTGGCAACATGGTATGTCGTCTCATTTTAAAGTAAATTCTTGGGACCTTGAACTCCAATTTTGTGATGCGGTTAATTTAACTGAATTTAGTTGTTAGAATTTGGCATAGAGAATAAATCATCAAACTGCAGAGAACTTGTGAAAACTAAGTGCGTTGTAGTAAGGAGTGAGTCTGTGGGATTAGCTTGTATTAGATTGAACGTTAGAGGATGTGAGACTAATAGGACTTGAATGGTTGAGCTTTTTGGTTGTTATATTATTCAGAAAATTGGAAGAAATGGCTAACCAGTGAGGTGGAAAGTCCTTGAGGCTGAATTGAAAGCCACACATTTAAAAAAAAAATCTTCAAAATTTAATTGTTCTAAAATGGGAAAGCAGATGATTACATTCATAAATATATTGTTTATAATAAAACACTTAGATACACATATTCTGTTTATGATGATAGCTTAAACAGGACAGCATTGATGAATCACTGAAAAATTAAAGAACTCTGAACAAGGACTATATAATTAAAAATATGGGGTGATGGATGAAGTAATTTTACTATCAAAAGTTGCCTGGAGGTTGTGTATTTTCAGAATCCTATTTTAAGGCAGTTCAGAACATGTAGTAAGTTATTGATGAAGCATAAACCAGTTGAAAATGGAATTTGTTTAAACAGGTGCGAAATAAAATAAGAATTACCTTTAAGAAAAGAATTATTTCATGTTAAATACATGCAGTTTTAAAATTTTAGTTAGCTTCAACTCCATTCAAAATAGTCTATTTCTCAAAATAGTCAACTTAATAGTATTCATTGAATTTTGAAATACACGTCTCTCATAAAACTACATAAAATCATTTAACAAGCATCCATTAATATTAAGCGACACATATATATTCTCATGCTGAATGAAGATGAACTGTTTTTTTTTTTAAAAACCTGATTTTTCATACTCATTTTGAAAAATATATATGGATAAATGTATTGGTGCTAACAGGGAATGGTAGAGCTTGGGACAAAAAATCTAATCATGAGCACAGATATTAGGAAAAAGTTATTTGAAGTAGGGTATATTCTGTAATTCATGTGAGTGGCGGATTACATTTATGCCTATGCTAATAACATGTCAGTATGAAGTCTATACCCCTCTATTAGTGAATTCTGAAGTGTAAAAAATGTTCCTTCGTAGGACAACTTGTATTTTATTATTCTGACATCTGCAGTTTCTGGATGGATTACCTTAAATTTGCTATGCTATGTTAAAAGCCTTGTTTTATGAGGTGGGTCTCAGCTTCTGGCCTTGGTGTCAGGAACCCTGCTACGTGATGCAACTTGCCTTGTTAGGTTTAATTGACCAAAGCTGATGTGTTAAAACAATTCATTTGCGCTGTAACTTATGCCGTGGCTAAGTTGCTACCTGAATCCCTTGACCTTGACTTGTTTGGGTCATGGAATGGCTGCAAGCTGTTTGACCTTTCTATTGTGTAATAATGTCACTGTTTCCTCTTATTCTTTAATGGTAATAGCTGACAAAAAGGCCCAAGCCCTTACTTTACACACCAGTGGATTCAAGGCGTCCCTCTGCAGTAGCTACATCTTCTGTTTGACATGGTCTGGCTGTAGAAGTGACTTTCTTTTATTTGCTGACAGTGATGGGGACAGATTTGCAGCCCTCCTTGCTACAAGAGGTGGGGCATAGTATTCTGGCATTTGGAGGGATTTAGATCTTTTCTGCTTAGATTTTCAGTTTCTGTGTTTTATGATGGTACATATCACAATTTCCTTTTCCACACTCATCTGAGGTTGACTTTTCCGCTTTTTATATTTATGTTTTCTTTAATAATTACTTTTCAGCATTTTCAGCTGCTACAATAAAAATATTTTATTGTCATAATATGAGGTAAAAGTGGGAAATTTAGTTATGCTTTGGTTACCGATGTGAAAACAACTGACTTTTGAACTTAACACTATAAATCTTTGACTAGTACTGAAAAAATCTGTATACTAAACATGTAGGGTAAAACCAAAATTTTTTTCTTTACAAATGAGTAATGTTGTAACTTTATATATACCATCTTATATTATAGTTTTAAGGGAATCCTATCTTTTGTGACTTAAATAGCTAAATTTCATGACATAGTAGAGAACCATTAGTAAATATGAAGATTTTATTTCTGTGGGGACTTTTGCCAGCATGTAAAAATAACTATTTATTTTAATGAATATAAAAATTGTTTTTTTTCTACTCTTCATGAAAACCTCGTGCAAAAATAGCGAATTTTACCTCCGTTCTTCTCTTCTGAAGCAGTGAAATAATTTTATTTTTAAAATACTGGAAAAGCCTTCTAAAATGTTAAAACACAGATATTTTTATCCTACCAAACTTTTCTTTGCCAAATATGACATTATAGTTCATGATTTTCCTATATTTGCCAGATTAAATATTTAAAATCCAAGCTGTTACATTTTATTTTTAAATTATTAGAGGAAAAAAGGAAGTTTAAGTTAAAATGTACATTTCCTTACTTGCGTGTTGCGTACTGTTTATACATGTGTGTAGATACACTGACAGATGAAAGACAATGTGCTACAGGCGCTAGAACCTTGGAAAAAAGCAGTAGATTTCTGTATTCCCATCTAAAAAATATCTGAAAATAGCAGGTGAGAGGCTTTCTTTTCTTTCTTTCTGGTTTGTTTTTGTTTGTTTGTTACTGTTGTGTTTTAAACTGTTTTTCCCCCAGGAATGTTCACAAGATCAAGGAATTTAAATGCTTTTCAGAATGAATCATGTTGATAATCCAGGATCATAGGGGTCAAAGGAGGAAGGTTGAATGAAATGCTCTGAATCTGATTTTAGTCCATAGCCTCAGTTTTTCTCTCTTCTCCTGTAAAAACTAGTCTAGAATAGAAAATATCTCTCTCTGCCTTTCTGCTGGTTCATTAGCATCCTCAGGGGCAGCGCCAATGTGGAGTTGGCTTTAGATGTGGTTAGTGGGCTAAGGGGTCAGATGACAGATCTCACCTGTTGAGTTAAAGTTCTTAGTCCAACTTGTGTGTTATCCAACTTGGGTGTGTGTGTGGGCAGGCAGCAGGGGGTGTGCGCATGCACACATGTGTTGTAGGGAGTTGAAGAAGTGAAGTTAGAAGAAAAAGAGAAAGGCGGGGCTTAGATCTTGCAGGAATTACTTAAGAAAGATGGCTTATTCTTAGACTGAAGAGTAAATAATGTGCAAATTAAAGTATTCTGTCATCCTTTGAATTTTGAATTGCTTAAGAAGTTCAGCATATCCCCCTTCTACCTTTTCCATTTTTGCAGAGCACAGAAAATGTCTTAGTTCAGGCTACTGTAACAAAATAACATAAACTGTGTGACTTACAGACACTAAAACTTATTTCTCCCAGTTCTGGAGGCTGGAAGCCCAGGAGCAGAGTGCCAGCATAGTCAAGTTCCAGCGAGGGCTCTCTTCCGGGTGGCAGAGTGCCAACTTCTCCTTGTTTCCGTACATGCAGCAAAAGAGTGAGAGCTCTCTGGGATCTCTTTTATAAGGGCACTAATCCTGTTTATGAAAGCTCCAATCTCGTGACCTAATTATCTCCCAAAGGCCCCACCTCCTAATACCATCAGACTGGGGGTTAGGATTTCAATGTAGGAATTTGGGGAAGACCCAAACGTTCATTTTGTAACAAAAATCATGTGCATAGAATTTGACATTTTGGGTTCTAGTCTTGGCTCTGCCATTTATCTGCTTTGTGACCTTGGTCAAGTCACTTAAGCTCCATGTGCTTTGCTTTTCTGTTTTGTAAATCGAGCTTTAAAATGCCTACTTCGCTGTGCTGCTTTAGGATTAAATGAAATAATTCATGTAAGTAAAAGCAATGATGTTAATAATAGCAATTACTACTATATATGAAGGAAAATAGCATAATGTAGACTGCCAGGGAAACTATCCAGTAGTGAAAAAAAGGAATGACTTGATATGAAGCAGAGGGTCATCATTTAGTTCATATTTATCTCAGGTAACAAGACATACCAAAGAGAAAATCAAAGTCCTGCTCACTGTAGTGTGCGTAAATATTTATTAGTGAAAACTTTTTGTATAGGCACATGAAGTTAGCTAGTTGTGTGTAGTTTTAAAACCCATTTAAATTAGAATGATTGTTTGGTTTTAGAAGCCTTTTTATGTCAGATTTACCAGAGACTAAATTTATTGATCAATCTAGGTATATTTGAAGGGAAAGAATCAAATAATTTTATTAGTGGCTCTCTGAATAAATAACTCAATTTTGGTGTGGATAAAGGGTGTCCTATCAAGTACTTGTAATTCACTGCACTCCAATAAAAGTGTAAAACTGTCATGTACAAAAAAATTAAATTGCCAACATTTGGGAGAACTACACTTATGTTTTAGATTTAGTGATGATGATGTGGCTAGATGGGATTGTGCTTTTTTGGTTTGTTTGTTTGTTTGTTTTTTGAGAAGGAGTCTGGCAGCTTGCCGAGTAGTTGAGACTACAGGCGCCCTTCACCACGCCCGGCTGATTTTTTTTTGTATTTTTAGTAGAGACGGGGTTTCACCGTGTTAGCCAGGATGGTCTCCATCTCCTGACCTCGTGATCTGCCCACCTCGGGCCTCCCAAAGTGCTGGGATTACAGGCATGAGCCACCGTGCCCGGCCAACTGGATTGTTCTTAAAAAAGCATGCTGCTGGTTTTTAGACTCTTTTTAAAGTCCGAAAGTATCATATTTAAAAATGACCCTTAATTGAGTCAAAACCTCAAACCGTTAAATCAGTTGCATGAATTGTTTTGATTTTATTGCCATTTAATTTTTCTTGTTTACGTCACTCTTTCCCATTCCTCCTTTTCTATCGTGTTAAGATAATTAAATAATTAAATGAGCTCTGTAGGAAATAAGTTAATATTTATTACTCAAATTGACTTCACTTTTGCTAAGAACAACTGGAAGCCAAATGGAGAATGGTTACAACATTCACTTATGAAACTGTGATTTGGGATCCTAGTGTTTGACTTCAGTAGCTCTGGTTGGTTGTGTCCATGTAGGTCCTTGGAGGAACTAGTTTTGGTGCTTGTTTCTCTACGGCCAGTGAATTGTAACCTCACTTTGCACAGGAGGTTTGGAAAGTGGAGAGATTAGCCCATATCCACAATCCCTACTAGGAAAATTTAAATCACGTGTCACATTGATGTAGTGTAAAAAGGCATCATATTCTTATATGGAGCACTTTATAATAAGTGTATCATATACCTAGGGGTTCTAGCTAGGAGTTAATAGGAAAAGTTATTTCACTGTTTGTCCATTAGTTAAAGGGTAACTAGGGTGTACGGAAAGCAGGATCAGTACATTGATTAGCTTGTTTGGATTCTGGCACATAATTTTTAATAATCTGTGGCATTCCTTTTCTTTTTGATAACACACGAGTGTTTAGTAGCAATTCTGTTCATGGGATACACAAAACTCAAAAATCATATACATGAAACAAAGTACAGCCACAGTTTTTAAACATATGTAAACTGGGATTGCTGTTGATGGCAGAAAGATTTGATATGATGTCTTTCTAATGTATTTGAAAAGCTTTGCTTACACTTATGATTTAAAGTTGATGTTCACTTAAAGTGGGAGCGTATACATGGTTCTTAAATACTAGTTGCCTTTCCTAGCCTCTCAGAGATGCTTGCATATTTCTTTATTCCTGATGGTAAAGCATCAACATTTTAGGATATGACTTATAGTTATCATGTAACAATTTCTGTTCTATTTACAGTCTCCAAATAAGGGAAAAGCTGCTTATAGTAATATGAGGATCACTGGTCTTACAGTAATTAAATAGACTTGTTATACTACATTAATCCCTTTTGGAACATTTGGAATGACTTCTTAGTACTAACAAACACAGCATTAGGGCCTACAGTTAATCTGCTTTTTGTATCCAACATTCGTATAATATAAAACATGTGCATGGAGAAACATATTTTGGGTTTAAGATGAGTTCATGGGAGGACAAAATGAAATTATTTTGGACTGTTGAGCAATATGAATATAATGCCAAGTACTGATAAAATATGGAATTCATTTAGAATCAACATAGGTAGACAAACTGTTTTTAGTAAGGTTTTGTTTTTTGGTGAATACCATGTTTGGGCTGTCAGACTTACTTTTCCTCTGAGATCCATATTTTGTACATGACACACCAGATATATGCAATATGAAACAGAAACAGTTTTTCAATCTAATATCCAGGAGTTTGTGTTAATATCTTGTGAACTTGTGGCTCTTGGTATCTGTCATTGATAAGGCTATCTATTAATCCTAGAGAAAGGGAAGTAGACTCCGTTTTAAAGTCTAGTCCAGTCTTGTTCTTTAGTTCATAGAAATGGTCTAAGTTAATGATAGACTCTGCACTTATTGTTCAGAAAGCATCGTTACAGCTTTGTTGAAGGGACTTCTGAGTAAGGATTATGTTTGCATCTCCTGTTGTGGAAGGCCCATGAGGCATAATTTCCTCCTCACCGTGGGCTTCTTTATTGTTGTTGAGTTTTTCATACTCAGGGATGTGAATTCAACCTTGGGTGTTCCAGTTACAGAGAAAATATTTCATGAAGGATGAAGTGTTGGTTCAATTCTAGGACAGATTGCATGCGTATATACAGAGTACTATGGAAATGCTGGGATTATTGAGTGGTTTCCAGCCATTTTCGACCATGTGCCTGGGACTAGCTAACACATTGTCAGGGAAAAACATGATGTAACAACAATATTAGATCATGCAAATGAGACTACTGAATAGTAATAGTTATGGGCAATATTTTGGAAAACACTGATTAGTGACAGTTTTATTACAGCAAATGTATGTATCAAGTCCCCAGATTTCATTGTAATGCACTGAAAACAGATGTCAAAGTGTCCCAAACAGAATTTCATGGTTCATCTACATATTGCATGGAAAGTACAAACAAACCATTTAGAATTCTGTTATTTAATCCTTTTAGAAGGAATGAAAATATACAATTTAGATTTACTCTATTCTTTCTTTTAATTTCAGTTTTTGTTTTCTAGGGGCTGATGATAAATTTTTTTGTTTACTAAGATGCATATAGGAGAAGACATATCTGCATATGGACATAATTTTACTTAATGTACTTTGAAATGTAAGTTTCTGAACATAAGGTCTTTACATTAAAAAAAGAAAAATTAGACTCTAAATTATTTAGTGACCTGATAATGGAATTACCTTCTTCCATTCCTTTGTTTACTGATGTAGAGATTCACTCTATGCCATATAGTGATTGAAGCAGCTTGCTGAAGTGGAAGAGAAAAACATTGGTGGTCCTACTGCTTGCAGGTGCTTGGGAAACTTTGTCCCTCTCAGTAACTCAGTTTCTGTATCTGTCAGGGAAGAGAATTGGCCTAGAGGACATCCACTATCCCTGTTAGCTCTAGCATCCTAAGAATTTGGTTTCTGCTTATCTTGGCAGAGGGCAGTCCTCTTCATAGTAAGCAATACTTAATAAAGTTTAGCATATGCTTGTTAAATTTAGGGTTTTAATACATTTTATGTATTAAAGAGAAATAGAAAATGTGTAACCTGACTCTTGAGTAACACTTTCATGTTGCTCAATTCAGAGTCCAATAGTTAACTCATTTGGTTCAATGTAGATAAAAGCTTACTTTTTAAGAAAGAGGTCTTTAACTTGCAGAATTTTAGAGTTGGGAAAATCCCTACAGATCTTCTCACTTTACAGTTTGGGATACTGAGTCTAAGAGAGGCCCAGTGCGACTTTGGATGTGTTACTTTTACTGCTGTAGGAGGAAAAATAAACATAAATTATCAAAAAATAATGAAAGGTTATTATTTTGTGAAAACATGGCAGCAATTTTTAAAGGAAAATAGAAGAAAATAATGATTAAATATCTTGTATTATCATTTGTAATTAATTGAGATAAATTAATTCAAGAGACTAGGTTTTTTCTTTTATACATTTTCATAGGAAGTATTCTAATGAAATCAATCTGCAGCCATGGTCTTCCTCTTTTTTGTGTGTGGATGGAAGATACACTAAATTGCAGTCAACTAATATCAAAATTTGATACTTGTTGAAAAACAGAAAGGACCCATTAAAAATATATGGCCAATTTTCCAATAACATAAGAAAAGATGATTGAGATTTGTTATAAGAAAACTTTTTTTTTTAACTGAAAGTCAGATTTTTAAAGAAAAGGTCAGAGCTAGTTATGAGGAGCTGTTAGAAGTTCTGCTTTTGAGTGTTTATCATTTTCCGATTAGCTTGATAATTACTACATCTCCGTTTTCCTTTGTGTGGCATGTACCATCTCAGTTAAAGAAATTTTTTTTAAGTTTAAAACAAACATCCATATATCTTTTATTTAAGAGATGTTTCTGAGAATTTTTTTAGTAGTTTAATATTTAGTAAATAAAACATATTAAATTTACAAGGGGAATTTAATTTCAAAAAGCAACTTTCAATGAATCTTTTTGTTAAGGTAGAAATTCTTCTACAGAGTCTCTGTCGCCCAGACTGGAGTGCAGTGGCGTGATCTTGGCTCACTGCAACCTCCACCTCCCAGGTTCAAACAAGTCTCCTGAATCACCCTCCCAAGTAGCTGGGATTACAGGTGCATACCACCACACCTGGCTAATTTCATCGTGTTGGCCAGGCTGGATTTCATCATGTTGGCCAGGCTGGTTGTGAACGCCTGACCTCGAGTGATCCACCCACCTCAGCCTCCCAAAAGTGCTGGGATTAAAGGCGTGAGCCACCTTGCCTGGCCAAGAATTCTTTTATAAAATGAAAGAGTTGTCTATAATTTATGTTTTAAAAATGCCCTGTGTGTGCTTATGTGTATCAAGAGACTCTGGAATAAGGCAAAGATTAATACATTGAAATAGAGATATTAGTATTAGAAAAAGTTTAATATCAGCTACTTCTAGTAGCTAATTTCTAGTTTGACAGTGTATGGTGAAAGTTTGAAAGCATGTTTTTCAGGCATAATTGTTGATGGAAAAATAGGTGAATAAAAGATGGGTACAATGCAAGTACAGGAAACCACAATCAATAGAAATGTTATGAGAGCATACTATAAAATAGATAATATGTATTTGTTGAATGAATGGATGAATGAATACAGTTATTTATACTGAATATAGAACATTAGGGGCAAATCAGATTACTGTTACCGAGGTAACACAAGAAAGTTCCTCAAACTAGGAAAATCTACTTTTTACTGAGGCTTGTTTTCTTTCCTTTGTATGTGCACTAGTGATTGGTCACTGTTTTAGAAATACATTTCTACTTTATGTGTATATTTTCAATGTTAAGAATGAGTAAAATAAAACCATATGAATTACAGGGTCTGTATTAGCAATAACACGTATTCTGGAATCTTGCTGTGAGTTTTAATGTTTGTTTTACACTATTCACTATGTAGTTGGGTAAATTAGTTTTATTTTCTAAGATTCAGTTTCCTGAGCTCTGGAGTAGGCATGCACTTTATTTGGCAATTGTGAGGGTAGAATGAGAAAATACTTGCGAAGTGCTTAGCACCACACCTGCCATATTGTAGGTGTGCAATAAAACGTTTGCAGTTATTGCTCTGACTTTTAATCAGCAACTAGCAGAGCGCCTGTACATAGTAGGTACTCAGTACTTATTTGATCAATCAGTGAGTGCTCACCACCTTTCTCTGAGCTTTCCAAAAGACTTGGTCTCCCTTTTGTAGGGCAGAGCTTTAAGTTAAGGGCAATGCTATGCCTAAAGTGGGGAGAAAAATATTAAATTTGGCAAATTTTCCAGTTTCATAGGTATATGGCAAAAATTTAAATACTGTGATTGCTATGTAATGTCTCAAAATCCACTCCTAATATGAATGGTATAGAGCCACAGCAAATCACAATGCCTGTTTCAATATTTGTGAGTTACTTAAGGAAATAACCTTCCCTAGAGTACAAAGACATGATAGATTCTTGTATAAATTTCCTGGTACAATCCAGTATACTTTACTACTATCCATTTTTCATGAGGTCTTTCATTTGGGTATAAGACAATCCCAGGCACAAACATAATGGGAGATAAAAGTGAACATACTCATAACTGTTGCCTAGCAGGGAGTGTTCAAGGTGATGGTATTTATTTATGCAAGAAACTAAGACTTTAAAATCCCAAACATTTTCATGGTCTGGAATGGTGATATGTTTATTTTTTCCTTTATGTTTCCAATAGCACTGAATTTTAGTCCCACAAATAAGGTTGGAAGAAATATCTCAATATTATGAGTAAGATTACTCTCTGAAGAATAATTTTGACTGTTTTATTTATTAAAAATGACACATCATTTAAAAAATCATTTCACTGGTAATATAATTAAGTCCCTGGATAATAATCCGTATCTTGTCATTTTTTACTAGTCTTTAGATTTTTTCAAAGTGTGTGTATGTATTTATATGTGTGTGTGTATGTATGTATATGTATGTGCTTATATATGTGTATTTGTGTGTGTGTGTGTGTGTGTGTGTGTGTGTGTATATATGTATGGTATACCAAATATATAGGAAAATATAACCTTCTCACCAAATACCAAATATTGGTATACCAAATATATATTGAACCTAGTTTATGAAATTCTCAGTTCCTCTATACTGCCCCATCCCCTCAGCCAAATAAAAAGTGAACGTAACTTCTTAGATGACAGTGATCAGGTGTTATTTTCATACTTCTTTTCCCCTTGTTCTCTATAAGGCAATATACAGTGGGCTTGTTGATTCTTTAGTTCAGTGTTGATTATATATATTAATGTATGTACATATATATGTGTGTGTGTATGTGTATGCATATATATATGTATTTGGTATACCAAATTATATATTTGGTATATATTATATATTTTGGTAAATATTATATATTTGGCATACCAAATATATATATACGCATATACACACACACATATATACACATACACACACACACATGCTTTGGAAAATCTAATGACTAATAAAAAAGGACAAGATAAAATATATATGGTATATTAAATCCTTTTATTTTGGTATGTGTTTAATATGATTCCATATGGATCATCATATAGTCAAAGAAGTAGGCATTTGTGGATTTATTAAAATATGTCCTTCAAGGAAAATATAGAACATTTGAACTAAAGGTGAAAAAATGAGAAATGCATTTATGGAGTAGAAGCACTGTACTGAGCACTGTTTTCAATATTTTAAGGAGTTAGGAAAAAACGGTGAAATACTGATGGCCTTGTCCAAGTAATTTACAAGTAGAAATGAGAGGGTCATGGTCACTTGCAGTGTTTATGAAAAACAAAAATACCAAAGATAGTGGGACAAGTATACAACTAACTAACCCTCTCACCAACTACTATATATAGTTAGATTTGCTGAGCTTTCTGGGAGGGAACCCTGTGGGACTATAATGGAAAGGTCACGGAGAGGAGGTGAGTGTTAAGCAGAGTTTTCTCAGGGGTTATGTAACAAAACCAAAACCAAATGAAACAGATAACCAAGAATCTACTTTTCACATAAATTAACTGCATTTGCCATTGATATATACTGTTTTGGGAATGTTTGTTTTGGTGACAAATTTGGTGTTCTGTTAAAAAAAGTTAATAAAAGAATCTAATAGGAATTTTAACACAGATGCCAAAATATTTAATACTAAATGGCTTTGATTGATTAATCTCTTTTTTATTATTGAATCGTAACATTGAACTCTGATATCTAAATTATTCTTACATATAGTTTAGCTCTTAGATTTCAGTGTATGTCCTATACACATTGTCTTAAAATGTTTAGTAAAGTATCTTTTGAAACTAATTCTGGTATTTCAATTGTTTATGTTATATAATCTTGAATGAAAAGTGTCAATATATATTTGTCATGTGTCTATAATTTGTTTTAAGACATTTTGTAATTGAGAAGATAATTCTATAGGCAATTAAAAAATCTGGAAAGCAACATATTCTGCAAATATACTGTATTTAAAAATATTCTGAAGTTAGCTGAGTTGAGTTTTGCATCCAGTTTACATCACTATCATTATTATTTAAAAAATCAAGTGTGGCTGTTCAACTCAGCAGAAGAAAAAATGGTTTTTGTTTGATGAGGTATGTTTTATTGTCAGACTGAAATATCTGACCTGATGCAAATTTATACTTTTTTGCTGCTAAAAGCAATGGGCTGATCTAGTGACACACCCAACAATAAAATAACACCCAGCTTTAAATATTTTGTTCTCTGTAAATGATGCCTGTTCCAGAATATAAGTGTTTCCTCGTAGGTAATTGCAGAAAAAAGTGTAAAATGAAAACTGTGGGCCGGGCGCGGTGGCTCATGCCTGTAATCCCAGCACTGTGGGAGGCTGAGGCAGGCAGATCACGAGGTCAATAGTTCAAGACCAGCCTGGCCATGGTGAAACCCCGTCTCTACTAAAAAATACACATGCTGGGCGTGGTGGTGCGCGCCTGTAATCCCAGCTACTTGGGAAGCTGAGGCAGAAGAATCGTTTGAACCCGGGAGGCAGAGGTTGCCGTGAGCCGAGATCGCACCATTGCACTGCGGCCTGGGCAACAAGAGCAAGACTCCGTCTCAAAAAACAAAAAACAAACAAACAAAAAAACACACTGTGGTAATCCTGTGACTATGGCTTTATAATAGCTCTTTGTTTTTTTTAGATGGAGTCTTGGTCTGCCGCCCTGGCTGGAGTGCAGTGGCACGATCTCAGCTCACTGCAAGCTCCGCCTCCCGGGTTCACACCATTCTCCTGCCTCAGCCTCCCGAGTAGCTGGGACTACAGGTGCCCGCCACCACGCCCAGCTAATTTTTTGTATTTTTTAGTAGAGACGGGGTTTCACCGTGTTAGCCAGGTTGGTCTCGATCTCCTGACCTCGTGATCCGCCCGCCTTGGCCTCCCAAAGTGCTGGGATTACAGGCGTGAGCCACCGCACCCGGCCTATAATAGCTCTTTTAAAGTAGCTTTCAATCTTTTAAGGTTACAAATCATATACCTAAAGATAGATTTGAACCTAGTTTGTGAAATTCTCAATTCCTCTGTGCTTCCCCATCTCCTCAGGCAAATAAAAAGTGAATGCAAGTTCTTAGATGACAGTGATCAGGTTTTCTTATTTTCCTACTTCTCTTCCCCTTGTTCTCTTATAAGGTGATATACAGTGGGTTTTGTTGATTCTTTAGTTCGGCGTTGATTATGTTGTGCACATATAGGAAGATTATGATCACTGACATTTAAAAAGAAGTCTTTCTCAGTTTGCCACTTTATGATGGCATTTAAAAGCCATCTGTCTGCAGTGAAGCTGCTTATTCATTCAACAACTATTCACTGAGCACCTACTATGTATCAGGCACTCTGCCAGGTCCTAAAATTGCAATATAGAGAAGACAGACATTTTACAAATTTTACAGTAGTGAGAGACAGTTTAAGAAGAATTACCCAATTTTTGTTGTTCTTTTTTCTTAAGTGTTTCCATTAAGTGCTTAATAAGTTATAAAAAGAGTAATGGTAGTGATTATACAAACATCATCTGAAAGAAATGACATGAAAACTTGTGACAGCTTCTAAGAAAATAGTGAGATCATGAGAATGGATTATTGTGATGAACAAGTATAATTTTTTTCTCTGTATGACAAAAAATATTTTTTTGTCATGGTAGTTATACATAACAAGCATACAAGCATGCTTGTTATGACATCTTGTAGCATGTAGCTTTTCTTGCAGGAGGTTGGAAATGTGTCAGGATATATTTCTGGACTCTGCCCTGCTCCTAATTGGAGCAACTGCATTGGGTTCTGAGTGGCCCTAGCACCCTCCCATTCAAAAGTGAGTAATCAAGAACTGTAATGAAACTTGGAGGAATAGTGAGTATGTGTTAGGCTTCCTGAAGATGATTGCACTTAATGGAACAAATAAAAGAATAGAATGTGGCATTGGGGTACACCCAATAATTTCTCCAACTCCTCAGATGTCAGCAGACTTGTTGCAGGTTTTGCAGTTAACATGTCAGTCTGGTGGTGTCCCATCATCAAGGGGCAGTGACTAGGTGTGCTTGGAGTTGGAACTTGCTAGAAGGAGCCCTGGAAATAGTCAAAAAGTTGGAAATCAGAAGTACTATCTAAAATCTTGTTTTTGCCATTTTTTAACTGTATAACTTTCAGCAAGTGTTTTGAAGTCCCAGAGGCTCCATTTCTTCTTGTGTAAAATGGAGATAATACCAATCTTACAAGTTAAGGCTTTACATAGTGACCTGATGCTTAATAGATAACTTAAGGTGGGTAGGATTTTCTAGGCTGTGGTGCTTTTCCACATGTGACCATTGCCATTTAGCTAACATTTAGTGAGCATTTACTACACACCAGGCATTGTTTGCAAAGTCACCTGTTTGACTCCTTTAATCCTCAGTAAACCATATGAGGTAGATACTTTACTGCCCTTTCACAAATGAGAACTCTGAGGGCAAGCTAGTTAAGTGACAGAGTCGGAATTTTAATCCATGCAGTTATCGCTGGACTTCTTTCTTAACTGTAATTCTAGATAATGAACTTCTTCTGGCTCCAGTAGGGTAAAAGAGACAAAAGAAAATATTACACAGTATGAAATAACCTCTACATATTAAAAAAACTCATTTCACTTATTGACACACTAAAAAGAATTGAAATAGGACTGGGCGCGATGGCTCATGTCTGTAATCCCAGCACTTTGGGAGGCCGAGGTGGGGGATTACCTGAGGTCAGGAGTTCAGGACCAGCCTGGCCGACATGGTGAAACCGTATCTCTACTAAAAATACAAAAATTAGCCAGGTGTGGTGGTGTGCACCTGTAATCCCAGCTACTCAGGAGGCTGAGGCAGGAGAATCGCTTGAACCTGGGAGGTGGAGGTTGCAGTGAGCTGAGATTGTACCCTTGTGCTCCAGCCTGGGTGACAGTGCAAGACTCTGTCTCAAGAAAAAAAAATGGAAAGAATCATTTGTTTTATCTTTAATTTATGAGTTACTGCTTTCGGTTTTATTAATTTTGATATACAAAATTTTAGTGATTTCCAAGCAAATCTTTTAAACTAAGCAGTCTTTCTCATTTTTTGTTTTCTCTTGCTCTATGCTGCTTATGTAGGAGACCTTGAAATTGGATGTGTTTATTGTGCAGTCCACAAAGGCTACATAGGGAAAATAAAATGTCCTTAAAGAGAGGATTAAGCAAGTCAAGAGCCATGCATAGTAATCCAACTGTTCAAGAATAGGTATCATGGTCTTTATGATTGACTTATGATAAAAATCTTCCCTATCCCACTTACCCTATGCTAAATTAATCGTTTTCCTTAGAAGTCTTAGAATAAATTTTCCTCTTGTTTTCTTATTGATTTGAAAAGTTGGGATATTTTTCAAATAAAATATCTATGTATACTTGAGTAAATGGACTCTGGGCTCTTTCTGTTATGAAAGTTTTCTGAAGGAAATAGATGAACAAAGAACGTATATTTTAGTTTCCATAAGTTTTTTGGTTGCATCTTTCTAAACAGAGTCCATTTTTAATTAAAAAACTTCTGAATTTTGGGTGCTCGCTTTGTGGATTATTTAGATAAGAGTTTATGAGATTTGTAAATCATCATACGTATGCAGGACAAAAATTCCCCACCCCTTATTCCTATACATTACGTTCATTTTTTTGGTTTCAAAGATTGATTTTCTTCTTAGATAAGATTATGAATCTTAGTGAGAAAGAAGATGTATGGAAAGATCCAGAAATGACTTCTCTTTCTCTTCTGAAAGACAGCAATCCTCCTTATTACTGTTGTATAATTATGTTAGTATTAATTGGTAGCAATATTAGTAATAGTAAAAACAACAAAATGTCCCATTCCCCTCATTAATTATTTATTATAATGATTACAGTTATCCAGGGAACTAGGTATTATCATCAAATAATAGACAAAGAAATTGAGGTTAAATATATTGAATAACTCTCCAATCAGAAAGCTAGTAAGAGGCAAAGTCAGAATTTCAACCCATGACTGCCCCTTCCCAGCTCATATTCCCAGCTTCACTCCCACTACTTCTCCAGTAAAACTATTTTTTAAAAAAGGGTCTTCTCTGCATCTCCAAGGGTTATAAGCTACATTTTATAATAATGTGTGTATGAAGCAGAGTTAGAGAACTCTCATGAGATCTCAGTGTAGTCCTACCTACCTACCTAGACAAAGAAATAATTGTATGGTTTTTCTTTTCCTGTCTACCGTAAATGTTTCTTCTTTCTACTTGCTTAGATGTGCATCTGTTTGTCCTACAGACACTGCTCCTCTGTCCCTCAGTGAGCTACAAGCAACAGAGCTTTCTTGAGTGTTCCTGGATGCCAATGCACAACATTTAAACATACTGACTTTATATATTTGCTCCCTAACATGAATATGGGTATTTTTCTCTTCTGATTTCATTTCCTTTAAAAAGAGCAGTGACGGCTCAGGCCAAATCAACTTGAGTTCACGCAGCCCTGAGCATGATCAGGATTGCCCTTGCCCTGAAAGAGGAGTCCATTGTCCTCAAGGACATTATGTCAAAGCCCTTGACTGTGAACTTTCAGTCAAGATGCTGGACTTGCCAGTTAGTTACACAGAAACTATTCGGTCCAGGATGGAATGTGGCAGTTAAAACAGAGGAACTTTGATCCCCAAGATAAAGTGGATACAGACACTAGTATGCTTGCATTTTACCACAGTTTTGATTTGCTTAGTTTTTCTCAATCTAAATTCCTTCAACCTGTGTCCAGTGAGTGGTGTGATGATACAAATACACAAGTGTTTTGCTAGAAAACCTTTAAGAATGGCTGATGCAAGTCATTCCCCAAGAGCCCCTAGTCCAGAGTTACAGTGATACCCAGTTATGTCAGTTCGTTTTCTTTTAAAATACGTGCTAAATGTTAATCTCTTTAAAAATGTGTGCTAAAATGTGTGCTAAACGTTAATCTTTGGATTTGATATTTATGTGGTTATTTATTTAATCCTTTAACCTTGCCAAACTTAGCCAGAGTAGTTCTAAGGTGATAGTAACAGTAACAACAGCCACAACATCTAATATTTATTAAGCACTTACTATGTGCCTGGGACTGTGTTAAGGGCATTACATAGCATGTTTTATTTAATTCTCACAACTAACTTATGTGGAAGCTATTATAATCGTGGAAAGTAAAGTTCTCAGACAAAGAGAGAGCCAGTCATGACCGAAGTTCATACAACAGTGGTTAAAAGGAGGAACAAGTATTTGAACCCAGGTATTCAGGTCTGAAGCCCTGCATGAGGAGCTCACCTGGCTGTCCGGCCTAATTCAGAAACTCATTAGTCTGGTAGCTTTGGGCAAGTCGCCCTCCTTCAGGAACTTGTTTCCTGATCTGTAAAAAGGACAACTACTCTTGCCTTCCTGATCAGATTGTTAAGAAGACCAAATAAGAAAGGCACGTTAAAAAAGTACACTTTTAAGAAATACGCAAATAGATGAGACAGTTTTAATGACTTTAGCACACTCTAAAGACTATGTTTATCCACTGCCATTTCTGTGAGTAATCACATTAGAAAGTCACATCACTTTTAATTTGGACTTTTGCAAAGTGGTCCACCATGTGTAATATAACATTATTATAATTTTCACATCTCTACTGTTACTGATTGTACAAATAATTTTGTATATTAGAAGAAAAGTCATTAAACACAGTACGATTTTTTATCTGAGAACATCATGCTTTAATCATATTTATGGGATATTTATTGCCCTCTTGATATTGCTTGGTACCAGTTTAGTAGGGGAGGAGAAGACTGACTTTTACAAAAAGAAATGAATGCAGCATTTCTGTCTGTAGCAAATAAAATGAGGTAAATAGTTGAATGGTTATTGAAAAAATGTTATCGGTATAAGGGAATGGTTTAAATATTTAAAAATTGCCCTCCAAATAATGTAACTTAAATCCAATTTATATAGTAGCAGAAATTTTTGTACTGAATCAAATTTCTGCAATTCTTCTTCCCCGAGTAGATAGAACTGCAGAATAGAATATTTTTAGAATGAACACTTACCACAAAGTTTTTCCTTTAAAGTTTACATTGGTTTTTTGAAATATAATAAGATTTTTTTAAGTACAGATATTTGACCCGTGCAGCATACATTTTTTATTCCTCTGGGCATTTATAAATATGTGATTTAGTCATTCTTATGTTCACTGAATTAATTTCCCTAAAAAAAACAGGTGTGGGGTGTGCACGTGTGTGTGTATGCATGTGAACATGTGAGAACGCAACCTAAGGATTATAATCATTTAGTCAAGGTCATAAGTGACCTGACACGCCCTGGAGCATGCTGTTTATAATTGCTGTGGTTAGTTTTCCTTCTCATTGTTTTTACCTATAATGTCAAAACACAATTATATGGAGTTGGTATGTTCACTAATAGCAGTTTATCTCTGCATGGTTTATAGACAGAGTCAAAAGCCAACAACTGTAATTACATCTATGTTTCTAACTTAGCAGCAAGCTAGGAAAGTGTGGTTGAAGTATGCTGTGGATATAGTGCAGCCAGTAGGAATTATAGGGTAAAGTCATTTCTCTACATTCTTTTGGTTTCACAATAATTGTTACTTAAATTTTGTTTTCTGGATTTTACCACTGTCTGTTGTGTTTATATGACCACATAAAGAGTAGTTGAGTTACGTGTCTCTCCACTCTATTTTTCTACTCCTTGCCTTCCTTTGTAAATGTACTAGTTCTCCTTTCACTTTCTTCTGACTCAGCAGACAGTACATTACAGTTAATAGTTTTCTGAAGCAGCCTGATATTCATGCTCTATGGAACCCATAAGACTTCTATTATTTGCATTATATGTTTAATTGGATAATTATGGGAACCATGTTGAACTGTTAACAACTGTCAAGCCTTTGATTAATCTTTTGAATGTTCATTGGCATGGTTCAAGTTAGCAGCCACAATACAGATTTTAGGTTTTTATTTTTGCTGCTCTCACAACCATTTGAGAGGGTAAAAATGATTTTTCTACAAAAATATAATTTCCGATTTTGTCTCACCGTACATATTGTGGCACAAAGAGCTATGTAACTTATGTATGACCATAATTTCCTTTGCATATGAAGTATTGTAGTTTAATGAATCTCCAGAAAATTATAAGAAAGTCTTATTTTTTAAATGATCACAACTATATAACATATAAAATAATCCTAGTCTTCCTCCAAGGAAACCAGTTATCAGTTGGGTCTGTAGTCTCCCTGGCCACCTTCTATGCCTGAGGATTCTTTTTCCTATTTTACTACTCATAAAATAGTAAATTTCATTATTTATAAAATAGGTGCATCCTCCAAGGAACCACAGACACCTCCTATGCACCCACACTGAGCTGTCTCCTGAGTCCCACCTTGCCTAACGTTGTCTCCTGTAGAAGTGGAATTCCCTGGGAGCTACTTGCTACAGGAGGAGACTAGTCAATGAATTGCTTTATTCTTTTAAGTTGTGTTATAAATTGAATACTGACCATAGGAGCACTAATCTGATAGAAAATACTGTCTGTAATCTAGTTTTAAAATACGTGAAGTGTGAGTGTAGGGTTAGAGAAGATTGAGGTATTTCAAAAATGATCAGGATAGGTCCTTCTTGGTAAGGTAACATTTAAGTAAAGGCTTGAAGGGGGTGATGAATATAGATACTCTTTTAAACACTTGAATGTGTGTGTGTGTGTGTGTGTGTGTGCGTGTATTTTCATCTATTCCTTACATCAGCCCCATGAGGTAAGATCTATTAGTATCTCCTTTGTACATGTGAGGGAACCAAAGAACAGAAAGATTATGCCCAGGGTCACACAACTAGCAAGTGGTGGAATCAGCCTTTGGACACAGGCATTTTGTTAAACTATTATTTTAGATCAGCCCCTAAGCTGGCTTAGTGAGGCTAATCCAGGATAGGACTAACCTCCTTAGCAGACTTTGTACTAAACTAGATATACAGGACTCAGATTAATTCCTCTTCCTGGGAAATAAAATCCTGGATTCTACCTGTCATTTCCAAAGTGTGTCATTTTGAAGTACCATCTTGGATCAAGTTAATAAGATTGGAATGGGCACTTCAGCTGCTATCAAAGCAATCCTGCTGTTGTTTTGTAAGTGTGTTTTGGTGCTTTAATCAAAGCACAAAAGATGTGAGGGAAGGAAAATTGTTTTAGATGAGAAATATGCAAAAGGAATCTAAACATCATTCTTACCTTCTGAGTTCACATCATTATTACAAGACCATTGTTTACATTTGGGAGCTTTATGGTAATTGTACCTTCTATTGAGGTCTGAGATGGCCTCTTCAACCAGTTCATAATAAGATAAGGAACCAGAGATGAAGAGTGTGAAAGGAGTGTGCAGAAGGAGCAAATACAGACTACCAGCAGTACATGTTGTGGCCCATAAATATCCATCCTGGAAAATATCTTAGGTGCTTTGAGTTGTAGATGAGCAACATCCTTCAAATTAGATTTATATTTTATTCTCTGAAGTAAATTATATCAATCTCTGTTGCCTTGAGAGTCTTTCTTTGAAGTCGTACCTTTTGACCTGCCTTCCCTATGGAGCAGTCTGATCACTGTTAGCCTTAATTTCCCTTTTTGGTGAGGATTTAATAAGGTCTCGATCTCAGGTGGTCAAGTCTTAGGTAAAATGTTTGTGTGAAAGTAGTGGGAAGGGGATACAACTTGGAGAATCTAGTTATCAGTGTTGAAAACAGGATTCGGTTTCCACGCATGATGTACTTTTTTCATCATAGTGATTAGTAGATGTAATATCCTCTTATTATCATAGAAAAGGTAGGGGATATGATGGGAAGACTGGGCTTCCATTTTTGGTTCCATTACCAGTGACTGGGACTTGTGCTTCGGTTTTGCCGTCTGTATAGTGATGGCATTGTTAACAATCACTCCTGAGGATAAATTTTGATAACGTGTGTGAAAGGGCTTTGTGAATTGTAGGCACACTCTCTCTGTGTCTGTGTCTCTCTCTCTGTGTGTATGCATATATTTTTCTCCCTACCCTCACTAAAATGAAAAATTCCTGAGGATAAGAAACACCTTATTTTTAACACCTGTTTTATAGGTAGTACTGATAATGTTTTTGTATTGAACCTATTGTGGACTTTTAGCTTAGGTGTTTTAGTGAAAGTTTCCTAAAGTTAGTTAACCCATTTTTTTCCCCTCAGTATGCCTGTAGTTTATAAGTAGGGTAAAGTTCTACTGCTGGAAAATACAATGGACAAGTGACATGGTTAGCTTTGTGCTCTGACTGGAAATATTTTCCCCCGGTTCATTTTTCAGTTTATCCGAAGAAAGTCACTGCTTCTGAATCATGGTGGGGTTAAAGGTCTAAATTCCCCACAAAACAGTCAATAACATTATACCTTAGTAATGACCCTAACAGGATTCTGTCCCAGCTTCCAGCCCACATTCATTGTTTATGTTTTACTCACTAACCTCCAAACCCAAACGTTCTAGGCTCTGCTCACTCAGGGGCTGGCCTCTTTTCTTTACTTAGCCATTGAGGTAACCTGAGGAGATACATGGTCTTCCTTCTGTGTGCTGTTGCTTTTGATTTCCACATGTTTCAGACCATTGGATGGTCCAGTTTTGGAGGTGCAAAATAAGACTTTGATTGAACATATGTATCTTGTTAGGAATGTTATGACAACTAACAGCAGCTGTATAAACTAATCTTTCTGTAGCTTCGCACAGGGGACTCAATTAACAATGGACCACTGTCAGCATTTGGTCCTTTTTACCTCTTGGTTCCTGTGAACTTTCCTATTGGACATCAGATTACTTTTACCTACCAACAGAAGAAAATGTCAAATACTGCCAGTCAACTGCACTTCCCATGGTGTTCTCCAGGTGATCTGGGGAGGGACTGCCAATTATAATGATTACTGCATTGATTCTAATTAGAAAGATATACTGGTCATCAGGATGGTTGTGACAGTTTAGGATTAATTTTTCTGAACTTAGCACCAAAGCTCATAGTCGTAAGATGCTGGTCTCTGAAGTTTAGAGTGACTACAGCATGAGGCAGGGTGGCAGGGACATAGCTTCCCCCAGAGATTATCACAGGAGACAGAAACATCTTTGTGAGCACTTTGCCATGTAGAAGTTTACTGTTGTGCATGGTAATTTCAAGTCATGAGAAACAGAAATCTCAAGTGACCTTTTATCTCTTTAGGTAATTTCTATCTGTACTTTTTGTGAGAAAAAGGGAGGGTACACTGGATATTCAAGTACAATGGGGAACTCAGAAAAGCAGAGTTATAGCCTTAGAGTAAGGATGAGTAAAAGTTCAAGTTCCAGCTTAAATGTACTTGACATTTGAACCCCCTGTTTGAAGCCCTTTCTTTAGGTCTATCTGTAGAGGACATCTGAAATTCCTTTGGCTTCTAATCCATGGCAAGTGAACAAGAATGGATGACAAAGGGATATAAAGATAGAGCTCAAACAAGTTGTTGTTAATTCTTTCTTTCACCTACGAGGACTAATGAAAAGCTTAAATTACTAAATTCAGACTAGACCATTGTCGCTACTTGCCAAACAGTACATGCTTGTGCGTCTGTCTAATCCATATTTGAAAGCCACAAACAGAAGCACATAATTTGGCAAAACACCAAAAACATGCCTCGGCACACTTCTGGAGATTCTTCCAAATGACTTAATGATTCAAAAATTTGTGTGTGTGTGTCTGTGTGTGCGTGCACGTGTGTGCGCGGGTGCACATGCATATTGCCTGGAGATGCTTGGAATAAATTCTGCCAGCAAACCATGTGTATTACACTTGTTTGGAGGATTTAAGATTTCTTTCAAAATTCTGAACTGTAGAAAGCAAAAGATAAGGCTGTTTCTTGGGCAGTTACTTTCTTTTTTATTTTAAAGATGAGTAAGTAAAAACTTGTTATTTTAAAAAAAACTCCTCAAAATACAACATGTAAAACATTCTGTCTTTTAAGAAAGTTTAAGCATTCTATTTGTTTTTGAAATGTGTTTTGAGCTTTTTTTAACAGGTGGATCACAAATAGCAGTTCAGTACAAGAAAAATTCTTCATAGCACCATGAAGAAATTTCCTGAATTGAGAAATTATTCTTTCCTAAGCTTTTTACAGAAGTATTTTTTTCTGGCCTGATTTCTGCTTGATATAGAAAAGATGTACTTTTTAAAAAAGCACATAATCTGAATTCAGTTTACAATACTTGAAGATATTTAGGTGACTGCATGAAGCTATATTAATAAGACAGATATGGAAGGCAAACAGTCCCTAAGAAACCTTTGGTATGATCAACTTTCCCTTGCATGAATATTATTTTTAAAGTCAGATACTTTTATGTGTAGTATTTTATTTAAATATTGCAGGAACCTTCACAAGATAGATATTATTATTACTCACCTAAAGATGAGAAAATTAGAGCTCACAGAATTTTACAATAAGTTACCCAGTATTTCACATGTAGGAAGTGGCAAAGGTAATCTGAAGCCTGAGTCTGCAGATAATGCCTTTGGTGGTGTGCCTTTCAGCCTTCTCTGAGAAAGGCACATTTATACTACAATTTGTCTTCCTTTCATTCCTTAAATTGCAAACCATATTGCTCTGAAGGTCATTCTGTGTAGATTATGTTAATGTCTTCCAATTAGCTGTTTAAGTTATACCTCATACATGTAAATTGCAAAGCACCTTTATCTTTTGTTTAAAGTATCTTATTTAATATTTATTTCAATTGGATAAGATATTGTTTCCATTTTACAATTGAGAAAATGGGATTGGGAAGCAACTACCCCAACAGATATTCTAGATCTGGGGATTAAGAACAGTATCTTTTCCCCAACTGTTTTTCCACTGCGTTTTAAATGTTTTAAGTCCAAAGAAAATTTGTGCTTGATTCACCACCTCATACCAAAAAATGGAGTATGGCAAACCTAGACCTTTTTTGCTTAACAAGACAAAACAAAAACCCCTGCAGTACCTAGTCATGTAATTCTTAGTGAACATCTTCTCATATTTCAGTATAAATTGGTAATTTGTCAAGCTATCCATCTATGCTTGAGAGACTCTTCATTTTTGGTTAAGGGTAAGAAAGTTTTTTTTTTTTCCTTCCTAGTTTCAAAGTTTTTGGTATACTGGTAGAGTTTTGAACATCAACAACTTTTAGTCTTTTGGCATAATAGGATTAGATAGCTTATGGTTACTGAATTCACACAAATGTAAAAGAAAAATAGAGATAGGGAAGTGAGGGAGGAGAGACTTAGTTCTTACTGCTGTATTTATCTATTTTTAGTGCCATTTGAAAATTGCCCCAGGAATGTAGCATCTTTTTTCTCCTGCAGACTTAGTTTTACATCAGTTTCTTAGTATGCCATATAGGATAGCATTATACTCATGTCCTTTTAGATAAATACTCACAACTAGGAAATTAAGATGCTAAGGATATAAGCCCCTGGGTGTGATAGGATTTTCACTTATATACACAGATATCATTCTTCAAGGTAATGCTTGTGAATGGGATGACTCAGGAGATGTTAATGAGAGTCTTTCTAGCCTGGCATGATTTTCTAACCATGGCACCGTGCACTTTTTCTTCCCTGTTTGCCTCAACTGCACTGATATCGCTTTATTCTTCTTCCTACTATGACTTTATGATTGATGGTTACGAAAATCCCAGAACTGATATGAATTCAAGTGTGTTCAACGATTAGAGTAGGAGAATGTTGGTTGATAAAGAAGAAGTTGACTTTAGTTGAGCAGAAAGATATTGAACTCTAAGTTACTCATTTAAATATGTGACACAAAGGTAGAATTCACAGAGGTTAACCCCTTGGAGCACTCAGAGACCATGATCCTGGCCTTGTCCATGTAAAACAACTCCCGTCAGAAGGAACAAGAGCAAGGTCCAGCCATTGCAAACTGAAGCCCATTGAATACATTGGGACATGGGCAAATTAAGAACTTTTACTGATAGTCCGCCCACTGAATTTTATCATAGATCTTATCAGCTTCATGGTCTATGACTGTTGATTTGACTTTCTCATGAAGTAAATTAACTTCAAAACAAAACCCCACTATCTCTTATCTGTTGCCTAAACAATGTTTCCAAAAATTGACTACCTTACTACAGTTCACTTGGATTTCTTAAGAAATCAGTTAATTTAGCTAATTGGCAAACAGAACTCCACCACCTCTTCTCTGGTTCTGAAACAAGAGAACCAGATCTTTTTCCAAACGATCGTTATCCTTTAGCATGCTGTCAGAGCACAGTAGGCCCCAATTTTTAAAAGAGATAATTCTTTGTCTTTCATTTTGTCAGTTTTAGCCCAGTTAGACTTAGTTCTTGTGCCTCATATTGGGTAGCTGCTCTAGAGAAATGTGATCCCAGGAATGCTGGTGATTTGCTGTTTAAAATGGTGCTGTGCTTTAGGTTTCTGTTCAAATCTAAGATTTCAGAAGAGTCAGTAACTGCAAATAATCTAAAAGGGGAAGAGTGAAGAATGCTTCTAACTTCCCTTTGAAATGAATAGCTCTGCCAGAGCAGCAGCTATTAGAAAAACAAAAACGACAAAGAAAAGCTGCTCAGCCCAGCACACAGAGGTAAATTTACTTACATCAGACTGAAAAATGAGGGCTGGGCTTTGAAAAGACATCCCTTCTGACTAGAGGAAAGCTTGCAATTTTGGCACGGCTGCCGCCCTCCTAAGCCCCTGAGAAATTCTGAAAAACATTACAGAAGACTGTTCTTAATATTAATGGATGTCTTCGTGTGTGTGTGTGTGTGTGTGTGTGTGTGTGTGTGTGTGTGTGTGTAGGGAGGAAGAATGCTAGAGAGAGAAAGGGGGTAGAGCATGAGAGAGAAGAAAAGATTACTTAGGAGGAAGAACTACCAGTGGAAATGTCTACTTTCTGAAAAATAATTTGCGTCTGTCATTTTTCACTCTTCAGTAAAGTAGTGGTCAAGATGAGATATAGAGAAGCATTCACCATTTACACTTCAAGTTAGGCTTGCAGTATTGTGGCTCTTTTAACAAGACTTCCAAAAATACTTGTAGATGACATTGCCCACTGATGTGATCTCAAATCTATTACATGACATCAGAGGTGAAAAAAAAGACTTGTTTCCCTGTGGCTAATTTTGGTGAGTGTCACATTATGTTGTACTGTAGTGAACAATTTCAGGGGCACCAAAAGCCTACAGCTCTGCCTCTTGGGAGGAGACTTTTCCTTTGCAGCTCAGCTTCAGGAAACGTGAACATTTGTGTTTTCAAGACCACATACCATTGGGAAGGAAGTAGGGGTGGAGATGCATGCTGAGATTAAGTGGGTATGAGAATCTCTGTGCTGTGTATGATCTGGAAACTGCTGAATTTTATGTAGCCCTCTTTCTGGCATGCCTTTAGAATTTTAAAGTCACACTGACAATAATACTGATCCTTGCTAAGGATATTTTTCACAAAATAATTTATTTACTTTTTAGGCGTGGACAGACAGACCTCTGTATAGCATGCCTGACCAGCTTGTCTCTGAGCTGTGTGTCAATGTGTTTGGGGAAACAGAGACAGAAATCTGCTGGCAGGTACTCCACAGTCAGATTTATTTGGGATATATAACTGTTACCTATCATGGTAAAGAAATTTAATATATAATTGTGGGAACTAGTTGTTAATAGACAACTTGAAAGTTATTTTGAGAAGGGAGGCAACTTCCACTCCACCTCAGACACTGGCCCATGTTACCTTAAAGGATACAAGGCCTATTGTAGTTTGACATGTAGAGTTACACAGATAATACACAGAGAAGCTGAGTTTCTTTTTGGGATTGATGAGGGGGAAAGAGACGGAAAATGTACCTATTAAAAAGAGTGCCTTGATTTGCTGTGGAGTTTAAAACTGGGAACATGTTTTCCCAGACGAGCAAAAGCTTTGTAGCATTGCTGGCTCGTTAATGGGTAATCTTCTCCCTGATGTGCCCTGGCTGGGCATGTTTTCTTGACTTAGGACTGACACTCTCAATATAATCTTAATTCATTTTTAGTCTAGGCTGACTAAATCTTCTGATTTGGCAAAGCAGACTGTCGGGATTGCCATTGTTATGTTTACTCTGGATTTATATCTTAAGTTGAGGCTAAGTAACACATTTACATAAATCAACTCAGCCTTAGACTCTAACACAAAATTGTTTTACCGAGAGAAAAGACTAATTGTATTGCTTCCTGAGATTTACTTTCATAATATATTAAACCTCAAAGTATTTAAAAATGTAGCATGTTCTGTTTTAAAATTAACTCTTCTGTGGGTTTTGCTTTTATAAAAAGATAGATTTTTTTTTTTTTTTTGCAAGAATTGATTATAGCTGTTGCTACTGTGGATGACTTTCCTGGAGGTAGAAGATAAAGTGGAGCAGGCCGATGTTATTTAGCAAGAGTCATATGCTTTCATAGAAGGATTTATGTTTTATGAAACTGGCAGCACAAATACTAGAAAAGAATTAAAAAAGTTCTTTTAATACTAAAGATATTGCAGGAAGATGAGGCTTTAAATTTACAGCTGCAAACATTTTCGGTAGGAGTGTTTTTAAATTATAGCATTTTATGATTCATGCAAATATCATGTTATAATTTATTTCCTTTAAAATAATGGCAAGGAAAAATGTCATGGCTCTATTGCATGGGTCATCATCCTATTAAATCATGTTCTATTTAAAATAATTTTACCTTTATTAAAATTTACTTGCATTTTAAAATTATGACAAAAAGCCAGATTGCAAAATTGGGAGTAAGATATTTTAAAATGTATGTTATAGTTTCAAGTTCCAGAAATATGTGGGGGAAAAAAGAGGTTAGTAGCTATTTTAAGTTTGTTCAAAACGTATAATGAAAACTTGTACCTTTTAATAGTATGAAATATTAGCAAAATGTTACTGATCATGAGATATACTGTTACATGTCTGACTTTTAAATGTAATTTTTTAATGGCCACTGGATGGAATTTGCCTTTTAAAAATGCTAGTCTTATGCACTCATGGTTAGGAAATGCAATAACTTCGTGGCAAGTTTTTATTTTTATTTTTCAGGTATTTCTTTGCTAAAGTTATTAGCACCCTTAAAATATTCTTTTGTACCTAGGGACAAAAATTCTCTACCCAGAGTTCTTATGAGTGTTTTTAAGACGGACCAAATGACACAGGGTCACATTCATTGTGGGCAGTATATTTTGCTCTGTGAAATGGCTTTGTATAGAGTTTTAGTTTTTCTAAATAAATTATTATTCAACCTTACAGTGTTTTCCGTGAGGTTCCCTAATCCCTGACTTTATCTCATTTTGCTCCATGTAACAGCAGTGTGGTTATCTGGCCAACCACCTCATTCCTCTTCGTCAGTTTCACTTGGAAAGATAGGATCCATATTTCCAGTCTCTGAAAGGTGGAAGCATGTGTTTTGTCCAGCTGAGTCTCTTGGTCTGATTTTTTTCCCGGTCCTAATACATGTTTATTCCTACATGTGACAAATCTGCAGTCGTGTTTTCTTTCTGAGTTATAATGACTCAGATGTCATAATTAATTTGATGAGCAGGTGGGGGTTATTAGCCTTGTGCTTCACTTGCTAATAGCTGCACAGTTTTTCTAAAGTACTCTTTCAACTAAGGAGGCATTTCTTCACATAGAATAAACAGTACAGCACAAAAGCCTCAGTTAGATAACTATCCGTGGGCTTGAAAAGCTGCCAAGCAGATGTTGTTATTGGAGCTGGCCCAGGCGAGATTGGGCCAGGCAGATGCTCATGGGGAGGGGTGTGGGGAGGGAGGAGGAGAAGGGGGAGGAGAAGTAAGAGAGTAGAGGTTAGGGGGAGATGGGGAGGTTCTATGGGACGCTGGTGCTTTCTTTGCAGGGGTTGGGCCAGATTTTGTTGGGGTGGGAGGTCTCTTCTAATGAGCCACCTCCATGGTTATGGCCTCTGGTTGGTCTCTTAAAACATGCATACGTGAGAATGGGGATGGGGGTGGAGGAGACCCTCTCTAAATATCCACATGGGAGCGAATCTGAGTGTTCATCCAGCAGCCTGAGACTTCTGGTTTGCATTAGGGCGGCTGTGTGCAATTTTTGAAGGGCCTACGGAGACTCAGCTTCATACCTATCCACATATGTAATGGACATGACTGCCCTGACATTTACCAGAGCTCATAGGTTCTGCTTTATTGTTATAAATTAGGTTGTGCAAATTTAAGACAAAATGCTGTTTTGTTTCCTGTCACCTCAATATGTAATTTTTCACTGAGCATTCCCTACTTATTAAAATGTTGCAAAGAAACACCTTACTTTTTAAAATTAAAAGCAGTCTTGGAACATGTCAGATTTGTAGGAGGTAAATGTGTGGAAGGTTTAATCTAAGCTGATCTTGTTTCTGTCCTCTGCCTTTTTTTTTTTTTTTTTTTTTTTTTTTGTGATCTAAGGCTTTTTAGAACTCATCTCTCACTCCCCTTCGCTAGATTAAATTCTGTAATCTCATTTTTCTTTGAGCTGATCTCAAGCCAGTGGTCTGGGGATTTTATAGCCAAGGGATAATTTTTGATAATGGGCTATTAAAACACTTGCAGCTCCTACCCTGTCTTTCAAATTAGTGTGTGCACAGATTGCCTTTCTGGGGAAAAAGTCTTTCCCTTGGCAATAAGCAACTGATTATGTGCCACAAGCAGTATAAAAGCTTCCAGGAATGTTTATACTAAAAACACAGGTAAATAAGAAAGGATAAATAATAATAGTAACTGTACAGTGTGAACAGGAACTCTGCCCAGGATTATTATTATTTTTTTTTACCCTTTGGAGACAAAGTCTTGTTTTCCCTTATTCAGACAGATTTAGTGTGTTCTGACAACAGGGTCATCTAACAGTTTCCTTAACGATGGAAGTACGGTGGCTTGAGACAGCTGTGTAAGGTCACGTAACTTTCATTGTTGTTTATAGTGTGCTTATTAGTAGGTTAAAATGAATAACTTGCTGGCTGGAGGTCAGGTAGCACCTGTATAAATAAAGAATTTGCCTTTCCAAAATATATAATGTAAAATTAATCAATATATATAGCTTGCCATTTTGTTTTTATTCAGTTCAACTTCCTTGCCGCTCTGTAGTTTTCAGAGGAGTAAAGTAAAAATTATGAGTTCTGAGAAAGCAAATTTGCTTGCCATAACTCCATTTGAGTGTGACTGCGATTTTGTTAGCATAAGATTGAAGCTAATCTCCTAAAGAGTATATCTGATTCTGTGTCTTAATCATTTTTCACAAGAAAAAAAATCAGGACATATAGGCATATGTAGAGTAACATAAAGCCACCAATTGTAGAACTGATGTGACGTGAATTGTACTGAGGGTTGGCATGAATGCTTTTCTTTTTCACGTGTAACATTAGGTTCAGACATATACGTGTGCAGTGCATTGCTGTAATGTGTGCAGATGGTAAGAACACATATGTCTCAATACCATTCTCTTACCCTGTGTGCTTTATCGCTCAGTAGCCTGACAGATGTATATGGGTGAATTCATTCATTGCCCTCTCTGTTGATTGGTAGCACTTTGAAAATGATGTTGTAATTTGGCAAACTAAATCTTGGTGGGGGAGCAGTACTGAAAGTATTGAAGAAATGAAACGCTTATAGTTTGATCCTTGTACTTAGAACTTTCATCAAATATAACGTTTTAGGTATTCTGTAATGTTAAAAAAAGAAAGGAAAAAGAGCTAGTTTTACATATGATGCAGAATTTGAAAAATGTGTCTTTTTATTGGCAAATGCTGATTTAAAAGTCCCTGAATCATTTCAGAATCTGTAGAGAATGAGATGTGGTATTATATGTGATGTCACATTAAAAAGTAAAAGTTCAGTCTGTGGACAAAGTCTATTAAAATGTTTTTAATATAGTAGAGGACCTCGTAACATAAGCCACTGTTAGTAAAAAAAGTTTAAAAATGTATATTTACTCATATGTACTAGAACGTAAATAATTTTCCTGAAACAAGGACTGCATGAAACAATTGCTAATAAGGCATGGTTAGCGGTAAGTGGAGATTGATACTCTCTGTAATTTAATAAATGGTTGTACTGTACCTAGGTCTTCAACTGTTTACAATTGAAACCCAAAGCAGTCACCATCAATACCTCTTTACTACTTCTAATTTTGTGTATGTCTAATTCAGTGAACATTTGTTTTGTGCTTACTACATGTCTAGGAGCATGCTAAAGGTTAGAGAAATGTGAAGACCAATGAAGTAATCCCTGTTCTCAAGGAGTTTCTAATCTAATCTAGCAGTGGAAACAGAAACATAAAACTAAGCACCTAATTCATATAAGACAGATAGTAGACAATGCCACATAGATACATAAAAAGAGCTATTGGAGTGCAGAGGAGGCAATTCGGAATTCACAAGAATCCAAAGAAGGTTCTCATGACTCAAGAAATGAGCTTGAAAGATGAGCACCGTTTTGTTAGATGAGGATGTGAGGCATGGGGGTCCTGGAGGCAGGAAACAGCACAAGAAAAGGTAAGTCACTGGGGATGGAGAAAGCATGTTGGTAGTTGGGGGTCATGAACCATCAGGGGAGGGTGACTAGACTTTAGCCTGTGTAGGCGAAGTGGAGGAGAGTCGTAAGAGACTAGGCTGAAAGAGGAGGGTTGCTGAGGGCTTCAAATGCCACATTAGAGAGTTTCCAGAGGGTAGATCATCAAGTTTTCAAGCTGTTATATTTAGGTGGTCCTTTAGAAGACAATTCTGACAGCAAAGTGGAGGATGGAATGAAGGAAGAAAATGGAGTGAAGGGAGGAGGTCGTTTTAAGCCAGGCTTTTTAAGTTGGCTCACTGCAACCTCCACCTCCCAGGTTCAAGTGAGTCTCATGTCTCAGCCTCCTGAGTATCAGCTGGGATTACAGGCACCTGCCATCATGCCGGGCTAATTTTTGTATTTTTGTAGAGATTGGGTTTCACCATGTTGGCCAGGCTGGTCTTGAACTCCTGACCTCAGGTGATCTTCCCACCTTGGCCTCCCAAAGTGCTGGGATTACAGGCGTGAGCCACTGTGCCAAGCCCTAAATATTTAGAACCTAAAACAGGCTACGTATTTATTCATTTGAAAGGTTGTAAAGTTTTAAATGAGCACCTGTCATACCACCGATGTTCCTAATGGCTTTGGATACAGTAGTGTACAAGACAGACATGGTCTCTGCCCTCAGGGGGCTCACTGTCTATTCACAGGGAACAACAAATCAATTCAACAAATTTATAAGCAAGTCATTTCAGATGGTGTTAAATGCTATGAGAAAACTAATAGGGTCATAGATATACATAGATTAAAGTGAAAATGGGGTATGGGGGTCTTTGTTGGCTAAGGTCTTTTGGGAAAGTCTTTCTGAGGAAATGAAATAGGAAAAGATAAGAATTAACCTAATTTCCTAGTACTTTCAGTACTCATTTGTGACGTCAGTTATGAATATAGCTTTGATTAAAAGTCCCTTTGAGGCATTTGCATTTATTGAGATAACCTCAGGGACAGGTTAACCTTTCATAATTATCAGAAAGCTATCTATAAGAAGCATTTTGCTGTATTCCTCTATAGACTACCTTTGTGGAATCATGATTTAACCTTAGGTTGGCTTCACCATGAATTAAATATTTAAAAATATTTTATATGTAAAAGATTCATATGCAGATCTTTGCTTTTGTTTAAAACTACCATTTTCCTATTACGTGTTCAGTGTCCCTTATTCAACTCCCATGCAATATGTTTCTCTGAAAAATCCCTTCCAGGAAACAAATTTTCTTTTTCTGATAAGTTGGCATGCCTCTTTTCATCTTATGATGAGAACTGTGTATGCAATCTAGTTTTCTTCTTTTCCCTGTGTGCTAGAAAGCTCACAGCCCAAAATTTGTTTTCATTTGTCTGTTTTCCCTGATTCTGATTCTGTGAATTTTCTACTGCCTGTCTGCCTTCATCTCTTGGATTTTGCATTTTGTTTTATATTAGTGGGTTATTGAAACTTTTGATTAATTAAGTATTAAGTCATTATTTGTAATAATAAATCAATAAAAATCATTCCTCAAATTTGGTGTTTAGGATCTGACCGAGAACAGAAACAGCAGGAGTGGATAGATTCTGGAGATATTGAGGAAAAAGAACTTGGTGATGATAGATGTAGAGGGTAAGGGAGAGGGAGGAGGGGAAGATGACTGCATCACTGGATCAATGCTGAGATGGTCCACAAAAATGAGGCATATAAGAGGAAGAGGAGATCCGAGGGAAGCATGAAGACTTGGGTTTTATTTTATTTTATTGTTTTTTTTTGAGACAAGGTCTCGCTCTGTTGTCTAGGCTGGAGTACGGTGACACGACCATGGCTCCTTGCAGCCTCCACCTCTCTGGGTCATGAAATCCTCCTGCCTCAGCCTCCTGAGTAGCTGGAATCACAGGCATGGGACACAATACCCTGCTATTTAAAAATTTTTTTTTTGTAGAAATGGGGGTCTCACTATGTTGCACAGACTGGTCTTGAGCTCCTGGACTCAAGCGACCCTCTTGCCTCAGCCTCTGAAAGTACTGGGATTACAGGTTTGAGTCACCACAATTGGCGAAGACTTGGATTTTAAATAAGCTATTGATCACATGCCCTGCTGCAATAGCTAGTAGTCAATTCAAAAGAGTGTTTAGAGCACAAGGGAATGGTTATAATTAGGAATGCAGATTTGGGTGTTATTGAAGACTTAGAAGCCAGTGGAGCTGTCAAGGAAGGGATTGCTTCTTGAGGGGATCTGAGGGCTACAGATGGACCCTTGAGAGAGGTCTACAGTGAGTGAGTATGGGAGAGGAACCCACATCTTTCAGCCCTCAGGACCTTTTTACTGTCATCACACCAAACATCCTCTCCCTTTCCCTGACCATCCCATCCTTCAGCTAATTAGTTCTGATTTATTCTTCAGGGCCCATCTGAGACATTTGGTATTGCAGTAATTTGATCTCCCCTTGTTGAAGCTGGCTGTTCCCCCTATGAACTCTTATAGTACTTTCTACTTCCCTAACATAAGACTGATCACAGAATGCTAGAATTGCTTATTGCTAAATGAACTCCTTCTCTCCACTACACTGCAAACTCATTGAAAAATGTATCTCTAGCATGTAGCTCAATGCTTGATACATAGGTGATGCTCAATACATGTTTGTTAAGTGAATAACTGAATTCATCCTAGAAGGGAGAGGAATGCTGTCTCAGAGAGAGGGACATGGTGGTCAACATATTGGTGTTCATGGTAGTCAACTTGGGCTGCCATAACAAAATACTGTAGACTGTGTTGCTTAAACAACAGAAATTTATTTCCTCACTGGAGGCTGGGAAGGCCAAGATCAAGGCACTGGCAAGGTAGGTTTTATTCTGAGGCTTCTTCTCTTGGCTTATAGATGGCAGCCTTCTCATTGTGTTCTCACATGGCAGAGACAGAGCAAGGAAGCTCTCTGGTGTTTCTTCTGATAAGGACACTAATTCTGTCATATTATGGCCCCACCCTTATGATGTCATTTAATCTTAATTACCTCCATAAAGGCTTTATCTCCAAATATGAAGGCCCTGTTCTGCCTGCATTGGGGTTGGGCTTCAACATGTGAATTTTGGGGGGACATAAACATTCAGTCTGTAACACCTCCCTTGTAGCTGAATACTGTTCATCATTTATAGAGAGATAGATAGTCCTAGTTGCAAATAGGATATAATATCCAATCTACAGTGGTAGATGCAACCTTTTCTCCAAATCCTGATCCAAAGAACATTGCCGAGACCTAGATATACCTTTCCCAGATCAATAAATTCGGGTCCAGTAGGTCTTTGGGTTTGTTCTCATGACTGATCTTGCAGAGCGTCTCATGTTGTCCCCTGAATCTCTTTCTACTCACTTAACACTATTGATAATAACTGAATGTGCTTAGGCTGCAGCTTGAAAAGAAATTTCATGAGTAGATGGGTGTCAGGCAGAGGAACATGTTAAGAGGGAAGTCACGGAACCTAACTTATCCTAAAGTTAGATTAGATTATCTGCTTGGGTTGCTATCAGTGTGGCTTTGCCTTATGTTGGGGGATAGCCCAGATTTCCTTTCAAGTTCCTTATTGACTTTAACTTTCTCTGATTGGAACTTAAAAATGATATTTTCCAGACTGTTTGAAATCCTTTTCTTCTCTACATTCTAGAAATAGAGTCTGTTAAAAATAAGAACAAATCCAAGAAAGAAGTATGTGCTTAATATTGTAGGGGACATATAGCAGATCAGACCCTTTGAATGGTTAATGCAAATTTTTGTCTTACTGTAATCTGGGTAATCCTCAGATAGATAAAAATTCGTCATTGAGTGTTTTTACTTTCCTAAAGAAACCACAGTAATATGTCTTTTTCTCACCTAAATGCTCTTAATTCATAGAGAGTAGGGGTTCCTTTGGTTTCTATTTTTATAATAGTATCTTCCTTTAGTCAGTTTCTTTATTCCTAGAACATTATTTATTGGGCACGTACTTTTGAATTAAAAAACAAATGACCTAAATATAGAAATAACCTTCCATGGGGAAAAGAATGGTTGTTGACTGGGCAGGTGAAGTAAGGCCAGGAGTGGATATTGAACCATCTCTCTTAGTAACAGAGAGGAAGGAAAAATAAAATTGGACTTTTGGAATACACATCTAGTCTTAGTAGGGATATCTGTTTGCTTTTCTTTTTTGGTCAATTTTAAATAGTCGTTTCTATATTTCTGTAATATTTACTAGGAAATTTGTTTCCCTGAGGCCGGAAGTCTGGGCTAGAGGCAAAACCTTTGAAGTTTGTCTCCTTTCTTCCTTTGTACATTAAAATAAATCAAAACAAAACTCTAATCCTTTTATTATATTTGACAACCATGAGCGATTGTTCTGCCCTGTCAGTGAAATCACTCTTTCTCACTTAAACTGGGAACTTTTTCAGGGTTGCTTTTTTGCCTCCAGCAAGTTTTAGGAGAGACATGGACATAACACAGGAGCAGTAATAGTTTGTGCAAGGGGGATAGGTAACTGCCAGATACAGAGGACAAACCCTGATATTTGGGTTTCACGGATTACACTATATACTTTCACTTTTATTGAATGGGCCACTTTATTTATCTGCAGCTCAGTTTTCATTTTGCTATCCCTAAACTCCAATTCTGAATTTGATAATGTAGGCTCATTACTATTCTTCATCACAGATGCACACACAAATTGTTTGGGTGATTTTGAGTAGTAAAGGTGAAGAATCTAGATGGCAAACCTGTGTATAGCCACTCAGACCCTTCTGAGGTCGCAGTGCTGAATTCCATATGTATATGTATACAGGGTTTGAGCCAGGCTTTTGAGAAAGCTGCACCTGAACTCTCTCCACCTTGCATGTTTTTAAAATGAGTTTATGTTTTAATATTTTAAACACAGTCTTTTTCCATAGGTAAATACAGGTATGGAAACAGACTTTTAAAAACAAGAGTACGTACTTGGTTTTGTTAATGAAGGGGAATGTTGAAAGTGGAACTTCTAGAAGAGTTTTTCTTCATAGGGAAGAACTGAAGGAAGCCATTTCTTCATGAACATCCTTGAGTTCGTAGCTTTTATGAAAAAAAAATCCCCTCATGCTATTCAAATGCCATTGAAACATCCACCTTTAAATAATGCAGTAAGGGAAAAAAAACCTTGTTTAACAGTAGTTTGTTTTAGAGACTGTACAAATAACAAAATCATGTTATAGGTTAAGACAAAAAGCCACAACAACCCACCCTATCAGCCCTTTTCTTTTAGGGGGAAGTGAGCCAGATGTTTAAACAATATGGCAGGATATGTGCATGCCGCAGTACTTGGAGACCTTGGGAAAGAAATCATGTCTGCACCCCTAGTGTTTCACAGTTTTAGACCCCTGACCTAGAAACAGTTTAAACAGATGTTTAGTTCAAGGGATTTATGTCGACATTGATTTTTTTTTTCCTTTGAAAATGGCTGCCTCTAAAATGGGAGTCTTTACTAGAAAAAGGACCAGAGAAACAACTATATCTCAAAACTTTCCAGTTTCATGTTGAAACTGTTCTGGTGCAGCAGGAACAACAACAACAACAAAAAACAAACAAAAAAACAGACAGCTGCTTTACCAGTGACTCTTGATGTGTATGAACATCTTTTCTTTCTCCACTCTCGGTTCTGTCTATAGTAAGTTAGGATTTTCAACAGTAACAGAGTTTACGAAAGGAGAAAGCATCTCAGAAAACCCTAGCTGTTATAAGCTAGCATAAGTTGTGGCTCCTTTTCCTCGTCTCATTTCTAACCCTCTTTTCCAGCCTCCTGCCCACCACAATCCCATTGCGCTCCTTCCTCCAGAAATGATTCTTCTCACTTTAATCCTGGTGTGGGGAGTTCATTCCATAATTTGGATCAGTCAAAAATGATACATTACATCATAGCTGCCTTTATGAACGTGTTTATTTCATATCTGAAATGTTTTCATGTGCATTCGCTCTGCTTTGACTTGCAGAAGGAGAAAGAAAGTAGTTTTACTGGAGGCAAAACAGCCACCTGTGAAAACTAATTGTGTAGGTAGAAGTTTGATGGTATCTCTGGGAGGGATCCAGCAGGAAGAAAGTAAATGTTCTTAATCTACAAGGAAATCACCTGTATGCCAAACTGACCCTCACAATCAAAGCCCGGTTTGAAATATCCCATCAAATAGGTGGCCTGTGTTTAGGAGCCTGGAGTGAGAAGGGCGGCAAGAGGGAGGAGTCATGGTGAGGGCCGGTGGAGTGCATCTTAGTAAGTGAAAAGTGACATGATAGTGTCAGAGCTCAGAAACCGATACACCAAAATGTGGCACTTTGACATGCTGAGCTGAAGAAGCAGCCTTAGGTCTCTCTGACACTGTACCCCCTCCACCTCCTGCCTTGCAATCCTCTGTCTCTCCCAAAGCAAAGGAGGAAGTTGTTCCCTGAAGTTCCCTTATCTGCCTCAAGTTCGGATGCACCAAAGAATAAAACAATTATCTCTGGTTCCTTCCCCGAATTTCCATTAACTGAGCTCATAGCACGTAAAAAAACGCTGAAGCCTGTCAACACATCTGGACAGACATTTGTCACAAACCATTGTCTGCTGTGTGGGCCCAACAGACTTTGTCCCAGGCCACTTTAAGTTCATTAAGTTCCCCTAAAAATCATTTACTGTCCCCTTAAAACCATCCAGACTTCCCCATCTACAATTCCTCTGAGAAGGAGGGTATATAAGCATCTGTACCCCGTTGGGATATGGGGCAGTCATCCCTGGATTCTCCGCCTTGCACACTAACAAATTTATATGCCATTTCTCCTCTTAATCTGCCTTTTGTGAGTTAATTTTTAACAAACTTTTAGAGAGCAAAGGGGACGTTTTCCCTTGGCCCCTACAATAGATTCAACTACACTGCCTTATTACGGGCCGAAATGTGATATGAATGGTGTATATTATCTTCAAACAAAAGGTTTGAGATGTGACTGCTTTTGAGTTTCTTCTTTCTTCCTTTTCATCAAGTTTCCCTTTTCAGTCTTTTTTTTTGAGATGGAGTCTTGCTCTATTGCCCAGGCTTGAGTGCGATGGTACGATCTCGGCTCACTGCAACCTCCATCTCCCAGATTCAAGTGATTCTCCTGCCTCAGCCACCTGAGTAGCTGGGATTACAGGTGCCTGCCACCACACCCAGCTAATTTTTGGATTTTTAGTAGAGACGGGGTTTCACCATGGTGGCCAGGCTGGTCTTAAATTCCTGACATCAGGTGATCTGCCTGCCTCGGCCTCCCAAAGTGCTGGGATTATAGGCGTGAGCCACTGTGCCCGGCCCCTTTTCAGTCTTAAGTGCTGTTGTCTTGACTTTTTTCCTCCTCCTTTCCTGGATTCCACCAATTTAGTGTACCTACATGTTTCTTGCTGTTAAAAAGCTAAGACATATTGTGTTGGAGAGGCAAGAACCAATGATGTGGCTACCTTTTGCCACCATCTGTGTAGCTCCCTGAACTGAGTGCCTTCAGATTCAGAAAAAGCAGGTCCTTTGGGCCAATCCATGCACCATATAGGCCAATAAGCATGCTGCCTTGCCTGAATGCAGTATAGAAGACAGATCTGTGATTGGTTGTCAAGATGGTAGGATCTGAGCTATCCTGCAAGATTCTACATTTTGTTTGTCACTCTAGGTAGACAATGGCTTGGTCTTTTGTTTGTCCCTCTAGGTAGACAATGGCCAGTTCAGATATGCTCGACTGGCACACCTCCATGTTGCCTTAGCTGTGCATATACCTGCATGCAGGTAACTTTCCTAAATGGCTGTCTTCCATGGGAAATCAAAACTGTAGAGGAGGGAAAAGTTCCTATTAGTTGAAGCACCATGAGATTTAGGGAAAAGTTAGACAGTCCTTCCTGGAGTCCAACAAAAGTAAATCTTTAGAAAGTGACAAACGAGTTTCACATAAGCTACATAAACTAAGTAAGAACATGAATTAAAAGGATATTTACATGACTGAAAAGCATTTTTGTTTGGAAGACTTTGGTCACATTTCATAGTGTCCTTGGTGAGTCATAGTGAGTGCTTGGATTGGGCCTCTGCATTTATACATATTCAGCCTCTGCGTTACAGATATTGAGCCATCCTGGGGTGGACGAGGAGACCAGAGGCTCTCTCAGAACTCCAGTGAGCTTCAGTTTTCACCGACTGGAAAGAAACTAGATCCATTCTCTGAAGTCAATGGGCCTCACTTTTCTCAGTGCACTTGGACTCTTCTCTACCTGTTCTCACCCCAGTGTCTTGTAGGTTCTTTCAGGACCCAGCAGTTCTACTTGGCACCTGTTAATAAAAGTGCTTCCTCCAGACCCTCACAGAAGGCAAACTTGTACCACCACGAATCCATCTTCAGGTTGTATTGGAGGCCTACTTCTCAAATTAAGCCCCAGTCAACTAAAATATCTGTTTTTCACCAATAGTTTTGTTTTGTTTTGTTTTGTTTCGTTTTGTTTTTGAAATGGAGTCTCACTCTGTTGCCCAGGCTGGAGTGCAGTGGTGCTATCTCAGCTCACTGCAACCTCTGCCTCCTAGGTTCAAGTGATTCTCGTGCCTCAGCCTCCTGAGTGGCTGGGATTACAAGTGCCCACCACCACGCCCAGCTAATTTTTTTTGTATTTTTAGTAGAGACAGGATTTCACCATGTTTCCCACACTGGTCTCAAACTCCTGACCTCAAGTGATCCGCCTGCCTTTGCCTCCCAAAGTGCTGGGATTACAGGCGTGAGCCACTGCGCCCGGCCACCAATACCTTTTAAACAGAAGATCCTACCAACATCAATGTATGGCAGTACCGCTGGACCTGTCTTTCCAGAGCCTAAGCCTCATGGGCCCATGCTTATGTGAGAAACTTCTCCCTCTTCATACCCCAAGACTCAGCCATAGGATCTTTTGCTCAAGTAGAATCCACAGTCAAGTCCAGTTTATTTCTATGATGCTTAGGAACTTAGACCATTTTGATATGTAGCAGGTTTTTGACATTATGAAAGATTTGTCCAGAGATAATGATGAGTTTCTAAATTTATAGGTAGCTCTTTGGAGTATAATTTCTTTCCTAGACATCGGTATTCTTCCAAGAACCATCACTTCCTTAGGCCTTTTCACTTTCTCTTCACTTTCATCACCATCACAAGCAATTGACTTCTTTTTCAGTGCTCTTTTATTTTTAAAACAAAGAAATGTTATCACGTCATGAGCTTTGTATGTAACAATGAATGAGATGTGAATGTTGAATAGTTGGCAGGGTTCGCTCAATACCTAAGAGATTCTCACGCGCCTTATGTGCCTATGATTCAGATTGGTCCTAAGGCAAAACCACAAATTTGATTATACCACTCCCCCCCTCCCCATAGAACTATTATTAATATTTCATGGACCTTAGAACATGGTTTGAGGAGCACTGGTATGAGATATGAGCCTCCAAATGAAGCCAGATCCTAGAAAGAAGGCATAGTAACCAGAGCCCTGGACTGTGTGTTTGTTAGTCCTGGGGCTCAGTTTCAAGTTGAGCAAGTGTGTTGTGTGCATGTATACATGTGTGTTTATGTATTTTGTTTTTATAATGTTTCTATGCAACATGCTTTAAAAAGGAATGACATCCTTCCTAACTTGATTTATGAAGATAGGATGTAAAACTTTTAAAAGCAAGTATTTTGGCAATGGGGTATGATGGAAAAGTAAACAGTTGAAATAATGGGATTATTTCTCAGAGTAGTTGCATAGTTCATACTGAACCTTCAGCAAAATCTTATTTGGAATGGCTTCTACTGTAAAACACCTAGGAGCAAACTTAAAAATACTGTATGTTGTTGGCAGCAGCAGAAAGAATTCACAGGGAGTGTAGTAGTGCAACATCATCTGTCTTTGTTCAAAAAAGTTTATAAGATAGTTCTATTCCGCTGTCTTGCCCCATGGCAGAAGAAGTTCTGGCTGGGAGAGCAGGCCTGGAAAGGCAGCACAGGGCCACATACTCCAGATGTGTAGAAATGTTCTCAGATACTTAGACAACATGCTGTTCTCACCCACCAGCAAAGTTCTTTGACTGGAAGGGCTGAATTATTCAGCATAATCCTGAAAGCATTGTTCCCTTACTAATAAGCATCCAAGGTTAAACAGCCTATTGGTTAAATTGCATGTTGGAATAAATTGCCCTGTTAGATCAGAGCAGTTATAAAACTGTGGTAGATCTGAATGAATGTTCTCAGTGGTGATAAGCAGTACCTTTGCTTCTATTAAATTCATGTTCTAATATGAGTCATCAAAAGGTTCTTTTATGCTAACTATGTTCATAAAAGAACATTCAATGTTTGACCACCACAACAGCTACAGCCACTAAAAACATAAATATCGGGGAAGTCCACACTGCTCAGACAGTTTAGTAAATTGTATTATTTAAACAAAATCTATTTATAGGAGATACTGAGATACTGATATAATGCTTTAAGAAAACCTTGTCCCTTTAAAAAAATCTCATTTTTTCTTTAGCATGATAACAAATAATTCTGCCTACTTATATTAATAAATTGGATGACAAGGAAACCATAGCTGGCGCATTATTGGCCTTAGTCTTGGAATTATGTTTCTTTCTTTTGTTTTTTTTTTTTGAGATGGAGTCTTGCTCTGTCACTCAGGCTAAAGTGCTGTGAAGCGATCTTGGCACACCGCAACCTCTGTCCCCCGGGTTCAAGCGATTCTCCTGACTCAGCCCCCCAAGTAGCTGGGATTACAGGTGCCCGCAACCAAGCCCGGCTAATTTTTTGTATTTTTAGAAGAGACAGGGTTTCGCCATGTTGGCCAGGCTGGTCTCGAACTCCCGACCTCAGGTGATTCACCCACCTTGGCCTCCCAAAGTGCTGGCATTACAGGTGTGAGCCACTGCACCTGGCCAGAATTATCTTTCTATTACTGAAAGATTTTTGAGGTTTTCTCTCTTGTTCATTCAGCACTGAGCTAGGCATTGGGAATGCTGGATTTTGCTGGTCCTGGGGAATTCACAGTCTAATATCCAGCTTGTAGAAAGTGACTTTCAGTGTTTCACAGTTTTTTTCAGCTGTTGCAGTAGCTGTAAGAAGGCACAGCTGTCACCTTGTGTGCACCGTGTTCTAGGACTATACTCAGTTTTATATATGTGTATCTCATGTAATATTATATATGTCTATCTCATTTAATATATAATAAATTATATCTCATTTAACCTCGTACTTCCCCTCATTTTATAGGTGAGGAACCTGAGCCTCTGTGTTAACCAACTTAACCAAGGCTAAACAGTTAGTAGGTGTCAAAGTCGGATTTAGAACCAAGACAGTCTGGCTTTAAAGCCTTGGGTGCTAAACCTTTAGGCAATACTGCCTAATACATACAAGTGACAGTGTTTTTGTTACTATGTGGGCCCTTCTTGTGCTCTAGGCCATAGAAAGGCATCTTGGCTCTCACCTCTGCTTAGTTCTGGGGTAGCAGAGCATAATCTCATCAGAACTGGGGTAGTGACAAAGCCAGGTCAAACTAAGCCATGGAAGCTCAGTTCCTGGTTCTATTTCAAAGGCAGGAGTCAGGAAGTTAACAGCCTCAGGATGCTGTGCTGTCTCTTCAAGTTCTGCAGAGGACCTCTGGAACTGGTGCATTGTTGGAGCAGATCACCCTGCTCAGCTCCCTCTCACCCTTCTCACCCAGTGGTCTTGTCACTTTGGGTCCGGTTTTATGAGCTCACAGTGATTAAGTAACTGTGATTCTCATGGTTCTGAGACTCTGACTGCCAAACAAGCTAGTGTTTCTGAAATATTTTAATGGTCTGGCATATTCACTTTCCTTTTTGGAAGTTAGTGGATTGGCAGCTGGAATATGAATATTATATTTCGCTCCTCTTCCTTTTTTTCTCTATCTTCCAATTAGTCTTTCTCTGCTTTCTGATTTTTCTTCTATCTCATCCTACTTATATGTTTTCTTCTTTATGGTTAGCAGTGAAATTGGTCTAAAGAGAAAACTTTTGTTTGTAAGGAGGGGTTCTTGTCTAGGTAAAAGTTTTTGGAAAATTATTTATTTCTAAATGTGCAGAATGGGTATATAATTAATAAGTTTTTTTCTTAGAAACATAGTTTCCCTGTAACCATGTTTTGGTGTGGAATGAAAGATGAAACTGAGATTATTAAGGCAAAAATGCAGTAAGACCTCCCTCACCCTGAAATTCAACCTCTCTGGAATTTGATTAGTGTTTTTGTTGGTTTTACATATGAATATTGTTAGAGGGAGAGGCTTCTAGAAAAAGTGGGTCAAAATGAATATTTTTGGTAAAACAGAAGCTGCATAAAATGTCTCATTTTTATACTCATAACAGCCCTGTGGGGGCAGGCACCATTGGTAGCTTCCCTTTGCAGATGAGGGAGAATTAAGGGACTTCTCGAGATCACACAGCTAATAGGTTGTGGATTTAAACTAGGTGCCTTGAGTACAGTGTTTTGTATTTCACTAATACTACACTAGCATAGTGTTTTGCGCTTCAGTAATACTATGCTAGCATAGTGTGTGGATTCTGGAGCTAACTTGAGCAGGACAGAGTTGAATTCAATGTTTTCCAAAGGCATTCAGGCTATCTGATCATTTCTCTTATATGTGATTCTCACAGTCAGTTGAGTCCTTCACAAAACACAACAAGACTCATCAATGAGCTGGATTGTTAAAAGGTAATTTATAGTGACCTTGTGAGAGTCTAAACACTCCAAGTATTTCATCAATAAAAGTGAATAATAACTTTTATTATCTTTTTTTAAGGATGTTAGGAGGGTTAATCTGTCACTACCTGTAGAGCAATTTATATAAACTGAAGCATGTCCGTGTCCATATTATATTAGAACTAATTCTTACCAGCCCATATCTGGTCATCAGTATGCCCTGGATTTTTATATCATGTTTGGTTAATATAAAGTTAATCATCCCCTCAGTCATTGACTGTACATCCATTTCATGAGAATTGTAAAACAAGGTAAAGTCAGATGCTTACAGTCATTGATATGTACTACGATTGAGATTTAATCCCCAGGTGATCTTACATTAAGGAAATGTCAGTAATCTGTTAGAGACACAAGTTCAACAAATTCAGCAAGATTCTTTTACAGTTGCAGAATCAAAAAGTGTCCAAGTGTTAACTCCTCATGGTTCAGCCAAGTTTCTTTTTTCTTTCTTTCTTTCTTTTTTTGAGTCAGGGTTTCACTTTGTCATCCTTGTTGGAGTTCAGTGGTGTGATCATAGCTCACTGCAGCCTCGAACTCCTGGGCTCAAGTGATTCTCCAACTTTAGCCTCCCAAGAAACTGGGACTACAGGTATGCGCCACCACACCTGGCTATTTTTATTTTTATTTTGAAGAGATGGGGTCTTGCTATGTTGCCCAGGCTGGTGGTGAATTCCCGTCCTCAAGTGATCTTCCTGACTTAGCGAAGGTTATTTTGTTTTGAAATTTGGAAGCATGGTTGGCACTTTCATAAGCTAATACTTTAAAGCTTGTAGCTTTAATGTACTTGTCTGAAGTTCACTGAAGAGGAGCAAAAGATCATTATTATTATTTAGCCCTCTAGACCTTGCTTGTTAATGCACATATATGCACATGCATAGATTCACACACACACGGAATCCCAACTACAAAGCATTTTTCAGAAGTCTTATTCAAATAAAGAGGTAAATGGCTCTGCTCTTGGTGAGACCCTAATAAGCATGTGATAATTAAATTATTTATCTCAGGAACCTGTGTATCATTATTAACACTAATATTATAGCAGATGAGCTTTTGGATCAGTGGAGGGCCTTTGAGCAGCTATTAGGGAACCAATGCACAGGAGTACTGTAAAATAAATTAGCCTCATCATTTCACTTCAAATCAGCAAACGATTATTGAGTGCACATCCCTGAAGATGCGTGTCTCCATGCTTATGTGCTTATGTCTGGTGGAGGGATAAGATCAGTAAGTAACGCAAGCCCATATCAAGTCAGTCTTTAAGAGAAGTACTGTATAAATGTGAAGCTACTGAGATGCAGTGGAGGAGCTCATATCTGGTTCTAGGGGAGGAGGGAGCATCTTATGGAGAAATGCTGTTTTGTTTTGTTTTCTTTTCTGTTTTTGAGACAGTGTCACTCTGTTGCCCAGGCTGGAGTGCAGTGGTGTGATCATGGCTCGCTGCAACCTCTACCTCCCAGGTTCAAGCGATTCTTATGCCTCAGCCACTTGAGTAGCTGGGACTACAGGCGTGTGCCATCATGCCTGGCTAAGTTTTGTATTTTTAGTAGAACGGTGTTTTGCCGTGTTGGCCAGGCTAGTCTCAAACTACTGGCCTCAAGTTATCCGCTTGCCTCAGCCTCCCAAAGTGCTGGGATTACAGGCATGAGCTACCACGACTGGCCTGAGAAATTATGTTTTTAACTGACTTTAAAAGATGGGTTTTGTCAAGTGCTGGGGAGGCAATTAGACCAGGGAAACAACATGAGCAAAAGTCAAAGGGCAGGAAAATGTACAAGAAGTTATCCAGTGTAGCTGGAATGCAAGACCCATGATGTGCTGGAGGCCACATGAAAAAAATAAATAGAGATTACTTCATGGAGAGCCATGAATGTTGGCTTGAGAGAGTTTTACTTACTGTAACAATTCCGCGAAGATACCTAGAGGCAGCACCCAGGTTATTATGTAGTCTCAAAAGAAGATTTCTGACAACTTCATTTTAAACATTTTTTTCTTTTTTTTATTAAAAAATTATTTTTAGAAATGGGGTCTCACTATATTGCCCAGAGTGGCCCCTAACTCCTGAGCTTAAGCAATCCTCCCGCTTCAGCCGCCCAAGTAGTTGGGACTACAGGTGTGAGCCCCTGTGCTAGGCTAAAACATTTTGTTTGTGCATTATTTCTTCATTGCCAAAGGATCGAAATCTCACTTGCTTTTTTCCTTCTGGGAGTTTTGTGGGCTGTTTTGGTCTGCTTAGAGAAAACCACACGCTTACAGGCTATTCTGCCTCTGTACATTTCCAGCCTTCCTTGAAACAATCATCTCGAGAACTGTGAAATTATCCACTATAATCTAATTGGTGGTGACTACTTAGTCCCTTTGCACCAGAGAACTTGTATCTAGCAAGTCTCTTTCTTTCAAACATTTGTTAGTTCGTTAAAGATGTTATGTTAGCGGTAGGATATGATGCATCTGAGAAGGAAATAAAAGACCAGGACAAAAGACATGTTGAATAGTCAAAGATGAGCTGTAACCATCAGGGAATGCTAACTGTAGCACCTGATTTTGATTGAATAACGTGATAACATTGGCTTTGAAGTTGTTGCAGATCTGCTTAAACTTTCTTCATGGATGGAATGAATGAAAATTATGAAGCATTGATGTAAAAATAATTGTTTTTGGTCTTTTTTTCTTTGTGGAAACCAACCTGCCTTCCCTCCCTCCCTCCCTCCCTCCCTTCCTTCCTTCCTTCCTCCCTCCCTCCTTTGCTTCCTTCCATCCATCCATCACCAGTCTTTTCTTATTGTACAATTTCCTTGACAGATGGACTTCTTATAGAAGTTTACCTGAGTTTAATATGGATGACCGTCATGAGTGCAATATTTTGCCGCAGGAGATGGAAAGACATTATTTTTTTTTTCCTCCACAAAGTTGTATGGCAGGAACATGTAAAGCTACATCAGTAGATCTTAAGACACCTGTTCTCGTGATCTTGTTCTTACTTTGCTTAGAGGTTTCCCCAAGGTAATATTTAGTAAGGATATATCCAGTAGTGAATAATAGATAGTTCATTGACTCTATTATTTCTGAAACATGTATTGTATTTTACGTAATAGTAGTTACTGGAGTCATTACAGTTCTTTTTCTTTTACATATTATAACTGAAGCAGTTTCTGTTTTCTTTAAAAAATATAAATGTTTAAAAATCATGACACTTCTTTACCTTGCTGCCCGTTATTTCTCAGCAGTTAAAACTTTATTACTTTACTGACAGAAAAAAGAAAGGATGAAAAACTATAAATATAATGATATAGAAAATCTACAGTATTTTTAAATGTCATATTTTAGAGATTTAATCTCTTTAAAATGAGGTTTTTGAAATGAATTCATATAAATAAATCCATAGAAGTAATGAGGAGTATTAAAAATATTTCAAGGTTTTTAAGGCATTGGGAAATATGTTCAAGACTTTGAAAATAGAGTCCACCAGCTATATCAGCCCATTTGCTATTCCTGATATTTGTATTTTCTTCTGGAGGAAGAAAGATTAAAAAGTGGATCTAGTTTTTTAATTCTCTGCATTGTGTTTTAGGGAGTGAAATACTTTCTCTCACTGAAAGATAAGGGTAATCACAGTTTTAAAAACTGGCTACTCCTTAAATGCATGTACCCTTGCAAATCCTGCAGCAACTGAAAAATCTCCTGATAGATGTAAAAATTAATTAATGTCTTACTACCATGCAAAGAATGTGGGCATAGGTGGATAAAGGTGACTAAATCCCACAGAATTTGTGTGGCTTGCCTACTAAACCTCAAGTAATATAATATAAGTGAAAGCCAAAACCAATTTTCTGTTGTTTTCCTCTCCAGCTTGTTCTTTATAAAAGTTGGACCTGTTTGTTTTGTTCTCTAAGTGTGCCATGTGCAGCACGCCTGTGTAATTCCTGGTCCTTGGAGCAGACTGCGGTGTGCAGGACGCCCGTGCAGGATTTGGGTCACTGGAACTGACAAACTGGGATTAGCTGACCTCCTGCAGGAGGCCCCAGTGGCCCCTGGGCAGTGGTGAGAAGGAGCAGAGCCTTGGTGTGTGTGTGACCTCTAACAGTGAAGTGATGCCTAGTTCACTGATACCACTTGCAGTAACCTGAATGACTGGTTATTCTGGTCAGGAGAAAAATAGCACTGACATCATGTGATTCTGGCAAAGTAAACCACATTGGAACTTGGCCTTTGAATACCCAAGGGGCTGGCAGCAATCTCAGGGGTTGGCTGGGAGCCCCATTGAGTTCACTAGTAATCAGTTGACTGCTGAGCTGGACAAGCTGCCCTAGTTTTTCTGACAAGCTCTGTCTAAAAGAATGATGGGCAGTCTGCCATTAGGATTTTTAAGCAGAGTTGCTAAAGATTAACTCTTTAGCTACTGTAAATATATCATGTCCTTCGTTATGTGTTGGTATGCAGTCAGATGAAAGCTTGGAGGGAGGTTCTAATTCCTCATTCAGTGATTGCATCTGGAGTTCCTCTCTTGTAAAACAAACACCCAAAGGCAAGGAAAAACACCGTAAAGTTCTTTATATGTATGTTTCAAAGGAATGCCAGTGGATAGGTTTTTCTTGAGGTTTCTAGTTTGCTTTTTAAAACAAAATACTATAATCTTTAATTATGTAAAATGTTAGATGTTGCATTCTGATCATACTTCAGGAATAGACAACACCTAAGAAAAGTCTCTGAAAAACTACAAGCATTTAGTATTTACTTATTATGACACATACCCACGGATTTCATTTTCAAAAAAACTTTTATTAACTCAGAGTATTCTAGAAGAAAGGAGGTACTGTAGTCAAATGTCATAAGTCCAGAGAAACCAATTCTTTTGAATAAACCTGACTTCTCAATTGATGTATTTGGTTATCTTTTACTAGAAAAGGTGATACCTTAGTAACTTTTATTCCTTCTCTCACATAGTTAAAATAAAATATAATTGACAGAGATATACAGGTTGACTTAAAATATTCTATATACTGTAATCCCGGTGATGAATTTGGTATGTTTAATGTTGCTTTAAACTGGAATATTTCCTAAGGCATACTCTCTTTTCTCTAGGTAACTGTGACGTTAGCAAGTGAACACCAAAATTCTTTGATAGTGCTTCAGCACTCCTTCACAAAATCAAATTGAGGTAGTAGTGAGGCCACTGTGGGGATGTAGTAGCAATGATGTATCATTTATCTTGGGACACACTTGAAAGTTTTAATGGCAACAGCTGAAGTTTTGGAAATCTGTCTTCCTTTTGAGCTAAGGTTTTGATTCTGCCTCCTCTTTAATCTTCCCTTCCAAAAAGCTGCTTTTGAGAAGTGGTACAATTCCTCTCTCATGTTTAAGAGGTTTGTGACATTAGCTACCTGGGGACGTTATTGTCCATCAGAGAACTTATATAAAGAAAACAAAAAGAGGTATTATATGCACAGATACTTTCTAATGGATTCTTCCTGTTTCCCACTCCTCTTGTCTTCCTTGACTCAGCACAAAAGTGCTCAACAGGCCATAACCTCAAAAGACCCTCCTCCCTGTTAGAGCTAAAAATCCAGTGTGATAACCTTTCAGATGCTCAGTTAAGGGCAAATTTGTAACTGAATTTTAAAACTTGATGTGTTACCCTAAGACTTATCAAGAAAAGAAGAAAGAGACTCGAGGGGTTTTGAATAAGGAGTTAGGAATAGGTGGAACTTTTTATCATGTTTGTTCCTACTGTGTGGGGTTTTGGGGGAGTCAGAAATGGTATCCACAAGACTTTGGCATTTATGATGATATTCCTGCCTTGTTCAGGAATTCCTCTATTTATCCCTTTGCATGAGGACAGTGTCACCACTGTCTATTGCTAGGCCCTAATTTATCTCAAGAAAGGGCTTAAGGGTGGTGAAGGGGTTGTGGAATTACCTTCCCCTCTCACTTTTCCATTCTCTCTTCTGCCCTCTCCCTCTTTCCTCATTTCTTTTCCCTTTACTCTCCTTCCTTCCTCGCTTCTTCTCCCCTCCCTCCCTCTCTCTCTTCCTTCCTTTCTATTTTTTTTGCAGTACTTGCTAAGTATCTACTATTGTCAGTCAATGCACAATGATATGCAATAATCATGATAGACCTAAACTGAGGAAGTTTATAAGATAATGGGAGAAAAAAATTTATCAAATCAAAGGATCACAAAAATGCACTTTAGCCTAGGCAACAGTGAGACGCAATCTTAAAGAAAAGTAGAATGAACAATTGTGGCGAATCATTTGGTGAAAAGGCACATGATGCTATAAGAACATAAAACAAAGGGATCTTATAAATATGTGAGATTTCCGAGCAATACTATTTCTTGGTAATACTTAAGAAAAAAGCTAAATCTTAGGTAGTATCTCATCTCCACTTGGGCAATTTGTTTAAGCTCTTTGACTCGTAATTTGCTTATCAGTAAAGCAGAGAGAATAATATCTACCCCCATCCTCAGTTTATGTGATTGGAAATACTAAATTTGAAATATTTAGTTGACGTACAGTGAGAATTTAATGAAAGGTATTTCTTGTCACTAAGTTCTTATTTCAGTGGTCCTTTTGGTCACTGAAAGGTGTCAAATTCTTGCTGCTATTTGGTTTGTATCTTACTTGCAAGTGTAAGAAACTGAAGTTATACAGACCGAAGTGAGAAAGGGAAGTTATTCTCTGATATAATTTAAAAGTCCAGTTTATCTGCAGGTACAGTTTGATTTAGGTGTTCAAATGATGTAATTGGGAATGTTGCTCTGATTCTCTTCCTATGCCATTCTCTTTGTTCCCTTACTTCTCAGGCAAAGAGGGTCTCTTTCCACAGTGAAGGCTTATATTCTATTAGCCGAGCGAACCCAGTGGGGAGGAAAATGTTCCCTTCCTCACTAGTCCCTGCAGATGTTCCCGGGCTGTATCTCCTTGGACTACCCTGAAGAAAGCTGAACTAGTGCTTTCTTCTCTTTGGCAATGCTTAAGTCTCCTGCCTGTTCTTGGAGAGGAGCTAGAGGATGATCACAAGACACTCAAACTACATGATCTCAGAAAGTGGGGAAGAGTGGCTTCCCAGAGGAAAATTACTGTTATTACTAACAAAAAGTAATAGAGACCCGGCGTGGTGGCTCATGCCTGTAATCCCACGATTTGGGGAGGCTAAGGCAGGAGGACTGCTTGAGTTCAAGAGTTTGAGACCAGCCTGGACAACATAGTGAGATCCCATCCCCACAAAAAAATAAAAGATTAGTCCGACATGGTGGTGTATGCCCGTAGTCCCAGCTACTCTGGAGGCTGAGGTGGGAGGATCACTTGAGCCTGGGAGACCAAGGCTACAGGAAGGAAGGAAGGGAGGGAGGGGAGGGGAGGGAAGGGAAGGGCAGTTTAGGTGGGAAGGAAGGAAGGGCAGTTTAGGTGGGAGGATTGCTAGGATGGAAGGAAGGGAGGAAAGAAGGAAAGAAAGAAAGAAGTAGAGCTGAGGTGGGAGGATTGCTGAGGCCAGGAGTTCAAGACCAGCCTGGGCAACATAGGGAGACCCCATCTCTACAAAAAAATTCAAAAGTTAGCTGGGCATGGTGGTGCATACCTTTAGTCCTAGCTACTCAGGAGACTGAGGCAGGAGGATTGCTTGAGTCCAGGAGTTCAAAGTTACAGTAAGCTTTGATCATGCCATTGTACTCCAGCCTGGGTGACAGAGAGAGACCCTGTCTCAAAAAAAAAAAAAAGAAAAAAAGAAAAAAGTAGTAGATACTGTCTGGACAACACCTAAACAAACAGGGCAGATATCTACTATAGATTTTAAATAATAATAAGACCACCCTCTTCCTGCTTTTAGTTTAGGTAGAAGTGAAACTGTTAATGAGGTGACATCGAAGCATGCAGAGTACCCACTAATTACTGAGTCTTGACTGTATGCCAAGCAGTGGGCCATGTACTTCTGTATTTTATTTCTGATCTTCACAGTAACCTTACAAGGTAAGTATTAAAATCCTGCTTTAATTTTATATCCAGTGAAATTATATAACTTTATCACGATTTTTCAGCTAGTCAGTGGTGGAGGTGGCCATTGGATGCTTGATCATCCTTTTGCCCTGCAGTGGTGCCTGTGCAGTGTCAGATGGCCCTCCTGACCTGGGGCAGTGCAGAGACGTGCCGTGTAGGCCTCCATGACTGGCACATTTTCCTGTGAGAAATGGAGTAGTCTTTTTTTCTAGGTCAGGGATTTGAAAGGCAGGACTTTAGAATCCTGTTCTGGGCATGATCACTGCCTCTCCCTGCGTTATTGGATGGCACATGGAAGGCCTCCAACCATTAGCTGGATCTGTCTGTAAAATGGTGACAGTGTTAAGCTTTTGAGAGATTAATGAGTCTGTTTGTAAAGTTAAATACATTGTGCATCATACCAGAGATAGTCTCACCACTCAATTGTGGACTGTTCAAGTTCTCTTGACTACAGTATAAGTCCTAGTCAGCTTGGGTTGTCATAACAAAATACCATAGACTGGGTGGCTTAAACAGTAGAAATTTCTTTTCTCACAGTCCTGTAGGCTGGGAGTCTGAGATCAGGGAATTAGCATCAGTGGATTCTGGTGAGGGCTCTCTTCATGGTTTGCAGACAGCCACCTGCCTATTGTGTCTCAGAAAGCAGAGAGAGAGCGAGATACAGTGAAAGAAAGCAAGAGAGAGAGAGATCAGGCACATTGGCATCTCTTCTTTCTTTCTTTCTTTCTTTCTTTCTTTATTATTATTATACTTTAGGTTTTAGGGTACATGTGCACAATGTGCAGGTTAGTTACATATGTATACATGTGCCATGCTGGTGCGCTGCACCCACTAACTCGTCATCTAGCATTAGGTATATCTCCCAATGCTATCCCTCCCCCCTCCCCCCACCCCACAATGGCATCTCTTCTTTGTAGGGATACTAAACCCATTTTAACAGGACTTCAACTTTATGACCTCATTTAACCTTAATTACTTCCATAAAGACCCTGTCTCCAAATGCAGTTACACTGGGGATTGGGTCTTCAGCATATGCATTTTCAGGTACACAGTTCAGTCAATAGCGGGGTGATATTAGTGGTTTTATGTGAACCACACATATACCTTGATATTTCATCCTAGCCTGTTAGCACTGTCAGTGGCACCAAATAAGAGGGTTTGGCATAGGATGTTTCCTAATATTTGCCTGTTAATTTGGGGGAAAGTAACTGGAAATTACTCATTGAAGTTCTCATTTAGAGCAAAAGCTTTTCAAAAATGATATGGCAAACATATGGGCATTCACTCTACAAATCCATGTATGAGATGTGTGGAAATAGAGGTATCAACAAAGGGACTGAAGGCTCAGAGGAGGACATAATGCAGGGTTGATTAGGAAGGACTTCAGCAGAGTGAAATTAAACGTTGATATCCCAGGGTAAATGGGATTTTGCAGGGTGAAGGGCAGAGAGGCATTTTGGTGGCTGGCTGGAGCACAGTCCTGTATGAAGGTGTAGTGACCTCCTGTACTAAGACAAAGGGATGTGGAGAGCAGTGGGTGCTTCCTCCCATCTAATGGGTCAGAGTTTAGAATACCAGTGCCTTGCCAATGCAAGGTATTGGATTTTATCCTAGAGGCAGTGGAAAGCCCTTGAAGGTCTTATGGAAAAGGGAAAGTGTTATAATTAGGTCTGGGTTTTAGACAGGCGAGTTTTAAGTGTAAATATGTTGATTAGAGAGCTTAGAGTCTAACCCATGCTGTCCTTGATATCTAGAATGCCTTTTCCTCTCTAATTCTCAGGAATTAGAGAGGAAAACCACACATTCCTGTTCATTGCACACATTTGTGCAACCACACATTCCTGTTCATTCTTCAAAACACTCCTCTAGAGTGATGGATATTTACAGTAAACTCATTTCTGACCCGTCTAGATGGAATAATCACTCCCTCCTCTGTCCCACTTTTATAATTTATGTGTACTTATTATTATTATCATTTTTTGAGACAAAGTCTCACTCTGTCGCCCAGGCTGGGGTGCAGTGGTGCGACCTCGGCTCACTGCAACGTCTGCCTCCCGAGTTCAAGCGATTCTCGTGCCTCAGCCTCCCAAGTAGCTGGGATTACAGATGTGCATTACAACGCCCTGCTAATTTTTCTATTTTTGGTAGAAATAGGGTTTTGCCATGTTGGCCAGGCTGGTCTTGAACTCCTGATCTCAAGTAATCCACCTGCCTTTGCCTCCCAAAGTGCTGGGATTACAGTCGTGAGCCACTGCGCCCGGCCGTGTGCACTTATTATTGCTTGTATAACATTATAGTATAATCATGTGTTTACATATCTCTCCCACTACTTGAAGAATCTTGAGAGCAAAAGGGTTGCATTTTTTTTGTTGCCGTTGGTTTTTTTTTTCTGTTTTGTTTTGTTCTGTCCTGGTTTGCATTCAGAGTGTATGGTGCTTGGCATATCTTAGGTGTTCTTGTTTGTTGAACATAACCAAGCTAAGACTTCTGTGAAAGTCAGGAGAGCAGCAAGAAGGACATGAGAAAGCTTGCATTGGTAGGAATAGAAAGAAGGAGGCATATTATTATGGATATAGGGAGAAGGAGTTGGGTGTGACTGTGATGTTTCTAATTTCGTCACCTGGGTAAATGTTAGTTTCCTTAACAGAGGCAGTGGAAGAACCACTGAGTTTGGAGGTGAGTTGTTCAGTTTTTTTCTTCTAGGTTGGGTAGGAATGACCCAAGTGTTGATGTCTGACAGGCAAATGAAAATACAGGTCTGAATTTAGCTGTTGTTATCCCAAACCTTTGAAGCCAAAGTTTGATTGAGATTGCAGAGGGTGATAAAGAGAGCCAGGGGAATGCTGACTTTTAGAAGAAGTGGAGTTAATACAGGAGAATGATAGTGAGAAGTCAGATAAGTAGGAGGAGAATCCGGACACCCCAATGTCATGGAATCAGAGATGAGAAATTAGGCACATGCTGCACTAATCTAGACTGATCTATGGCCAGAGACTTTTATCATGAAAGTACTGTATAATAATAATAACAGTAGCAAGAACAACAATAATAGTATTTACTATTTTTTTAGTACTTATTGTGTTCCAGGCATTTTGCTCAATGTTTTTTCTACCTATCCCATTTGTTTCAAACTTTGAGCCTATTATCTTTGTTTAAATAGATATACAAATTCAAATTCAGAGAGGTCAGTAATTTGTCTAAGGCCAACAGCTAATAAGTATTGGAACTGGGCATGGTTTGTGAACTTTGATATGCTGCAAGGTTACTAAGCAGTTATTTTATTTTTTGGTGGGGGTCAGTCTATGGAGATTGTGGAGATTAAAGTTATCGGTAAAGCTTACTATAATCATTCCCATTAGCTCAGAAGAAATGTAATTCTTTCTTGCTTACATGGATGAGAAAGTATGTGGGTAAGTTTCATTCATTTTGAATGTCTCTCATTTAATCAGCAGATTCAGAATGTATTAGTGACTCCAATATATCTGACTGCACTGGTATATGGTATATATTTTGACTTTGTTTTCTACTATAAGGTCATTTAAAAACCATTCTGACCTATCATTTCCTCTACAAATTTCTTATGCTTATGTTGTACAAACTGAATTTTTATATAATAGAAAGGATTATTTAAATAGGAAAGAGAATCCTGAATATCTTTAAGCACTTATTTTGTTTAGTGCTTCTATGTGGAGTTGCATGCTTAAAAGAGACATACACAATAGCCATTCTTGAAAATCTTTGCTCATAATTGCTACACCCTTATGGATGTGTTTTCATATATAATTCAGGAAAGAAAAAATATTGCATATGATACATTAGTATTACCACATAAAAGTACTGATTTGTGTATCCTGTTTTAGTGCATTGCTAATTCTCAAGTGATAACTACAGTATACAGTAATTTCCATGAAACCAGACAGTTTAATTCTACTACCAATGTCATTTTAATGCAGTTGCAGCCATATCTGTGGCTTCAGCTAGCCCTTGTGCAGGAAACCCTCCAGCAGCAAGGATCCTGGCTTGAGCTCACTCAGTCATTTTACTCCCACATGATACCATGCAGCTTAGGGTTTCCTGGACTTTGAGTGGATGAACATTTCTGCCTTTTAGGCTTATCTGAGATGAGGTTGGGATTTCTTAGGAAGAACTTTTACGAAGAAAAATTCTAAGAAAAAAATGAAATACATTAAGATAACCATAAAAAGAAATGGATGAGCACAGGTTTTTGTTTTTGTACTTTTTTTTCAAATCCCCAATTAGGGAAATCTAACCATAGGTTGACTTTCTGGCTGGGCTTGAAAACTCATTTATTTCCAGTTTGTCTTCCCTCATGAAACACAATAAAACAAAACAACTCCACCCCCGAAACTGCTCGTCTTCTAGATTCTCAAGGGGCTTAGGAATTGGGGTAGAAGAAAATGGTCAAGACAGCCCACCTGATTTATTTCTCTTACTTATCCAGATTTGTTTTGGAATCACATGCCAGTTTCTCCACCTTCAAATGCCTTATAATGCAGAATATTATATATTTTTTGAGAAGGTAATATAAGTTGCTTTTTCTTCTCTTTCAAATAATTAGTTATCTTTTTTCCACTTCATATGCTAGAAGTGAAACAATAAAGAAACCTCTGGGAATTTTCATTAAGTGATTAGTTTTCATATATTCTGTCTTTCTAAGGAGGGAGGGAAAGAGTGTGATTTAAATTTTTAAACTCTAGTCTTGATGACTAAAATGTTCTCAAACTTGGTTAAATCAGCTATCTCTTTACATAACTATTGGATTTCTTTCAGGGGGCTGTTTCCTTACCGACATACTGTACAAATAAATGCAGTTTAATATAGATATATCTTGATGTGTTTAGATTTGGTAAACCCTCTTATCTTTCAAACATGCATCATTTATTTAAAATGCATAGGCATATGTTCAGAACAAAGTTATTTTCAGTACATATATATTCATTAGCCTGTGTGTGAAAGTACATTTCAAATCACAACCATTTCAATATTTGTTTTTCTTTCAAAACTTTCTTTTTTCTCCATCTTGGTTTAATTGAACCCCAGACCTGAACTCTTTAAAGCATTCCTATGGAGCCAGGGTACATTTGAATGTCTTTGACTGATATAAAATAATTGCTTTGTTGATCATATACCCATGCATGATAAGATATGCATAAGAAGAAATCTGGTACAGAAGTATAAATAATACTTATCTTTAAGCCAGCATCTGTCATCTGCTTCAGCAGACAGTGCTTGCTTTCTTCCTAGCACAAAAAGGCCTGAAAGATTTATGGAGCAGCTTTGTTTGTGCTCTGTGATGCTTAATCAATTTTTATTAAATTCTAAATTAAAACTTGGCTTTCACTTCAGTGACATCTCTGATGTATAGAATAAGGGGAGAGATCATGATGCCCTGAAAAGGTTAGGCATGGGTGATCTAAATCCCCAATCTGTTTCTTCCTACAGGACTTCTTGCAATAACTTTTGTAAGTCTGAAGGAATCCTTGTAGGTTTGCAATGGAAAAAGCAAATACAGCCCAAACTTTAGACTTTTCAAACTTCTAGAGAGTGGATATTTGTAATTTGTTTTTTAATACTCATGCATATTTCCATATGTGGGAAAAATACATAAATTCTTTCAATGTGCAGATAATGTGCTCATTTTGCATTCAGAATCATCTGAAAAATAAAGACTCACTAGTTATGTTTACAGAGAATCTTAAAACTTTTGGTAATTGAGGTTTAACATATTAAATATCTGATAGACATGTGGACTCTGTCGCCTTTTGCTGGCTGGTTTGCCTTATAGGCTTAACATTTGGAATTTTTTTTGCCTTTTCAAACAAATTCTTCTGGTTGAATATCAGCATATGGTAGGAGGCTCACTCTGAGAGAGGATAATTTATAAATGACCATTTCTTGTCTTGTGATCTTATGTATATAAAGAATCTAGAGTCATGAGTCAAATTGGGATTTTTGTTCAGGAAAAAGGTTAAAAAATTAGACATACAATTGGCTTTCTTTGATTCTGTGTCTATAAGGAGAGGAAGAATGGGATTTAATTTAAAATATATTTCTGCATTGAATACTGATATTTCTGTTTTTGAATTTTCTTTTTTTTAACATCTGGTACACACCAGACTAACCTGTACATATTATTCCTTTGGAAACATATGTTTGTGGGCCCTGATCCAAAAGTAGCTTATGTATCTACATTTCAGAGTGTAAAGTTTCTTGAAGAAAGGTGGGGAGGGAACAACTATGAGATATGTTGTTAATTATTGTTTATTTTCTAGGAAATATGGCAAGCTGTAAACTTAAGATGACAATATCTGTGTTTTTGAATTATGTAATGTGCTACTTTGGAGAAAGTGGATTAAAGAAAAATTTGGAAGCCAATTCTTACATGCCCTAGGAAAATTAATAATTCATGCAGCTACTTCTGTCCTATCACTTATCTTTTCACTGCCACATTTATACTTAGGTATTATGAACTGCCATTTTTTTAGTTATAAATGCCACAGGTAGATATGGATGTTGATACTGATATAGTCTATTTATCTACTTATTACCTAAGCCTTGATGCATATTCTTGTATTTACTTAGCCTTGGTAATGGTCTGGTCTGTTATGCATACATAACTATTGAGGCAGTTTTTGAGGTTCTGGAATTATTCAAAAGACCTGGCCAGAAATGGTTAAATGGCAGGTAATTGCCGAATACATTTGCTCCTCATTTGCCTAAAAGGTATTTGGTGCCTGAGTGTATTCTTGCCATGTGCTTTCTTTCTCAGCTGCGGCTGATTCAGAAAGACCCATTGGAATTACTGTGAGAGTAGAGAAGAAACCCTGAATTACCAAAATGAAGACAGCCCTGCTCAACTTGATATGCAAATAAGCTTTGAGGATACAGTTTAGTTGGTCCTGGCTTTCTAACCTCAGAGCTCCATCTTATGCTGTCACTTGCCAATGCTACTTCATTGTGATACTTGCAGCCTACAAAGCTAGAGAGTTTGTCTGCTTTCTGTGGAGTAATTTTGAGTAGATGAACTGAGGCTTGGGAGAGATTGCCAAATGAGGTGGTGATGATGGCTAAAGAGACTTGGACTTAGGGAGTGCTTTCTGGCAGAAGTACAACGCAGACGGTATCATGTTTTTGACCATGGTACTTTAGACATGCTGCCAAGTGTTTGTAACGAGATAGGGCTGTTACTATACTTTGCTTTTAACTTTACTTTTGCATACAGTACATCGTTCTTGTTTTATAAACTGTGTCGCATACTTTTTGTACCTCTATAAACAAGTGAAGCTGTTGAGTTTTTGGATAAAGTTTGAAGCAGTCTTGTGTTGCTTCTTCTTTGCTTTATGCTCCAAGTTGAGAGCTGAATAGTAAGATCTTTTTTCACACCATTTATAATGCGATGCACATTTTGAAGGCAATTTAAATTCTTTTGGCTCCCCAGCCATATGCTTCAAAATGGAAGCATTATACATGTCTGAATAGGGGACTAGGTAGGAAATTGGAGTATAAAGATATATGGCAGGATATATAGTAGGGTAATATTATCTATTGAGAGAGAGGGAGAGAAAGGGAGAGGGAGAGAGGGAGAGATGGGGACAGAGAGATTAATTTCACTCTCTAGGAATTTTTCCAAACTTTAGGCCCAGTTTTGCTGAAGAAAATTTAAAATGTTTTCATAGGCTACACAGGAACTTTTATGTATGCAATTTATATATTTAATGAAATTTTGGAACTTGACCAGTGTATTATTTGAGAAATTGGCAGTATAGTCAAGAGTAATGGACTTGAAGGTATAATTTTTAATGGAAGGACAAAACTAATATAAGTGGAAACCATATTCTTCTTTTTTTATTATATTTTTTACTCATTCCTTTTTATGATTTTATTTATCTTCATCCTCACCATCCCCTCTTAATTTTCTTCAGTTTATTTCTACATTGGAAAAGTGGAATGTAATGTTCTCTTTAACATATAAACTGTTTCACTCTCTCCCTCTGGAGGATATCTTTCACTGTTTTCATAATTTATTCTGCTGGGTAGAAAACCCCAGATTCCTCCAATATTCTGAAAATAATTTGTACTTTTTGTAGACAGAAATTTCCTGTTTCGAAGCTTCTCTCATTATAATCATGTAAGGTTCTTGTGGTTGTGCCTCATTGATCACATGGATATCATTATAAAATAATTTGGCTCATATTTGGATTTATATGTTTATGTATCTTTAAGTTAGAACAGAGATTCCTTTCTCATTCTTATTTAAATGTTGTTTTCTTATCTTTTCTCTTTCTGTTTTCCTTCATAGATAATAAGTGACTTGTATGTAGTATTAGATCATACACAACTGGTAGTTTCTTCTGTTAACTTTCATCAGAAATGAGTATTGTGTCTATCCAGGAGTTCCTGCACTTTTTCCTGAAGGAAATAGTTTGTATGTTAAGTATACCTCTAAACCTTATTCATTTGAAGTAATAGTTTTAGAACGTATACACGTGCCATTTTCTTCTTTTCCTCTCTACACCGTGGATTTGGAAATTATGGAAGCTTTTTACAAAAAGACCTAATGGTATTTATGTGTTATTTTCTTTGTGACCATTCTGTAAAAATAGTTTTCAAAGTTAAGTTACTGTTCTCCTGTGTAACATTGTGAATATAAAATACTACAAACCTTTTTGGTTAAATGATGGAGAAGAATCCATTTGTTCTTTAGGACAAATTTCTTAATTTTAGTTTCTTAGAATCCCTATGTAATGGGCACGTTACCAACTGCTCTTGTAGAATCAAATGTAACTCCTTTTCCTATTATAAACTATATTGTATAACATAACAGCTTTTGAATAATTATCATATGATGTACTTTCACCATCAGTTGACCTTACGCTGTTTAGGAGACACCAGGGAGTCCTGGGAATTAGGAAACAAAACAGAGAGGGAAAGAAAAAAAAGCAGGAACTGAATTTCCTTCATTCATTCATTTATTTTTGAGAAGGGTGGAGAAGCCCACAGATTTATATCTCGGTTGGGTGAAATTGTGTTACTGTTTATCTGTACCTTTTTCCCCCTGTGGCAAGAGACGTGGAGAATAGACACTCACTCCCAAAGATACCAAGTTCCAAAGCACTGACTCATGAGTCCACAATGAAATACTAGGATGCAGCCATTTCCTACCTTTGTTTGGAAATGAACTGATTGGACCAGGCGGATGTAAGCCCTCAGCTGCAGGGCTTTACAGAAGGAAATGCTTTTGGTCTCTCTTAGGTACTCGATGCTGTTCTGTAACTTCTTTGTATTTGACTGAATCAACCAATGTGAAAATGTTTCCTAGACTATATAAAATTCAGTGCATGCACCCTTCTGTCTGTGCACATATACTTTTTATGTGATGGTAGGGAAAGCATCAACTGCTTTTAATGCAGTGAATTTTTAATGTAACCTTACGTATTAAACTCTTCACAAGACTGTCTCTCTTGAGTAGTCTCATTTATGTTTGCAGCCCCTACTTTTAATGGTGACTTCCAGGTGCTATGTGATCTGACCCTTGCCTCTCTCTCCCCAGTGAGTCACTCTGCCTGCTCTTTCAGTAGCAGCAATACTGCCATCCCTCCAGTACAGCTGAGCCTCAGGCACTTTGCTCTGTTTGTCCTTTCTGCTGGGAACCCTTTTTTTTCTCAGATGGTCGTAGGTAGGGCTTGCTCCCTTACCTCATTCAGAGGAAGACTTAAATTACATGTGCCCCCAAAATCTCCTACCACTCCAGCTACCACTCTTTTCTTCCCAGCTCTCTTTCTCCTTACCCTGCTGTACTGTTTGCCCCATAGCTACCTCACATATTTCATATTCATTTGTTTCTTGGTTTACTGTTTCTTATCCCTCCTAGACTGTAAGCCTCATGTGGGTTAGGACTTTGATCATCTGCTGTTCTGCCCAGAACCCAGAATATGGTAGAATATATATATATATATGTATATGTATATATATATATATATATATACACACACACATACATATATATACACACACACACTATTATACCTAGCACTGTGAGGAGCTTGGTAGATCAATAATAAATGTTTATTGAATAAGAAACAATGTAGATCAGCAAGAGATGTTGCTGACCTCTTATATTGGGCTATTGGGAGTTATTTAACTTTTGGATGCCTCAGCTTTCCTATCTGGTATGTGGGGACAAGATTTCGCATACTTTGGAAGCATGATTTCGCATACCTTGGAAGTCTGATTAATAATGAGTAGTAATCATGAGCAGTGAAAAGATCAGACACCAGCTCTGTTTTATGAGAAGGTATATAGACATAATGAAGAGCTTTTGTGCTCAGTGGGCAATGGTATATCTTAGGTGGCCAAGCTTTTCCCTGCATGTGCTGGCCTTTGGCACTTTTTGGGTGTTAGTGATTTTGATGACCTTCTGAAGATGGATGAGAAGAGGGCTAAGAATGGCTGAAGCTTGGAGAATAATTTGGGGAGTCACAGTAAATAATAGGATGAGATAGTTGAAAGAAATTGGCTCTAAAGAGAGCATTGGAAGTTTTAGATTGTCATATTTACCACCTTCAGTTCTCAGACCTGATAGTTTTCAGTGTTGTAGCCTTTTAGGAATTTCAGAAGTGTGATTTTACCTTGAATTTATTAGGGCTAAATTCAATTGTTTATGTTTATGCAGTTCATAATTTTGCAGTTTAGTTTGTGTGGGTTAGTGGCCCTACTGTTCAACTGGATGGCAAATCTGTGCTAGGAGGATACCATATGCACAAGTATTTTCTTAAATAATGTTGGCGTTTGCCACTGGTGTTAGGGGAAGAAGAAAAAAAAATGAGAGCAATTCTGGAAGCCCTCCAGTAAGGGGTTAGGAAAGAACTTAGGGACAAATGCTCCTACTTGGAACACAACACCAAATAGTGGCTTTTTTGTGTTTTTATTTTTTTTTTTTAAAGAGAAGCCAAAATTAAACACAGTAGAGTTTACTGTTTGCTAATCAGCATGTGTTTACTTTCTCTTCCAAAACTGAAGTTGCCAACCAATACATTTCCTACCCAGTGCTATGAATCTGTCCAAATAAACATGGGAAGTAGTGAAACAATGACACCACATGAAAAATATATCCTTATTCATTAAATAGAATCCAAAAAATTCTCTGGAATTTAATTGTAGCAATGACGTGAGGACTGTTTGGTCTATTAAGAGAGGATGGTGACTTCCCTCTTCAGTTAGTCTAGCATGGATGAGTGTGATTTTAAGCGGCTCTACAATTCTACATGCATCGTCCTAAATCTAGATAGATGAAAATGGATCACTTCCTGTCAACCCCTCACCCACACCTGTGGACTAGGGCATTTGTGGTAGAGTTTTATGGTAATTACAAACATAAGCAGCTTGTCAGAATTCAAATAATCAATTTTAATTTCTGTCTCAATCACTAACGATTACTGACCACTAAGATGAAATTAAGGAGTGCTTTCTCTGGAGATTGCAAACACAAGGGCAGAGAGAAGTTAGAAGCTTTTGTTTTGTGGTCAAGTTTGAAAAATACAGTCAAAAGCAGTAGCCATAATCAACATTATAGAGAACCTTAAATTCATAAAGATGCCAAATTTAGCTATTAGTGGGCAGTTCCATATAAAACTGGTAGCTATAATGCGTACACATGTCTTTGTTAAGAGGCTTTGTTGTAGGAATGGAAGAAGAGGGTATAGTGATTATTGTGTTATGATCAATGCTATTGTTTAAATGTGTCTTTAAAAAATATCCAGTACACTCTTGATACTGGAGCCCAGCCTCTTGTCTTCCATCAAAATCTGCTTTTAGGAAATAATGCAATATCAGGCATTTATTCTTTATTGTGAGTTTAAATACATATGGTGAGCTTCTAGTAGTAATTGTGTTAAAAACCCAGTGGGTAAAGTTACATAGTTAAAGTTCAAGCCTTGGGGATAAGTGGTGTTTCTGATAAGGACAAGCATTCCTTCTGACAAAACTCTTACTGCCCAGGTTACTGTTTTTTTCTTTCTCGTACGTATCAGGTCCTAGTGATGCTTCTGGATGAGCCTCAAAACAAAAGGTTGTTCCTTCTTTGAAGGTGATTTAGCACCTAATTGTAATTCAGCAGTACGTGAAGATTAGAGTTGTTCTATCTACAGCAGTACAACAGTGCTTTTTTTAAAAATAAGAAATAAATTAACTGAACAACGGTACTTCATAATTCTTGGACTTAGTCAGGTAAGTGACATAAAGTGACATATAACCAAATAAGAGCTGTGTATAAAACCAAGATTATAGCCCATGAAAACCCAAAGGGATCTTTTAGGGTGAGATAGTATATGTCAAAGTTGTCAGGCAAACTGTATAAACTTGGTTGTTGCCTTTGTTATCTAATCTAATCATTTACAGATAAGGAACCTGAGGCCTTCAGCACTAAGGTCTCACACAGGCTTTTACAGCTGGTGAGGAACAAGGTCGGGGCTGGCAATACTGGGAGTTCCTAAACACAAAAGGCATTCTCCTCTGTCAGTCTGCCTCCCAAGTTTTAAATGATGTCCTTTGAACATCAGATCACCTTTATCAAAAAATTTTTAAGCCTGAATTTTAAAGGAATGAGATGGAGTAAATTAGTGTGAAGTCTTTTTTTCTGAGCTTGGTGTTTATTCTTTATTTTGTTTTCAATCGTATAACATTTTCTGTAATGTCCCATTTGAGTAAAATTATCATTATCCTCTATAGGCATATACTTAGTAAGTACCTATCAGTTGTGAAACCCTAAATAATTAAGATTGCCACATTTGAACTGCAAGAATAATGAATGATTTAAAAGTCTAAAAGATTTGGTTATTCAACATTTGTTCAAAAAGACCAAATGAGCATATTTGAAGCTATTTTTTTTTGTCCCCTGCTTGATCCAGTGATTTCACCTCACTATTGTTATTCTGATCCTCTTGGATCTGGTTTTTAAAAATGTATGTTGAAATAGTTAAAACATATTAAAAAAAACAAAAAAAATTTCAACAAACAAATGCATGCACCACCAAGTTTAAGAATGTTTAATAAAATTTTAGTTAAATTTATGTAAATTAAATTAAAAATATGCTAGTTTTACAAAGCATAACTAACAAAATGTTAAAAAAGAGTAGACCAAGTGCAGTGGCTCACACCTATAATTACAGCACTTTGGGAGGCCGAGGTGGGCAGAGGTCAAGAGTTTGAGACCAGCCTGGTCAATATGGTGAAACCCTGTCTCTACTAAAAATACAAAAATTAGCTGGGCGTGGTGGTGCGTGCCTGTAATCCCAGCTACTCAGGAGGCCAAGGAAGGAGAGTTGCTTGAACGTGGAAGGTGGAGGTTGCAGTGAGCCGAGATCCAGCCACTGCACTCAAGCCTGGGCGACAGAGCAAGACTCCATAAAAAAAAAAAAAAAAAGAGTAATGATAATATACCTACGTGCCTCCTCTTACCAATCTCATTCTTTCTTATCCTACTACACCATGAGGTAGCTTCTCTCTTAAATGTGGTGATTCTTGTTCTAGTACTTTTATTGCATGTACTTCTGTTGCACATGCGTTTGTGATCTGGTTTTTGATGCTGAGAATGCTAATCTCTCTCTGCCATCCAACCTAGAGAGTAATCCTCTGACATTTTACCTTAGGATAATTTCTCCTAGGTTTGACTGTTCAATAAGTCAAAGGACTGCAGGCTTCAATCCTGGATTTTCCAAGAGTCACAGAAGTTAGCTCTAAGTCTCCTTTCCTTGACATGTAACACAATAAAACAATGCCCTTGACTCCTGTTTTGCTAATTATAACTGATAGGTGCTTTCTACAAGTAAAGCATCTATAAGTAAGATGTTATATAAATTTAATAAAAATTTTCATTTCGAATATTGGAATGAGTGCTGCTGGTGACAAAACTGCCCTCAGGGTTATTATTTCAGATCAAAATTGATAGGCTAGAATTAAGCTACAATATTTCAGCTCAGACTACTAGTTAATTTTGTCTTTGTACATATGCTCACCTTTCAATATTTGTAGTTTGCAAACAGTTATTAAAGAATAATAGCAAAACAAGTCTGGGCCCAGTGGTTCACGCCTGTAATCCCAGCACTTTGGGAGGCTGAGGCGAGTGGATCACCTGAGGTCAGGAGTTCAAGACCAGCCTGGCCAACATGGCAAAACCTCGTCTCTACTAAAAAATACAAAAATTAGCTGGGCGTGGTGGTCTGGGCCTGTAATCCCAGCTACTTGAGAGGCTGAGGCAAGAGAATTTGCTTGAACCCGGGAGGCGGAGGTTGCAGTGAGCCGAGATCGCACCACTATACTCCAGCCTGGGCGACAGAGTGAGACTCCATCTTAAAAAAAAAAAAAAAAAAAAAAAAAAAAGAATAATAGCAAAAGAGCTAAATACCGGACGTCGGACTTTACCAGAGCTCTTTATGGTTAAATTGTTAGATGTTTTTCCTGAAAATTTTTGGGATAACTTTCTGAGAAATTCCTTCACATCTGAAAATTTCAGCTTCCAGTTTCTCATGAAGGGATATAAATAGTTTAACTATTACTTACATTTGGAAATAAAATATTTAAGGCAATATTTGTGTGATTTTGCATTTTCAACACAACGTACTGTCTTTATGGCTAAACTACATGTCTATAAGAGATCTTTTGAAGAGCAGTAATGACATCAATTGTTTAGGAGGTGCCACAAGTTAAACTTTCTGTTCTTTGCCTTGGTTTTCTTAAAAAGTGGTGACTTTGCTCTATCCTATCAAGAGCAAGTGCAGCATGTGTTAGTAGAAGGAGGAAGCCAGAGGCAGACCCGCCCTCTTGACCTGTCCCACTGAGCATGCCAGTTTGCTAGATGAGCCCTGGCCACTGTGGACTGTGCTTTAGAGACCTCTGCAAATAGGTGGTGGGCACTCCTGATTTCTTTGATTATAGACTAGGATAGTTACAGACTGTAGTACATAGGCAAAACAATTGAAATAAACATTTAAATAAAATAAATAGTTCAACTCATTATAAGAACTTGTTACACTTTAGGATTCTGTAAATCACTTAAGAGCCATAGAAAAATATAAGGATTCTGCTCCTTAAATTTCTCATTTGAAAGTTTCCAAGGTGAAAAGAATTCTTAGAAAAGAATTTAACACTGATGCTGATCCTTAGCCCTCTAATACTTTAAAATGGACTTCCAGACTTCATTTCTCACACCTGGCAACCTTTAGTCTTCCTGTCTCCCTTGTCTTAACAAGTTCCATGATGTGAAGTAAATCTGATGGCTTTTGTTTATTTAATTTTTTCTTTCCTTGAGCAGGTAGGTGGTGTGTCAGTAGCTGAGTATCTTCTTTCCTGGTGGCGAATGATTTAGAAGAATCTAGGACCACTGTGCATTTGGTGCGTTTTGCAGTAGGAAGACAGGCACACACGGAGTTAAGCCCATGGCTGCTCTGTGTTAACTGAACATTCCCAGTGTGACGGGGTCGTAATCCCTAAGCAGATGCTTTACGGGGTCTCATTATTGTCCAGAAGTGGCTCTTGTATGAGAAAAAGCAGCCATGCAGAAAAGGCACAAACACTATTGACTTGCCCACCATGGCATACGTTTTTTTCTTCCTAACATCCATGAACCCATTTCATTCTTACCTAGCCATGGTGTCGCTCCTTCCCTCACTACACCTTTAACTCATTAAAAATCAAAAATAGAACAACAACAAAAAACTAGAGTAAAATCGTACTGTTCCATACTGATAAGAGACTGCGATTTACCTTAAGATCTTTTGAGTGTGTTGTTGTTGGCGAAGACCTTGTTTCTTTCCCAAGTCTTTCAGCCACATTGTGGCCTTTCAAAACCTTTAAGTCCTGTAATAGTATATTTTGTGAAGAAGGGGAAAAATGAGATTTTTTTCCTCCTTGCTTTTGTTAACCCATTCTTGTTTTAGACTCCAACAAAAAGGGTTTTTGTTAACTGGAGCTTAAAATCGGCCAGCTTGCAAAGTATTCTCTCTTTTTATGCAAGGAGGATTAGCTTGACATGTTATGCAGTTCTCTTGTAGGAGCCATTCACGTGTCCTGTCATAAGGTGTATAATTACTGCACTTCACCATCAGCAATCATTCTTAAGTTAAAACCTGTTTTAAACCTCTCATTAATATAAATCATACCAGGAAGGTAGAAAATATACCTTCAGAAAGAACAAACTGTTAGGGAGTTAATCTGTTCTTTTCATAATAGACCTGGAGTAAATAATTTTTACTTAGCACTTTTCTTTCTATGCAATCAAAATAGTTTGTGATAAAAGATCTGGTACCTGGGATTGCATAAATGTGCAGTGTTTTATTCAGGCAGGATTGGGCTTCCTGCTTGGTGCCAGCCTCATTTTCCTTCTGTCACCCTTGAACAGTGAAGTGTGTAATCCTCCATTCTTTTACAGTCAGCCCCCTGACAGGACTGCCTCTCTCTCCCTGTCTCTGCCTTTCCTTGTCTCTCTCTCTCTCTCTCTCTCTCTCTGTCTCTCTCACACATACTTGCTCATACAGATAAATTCAGGAGCAAATAGTTTTTCTTTCCAGGGCTTTCTCCCAGTGAATTCTCCCAGCATGCTTAGATAGCAATCTGAACTTATAAACAAATGTCTCAACGAATATATATATATATTTTTTTCATGGAAAAACCATAGGCCAAGGACTCAGATATCCCTGTTGTATTTATTTCTTAGTGGTTTGTTCTAGCGACAGAGTGGCAGCTCTGCCACTACAGCTTGGGATCCTCAGTTACTCATCTTGCGAACTCCATTTCTCCGCTCCCCCTTTGCCTTTCGCCACCAGAATCCACATGCCACTGCCTCAGAACTGTTCTGAGGGATGATTGTGGGAAGTTCAATCCAAGCTGGGCTTTCCAGGGGAGTAGGCTAGTCAGTCTCAGGAAAAATGTCTCCAATTCTTTGCACATCCTGAAAGGCCCAGTTTGATCTGGATTTTACCCACCTTTTCAAACTTGTTTCTCACTTTTCTCTCTGGAACTTCTGCTACATCATCTGTACAACCTGCTTCCTCTTTAAATTTGTCAAAAAGTGCTACTTTTTTCTACCTAAATGCGTTCACTTCTATTAATCCCATTTCCTCCAGCTAATTTTTATTCACCCTTTAAGTCTAAGCTTAAGCTAATCTTCCTTTTCTCTTTCATGTATTTTTAGTTAAGTGCCTACTATGTGCCTGAAATTATTCTGGGTTCTTGAAATTCAGGGTTCATTTGGATATAGACTATATCTCTGCTCTCATAGGACTTACATTCTAGGAGAAGCCTTCAACAAAGAAGTCTTCCTTGACATTCCATTCTGTTAGCGCCCTTTATTTTGCATTTCTGTTGCTCTCTAAGTTTCTTCATAGCATTTTATTCACTCTGTTAAACAAATATTTGTTAATACCCATTGGAAATAGTCATGTAGCTTGGACAAGTTCTGTCTTCCCTGATGAACTCAAAGCTCTATGAGGACATGATCTCTGACATATGTCTATCCAGGAAGATAGAAGGCAATTCATAGAAGCTGAATGAATTAATAAATGAATGGCTTTCTCCCTGTCCCCAATATTATAATTGTACTCTGCCTGAATTATTTTATACCATTCTTTTATACTGTCTTAAAAATACCACTAGTTAGCAATTCACTAGGTCAGGCCGGGCACTGTGGCTCACGCCTGTAATCTCAGCACTTTGGGAGGCTGAGGCGGGCTGATCACCTGAGGTCGGGAGTTCAAAACCAGCCATGAACAACATTGGAGAAACCCCGTCTCTACTAAAAATACAAAATAATTAGCCGGACATGGTGGCATATGCCTGTAATCCCACTACTCGGGAGGCTGAGGCAGGAGAAGCGCTTGAACCCGGGAGGCGGAGGTTGTGGTGAGCCGAGATCGCGCCATTGCATCTGCTTTTCTTTATCACCTGGCAGATGTTAGTGGCTGCAGGATGGGGATAAAAGTCAGGTTGGGAGGGGATATTTTTAGAGCCTGGAACAGAGAGAGGTCTAAGGTGGTTGGCTCAGTGAGGGTCTTGCATTGGGCCCTGAAGCCCGGAAGGGAAGGTGGAAAGGAGTGCAAATGATGAGGGAGGAGGGTTTTGAAATTAAGCCTGGCTTCCTTCAAGAATTTATGTAAAGCTGAGAACTCCATTTCTTTCTTCTTATTCCTCAGCAGAAAGGAAGAGAGTTAAAATTAGTAAAGATTTTTTTATGTGCCACAAACTTTACATACATTATTTTATTTAAGGCATTATTTTATCTCCAGTTTATATTTAGGAACCAGGCCTTTTTAATTCCAGAATTAGTACATGTAAAGCTGACACTCTGCAGCCTTTTGGTGCTCAATTAATGTCTACTGAATGAATGAATTTATTGTAGAAGTACTTGATCTCGCATTTGGCATAATTCTTCATAAGGCCACCCTCTTTAGACTCGGAATTCCTGTTGGTACTATTGGTATGATGGTTGAGTTGCATTCAGGATTGAATTGGGCTTTGCATGCTGGTGTGACAACCTCATCACCTAATATGTTATTGGCTCAATAGAATTCATTGAGTTCCGACCATTAACTTACCTATGAGCTTTTAGAGCACGAATCAATAGTAAGTTGGAGATTACCTGTACGTGAATGTAGAAATATTGTAAAATGAAATCTTATGTAGTTGATTTTCGTGTGATATTTAGGGCACTTCTTTTCTCATACTTAGTTTAAGAGAATTTCTCTATCTCTGTTTTTTTTTTTCCCTATAAACCTGCCCAAAGCATTTTTACAAGTAGGTGGTACGTATAATAATGATTATAATAAAAACAACTACCTGAAAATTTAAAAAGAAGTAAAAGAGATAAAGGAATTTCTAAGATTCCAAAAATATAAGATCTTCTTATGTGTCACCATTTCATATTGAGTCACCTGGAAAATGGCATTAAATTAGTTTTGGTTTGGGTTCATGTGAAAGAGAAACCACATCAGTAACACACTCTAATAAAACTAAAATAGTTATAAAGAGTCATTTCAGATGGACTGAAAGAGCCAAACTGTCAGATTCTTTCTTATGTAGTGGTAAAGCCTGGCTAGAAAGGAAGCTTCTTTGTTAGAATATTTTCAAAATCAAGCGTACATCAATTTGCAAGCAATTTGAATTTATGTGTAATTAATATAGCTCAAATAAATTAAATGAACAATTAAATGTTTACTGTTTTGACCACTAAAATGGAGTGTGGCTTTTGTAAATGGGTTCAAGTGGAACATTGTATAGTTTAGATGTGGGAATTACTATTAAGAATCGTGGCCGGATGCGGTTCTGGGAGGCTTTGGTAGGCTGAGGTGGGTAGATGACCTGAGGTCAGGAGTTCGAGACCAGCCTGGCCAACATGGTGAAACCTCATCTCTACTAAGAATGCAAAAAATTAGCCGGGCATGGTGGTGTGCTCCTGTAATCCCAGCTGCTTGGGAGGCTAACGAGGGAAAATTGCTTAAACCTGGGAGGCGGAGGCTGCAGTGAGCCAAGATTGCGCCACTGCACTCCTGCCTGGATGACAGTGAGACCCTGTCTCAAAAAAAAAAAAAAAAGAATCATAAAGTTTATTATTTCAATAGTCTAATATCTTTGATGCATATGATTCTTTTCCTATGTAATTATTTTTAAAGTCAGTAGTTTTTAACACAATAGCTTTAGATTCCTTCTACTGGTTACTATATGTCTTAAAAAGATAGAAAATGCAAAGTTGTATGAGTCATCTGATTAAAGGAAGAGTAAATGAATTCTTAATGAGTTAAAAATAAAAACTTGGATACTTAAAAATGATGTTAAAGTATATAAAAATAAATTATGTAAAATTGATTTTAATTAACACCATAATAAGACATGAATTACTTCAAAATACTGAGAGGTTCAGTGGCTGGAGCTTAGACTCCAGAGGTTCAGGAGGTTCCTCTCTGCAGCTAAACAGCAATATTAACTTTGGCACGTTATTTAACCCATTGAGGCCTCCCTTTCTTCATTTGTAAGATGGGGTTGATAATAGTATCCACCTTGGTGGTTTGTATTGAGAATTAGAGTGAAACATTGTGAATCTTGTTATAAAAAGCTTGCTTACAATTGACATATGTAAGGGGTGGTTATTATCATCAACAACATTGGAGAAAATAGATTTTTTTTTTTAAAAACATGATTACAGTACCATTGTAAATTTTCATGCCAGTATTCATATTACTTAGGTTCAGGGAAAATACCCAATTCATGAAAATCCAAAGTAGGTCTGCCTTTCTCCATAGTATGATGTATTTCAAGTCTATGGAGAGATATTCAAGAGCAATGTTTTCCAATTCATTGATTTTTAAAAAATTCATCCATACTTTGTTTATTCAACAGATAGTTTTGAGTACTTGCTAATATTTCATGCCCTATACTGACCTAGAAATGAAAAGCACAGGCTCTATCCTCAAGGATATCACAGTCTAAAAATAAGATCTCACCAGCAAACTGGGAATCCATTTAGAAAATGATAGGTGGCAGAAATCTTTGAACTGATCAATTAGCTTTTAAAATTGGTAGTAGTTTTCTGCACATGTTTAGAAAATATTTCTTTGCTTTTACTTTTCTTTTTCTTTCTTTTTTGAGACGGAGTTTCGCTCTTGTTGCCCAGGCTGGAGTGCAATGGCGTGATTTTGGCTCCCTGCAACCTTCGCCCCCTGGGTACAAGCAATTCTCCTGTTTCAGCCTACCAAGTAGCTCGGATTACAGACATGCACCACCATGCCCAGCTAATTTTTTTTGTATTTATTAGAGATGGGGTTTCACCATGTTAGTCAGGCTGGTAACGAACTCCTGACCTCAGGTGATCCACCTACATCGGTGTCCCAAAGTGCTGGGATTACCGGTGTGCACCACCGTGCCTGTCCAAGACTTCTTACTCTCTTCCACAACTTCCCCACCCATGTGAGTTTATGATAAATTGGGAAACCGTTTGGAATCCAAACAAAAAGGTGTTTTTAATTATTAGTCCATCGAAAAGACAGAATTACCAGAATAACTACAGTTCTTTATTTCTAAGGTTTCTTTGGCTGTATTAGTCTAATATTTATTTTTAAAATGTGATTAGCAATTATCTGGACTAATTTTTAAATATATGCTTATGTTAATAAAAGTTATAAGAAGTACTTTTTAAGACTAATATGCTTATATATTCATTGCTTTTTTTTTTTCTGAGATAGGGTCTTGCTCTGTTGCCCAGGTTGGAGTACAGTGGCATGGTCATGGCACACTGCAGGCTCCACCTCATGCGTTCAAGAGATCCTCTCATCTGAGCCTCCTGAGTAACTGGGACTACAGGTGCATGCCACCCTACCCAGCCGATTTTTTAGTTTTTGTAGAGATGGGGATCTCACTATGTTTTCCAGGCTGGTCTCAAACTCCTGGACTCAAGTGATACTCCTGCTTCAGCCTCCCAAAGTGCTGAGATTATAGGGGTCAGCCACTGTGCCTAGCCTCATTGTTTTTGTTGATGGTCGTTTTACCTAATAGACTTTAGCCAAAAAAAAGTTCTCCAAATATTGTTTATTAGCTTGTTAAAAGGCAGATGATCCATATCTCAATGAATAAATATTTTCAGCCTGTGTTACAAAGCCAAACTGTCATCATTTAGATTTTAGAAAAAAAAAAATGCTCTTTAAAATGTATAGTACATACCTTCCCAATTAATTATTCTGTTAGTGCTGTATTTAACAATGACAGGGAATTAAAGACTATAATAATTAAATCTGAATTAGTGTTAAAAATTTTACCTGATCAGTGTTCTAAATCATATTTCAATGAATTTTTGTGAAATGTGATTCATTCACATTTCAAAAGGAAATAACATGTATTTCATCAGAATGACAAAATGTTATATATACGGTCAGCATAAAAGAAAAACATTATTAAAAAACATTTCGCTTGGGTCTTTAAATATTTTGTTCTGTATTTCTGAATTTTTTTTCTTTTGGCTCTTTTGGAGAATTCCAGTAAAGTTGAGAGTGAATCCTGATACTTTGATAGAGTCAAATCTCCCTTTAAGCCCCATGCCTATGCTGGAAAACTTACTATTACTTTCTATATCAGACTTTAATATTATAAGCAATGATGATTTTTTCATGTTGTTTCTATAAAATGAAATTTTATCCTAAATCTAAAGTCATTAAACCAAAAAATTACAGGCACAATCCATCACTTCATTTCAGCACAAGCTCAATCATTGCTTTCAAATCTATCATATTATCTATTTTCTTCTTGAGGAAGAATGTAGTGTAAGGATGAACCTAGTACCAAACAATAACTGGCTTCTTAAGAATGGGATTTATATTTATTTATTTTTTATAGCATTCTTGAGATAAGAAGATTCTTGGATATCCAAAGCAAATGTATTTAAAAAATGAGGCTACAGTTTATGTTCTAATTAATACCTTCTGTTCTCACTTATATCTGGAATTTTAAAATGTTGGATACTTAGAAGCAGAGTAGAATGGTGCTGAGTTGGGGAGGTGGGGAAATGCAGAGATCTTGGTCAAAGGGTACAGAGATGCAGTTTTGTAGGATGAATAAGCCTTGAGATTTAATGCAAAAGTTGAGGACTGTAGTTAACAATATTGTAATGTATACTGGAAATTCACTAAGAAAGTAAATTTCATGTGCTCGCCTATAGAAAAGGTAAAAAAGCCAACAAATTCTTTCAAAGAAAAATTTATAAAATTGAAAAACCACTTATCCTCTCAGGGAAGATACTGTATTCCTATTTTAAAGGTAAAGAAAATATGACGATGGAAAATACAGTCGTCCCATGGTATTTTGGGGGAATTGGTTCTAGGACCGCCCCAACCCCAGGCCCCACTGGGGATACCAAACACCGTAATGCTCAAGTTCCTTGTATAAAATGGCATAGTATTTGTATGTAACCTGTGCACATCCTCCCATATACTTTAATTCATCTCTACTTACAATACCTAATACAGTGCCTACATATCACTTCATTGGAGTGGATTCAGCATAGTATTCAGTGTGCAGCAAATTGGAGTTTTACTTTTTGTAAGTTTGTGGAATTTTTGTTTTCTGAATATTTTTGTTCCATGGTTGGTTGAATTCATGTATGTGGAGCCCACATGTATGTACATCATTCTGGAAGAGAGTAAGATAGGGCAGAACATCCAACTGTGATCCTCTACACCTTGATTTTTCTCAGGACACTTTCAATCTAAATATTCTCTTTAGTTCTTAGCTGTTATGTTTTAGTGATAAGATCATCATGGTCTTCCAGTATTAGGGATATATGGTTTCTACACAGAACATCATGTGGAAACTGAAAAATAGCTGTGATCTTAGTGAACAGAAGCCTCAGCAAATGATGGCACAATTTTGTGTAGCCTATCACTTGTTTTCCATCTTTTTGCATATTGAATATGGCCTTCTGGGTCAGCCAGAAATATCTTAAAAGCTGTTAATTGTTCAGGCAAACATAATAAGTGCAGAGACTGGAAGGTGTAATTGGACGAGGGACATTTTACTATTTGTTTTATTTTGATGTGAACTTATTTCTTTTAATATTGTTTTAGATTATGTTGGAAGGCAGGGGTAATATTGTTTTAGATTATGTTGGAAGGCAGGGGGAATCCTGTTTGCTCAAGGGACAAAATTTGAGAAGATACACACGACAGCCCTCAGTGACTTTTTGGCTACCTAGAGTGTAGTGGGCAGTGAGGGTGGCTGATAGGATATAGTGTGGCTGAGAAGGAAACAAACCATTGCCCTTAAGGAGACCAGGTGGATTCCTAGTATTGTACTTCTCTATCAATCACAGGTATTTCCATTTCCTTATTAGATTTTGATTTAGTATATTTAGAGGAATTGAACTAGAGCTGATAAGATTTTTCTGCGTTTGCATTTCCTTGAAATTAGATTGGCCTCTAACCAGTCGTGTAACACATCTTCCCCTCTTCTTCTTCCTCTTTTACACATTGAGGGAAAACATGATTTCTCAAAAAATTTAACTTTTGATTGATCTCCTATTGAACTGCACAAGAGGAGAACTTGAAGTATAAAAAGAGTCAGTGTAATTATTAAATAATTAGTGGTTTCTACATTTTTATAGACAAATGCCCTAAAAAAATTGGAATGCTAATTTTTAAGTTTTGTTCTATTTAAATTTGTTTCTAATGGGTGAGAATTGGGCTTGCTAAAATTATTACAAATAGATTGCAATTCAGAAAAGCAATGCAGTGGAAAAGTTATTAGTATCATGAGTCTGAACTGGAGTATTACGTAATAGTCACTTATCAGTAAGGCGAGGACAAGGTCAGAGTAGATCAGCTCAGTGACCTGTGGGAATCGTAAGTGTGCCCCTGCTATAGATTTCTGTCAGGAAGTCCCTGCTCTATCATCTAAGCATAGCAACTACCCTCTCTGAGCTTTTATTTAGCTCAAGCTTGTTCAACCCATGGCCCGCAGGCTGCATGTGGCCCAGGATGGCTTTGAATGCAGCCCAACACAAATTCATAAACTCTCTTAAAACATTATGAGATTTTTTTTTTTCTGCTTTTCTTCAAGTTCATCAGCTATTGTTAGTGTTAGTGTATGTGTGGCTCAAGACAATTCTTCTTCTAGTCTGGCCCAGGGAAGCCAAAAGATTGGACACCCCTGATTTAGCTGCATAACCCACTAGATAGAATTCCAGGTAATGTCTTGAGGGAGCAGTGGAAAGAAGAAATGGATTAATGTTGAGTCCAAAGAGTAGGAAAGAAGGGGTGTTTGAGCTGGTCTGCAAGGAATACGGATTTATTTTTCTTTTCTTTCTTTCTTTTTTTTTTGAGACAGGATCTCACTCTGTTGCCCAGGCTGGAGTGCAGTGGTGTGATCATGGCTCACTGCAGCCTTAAGTTCCCAGGGCTTAAGCCATCCTCCCAGCTCAGCCTCCCAAGTGGCTAGGACCACAGGTGTGTGCCACCATGCCTGGCTAATTTTTTGTAGCAATGGGGTCTCACTTTGTTGCCCAGGCTGGTCTCGAACTCCTAGGCTCAACTGAGCCTCCCATTTTGGCCTCCCAAAGTGCTGGGATTACAGGTGTGAACCACTGTGCCTGGTCCTGGAATGCAGATTTCTAAACTTAATGAATAAAGGGACAGATTTACCTGGGAATTAGCTTGGGCAAAGGCTCAGATTACCAGTTTACCTGGAGCTTGAGGTGCATGAATTAGTGTCAGGTAACCTGAGCCTGGAATCCAGGTAATGACCCTTAAGGACCCTGAATGCCATCTGATGCAATGGATTTCCTCAGTAGGTGCAGGGCTTGTAGATGAGGGTGCAGGAAGTCTTAGGGCCCATCTTAGAATTCTGCCTTCCATGGTAGATAATAGGGAGCTTCTGCCAGTGTTTGAAAAAGGAAGTTACATGTTCCAGGCTGTGTTCTTGAAAGTTAATATTAGTGGGATGTAGAAAGTATTTTGGAAAGATGAAGAACTGGAAACAGTTGACAAGGGAGGAAGTCTTTGCAATATCAAAAGATCTGAGAGCACCAGTGCATTGGAAATGGGGATCCAAGGATCAAAAAGAGAACTTGACAACTTGCTACCTCCTAATTCAAGCCAAGATTTGCTTCCTTTGTGCTTTGCGGAGGGAAAGGTAATGAAGGGTAGGCTAAGCAGACAGGCTCTTAATGCTTTCTCTTAAACAGGGTAGCCTTTTTCTAACACCCTCATTTAATAATTGAGATAATGGTGGTTCAGAAAGGGAAAATGACATACTTATCAGAGTTTCTAAGCTTTGCACCTATGCAGTTTAGTTTGCGAAGAGATGACTCACTGGTAAAGAATGATTAGCTGGCATACAGGGCATAAGAAGGGCAGCTTGCTCAATTATACTATGGATTCCAAGGGAGGCTGGGGCCAGCTTGGCTTGGAATTTGTCAGGACAACTTCATGGGAGAATGTGGGTCTTATCCTGGCTGTTAAAATAAGTTATGGAGAGGACATGAGCATTACTTAAGTAAAGGTCAGAAGACAGGACCAGCTCTGTGCAAAATTGGGGAGTAAGATAAACTTGAGGGGCAGTGTGGTATGTGGCTGTGAGCCTTGGGGTCTTATGTACTTGAGCTGTGTAACTTTGGGAAACATACTTTGTCTCATGAGCCTCCGTTTTTCTAACTGTAAAATGGAGCTAATAATAATGTACATATAAATACAAAATAATTGTTTCATGGCTTAAATCTAGCTGCGTATTACAAATATTGTGTGATTCAACCAAATCTATTTATACCTTATAGTGTTCTTACGATTTCTGTGTCAGATAATGCATGTTTAGCATAGTTCCTGCCACATAATCAGTATGGCATCTTAGTAACTATTTGCAATATTATTCAAGGAATAGGAAACTTCGGAATCTGGAATTTAGGTAGAGCGGTTAACTTTTAAATCTGGAGAAGACTTTTACTTTGCGATATGGGGAAGTAGCCAGGTTGTAAGGGAGAGGATGTTGAATTTCAAGTGAAATGTGGGAATATCAACCAGAAGCTGGGGTGAGAGGGGCAGAGACTCCTGATGTGTCAACATTTGGCTTGGCTTGACCTCAGGATGCAGAGTTTAGTATCTTGCTGCTGATGGAGGCCTTAGAGGAGTTCAGACTTTTGGGGTGAGGGAGTAGATGGGCTAGTAGGTAGGATATAACGTAGTTCAGAGCAGAAAACTCTCCTTGGGAGGGGGTGAGAGGAATAGGAAGAAGATGGGATGTGGTGTGTGTGTGTGTGTGTGTGTGTGTGTGTGTAGGGAGATTGATCTCACTGGATATAGAGCAGAAACTTCGGGTGGTGGAACCTCATCTGCACTGGGCTGATTCTTTGCAATTCTTCCTGAGGAAGTTACACTTGATGAAGGGGGTTTTCTGAGTGGGAAATAAGGGAGAGGGCAGGAGGAAGAGGAGAAAGTGAAGGGGAGGTGAAGTTTACGAGGTTGAGAGTGTGGGATTGATGGGTATAAAAAGATATGAGAGCTATGGGCTGTGATCCGCTGTTGAGGAGACTGCAAGTCCAGCATCCAGAGAGACAGCAGAGAAGAAACTGGGGCTCCCAGGCAGGGCTCCTGGTTTCTTGGTGCTCTAGATATGGTCAAAAGGGGGCCCCATGCCCAGAACAATCCTGCCTTGTGGTAAAGATGCCTCTCAATAATATTTGGAGAATGCCATGTCTTTCCCCTAGTACAATACATGGAAGCAGAATTCAAAGCATCTCTGTCTGAGCCTGTGAACCACAACAAGGGCTTTAAAATAGCTTCAGATAGGCACCTTTGCCTTGTTTATGAAGCATGTACTAATTAGAAAGAGTTGTGTTTTCTTTGTGGTATAAGCCTTTGCAACGGATCTACATTGTCATTGTTATCAATAATAACTAATGAGATTAAAATTTAAAACAGGTGTCTGATAATCCTTGATGAAGAGAATTCAGGGGATATTGTTCCTGATTTTGCTTTCTCTCCACCTGGAAAGGAGGTGGATAAGCCCATCAGACCACAGCCTGTTGCTGGGAGGAAATTCCTTGGCTCAACGTGAAGAAAGTGTAGTACGCCTAGATTACAGTTTACCAGGGACGAGGGCCTGTTGCTTTGATGCTCTCCCAAGACTGGAGTTGGAAAAGTTTTTTTGATGTAGTTCCATCCTCATAGTGAAGTTCTTCGATTTCCCAGGGATGGAAGCTTTGTTATCAATGTCACAGTGTAGATTCTGATGTAATGATTCAAGATATTGGCTTTCCAGAGGATTCTTAATATATTGCTTTATTCACCATAGCTTTAATTCCATTGTGTTAAAAAGAATATGCCACTTTCTTGTCATCTGAAGAACTCTTAATTTCTTATATCCCATTAAATGTAGTGTTATTTACTCAAGCTTTCTTTCCAAATTTTGCCATGGAGTGTTTGTAGGCAGTTACATTTATCTCTAACATTACTCACCATTTAGTAAAAGAAACAAAACAAAACAAAATGCCAGCAAAAGTAACTCCTCCATAAAATACGTGTAAAGCAGGAATAACATGTGAATGAACAAAATCCTGGCTTGAATCTGTTCTTTTGCAACAAATGTAATGCGGTTGTAATTTTGAGAAAAGAAGCCTGCAAACAAAAATAGTTAGTAGTTTAATTTTAGGTTTACAGTTTTGACATTGTAACCCTAAATTACATCTTATTTGGAAAAATCTCTTCAACTTAGACTTTTTTTTTTTTTACCCTAGTGCTACAAGATGACTCTATATTAAAGTTTCTCTGGAGATAAAATAGCAATATTTGTCAATCTATAAAATAGTTAATATTCAAAGTAACATAATTTATCTGCATCTTAGATTTGCTCTTCTTGTTGAAAATACTGGTAGTTTTAAATACATAGAATCAAAAACAAACAAATGCAAAACTCCTTTAAACATGGCAGATAGGGAGTTGTGAGAGGCTGTGCCAAACTTCATAAGGTGCAGCATTTAGGAGAGATGAAGGGCTAAAGTCATCAGAGTTTCTACCAAATTGGGTGATCTACATGAGCTTCATTAGCCACCCCTTAATGAAGAGCCAGCACTGAAGAAATGTTTTTGCAGTAGGAGAATGAGGCAACTATTTAATGGTATCTAGTTAAAGCCAGGAGACCATGAGAGGAATGATTTTAAGTTCCCTAGAGGGCAAGAAGTGTTTCTCCATGTGGTACTTCCAAGAGTAAGATAAACAAATAGGTACTTAATAAATGTCTTTTCATGATGGAGAAGTTAAAAGGAGGGTACATCAATAACTGAAATTACCTGGACTTAACAAGACTAAAAGTTAATAGAAATCTAGGCATCCCTTGTGATCAAGGCCAATGCATTTAAATAAGTACACTTCCAATTTCAGCTCCTGGGGAAAAGAGTACATTTCAGATGCCAAACCCCCAACCAAATCTGGTTGGTAGTAATAGCCTCTTTTGGCCCTTAGTAAAATTCCCAGTAAGCCAGATACCAAAATACAGTATTAAAAACTGAAGAAAATTCATTTGTTCATTGATTGGGTGACATCTAGAGTCATCAGTCTCTCAGGAGGTTAGAAGCCCAACTTGGAGTTCTACAGCAGTGCATTGCTGTTTGCCGTGCATCTTCAATGTCTCACATTATTGTATGCAAAGTCTTTTTCAAGCACCTTATTAAAGCTGTGTTGGCTTGGACAGAATGCCAGTGGGTGGAATCTGGGTTTTATTGGTGCTATTTGAGGGAAAACACTTAGTTCAGGAAGGCACTGAAAACAGAAACAGGGTTTTGAGGTTGTTATTTGGAGTCAGACTCTTGAGTATATCATGGAAACAAAAGAATTTTAAACTTAAAAAAAAATATCATTTTATTTTCTATTTGGCTTCAATAGGGTGATAATGTCTGTCCCTGTTTCCTCTACAACTGGCCTTTTTCTTCAGTATTTTTCCTCTGGGAAAAAGTATGCCTTCCAAATACCACCTTGGAGCTCTCACCTCGTTATTCTTATTCCCTTGCTAGGCAAAGCAACCACTGCCTTCTTAAAAGTTCGATGAGATCTACAGAGTAATACAGGAACTCCCAGCAAACACGGAAGAAACTGAGCCTGGGACAGAAAGTACAGCTTTACTGGCAAAGGATCAAGGACCTAAAAGCTTACATTTTTGTGCCCTACCACTGCCCATATATATTTACTTTCTTACCTTCATTCTGACTTAACCCAGATTTACTTACCTATCTGTTTTATATCAGTGGCAGGAGTATTTTTGGTAAGTGTTCTCATGTCTTTTGGGGGAAAGAAACAAAGTATACAATAATAAATCAATATCGATATGGTGAAGTAATATCTTGAATGAGATAATTAGCAATATGACTGTTTGGAGCAGGATTTTTGACAAGTCTTCCAAAATAATATAAATTTAGATTTTGCTTAGTTTGTGTCTGTTTTTTTTTTTTTTTGTTTTTTTTTGTTTTTTTTTTGAGATGGAGTTTCACTCTTGTTGCCCAGGCTGGAGTGCAATGTTGCAATCTCGGCTCACCGCAACCTTCACTTCCTGGGTTCAAGTGATTTTCCTGCCTCAGCCTCCCAAGTAGCTGGGATTACAGGTATGCGCCACCACGCCAAGCCAGTTTTGTATTTTTAGCAGACACAAGGTTTCTCCATGTTGGTCAGGCTGGTCTTGAACTCTTGACCTCAGGTGATCCACCCACCTTGGCCTCCCAAAATGCTGGGATTACAGATGTGAGCCATCGCGCCCAGCCTAGTTTGTATCTTTTAAAAGAATTTCCTAGCATTATTGAATAATTAGATAATTTATATCTTATCTTTTGGTTGCTCATGTCCATTCTGGAAATAATTTATAAGAAGATCTAATTTAGATTCTATCTGCTGTAAGTGTGAATTAGTGTGAGTTGTATATAACATATATAAAAGCTGTAACCTGGGAAAAAGTTATTATCTGGAAGCTTTAGAAATTAATGCTATTCTTTCTTAAGTATCATCAGGAAATTGATCAAAATGGCCACCTTGATACCAAAAATAAGGTTTTGGGGCATAACATCCTTAAAAATTCAAATGTTAGTCATTTCACATATCTTCTACTTTATTCCATTAAGTCCTTCCTAATAGACACTGTTCAAACATTATTCATCATTTACTAATGCTGTTACAACATTATTTTAGAAGATGGATATGGATAGCTGTTCTAGCTTTTAAAGTTTTCAGTGTAAAGCACCATGTGCTAAACATTGGCCAGGATATTCTGTATGAAATGGCTTTAGTTACAGGCCTGTCTGACAACAGTTTTCATCAGAAAAGTATGCTTATTTTCCTTTCTTTTAGAAAATTTGGCTGAACGCAATTTCGGCAAAGTCGGCATAGCCTTGAGTGTCACATGAGAAAGATGGAATTGAAGTGGCTGTTAGGTAGACCTGACCTGGGTATGGTGACTGTGGTGACATGAGTCCTTTGGAGGACACAGCATCTCTCCGGCATCTCTCTTCTGAGGTTCACTCTTTTTTGTAGGGGCTTACCCCCTTGTCAATGCTAAACACACACACACACACCCACCCACCCCCACACACACACACACACAAAGAATGGAGAACCTTCCTTCTTACCTATGGATACAGATGCACCTTGTCAGAGCCCACTTGCTTCCTGCTTCCGGCCTTTCTCAAACCAGACCTTTTTTAGTTTCTACCTCATCCACAAAGAGACTTAATAGTGGCCAGCAAAGTGACTTGAAAAACTAATACATGCCACCATGTTAATGCACACCTTTCCAGTGGGATAAGCTCAGCCTGAGTGCCAAATTTTATTTCTTTGCACATGATTATCAGTTAAAATTATTTATATAGTTTGTTGTTAATTAAATTTATTTTAGAAAAGTACACAAAGAAAAAATTGTGACCAGGCAATTAGGTAGCTTCTAAGGTAGCCCTTGCCAACCTATCTTTTGTTATGAAGATGAAGTCTGTTATTTCTTAATATTGAACATTATTTTTGACTAAATTTAAATTCTACTGTATACAATAGAATTGAAAATATACCAGCTTTATCGTCTAAGAGTGATGATGATTATACCTCCTATTTATTGCACACCCCCTATGAACAAGGTATCGTGCTGAGAATTTACATAAAGCAATTCAGTTAATTCTCAGTACAGTGCTGCTTGGGAGAGATTGCTATTTGCGTTTTACAAGATGATGAAAGAAGGTTGGAGATGTTGAGTCATTTATCTGAATTACAAAGCAAGTGAGTGGACAAGATAGTTGAAAATTCTTTATTAAATATGCTTTGATAACAAAAGTAATGTTTGCTTTTGGTAATACAGTTGGAGTATTACAGAGGAAGTTATGCATACCATAGGAAGCTAGACTCATTTTCAGTACATTATCGAGAAGAACAAAAAGTACTGTTAACAAATGGGGCATCTTTATCTTTATCTGATTTCTTGAGAATAATCTTTGTAAATTATCTGATCACTTTTTAAGTAGTAGTGTTTTTAAATGACTTTTCGATGACATACTTTCAACTTTCTTTGCAATAGAATCAAGGTACATTTTAAATTTAGAATAAGCAAGGATTTTCAGGACAATATATCTTTTTACACATTTGCTTTCTGACAATTTTTCACCCCCAAATACTCAAACTTTTACTTATTAGTTAACTTTTAATAATCATTTCTTCTTAACATAGTATATGCAGATGTTTAAGGTTTTCATTTTCACTGCTTTTCATTTAATACCATTAAATGTATACCAGAGGTTACATTTTTCAAGTTTATTGTTCTGAGTATTTATGCCTGCTCTTTTCCTTCTGTTACAATATGCTAGACAGCCTATGAGAAACTGATGTGAAAGTTGGTGTCTTTGGAGATTAAGTAAAAGCTGCTTTAGCCATTATTTTTCCATTTCTTGCTCTGCTAAGCACCCAATTAATGAGCTTGACAGAAGATCATTTTACTGAGCTATTTACTTTGAAAAATTATAAGTAATATACTTACAGAAAATAATTAAATACTATATACAGGTAAAAATGAAAAGTAAATCTCTTCCTTCTCCTTGTTTCTCCTTTGGCCCTTGCTCCCAAGCCTAAATTTCTTGTTTCCACATTTTCTTAATGGGCATGTAAGCGTAGGTATGCCATGTGTGTACACATACTTTATGAAGTCAGATCTCTTTAAGTTCAAATTGTATGGGATGGCTCTTTGCACTGTGTGTGCCTCCTTCCTGTATGTACTGGATTGTGGGATAAACAGCTCTCAGCAGGATATTCGTATTCAGTAAAATAAATGATGAATTTCCAATGGAAAAGAGAGTCAGGACCAAGGAAATAGAAACACAGACTCAAAATATGGGAAACAGTACAAATTTATAGACCATGAAGTTCAAAAATGTTGTCTGCTAAATTAGCATCATGTGTTTAAAAAGTTTCCTGGTAGTTATGTAAAAAGCATGATACAATCCATAATATGATTTTGTTTTACTCTGAAGGAAGGAAGTATGGCAGGTTCTTAGAGGAAAGCGTGACTTTTCTGTTAGGCTGCTGGGAGCTGTGCTGCTGAGATAGTGTGGGTGAAAATGGGATGTGGTAATGTGTGCTTGCTGAGGAGCTGAGATGTATCCAGTTCCATAATTTGCCTTCAGGACCAGCTCCCTAATGTGTGGGCCCCTTGTTCAAAAATCAAGAGTTTCAAGATGGTGACAGAGAGCATGAAGCCAAGCATGGGGACCACGTAAGTGGGGCTCTATGTGACTTCATGGGTCTATGCTCCTGACACTGGCCCTGTGTGCTTTGAGATCCTTGAGCATGCCCAGGACCTGTGAAGAGAAGAGCAGGCTGGTGGGGAAGGGGAAGTTGGTGCCTCATTCAGGGATGTGCTCAGAGAAGTGCAGGTTCTCTCTTTGGGTTTTCCTTATCTCTGTCGCTTCTTCAGGAAGGGGAATTAATGGGGGGCTAGGATGTGGCCTATGTGGGGAGCAGAGTGGGGAGTAATAAAGAAGGGTTGAGGAGGGCTCTGCTAGAAATATTGGAAATGAGACCTGATGCCTAGCCCGAAGGTGGCATCGATTCTTAAGTAAAAAGATGTGAGGTGAAATGAGGGGATTCTTCCCCCTTAAATTTGGAGCAGTGGGAGTTGGGGGTACGTTTACAAACCACTTCTGGCTTGTTGAGAACAGAGGCAAGGAAGCATGTGATAACAGTTCCTTACAGTGTTAGGACACAGGGAACACATTTTCCTAAGAGCACAGATGAGGGACATAAAACTCAGCCCAGCAGCTTGGGGTATCAGGAAAGGCCCAGAAAGAAAGGCCCAGGTCTCTCTGGGTGGAGACCTGGGTGTCCGCATACTGTTATTCATTTAGCACTTTGGACTTTATGCTACGGGCTACGGGGAAACCACTGAAGGCTTCTGGAGAGAAGCTACATCAGATTTTCATTTTCTGAAGTGTTTCGGTTTACCATGTTACTGTGTAGCAGTGGTTTCCAAAGTTTGGTCCCACGACCAGCAGCACTGGTCTCACCTGTGAGCTTCTGGGAAAGGTAGATTCATGGGCCCTATCTGGACCTATGAAATCATTCTCTGAGGATGGGCCAGAAACTCTGTTAGAACAAGGTCTCTGGGTGATTCTTGTGCATGTTAAAGCTTAAGAACCACTGCTGTGGAGAATGGATGGTGGACCTGATTTAGGAAGTGTTTATTACAGATCCCTTGTGTGACTAACAAGGAACCTGGGGGCCTGCGTGAATAAGTAACTTTCCAAAGATCAACCTACTGGCGGATGGTAATCAAGAAATACCAGTTACCTGACTGTGCCCAGTCTTTCTGCCATGGAAACTTCCCAGGCAGTGAGAAGATTATCATAGCATTTTAAAAAGAAAGGTATAATTATATGCTATATTACCTTTCAAAAACAGTGCTTACAAAAGTACAAATGGAAATAGGCAAATAATGTAGTATATAAACATGATTGATATATAATTTTTGATTTTATCACATTTTATATGTGATGCATATTGTGTTTGTGTGTCTCTGAGACTGGAATGGGGAAGCAGGAAGTAGCTGTTATCGTAACTTAAGCTAATTATTCTCTAAGCAGTGAATTTACTAGGGCTATGACCTTGGGTAAAACATTTAATCTCTGTGAGCCTCAATTTCCTTATCTATGAAATGGGGATAGTAATATCTACCTAACACAGTTGTTAGGATAAGGTGGCTTATGTGAAAGTGTTTTGTAAGTTCTAAAGCATTATAAGTGTGAGCAGTATTTTTTTAATCATATAACTTAAATCCAATCATCTAGCAAACATTTATTAATTATATTATGTGAAATATTGTAAGTGTAGAGTTTTAAACATGTTTTTTTTCCCCCCAGAGGAATTATAAACTTTTGAGATGGTTACCTAAATTATTCACACTATTACTCAGTGGTGAACCCATTCAAACAATATGGACAATTTTATTAGAAATTCCCAAATCTATATTTTGGATTGAATTTAACCTAGTTGTTAGTTGTTTTCTAACCTTGTTTTAATTTTTATTTTTAGTAGGGATACTTAAGCACATTGTGACATGGTGCACTGTACTTTAAGTATGTTTAATGTTGCCCTTAAGGAGATCATTCAGTTTAAGAATTAAATGAGTATATAATCATTTGTATAACCTTCCAGGAAAGCAACAAAAGTGCATGAGCAATTTCTAAGTAAAATTAAGTCAGTGAGTGGTTTATGTGACTCATCAACCTTAATGTGAATTGGAATAGCTTTGCTTTCATCAATTGGAAATAAGTGTTCTAATTATTTATATGAGTCTTTTGGTTGCCCAGTTAAGCAGTTAGATGTTCCTTATAGCCATAGGCTAGGCTTTCTCAGGGATTTATTAATTTATGCCTCTTTCATGTTAGAATGATTCATTTTTAAGGAATGTCCAGTTACCTTTAGAGATGGCACTTATTTTATAATAAATGGCAGTGTATTTGCATTAACGCTAAGGCCATATTCCATTTAATATGGGCTAAATTGCAGCCACCAATAAAACCCAGTGGTGTATTATTTTGATGTGAGTATTCTGGTCAGTGGAGAGATCATTCTTTAAACACTTTAATCTTTTAAATGTCTATTCTTTCTAGAGGCTGAAGAGCTTTCTAAAGTGTATACCGCCTTTATTGAAAGTATAATATTCATGTCACAACTCAAATCACTTTTAATAACAATATGCTATACTGTTCAACTCTGATTTCCTTGTGGAGTCCATGAGAGGGTTGACGTGGAGGGGCCCACCAGCTGGGGAAGCACGGGATGTGGGAAGACCCTCAGACGGCCCCGCAGGGTGGATGGCACAGAATCTGATATAAACGGGTAAACTTCTGGCCATTGCCCTGGTCACCAACTCCTTTGACTTGTTTTGTCCCTGGCTCTGGATTCTGTCTTCTGGATTCAAATTGCAGTTTGTCCAGTTCTGTGCCTTGAGTAACTATACTAGTATTTTTTTAAGGTAGACAATGGGAGTGGTCAAAGCTTTTATCTATTTTCATTATTTTTCAGCACAGTGTCATTTTAAAGTGAGTAGAATTATTTAATTTAACTTTATTTCTTAACCAGTGTAGACCCAATTTATGTATTCCCTATATCCTGTTTCTGTGCATTTCCTTGCTGTTTCTTACTATTGATCTAGGATAAAATGTATTTCTTTTAAGAAACTTCCCAGATCCATTCATATCTGAATCCAGGATGTTTTTTGAGTGCAGTTTTTAAAATTGAATTCTAATTCCAGATTTTAAAAATAGCCCAGGTAATATTACTGTTAATCACACAGAAAAACTATTTTTGAATACAATGTTGTAGAGGATTAAGCTAAGAGCACTCTTGTTTTTAAATGAAAAATTTTAATTTTACCCTGGGTTTTTCCAGGTTGCAGTGATACTTAACATTGTACAAATACATGTGTGTAATTAATACTTTAAATTTTTAGGGAATGATTGTTGAGTATCTGGCTTTCAGTCCAAACAGAGACAAAAATGATCATGTATACAGAGAAGCAGAAATTCAATATGGTTTCAACCTATTAATTAGACTTTCCTTTACTTTCATATAATCAAAGGTGAGTAACTTCCCAGAAAATCCACAGTGTACAAGAGATGCAACTATTTTGAAACATATTAACACTGACACAAATGAAATTTGAAATGGGAAGTTTTTTTAGGACTCAGTGATGAACGTTTACATTTGAAAGTTAAAAATTTTCTTTGTTTTTTTTCCAGTAAAAATTCAAAACAAATTAAAATAGTGAATGATGTTTTCTATTGTACTTATAGTAATCATCTCTTCTGCTTGAAATTTTATTATTTGGCCATATAAAGTGACAGATCATTATAACCAATTTGTGGTTTTAACAATCAGAAGTAATTGACTAATGATGCTATTTATATTTGGTTAGGGATTAATGGAGGGGTGTGTGTGTGTGTTTGTGTGAGTGTGCACACGTGTGTATGCATACTTACATTTTAGCGTATTTTCTTCGTAAGTGAAGTGCCAAAAACAATTTGTAAAGCAATTCTGTTTTTTTTGGTGTTCTCAAACTCAAGGGTTTTAATCACTTTTTAAGTTCATTTTTCGTTATCTTTAAAGTTTTGAATTATTTTTTGCAAAAATCTTAAAGCAAAAAAGAACTTTTATCTCTAGAGTGGAACAGATGAAAAGGGTAGAGATCTTAACCACAAAAATGTTTTAAATACCCTCTACGTTTACTACTTTACACGTACAACTTGGATGACTCTCTATATATTTAGTTTCATTCAAGTTTTCCAGTTTTCATTCTAAAAAGGAAGCAAAATACAGAATCCTTTTTCCAAAGGAAAATGTTTGTAGTGTCATGAAAAATGAGAACAGATGGCATTGTAAAGCTTTGGGGAGATGTGTAGCACTTCAATTCAAATTGTTAGGCAAAGTTGGAGACAAATACGTAGCTACCAATTGTTGTAGTTATTTATATGACTTAATTCAAGTATGTAAAACAAAAAAGTATAAAGGATAGAATTTTGCTTCTTGTATTAAATAAAAAGCATTTTTGTAATTTATGATCCAGCCCTCACCAAGTGAATGCCTAAGCAACCAGGTTTTTTTTAGGAAAAAAAAATAATCAGGAAAAGCAGTTCTAGTCATTTAAAATGTATTCTGTAATTTTGGGTTTCACAGTGGGCAAGTTTACCCAGAGGCAGTGTGACAGCCTATTAGCAAAATAAATAGATCTTCCAAACTTGTAGTCCTCTGCTCTTTTCCCTCCACTTTTAAGTAAATTAGCTTTTCAGTGCATCTGGGCTTGGGTTGTGGTAGGATGCATTAACTTCTCCCCACACTGTTCTGATTGCGCAGCAAAGCGTCCATTACCAATACCATATCCAAAGTGACGTTTCCATACAGGCTGCCTGCTGTTTCATTCATAACCACAAAACAAACTGAAATGACTTTACTTCTTTTTACAACTTGCAAAGAGTTAATGGACTGTGCTGGCCCCCTGCCAAAACCTTTAAGAAACTTTATTAATGTGTTATGAGGCTGGGACACCATAGTGTGGGATTTTATTGGTTATTCATCTTAATGAATAAAAATATGTATGCACAATTAAAGCCACATTCTCTAGCAATTGCCTTCTAATAAATGTTGAGTCTTTGTCAGTGCTCGTCATTGCATTTGCTTATCAATTGTGATCCTTTTCCTTCCAAATCCTAAAGTTACCAGTAGTGCAATTACATGAACTTTAAAGAAATACCAGCTTAGTATTGGAAACGAGCAATTATTCAGTGATGAAAAGAACATAAGCATGTCATAAAAATGAATTAAAAATATCTCCATGTCAAAAACAGTAGTTATAATCTACAGCATTTTTCCCATTATATATGAAAAAGGCTGGGCTATGATGTATTGATGATTCGTCAGACAGAGAGAGGCAACATAATTTTGCCGTAGATCATTTAAGAAAGTGATAGTGGAAAAAAATAACTTGTTTACTCTGACATGCTAGTTGTCAGAAAACATTTCATTTTTATTTGTATACATTTTTGTTGTTCTTTCATCTCTGACTGTTTCTTCTTTTCCCTTATGGGTGGGGTGTTGCAAGGAAGAGATGAGGGCAGAAATAATATCATATTGTAAACTAAACTTAAAAAATAGATTGAATCAGTGGGTCTAGATGAATTTAATACTGGAGTTGTTTGAGAAAAGATGAATATTTTTGCATTTTTTGAATATATGCTTTGTCCTCTGAATAGAATACTATATATCTTCAAAACATTGTTGAATGGTCTTCAGTTTATGAGAATAATCCCAAGTACCTAAAATGAGGGAACTTCAAGGATTTTTTTGGCAAAATGATTTTCATATTATGGTCATTGGAATAGGATCATTTTATACCACTCTATCAAAAGTACTTGTGAAGAGTCCTTAAGAAAAAAAAAAAAAGCTCTTTTAAGTAAAAATACTGGGAAAATGAATACATTACAACTTCAAAGTAGTGAAATAAAAACTTAAGCCATGTCTGTTTTTATGAATTTAGTCGTAATTCATACTAACATTTCTGAGACATAAAGTAATTTCTTGTTTTGCCACAAGTGGACACGAGAATAATTCAGTTTTTCTTGAATTAGCAAATTTGGAATGAGGTGTAATTTTTTTTTTCTTTTTTAGGACAATTTAACCTTGATGTCAGAATGATTGCCAATTGAAAGAAAAAAATCTAAACTGCCACTACATTGAACACGTATCGGTTTACTCTCTTAGTCTTTTTTTAACACCGCGTATTGCTTTGTTGTATAGATGAATTAGAACCCGTCTGGAGTTTAAAAAAATGGCCTACCCTGAGGTCATTAAAATCAGATTACAAATATGGAATAAAAGTGGAAAGATGATTCTAAAATGACTTTTGGGGGATAAAACTATTTAGGGAGTGGGAAGTGACCTTCAAATTTAGATTTTGAACATTGTGTGCAGCTTGTCATCTTTTCAAGTCATCATGCTGAGGCATTTGGCCTTGTGAATCTGATGGTGCTGTGCTCTGTATGGGAACCCACCACCTAAATTCAACCAAGGAAATGTCTGACCTTGGGCTCTTTCCTTGAGTCTCATTTAGCCCTGTGTGAGAAAGTGGTGAACATTGTGTTGGTGGATCTGTCTTTCAGGTGGCAATGGAAACGGGCTCTTCTCTGCGGTCATGTTGTCTCTGTAGATAAACCATCAGACCCTGAACTCTGGTTAAGTACAGCCAAGACCGTAGTAACATTCATGTGAAAAATGACACGTGGGAGAAATTAGACTCTCATTTACGAGATGTGGCTTAGAGGGGGATTACTTGATCCTGTGGTGAAGCTTCAGGACTTTGGTGGGAGATGAAGAGGTTTGTGGGGAAGGAGGAAGGTAGTGGCTTTGAAAACGGTGTCTGGTGTCACATGCAGTCCCTGCACGGAGCTGCTCAATGCCGAGCTGGCCCTTTGCCTGTCAGCAGCATGCACTGACTTAGTCCTCAATTTGTGGCATGCTATGGGCAAAAGGGGTTTTCTGGTCTCATCCTCCTCTCAGTTTGTACACATTACCAAACCACAACATAAACTCACCACAGTCAGTGGCCTCCACTCAAGGGAGGCTTTTGCCAGGAAAATTGGGAAGGTATGTGTCAAAAATTAGAAAAAATTGACTAGGGAGCCCTGTAATTGCAGAGATGCAACCTCTACCTGGACTGTATCTCTTTTTCTGTCCAGTGGTGACACCTTTAATTTGGGAAGACAGTGATTTAGTTTGGATTCTGGGGTCAGTTTGGCTTGGGTTTAATTCCTGGCTTTTTCAGTTATTAGTTGGATAGCCTTAGGCAAGTTTTCTCATCTGAAAATGGGAATAATAATAGCATCCCTTAGTGTTATCGCAAGGATGAAATCTATGGATACCATAATATTGAGAACAGTATTGGACATGTAAACAAATACTCAATGACTGTTAGCCTTACTATTATTTTATTACTGTTCACCTAGAAGATATTTGCTGCTGAAGAGGAGGATAAGCTAACATTGTAAGCACATACAATGTATGGAATAGTGGGGTTTTACACAGCTAATCACCATTTAACCTCACTGGAATCCTTTCAGTTGTAGGTGACAATTTTATATGCATTGCACTGTCTTGTGCAGTCAGTAAGACATAGAGTATGATCTCCAAAAACTTGTCTTCTAATTGGGGATATAAAATATAGCTACTTGGCAATATATACCAAACATGACTGAAACTAAGACACAGGCAAAATCTGAAGCCATCCCTTAGGTTTTTTTTTTTTTGTAAAGCATGTTGTCTGAATCTCATAACTCTGTATATAATAGCATAGGGTCTCTTTGCAGGTACTAGGTGGTCAATCAACATTTATCTAATTCTTCTGTTTGTTGAGAAGATTGTTGTTTTAGTATTTGGAAACTCTCAAGGAAGAAAAGGTAATAAGTCAGCAGTGTCAGACCATAAAATCTCATGAAAGGAAAGAAATTAGCTCAAGTTTTAAGAGTGTTAGTAAGGCCCAGGCGCAATGGCTCACACCTGTAATCCCAGCAGTTTGCAAGGCCGAGGCAGGAAGATTGCTTGAGCTCAGGAGTTTGAGACCAGCCTGGGCAGCATGGTGAAACCCTGTCTCTACCAAAAATACAAAAAATTAGCCAGGTGCATCTGTGGTCCCAGATACTCAAGAGGCCGAGGTGGGAGGATTGTTAGAACCTTGGGAGGCGGAGGTTGCAAGTGAGCCGAGATCATACCACTGCACCTGAGTGGCAGAGTGAGATTCCATCTCAAAGAAGAAAAAAAAAAAAGAGAGAGAGAGTTAGTAAGTTACTAGTGAACTAGAAATATTTTTTGAACACAACCACTCTGTTTCACCTGTCTGTTAAGAGTGGCCCATTATTAAATAGCTGTGTGACTGATTATTTTGATAACTAATTAAGCAAAGGATAAAAGTCCCTAAATGTCTTTAATGCAGAAACATAATTAATAATGCTGAGAAATTATTCTGCTGTAAAAAGGTCCAGGAAAAGTGTGTGTGTGTGTGTTTTTCAGGTGACTACTGGAGAATAGACATTATTCAAAATATACGATTAAAGAGACATTAGATTTTCTTCTCCTAAAATGGAGACTTAAAAAAATTAAGTAAACAATATTGATGTGGCTCTGCTGAGTATGTGGACATATAATTCAAGCTAGAATGGGCATTTAGTGAATAAGCACTATGATGAATACCACCAGTTTGTGTAAGCATTATGGAATTCATCTTTCACCTCTGAATTATCTTTCAGCAGAGGCAAGAATGTTGGATTCAGTTGAAGCTTAGATTACCGAACAGTAATCACTGCCAATGATGATTACAGGAGTACACCAGGCCTAATGTGTCTCTCACCCTGAGCTTAAACTTGCGGAACAGTCTCAAAGAAAAATCCACTGACCTCATTATGCAGTATTTGGCTGCTGTGAACACAGCCTGTTAGCTGGGATTTAAGTTTAATAGAGAAAAAAAGGACAGAGACAATATATACCTTGTGTATATATCGTACTTATGAAGGTGTACTTATGAAGTATTTTTAATTCTTCAAGTGTTTTTTATATTCCTACTATGAACAAATCAGTATGTATTTTTAGTTCCATGCAGTGTCTCCATCATTTCCTCCCTCCCACATTTTCTTTCCCCTTCCTTTCTTCTTTCCCTCCCTCCCTCCTGCTTTCTCTCCCTCCCTCCCTCCCTTCCTTCCTTTCTTCCTTCCCTGCTTTCCCTCCCTCCTCTCCTTCCTTTCCTCCCTCCCTTCCTCTCTCCCTTCCTTCCCTTCCCTTCCTTTCATTTCCTCCTTTTCCCCCCTTCATTTCCTCCCCTCCCTCCCTCCCTCCCCTCCTTCCCTCCCTCTCGCCCTCCTTTCCCTCTCTTCATTTCCTCCCTTTCCTTCCTTTCTTCTTTCCTTCCTTCCTTTCCTCCCCCCTTCCCTCCTTCCTTCCCCCTTCCTTCCTCCCTTCTTTTTTCCCCCTCCCTTCCCCTCCCTTCCTTCCAATTTTTGTTCCTTTGGTCAGCCCTTGGAACTCACTTACAGAGACTATGTATCTGATCTCAATTTTTTTCAGTTTTATGCCACAGACATAGTTAATTCCTCAGATGTTTTTTGAAGGAAAATTTGTATTATTTTTATGTACAGAAAACTCAACAGTGTACATTTAACCCAGTTTGGTGGCAAGTTCTTTAGCTTTTGCCTTTTTGAGCTTGGCAATGCGAGCCACAGGCTTGGGACCCAGGACATTGCTTCCCCAGTGATGATGGATCTCATTGGCTCTGTCGTTGTAATTGGTTCTGATAGCTACCACCAGCTTAGCCAAAGCCCCTTTGTCTTCTGAGTTAACCTGTATGAAGGCAGCAGTGGTGCAGGTCTTTCTGTGGACTAGATGTCCCAGTCTTGTCTTCCCCTTGATATTGCAGTAAGGGACCCCCATTTTACAACACAGGGCAGGCAGGAAGACAACCAGCTCGATGGGATCCATGATGTGTGCAGTCATCACCAACTGAGCTTTCTTATTCTACACCAAGGTGGTGATGGTGTTAACTCCTGCTTGAAGGACAGGTGTTCTTCTTAGTGGGGAGGTCACCTTTGCCAGCGCTTTCTTCTCCGCCCGGGCCAACAGCCCCTGCTTCTTCTCTTGCTTTGTCTCTGGTCTGTACTTTTGGGGCAGCTTAAGCAGCTGAGTAGCTGTTTGGCGGTCCAGGTCCTGGGTGAACTGGTTAATCGCAGGAGGCATTTTCAGTCGCTTAATAGAGGATGACTCTCTGCCGCTGCAACCTGCTATAGCGGGGCCATTTCACAAAGTGGGCGAGGTCTCTTTTGGGCTGGATGTCCTGTCTAATGCCAAAATTCTTAGGCCTTTTCTCAAACAGGGGGTTCACCACTTTCTTGGCCTCCTTCTTCTTCAAGACAGCAGGGGCTGGAGCCACCTTCTTCACCTTGGCCTTCTTTCCTTTCCACATCTGGGCGGTGGATGGTGGGAAAAGAGAGCTAATTCCTCAAATTTTGAGGCCTGTGCCATAGAAAGGTATGAAAAGGTTTTCTTTTGTTAATGTGATTTTAATGTTGTAAGACAAACATAGCCTGTTAAAGGATGAGAAGAAAACAAATTAATTTTTTGTTTTCATTTTTCATACACATATGCTTTGATAGAGATTATAAGTTTATGTCAAAATCATGCCATTGCAAATGGGAAAGTGTTGGCTTTGCTCATGCTTCTCTATAGTATGTTTTCATATGGTCAGAATTTGTTGGGGTTTTTTTTAACCTTTTTTTTCCCCACAAATTAAATGAGTTTCTTTAATCAGCAGAAAATATTGCGGGCATTATGTGTGATTGAAATGTTGAGGTCAGCAGAATTTCCTAAAAGACCCCTTGTCACCATTTTCTAATTGGTAGTATTCCAGTGTTCCTTTGTAGTTAGTTTTTCAAACAGCTTTAACTACTACAACACAAAAGTTGTGGTACCAAGTCTTATTTATGAGGGAAATACACATTTTGGCTTCCTGTGAGACAGACTTTAGACCCTGCCTTGGTAGCAGGGTTGGCCTTTGCCCTTGGTGAGGCGGGCCCAGGCCGGCGACATTTCAGGAGGCCGCTTGGCAGCCATTTTAGATCCTGCCCGCGCGGAGAGCTCCTGGCTGCCAAAAACTGCAGTCGCTCCGTGCCAAGACACTCTTGGCAGTGGAGATAAACTTTGTAGAGATACACAGTCCAGAAATATCTTATAATTACAAAGCACAGGGGGCAGAATGTTTTTACAATACAGCTGTGCTAATGTAAACATTTAATTTGGCAGCCTTCTCCACCCACTTTTCAATTAACCGGGTTTATGCAGATACTTTAGGTCTGTAATAAACTTTATTGCTAAGAGTACAGTTTATGAAACACAGATTTGAGGGGCTTTTTTGAGGGGTTTTCCATCCATTTAGGAAAGCACATTGTGAATGTTATGTTGCCGTGAATGGAAAGGGTAGCTTTGTGTCTCAAAAGATGCCATGGGCCTGGCTTAACTGAAACAATTGCTTTAGGAAAAAAAAAAAATGTGGGGGCTGTCTCCTTTGGCTTCTAAAGCATGCAAGAGGATATTAATAGAAAGAGGTAAAAATCACTTAATATAGCTACAAAAAGACACTCGTGTTGATGATCATTAAAAAAGATAAATGTCCCCTGCAATGCATGAGACTGTTTCAGAGGTAAATTCCCAATAACAGTTCTTACAGATATAATTACAATAATTGTGTGATCGCCATGATAATTATTCTTATGGAGTGAAAGAAATAATTTTCTATGTAAGTAGCATTCAACTGTTCAGCTCACAAAGCTAGTCAATAGATCGTTTTCAGCTAACCTAAAAAATGGTAGAGGTCATGGAGTTTTAAAGCTAAATTTGGTATTAATTGACATTGTAAAGGTGATTGTTTTCATAAGAAATATGACATCACAATCCATGATATCTCTTTGCGTAGATTTGCTTACACATTTCTCAGATACGTTAGAGAAAACCATATAAAATACTATACATATGGGTCGTTTTTCTAAAAGACAAAAAATGTACAACCGATATTTTTATGTCATTCCATTTAGAAACTTTGCCTTGGTTATGATTTTTTTAAATTAGCTTTTGTTTTTTCTTGAGGATGGATTTGAGTAGCAGAAAACCAATTCTTACGATGTTTTCTCTCAGTACCCTTTTGAGACTTTCATGTAGTTTGGCTCCATCAATATTCTATAATGGGATGTGACCACAAAGTAATTTTCATTCTAAAATAGTATTTGACTCTTCAGCTCCCGAACTAGTCAATAGACCCCTTTCACCTATTCTGAAAGATAATAGACGTCAGAGAATTTTAAAACCGTGGTCTCATTATTTTATAGTCTCATTATTTCATGCTGCAATAGCTGTTTTGTCATCATACCACCTTGACACATTCTGCTTATCACAGCTAAACAATGCTTTTGCAGTCTGTGGCTTTTAGTCTCTCATGTTTTAGTTGCTATAAACAAAAATTAAATGAAAAAGTTTGTCCCACTGCTAAATCTTTGTGTGTGAGTGTGTGTAAAAAGTGTCAATTTTATTTTCAAAATATAATGATTACAGATTCTGCTTATTTGTAAATATGTATAGAGAGCACATTTTACCTGCTAGCAAGTGAATGACAGTCAACATTGTGCAAATGAAACCATGAGCTGCATGAAGACAAGAACAAATCATCTTTTATTGACTGTTGTAGACTGAGTTCCAAGGATGATACACGGACCACTGTAGGTGTTCAGTCCTTTTCAAAAAAATAAACGAATGGATAAATATCATCTGTATATGTCACAATCAGAATATTGAATGTTAATTACCTGTATAAGTTGATAGCTCATTACTTTTTTTTTTTTTTTTGAAGATTACTTTGTCTTTCTTTTGGGAATTAATGCTCTTTGTCTCAGTTTCTTCATGGATAGTACATCCAAGATAAATTGGTATGCCATTTAAATAGATTCCCAAAATTATTCAGGGTAAGTTGGGATACGGGAGGTCACAATCTTGGAGAGAAGTAATGTATAACCAACCAACCATAATGGACTGGTCGGGCCCTGCACTAAAGTGTGAGCAAGGCCATGTGGGCCCCAGAGGGAGGTCTCATTAGATGGGGCAATAAGGTTCAGGAAGGATGTAACAGATGAAATTCAAGAGCTTTTAAAGATGAATTAGGAGTTTTTCTTGCATCAAATAAGGGATATTCCAGGCATAGAAACCTTATGAGCAAGGGCACAGACCTGCAGTTGCACAGCATATTCTAGGACTTTTAAGAAGAATATTAGGAAGTTGGGTGTGGGTGTGAGGGGGAGGGTAAAGGGTGATGGTTTTTGTGAGAGTGAGGCTAGGCTGGGGCCAGGTTATGGAGCACCTTGAATGCTGTACTAAGGAGGTTGTAGATTATTCTAGCTAGCAATTGGAAGCCACCAAGGTGTTTTAAGGAGTGAAGCGTTGTGATTCCTGGTGGCTATGCAGAGGATGGAGTCTGGTTATAGTGTGAAGAGTGAATCATAATGGCCTGAGGAGGCTGAGGCTATTGTGAGGTAAAAATGTGAAGCTCAGTAAGGGACTTATCACCAGTTGGGATGGACATGGGGAAATAGGCTTGAAAGGAAGATAGAATCTGGGCTGACAACTGAATGTGAGGCTTTAGGGAGATGGGGTTTCTGGAATGAGCATTTTCAGCTTGGGAAATGGCTGAATGGCTGTGAATGCCATTAATTGAGATATGGATTGGTTGGGGGGAGGCGAGAGTGAACAAAGGTTGTGCACTAGCAACATCAGGAGGAGTTTTGCAGTTAAAGAAGAGGTTAGGGCTAGATATGGAGATACGGAGTTCTCAAAAAATGGGTAGTATTTGTAAACATGGACCTAGCTGAGTTTGCTGAGGGGGAATGTACAAAGACAAGAAGATGGCCAAGTTGGATGGATCATCTTTGGGATCACCAACATTTAAGGGACCAACAGAAGAGAAGGAGATAGCCATCAAGACAGGAAAGAAGCCCTCAGAAATAGAGGATTGGACCTAGAAAGGAGTGGTGCCCTAAAGGAAAAGGGAAGGAGAATTTCCAAAAGCTAGGGCTACTTAGTGTGAAAAGTCAACTAGGTAGAGTCTGGGAAAGTCAAGTTGTGTCTTTAAAAAATAGTAATTTTGGGGCTGAAACACACACTTAGACTTACTGATCCCGAGAGGTAGGGTTGGGCATGAGGATTATTATTTTCTTATCTCAGATCGTGATCAGAGAGTATGTGAGTTTTGGTATTGTGGTTTACTCCTTGGTCTAACTTCACTGAAACAGATTCTGGGGTCCTGGGTTGCTTAAAGGATGACTATTCTGTAGACTTTAAGAAACTTTTGATGAAAACAGTGGATTATGTTTATTGTAATCTTTCTCTTCTGCCAGTTCTGAGAGGAAATTTGCATTTTCTTCATCAAATTTCACCATTGACTACTTTATTTTAAGGAGGAGAAGCTAATTTGAAATTTTGGTTTGAGTTTTGAAGAAGGCATGAACAGTTTCACAGAAAATGGAAGGAAATATGCCCAACTACTGAGCACACCCCTTTAAATTGCTCTTACCAAGCCTTCAGACCTAGGGGCAAAATTATGCTCCAGGCTCCAGGTCCCTGGATTCACTCTGTTAGCAGCAGCAGTGAGGAGCAGTTTATTTGGACAATCCCCTCTGCTCCTGTTCTTCCTGTGTGATTCCCCATTTTAGCCATAAAAGACCAGAAAGTGGTGATTTTATGCTAGTACATACAGAAATACCTTAGCAAATATGATTAAGCCAACTAATGTGTAAGTAAAAACAATAGCTGACTGGAAACTGGGTGCAACTCTGCAGTCTCCTTGGATATCTTCAGGAGTTTTGTGAAATTAAAAAAAAAAAAAAGCCTGGATCCTCCAAATGAACTGAAGTCATAATCAGTCTGCAATGTTGACTTGAGAGTTTCTTTTAAATAAAAATAAATGAGCAAGTGGAAGTCTTATTAGCTAAAACCAAAAGCACAAACATACATGGCCCTTTCACAAAGTAAAACGCCTATAAGCATAATGAGACTCCAACACATCTTTACTTTTTTTGCTGTTTTGTTTTTAAGTTTTCCAGCCCTTACATTGTAAGGTGTGCTGCCTTACCACTTCCTTAAGGAAACACAAATGGGTGAGTTAAGTTTTTGAAAGTAAAGGAGGATCCTGTGTAAGTAGATTAGGGTCTGGCAGGCCATTTAACTTTATCAGGCATTTAAAGCCGAGGATGTACACTGTAGCCGGCTGTGACTTGCCAATTAGCTGGGCTTTCCCCACTGTTTCTGGTTTGGCAGGAACGAGGTGGTTCACCCTGCCGCACTACTGCCTGCCAAGGACACATGGCCAGCTCCCGGCTTCCTGTCTTCCTCTTTGTGTCCTGGCCTTGCCTTCCAGGGAGCTGCCAGAACACAATTGCCAAAAAATCTTCCTTCAGAAAGGTCAAGTAACCTCAAGTCACCTATGCCAATATTTGTGTTTTCTTTTTAATCCTTCTGTGTTCGACTTGGAAAAAGCTGTAGAAGCCAACATGCAGAATGGAACCTGGGTCACTTTGGATCACTTGGATAAAGCGACAGAACCCAAAGAATCCCTTGGCCAGTCAGGGTGTGATGTTTTGAGTAGAATTCTATTTAAAGCTCTGTGAAGTGTGATAGAGTTCAGAATGGTTCAGTGTGGATTTGGATTTAGTTGCTTTTTAGGATTCACTGTACACATGTGATTTTTGGCCAAAGCTAGTGCATCACATGGCAGGGAGAGGGAGAAAAGTGGAGACTGGTTTTGGCTTAAGGACTGCATTTTTGTTTGTTTGTGTTTTCAGGACTCTATAGTCACATACTGCCTTTTGCTTTCCAGTTTGGTGTCTGTGAGCAAGCATCAGCAGCCAAGTCCCTTGTACACTGGCTGAGAACAATGTACGGGAGTTACCTGGGGTGCTTGTTGAGAGCGCCTTCTTGGCCCCAGCATTGCTGTACGAGTCCCAGCATTGCGGGTGAGGTGGAGGAATCTGAATTTCTAACAAGCATCTCAAGTGAATCTGATGCTCACTAGAATTTGTGGACTGAATGTGTCACTGATTGTGAAATGACAATAAGGCAAGTAGCATTTATTGTCATGATACAGCAAGCTGTTCTACTTCTCCTTTAATTGGTCTTTTTGGAGCTCTGTGTTTAATTGGAATCTAGATTGTATGCAGATCTCCACTGACAACAAACACTTTTCTGAAGAGCGAACTTTTAAAAACCTGTTAATATAGGAAACTTTATCCAAATAATTATTCCAGGTTTAAACTCTAAATTTTAGGATGATTTATAAGGCTTTTTTAATGACACATAGAATGCCATAGTGAACATCCTAAACGACTTTGGAAGGCTCCCTCCCCGTAGCCCGCACTGTGAATCATGCTCCTTGGAGATGTGCAGTGTGATGGGCCTAGTATTTCTATTATGAAAGGGAAACCCCATGTCTTTAATACTTCATAAAGCAAAGCTTTTATTATTTACTTTGAAAAAATTCCATTTGAGGAATATGGAATTCTTAAAGTGCCTAAACCTGAGCCACCTACTAATTCTCATGGCTGTTGGTAATTAATGTAGGGGGCAATGTGTGTTCTGTCTGTAGACTCCAGGAAAGTTCAGCGTAGCCCCAACATTCCCTTTTGGCTTTTCATGTAAAATTGTCCATAGCACTTTCTTCCTAAGCTCAGTTTAATTTTCTTTTGTGCCTTTTGTACCTTGAGATATGCTCTTTCTTGGTGAGAATGGTGTAGCCGTGAACCTTTTTGTCATTGTTTTGTAGCATTCATAGAGTGAGGACCAGATTAACTTTGTAATTTACCTTTTTTTTCCTAAGTTATTTCCAAAATTTGCTAAAAAGCTGCAGCCTCAGGGACACCTCTGACTTTCTGACACAACTAACAAACGCCACACTAATTTGGAACACATGTTCTGTCAAAGTTTACCTATAGCCTTGAGTTCCAAATTTGCAACTTCAGCATCTTCTGTTGAAAATAAACGGCGTATTTTTTCTTAAGCTCCCTTTCTGCCTCCCCTTGAACTCCGTAGTCTTTTATAACAGTAATAAGGAAATGTGGTTATGGGTATAATTGCCACAAGGCAATTGTACCCTAGAGGACTGACAGAATTTTCTTTTCTGTGTCTGAGGGCTGGGCTCCATCAAGAAGATCCATTTGCAAATAACTCAATTAAAAGAATAACAACAGTGTCTTTATAGCAACTTTCCCTATAGAGATCAAAGTGTGTTAGGGACATCCTATCAGATTCATCATTCTAATACCCCAGTGGACTGGAATAAAGTTTTATTATAGCTTGTTTGAGACAGGAGAGTGAGACAGAGAAAGGTTAAGTGTCGTCCCTCAGATCATAAGAAAGTCAGAAGGGGAAATGCAATGAAAAATCAAGGTTTTTCTATTACTCTGCAAGTTATCAAGCTCTGCATTCCTTTCTGGTAATTGTAAAGGATTAGAATAAAGCACAGTCTATTTCGGGATTGCAAAGTAATGTAGATGAAAATGCTTTGAAAATAGCTAAGGTATTCTTGCTATCTTTATCATATTTAGTACAAATGGAAGGTAAGAAAGAGCCTTATTGTCAGTATCTAATTGTACCAATACATATGAAATGGATTTTACACATTCTTGATTGATTGGATTCAAACTGCCAAGTTATCTTAATTATTAATAAAAGACTAATGGAAAATAACATTTATAATTCTGGATTTAAAGGAATTTCATAAGATTTGACAACAAATTTTGAACAGATTAAGAAGCCAAAGATCAAAGTTACTCTGATTACATAAACGGCCTAACAAAACACTTAATTAAGTAGTCTGATTTTTCTTTCTAAGGTTTTACTTGTAGACTCCATAGTTCTGAGGGTAGAAGTGATGAACTTAGGCTCTGATTTTGTTTTTTTTTAAAGTTAGTATAAGAGAATTGGGAGTAAAATTACTACGAATCTTTCAACCTGACTTCAAGGAGCCTTGGAGGACACATTCTGTGGGGAGTAGACACAATTAACTTGATGCTCCTAATTACTATTGTTTGATTTGTGATTAAAGGTGGTGTATTTTGTTGTAGGGCTTTTGGCTTCTCAGGTGTCCAGTGTGCTGCTGCTGGGGAGAGTAGGGGGTGGCATCATTCCCTCGCTTAAACAGGAATCCCCTTCCACAAACTAGAAGCTGAAATATCAGAAATAACCCACATTTAATCAGACCTTGCCTTCTAGTGAGAAAAAATGAAAAATTAGGCAAAACGTAGACACATGGCTTTTTAAAGCTCTCTTTGATTTTCAAAGTTCTAGAGTGGGTTCATATTTCTTCACTTTAACCCAAGTAAGTGAAGCTATCTTTCACTTATAGATCCTCCCTGAGTGCTTCATGGGAGGAGTAGTGGCCTTGAGACTTTTATCTCATCATCACTGCACCTCTTGTTATGTCTTGATGCTTAGTGAATGTTAAGCTGAAAACTAATCCAGGTAAACAGGTGAACGGAAAATTAAGTTCAACCAGCGTGAACATAGAAAAAAATCCATCATTTAGGAGCACCATTAGCACTGCCAATGGACTCAGGAGACACATGCTGTTCCCTACCAGGTGATTGGATCATATCAGCTAATTTATTCTATTTTTAATAATTGCTGGATGATATTAATAGGGAACTTTCAGTTATTATTTTATTATTATGCATTTTCTTTTGCAAAAAAAAAGTTTAAAAAACATTTTCTTAAATTCCCCGCCCCCTTTTTCTTCCCAATGCCCTTACTAGATTCCTTTCTCTATGTTTGCAATGTCATTGTGTTTTTCGTGGTGTGACATACATACCCTTAATGCTATAAAAGATTCCTGCTCTGTGAAAAGAAAGTTGAACAGTGTTGTCACTTTGAAAACACAGTGATAGCTTTGAATGGAAGTCTAATGTGAGGAGGAAGCTTTGGCTTTGGGATCCAGATTGCAGTAACCAAACTTCCAAATTCAAATTTGGTCTGCAATCCTGGCTTCACTGCAGTCATTTATATTAACAGTGAACAAGGAAACCTACATAAATAAGAATGAAGCGGTAACACAATAAAAGTCGTCTCATATGTGCTTTATACTTTCAAATAAAAATTAGAATTTATCATTTTCTTTGAGATTATTTCTCTGTTTCATGTGCTTACAAAATTTGCTTGATGTTTTAACCCATCTTTATTTCATTAAAGTATTCCTTAGATACAGAGTTTTCTAAAAAATAGAATATTTTGTCAATAAGGTGGAAAATGACAAGCATTATTTCCTAAAAGCATCACAGGAGAGAGAAGCATTGTGCACTTATTAGGCAGTGACAGAGCTTTGCAGATGGATGATGAAAGCTGTAACATCAAACCTTGCCACCTCTGGCAGTTTAAAATCTGTGTAGGTCAGTTCTACCAAAAGTTTTTTTTTTTTTTTAACTTCTTTTGCCAGTTGATTGGTCCTATGAAGTAAATTAATGGTTTCAGTTCAATTCTTGGGCAGATAACCACCCCAGTTGGCATTCCCTGGGGCCCTTATTGGCTTAAGCAAGCCTAGAAGAATAGGATTTCCTTCCAGGTCAGGTATAGAACGTTGTGGAGAAGCTTACGGGATCTCTTTCTCTTTTGTGAAAGAGAGAGAGAGAGAGAGAGAGAATGTGTGTTGGATTAAGGTGGTAGAGTGCACCTCCAATATTAAAAAATAATTTCCTAATAAATTATCTCAGTGTTATTTTGTTCTATCTTCTGTGACGTTGGTAAGTGGATATTTTGTGTAAATTGGCTCCAAACAGACCTTCAAATACATTGAAGGTGGAGCTTAGTTCTTTGCTCTGTCATCCCATTTCTAGGATAGTGCCTGTTTCAACCTATTTCTCCGCCAAATTATATCATAATTTGCTATCTGCTTAGTATAATGTATCTCATTTGTTTTATCTTGGCTTTAATTGAATTATCTATTCCTATGGCATGATTCTTAAGTCATAGCATATACATATACAGTACATTGGAAGAACTGGGGTAATTTTTACTTCTTCTTATTGTGTTTTTTCTTTCTTGACTGTAACTTAGAATGAAAGTTTAAGTTTCAAATAGTATGTGTATAATAAAAAACTTGGTTAAAAGTTGGGTTCATTTTCCCATCTGGCTTTAGGCTCCCTGTTCCACCCATTCCACGCCCCCATTACCAGAAAAAGTCAAGGGCTATGTCTATCGCGTGGTCTCAGCGTTATTCCTATGGTTTTTAGTGTCTGTGCAGTATGTCCGCTGTCATATGTATGGAGATTGTCTCTTAGCTTACCTGTCACACTATAATTTTCTCATTGGGGAAAGTAAAGGGTGGTGGGAAAACATAAAAAGTAGAAGTTATTGCTAGACTTACTTCATGGCCACTTTATGTCTATTTAGACTCCAACCCATTTTCTTTTTTCAGTAAATATTTATTGAGTTAAATTTATAAATGTGCATTAGAAGTTTGCTTTATGCGGCATAGATTGACTAAAATACATTTCAGGCACAGGCTTAAAAAATAATAAACATGTATTTTCAGTTGAAATGATCTCTGTATGTTGTTTGGTGGTAACTGTCACCAACCAGGAAAATAATGTTTTAAAAAGAGACATAAAATAAATCTTGGGGGTGGGGGTTCAAAATGATTGAGAGGATGTAGAGGGACATTGCATAGAGTGCAATGCTGGCAGCTAAGTGTGCACATCCAACGCCAGTGTCATCCTGTTAGTTCTATCCAAAAAAAGTTGGCAACATGTGAATTGATGCTGTATGTTTTTCTGTTATGTCACTTCCCTCTAGCTGGGCTGTTATCTAGCACAGTTTAAAACATTAAGTATAATGGTACTATTTGCATGTGTGATTCTAAAGTTTTGGTACTGTGAGTTAATATATATCCCTGTGCGTATGAACATAAATATTTTTGTTTTCTCCTGTTTGTAGAGTATTTTAGCAAAACACTATAGAGTGTTACTATTCTGATGGAAAAAATACTTTTGTCTTTCCTTATTTTGTAATTTTTCTTACGTAAAATGCTTGATGTCAAGTGGGGACTTATGAACCATTTCCTAAAGGAAACAGAGTAATGTTGAAATCATTTCTCTTTCCTGTTAGGTATTATTCTTACGTTTATGTATAATGGTGTATATTTAAGAAAACCTTTTGATTATCCCCATGAGACTGTTAGTTATTCCGACAATTGATAAGCATTTCAAAGTTGTTTGTGGCATGAAATATAAGTAAATGTATAATGTTTTACAAAAACAACCAAACTTATAATTGTTCCAGTCAGGGAGCATACAGTCATGTGTGAAGGAAAAACACATGCACAAGAAAAAACTTGTTAAAAATTGGATAGAGAGACTAGGAGATGATAAAAAGAAGAAGTAAACTTGGATGGATGGGTAGGATTATCAGAAGACCTCCTGGAAGAGATATATTTAGAACATGGCATTGAGAATCTAGTTACCTTTTTAAAAAACTTGATTATTTTTATGTATCAATGTGCATTACAAAAAACTTTGGGATATAGAATTTTGTACTTAGTACTGAATGGTGGCAGTGCTTTCTCATCTTTTTTTTAAAAGATGAGAATCCTAACAAATACTTGAAATCTATTGATTTTTAAAAGGTAATTATATTTGCCTAATACTGTTTAACTCTGTTACCTGACACATATTTTAGAGTGATAGATATGCCAAATTCAAAAAACAAATGTATCTGTCAGATTTGAGTAAAATAAACTACCAGATAGTCCAACAGGAGGAATTTCATGGGCAAGGCCAGTTACAGTGATGTTAGAATAGATGAAAAGCTGAATGGGCAGTGAGGTCACCCAGCCATTAGCATCAGTAGGAATCTGCTTCACAAATTGAGCTGGAGCTGCCTGAAGGGAGGGCATCACAGAGGGAGGAACTTGTTGAGTGGAAGCAAGAATCACAAAAGGAAAACTCACCACTGTTTGGAGACAAATGTCAAAGCAGAGGAGGGAAGGAATACCTCCTCTTCTCCTTTCTTCCCACCCTCCGCATTCCCAAACTCCTACCGTTGCCTCCTGTTGGTTGGGCCTAGCCCGAAGTCAATAGTTAACGGAACTGGGAAAGGTGGTTTGCAGGAACAGAGTTCAGAATGGATCTGAGGACAAGTTACCGTTACAGGGCAATTCTAATTTTGGGGGTGGGTGGAGGGATGAAATTTAGGTAAGATTTAAAGCAATTGTTTGGGGCAGGGGAATTAAGTTTGCATAATATCATCCAAAGCTTTACCACACCAGTTTTTCTTACTGGTGTTAAGTTACTAATTTTTTAAATCCTATCTGAAAATTTAGTTTATACATTTCTGTTACGGCCTTGCTGTTAGATGGTTTTGAAAAATATCCATGAACAATCTTGTTAGTTAATTTTAGAATTTTAACATGCTTTAAATATCAAGAAGAATTTGATCTTGTCTAATTAGAAGCAATCTTTAAGACCAAAAACAACAGGTGACAGGCTCAAATTATTCCTATGGCAATTAACTGTGACAAATAATTGGATGATCCCTCCTTCCCCTTTTCCATCTTTTGGAGGTACCAAGAGTGGATAAGGAAAAGTTCAACTGGTATTGTAACCAAGCACTATCTAGAACTTGGAAATAATGATGTGATTTCTTGTTTTTGTGTGTGTGTTTGTTGGAAGTTGAGTATGCAGCATAGTTTGTTTTTTGTTTTTTGATTGGGTTGGAAGGCAATGTCAGTTTTGAAATGGCAGCATAATAATCAATTTGGAAAATTAAACATTAGCCATATGTAATGGGATGGTACGTGCGATGAAAATAATCTTTATGAGCATGGGAGATGAGTCTGCAGTAAAAAGCTTGAAGTTGGTCTGTGTTAAAATTTTGTCACATCTGGAAGGCATTGACATCTAAGATTACATGGGTTTGATATCATTCAGGGTTAAGGCATATGGATGGGACATTATGCAGAACCTTGATTTTTTCATACTCTTTGGATTTGGCTTAGGCATTTTTGAATCATAAGGAGTTAATTTGAATCTCTATTAAAGATAAAATGAGTAACAAGACAAAATGGGAGGAATTTTGAGCACCTGGTACACAGCTCTGCACCAGTATACTCTCAGTTCCCTTCTTTAAAATGAATATAGCAAGTGGACATGCCCCTCATCATTTATTTTCCCATTTCCCAAATAACCGTAGTAATGAGTAGTAGATTTCATGGTGGGCTTCTGTTATTCTTTATTATTCTTAGTTAGAATTATCTGTATTTATTTAAATTTTTGTTAATTTTTTTCAAGATAGGGTCTCACTCTGTCACCGAGGCTGGAGTGCAGTGGTGTAATCTCAGCTCATTGCAGCCTCAACCTCCAGGGCGCAGATGATCCTCCCACCTTAGCCTCCCAACTAGTTGGGACTACAGGCACCCACTGCTATGCCCAGCTAATTATTGTATTTTTAGTAGAGGTGGAGTTTCACCATTTGGCCAGGCTGGTCTTGAACTCCTGACCTCAGGTGATCCTCCCACTTCAGCCTCCGAAGTAGCTGGGACTACAGGCACCCACCACTATGCCCAGCTAATTATTGTATTTTTAGTAGAGATGGAATTTCATTATGTTGGCCAGGCTGGTCTTGAACTCCTGACCTCAGGTGATCCACCCACCTCAGCCTCCCGTAATGTTGGGATTAAAGGCATGTGTCACTGTGCCTGGCCAGGATTATCTGTATTTTAAACTGTTCTCTTAAAGTGACTGTTTGAAAGAATATTGCCCCATAAAATGCCTCATCTTCATGTCTCTGTGAGCTTGTAAACTTTTCAAATTTCTTTCAAACATGTTATTTCACTTATTAGAATATTCTTGACCTTCTCTTTTTAAAAAAAGGAAAATCATGTCAACTATTTTTTTGTTTTTATTTTATCAATATAATTGAGTTCCTTTCTTTGCATGCACAGTTTTAATTTGCAAGAGGAAGTTACTGTCTCCTCATTTGTTTCCTCATTTTATCCCTTTTCAAAAATGTTGGTTCAATGATGCATTATTCAAGTAGTTTTATTCCTGGTATATTAACTTTTGCCTTGAAAACATGGGGACAGAAGTTCTTTGAACCACTTATCAAGGAACTGTTAGGACATTTAATACTATTATCTGCCACATCAGCAAGCTTCCTGTTCATCAAATGACTTATCTGATTTTTTTCCTCTAATATTATGATAAAGTTATTTTATGAACAGAAGCAGTAATGAATACCCCACGTACAAATCTACTTTACCTTCGTAGAAAGTAGGCTATGCATCATCTTACTCTGTTATCCAGTTAATTGCTATGCATCTTGAGATTAAATATATACATTTATTTTTGTATGAATGTATTATCACAGACTTAAGAGCCATAATTTAATAATAAAACAAGGACTGGTTATTAATCGCATGTAAGTAACATAAGATATAAAAAACCCATCCAGTTTCTTCTCTCTAAGCTCACATAATGATATAAACATAAACATTTTAATGATTTGGCAAAGTATCTTTTTAGCTAACATGATAGAGAAATCTGTATCCAATTAAAAAAATTTTTTAGGAACGTATGCCCATGAAAAAATGAGCAATGAAAAAATAAGAATATGACTTTTTGGTCATTGAGTCAATCACTACATTTGTATTTGTAGAGAGGTTGTAGAAACTTAAAAATTAGAATATTTGTAGATAATAATCAAAAACTAAAAGTTATGATTGGTATTACTGGCAGTTTGTTTGTAATTTAAGGAAGATGAACTGTTTTAACTGCTACCAGTCATCATCTTGTTCTCTGTAAAACAGTGGTTAGTCATTCAACGCTTATTGATTGAGCATCTAGCATGTGCCAGGAATATGCTAAGGCAGTGAATAAGACTAACATGTTTCTTGACCCCATGGATTTTAAAATGTCGCAGAAGAATTGCACTCTAGCCCAGTCCTTCAATTACCTGTGTTGTCAGCGTTTGCAAGGGGTAGTGCAACCAAGTAGGTGGGGATATTTTTTTTTTTTTTAGGAGGAGGAGGAGGAGTACTAATTAAACCTTAAAGAACATTAAATATATATATCTCATAGTCTTTTTCCACAAAAATACTTGTGCATATTTCACTGTTGTGTGAAATTATTTTTTTCCTATTATTTCTAATTCCTTTGAAAACAACTAAGATGAAACTCTTACCTTTCCTTAACCAGTTGCGACTGGGCAAGATGAAAACTGATTCATGCGTGAAATGGTTTGCTTAGAGTCAGTGTACAAGTGCTTGGCAGTTGCCGAATAGAGCCCAGGAGTTCTGACTCTCCAGACAGTTTGGAGAGAACATGTCCTGCTGCCTGAGAACAAAGATTGCCAATGAAATATTAGAAAGTCTTAACGTCTGATTTTAACCTAGATATATTAAGTTTTGGGAAAATACATGAAATAACATAGCACAGAGTGGCCATGTGTACACAGGACTGTTGTATGTGTGGGATTTAGAATAATGTGTGAAGACTCCAGAATAAACCAGATATGTAAGTCATGGTGCTAGGTAGTAACATAAGTGCTGTTCAGGACTTTGGAGGTAAAACAGCACTTATTTTTCTATGCTTTCCTTTTAAGAGAAAAATTTAAGACGAATAGGATCATAAACATTGCATTTGGTTTATGTTGAAATTCTGCATTGATTTTTCAATTTGCCTTCATGATTATGTTCTTGAGTCTGATGACATTCTGGTTTTCATTTCCAGATTCTTATTTCACCAACATTTTCTTTGCACTACATACCTTGCTGTAAAATGCAGGTTTAATGGTTTCCAAGGGGAAAAAGATGTATATTACATAGTATAGCTGAAATCCAAAATGTCTCCCAGATGGAAAAGACAGAACATTCATCTCATCTTTTCCTACTGGATCTGGCTGGATTTTGGAAAGGGCTTTATTATTTTCATGTGGCAAACTGCGTTGGCAAATTGTTCCTCAAAGTACGCAGTGGCATGTTCATCTAATATTATAAGATATGGGCAGCATTTATGAAAGATTATAAATCTTACAACTCTCTTCAGAAACTTAAAATACAGCTGGAAATGTTTTGCTTCCAACAAATATGCAATCTTCATAAAATTCGAAAAGAAATGTTTTGAATAAATAATGTTTTAGTTTATTTCTCTCTAGTGCGAGAGCTATTTCTTTTAGTCAAAATCATGCCATAAAACTCTTCCCTCCTCTACATTAGCACCCTTGCCTCTGTATTTATATTATGCTGGTGCATTTAATATATATTTTTAAGTATGCCAGATTGCTTTGCCTTGTTTTTAAAGATAGAAAACTGGATTTGCTCCCAGGGACTCTTTCCCTAACTCGACCAGTTTAAAAACTAAGCAAGGATTGAGTCAGTTAATTAATTTAAATAAGATTACAAATCAAAAACATATTATGCAATCTTGATTTAATTACCACATTTTATTTACTTAATTGAAAACACACTGTAGAAAGTCAGCAATCTTGACAATGACCAGTACAGGGTTTTTGCATTCTGTAAGTTAAAGCCTTTAAAAGCAAGAACTGTAGGTGATCCTGATTATGACCTTTGGTTCACTCAATCCCTAGATCAGTAGAAAGTCATTGAACTTAATCTTAGGTTAGGGCAGAAAGGTCAGATATGATTATCCTAGCTTCCCATTGTTGTGGGGGGTGGGTTGGTACTACTTAATGAAGTACCACAGCCCTCTGGTCAGAGATGTTGGCAGGTTTAACACTTTTTGTGCAGGGGTTTCATATTTGCAGGGGTTTTATTAGTAGTCCCCTGTGGTAGAATGATTTGCTTTGATTTTTTTTTGATATATGATTTTTGATATATGATTTTTTTTCCACCTTAAATTTCAGTGGCCTGTTTTTTCAGTTAATTCCCTGTGGACAAATTTCAGTCTTGAGCCCTAACAAATCCTTATTTTAATCCTTGGGATATGACTCTTTGAACCTAATCTCCTTGTTAAGCAAAAAAGTGGCTCTTTAAAAGAAAGCTTAATGATAAAACAACTGGAATGTTCAGGAATGAAATAGGATATATTATATATCTACTTTCTTGTTCTATAGTTTTCTTTGGTTAATGAAATTACTTTATCAGGAAGATCTTAAATGTAGCAACATCTTTTTAAACTATGCGTTTTGCGAAATCAAACATATATTTTAAAATCAATGTTAACCAACAGAAAGAGGGATCTGAAGATATAGGCCTTCAGATTTGAAATAGTAAATGATTTAAAATATGCAGGAAACTGCATCTCCCAAATGTTATATTGGTTCTGCCAAAATATTCAGAGAGGTCTAATTTCTCTTATTGCTCAGAACTGGGTTTAGGAGGCGTACAGATTCACTAAAAAAACAAACAAAAAACAAACAAGGTCAGGGATTCCATTAACAAAGTGATAAAGTTAAAACTTCCCATGAACAGCTTGTTAACCAAGTTTTGCAGTGAAGTGGACTCCAAATAATTTAACACCCTATTGAAAAGAGACAGAGAGACAGAAATACAGAGACAGAAGCAGAGAGAGAGACAGGAGATAAAGGGAGACACAGACACAGACACACACACACACACACACACACACACACACACAGAGAGAGAGAGAGAGAGAGGAGAGAAGAATGAAGGAGGGAGAGAGAGAGAGAGAGAAACCATTTCCCAAACATTTACATGCTTATGAGAGGCAAGGAAAACACTAAGTTTTCCCATGTTCTTTTGTTGTCTTATTTTAATGCACATCTAATAGAAAATAAAATAATGTAAAACTATAATTTGTGTCACCCAAAGCAATGAAGCAACCTTCCATTAAAACTGAAGCTGCCTAGTGTTTTAACTGTGCTGGAAAAAAAAAGCCAAATTATGTAATAGGAATCTTGATTATGGAAAGCTAGTGTTCTATAAATCCCAAGGAATCAGTCATGGAAGACAGTAAACTGCAAAGGGTGAGGTAGAAAACTTTGGGCAGAGAGAGGGGAAGAGAGAAGAAGGTTTGGCCCAAGGAGAATAGTTTGCTCTCTATTACCCTTAATAATATAGATGTTTTTGTTTTACCTTTTTATTTCCCTACTATAAAATACATGCATTTGTATTCCTTCCCTCAAGCTTTTGTTTCTTACCTGTTACATCTTGTTTCTGGCATGCTATATATTTAATTGTAAAAATATACTGTTTTATTATATTATCAATTAATAATGTTTTAGAGAGAAAGAAAGAGACTGTTCTAAGCCTTAAAAAAATCTCATGGTATTCTTTCATTGACAATGGGCTATTTCTTCACCTGCTTAAGGCAAAGGACTATCACAAAGGGGCCCTTTATCACATGATGACTAAGTTTAGTTCTAGCAAGAGGCTATCTGTAGGTTAACAGGTTACAGTGTGGGTTTCATTTACTCCTCTGATATCCCTTGATATAAAAGCTATATTGTCATAGAATCATAGAATTTTAGAGCCACAGGGGACCTGAAAACTCACCTTGTACAGCTCCTTTGCACCAAAATCATTATAAATTAAAATTATGCTTCTCCATTTGTCTTTTTTCTGTTGATCCTCAAGCTATGGTGTCAGAGAATAAAAAGAGTTCCTAAAAGAAGTTTCATCTAGGAGTAGAAAGTTTATATATAAAGGTCATTAAAACTTTCTTGGCCCAGTGCTTGCAAAGTAGGGACATGGACCTTCACCAAACATTTCTTCTCTTTATAGGAGATGGACAAAAAATAATTTCTGACTCAAAATAGTATGTCTTATCCACCCTATCTTGTTTCCAAATATTTCTTCAGGAAGTTGGGAAGTAGGATTGAGCCTTACATTAGACTGAGAGACTTAGCCCTGGGAATTGTGTGTCTGTTTCCCTGGCTTGCCACAAGAAATTTATCTGTTTGACTTCTAATGTATGATTTTACACAGAGCGGTATGTTTTGTCTTTCTTTTTTGTGCACTTTTATAGCTTATAGACTGATGGTTTTCTGTTCATTCGACTTAGCCCTATCCCAAAGATTAGGGCTATAAGGCTAAATAGGGCAATAGACTTCATGTCATATTGTTGAGGATCTAAAGGGGATGACCTCACCATGAGGGACTTCAGGGAGGAAGAAAGGGGGAACATTATGCACAGACTTGGAGATATCAAATGCAGGAGACACACAAGGAATCAAAAGGCTAAAGTATGACCCAGGTGCTGATGGGGACCAGATCAAGGTGCCATGAATGGCATACTATTTTCAGAACATATGTAAAGGTTTTAGCAGATGTTTAGCTTAATCAGTTTTGGGTCTTATAAAGATCATCTTGGTAAAAGAGTGAAATATGTCTTAGCAAGGTGGGAAATCAGGTCGTTTTTTCACGGCATTGTTCCTAAGGTCACCTTCTTTTGATATCTTTGATGATATGCCCTTGGCCACCCTTCCTAGGAAGAATCATCTGTCCCCTCTTGATTTATGTATTTTTTTTGTATGTTTCTGTCTCTTCAGGCAGCCTCTGAGCTTCTACATGGCATAGAGTGTATATTCTTTTTATAAAACAATATTTAAAGATCATTATTGTAAATTAAATATAAATTTAATAAGCGTTACAGAGCACCTACTGTGTTCCAAACATTACCAAGTGTTTGGAATACATGAGCCAATCTTTTTTTTTTTTTTTTTTTTTTTTCTTTTTAAAAATTCCTTTTTATTTGTATAAATACATGGGGTATAAGTGTAATTTTGTTACATGCACAGATTGCATATTGGTGAAGTCAGGGCTTTTAGAGTATCCATCACTCAAATAACATATGTTGTACCCATTAAGTAACCCTTCATCATCCACCCTGCCCCCTTTATTCTTTTTTTTTTTTTTTTTTTTTTTTTTTTTTTTTTGAAAAATAAATAAACTGAACTTTATTTTTTTTTTTTTTTTTTTTGTTTTTATTTTATTTTATTTTTTTTTCTTTTATTATTATTATTATTATTTTTATTATACTTTAGGTTTTATGGTACATGTGCGCAATGTGCAGGTAAGTTACATATGTATACATGTGCCATACTGGTGCGCTGCACCCACCAACTCGTCAGCTAGCATTAGGTATATCTCCCAATGCTATCCCTCCCCCCTCCCCCCACCCCACAACAGTCCCCAGAGTGTGATGTTCCCCTTCCTGTGTCCATGTGTTCTCATTGTTCAATTCCCACCTATGAGTGAGAATATGCGGTGTTTGGTTTTTTGTTCTTGCGATAGTTTACTGAGAATGATGATTTCCAATTTCATCCATGTCCCTACAAAGGACGTGAACTCATCATTTTTTATGGCTGCATAGTATTCCATGGTGTATATGTGCCACATTTTCTTAATCCAGTCTATCATTGTTGGACATTTGGGTTGGTTCCAAGTCTTTGCTATTGTGAATAATGCCGCAATAAACATACGTGTGCATGTGTCTTTATAGCAGCATGATTTATAGTCCTTTGGGAATATACCCAGTAATGGGATGGCTGGGTCGAATGGAATTTCTAGTTCTAGATCCCTGAGGAATCGCCACACTGACTTCCACAAGGGTTGAACTAGTTTACAGTCCCACCAACAGTGTAAAAGTGTTCCTATTTCTCCACATCCTCTCCAGCACCTGTTGTTTCCGGACTTTTTAATGATTGCCATTCTAACTGGTGTGAGATGGTATCTCATTGTGGTTTTGATTTGCATTTCTCTGATGGCCAGTGATGTTGAGCATTTTTTCATGTGTTTTTTGGCTGCATAAATGTCTTCTTTTGAGAAGTGTCTGTTCATGTCCTTCGCCCACTTTTTGATGGGGTTGTTTGTTTTTTTCTTGTAAATTTGTTGGAGTTCATTGTAGATTCTGGATATTAGCCCTTTGTCAGATGAGTAGGTTGCAAAAATTTTCTCCCATTTTGTAGGTTGCCTGTTCACTCTGATGGTAGTTTCTTTTGCTGTGCAGAAGCTCTTTAGTTTAATTAGATCCCATTTGTCAATTTTGGCTTTTGTTGCCATTGCTTTTGGTGTTTTAGACATGAAGTCCTTGCCCATGCCCATGTCCTGAATGGTAATGCCCAGGTTTTCTTCTAGGGTTTTTATGGTTTCAGGTCTAACGTTTAAGTCTTTAATCCATCTTGAATTGATTTTTGTATAAGGTGTAAGGAAGGGATCCAGTTTCAGCTTTCTACATATGGCTAGCCAGTTTTCCCAGCACCATTTATTAAATAGGGAATCCTTTCCCCATTTCTTGTTTTTCTCAGGTTTGTCAAAGATCAGATACTTGTAGATATGTGGCATTATTTCTGGTGGCTCTGTTCTGTTCCATTGATCTATATCTCTGTTTTGGTACCAGTACCATGCTGTTTTGGTTACTGTAGCCTTGTAGTATAGTTTGAAGTCAGGTAGTGTGATGCCTCCAGCTTTGTTCTTTTGGCTTAGGATTGACTTGGCGATGCGGGCTCTTTTTTGGTTCCATATGAACTTTAAAGTAGTTTTTTCCAGTTCTGTGAAGAAAGTCATTGGTAGCTTGATGGGGATGGCATTGAATCTGTAAATTACCTTGGGAAGGATGGCCATTTTCATGATATTGATTCTTCCTACCCATGAGCATGGAATGTTCTTCCATTTGTTTGTATCCTCTTTTATTTCCTTGAGCAGTGGTTTGTAGTTCTCCTTGAAGAGGTCTTTCACATCCCTTGTAAGTTGGATTCCTAGGTATTTTATTCTCTTTGAAGCAATTGTGAATGGGAGTTCACTCATGATTTGGCTCTCTGTTTGTCTGTTATTGATGTATAAGAATGCTTGTGATTTTTGCACATTGATTTTGTATCCTGAGACTTTGCTGAAGTTGCTTATCAGCTTAAGGAGATTTTGGGCTGAGACAATGGGGTTTTCTAGATATACAATCATGTCATCTGCAAACAGGGACAATTTGACTTCCTCTTTTCCTAATTGAATACCCTTGATTTCCTTCTCCTGCCTAATTGCCCTGGCCAGAACTTCCAACACTATGTTGAATAGAAGTGGTGAGAGAGGGCATCCCTGTCTTGTGCCAGTTTTCAAAGGGAATGCTTCCAGTTTTTGCCCATTCAGTATGATATTGGCTGTGGGTTTGTCATAAATAGCTCTTATTATTTTGAGATACGTCCCATCAATTCCTAATTTATTGAGAGTTTTTAGCATGAAGGGTTGTTGAATTTTGTCAAAGGCCTTTTCTGCATCTATTGAGATAATCATGTGGTTTTTGTCTTTCGTTCTGTTTATATGCTGGATTACATTTATTGATTTGCGTATATTGAACCAGCCTTGCATCCCAGGGATGAAGCCCACTTGATCATGGTGGATAAGCTTTTTGATGTGCTGCTGGATTCTGTTTGCCAGTATTTTATTGAGGATTTTTGCATCAATGTTCATCAAGGATATTGGTCTAAAATTCTCTTTTTTGGTTGTGTCTCTGCCAGGCTTTGGTATCAGGATGATGCTGGCCTCATAAAATGAGTTAGGGAGGCTTCCCTCTTTTTCTATTGATTGGAATAGTTTCAGAAGGAATGGTACCAGCTCCTCCTTGTACCTCTGGTAGAATTCGGCTGTGAATCCATCTGGACCTGGACTTTTTTTGGTTGGTAAGCTATTGATTATTGCCACAATTTCAGCTCCTGTTATTGGTCTATTCAGAGATTCAACTTCTTCCTGGTTTAATCTTGGGAGGGTGTATGTGTTGAGGAATTTATCCATTTCTTCTAGATTTTCTAGTTTATTTGCATAGAGGTGTTTGTAATATTCTCTGATGGTAGTTTGTATTTCTGTGGGATCGGTGGTGATATCCCCTTTATCATTTTTTATTGCATCTATTTGATTCTTCTCTCTTTTTTTCTTTATTAATCTTGCTAGCGGTCTATCAATTTTGTTGATCCTTTCAAAAAACCAGCTCCTGGATTCATTGATTTTTTGAAGGGTTTTTTGTGTCTCTATTTCCTTCAGTTCTGCTCTGATTTTAGTTATTTCTTGCCTTCTGCTAGCTTTTGAATGTGTTTGCTCTTGCTTTTCTAGTTCTTTTAATTGTGATGTTAGGGTGTCAATTTTGGATCTTTCCTGCTTTCTCTTGTGGGCATTTAGTGCTATAAATTTCCCTCTACACACTGCTTTGAATGCATCCCAGAGATTCTGGTATGTTGTGTCTTGGTTCTCGTTGGTTTCAAAGAACATCTTTATTTCTGCCTTCATTTCGTTATGTACCCAGTAGTCATTCAGGAGCAGGTTGTTCAGTTTCCACGTAGTTGAGCGGTTTTGAGTGAGATTCTTAATCCTGAGTTCTAGCTTGATTGCACTGTGATCTGAGAGACAGTTTGTTACAATTTCTGTTCTTTTACATTTATTGAGGAGAGCTTTACTTCCAAGTATATGGTCAATTTTGGAATAGGTGAGGTGTGGTGCTGAAAAAAATGTATATTCTGTTGATTTGGGGTGGAGAGTTCTGTAGATGTCTATTAGGTCCGCTTGGTGCAGAGCTGAGTTCAATTCCTGGGTATCCTTGTTGACTTTCTGTCTCGTTGATCTGTCTAATGTTGATAGTGGGGTGTTAAAGTCTCCCATTATTAATGTGTGGGAGTCTAAGTCTCTTTGTAGGTCACTCAGGACTTGCTTTATGAATCTGGGTGCTCCTGTATTGGGTGCATATATATTTAGGATAGTTAGCTCTTCTTGTTGAATTAATCCCTTTACCATTATGTAATGGCCTTCTTTGTCTCTTTTGATCTTTGTTGGTTTAAAGTCTGTTTTATCAGAGACTAGGATTGCAACCCCTGCCTTTTTTTGTTTTCCATTTGCTTGGTAGATCTTCCTCCATCCTTTTATTTTGAGCCTATGTGTGTCTCTGCACGTGAGATGGGTTTCCTGAATACAGCACACTGATGGGTCTTGAGTCTTTATCCAGTTTGCCAGTCTGTGTCTTTTAATTGGAGCATTTAGTCCATTTACATTTAAAGTTAATATTGTTATGTGTGAATTTGATCCTGTCATTATGATGTTAGCTGGATATTTTGCTCGTTAGTTGATGCAGTCTCTTCCTAGTCTCGATGTTCTTTACATTTCGGTATGATTTTGCAGTGGCTGGTACCGGTTGTGCCTTTCCATGTTTAGCGATTCCTTCAGGAGCTCTTTTAGGGCAGGCCTGGTGGTGACAAAATCTCTCAGCATTTGCTTGTCTGTAAAGTATTTTATTTCTCCTTCACTTATGAAGCTTAGTTTGGCAGGATATGAAATTCTGGGTTGAAAATTCTTTTCTTTAAGAATGTTGAATATTGGCCCCCACTCTCTTCTGGCTTGTAGGGTTTCTGCCGAGAGATCCGCTGTTAGTCTGATGGGCTTCCCTTTGATGGTAACCCGACCTTTCTCTCTGGCTGCCCTTAACATTTTTTCCTTCATTTCAACTTTGGTGAATCTGACAATTATGTGTCTTGGAGTTGCTCTTCTCGAGGAGTATCTTTGTGGCGTTCTCTGTATTTCCTGAATCTGAATGTTGGCCTGCCTTGCTAGATTGGGGAAGTTCTCCTGGATAATATCCTGCAGAGTGTTTTCCAACTTGTTTCCATTCTCCCCGTCACTTTCAGGTACACCAATCAGACGTAGATTTGGTCTTTTCACGTAGTCCCACATTTCTTGGAGGCTTTGCTCGTTTCTTTTTATTCTTTTTTCTCTAAACTTCCCTTCTCGCTTCATTTCATTCATTTCATCTTCCAGGGCTGATACCCTTTCTTCCATTTGATCGCATCGGCTCTTGAGGCTTCTGCAATCTTCACGTAGTTCTCGAGCCTTGGTTTTCAGCTCCATCAGCTCCTTTAAGCACTTCTCTGTATTGGTTATTCTAGTTATACATTCTTCTAAATTTTTTTCAAAGTTTTCAACTTCTTTGCCTTTGGTTTGAATATCCTCCCGTAGCTCGGAGTAATTTGATCGTCTGAAGCCTTCTTCTCTCAGCTCGTCAAAGTCATTCTCCGTCCAGCTTTGTTCCGTTGCTGGTGAGGAACTGCGTTCCTTTGGAGGAGGAGAGGTACTCTGGTTTTTAGAGTTTCCAGTTTTTCTGCTCTGTTTTTTCCCCATCTTTGTGGTTTTATCTACTTTTGGTCTTTGATGATGGTGATGTACAGATGGGTTTTTGGTGTGGATGTCCTTTCTGTTAGCTTTCCTTCTAACAGACAGAACCCTCAGCTGCAGGTCCGTTGGAGTACCTGGCCGGCCGTGTGAGGTGTCAGTCTGCCCCTGCTGGGGGGTGCCTCCCAGTTAGGCTGCTCGGGGGTCGGGGTCAGGGACCCACTTGAGGAGGCAGTCAGCCCGTTCTCAGATCTCCAGCTGCGTGCTGGGAGAACCACTGCTCTCCTCACAGCTGTCAGACAGGGACATTTAAGTCTGCAGAGGTTACTGCTGTCTTTTTGTTTGTCTGTGTCCTGCCCCCAGAGGTGGAGCCTACAGAGGCAGGCAGGCCTCCTTGAGCTGTGGTGGGCTCCACCCAGTTCAAGCTTCCAGGCTGCTTTGTTTACCTAAGCGAGCCTGGGCAATGGCGGGCGCCCCTCCCCCAGCCTCGCTGCCGACTTGCTGTTTGATCTCAGACTGCTGTGCTAGCAATCAGCGAGACTCCGTGGGCGTAGGACCCCCTGAGCCAGGTGCGGGCTATACTCTCCTGGGGCACCGTTTCCTAAGCCCGTCGGAAAAGCACAGTATTCGGGTGGGAGTGGCCCGATTTTCCAGGTGCAGTCTGTCCCCCCTGGAAGGGGAACTCCCTGACCCCTTGCGCTTCCCGAGTGAGGCAATGCCTCGCCCCTGCTTCGGCTGGCGCACGGTGCACTCACCCACTGACCTGCGCCCACTGTCTGGCACTCCCTAGTGAGATGAACACGGTACCTCAGATGGAAATGCAGAAATCACCCGTCTTCTGCGTCGCTCGCGCTGGGAGCCGTAGACCGGAGCTGTTCCTATTCGGCCATCTTGGCTCCTCCCCCCCCATGAGCCAATCTTGGCTCACTGCAACCTCCACCTCCCAGGTCCAAGTGATTCTCATGTCTCGGCCTCTCAAGTAGCTGGGATTACAGGTGTGTGCCACCACACCCGGCTACTTTTTTGTATTTTTTGGTAGAGACAGGGTTTCACCATGTTGGCCAGGCTGGTCTCAAACTCCTGGCCTCAAGCAATCTGCCTGCCTCGGCCTCCAAAAGTGCTGGGATTTACAGGCGTGAGCATAAATCTTAATTGATTTACATTTAAATGATATTTACATTAATGACCTACAAAAAAAAATTTGACAGTTTTGATGATTTATCTACCTCAGATAGTTGCAGTGTATCTACTCCAGAAAGTTAGTGCTCAGTAAGAAATACTTTACAGGCTATTATTTATTTATTGTCATATATATTTAACACACATCTTACAGAGCTTCCACCAGATTGTCCATAAAACGTTAGAATTTCCTTTACTTAATGGAGACAATCCAAACTAAATTTGATTTATACAATTGGCCTCTCTTTAAAACATCAATTAGTGTATAGAGTTCAGTGATACTAATAATTACTTCCAACTTAGATATAGAAAATAGCTAAAGGTTTAAAAAAAGATTCTGAAAAAGATTTTGAATGTATTGGTGAATGGTGGGAAGGGTGAGGGAAGTTAGGGGAAGGTAAGTTTCCCAGAAACATTTAAACTACTGAAAAATCATTTGGCTTCGCATTATTTTAGGATTGCATCATAATGATTCAAGAAGTATTGTGTCTGAATAGGCTGTCCATATAGAGAACATAAGTTTTAATAGTTGCTATGTAACTTTGGACAAGCCATTTGATCACTTATGTGTCCTAGGATCTTCCATAAAATTGGGTCATAGGAAAAACTGCTCACTCCTTAGGTAAAGCTTAGATATTAGAAGAGCCACGAGAGATTGAATGCTTTTTAAAAAAGGAGTGGACGAAAGGATTGAAAAGTTGGTAAGGGTCCTGCATGAATGTGAACCTTTTCTTGTTCCTGGAGAATCTTTAACCTGGAGAAGAAGGAACTGATTGAGTTTAAAATATAGTAATTTAGAAATAACTTCATTCCTTTTTTTTTTTTTTTTAGAAGAATAAACATACGTTTAACCCACACTTAAAGAATGGGGAACATGAAACTTTCATAAGTATGTAATACAAAATTTATTTCAGTTCAACATTATGTCCAGTCAAGTCAGAAAGAGACAACGCAGAAATGTAGAAAATAGAGACTGAGATCAAGGAAGATAAAATGAGAGGTGGAAGGGAATGAGGGAGGACTGGTTTTGGTTGGCTGCCTTCAAAAACTCCTCTCTTTTTCTCTACTGCATCAAAATCTTTCCAAACACTAAACTGGGTGTGGTGGCTCACACATGTAATCCCAGCACTTTGGGAGGCTGAGGTGGGCGGATCACTTCAGGCCAGGAGTTCAAGACCAGCCTGACCAACATGGTGAAACCCCATCTCTACCAAAAAATACAAAAACTAGCTGGGTGTGGTGGTGTGTGCCTGTAGTCCTAGCTACTCGGGAGGGTGAAGCACAAGAATCACTTGAACCCAGGAGGTGGAGGCTTCAGTGAGCTGAGATAGTGCTACTGCACTCTAGCCTGGGTGACAGAGCAAGACTCTGTCTCAAAAAAAAAAGAAAAAAAAAAAATTTATTTTCCAGACACCAGACCCAGTATGCTGGGCAGCTCACAACTCTTAGCAGCCTTGTTCCTCAAAGACTTCAGCCTTCTGGAAGGTAATTTTCATCAACTGGCTGGTATCTACTGCCTTTTGAGCATGACAGCTGCTAAGAGCCTTGAAGAGCAGTGGGCTCCTCCCTTTTGGGGAGTGAGGGGTGAAAGCATTTACACAGGATTTCTCAGGTGGGCACACACTTCTCCATGCTTAGTCAACCCACCAGTCATTTTTAGATGCGTGTGTTGGGATGGACAGAACTTAGTTATGTCCCTTTTCTCCCTTTCTTCCTAAAAGTTAGTTATTATTAAGCATAGAGCCACATTAAAAATGATTATTTCTTTCATTTTAATATGTTTAAACCATTAAATATATTAATCATTTTTAATGTGACTCTATGCTTAATATTAATATCTTTTATTTACTGATAATGTAGACTGTGTCTGACCCAATGCTTTTGGTGCTTAATATGATAGAATCTTGCAATGATTTTACAAGGTAGATAATATTATTGCAGTTTTTAAGATCCAGACACCAAGACTCTTAAGAGTAAGTAATTTTGTACAAGATCACGCCACTAGTGAGGGACAGAGCCAGGCTTCACTGTAACATATTAAGTACACACACACACACACACACACACACAGAGAGAGAGAAAGAGAGAGAGAGGTGGGGGGTGTTGAGCAAAGTGATGGAAGTGGTTGAATAAAACCTTTGGGTATAGAGTAACTTGACCTAGGTGGTGAATTGGAAGGGGTTTAGATGTGGTCTGAATAATTCCTTCTCTGAAGTCAGCCACAATAACAGTTCATTTTTGGTTTCTCTGCCAACCACACTCCCTGCTTACTTCCTTTTCCAGCAGTTGGAATTAAGTGACCGATATAAGGTGACATAAGAGTTAAGAGTAGATTATAGTGTTAGAATTTACAGTCTGAAAAGTAAATGCTGTATCATTTGCTCACTGAGAGGGCCCTCTCCTGTGTTTCTGAGACATAGTATACACTGTTTTATTTCATGAGAAGGCACGGGTTTTGGCGTATGAGGGAAAGTCTGTCATTGTGTGCCAGTAAACACCAGATCATTTTAGAAAGTGGAATTGTTACAAAAAGCAAATGTGTGCCTCAAATTTAGGGTCTACTTCAGCTTTCCCTCAAATGCTTGTGGTTTTTTTAGTAAGTATATTTTTTCAATCGAAGAAGTTGGTCTGCAGTTGTTGGAAATGAGAAGAAAAAGTAATTTACAGCAGAAAAGAATAGAGTTTCCCAAGTAGGATGTTGTGGTAACAGGGGATGCCATTGTTCTAGCTGGATAGTTTCTTACGAATGGAAGAGACTTTTCATTCTTTTCTCTCCTGGACCCAAATTTTAGCAACAGATGATGGAAAAGAATTTTGTGGCATCATTTTGAAGTTGCTGTAACTAAACATGCTAAGGCTCATGCAGAGCCTGAAATAAGGCGACTGCTGCAACAATTGCCAACTTTAACTATCTCAGGTGTCATCACAAGCTTGGCATTAGCCACCTTGAGAGGTGCATGTCTAGACCTTCATAAGAGTGAGATAGCTTTGGAGGGAAAGTAAAACATAGGGAGGCTCTGGTCAGTAGGTGTATTGTATGTAAGTAGGAAGTCCTAAAAAATGTTAGAATCGCTTGAGAAATTAAACTGGAATGTAATATCAATGCTGAGAGACATTTGTCAGAAGAACTCAAGGGAAAAATAGCTGATGCTATAGCAAAAAGTTGTGATTTATCATTTTTATGTAGCTATCATACTCCAGGCCTGGAAAGTGGCCCATACTGTATCATTTTTTTAAAGGAATGTAGAACGAAGAAGATTGATCTCGTAATTTATAAGTCACTGAATCTTGCCTTGATTTCAGAAAAAGTAATAAGAGGACTTCATGGGAGATGAGAGAGATTTTCAGAGAATTCTCAGCTCTCTGACTGTCTTCAGGAGACTTGAGCCAGATGAAGAATGGTCATTTCTAGTTTCTTTACTTTCATTTTGAAAAATCAGGAAACAATTGGAGGAAAATGTGGGAATCACTAAATATGCTTGCTAAGATTTCATGAAATCTGTTCTAGAATAAAACCAAAAAGACAATTAAGGAAATGGGATGAAGGGGTAAAATTCTGATCTCAGCATTAAATCTAAGCTAACAGGCATGAGGCAAAGGGCAGAAATAAATAACCAGGTTTTATATGAGAAGAAACTAACAGGATGTTCTTGCATTTAATAGTAGAAGCAGCAATTTCAGTATGTTAATCACTTACCTGGAAGGACAGAATAACCCTGATGAAAAAAACCAGCATATGATTTTCCTGGTTAACCAAATCACTTTCTTGGCTCAAGTATAATGGCAAGGTTTGGGGGAAGAGACTTGTCAGTATATGGCAGTACATGACAGAGCCGTCATTTGTGCCCCACCTATCAAATTTTGTTGAAATTCATTATCAAGTTCAAAATTGCCTTTTCTAGGCAAGCAAAGAGGCTGCTGGAGCTGAGCCATCCATTCCTCCGGCGTTTACTGCAAGCCTAGTGCATTCACAGCCATGAACAGCACACTGAGGAAGACACAAAAGAAGTAGACAGAATCTCTGCCTCTGCTTAGGAGTATGCAATTTAGTTGGGGAGACAAAACTTAAATGCTAGAACCAATAAAAGAAGATTACAAAGCAACTTGCAAGTAAGTGTATAATAATATGGGGCAAATGCCACAGGTAAATGCAGAGGGGACAAGGAGGGAAGAGGAGTGAGCAAAACACAACAGTGTCAGATCAGTCTGAAAAGGCATGTTGCCTAACAGTTGTATGTCTTCTCCGTTTCTTTCTGTAGCATCAATGAGGAATAATATGGGGTAGGAAATTCAGATATGCGACATTGATCTCTTCCTCCTTACCTGCAAAGTCTGTCCATCCGTCATGGATGGAAATTAAATTGATCCAACCATTTGCTCTCCACAAAGCCATGTTGGTTTCTACCTAGTAATTTATGCTTTCCTTGGTGTTTGCAAATCGATTGCTATTATGGGATGTAGATAAATCTGGGCCTGGATCCAGTAGGTTGGGGGATTATTGGAGTGGGTATGTGTACTTGTGTGTGAAATCCTGGAAAAGCGGACTCTCATTTCTGTGTATTTTACTCATTGAATAAAAACATACTTTCAGGCTTTTAAATGCATGTTTAATTACACTCAGATTGCATTTTTAGGAGAATATATCTGCTTTATTTCATATTGCTACTGACAGGCCTCAATATTTGCCTAACCTTCAAACCATCTTCAGTGGCTTTGTAGCCAGATCTTTTGTTTCAAAAAAATCTTGCTCTAGCCCAAGAAAATTGTAGATCAATACTTGTGTTTTTCTTTTGACATAGAAATATGTATATGCATTCATGTAGTTTGATGAGTAAAATGTTTCTATCAAAAGGCTTGGGAAAATATATTTTATTTAAGCACTCAACTTCATTTTTATACCTTAGAATTTTTTTCGACTCCTTTGAGGATTGTGAAATTCTTTCAAAACAAATTAAAAAGAAAACATTTTCTGTGATTTCTTTACAGATTCTGGACAATCAGGAAGTCCAAGCCACAATGATCCTGCCAAGAATCCTCCAGGTAAATATGTGTTCCAGGACGTTTGCAATCTGACATTGTTGGAGAACAAAGGTACCACTGTATAGATAAACACCCCATAATTGGTCAGCTGCCTATTTTGTTCTGGCAGGCAGGTATGATCGGGACAAGATGTGATTGTGCTTAGGCCCTTTGCAGTGGCAAATACTTTTATATTGGCGTCATCGGTATTTACCTGATCACCAATGTTTTAATTTTTGTTGGTGTTTCTTTGAAAATAAATACGCATATATTTTAGTTGTGTATCTTTTAGGTGCTAAAATAATTGCTGTTTGAAAAGCCAATGAACCTTTTAATCTTTCTTTTAAAACTCATAAGAAAATGTAAAAATTTCCATACTGCAATTATAGTTTATCAACTCTCATTACTTTAAAAGGGGGTTGGGGATGGGAGTGGTTGGTTATGTTTTCACTGAAGGATTTTTGCAAGACTTTTTATTCCATAAAGTTTTTATTGGATCTCCAGAATCAGGAAATAATGAAAGCAGGATTTTTTTTTTTTTCTTTAGCATAAGGTATCCCAAATACCCTCTTTGTTTTCAGAAGTTGTTCCAGATCTGAAAATGGGCTTTTATAACTTGGCTGTCTTCATGTAGCTCTGAACATACAGCATTTTGCTTTTGATTTAGGAGCAGTGTTTTTTCTCATGAGATAAAACTAGCACAAGCAGTTTTTCATTATTAAAAGAATGTGAATTATATTGGTGACTTTAGTAAAAGAGTGCTCTAAGAATAAACTAACAAAAACAAAACCAAACACAAAAACCCCGAAGCAGCTACACATGCCCCCGACCTCTTCAAACAATCTCGTCTGTCTTTTCATCGAAAATAAACCAGAAAGTTTATACGAAGCAATAGGAAAAGTTTCCTCAGGTAGACTTAGTTTTTAGGTCCTCCATCATTTGATCTTCCTTGAAGTCGTGCTTAGCTAATATGAGGCTGAAATACCAGAAGAACCCCAAAATTGCAAGAAAGTTTATCAGACCAATTTTGTCTTAAAATGATTTTAGAAAGATACAGCAAGTAGATACACAAGTAAAAATGCAAAATCAAAACAGACTATATTTTTCTGAGTCCTGTCTATGTTTTTTTATTTCAGAAAAATTATCTTTTTCCAAATATTTATTAATTCTGTATTGTACAAAATCATATTGTTGAGAAAAGTAGTATACACTTCAAAGATAAAAAGTTCTAATGAAACACAGGTTTAAAAATGTACGCTAAGTTGATTTTTCATTTTCTTCATAAATCATTTAATTATTACTGTACATTGAGAGCAAAACATTAAAAACAGAATAACTTAAAAAGTAATTCTCAGTTAAATTTATTTTATTTTGTTGTGTGTGAATGGAGGATTGATATTATTTTAGTTATCTTTCCAAAAAGGCTACTTAGAATATAATAAATTTTGTCAAAAATTTTCTGAAGTTCAGAATATTTCATTAACTTAAAGGGTCTTTTAACTTTATAAAGATTTTTTTCTTTTTAATTAACTGATATTTTCCCTGTGTTGCATGATAGACAAAATGAATTTTATCCAAACATTTTTTAAAAGTCTCCTTACTCATCTCACAAAGAATGAGGTGGGAGTAGAGGGGAACCTTTGGTAGAAAAAGAGTTGATAGCTATTATAAGTCGGACTAAACAACGGATATGTTTTCTGCATTTGAATGAAAGCTTGATTTGAAACTAATAAAGCAGTTATTGTTTGAAGTGCATTTCTGAACATGTACAGAAGGAATTATACTCACCTAAAACTGTTCTCTACTTGAGCTGAATAAATAATCCTTGAATAGTTATGTAACATCATTCGATTTTTCAATATTTGTCAAGAAGCTTGGTTAAAATTTCGTTTTTGCTACATTCGATGTAGCATCTCTTTATTTCTCTGTTTGCATGTAACATGGCAAACAAAAACAACCAAGGTAGAATACCTCTAATTTTTTTCCCTTTTAAATTTTCCTTGGAACTCAAATCTTTTTGAGACTGTGTCCTGAAACTGGGATGCTACAGATAAATACATTTTATGATTAGTTGAAAATTGTATATATGTAAATCGTACATTGATTCTATTTTTTTTAGAGCCAGAATGTAATATAAAATACACATTGTACCCAACTTAAATGGAATATAATTAGAATTTTATTTAATTATCCAGAATGTAAAATATTGATTTTAATATGCCTTGTGTATTATAATACTATGAACTCAACCATAAGGCTTATTAAGGAATTCTATTTTGGATTTAACGATAGAGATTATTAAAGAATTTTTTATGAGCTTAAGAGTTTGTTTTGTAATACTTTGAAATAAATTAAACCTAGAATATAAAACGTTTTCTAATTTTAAATGTGAACAACTAGAACTTATTAAGTTTTTTGTTTTGTAGTCAATTGGAGTAAATTATACTTTCTATTAAAAGCTTCTTTTTTAAGTATAAGCATATTTGGTATTTTAGGACATAATTTATCTTTAGGAAGCTCTTTTTATCTCTGTATTCTGGTCTTGGCCAAAATATGAAATCTTCAAAATTGAGACTCCTTATCTTGAGAAGGCACGATCCATGTATGAGAAAATTCAGTCTACCACCACGAGCAATGAAACAATCAAATCACTCTGCTGCTTGAGTTGTTATACAAAATACAAGCTAAGCTTTTGAAAAAGGTCACCTTGAATACCAACACTTTCTTATCACTGGTAGTTTTCCACCGGGAAATGTGCAACCCATGGAAATTGCTACCGTCTATTCCTGTGTTCATTCCCCAAGAGCTTGGGAAGAGATGGCAAAAATTCAAGCCCTTTTGGAGATATAGGCTCTTTGAAATCTGTTCCCCACTGTTGACTTGAAGGTGGAATCCCATCCGATCATCCTATAAGTGCAGATGCATATGCCTACCCACAAACTTAACACCTCCTCTGGCTTGGCTTTTCTCCAGCATCAGACTTGAATGTCTGACTTTGAGACTACTTTCTTACTGACTTAGAACTTCTGAAGGGTGACCCTAAAGCTCTTCAAACTATAGTATGGACATCTACAGATAGGCCTTTAGTTCTTACGTTGAGTTTCTGTGTTGGAATTAGTATTTAAGCACAAGCAGCAAAGGCAACGCATTTTTGGAAAGGAATATTTGATATTATTTTATAAAATATTTAAGTAATTTTTTGGCATTTGTTATTTTATAGAGCTTTTAAGTAGCCTTTATGGTATTTCTTTAAACTATTTGTGACTTAATATTTTGTTTGCATTCTTTGTTACGTGGCAGGGATGGGCACCATAATCTTTTTGGAGTGAAGGTGCTCTACAACTCAGATAGCACCCAAGGACTTGGCATTGCAATTTTGGCCGAGAAGCGCTAAGCACTTCATTTTTCTAGGGATACACATTTGCCTTGTTTATGATAGAGTCAGAAGTTATATATTTATATTCACTTCTTCTTCGTTTTTTTTTTTTTTTTTTTTTAACAAGTTAATCCCTCATAAGCAATAGAACTAAAAATGTCCTCTCTTGGTTATAGCAAACAACTCTTGTGGACCAAATGAGGGTGAACCATTAATTTTGGGACTTAGACATGAATCTCTTTTTACCTTTAATAATTAAAAACTCCACTGCTACTTTTAGGAAATGTGTGATTGATTAGATTGTAATCTTTGGAAATTAGCTTTGACTTGCTTTTTTATTTTGTGTGTCTACATTCTTTGGACTATGATCTTTAAGATTTCCCAATCTCAGTCACTTGCCTACTGCTAGAATGGGTAAAATCCAAGGAAAACATAGCAATCTAGAATTCAGATTTTTGCTTCTAAGTCAGTTCCAAACTGATGTCTTATTTTGGAGTTCAGGAAGGCTGTAGTTTTGTGGGGAATTCTATGCTGGTAATATGACGAAGACAAGTTAAATCCTAGGGCAGTTTTTGCAAATTTTATGATATAAACTTCTGGGGCCTTTCTAGTATCATTAAGCAGAACTTTCTTACCTAGAATAACATGGACTTAACATGCTACTTTCCTTTTTTGTAGGTTTTATAGGTGCTTGTGCTATTTTGTGTGTTGACTTATGCGTGTAGTGTGGCAACACCTCTGGGAACCAGTAGGATTATATATTGGGTGTAACTCAAGTAAGCCACCTTGTATCCTCTCTGGAGCAAGGATGACACTAAATAATAATTGAGTAAATCAAAGAAGGATTATCTATTAATGATAGCTATGTGCTTATCTTGCACTTAAGAAATTCTTTAAGTCGCCGCTGGGCGCGGTGGCTTATGCCTGTAATCGTAGCACTTTGGGAGGCCGAGGCAAATGGATCACGAGGTCAGGAGATCGAGACCATCCTGGCTAACATGGTGAAACCCCATCTCTACTAAAAATACAAAAAAATTAGCCGGGCGTGGTGGCGGGTGCCTGTAGTCTCAGCTGCTGGGAAGGCTGAGGCGGGAGAATGGCGTGAACCCGGGAGGCGGAGCTTGCAGTTAGCCGAGATCGCACCACTGCACTCCAGCCTGGACGACAGAGCGAGACTCCATCTCAAAAAATAAATAAATAAATAAATAAATTCTTTAAGTCATACAAATTTTGAGATAGCTCTCTCTCCAATGTTATTTTATAGGTACTGAAATCAAAGCCAACAGAAGGTTGTCATAAAACTAATAGGAACAAACCAAATAATTATTAGGAAAACTAGTTCAAAATCTGCAGTATTCATTGTCGTTTGTTCATCTGTTGAGATCACTAGAGCCGATATTTGCTTGATTTTTCAAATCTTAGAATTTAGGACAAACTTAATACTTTTTAATCTGTACATAAAGGCAGATAAATTCGCATAGGTCCTTGAGGACCTCATACCACGTTTTATCTTGGAATATGGTGTTCAAAGTCAAAGAAAAGAGAAATTTATTCTGGCTTTTTCAAATCATATTTCATTCACTTTTTTTTTTTTTTTTGAGATGGAGTCTCACTCTGTCGCCCAGGCTGGAGTGCAGTGGCGCGATCTCGGCTCACTGCAACCTCTGCCTCCCGGGTTCAAGCAATTTTCCTGCCTCAGCCTCCTGAGTAGCTGGGATTACAGGCGCCTTCCACCGTGCCTGGCTAATTTTTTCTATTTTTAGTAGAGATGGGGTTTCACCATGTTGGCCAGGCTGGTCTCGAACTCCTGACCTCGTGATCCACCCGCCTCAGCCTCCCAAAGTGCTGGGATTACAGGCATGAGCCACCGCACCCGGCCTCATTCACTTCTTAATAAATTCATGTCTGTTCCTTCTCATGTCCTCATTTATTGTGTCCATTAGGATCAAGATGTTTTTAATGAGGAAAAATGCACTATTTCATGATACTTAAAAGGTGATTTTAAACTTTGGCACTAGACAATGTGCATTCGACTATAAATAGGCTCTCTATTCATAAAAATATTTGGAGAAAGATGCTGAAAGGACTGGTTAATGGCAGGTAAGACCTGACATCGTAGGTAAAACCTTTAAGTAATTTGAGAATGAGGTCTGTATGGGTCAGTGCTAAAATCAAAAGACTTTTTTTTTTAATGTATTTTGTTTTAAAACATTTTTCTTCTTTATCCTCTAACTTGTTTGGAGACATCACATTCAATAAAGTTCTTAAATGTTCAAATTTAGAATAGGATTCAGAGTAAAGGAAGAGAGGATGAGGGAAGTGTTTCTTTCACAGATTACTCTTAAAAAGCCAGAAGAACGCATAGCCCTCAGCTACATAATTTTACAGGGTACATTATGGGAACTTGTATACAGCCCACTCATGAAAGGTTGATCTACATAGCAGTTGGCACCATGCCCAGCCTCCACAGTGCTTCTAGCCTGATTATTTGTAATACTTAATGTGAAAGAGGAAAAAAAAGGGGACAATTTAGGAATATCTTGTAAGGTCCTGAGAGGAGATTTTTCCATGTCTCCCCAGTCACCTACTCTATCAGATAACAAATAATATTAATTGCCTAACGATTGCTGAGTTAACAATTAAATACTACATTTGAGTCAGCTCAACATTAGAAGCAGAGACAGCCATTTGCCCTTGTGTAAAATACGCACCATTTTATACCAAGAACCATAAACAATTCAGAAAGAGCTGTCTATAGGTAGATTTTTCAGCCAACAGATATTTATGGAGCGTCTATTGTATGCATCACACTCGGCTAGATACTGGAGAAGATAAAAATGTGAGTTACACATGAACCTTGCTTTTCCCAAATGTTTTTGTTCATAAAATATACAAAATAATATATACATAATTATAATATATGAAATGTATATTACATACGTATTTATATTTAAGATAAAGACTAAATATCAGTGTTACAACGCAGGTCTTGTAGGAGTTCAAAGTTGTGAAATACTGTTTCCCACCATTGTAGGTGGCATGGTGGAGTGACAAGAGCATGAACTTTGGAATTAAAATTTTCCCTTCAATAATTATAAGAGTCATCAGGAGAATGAGCAAGTCAGCCAACCGCTCTGTGCAGTCAATTATGTTCATGCCAGTTGTGAGGATCACATAAGGGAGCACACCTGACAGATAGCAGGTTCTTGATAAAAGTGAGGGGTTTCTTCATTCTACTTTCTCTTCTAGCTGGGTTGATCAAGAAGGCTTTCTGCAGAAAGTATCATTTGATGTGGAATCAAATAGAAATGTGTTTAATTGTAATCCCAGCACTTTGGGAGGCTGAGGCGGGCGGATCACAAGGTCAGGAGTTGAGACCAGCCTGGCCAACATAGAGAAACCCCGTCTCTACTAAAAATACAAAAATTAGCCGGGTATGGTGGCACTATCCTGTAGTCCCAGCTACTTGGGAAGCTGAGGCAAGAGAATTGCTTGAACCCGGGAGGCAGAGGTTGCAGTGGGCCGAGACCATGTCATTGCACTCCAGCCTGGGTGGCAGAGTGAGACTCCGTCTCAAAAAAAAAAAAAAAAGTGTTGAATTTTCATACTGCTCTTCTCTAAAGGCTTAAGATGACATACCCAAGTTACAGAAGATGCATAAGAATAGAATGTTAGAGATTTTATAAAGGAGGCAAAAGAAACAGATGCTTTCAAGTCTCATGATGAAATAGAATTGTAATTTTTAGAAAGCAAATGTTGTTGTAAGCCTATTGGCATAAAAGGAAAGGTGGAGTGACTTTTGTTACATAAATCTCAGTATTGACATGAGAAAGGGTACAAATGTATCTTTAGAGATTACTTTTTTCCTACCAAGAATTTATCTTGTAGAAGCTTGTATTAACATTGTATAATTTTTTTTCCTCCTTTCCTTTCCATGGTGTTTCTACTTTATGAAGCCATCAACTTTCTGTGTCTGTTGAAACTTCTGTCTGTCCTTTACTTTTCCTAGCCCTCTTACTCTGCCTCTTATTTCACTGATTCCTACCTACCAACTTATTTCTTATTTTAAAGCATACATCTTTTGTTCCTCATTCGGACAAACCCCTTTAACCAAGTGTCTCATCTCTCTCTTCTTCTTCGTAACGTGACATGAAGGATGTCAAAGTCTCATCTTGATTTCCCCTGAAATTCCATCTTGATTTCTTCTCAGCTTCTGTCCCCACTGAAATGATTCTCATTAAATCCATGACCAGTGGTTTCTTTCCATTCTGTTCTTGCTTCCATATTCCTGAGTATTTATTTGATTTAGTTGGCCATGCTCTGTTTAAAACTTTGCCCATGCCTCTGAAAACAGGACCTCTCCTGGTAATCCAGGAATCTTCCTATGTTTAAAAATTGCATATGGTGATTTCTTCTGTCTTCTTAATCATATTTTTGTCTTTAATTATCTGTGTTTTCAGTACCTTGCGATTTTTAAAGTATATTTACTTTTTCTCCTAGATGTATACCTTTGAAATAGCTCTCTCTCCTAATGATTTAGACCTATGTGTCCAACTACGTTTTGGACATGTTTCCCTAGATGTCTCATGGTTAACTCAAATTTAACATTTCCAAAATTAAATTTATTTTATTTTGCCAGACTTGGGTTTTTTGTTTTCTTTGTTTTTGCTTTTTCCCTTTTTCAGATATCCTGGAGTCACCAGAATCCTGTCCAGACACCCTTGGTTAGAGTTGCTCATGATTTCTTTCCCAGGAACCCTTTTTCTTCCTTATCCTCCACATATTCATTCATATTCTACTTTGAAAGGTCTCTTGAATTTACTTTCACCTCTCAGTTACCATTACCCTTATTTGACCTCTGAACACTATTTCTTGCCTGAAATTGAGGAAAAACCTTTAAAAAATGTGCCTGCCTACTGGGCAAGAGATGTGTGCACAGAAGTTTATATTTAAAGGAGCAATCGTAGTGGAGTCAGAGGTGTCTAGCCCTTCCCAGGGAATATAAGATGCATGGAACAGTTTGGATATAAAGGATGAACAAGAGGTTGTAGGGTGGATATAGTCCTAGCCGAGGAAAGAGCATTTCACATGGAAGAAAGGGAAAGGAAGGGAACTTGGTGTCTGGTGTTGAGCAGCATCTAAAGCCATGACATAGAATATAGGTTCACAAGTAGTGAGTCATCAGGGGTGTTTCAGCAAGTCAGATTTGTGTTTCATGACTTGTGTTAATATACAGGTCAGAGAAAGAAAGAATGGGGAGAAGAGTTAATTTCAACACAGTACTCTCCTTTCACAATGCTGTCAGAGAAAGGACTCGTTCATTGGCTACAGTTTAGTTCAAACTTTCCTTAAGTTTACAGTGGTATTTTACGGTCTCATGTTATCTGAAATGGTGTCATAAGGTAACATAGAATCCAAATAAAATTTTAATATATTGATGTAGGCACTTAATTAATACTGTACCTAGTTCCAGAAAACTTCCAAGAGGGCTTGCACATAAATAGGTTGTAATTTGCTAAATTTTAAAGGCTATTGCTATAACCTATATTTTTCTTAGTTGAATGTCTAGGTTCCCCTTAAGGGAGGGTCAGAATCCTCATGTGAAAAGAGGTCTGAGTCATAAATTCCTCTAGGTGAGGTTGTGATGGTACCTGCTGCTCTGGGCAGTATTGTAGTGATTGCTTTTACCCAAGTATCTCATGTAACTCCCCCCACTCCCCGACATGGAGTCTTGCCCTGTTGCCCAGGCTGGAGTGCAGTGGCATAGTCATGGCTCATTGCAGCCTGCCTCCTGGGTTCAAACAATCTTCCCACCTCAAACTTCTCAAGTAGCTGAGACAACAGGCATGTGCCACCATGCCCAGCTAATTTTTAATTTTTTTGTAGAGACAGAGCCTTGCTATGTTGCCTAGGCTGGTCCCCAGCTCCTGGGCTGAAGTGATCCTCCCACTTCAGCCTCCCAAAGTGTTGGGATTATAAGCATGAGCCACCATGCCTGGCCTCATGTTCCTTCTACAGTGGCCTCCTACATCTAAAGTTTCCTCTCAATTTAAATTCTTTCCCTCTCCATATTTACAAGATCTGCTTTTGCCACATACAGCTACAATTTAATAATGCAAAGCATTTTCTGCCTCACAGATGGAAAGCTGGGATTGTTTTGTATCACAAATATAGTGGACTTGCTCTAGGCTTGTTAAAATCACTGAACTTTGCAGAAGTTAAGCTCGCTGGACTAAACTGTCCAGGCACTAAGGCAACTCCCGCTTGTATATTTAAGCATAATGTTTAAAAAGAGAGTACAATTCTATAGTAATACATTGCAAACAGAATAAAATATTAAGTAGATATGTATCTAATTACCTGAGTTTTAATCTTTTTCTACCTTATTGGATTAAAGGATGTTATTTAAAGATCTTAGACAAATCTCCTACTAAAGTCTCAGTTTTTCTTTCCTTCTCTGTGACTATGAAAACGTATCTAGGTAACAAATAATTTAAGCAAGTACTTTTGTGTGTTAATTTGACTGTTGTTTGTTTGTTTGAGACGGAGTCTTGCTCTGTTGCCCAGGCTGGAGTGCAGTGACATGATCTCAGCTCACTGCAACTTTTGCCTCCCAGGTTCAAGCAATTCTCCTGCCTCAGCCTCCTGAGTAGCTGGGACTACAGGCATGGGCCATGTCCGGCTAATTTTTGTATTTTTAGGAGAGATGGGGTTTCGCCATGTTGGCCAGGCTGGTCTTGAACTCCTGACCTCATGTGATCTGCCCACCCTGGCCTCCTCAAGTGCTGGGATTACAGACGTGAACCACCACACCCAGCTGACTCTTATTAGCTTTTGCTTGATAATGTCATTGATCATAGAAGAATTTAAGAAACAATGGTCAGGTTTTGGTTTTCAAAGTTGTTACAAATCTTTTTGGGGTCTTTTGACTTACGTTCTGCTCTTTAGGGACCTTGGCATCTTTCATTTTATTTTATATAATAAAACTAGGACCAAACTCCTGTTTTTGCTGAGATATTTTAATTCCTGATTCCACTAGACATATCTTTCCCTTGCGCAGTGCTCTATACCTTGCACGTATCTATGTTCCTGCAGTATTCAGCAGGAAGAAGACAGGGAAACCACTTGACTTTCAGGTTTGATCTTATTAAAATCATCACTTCCACTTGTTAATGTCATGAAACAAACAGTGACATGATGAATGGTAAGATGCTGGCTCCATTGTGTATTTTGCAGTAATGTTTTCAATACAATGGATTTTTCATTTTAAAATTTGGTATTTTGGACTGCCGTCATTTTCTGAATTGAAGTACTTTCTAAGCAGAGCAGTGTTTTCTAAATAAGTAAGATAGAACTAGAAGATGATCATGTCTGTTGGGACATGATAAAGTATTCTGCTATTTTATGCTTACCATGTCCAAATTGATATCCAAAAATAGCCCACATGAATAATGTTACCTTATATAATGTTGATAGGTGAAGAAGGGAGTACCTGTGAGCTTTTGGGAGAAAGAATGTAGAAAGAACAGAGGAATGAATACAAAGGCTCAGGCTGCTGATGAGAGGGGCAAAATGTTTTAAAAATAAGATAATTGATGCTGAATCTTAATAACTCTTTAAAAACATTTACACTTTGCCTCTTTAACTAGCTCACCTAGATCATTTTAATCATTTCCTAATCTCTGTAGCGATATTTTGCCTCATGTCTTAATCCCTCTAATATATCCATTACAGGTCTGTGGTGATGTGCAAATCTGATTATTTCATTCACCTCCTTGTATGGTTCCAAGGTCTCCACTCTAGCCTAAGCCTAGCTTGTTAGCATGACATACAATATGACCCTTCATGATTTGTCCGTTGCACACTTGGACCATGCCTTTAGTGTTAGCCTTGTGCTGCTTCTTTGTGTCTTTGCCCATGTTGTTTCTCTGCCTAGAATGCTTGTACTCCCTTGTCACCTCCTCAGTGAGACTTCTTCAGAGCCTCTCTGCAGTGCTGTTTTACAATACTAGCATTTAGTGCATTATTTTATCTCTATTTTCACATCTACTCCCCGTAATGAATTCTGAGCCCCTTTGGGTGAGTATTGCATTCTTCTTTTTTGTATAACTATCATCCAAGGCAATGCCTACCTATAGACAATGTCCAAGATTTGTGAAGCAGAGGCTTAGACCAATAATAGACTAAATAAATAACCTGTTCTTGCAGTGTGTGGGATCATTCCCATACTCAGAACCTGACCTAGGCCTAGAAAAAGCAGGTACTTCTGTGGAGATACTTACAGTGATCCTCTTATGCCCTGTATGTAGACCACATCCTAGACATGATTATTTGGAATATTTTTCTGAACTTCTCATCTTACGTAGCATACTGATGATGAATTTTGTAGAGAGGTATCTGACTGAGAATTGTAGCACTACAATATAATTGCTGATTCAGAATACTAATCTCAGGTGGATAGAGTTTCTCTTCTCTCAGTTTGACAAATTATAAAGAAGTCTTGGTTGCTGCTTTTGTGCTTTTGTTTACTAGGGAGTATACTACCGTGTTCTTAGAGTTCACTTGACCATGAATGAGGGACCTGGTAAGATAACTTTCTAGAAGCTGCAAAAAAATACCTGACTGTTGTAATTCATGCCTTCAAAAATGTTCCTGATTACACTGAATGTTTCTGATTCACTTGTGATTCTTTTTGTGCTGTGGAAATAGCACTTTTTGAAAATTTGGAAACCGCTCTTTATAGGTCACTTGCTAACCTTGTTGAGGTATAATAGCATACAATAAGTTGCATATATATAGTGTACAGTTAGATGAGTTTTGACATATGTGTTTGTTTGTTTTGTTTTGTTGAGACAGCATCTCACTCTGTTGCCCAGTCTGGAGTGCAGTGCTATGATCTTGGCTCACTGCAACGCCTGCCTCCCAGGTTCAAGCAATTCTCGTGCCTCAGCCTCCTGAGCAGCTGGCACTACAGGCGCATACCACCATGCTATGTATTTTTAGTAGATGCAGGATTTCGCCATGTTGCCCAGGCTGGTCTCAAACTCCTGGACTCAAGTGATCCACCTGCCTCGGCCTCGTAGAGTGCTGGGATTACAGGCATGAGCCACCACACCCAGCCAGTTTTGACGTATGCATATACTCATGAAATCAGTACCACATTCAAGGATGATGACGTTTCCTCTAATCCCAAAGGTTTCCTCTGACTGCTTTGGAATTCATTCTTTCCTCTTCCCTCATCTTCAGATGACTTATTGATCTGTTTTCTGTGTCTTCCAATTAGTTTACATTACTGAATACGTTAAAAAGGGGAAAACCACCCCCTCCCCCCGCCCGCTACACACACAACAATATGCCCTTGGTGAGAAAATATGGAGGAAGAAGGGAAATGGGATATGATCAAGAACCACAAGGATATATCTTTGAAAATAAAGAACTAGAAAAAAATTCCAGAGAACACAATTTGTTTACTCAGAAGACTTATATGAAAAGTGAACCTACAAAAGAATAGCTTCAATAAATATGGTATTCTGTGAGATGAGGAAGAATATCAAGAAAAACTAAATTGCTTTCATAGCGTTAAAATTGCATCGGAGGAGTAAGAAACAGCACTGATACTGTGGAAATAAGCATTGATATAGAGGACAACCCCAAGATACTTATTCCAGAAGCAGAGGCAACACAGAGGTTTAGATGATGAGAAAAGGGTTGATGATGGGAGAATAGAAAATTCAAGGTTTATTTAGGTGTTCATTGTGGAGAAATCGGAGAATGTAGGATCAAAGACAAATGGAGAAAAATTTGATGAGCTAAAAATTATCTATGTGGATTAAAAGGACTAATGCTATTCCAGCCACATAATGAGAAGCTTGTATCTAAATATATCCTGTTGAAATTTTTACATTTCATGGATGAAGAAAATTTTGAAATGTCCTGGATGAAAAACAAGTTACTTCTGTATTTCCTTTTATCGACATTAAATAACAGGAGACAGTGGGAGGATACTTGAAATTGTGATGAAAAAAACATTGTTTTTCACTCAAGGAGTTTCACCTTCAGTCAAAGGCAATTGAAATATATTCTTTATTACTCATGGTATCAAAAAATAGAGTTCCTCATTTTATTTGTAAAAATTTTACTTGAAAACCTATTCTGACTGGCAATGTGATGACTCAATAAAAAAAATTAAGAACAGGAAAGTATAACCATAAATATATGAATAAAAATATAGATATAGACTAATCATGAGAATAGTAACAGTTAAGGTGAGAATTATGACCAAGTAATTGTTATAAATAAGACGACAGACATAAATGTCAATGTAAAAGATTGTTCTTGAATATATGTAAACAAGAATATGGTAACAATCTGGGTCCAAAATTTGAGACTACATTTTTAAATTTTAGGGAAATATGCATAACATTAAATTTGTCATCTTAACCATTTTTAAGTGTACAATACAGTAGTGTGAAATGTATTCACGTTGTTGTGCAACCAACCTCCAGAAACTTTTCATCTTGCAAAACTGAAACTCAATACCTGTTAAATAACAGCTCCCCATTCCCTACTCTCCCCAGCCCCTGGCAACCACCATGTGACTTTGTTTCTATGAGTTTGACTACCCTAGATATTTCATGTAAGTGGAATGATACAGTATTTGTCTTTTTGTGACTGGCTTTTTTCCAGATTACATTTTTAAGGGCTGCAAAGAGGAGGAGGCTGGGGAGGTTGGGAAAATAGGAATGACAGACTAGTGTTCCCCTTTTAGAATAATTTATTGTTGAATTTTGCTGAAGAGTCTGTATTGTTTTCTTTGTCTCTATTTGTGCTTAGATTTATTATTAGGTAAGCCTGCCTCTTGGTGTCAAGTACATTTTCAGCATCTTGAGATGGTCATATGACTTTTTTCCTCTATCGTAATGATAGCTTTTCTCATAGTGAGCTGCACTCATTCATGGAATAAACCCTAATGATAATAGTGTATTGTTCTTTTGATAATATTGCTGCATTCAATTTGATATTTTATTTAGGCATCTTGAAGTCACATTTACTTGTGTGCTTGATCTTTCATTGGTTGGTTCATTGTTTTGTTTCGATGAGAGAGGCTACAAATTTAGATATTCAAGTTTTGCTGGCCTCATAGAGGCTTATAAGAAAGCTTTCTTCATGAGGAAGCTTGTCTTATTTCCTAAGGCCTGGGAGAGTGTAAATAACATTGGAACCTAAAGACTAGATAAAGGATACATAAAATCCAGCTGTGCACTCACCTGGACCTGGTGCTGTTTTTAAAGGTAGTTCTTTACTCACATTTCTAGTATGTTCTAGGATTGTCAAATTTTTGAGTACACATATGAATCACCTGCAGATCTCATTAAGCTGTGGATTCTGATTCTGAGGGCCTGGGGTAGAGCCTATTCTTCTTCACTTCTAATAAGCTCCCTAGTTATGCCAGTGCTGGTGGCTCTGGAACCACATTCTGAATGTGGTGTCATAGTGATTCCCAAACTTTGCTGCACATTTGAATCACTTGGGGGAACTTTTAAAAGGGTTCTCATGTCCAGGTCTCACCCCATATCAATTAAATCAGAATAGCTGGGGTTGGAAGCCAAACATAAACTGCTTTCAAGAATCCCAGATGGTTCCCGTGTTCAGCAAATTTGGCAAGCACTTCACTAGGGTAATTGGTCCACTCAGGTTTTCCATTTCTCTGCTCAATTTTGGTTACTTTTATTTTACTAATGATTGCCCATTTAAGTTTTCAAAGTTGTAGTCAATAAGTTGTATGTATTATTCTCTCATAATTATTTTAATGTATTTGATATCTATGGTTATGTCTTCTTTTTATATTTGTATGTCATGTACCACATCATTATAGGTCAGTTGAAGACAGATTACATATGACAGTGGTCCCATAAGATTATAATATTTTTATGGTACCTTTGCTATGTTCAGATATGTTTAGATACACACATACTTACCATTGTCTTAAAATCCCCTACAGTATCAGTACAGTAGTATGCTATACAGGTTTGTAGCCTAGGAGCTATATGCAATTTCATGCGTATAGCCTAGGTGTGTAGTAGGTTATACCATCTAGGTTTGTGTAAGTACACTCTGTGATGTTCATACAACCATGAAATTGCCTATTAACACATTTCTCAGAGTGTGTCCCTGCCATTAAGCCATTCATGACTCTACTTGTATATTTTTACTTTCTCTTTTTCCCTTAATCAGGCATGGAAGTAGTTTTTCTGTCTTGTTGGTCTTTTTAAGAGAATCATTTGTTTTATTTATTTTTAAAAATATTTCTTTTTTTCTATTCTGTTAATTTCAGCTTTTATGTTTAATTTCATCTTTTTAATTTTTGGGATGGTTGTGATGCTGTTCTTTCTTTTACAGTAAGTAATGGGTTCCTTTCTTCTTTTTCTTTTCATTGCTTTTTAGATAGTTTATAATTTCCCTTTTGATTTTTCTCTTTGGTTCATGGTTTATTTTCTTAATTTCTAGGTAGTTGAGATAATTCAGTCATTTTTTATTATTTACTTTTATTTGCCAAAGATGAGACAGTATGGCCTTAAAAGTCTGTACTTTCAGGGATTTGTTAAAGTTGCCTCTTTGGTCAAGAACATGATTGATTTTTTTAGAAGTTCCATGAACATATCAGTAAAATATAATTTGTATTTGAATTATATGAAGTTAGTCGTTGTCTAACAATCATGTTCAATTCTTAAAAAGATACATTAATAGTAAAAATTCTCACTGTGACTTTATTTTTTATAAAATTTCTTGTATTTTAATAGATTGTATTCATAATATTTCTTGGTGCATATGAGGTTTATGATTTATCTTCTTTATTAATTGTGCCTTTTATCCATTTATAATTATCTCTATTGTAATTCAGCTTAAGTTTTCTCTCAACCATTGCTGATACTGCTTCCTTTTTGTTTGAATTTGCCTGATTTCTCTTTGCCTACCCATTTATTTACAACTTTTTGTTCTTGTTATTATCATTTTGTGTTAGGTGTGTTTCTTGAAAACAGTTGGATTTTGTATTTTTCAGTTGACCTAAACTCCCTTTATGGGAAAATTCAGTCCATATACATTTATTGTAGTGATTTATGTATTTTATTTTATCTCTTCTATTTTACTTCATATTATTATATATTTTTACATCCTATTTTCTTATTTTTGTTGCCTTGATTGCATTCTTATTTATTGTGTGTTCTTTTCTCTTTGCTAATTTGGAAGTTCTACTTTTTCTTTTCCTGCTCTTGAAATGTCTGCTTTGCTATTACTTGAAAACATTATGCAATTTTTGCGTCTACTCATAGATAGTATGATTATTACCTATATTTTAGGGAAGAGAAATATGAGGTGTAGAAGAGTTAGACAGCTTGCCTTAGGTTTACATAGTAAATGGCGATAGTCTTGACCCAGGGTTGCCTTTTTAGCTAGTATGCTTTAACGCTGTTGGAGAGAGGCATACCTTCCACATCCAATAAAAAGATAAGAGGGCATACATTTAATTTTATTATGCCATAAAAATAAACATAGCCCACTTAGTAAACTATAAAATATCAGTGCTAATAAATTTATAAATCTGAAAAATTGAATTTTTTTGGAAAATATATAATAAAATTATCTCAACATTAGAAAGCAAAAGTAGAATAGTATTCACGATTCAGAGTTATCTAAGAGTCTTCTCTGCAACAGATTCAAGGAAGATGATATTACTAGTAAAATTTTCCAAACATTCAATAACTTTTTATGAAATAATATTTTGTTTTGTTCCAGAGCATAAAACATATTGGGACAATCATCAAAACCATTTTATGAAGCATGTGTATACTCCTGGTATAAAAACTTGACAAATAAAATACAAAAATTTCCATAAAAGTTTTCCAACTACCTGTAGAAATATTAGAAGAAACTGAGCCAACCAGTTCAACAGTAAATTTAAGAACTATCTTCCATGGATAAGCAAAGATAATTAAATCTAAGAATCCACTAATATATAACACCAGTAAATGCTGTTAGAAAAAAACCAGGTAATCTCTACTAATGCCAAAAAAGAATTTGTTAATATTCAATAGCCATTCTCATCAGAAAACTTTTTAAAAATCTGAGAAAACTAGGAATAAGTGAGTACTTTTTCAGATAATGAGAAAAAAAATCAGTGATAAATTCATAGCCAACATTTTCATTGTGAAACTGTAGATGCAATCTCATTGATACTAGGAAAAAAATTCCTGCTAGCACAGTTTCTGTTTTATATATTTTTAATGTTTGTGTGTTTATGAATGTTCTGATTTTTAAAATGTTTTGTTTTTAATGTTCTGTTGAAAGAAATATGCGCATATATCTGAAATGAGTCCACTTTATTAAAATGAAATAAATGAAAGTTGTAACATTAATGTAATGACCTTTTTTCTCTATCTACTTGCCACAATTAAAAACAAATCCCTACTAATATGTAATTCTGGCAGCAGGATTGTGAGATGGACATGCTCACAGCTTGCCCTAAGGAGTATAAGTTGGCGAAACAACTTTGTGGAAAGCTGCTTGACAGTTTTTACCAAGAGTTTTAAAAGAGTTTATGTCCTTTGACCCTGTAATTCTAATTCTGGGAACTCCAGCCTAAGGAAATCATGAGAATGGCTGACAAAGATCTGTGTATGAGGATGTTAATTACAGTGCTATTTGTTTATTATATTTTAAAAATTGGGAAATAACCTAAAATGCCAAACAATGGAATGGTTAATATAAAGTATGATACAGCCATGCAATGTATAGTCATAAAGATCATGCTTTTGAAAAACTTTATCTAAAAGGACAGATACAATATTAATAGGAAAAAAGCTAGAAACAACTATATTTAAAGTTGATATTGATTTTATAAATATATATATATATATATGCGGAAAAAGTTTAAAGGACTGGAAGGAAACATTGAAAACAATATAGCACTATCAGGGTGTGTTAAAGTTGGGAAATTTCTGACTCCCTCCAAGATCACATAAATCATCATCATGGGTTTACATTTCATATTGAGAGATATACTTAATTCTAAATTAATATTAGAATGTTAACCTGGGCTATAGGCTGAGATTTAATCTCTGTGAAGAAAATCACTGTCTTTGCAATGATTAATATTTCTATTTTATAATCACAGTTTCAGCTTTAACTTTAACACAGGTTAAGCTTTAAGCATGGATAGTTCAAGTCAGTTGAGAAACTGTAGAACTATGTCTTGTAACATCACTACCAGAAAATTATCAGTGGGTTAGTTGTGGTATCTGAAGTTATATGAAGATTGGCAAAGAGCTAGTGTAAAGTAATCTCTTCTTGTCCCTTTACAAAAAGAATTAAGCCTTCTTTTAAACTCTGTTGAAGAAAGTGAACAATTGCAATCACAGGGCTGGAAAATGCCGGTAGATGTCTTATGTCCACCTGTTTGTTCTCCAAATGAACACTGCCAGAAAACTAACATAGGAAAACATCTGTGTAAGAAGGGAGAATCTGAGGGTTGCAATGGCTTTTGAGGTGCTTTTTTCTTTTTTCTGTTTTTTTTTTTTTTGAGATTTCCTTCACAAAGCAAGGATTTTTTTATCCAGTGGGAGTCTTTATAGCCACTGAGAAACTATCTCTGTAAGATAAAAGTTTCCTCATGTGTAAAATGGCAACACCAATAATATGACATATTTTATAAGATAATTGTGAACGTGAAGTTAATGCCTGCTTGTGAAGGTCATCACAGTTGTTGGGAATATATTGGTTATGCTACCTTTGCAAAATTTCACATGCCTTTTTAGGCCTGTTCCCATTGGATGACAAATCTGTTTATTGAGCCAAAAAACAGCTCCTGGAACTATGCAGAATAAGTCAAATCCACCATCTACATTAATAGTCCTTCAAATACTTGAAGACGGCTTTCATGAATTTAATAACTGCTTTCTGTGGCTTCTTTTTTTTTAATTTCAAGAATAGAACACAGTAGACTGTAAAAATGAGCATTATCAGTCTTCCTTTGGATTTTCTATGTAAATGTTGGTTAACATTCAAATGGTACTGATTATAATTTGAGATATTAACAGTTAGATATGCCATTGTGTCCCTCTGTTATTGTTTGTAAAGGAGGTTAAACAGTATATTAACTTCTGAGTAGTGATTTACTGTTGCTTTTGTCAGAGAAAAATAAAAAAGAAGTAAAATAATATAATTTGATATTGCCTTTGAGACTTTTCAGTTTGTAGAAGTCTTTATTTCCTACTCAATTTTATTTTTTTTAAAAAGCACACATGTAGTGTAAATACAGCATCACACAAATGCAGAGTTGTTCTTTTCTTCCTGGATTAAGCTGTTGTGTAATATTGCTCTGTAACCATTAAGCAGCTGCTCTGCCTCAGAGATGCTCATATTTCCTTTGGTAGGCGAAGAGAATTTACTATATGAATGTCTCCAAATTGCTTTAAGATCTTTAGCTGTTGTATCAGCTATTTAGATTTACAGTGGTCTATGAAATGTGAAAAACATGTTCCTGAAAGGCCTCAGTACCTTGGAGGTTACAGATGGGGTTATGTTAGCAGCAGATAACCTGACATTTTGCTGAGTTTCACCCCCTATCCTACTGCAGGACCCCTGCCCATTGCAAAATCTTCCCAGTTATTTTGCTACAGCCCTCAAGTATTGTCTTCTGTATGCTAATGAGTAAGCACTAGTAGGTATCCAAGTACTGTTTTAATTATCTGAGTACTATTTCATCCATGATTTCTTTTTCACTCTGCCATGTCTTGGGTAATGCCTGTCCGTTACAAAGGCTGTGCTGCCTGCAGAGATGCATGAAGGTGGCAGCCATCTGCTTCAGGTGCTTCTCCCAGGCTACCCCACTTGCCTGATTCTCACCTGTCCCTGTTCCCATAGGTATGTGGTTAATAGGCATCACCACTCGTCCTCAAGAAACCTTCCTCCACTAAAGTCTCACTGGGCTCCATGCAGGAGTAGAGCCCAGTGGGACCTGTGTGGTTTTTTTGCATTTTATCCAGTAGGTTCCAAAGAAGTTCTGATATATTTCCAATGCTTTTCATAGTTTCAGTAAACTACCTCTTTCCATCGTTTCTGTAGATTCCAGTTTCTTAGAACCTGGGAAATTGGGGGTGGGGAGTGGAGAAACACCCTGCTACATTCTGAATTGTCTTCTTTTTTTCTGTGAATAGCTGCAGTAGTCATTGTATTGTCTATGTTTGACTGCCCGACTGTCTTCCCACTGATAGAATTGGCCTTGAGCTGGCTCATCCCTTCTTCATGATTTGGCTTCCAACAGGCTCACACCCCACTCCATCTTAATGGTCATGACTTCGGAGCGAATGGATCTCTGACTTCTCATTGGAGTAATAAGGAAATGAACTTCAGATTACACATAGATATTGTAATGTTATTTTGTATTACATCTGATATAGTTTATGTAAATACATTGAAATGTTCATCACTTATTCATTGATTTATTTAACAAATATTTTTGGACTCTTACTATTTAAACACTTCCAGTTCTTTGGTTGTTACTTTGTATTAAACGCTTGACATTACACATTAGTACACAACAAAGTAAGAGATACAATCTGACCCTAATCATTACTCTCTCTCATGTGACCCAAAAGCCTAAATACACTCTTCAGCAAACAAGTTCTAGGGAATAACAGAGGTTAGTATAATTATCCATAAATCTGAAACCATCTGTATCTACATTGTAATAAAATGACTAAGATGTTAATGTGTGACCGTGTTTTTAAAGTTGAATTTTAAAATTTTGTTCTGTGTTTATTTAGTACTTACTTTATATATAGGCAATGAGTTAGTCATTAAGGAATATATAGAGATGAACAAAATCCAGTCACTTCCATAAATAAAGGAGCTGATAATCCAGCAATGACCGCAAGACTTGAAAACAGATCTCTCAGAAAATCTGAAAGTACAAAGTATAAAATTAGTACGAACTAGGTGCTATACAAGTACAGAGGAAAGAGATTTCTGGCTGGGCGGGTGGGTGGGAGAAGGAGTTGGAGGAGCAGTTTACAGAGTAGGTGGTGGTTGGGCTGGATTTTGAAGGATGAGACTAGAGTGTGTAGAAAGAGGGCCATCTCATCACAGGGAGCTGCAGGAGGAAGATATGAAGGTAGGCATTTACAAAGTACAATAATCTTGTGTGACTGGTTAAGTGTATGAGCTGTAGTCATGATAAAGGAGGTTATTTTGGTTTTTTGTTTTGTTTTGTTTTATTTTGTTTTGTTTTGTTTTGTTTTGAGATGGAGTCTTGTTCTGTTGCCCAGGCTGGAGTGCAATGGCTCGATCTCGGCTCACTACAACCTCTGCCTTCCAGGTTCAAGCGATTCTCCTGCCTCAGCCTCCTGAGTAGCTGAGACTACAGGTGCCCACCACCATGCCCGGCTAATTTTTGTATTTTTAGTGGAGATTGGGTCTCACCATATTGGCCAGGCTGGTCTCAAACTCCTGACCTCATGATCCACCCACCTCGGCCTCCCAAGATAAAGAAGATTTTGTACTTAATATATTTACTTTATTAAGTTTACCCTATATAAAATAAAGTATAATGAACTATAAACAATAACAAAAGCAACAAAAATCTTTCTATATGATAGTAAGTTACAGTGGTCCAGAAGAGTCAAAACCTCTTTCCCCAACCAGGCAAGACAGTCAGTGTCCTTTTTTGTATTCATGACTTTTAGCACCTTGTACAGTGATTGTTACATAGAAGTTTCTCAATAATTACTGAAATGAATTTAACCTGGTAAAAATTAATTGCTCAAGAAATAAGAGTTTCTTAAAATAGAAGTGCATTAAATTGGGACATTTTGTTATAATACTCTTAAAAATGTATATATATTTTTCAGAATAGTGACTTAATGTGGCACCTGTTTTATCCCCTACTGAGATCTTACAACTTCCTCTCACTCCTTCTTTCATTCTGTTTCTAAAGAAGGTGGGTGGGTGGATGTCAAACATCAATGGCTCCTCAGTTCACAGCAGTGAAACACATATGCTAATTGAATGATTTTCTGTCTTTTCATGCTATGTATGGTTGAAAAGCAGTGTGGTGCCTTTTGTTCTGGTAAATTTTCTGAATAAAGATTTGCGGATCATTTTGGACTGTCTGGAGGCCAGTGTGCATAATTCGGTATATAGCTGATCGCAGGTTTCACTGGCCTTAAGACCTTAATTTATTGGTAACATGCTTATCATGGGGTTTATATTTTTATCTCCCTTAGTAACAACTCTATAAGATAGGTGATTTTTATTGTCTCCAATTTGTAAGTAAGGAATCTGAGGCAAAAAGAGGACTAATAACCTAGCCAAGATTTCATAACTGGTCATCTGTGGCTAGGATTCAAATCCCAGCTCTTTGACTTCAGTGCTCCATGTTGCTACACTACCCATGCCTCACATCTCTGAACTGAATCTAATTCCTTGGTCAGCCCTGAAGCTTTATGTAAAATCCAGTCAAATTGCCAGTTCTTAGAATCTAGTTTTGTTTGTTTGTTTCTCAGATGTATTTCAATTCTGAGGATTTTCAAACTTATTCTCTCCCTAGGACAGAAGCAAGTAGGCCATAACGTCCCCCACTAAGGTATTCCCTCCCTCCTCACACTCATTACACCCCTTAACACAGATGACAATGGGGTGGGCTGGGTGCAGGGTTACTGGTGTTTGTGGGAGTTCTCATCTCTAGTTTTGGACATAGACCAGCTAGCAAGCAGGCTCCATGGCCACTGTGGACTCTGCCCAGGTGTGACTTAAGGGTCATGTGGCATTCCCAGAGGCCTGGATTCACCACCATTTGCCAGAAAAGTTGTCTAATCCTTGAAATAAAAGGAGTCCAGTGGAATAGTAGCAAGGGTGAGGAAAGCAGTGAAATCGTGCAACGTATATTAAAGATGCCCAGGAATAGGTCAATGCAAAGTTCTGTATTTGCTGTATATACAAGTTCTGCTTTTTATGTTATTAGGGACCCTGGAACAAGGGTGGGGGTGCTGGTAACAGCAGCTCACTTTTCTTTAATCAGAGAAGGGTTTACAAAAGAACAGTGGCTTTAAGAGATCTTTGACGTTATTCCAGCAAGGTGCTAATTGTGGTTGTGGTTTCCTTTTTCTTTCTTTCATTTTTCACTTTAGTCTACCAGGTGCTACTGAGTCAAAAGCATTCACTGAGAGCCCACAGACCATTCTGTATGCATGGGCCATGGCAAATCAAACCGCATCAATAACCCTGTACTTTTAGAAAGGGAAGAAAAAATTTTCCTAAGAGATTATTTGGTATCTAAACTTTTTATTTTTGTTTAAACAAACCTAATTTGCATTCATAAGAGTTATTTTTTAAAGTCCTTATTGTAAGCATATTTGGTTTTTGTTCAAACCTTTGGCTTTAAAACACTTAAATTCTAGTGTGTAATCATTTATTTTACTTTCTGCTTATATTGATCATTTTTCCTTTAATGTTTATTTTCAGGTTACCTTGAGGATAGTTTTGTAAAATCTGGAGTCTTCAATGTATCAGAACTTGTAAGAGTATCCAGAAGTAAGTAAATTGTTTTCTTACTACTTAAGCATGCAGTATGATTTAAAATACTTTATATTTTGAACCTTAAATGTAGTATAAAGAGTGACCACATATTAGGAAAATTTGAATTTTAAAATCTTAAAACTTTTGATGAAATAACGATATATTTTGCTTGATTTTCTAAAATGTTTGCATTCAAATCATCAAAACTTTTTGTTGTACAAAAATAATTTTGGGGTTTTTCTGATTGCCATGTTATTGGTATTCATTTAATTCACTGTTCTCTGCATGACCATAGATGGCCATTTATATCAAAGGAAGTGTGATTAATTAAATGTACTCTATGTTGTTATGATAACCCACGTAAGTTTCCTGTAGATAAGTGCTTTTTCTTTTTACTAACATTTTGGTGGGGGTTGGAGATGTACAGGATATACACACTAACGTGCAGAGTGTAGAGGGATGCAGAAATTAACTTTGCAGATTGTAGTTGGATATAGATAGAAAGCATTGTTATCCAAAACAATGTCCAATTGTTTTAACCGGCCACTTCACCTGAGACACCATTCTTAGCAGGCTGGATCAGATTTTTCTAGAGTAAGCTCACCTGGCAGGCTACCTAAGCAAAGGGGACGTTACCTTGATTAACTCTTTTACTTATTACTAGCATGTACAAACATATCCAAGATGCAGATATATATGTACTAATTATGTTAAAGGAGGTGACTCCTTTCTTCATACTCCCTTCACTGATTTAGCTTATTTATGTAACTTTGAAGGGTATATTTTCACCTGACATTTTGATAGAATGCATCACACTTTGGAATGACGATATTCAGATGATGTGGTCTGATACTTGCCTAAGTTGTGTTTCTCATTTGGGTCATATTTAGAGGTCATGAATAAGAATTATGATGATCCAGAAAGAACAAAGAGTAAGCGAGTTACTGAGGATAAGAATAAACAGTGTTTTAGAGTCTTCTTGTTCAGTAAAGGGATTTCCACGCTATCACTGACTGTCTTTTGAACCATAGCTCAAATAGCTCACATTTCTAAAGTGAACAGTGCAAAATAGCATGTATAGCAGGGAGTGATACACATGAATGTTTAAGATCGTAAGTAGTTTATCCTTTCTTGTATAATTCTGGAGTGGATAAATGTATGCCCAAAAGACTTCTCTCATGGGTCTTTTTACTTGGTGGCCATGTAGGAGAAGAAACACAAATATCTGGTATTCTGGTAGCCCCAGGGTATGTATTCGATGGGCAAGGAGATTGTCCAAGGCAATGTAACTTACTGTGTTTTTCCAGATCAATATGTGATATCCAAAGGTATCCAACATTTGTAAGTTTTCACTCTTAATTTGGGAAGAAATATGCCTGACTTATCAGTAGCACTTTGTAGCATCAGGTAAGACAGGGGATATCTGAAGGGGTGTGTGTGTTTTCCCCATACTGTTCTTTAGCGGAAAGGCTTATGGTGCTCCAGTTAGGAGGCTTATTAAATTATTTGCTTAAATTTGTACTTCTCTGAGTTCAAGTTCAATGGTATATTTTCATCCTTCTTAGGAGCAGGGCAGTAGAGTCAGCTGTCAGAAAATATTTATTTAGTACCTCACGATAGGCAGTATTATGCTAAGGGCTGTCAGAGGAGAACCACATTAGAACCTTCAAAAGCCCAGACAGATATTTTGTAAAATCTGAATTTCAGACATTAAAAAAAAGATGAAAATCATCTTTCTAGAACAGTTCAAAACCAAGGTAAATTTAATATACTTCATTCATTCATTCATTCGTAACTTATAATATCATATCCTAGAAACTTTTAGATTATTTCTTATAACAAACATTACTGATTTGTAATTAGCACATTAATTATCTACATTCATTACATAATTTATTAAGCAAACATTTATTTTCTCCTCCATATGTAAATAGGTGTCTCTGTAAGGCCTGATAAGTTATCCTCCTAAGTGTTTTAATATGTCCACATCATAATCTTTGTTTACACAATTAAACTTCATTATTTATGAAATAAGTGTTTGCTAAGTAAACATAAACTTCAGCACAACACTTATGTGTGTATCACAAATTCTGACTTCTTCAGGGTTTACAGTATTCTAGTGCTTTCAGTCCTCTAGGGTTTTACAATCATAAGACCCACCGATGTGTATGTTGACTTTAGCTAATGAAGCTATTCAGCATTAGGATAGTGATCTCTCTTTTGAATGATATTATCTCCATCTTAAAAGTTGATTTAGGATCAGCTTTTGGAGGGAGGAGAACAATAAGGGAGATTAAAGGTTGGCCTCTAACCCTTAGAATCTGAGGTTCTTTGGTGCTTCATTTCTAAGAGGATATCAGCATCCTCTTAAACATGATTTGCAGCTTTCAGCCTTCTTGTAGCTCTCTGGGAGAGGCGCTAACACTGATGTTTGCATCTGATGTAAGTTCTTCCAGAGGCTCTTAAGCAGGAATATCTGACTGAGACTTGCTGTTCTCACACACTCTCTTTGTCATTAAATAATTTCCATGTGTGTTGTTTTAGTACTTTGGCCATGTTTATTGTTAATCTACTTTCCTTTCTGTAATCTCCCATTTAGTGTCAGAATGCATACTAAATTTTTACAGTGCTCGTGCATAAATCCGTAGACAAATTATTTTATTGCTATCTTTACAAAATTAAAACATAATATGTGTACATATTTATGGGATCCATGTGATCTCTGGATCCATGCATACAGTGTATAATGATTAAATCAGGCTATTTAGGATATCTGTCATCTCAAACATTCATCATTTCTTCATGTTGGGAATATTTCAAATCTTCTTTTTTTGCTATTTTAAAATATGTGATATATTGTTGTTAACTGTAGCCACCCTGATGTGCTATCAAATACTGGAAATTATTCTTTCTATCTATTATAACTGTACGTTTTTACCCATTAACCAATCTCTCTTCATCTCGCCACCTCCCCACCCTCCCCCACCTCTGACAACCTTCCATGAGATCAACTTTTTAAGCTCCCATGTATGAGTGAGAACATGCTATATTTGTCATTTTTATTGCTGTCTTGAAACTCTGGAATAATCTTTCTGGAATAAAATTTAGAAAAAAAACATTTTCTGAAGATTTTAAAATTATCATTTACTACAAATTACATCTAGTTCGTTTATGGGTAAGCAAATTATGTTAACTGTGGAGCCATATGTATTCAATAGAAACTATAAATCTTTGCCTAAATATTGCATGAGCTTAATAAATTGAAAATAGTTTATGTAAGGTGGAACCTCTAAGTTTCCTGTTAATAACTCAGGTCTATGAATTGTATCCATTACTGTGATAGGAAGCCAGACAGAATGTTTACTTCACTTGAGCCCCTGAAATACTCCTTCTAGCATGTACCCCACTTCCAGTGTCATATAGAATATGGTTCTAATAATAAATTATAAAACATGTGGTTACTGTGGGATTTCTTACCTCACATTTTTTTAACCTTTGGTGTGCCTCAAGCCACAACAGACATAGCTACATTTTAGCTGTCCAAATAATTCAAGCCATCAGGCATAGTTACTCATTGGATACAAGTATTTTCTGTGTAAAGGATGTTACAGTGTATTATATAACATGAACAATCTATCAGAAGGCTGATAGATAATCCAGAAGTTTGGAGTTGATACTAGTCATGTATATACTGATGTATTTAATTTTTAGTCCAGAAAGGGAGATGTTCATTGTGTATTCCTTGGTTACTTCTCTATGATAAAGCTTGTACCTCCTAGTCATACTTTCTTAAAAATATTTTAAATTAATCTTAGCCTGCCTAATATTAAAACACAATTCAAAGGATAGTGAACACATTTAGAATATGCATTAAAAATGAGGGGTAAGAAAACTTCCGTAAAAATCTGCAATCCCTTTGGAATTTTATACTCAACTTGAGGCAGTTGGGAGAGAGGAGGAGTTTAAGTAGACCACATATGCTTAGAGTGAATCTCAGGGGCTCTAGAATTTTGTTGCAAAGCCCTAGACTACAATTTCATTTGAGCTTTTGAAGGGCTGATTAAGACAGGTAAAGAAATAGAAACTATTCTTAAGGAGTTCTTTGACACCAACCTGCCTGGTCTCCATTTTGCACATTATCTCTACCTATGATTTTGCTTCTGCAGCAGTCCCTGCTTAGAATGACCTCCCTCTAATCTCTTACTCATTCTCCAAAGTCCAGTGCCAGCTATGGCTTTTCACAGACTTCTTGGACAATTCAAGCTGGTATTGGATTCTTTTTCCCTTGACATTCTACAGCAGTTTTGGATCATGTCATTAATTTGGACAGTTTCATTTTCATCTATTTTGGTATTTGTGTGTTTCGCATGAATGTTTTACTTACACAGCTTGTTGCCCAATATTTTTATTAAGGGCAATATATGAGACTATTTTGTACATATTGCAGCCAACACCTGCCAGCAATGGACACAGTCAGTAATTTGTTGAATGAACAAATTTTCAGCAAACAGGTTCATTTATACCTCTTCCTCTGCTTTTAACACATTTTTGAACTGTTCATCTTTGCTAACCATTCCAGTCTACCAGAGAAGAAGTTTGGAGGAGAAAGCAAAGAAGGAAGGGAACTCACAATGGTTGAGCACCTGTTATACACTAGGCATGATTCTAGGCTCTTATCACTACCTATTTCATTTCATCCTCAAAATAATCATATGTGTCAGGTTATTATTACTCCCATTTTACAGTTAGGAAACTAGGGCACATAACTTATAATACAGAGGGAGTTTAAACTAAAAGGCTATTTATCTCTCAAGACTCTGCTGATTCTAACACAATATGCTGCCTCACAGATTTGTTCATGATATCTAAAATTAAATTTAAAAAATTTGAACAGATGTAATTATACAAAATATCATGAGATATTTTGATAAAGACATACAATGCATAATAATCACATCAGGGTAAATGGGGTATCCATCACCTGAAGCATTTATTCTTTGTGTTACAAACCAAAAATTATTATTCTATATTATCGACATTAATATTCGAGTGGATTAGAAGTCATGATATTAATAATTATTATTATATCCTAACTGGGAGGCTGTGAATAATAATTTTTGCTTTTTTTTGTGAAACGGTTCTATGTTTATTTATTTAACAATGATTTGGTTTTTGAGAGCCTAAGTAGTGCAAAGCAGCTTGTTTGGTGTTGCTGAGTGATAGGACTCGTATATTCTGTTTCCTCCAAGGCATTTTTAACTAGCAGAGTGACAGATGTAATGTCAACTAATATAAAGGAGTGAGTAAAGAAGGTTGAGGAATAGGATTAGGGAAACTGGTAACCAGTGATTATAATCTGATTGCCTCAAATTTCCAAGCTTGAACGTTGCTAAGGTGAGCAAGTTTTCAGGTCTTACCCAGGTTGTGTGGTGGGTATTAGAGGCTTAAGGTGAAGAAAGTTCTCTCTATCTTTGACCAGAGGCATGGAAGATTCTTGATTATTACATTTGAATAGAGGTCAGAAATATGAATGTCATTCCCAGTGCTTCTTTGTCTTATTCCTCAGCGCCCATAACCCAGGGAACTGGAGTCAACTTCCCAATTGGAGAAATCCCAAGCCAACCATACTATCATGACATGAACTCGGGGGTCAATCTTCAGAGGTCGCTGTCTTCTCCACCAAGCAGGTACTGAAAGAAGGGCTGCTCATATTCTCAACTGATACACACATAGGTTCGTAGGTGGATGATAGGCAGATAGATAGGTAGGTAGGTAGAGAGAGATGGGAAATAATTTTTGCTGGTAGTACACAGATGTTTAATCTTTCCTGGTTAAATTTATTTGGCTGTTACAAATTAAATGTAATTGTTGTACACGGCAGTTTAAAAAATTTTTTTCAGGGGGACAGGTAACTAGGAAAATATATTAATATGATTTTTGTCCTGTTGTAGGAAATATTAAAATGCTACAAGTTAACAAAATCTTTTGATGACTTTAAAAATGATGTTGCTGTGGCAATGATCTCTGGTTTATAACTGATTCCTGGTAACTTTTACCCAAATATTACATCTAAGCTTAGGATAATGAAACATAAAAAATAAAATGTGTCATTTACCTAGCCTTAAAATTAAAGACCACAGTTTGCCAAGTTCTTCAATTAGTTGATGTTTTTTGACTAATTTAATTAACTCTCTGTTACCAATGAAAATATTACCTTACCTGAGATTTGGTTTAACCAGTCTGTGTTAATCAGTATGGGTATAAAATAGCTTCTTAATCTTTGTTCTGGATATTCACCTTTCTTATTCATTGAGATGAGTCACATTTCCATATTAAAATGTATCATTTTGGCTGAGCACAGTGGCTCCTGCCTGTAATCCCAGCACTTTGGGAGGCTGAAGTGGGAGGATCGCTTGAGCCCAGGAATTCAAGACCAGCCAGGGCAACATAGCAAAACCCCATCTCTGCAAAAAATACTAAAATCAGCTGGGTGTGGTGGCAAGCACCTATAGTTCAAGCTACTTGGGAGGCTGAGGTGGGAGGATTGTTTGAGCCTGGGAGGTGGAGTTTGCTGTGAGCCAAGATTGAGCCACAATGTACTACATCCTAGGTGAAAGAGTGAGACCCAGTCTCAAAAAAAAAAAAAAAAAGTATCATTTTAAAAGTGTGCCATTTAGTTTTAATTTGGCAATGGCCTTCTTTTTTTCACAGTCGATTTTAAGAATAAAGAATCAATAATCTAAGTTTTAAGAAAAAGTAAAGAATAATATATAAAATAGTTTATAATCAGTAAAATACTATAATTTTTTATTATTAATTATAGGGTTCTTACTAAGAATTACTGTTTGATAAGTATCTTCTAAATGCCAGCCACTTAACTAAAAGCTTTACATTTAACAACTCATTTTACCCTTCCAACCGTCTGCCTTTGAACTAGGTTTTATTGTTTCCAATTTACAGATGATTAAACTGAGTTTAGGTAAGTTAAGGAGCTTACTATTAACAATTCATAAGTGGCCTACTCAAGATTTTATACTAGGACTGTCTTGACTCCAAAGCTCTTGTTTTACTTTATTACCTTATCTTTGGATTGCATTGTCAATAACAAGTGCTATTAAAAGGAACATTGTCAGTATTGATAATGATAATGAGTCAGGTACACAATAACACAATTTTAATGTTGGAAGGCAAACAACATTAAGAGTTCACTTTTTATTAGTGGAATTTTTTGTGGAAATACATTTGAAAGATAAATATAATGAACACCATATTTGTTAGACAGGTTAGGTATATAAGATGGTATAATAAATGGTATATGCAACTAGAAATATTTGCTATTACTATTGATATCTTGAATACTCACCATTATTACTTGTGCTTATGAAAATTTTCACAGTAAGGATCTTCTCAGATCATTTACTTTAAAATGTACACATCTTCCCAGAAGTCCCATTAATATAACCATTGCCATATTTTAACAGCAAAAGACCCAAAACTATATCCATAGATGAAAATATGGAACCAAGTCCTACAGGAGACTTTTACCCCTCTCCAAATTCACCAGCTGCTGGAAGTCGAACATGGCATGAAAGAGACCAAGGTGAGTAATAAGGAGATGCCTCTAGAGACCATGAGTAAAATGTTGGCTCGTTTCTTAAGTTTCGTTTAGTCAAAATTTCATAATTAAACCAATATGGATTGTATATTTTTTTCATAAAATGATTCCTGTAGAATTATATTTGAGATAATATGTTAGTCAAATGTCATCAAAGTTAATTTATCCGAAATCTTATTTTTACATGTTTCGTCGGAGTTTTTTTAGACAAAATGATATTTTAGAACCCACAATTATGTATGTGACTGATTATGGTCTGTCTGCATTTGTTGGTCGGAGTACAGCAGAACCACAAACTGTGATTCAATTAGATCTGCCTGCTCCTCTCTATGGAGCGTTGCAGGGAGCCAAACTTTAAGCAGTTTGTGAGTGCCAGGAACTGAAAGTTGTCATTTAAAGGAACCTGCAATTCCTTTTGGAAGTAGGTAGACCATATACAATAAAGAAAAGTGTAATGTAAGATACATTGTGTTGGAGTCAATCTAGCTGTGCTTTCTAGATAAAACTGTGACCCAGTTCTAGGGCAGCTTTGAGGAGAAATATAACTTTAAGAAATGGGTATTGAGACCCAGAAGGATTGAGACTTAGCTCTTCTTAAAGTCTGTTGGATTTAGTATATTTCATTAGACATATCCATGCTTTCCCCCACAATCAGAGGGAGATTATTAAGCATGGAAATAGAAAAATTAGCCAACTGAAGTTTTTGTTGGTATGTAAGCATGTGTGCAAATAAGATCTTATGTCAGCAGCATAAACATGTATTTTTAAATTGTCTTTTAAATGGAATTCTGCATTAAAAAAATCTAGCCTGGGCAATATGGCAAGACCCCATCTCTACAAAAAAATACAAAACATAAGCCAAGCATAGTGGTGTGCGCCTGTAGTCTCAGCTACTCAGGAGGCTGAGGTGGGAGGATCAGTTGAGCCTGGGAAGCAGAGGATGGAGTAAGCTGTGATCACACCACTGTACTCTAGCCTGGGTAACAGAGTGAGACCCTGTCTCCAAAAAAAAAAAAAAAAAAAAAAAAAAATCTAAAAGAAAGGAATAATGGTTTTCAGCCCAAGACTTGGGTGTGTATTGGTGAGGGTTGGGGTACTCTATGTTGAGTACTCTTAGGAGACACATAACTCTGGGCCTTAACAGTTAAGGTCAAAATCAGTTCCTTATTCAGTGCTCCTTCTTTGCTGCTCAAATTTTTTATACCGAGTGCCATGGGGTTTAAAGAACAGTGAAAAATCTTCATGGAGACATTGGCCTTTGAGTCAAGTGTACCTCCTTTAGCACAACTGACCCAAAGCTCAGTTCCTAAATCTCACCTAAATCTCCTTGAGATTTTAACTAGTAAAGAAGTGAGGGGCTGAAGAGGGTGGTGGTGGGAACTGAGACAAAAGCATAACCATGTATTAGGTGGGGAGGCAAATTTGAGAATGGCTGTGTGTGCCATGTGGCTGGACACAGTGCACATGGAGGAAAATAATGGAGATGACAAGGGTCATTTTATGCAAGGATATGAAACTCAACTGGAGAGTTTTAACTGTGAGACTCCCCTCAGAGGGAATTTTGTCTGTGAGACTCCCCTCATGAGAGACCCCACCAAATCTATTTTTCAGGCAGTAGGCAAAAATCATCTTTATAAAATGTAAATAACAGCATATTACTCCCCTACTTCAGATCCTCTAGTCACTTCCCGCTACTCTCAGGAAAAAATGGGAATCTTTTCATATGACCAACAGGCCATAGCCTTGGCAGGTGACATTCTGCTTCCTCTTGCTTGCACTTGAGCCCACTGCTTTATTTAAAGTTGGGAATTCAACAACTGGGACCTTCCTATAAGTTGTGACCTCTGGAATGCTCTTCTAACTCTTCATCTGGCAAACTCTTTGTCATCCTTTAGAGCCCAGCTTAAATTGAGAAATTTCAGTCTAAATTCTGTCTTCCTAGTTTTCTCTGTCAACACTCAGTACTGTTCTTTCATTGTACTCATAATATGTAATCATATAGCTATTTATGGGATTAGTTGTCTAAATCTGTCTACACTATGAGAGCAGGGACTTTATCTATTTTGACTATTACTGTAACCAGCACTTAACACACACTTGGTGCATAGTAGGAGTACAATAAATAGTTGTATAAATGAACCATTGATGGGCAGAACACCAGTCTCATTAGTGAAAGCAAGATATAATAGAGACTTTTACCAGAGTTGCAGAAGTGAAACGAAAAACAAAACCCTCAACCCTTTATATTTTATTGCTTGTTTTACTGACATTGTCAGCTTATTCTAAACAAAGCCATACTTTCCCTGTCAGAAAATTCTTCTGGAGAAGATTTTAATGGTAATAACCTTGTGAATGTGTGGGAATGGATGCGTTATTCAGAAGTGTAGGTGTTCTTTATTATAGAGAGTGTCACTTTGTAAGAACTGATTCCTCTTTAAGCCTATTGAATAAAGCCAATCTCAAATCATATTATGAAACATTTTTGAAAAGTAGAAGGGAAACTGTCATTCTTTTTTTTGTGAAAACATTGTATTGTCTTGGTGATTTTCTTTTGTCAAAATGACTAGACTTATTGGAGGAGTCTGTAAAGGCATATTATGTTTAGAGTAAGGAAGAATATTCCATTCTCAAATATGCATTTTAAACACACACACACACACTCTGTCACTTTAATTCTGAAGACCCTGAAGACTTCGTAATATGCACAATAAGCCATTGTGGGAAGAAGACTCAACTACAATGAAGAAATGCGGGCAATACAGTACTATCTTTATAAATTTGCTAAGCTTAATGCAGTCCTTTTGTTCTTAGAAAATTGCTTTTTAAAAATTTGCAAAATAAAATGCCCAATGGTTGTTCTTGTCCATCTTCTAATGTTCTTTAGACACACTTGCCTGTGGTGGAGGGAGTTGTCTAAAGCACATATTGAGTGCCACTCCAGTCATTGAAATAGCTTTGACATGTCTTGTATTTATAATATTTTCTCCTACAAAGCCCTGCACTAATTGATACTCAATAACTATTTATTGGTTGATTAAGATATGCTTGTGTTTAAAATGGGCAGAAATCCTAAAAATTTACTACTAATTATTTCCTGGGTATGCCTTATTCTGTTAGTGTTAAATTTGCATTAAAATCTATTCTTGACATAGCCCTTAGCAAAATTGATTTATTAAGTATGAGAATCAAAGATAACAAAATTATGGACAATATGTGGCATTCTACTTTCCCTTTCAATCTGAAATACCAACCTAAACCATTGAGATTTATTCTGAGTAGGCAAAAATGAAGGATATAATATGACCAAATTATTATATGTATTCTGTTCTTAAAATAAATCAGGCAAAATATTAACACAAAATCTAGGTTTATGTAATAATATGTTCATTCAATTTTAGTAACTTAATGAAAAAGTATTTTTATTTTAGCATATTACAATAATAAATTAATTATGTCCTTATGTCATTTCTTTTCAAAACAAAAAGTTACAACTTCCTGATTATAAGAGAATTGTAATTTATACTTTTGCAAATATAGACATGAATATTTTAAAACATAATTTAATAGTGTTAAACATTTTGTAGGGGGCTATATAATTTGCTTCTTCTGATGAATAGTGATGAAAATTAAATTTGTCAGCATCTATATTATGTAATATTTATATTTTTACTTTGTATTATTTTATATATACAGAAGGAAATGAAAAGGAAAATAATACTGAGTCACTAGCAAAGGGGTATCCAACAACTGTTATATTTCTTTCCTATGTTTCAGAATATTTCTCCTTGCTTAGTCTCTTCTGTAAATCCTGGTCTTAAACTTCTGACTGCTTCTCTCTCTATTAAAAACTTTCTTTTTTGGATATTGTTTTTCTTCATTTAAGATTTTAATGATGAATGAATAGAACCAGATTAGACTATCAACAGGCAAGTTGAACATTTCTTTTATTCCAGTACTTCCTCCATAAAAAATTCCATTAAGATCTTGTCTTTCTTAATTTTTTTTTCCATCGGAGTCAATTCAGAGACTCAATTCCTAGTTGATGTACTTTTTTTGAAATTTTTCTTTATAGCAATCTTTTGTAACTTTTGATATAAGAGGAAAAATAAGAGGTCATAGTTTTTCGTCTGATTCAAGTTACTCTCATGAGACTAAATCCAGTTGTATTCCATTGCTCAGTGTGTTAGTCCATTTTCATGCTGCTGATAAAGACCTACTTGAGACTGGGCAATTTACAAAAGGAAGAGGTTTATTGGACTTACCATTCCATGTGGAAGGAGGAGCAAGTCACGTCTTATATGGATGGCGGCAGGCAAAGAGAGAGCTAGTGCAGGGAACTTCTGTTTTTAAAACCATCAGATCTTGTGAGACTCATTCACTATCATGAGAACAACACAGGAAAGATCTGCCCCCATAACTCAGTCTCCTCCCACCAGGTTCCTCTCATGTCATGTGGGAATTGTGGGAGTTACAATTCAAGATGAGATTTGGGTGGGACACAGCTAAACCATATCACTTAGTACTTTAACAGACAAATAAATAGTATGCTTGAACATTGAAAACAATTCTTTATAAGGTCACTTTGCCACTGCCATTCTAATAGTCACTAATTTATCTAAGTCTGAATGTAAAACTTCTAAAACATTTAATAGACATTTAGTGAGAAAAAATATTATATGGTAAATATATTTGCAGTATGCAGCTGGGGATTTCGCGTGGTTTTTTTTTTTTTTTTTTTTTTTTTTTTTTTTTTTTTGTGAGCAGCAGCAAGATTTATTGCAAAGAGCGAAAGAACAAAGCTTCCACATTGTGGAAGGGGACCCAAGCGGGTTGCCCTCAGCTGGGGATTTCTAAATGGAAATTTGAACAGCTTTTCAGCTAGATGAGTATTTAAACAACCTGTAATCTTAGATAAAATATAAATTCAAAAAGACTTTATGCAGTAAAATGTTATTAATTTCTACATGTATGGGATTTGAGATAATTTGGTTCAATGAACAATTTGTCAAATGTCTATTATATTGGAGGAATTTTTATAGGCATTGGGTACACAAGTATGAATAAATTAAGTTTCCAGCCCTTGACCTCCCAAATGGAAAAATAACTTTTACTATTTAGAAAAATCGGGGACTAAAATAAATAAGATTATGAGAGAACTGACTCCATGCTTTAGAGCTGGCTTGGTTTTAAGGACGATGAGCGGTAAATCTTTACATAAAATCAATAAATTGGCATGTTAGCAAAAACTAGCACTACTTGGTATATTGGCATGTTATTACAATTTGGAGCATAGTTTGAAAAATTAAACTGGACTCTCAAGCTATGTTTAGGCATTGTGTTCTGGTGTCTTAGGTACTAAAAAATAAAAATACTAATTTTTATAAAAGTCTCCAGTTCTGCTATATAAATGTCTTCTCAGTTAAGTCTTTCTGAAATTTTAATTTGTTTCCAAGTCCTAGAGATTTATTTTTGATAATTTTGAAAATATTCTCATTAGTAAGGTAGTCTTAACTGTTGTGCTGAATTTCAATTTGCACTTTCTAGAGTTCTATAAGGATATAGTATTAAATGTCAAACACATTAAGCCAGAGGGCCCAAGGGAACACTGGGGGCTAGAGAGTAAAAATGCCAGTTTAGTATTATGTGCTCAATCAGGAAATAAGTAACAGTAAATAAGAGTGTGATAGCATGCTGACAGAACCAGAATCAGAGGCCAGCGTTTCTGTTTTTTCTCGCTCTGTTGCCCAGGATGGAGTGCAGTGGCACGATCATGGCTCACTGTAGCCTTGACCCCCCAGGTTCAAGTGATCCTCCCACCTCAGCCTCCCAAGTAGCTGGGACTACAGGCACTTGCCACCATGCCCAGCTAATTTTTAAATTTTGTGTAGAGCTGGGGTCTCACTATGTTGCCCATGCTGTTCTGGAACTCCTGGACTCAACTGATCCTCCTACCTGGGCCTCCCAAAGTGATGGGATTACAGGTGTGAGCCACCACACCAGGCTCCCCAGCATTTCCTAATGTGAGTTTAGGAATGTGAAAAGATATGCTACATACAAAAGAGTGGTCAGCTAAATTTGGAAAATTTTTTTGTAACAAAAATTTCAACTATTTTCATTCATAAATGAATATGCAGAATATTTAATATGCTACTGTGTGCTGTGAATATCCAGGAGTGGCTCTTGACTGAACATGTTTATTAAGTTTGTGACTTCAGAACCTTTTATTTCTATCAAAGAATCCATAGGGAGCATTAATCCTAGGCTCAAACTTTGGAACACAGTGCTCTTGCCCAAACCACAGTCTGACAAATGATATAATCTCAAGATTTCTCTAGAGCTGTGGGAGCTGAATGAATAAGCAGCTTTCATAAATGGATGAGTAACTGCTATCTGGGAGTCATTAACATTAAATGAAGTCCTAGAAAATGGCAGTGCAGACAGCTTGGTAACCATACTGGAAGAAGTTTTTAAGTTCTCTTTGGGGACCAAATAGAACACCAACAATTCCTTACGTTCCTGCAGTTTGTATCACAGGGATGAAATAGCAGATATTCAAATATCAAAGTTTTGAACCAGAAAAAAAGAGAGCTACAAATGCTTTTGATGGATGAATGTGAAGAAGAGATGGTTTTGAATTTTATGTTCAAGCCCAATTTTTAACTTTCTTTGTTTAGCTTCTTCTTATGGAAAATATCAAAAGTAGAGAACTCTAAGTGAATTTCCAGGTAGTACCCTGGCATTGGAAAGCAAACTTCAAGGATGCTTCCACCCTGAAGAGGAATGCCTCTTCAACTACACTGCTACACTGCTGTAATTGAAAAATCACAACACGATCTTCTTCAAAATGGAAAGGAAAACAATAAATTGTTGGTGAAGGCTTTCATCAGAATTCCCCACATTGCCTCCTAATTAGTGAATGTTTGTTCCCCCTTCATGTGTTCTAATCAAGAATAGCATTTTGGATGGGGTAAACTTGTATACATGTTAGAAGGGCTGGTACTGATTAATATGGAAAAGTCGTGCTCATATTTCTGTGCTCTGGAGGCTTAAATATTTGAAAATACAGCATTTTGCAGAAAAACCACAATAGATAATTAGTTTGAAAAAATAACAACTTTCTATTTAATACTGGGTTTCTAGCTTGATGGAACACAGCTTAAAATAGGGAAGTGGGAAACCCATGGGAGATAATATCATAGTGTGCCATACAAAGTTTCTCTGCATAAGAAAAGGTTTTATTTCAAATCTCTTTACATATTGAGTTCATGTTTAAGCTTATTGTGAAGTAGTTTGGAAAGCCAGTGTCATTTGAGTTATTAGACTCCCAATATCATATACAATAAGAAATTGATTTTTTGGGTACAGATCACAAATTATTAGAACCCTTAGTAAGACATAATTCAAGCTCCTGTTTCACAGCTAAGTAGTCCAAGGATCAGAGAGGCTGTCCTGTCCGGAGTAATGAATGGCAGAGCCTAGATCTTTGTTCAAGGGATTTTTTTCGTTTTCTGTTATCCTGCAGCCTGCCTAAGGAATCAGTATGTAAACTTACAAATGGCCTAGGAGATTTAAACACTGCTTCGCAAGTCTTCCCAGAGGGACACTTTTCTTGGAAAGCTTAAGGAAGACTCTGTTAGACCTAACAGAACTAGAATGAGAAAATAGAGGTGTATTTGTGAGTTTTCAGGGTTCTGAAAGAATTCTCAAAACAAAATTTTGAGATGGTAAAATTTTACATATACATACACACACACATATAAATCAACTATTATTATTAGTGCCAGGATTAAAATTTTTTCAACTAAAATAAACTGAAGATATGAATGCTTTTGAAGAATAAATGTGGGGAAGAGTTTGTTTGAAATGAATGTTTAAGCACAATTTTAAGAAGTCTTTTGGCCTGGAGAATATTGAAAGTAGAATTGTTAAGTGAACCTCACTGTAGCATCACCCAGCTTCAACTGTTATTAACACTTTGCCAGTCTTATTGCATTTACTATCTCCCAGTTTTTGAAAGTATTTTAAAGCAAATCCCAGATATCTGTCATTTTGCTTGTAAATAGATCTGAGTGTTTCGAACAGTGAATTTTTTTTTACATAATCAAAGTACTATTATCAATTTAACAAATATAACATTAATTTCTTAATATAATCTAACATGTAATCCATGTTCAAATTCCCTAGAATATCTCAAAGGTTGTCTTGTTTGAATCAGGACTCAAATTTAGTCCATAGATTATATTTGTATTTTCACCTTCTTTTTAGCCTACACTGATTATTCACCTCCTTTTTCTGTATTATTTATTTATTGAAGAAAGCATGTAAATTTAAAAATTCAACATGCACATGTAAATGAAACAAGGAAAACAAGATTCTATTGCCATTTGTGGTTGTCATTTATTTATTGAGCCCTTCCTTTCTGTCAGGTGCTTGGCTAAGTTTATATCTATTTTTCTTTTAAACCTGACAGAAACCCCATTTTACAGCTTACTAGACTGATCATTACAATGCTTAAGAAACTCATCATAGATCATGCAGATCATAAGTAGCAAAGGTAGAATGGGAACCCTTGTCTCTCTAGCTGAAGAAACCCATGCTCATTATTACTATATAATACTGTATCCCAAATATTTGGGATATTATATTTGGGATAACATCATTGAGATATTATGTTTATGATTTTGCAAACTAATTGTAAAACCTCTATTACAATTTTTTTTAATGCATGAAACTTCAATACAGATGAATGCACATAACTTCATAGGGGCTCGTAAACTCCTCAGGGATTCATGCATGTAGTCCTTGCACTGAAATCAGGTTAAAATCACTTTTCCATTTAATAAGGTAGTAATAAATAATCCTAAGTTCTAGAATGTCTTTAGTAGAAGTGTGTGATATATGGCCAGTTTAAAATGAGCTATATTTGTCAAAATATAAAAATAAAGTATGTATTTATTATCATGCATATGTTTTCTTTTAGTTCCGTTCTAGTCTTTTTGCCTTAAGCCTAGTGCACTGTAATTGTGATTAGGAAACTCTAAATACTGGTGTGGTCTTAGACAAATCACTTAACTTCAGTAAATCTTGAGTTTTCCCATCTGTAAAATAACAAAGTTGTATACTAAGGTTTCTTTGTGTTCTAACATTTTAGATTTTGAATCTATTGGAGTCAAAGAATTTGAAGATCTTCAGTACTTGAGTCTTTTCAAAGCCGTCATTAACATGGATCTTTTGGAAAATTCAGAAAGTTTTCTGTTTCTTAAATTGTTTTTTGAATGTTCATTTTAAGCACTCTCATTGAATAACAATAATTGGGCTGCTTATGTGCTTGGAGGCCCTGTATATTTTGCTTTACACCTGAGGAATGCGCAGTTCTCACAAATGCATGTCCTGTCCTGCACCATTCTGGTGCAACAAATGATTGATAGAGATTGAGTTATTATAACAGAACCTTGTTATGGAATCAGTGTCTCCTACTTTGAAAACAAATGACTCAGCCAGACAGCAACATTTATTTTCTCTAAATGACTAGGGATGTAGCAATGGGAGACCATTATCCTGTGACAATATTCGGTTTCATTGACGTTATCTCACAAATGTAATTGGTCCATTACTAAATAGAGGTTTTGTTACTGATGAATTTCACATGATTTCTAAAACCATTAGGATAATAAATATGCCATCATAGTAATTTCATTGACAGAATGTCTTTTTTTCTTCATCTACATTTGTTGGAGAAAAAATATAGATTTAGGTTGAACTTAAACGCTACAATTTATACCAATTTTGACTCCTTTTCCATTAAGAGCAACAGAATATTGTGCAGAGTAATCATATTTGCATTGAGCTGCTGAACTGATGACCTTAAAATTTTTGTAATTCTTTTTCTACCACACTAAATCACATCAAATCATAATTGTTCTCAAGCAATTAGTTTACTACCTCAGTTTAATGATTTTATTTGAAGTAAGTTCCAGATCATTTATAGGACTTTCCTGTAAATCCACTAAAGTAACACATCAGTTAAATCAGCCCTAACCATTACCAGCGTGGATAATAACAGCATTAGTAACAACAAAAACCTCGAGATGTCTTGTAGCATACATGTTTTTAAATGTATGGCTTTTCCCCAAATGTTCTCCTCTGAAAACTCATCTGTAATCTTGTTAAATTAGAACTCTTCCAGTATCTTTCTGACTTTTACAGTTAAGGTTATGGTATTGATTTTATTTTATAGCCCATGGCTCTCAGATGCTTAACACTAATAAGCCTCCATAGCCAAGAGGTTTTCCCGAGAGGCATGGTGAATAGCAGCTATTTACCTATGCCAGTGTTTAATAAGCGACGAAAATATGCTCCAAGTCCTGCATAATTGTTTGATGTTTTTTCTCTCTTTCAAATTAGGTTTACACACATTACTCAAGACACTTTATCATTGTCTGTCTGTTAAAATGAAATTGCTTAGTGAACAAAAGCATTTTGAAGTGTTTTTAAAAAGTAGTTTTCATTTATGCCATATTCATTGTTTTAGCACTGTTCTTCGTTATTCAAAGGATTTTTTTAAGTGTCTCTGGAAGATGTTTGTGAGCTTCAAAGAGGTTTGCTTTAACTTTGTATTGGGTGTAGGTGTAGCCTCGAGACCTTTTTTATAGAGAAGTGATAAAATTGAGACTTGTAGGAACATGCTACTTAACTGTGCTTGGGCTAAAATATATGGCAAGAGAGACTTAAACTATTAGAAAATATTTTACTTTACTGAGGAATACAATAATATGCTCAAGTGTAATTAAGATTAAATAACTCAATAATTAAAGTAAGAATTTCATTTATTTAACACAAAGACCACCATACTTTCTTGTGTGAAAAGGAACTGATTTCATAAATTTTAAAAAAATGGTTGAGAAATCTAATTGAAGATGACATCTTATCTCCTCTTAACGTAGCTTGCCATTTTTTCCAGTGTTATTTTAGAGTGTGATAAATGTAAATATATATATAAAGAGATACTTTCTTAACATGGCAGCTAATTATTTTTTGAATCATCTGGCATCATCATCAAACTACTGTAGTGGGATTACATCCATATGTCTTGTCATAACATTCAGAGCTTTTTGTTAACTTGGAGTGTGTGGGAAGGACTTGTTCACATTTGCCACACAATCATAAAATTTTACATCTAGAGGAGTCCTTAGACACAGATATTTAGATATTCTTTTCTCTTCACTGTATTTTCAAAAGACATTGTTTTGCCTGTAGCCAACTAAATTGCAAATGTTACATTTAAGCATTTCATTTTACAGTTTTGCAATATCCAGTACCTAAACTAATAAGAAGCTTTCCTTCTTGCAGTGTAATGTTGGACACCTAACAGGATTCAATATTGTCAACCCAGCTTTGGGAATCATTTATAGTATTCTGTGGAGCTACAGGCAATGATTTTCCCAAAAATATGTATTTTACAATTTTTACAGTAAAAGTAATAGTTATTTGTGGGGAATTTGAAAAAACAAACTTTCAAATATGAAGAAGAAAATAAAAATCACCTGTAATCTCATCACATAAAGATAACTTCTGTTAGTATTTGATTATATATATGCTAGCCTGTTTTTCTATGTATTTTTCTGCATTTCGGTGCATTCTATTTCTATGAATGTATTTTTGCAGTAAATTGAGCTTATATGATATATGCTATTTTGTAAGTTTTTTTGTCTTCATAGTCTAATGGCATTTTACCATATCCTTCAATTTCCTTTTTTTTTTTTTTTTTTTTTTGAGACAGAGTCTCACCCTGTCACCCAGGCTGGAGAGCAGTGGTGTGATCTTGGCTCACTGCAACCTCCACCTCCCTGGTTCAAGCAACTCTTCCTGCCCTAACCTCCCCAGTAGCTGGTATTACAGATGCGCGCCACCATGGCCAGCTAATTTTTGTATTTTTAGTAGAGATGGGGATTCACCATGTTGGCCAGGCTGGTCTCGAACTCCTGACCTCAGGTGACTTGATCCACCCTCCTCGGCCTCCCAAAGTGCTGGGATTACAGGCATGAGCCACCCCATCCAGCCTTCCACTTTGTAATGAGTACATAATATGCCATACTTTGTCTACACCATAGAATTTTAAATATCTACTTTGCTGATGAATATTTAGATAGTTTTGGAGTTTTTATATTATAAAGAGAGATACAGTGAACATCATTGCATGTAACTCTGTGCCTAATCTGGATTGGGTGATTTTTGTCTAGTTCTTTTCACTGTCCCCAGTCCCTAGCATACTGCCTGGCATGAAATCACCAAGTAGAAGTTCAGTGAAATTTTGCTATGGGAATAAATACATTCCTACTGTAGAATTACTAAGTTAAATCTTATGTCCATTTCTAAGGCTTTTGGTAAATATTGGCATATATCTTATCAATTTACATTCCCTAGAGCAGTGCCTGAATGGCTTAACTCCATTGTTGTAAGCCGTAATAATTTCAATGTAGCACATGGCTCTGTAAGCAATTTCGAAGCATGTCCGCTGATAGAAATTTATAGAACATTCTTTATGGCCCTATGACTTTACCCATGCACCTCTTTTTTTATCATTTATATTTTATTTAAGCCATCAAGGAACACACCATGTATCTTCTCCCCATGAGCCAGGATAGCTCCATTTGTGAAGAAAATGGAGAAATTGAGAGGGTATTGTACAAAGGATTGTACAAAGCTTTCAAGTAAAGGCAGAGCCTACTTGGTCTCTCTCTCCTTTCTTCCTCCTCCAGGACACACACCCTCACCCATCATCAGTCCTTTATTTATTAGGTAAAACCTGTTAAAGTAAGGATTGCTGTCATTCTCTACATGGAGATCCTTAGAAATAAATACATCAAAGCTTTGGGCTGGGATCTTAAGTATCTGCCAGGCTAGATGCTGCCGCAATCTGGCCTTAATAGTTGTCTTATTCTACATAACACTCATACACTTATAAATAACCTGGACACTTTCCTCTCCTCAACACTATTTATCCCAGGGCAAAAACAGAGGCAGAGAAATTGTGGTCTTTTTAGCTTTCAGTTAGCAATCATCTTCTCTGCCTTCTCCTTGTCCTCTGGGAACAGAGCCCAGACTGTTTCCTTGTCTCAAAACTGACTCTGGATTTGTGGCCTGAAGTAAAAATGTCAGATTTCAGCTACAAAACTCATCCCACACACTTGATTTGGTAGCCTCTCATTTACTACCTTATTTATTTTAAATAACAGTATTATTTTATACAGATGGTTCTTTTCTTTTTCCTGTTGTCTTCCAGCTTCCACCCAACATTTTAATGGAAAGCAGAAATATCCCAGTTAAGCTAAAGCTCATTTTTCACTTTCAGTGCTGTGTTGCTTGACAGAGTTTCAGTGGAGTGATGGATGTGTTGACCAAATTTGCCTTCACCCAACAATGAATTTGGTCTCTGAAGAGGTTTTCGATATTCAGAATTTTTGTTTAACTATAAAACTCTTTTAAAAAAATCTATGAAAGTCTAATACTTTCAAAAGTCCAAAAAATGAAGAACTTTAAAAATTATGAGGGTGTATCAACTTGATAAAACTTGTCAATATAATATAATCTTGTCAAATCCCAGCCATTGGACTGTCTCTAAGCTAAGTGTGCTTATGTATGTTCTTTCCCTCTCTGGTCTGTATCAGACTCCTCTGGTCAATATGATACCAGAGGGTCAAAGTTAACAGAAGTTTTGCAACTGTTTTCATTACACTTTGAGTTTTCTTCTGCCAAAAAAAAAAAAAAAAAAAAAAAAAAGAAGAAGAAAAAAAGGAAGAAAGGAAAAAAGAAGACCATGTGCAATGGATCAAGCCTATAATCTCAACACTTTCAAAGGCCAAGGCAGGAGATCTCGTGAGACTAGGAGTTCCAGAACAGCCTGGGCAATATAGCCAGACTTTGTCCCTACTAAAAATTTACAGATTAGCTGAGTGTGATTGTGTGCCCATAGTCCTAGCTACTCGGGAGGCTGAGATGGGAGGATCACTTGAACCCAGGAGTTTGAGGCTGCAGTGAGCCATGATTGTGCCACCGCAGCCTGGGCAACAGAGTGAGACCTTGTCTCTAAAATAATTAAATAAATTTAAATAAATAAATGAAATTTGCAAAATAATAAAAGATAGAAAGGAAAAAGAGGAATCCTGTAAATTGTTCAGCAGCTTGATAATGTGAAAAGTAAAGAAGATATTTAGATATTTTTAACAGTGATTATAGCTTTATAAGCACTTAGCAATAAAACAAACCTTAACATTAAATACTGGAGAATAAAAGTAGCCAGCAAATGGTGACTTGTCTCTATAGGGTTCATTTAGACTTGTTGACAAGTTACAAGTATGGCATGTAAATAAGGAAGACAATTTAGGAATATGTAAAATAATTAGACTTTTAAAACCTTTTGAGGCAATTTACTTCTTTGTTAACCAGATAGAAATAGGACTATTTTATCCTAGAAAAAGGACTAAATCATGGGACTGGCACAGTGAATACATTTTAATTTAGTGATATGGTATGCTGAAAATAATAGCTTCCAGAAATTCAAGAATTCTTGTGTGTTCTTACATAATTAGTTTGAAATTGTTAAAAATTGTATTACTATAGGGAAGAAAAGGAATTTTTCAAAAAAGAAAATTATGTGTTTTCTATGTAGGCTTTAGAAGTCTGATTTGTAACCTTAATCTACTCGAGCATATTGGAAAAGCTAACATATTGCTCTACTATATGTGAAAAAGGAGCAGGTGTCCCAGACAGGCAGGTGTTAAGGTGGCTGTTTGAGCTTGCCCTAGATCACTAGTTGACTTCAGTGAAGTTCTACTAACAGGTGGCTAACTGATTGGAGTGCCATGTGACATTTATCCCGGGAGCGACTTGGATGACAGGCTGCTACAGACTGAGGAAGGGGTCTTTGCTTTGATGAAGAAATTGCCAAAACTCATGTCTCATTAGTGTTTCCTAAGGTTCTTTGGAAGTGAACAACAGTTTAATTAAGGGCTGACGTAAACACGTTTCTGCACACTTTCCCTGCAGCATTTTATCACATTAGAATTGATCAAAATTGTTGCCTTGGGCTGACTTGAACAGATATACATCTGGAGCGCCATTTGTGCAAGCCGCCGATGAGTCAAGTACATACGCTGTGTTTCACAGCGAGTGTCTTCCTTTGTAGATGAAATTACCTTGTTGGGAGATGAGTTGATCTAACTCTTTATTTGCTTAAGTCCTTATCTCTTTGAAGTGATGATGTGAAATAAATGACACATCAAGGCCTAGGATATATATATGTTACAGTGCCAGAAATATATATAGTATGGTCAGGAAAAATCATGTGATAATTTGATTTTGCAAAATACTTATTTAAAGGGATGCTTAAGAATAAATGAACCAACTTTTTCAGTAGCCTACTTGAACTTTTTTCTTACATGGTGATCTTTTATTACATATTCAACTACACGATGAGTTTCTAAAGTCATAGCTAATTTTCCAGTTATAAATGTAAACATGGGTGTACACATTGAAGAATAACACCATCAATGTGAATCTTTTTTAAAAAATTATTCTCTCTAATCTGTCATTAAGAATAATTCTTTCTGCAATCCAATATTATTATGATTGCAACTATTTAATGCATTTCTATCTTTAATTTCTGCCCTCTCTACTAAACCATGAGTATCACCAAGACAGGGACCACGTGGTATTGTTTGGCATCTTGATGCATAGCCATAGTTCCTCACACTTATTAGAATCTCAGTGATTGATTTTGTTTTCTCTTTGCTTTACAGTCAGCTACTTCTCATCTGGTGATATTTATTCATGGAACATGAATTTTAAGATATACTGGCTATGGTTATTTTTCTCATCCTGCGCTACTAGTCATCACTTCATAATACAGTTTCTTTCACATGCGAGAGATTCTAAAATAAGCTGCCTAGACACGGTGCCTGCTTTACCTCTTCTTTCTTTCATTTCTACTTTTATTTTCATTCTCTTCCCAAGTAGCATATTCTTCCAGCCTCTACATCTTTTTGTGTTTTTGGTAAAAGCATGTTCCTTAGGAAGTAAGCCATTAGTCACCTTTTTAAAAAAAAGTATATGCTGTGGATACAAGTAAATAACAATGAAAAATCCATAAAGTAATATAAGATACAAACAAAAGATCATTAATGAAATCTAGATCTCAGGGTTTTCCAAGAGAGATTACTTAAGGAGAAAACAAGTTTGTTCAGTGGATGAAACATTGTTCTATGGGTGGAATAAGGAGAGTGGAAAAGCCTCATTTTCTAGTTCAAGGGAATGTCATAGACCAGGGATGGCACAGAGTTAAAAACATATTTCTCCTGCTCCTAACGGAAGCCATAAGAAAATTAGCTTCCCTGAAGTTTAAACAAAATGGAATAACAAAGAAAAAGAGCTATTTAAAAATGTGATACTGTGGTAGATCTTGCAATGAGAAAGATACTGTTTGAAGGATACGATGCCAGCTGCTGGTTTTTATAAAGTGCCATGGTGAGGAAGGCCTGGAGGAGACTAGGAAGAAAATTTTTGGTTCAACCAGGTATAAGTGAAAAGGGTGGTGAGAACAGAAAAAAAAAAAAGTCAAATTTTTGGAAAGTTTTTTCTTCTAAAATCAATTCATTTATAAATTATTACTTTCTAAATCAAATTTAAGTTGTTTTGTCTGATTTTAAGCCATCACTGGCCTGTCCTTCTTTCTCATCAACTACCAGCAACTCCTCCCTCCCTCCCACCAGTAGGAACATCAGCTAATCTTTTGCCTATCATTTTGTATCTCTTTTCAGCTTCTTTATTTTATGTATTATTCAACTTATGCATTATTATGTATGCATTATTCAAGTTATATATTTATGCATTATTCAACTTTATTATTATTCAACTTATTTTCAACTTAATCTTTTTATGTATTATTCTTCCTGCTTGAGGGACAGTAGATTGTGAAAAGCGTGGCATTTGTTTTTCTTCACAGAAAGGTCACTTTAAAGTATGTCTTCTATATATTCATTCTTCAAACTTTTTTTGTAGCATATGAGCACATTAAACATAGAAACAATATCATTTTTCACCTTGGCATGAAGTCTTTTAGACTGTAGACATTCAAAATAAATTAAAATTAAAATAATACTAGTTTGGTTCATGATTAAAATGTAGTAGCTAGAAGCTCTATCCTTACTTTTTCCCCAGATAATTGATCTTTTATTTCCCCTTCTAGTCTAGAGAGGGTTTTTTTTTTTTTTTTTTTTTGAGCAGGGATTCACTTTTGTGTCTTCCTAAGTTCTTAGCATAGTGTCTTCTGCGTGCTGTGTAGCAGTATATTTTTATTAATGGGCCAAGAATTAATTTCATTTAATGAGAAAACAAAGGCAATTAAACCTGTATTCTGATACTACCGTTCTTCGCCTGTTTCTAAAGCAAATCCTTTCAGTTTGGTCAGTGAACCTTCCCATTCTTATATTTACTATTATAAGTTACTTTTGTTGTTTAAGGAAAGAGTTTGTGGTTCCTTTTGCAACTTGAACAGCAAACTTTATTCTGTTTCTTCTGTGTTGGTCTGTATAATCCTCTATGAAGGTACCATTATTATTAGGTGCATGCCCAAAAAAGAATTGAAAAAATAAATGGACCCGTAATAATTACTCAGTAAAAGCAAGTGTGTCGTTTTGGCTAAGAAAATACAAATGCTTTGCTTCTTAAAATTTATATAGTTTACATTAAAAATTACATAATCATCTTCAACTTCTATATAAACACCCTTGATTTATGTGCCCTTTACAAAAGGAGACCCATGAATTTGCCTGAGTTTAATGAAAAGTCTGATATAGTTACAGTAGTTGCAATTGCCTTAATTGATCCTCTTCTCCAGAAATGACATACCCAGAATGACACTGTTCTGTTTCTCAAGCTGTGGTCACATTAATTTTTTTTTTTTTTTTTTTTTTGAGACAGAGTTTTGTTCTTGTCGCGGCTGGAGTGCAATGACACTATCTTGGCTCACTGCAACCCCTGCCTCCAAGGTTCAAGCGATTCTCCTGCCTCAGCCTCCCAAGTAGCTAGGATTACAGGTGCCCACCACCACGCCTAGCTAATTTTTGTATTTTTAGTAGAGACGGGGTTTCACCACGTTGGCCAGGCTGGTCTCGAACTCCTCACCTCAGGCGATCCACCCGCCTCGGCCTCCCAAAGTGTTGGGATTACAGGCGTGAGCCACTGCACCTGGCCTAAATTATTTTAAAATGAGGTATAATTATGCTTTATTATTTATTCTATAGAATTTTTAGAAACTGATTTACCCAGTTACATTTTACTTGAAATTTATATTTAAACATAGGTAAAGCAGAAGAGTATCAGTGAAAAGTTCCCAGTTTCTTTTTCAAACAGTTAATTTTAAATTAAAAATTTGGAATGGCAAGTTATCGCATCATCTATAACAAGAAAGACAGAATAGAGGTTCTTTCCACCTCTTTATAATCTGTATGTCTATGATTTTACATCCATTAGTTAAAGGCCTATATTTGTAGTATTACCTTTTGAAATCACATAGCTCTTAAGCGAAATTAAGTATTATTTTTGGCATCTTGAAGATAGCTGAAATGAGCTTTCTTTGTCTATTTTTTAAACCATGGTTTAATTTTTTTTTCTTTTTTTTATAGTGGCATTAATTGCTGTGGTTTTATGAACAATTTATTTCTGTTTTTTTTTTTTTGAAAAAGATTTACAGAAATGGTTCTCTGACTCATCAAAGTTCTGATAGATTCACAACAGTCAGTTAGTCACAAATTGTAGCTTACAGCTACAAATACGCCTGGCATTTTTTGTAGACTGTGATGTCTACGGCCTTTACAGTAGCATATTCATCCTTTAAATGCCACCATACTGAAAGTGCATATTTAATTTTATGAATGCCTTTACCAGAACTTAGGTAATTTTTCAAATGGCAAAATGTAATGATAATTACTTTCTTATATTAATAGCACCATAAGGTCTTTTTCTAATTTCAGGAAAACTCAAAAATGCAAATTGTGTACATTTTATATGTGTGATAAAGTTTTGGTGTTTTTTTCTTTTAATAAAGATTTATTTTCTTTTAGAGATACATGCTGAACTACTTAGAAGCAAAGTTATATGATATCTGGGATTTGCTTCAGAGTACCACAGGGAGAGAAAGTGTAGATGGGGATAAAGATGAAATAAGATTTGTTATGAATTGATCATTGCCAAAGTTGGGTTATCGGTACATGAGGATTCATTACAATTCTGTCTACTTGTGAATACAATTAACATTTTTCATAATAAAATACAAACTTTATAGCTCATATCATTTTTATAACATTTTACTATAAGTTGATAAACTTCCATTAAAGTCAACATCACTCAAGATGTTAAAACCAAGGCACATCTCTCAACTCCCTGCTTATTCCAACAAACTGCATGGTACAGTTTCTTAGTCAACTAAGATGATGACAGTCTACATCGCTTAATAATTTAATTGGGTGAATCCTGTTAAAATATTTATTGCATTAGCTCTATCATGATTCTTATTTCAAGCTCTCATGATCTGTCTTTTAGCAGTATTAAATATTTATGAAATGAATGAGTGAATGAAGCCTGAAATCTCTGAATTCTTTTCCTATCACAGCACTTTTTGCAATTCCTTCTTACTTGTCCACATCACCTCACTAGATTTTAAGCTTTAAAGGAGCCGAAAGTGAGTCCAGTTCACCACTGTGTCACAGACTAGTGCAGCGTGTGGCATACATTCGGTCTTGAACAAGTATTTATGGAATGAATGTATAGATGCTTTTGAAGTGGTCTTCATGATTTCTGTCTCTGTTTTGGCCAGTCCGCCCTCCATTTAGTTTCTGGGGGGATTGTTTTAAACTGTCATTGTGATCATGTTTTGCCCATCTATGGCGTTTCTCCAATGAGGGTAAGCATTCAGACATTTGTACAGGAAGCTGGAGACCCGTCATCCTGTGGGACCTGCAAGAGGCTTGCTCCTCTTCTTCATCTTTCACCACTCCACACACTGTTTACTTGTGTATTCTGTGCCATCTTTTTTTCTGAGCATTTCCTCTCTGAGAATGTCATCCCCATTCACATTTTGAAAATGGCACCAATGGGAAATGCCTTCCTCATCCTGGGGAGACTGAGACGATCTCTGTCCTGTACGTCGCAGCTGGGAATGTAGCAGCAAATGCCAAAACTTCCCTGCTCTCAACACACATTGTACCTCTCAACTGTTCACAACCATTTTCTTCTAATCATTTTCCTCCTCACCAACAGTGAGCATCCCTAGAGCAGGAATTACTTTTAATTTCTTTAACATCTTCATTTTACCTGGCCGGTACAGAAACCCAGTAAATGTTTGCAGAAGGAGCAAATTAAGGAATGTGTTTTTTGCTAATCAGGTGAATGAGTTTTCCATAAAAGCTGTGAAATCAGTGATATCGTGACCAACATACCTGAAGGTTGTTTTTCACATTTGCACCAGTTGTCCTCTGTCAAAAGACAATCTTCTGAATCATATAAATCTCAGAATGAAATGCTGAGGTAAAGAGGGCCTTTGTGTGAACGAAGGGGCTAAAGGAAACAAGACTTTGGGTTTTTTAGAAGTTTAAGATTTCTTTAGTAATGGGAATAATTCTGATGATAATTTTAATGAAGGCTTCTGCTAGCTTCCATGGAGATTGAACGAATATTTCAGAGCTCCAAGATAGCTGGATCATTGACACTCAGAATATATTTTGTAAAAGAGCCAAAGTATAAGAATACTAAAATATTGCAAGATGAGATCTGTCATTATGTTGACATGAACCTTAGAGCTTAAGAAGGTCATGGAGCTTTGGGTTTTTCTCTGTTTCTCGCAGATATGTCTTCTCCGACTACTATGAAGAAGCCTGAAAAGCCATTGTTCAGCTCTGCATCTCCACAGGATTCTTCCCCAAGACTGAGCACTTTCCCCCAGCACCACCATCCCGGAATACCTGGAGTTGCACACAGTGGTGAGGAGTTTCAAGCATAGAGGAGAAGCCTCCTTCTTGTCTGTAGGGCCTAATCCCTTAGGGACGGAGCAAAAGTTTATAAATAGAGCTATGGCAACCATATTTTCTCAACCCATATGGGGAGGGGCACAATCCGATCAAATATTTTTGCTTCTCGATTTATGAGAAAAGATTTCTCCGGGTGCAGGGGCTCACACCTGTAATCCCAGAACTTTGGGAGGCTGAGGCGGGTGGATCACGAGGTCAGGAATTCAAGACTAGCCTGACCAACATGGTGAAACCCCGTCTCTACTAAAAATACAAAAATTAGCCTGGCATGGTGGTGTGCGCCTGTAATCCCAGCTACTCAGGAGGCTGAGGCAGGAGAATCGCTTGAGCCTGGGAGGCAAAGGTTGCAGTAAGCCAAGATCATGCCACTGCACTCCAGCCTGGGTGACAGAGCGAGACTCCATCTCAAAAAAAATTTTTTTTCAAAGTCATACAAGTAAATAATATTTATAATATGTATTTTAAAATTACCTTTATCAAAAAGATTGTTATCAGAAGAATGTGGAAAATATGGGTACATAGCTATCTTCATTATAGCTTCAGGATTGGTCCTGATATTTTACTAAGGGAAAGATGGAATTTCAATTATGTTGCTGAGTTTAGAGTATTTCTAAAGGCATTAAGACGTAAGGCACTATTTCTGTAGATGTTATTTTCTACATGTAAATCAATATTTATCTATTTGAGAGTAATCAGAGAATAAAAGGTACTTTTCTTTGACAATTGTTTTATATGCCCAAATCCTTTGGGCTAGTACACTTGATATTGTGTCTGATATCTTAATTTAAGTAGGAAAATGAATCCAATATTTGACATTTGTACTTTAACCAACAGCTAATATCAAATCTTTCAAAAATTAAAAATGAGATACAGCTAATAATTAACACTGTGTACTTTTTACCTAGAGAGGAGTAGACTGCATTTTAGGTGGAAAAAGTTTTATATATAAATATGTTAATAGTGAAACTGTTATTGGTTTAAATTTATAGTTAGGCACTTCCTCATCCTTCTAACTAATCGAATCTGGTTTTTAAATCTTTATGCAAACAATGTAACATCTTTTAAAATAAAGTCCTTATTAGCTTTGGTTTGTAAGTATATGTTGATATTTGTTGGTGCTATACTTAAAAAAATGCATGGCCTTTATTGCTATCATTAAAAAATTATGAAATCGAGAGAGGACTATACAACTTAAATGTGGTATAAGAACTTTTGCATTTATTACCTATACCATTGAGATAGGTGAAAAAATCAGTAACTGTTTCATAGGTTTGTAATGTTGAATATTTGGACAGAATTAACTGAGAAGTCAAATCACCCATTTGTTACGACACCTGATGAAAATATTCTTATTTCTAATGTGAAAAAAAGTAGACAATATATTTTTAGATAACGAAACAGGAGAGACCTAGATGAGCCCTCCACCTTGGTCCTTCACCCGATATTTGTTCTGTATCTGTATATTAAGGCCTGTGTTAGGCATCTTGTTCAGAAAGATCGTTTCTTTCCTTAAAGAGTTCAGGATATAGTGGGGAGAGAGTGGGGCCACGTCATTGGCTGGGCATCTAATCTGAACATGACTAGATAACCTGAAGAAGGATTAGATACCTGGAAGATACGTGTTCTGAGCTAAAGTGTGATGGCAAAGTTCACCACAAGAAGGAACAACAAACTAGGAAGAAGAGGGGCAAACTGGGAGACAGAGGGGCAAACTAGGAGGAAGAGGGGCAAACTGGGAGGCAGAGGGGCAAACTAGGAGGAAGAGGGGCAAACTGGGAGGCAGAGAGGCAAACTAGGAAGAAAAGGGGCAAACTGGCAGGCAAAGGGGCAAAGGAGGCAGAGGCAACAGCATGTATCAGTGCATTAGAGGCCATTGCAGCAGGGAACTGCCATATAGCCAAGGATCCACAAATCTCTTCGTCTGGCCAGAGATGAAGCCAAAGAAGTGATCCAGGACTCGGTCTCAGAGTACCTGAGGTTGTGTGTACTGAAAAACCTGTTGGGATTTTATTCTGGAAGCAGTAGGAAGCCACTGAAATATTTTTAGCGGAGAAGTTATATGATTATAATGGTATTTTTAAAAAGTCATTCACATAGCACTATAAAGGATGTGTTGGAAGGAGCAAGACTGAAGGAAAGAAGACAATAAGATGTATATTGCAAAGAAGAAAATAAGATGTATATTGCAAAAATATACATCTTTGCAATAATGTATGCAAGAATACACATACATGTGTATGTATTCTTTCATAATAAAGGAAAACTTTTTTTTTGTCTTGTATTTTACTTTTCTTATTTTCTTTTTTTTATTTTTCTTTTCTTTTTTTTTTTTTTTTGAGACAGGGTCTTACTCCAGGCTGGAGTGTAGTGGTATGATCTTGGCTCACTGCAACCTCTGCCTCCCAGGTTCAAGCAATTCTCCTGCCTCAGCCTCCCGAGTAACTGGGATTACAGGCACTTACCACCCCGCCCAGCTAATTTTTGTATTTTTTTAGTAGAGATGGGGTTTCACCATGTTGGCCAGGCTGATCTCGAACTTCTGACCTCAAGTGATCCACTCCACCCACCCCGACCTCCCACAGTGCTGGGATTACAGCCGTGAGCCACCATGCCTGGCCTGCTTTTCTTATTTTTAAAGGACTAGAATGGCTTTTATGGAAAAGGTAGTCATTTTTACTCTCAGTTTGAAATACAACATTTTACCCAGTGGTATCAGGCCACCTACAGCTCATGCAAGCACAGTGCCAGGTTGCCTATAGATTTGAGTTCGGATTTGATTTCTGCAATTTCACTTGAAAAGAGATCTCCTCCAGAACTATTAAGGCCAAATTAATCTCAAAACCTAAAGGACCCAAGATGGAACTATGTATATATCTTTCCAGGGTTTGTGTACAGATGTGAGCAAAAATCATGGTTAAAATGAGCTGAGATTAAGAGCACTTACACACTAAGTAAAAGATGCCCAGTTTTTCTTAGATGTTTGTATTTCCTTAAGTGATACTTTCAAATGGGTATACTTCTTAAATAAAGTAATACCTCAGTAAAGAGTTTTGTTCTAAGAAATACGCATTTGTTCTCTGAAATGCATACATTTGATGAAGGATGCTCAAACTTCAGTATGTAGAAAGATTACATGGATACTTATTTAAAATATACATTTTGGTGCCTTACTCCTAGAGGTCCTGATCCCCTAGGTCTGTGTGTAGACCAAGGGATCTGCATTGTAAGAACAATACAGAGAATTTCAGAAACAGTGCTCTGGACGTTCAGAGAACAAAGTTGTGACTATAAAATTGAATTTATGTTTCTTCTATTCTATACATTCTTAATTTCTTGTATCTTATGAAAAAGTTTTTTTTGGGAGAGGTAAGCAATACATCCCATAAACAGGTCCCCCCCCACCCACATAGTTTCAAAGTTGGAGATAAATCATTCCAGGTGACTTCCCTTTATAGGTTATAGCTAGAATTTATTTTTTTCATGTTCTTTAAGTTATCTCATAAAACAGACATTTATCATTTATAATTTCCTATTATTTGAATTGGGAAATATTAAAATAGAAAGACATTTACTTTTCACTTCTACATATATTTGTTGGTAGTTTTAATTTGTATTTCTATGATTATTTCTCTCAACATAGAGATAATGATCATACGATTACACTCTTTCTCCATCTTTCAAACGTAAGATTTATATTTCAAAAACTGAACAATAAATTATAAGAATACTAATGTTGAAAAGTTATAGTAAAATTGAACATTGTCCACATTGCATGTGTTTTATATAGTATTTCCCTTTATAAAATTATAAAATATGTGATTTATGGGTAAAGTAATGTACTTACCTATATGAAAGTTTAAATTTTCATTGCTGTGTGTTTTATTCTTGGTTTTATATTAACAATATCTTTTAAACTACATATAGTAAAAGTTAAAGTAGAAAGAAAAATAGTTGCAGAATAGAGCTCTTTTGGTTTTGAAAGAAACATTTTCATTAGGAGAGTTTCTAGCTCTATGTTCCAATGTTCATAAGCATTTATACTATGACCAGACAATTATAAATGACATGAGATGATGTTGTATTAGTTATTGTCTTTCCTTCTAAACAATTGCCAGGTAGGATGTATAGGGGAAATGTTTTATTTGAAATTGAATTTCACTTTTGTTTATAATTTTGGTAGAAAATTTTTGGGTCTTTTGCCCTCTACTTAATGCTGTGACTTGCTCTGGACTTATGAGACGAAGTGTTTTTTGTTTGTTTGTTTGAGATGGGGTCTTGTTCTGTCACCAGGTTGGAGTACAATGGTGCCATCTCGGCTCACTGCAACCTCCGTCTCCTGGACTCAAGTGATTCTCCTGCCTTAAGCTCCCAAGTAGCTGGGATTACAGGTGCCCATCACCACACTCAGCTAATTTTTTGTATTTTTAGTAGAGATGGGGTTTTACCATGTTAGCCAGGCTGGTCTCGAACTCCTGACCTCAGGTGATCCACCCACCTCGGCTGCCCAAAGTGCTGGGATTACAGGTGTGAGCTACTGCACCTGGCCTAAAGGTTTTATAATCAAAGAATATGTTTTCAATGGGATATAACTTTGCTCAAAGAAGTGTTTTATCAACTATTGACATAACCTATAAAAGAGAAACTTATTTTGTAACCACTCACGGAGCTAGGAAGTAAGATTGTTAATTTTCTAGAGTGATGTTTTGTCTCTGTGTAGTTAGCAGTACTGGTGTTGAGAATAAAAATGAAAAAGTAACTGTTGTTTTAGGAGAGCTTGGTTAAATCACGGAGACAAAAAATGAATGGTTACCAGTTTTGTAGTTTCACAGCATTCTTCAGGATCAGAATGGAGCAATAATGTAACCCGCTGACGAGTCAATCTTTCCTTTTCTGTCTTCTGCAGTCATCTCAACTCGAACTCCACCTCCACCTTCACCGTTGCCATTTCCAACACAAGCTATCCTTCCTCCAGCCCCATCGAGCTACTTTTCTCATCCAACAATCAGATATCCTCCCCACCTGAATCCTCAGGATACTCTGAAGAACTATGTACCTTCTTATGACCCATCCAGTCCACAAACCAGCCAGGTAAAAATAAGAGAGAAAATAAGATTAGCACCTAAGGGAGATGGGACAGGTCTAATTCTGAGACACAAAGGTTAGTCAGACAGTGTGTCTGGCAGAACGTCAAGCCTTGAAATCCATCTTCAGGAAGTTGCTTGGTGACTCAATAAGTTTTTATTTAAAGGTGGCTGAATGACAGGTAGGAAGTGTGTTGCCCCAAAGGGTACATTTGTGAAGATGGTTTAATGTTTTTGGATTTTCATTGACTGAAGGGAAAGTTTATGCAGAAAGTACATTGACAGGAAAGCTCTGGGCTGGAGTTCACACCTCTTAAATACCTGGTTTGACACAGAGACAATGTGCTTATTTCAGGCAGGAGTAAGGTATGTGCTAAAATAAACACACACAAAAGAACTTACAGTTGTATTTATAGACCAACTATTAGGTATTAAAATAAGCTTTGGTAATGTAAACATTCTCAGTGTTTGATGACTACTTGAATATTCTTTGCAGAGACATGACTTACATTTAATAATGAGTGACATTACTAGAAGCGTCTTTCTTTCTTTCTTTTTTTTGGAAAGATTGTGCAGCGGTTTGGGGATGCATTTTGTAAGTGTAGTGACTCATGAGCATTTCTCACTCCCCTAGACATGTGGTTTCTTCTACCGAGAGGTTACTTCATAGGAATTTGGTATATGAGCATTTTCCACAATCAAGTAGACAGTCTTTGTGCCAAACCTGGGGCTATCAATAATTGTAATATCTAAAACATGTAATGTAATTTTGATATTAGGATCTGGTATTTAGCTTTGCTGCTTTACCTCTAAGACTCCTGTCCACTCATTATACCTTTTAATATTTTGGAGAATTTTCACAAACATTCTGTCATTACTACTGTGGAACACGTCCTGAAATGCTAGTAAATAGTGTGTGTCTATCGATTTATAATTAGCAAAGAAAGGTGAGAAAAAAATCCCTTTGGTCTTAATTTGTTAAAATGAAACAAAATGGTCCTTTCTGAACTTTTAATTTAGAATAACAACGTATCCAGGACCCTTTGGGTTACTTAAAAAGTTATCACTACTTTTAGTTTGACTGACTAAGATATTAAACTCAATATTGAATTTTGAATTTGAAGTTAAAATTATTATTCGTATTTTAGAAGAAAATGTTAAAATGTTGTAGCACTTCTCATGACTGAAGTACTAAAGACAGCTAAGTAAGAGTGGGATCTTAGTATATCATTTAGAAATAAAATTTGTTGTCAGCGCATGGATTCAGAAGTCTCAGTTCCATAGAGCATTTTGCTAGACTCAGCTGGGAACAGTGCACACAAGGTCTGATTTTAATTTGTGTAGAATTTCCATGAATAACAAAGTCTAATTAAGACATCCATTAAAAGTCCTTAACGTTAATTCAGTGTGGAAAATCTTAGAGTTCCATTGGATTTTTTTTTTTTAACTGATGTCTTAATTAGGCACTGTTAGGGGAAAAATTATGCAAATTAAAATCAGGCCCTTAGTGTTACACGTTTCTTTAATTATTCAGTGCTTGTTTTACGTATATTTCAATTTCTTTATAAGTTAAGAGGGCATATTAGGTGATAATCTGCCTATATTGTTCTCAGTTTTTCTTCACCTTTTGAAGATACATATCACCTTCTAAGAGAAGGATATTACTCTCATCTCAAAAAGAAAAAAAACAAAACAAAAGAAAAACTAGCAACAAAAAAACTCGCAGGATTTTGTGTAATAGGAACCATGTGTAAAGTAGAATAATCCTTTCCTAGTGCTGTTAGCTTCACCTTCAGACAAGACATCTCTCTTTTCTATCTACAGTATGAAAGTTCATCTATTAACAGCCTTAAAAGATAGAAATTTTTAGTGTAGCTTCATCTGTTTGAACCAGTAGAAAACTGAGGAGAAAATAGCCCTCAATTCTTCTGACCCTGAGTTTTAGGAAAGTTGTCTGCATTGGCTTGGGAATTCTTTCTTTGTCACCTTTATTCTTTTCAAATGAGAGAAGTGTCTACTAGTTCATGTTGTTCAATTCCAGTAGGTGAAGCTTGTAGAATGGTCTGGGTAAGATAATATATTTGGTGGCAGCATTTCCTTGAAATTATTGTCATTCTGCTCCAGACATTTTGTTCCAGGTAGGTACTTTCAAACTGTTTTGGTGAACACTGTATGTAGAAACATTTTTACCATTGAATGTACCACCAGTGACAAAATGAGACCTGTCTTCTTTCTTAAGATGTTTAAAGCATTTATTTCCAATGTTCAGATAACCAGAAATGGATGGTCTGCTGTAGAAACAAACTACTTTTTCCCTTTGAAAGGAAAAATGGGTCTTTATAGTTAACTGCAGATTTTTTTTTTTAAGGAACAGTGTATCTGCTTTGATTTTTAACTCCAACTCAAAACCAATTAATTTGCATTTCAAAATAGAATTCTTGGTATTTACCATTTTAGCTTTAGAAATGGAAAAAAATCAGTACTCCTTCACCATTCACTTCTAGTCAGCTGTTGCTTCTCAGTATTCTCCAGCACTGCACTGATTTTGATTTTTAAGATAAGCAACTGAGATGCCTTTTCCTCCCCACAGCAATTTTGAGATTAATTGCATTACTGCTGCACCAATTATAGTGAGACAGTCATGCTATTCAATGGAATATTTTGAATAAAATTAGTTTAAAGATGTAACTCTCCCATAGGTTTCCATATTGGAAAACTCTGGTCAATTTTCCTGACATCAAGTTAAATACTTAAAATTACCCGTGATGAATAATCAGGATATTCAGGAAGTCCATTTTCTTTATAGAATAAATGTGGCCTCTGAGGAGCCTAACCGAAGACTTAGTTCATGTCTCTAAGTCACAATATTTAAGTGTTATTAGCTGTTCATCTTTTTCTCTAAATAAATGTCTACTTGTAATTTATGTGCAGATATTTAGAAAAATACTCTGCTTCATTATTTTTTTTTGCCTTTAACAGTTCAGATTATAAAGACTATGTACTTGTCAAGAATAGCCTTCCAGCAAACTGTGATGAACACCATGCAGTGGAGAATTCCAACATGGGTATAATCAAAAATAACATTCTCAGTCTAGAAAAATATATTCCACTATTTCTTCAAAGAGTGTATCCTTAGGATTTTGTTTCCTACCACGGAAACTATTTTTGTACCCAGGGGCTAAAACTCAGATAATAATATCTTTTCTATCATTGCCCAGAGGGTTTTCTCAGTTAATTCCCACAAATGTCAACAATGAATGTTTTGTGTAACTCTCCATGCACCACCATGGATGTAAGAGTAACTCAAATAACAATGCTCATTTGCTTGTCCTCTGCTTCCCCTCCATACATTTAATTTACTTTGGAAATCTTTTATTTGTAGGTGTAAGGACAAACGTAGCTCAGCATTTTATATCATTGTATGACCTCTGAAATTTTAGATGCTTTACATCTCATTCTATCTTCTTGTATTAGTAAATCATCAAAAGTTGACCGTAGATCTCGGAATCTAAATTGCCTAATGTGTGCATCTCAGCACACCTGTGTGTAAGAGAGCTAGAGTTTTGTATGCAGGAGAACGGCTCTTGACTGTAAATGATGAAAATTCCAGAATTCGTTGTGTTTGATCTCCTAGATATTTTTGTGTCCTTTGTTTCAGTGATATCATCATGTAGGTGAAAATTGTGTTCTAAAAGCCAAACTGACTCATTATAGAAAATGAAGAGCAGAGAATAAGGAAGCATTGGGTTCCAACTCTAGCTAGTTCAGTAAGGAATTCCATTTTAGCCTTTGGGCTAAGCATTTAAGTCTGCACTTGAGTTTCTTGGCCTACTACATGAAAGGATCAAGTCTACCTGGCTCTCAGGGTGCTGTAAAGAGGAATTAACCTATACCATGACGTGCTTTGAAGATGAAAACCTTCTTTGAAATGCTGCTGCTCCTTATTACTACCAACCATTGACTGGCCTCTCCAACTCCGACTCGAGAGGGCCTGTGTGGCGCCTATGCGCAGTGTGCTGGATCCACGCAGTCGTGTGTGCTGAGTGGACTTGTTGGACAAGATGACTGCCTTTTGGATTGCTTCACCCGGCATTCTGTTTTTGTTTTGTAGCCTAACAGCAGTGGTCAAGTAGTAGGGAAAGTGCCTGGCCATTTCACTCCTGTCTTGGCACCCTCTCCCCATCCCAGTGCAGTGCGACCTGTGACCCTGAGCATGACAGATACTAAACCCATCACTACATCCACTGAAGGTGAGGCAGCTTCACCTACAGCAACCAGTAAGTATTTCTGTAGGAAATGAGAAATGTCCATCAAAGGCACCATTGGATATCTGATCCAAGGTGGAAAACACGGCAATTTTTCCAGCTACCCGACCAGATGGAGATTTCTCATTTAAGTGGAGCTAGCAGGCATGGATGTGGCCCTGCTATCACAGGCTCTCTCTTGTCAAATTCCAGTCAGTGAATCATATTTGAAAAGGGAGAAGCTCATTTGTTTAAGTTAACAGCTATAACAAAAATAATAAGTCATGCCTGCTTGTTCAAGGTATACATTGAAATTGCACTGAGTAACATAACGCAGAATACAAAGTTTTCATATCACCCAAAGAGAGATTAGGTAATTGGTACTTATTGGAGCATTCCTATAGAAATCAAGCCCCTTCACAAAGCAGATGGAATCAGTGCCTCTGTAAGGTAATTGCATGTTTACATCATTGTAGGTTATGTCATTGTTAAAAACAGTCACTTAAGATTGGGAACAGATGAGGACATTTCAAAACTTAGTATTAGGTACATGTAAGCTACCTGTACTTTCATTATCTGCAAGCTTTTTCTAAAAACGTTTTGATTATTTTGCCTATCATGGTACATCAAATACTGTGCTTTTTAGTGTGGTCATAACATTTAAATGTCAGAGATTTAGCCAGTGAACCTTCCTAACACATACCGATAAGCCACATCATTCCTTTGTTTTTTCATGTAAAATTCTCAGAAGTATAGAAGAAATTAATTCTGAGGTGGTTTCACCCAACTGTCAGCTTCTTAGTACTGGAGCTGGAATGTACAAATTGGTGAAGTAGAATGGATAAAGCTATCGAATTGGTGGAATTAGCATGCACCTCACCAATTATACAGATATCTTAAATTCAAACCTTTTATTTTTCTTTCTTAGAGCAAGAAAATCCCCATGATCTTGAAATTTCCATGTGAATCAGAGACAATCAGAGGCATGCACCGCTTGTTCTTTCTCAGCCATTGGAAAGATGCTCTTTTTTTTTTATGGTTTCTGAAAGACTAGGAAGGAACCCCGTAAGAAAAATGGACAATACTTTGTACAGTGAATTCAGCATTTCTTCCTCAAAATTCACGAGCCCCGTAAATTAATAAGTTCCTATAGGTTTGTAATACCCATCAGTAATTCTTAATGCTTAGAATACTTCCCGGAATGCACAGATGGATGTGACCTACTCAGGAAAAACTAAAAATTATTTTGTTCTAAAGGTTTGCTATGTGCATTACAGTCACCAAAACACTAAGTACTCATTTTAAAAGTGGATGTCTTGACATCTTTGAGCAAACAATGTCAGCAATTTAAGTAAAGGCACATAGAAAACAAAGATTTTTTTTGAGTAGTTGAAAGATTATCACAGGATAAATGGTCAAAACCAAGTTCTAGAAACTCTGATGCCAACTCTTAATGGTGTTATTAATAGAAGAGATTCAGGAGAGGATCAGACCCAAATGATCACAGCTCACTTATGGGAGTACCCTCAGCCTGTTTGTTAATGAATTGTTTTTATACTTACATACAGGTTGTTCAAAAAGGGATCTGATTTGACTAGTAAAATTACAAAATATTCAAAAGGAATATCTTGGTTGTATAAAGATGGCTGCATCAGTCCATTTTCCACTCCTACATAAAAGAAACATAGTGAGTAGTTTTTCTTTCCTATAAACAAGCTTGTAGCTTCAGCTTCCTAGGCACCACCAGTAATAAAAAACTGGTCGTTGAATTGATATAGTACCATGGTCAAAGAAAACACAGAAGCCAAGGAAAGCTCTTTCTCATAGTTGAAAAGAAAAAGCAGCATAGATTTGGTGCTCTTCTGTAAGGGTGAGGCTCCTCTCCGGCTGTCTGTGAGGTGTGGTGAATTCCAGAGGCTTGGAGATTGAGTAGGGGTCATTGGTTGCTGATGGCTGCCTTGCATGTCCCCTTATTCAGGAGCAATTAAAATATGAATTGTGAGCATCTTCACTGTTTTTAAAAAGTTGACCTAAAAAAGCTTCCACAGATCAAATTCTGCAGTCCTTTAAGTGAACAAGGCAGAATTAATATATTGGTTTTAGAAAGCCAGTTCATTTAAAATGAAGCCTGGATTCCTCATTAATCTGGTGGTTTTAAACCAAACAGTGTAGCTTTCTTCAGAACAATAAAGGTAATATATGGTAATATGGAGCAGTGGGATTGCCTAGTTCTGGGAAGATACCTTACTCCTTTCCTTGTGAAAAGTAACAAAAGTCTTTAGGAGTAGCTCCCTATTCATTTTTGTGTGTGTGTGTGAAAAATTTACTCTATACCAAAAAACAAAAAGCAATTGTACAAAAAGTACTTGCAAATGAGACTATAACAATGTAAGGAATAGTCACCACATATACTTACTACCTAGTGGCCAACTATTTAAAGGTGCATCAGCTTCCTTCCTGGATCAGTTATAAGAAATTGATTTTTGTATGTGTGCTTATGGGAAGTGTTTTTTTCAAAAACATTCCTATCAGACTTGAGGCCATTTTCACAGGTAAAATACCGAGCTGATTCATTCTACATGATATAGGCTCCTCCTTCATGATAGTAAGATTTGATTTCCTTTTTAGCAAGACTTTTAAGAAAGACATTTTCCATCCCATATCATTAAGCACATCTGCTTAAATTCCATCATTAAAAGCTGTCACTTTTTCCTGGCGGACTTTCAGTCTGCTTTACATTTAGAATCATATACCATCATTGATTATTTCATATTAGACAACTACTATCTGGTGAAAAAGTACATCTGGGAACAGGGCCCTTCTATTTATCCAATCCTTAGTACCTCCACAGGACAGTTACTAGAGCATGTAAGTGTGAGACACCCACACTGAAGTATGAGATCTGCTTTACTGGATAGATTTTTTAGGGGGAATAAACTAGTTGATTTGAAGGCAATTATTATTTCTTTTCTATCACTTGGTATTTACTCAGACAAAAGAGAAGAGAAATGAAGACACTTTTTTTTTTGGTTGCAAATCCCACTTCTCTGGGTTTCTTATACATGACAGGGTGTTCGTTCTGATAGTTCACAATTTTTATCTTTGTTTTTGTTCTTCCTTAATCAGCCTACACAGCCTCAGGCACATCTCAAGCCAATCGATATGTGGGACTAAGCCCAAGAGACCCATCCTTCCTACATCAGCAACAGGTGGGCAAGTTTCACCCAGGTGTGACGGTGTAGCCATGCTTTCGCTTCCGTGCTTCTCCATGTTGCCTCTCAGATCCGGACTCAGAAGGGGGCTCCCGGGGCTTCTGAGACCAAAACTGATCATTTCATTTCCCAGAGTTTTTTCTCATTGATCCTTTGTTTCTCACCTCTTTGAGTAGAGTTTCTCAAATTGGCTCATGACCTTTTCCATCTCTGTAGCATATATTGATAACATCCATGAGTAATAGTGTTTCAGCCAAAGTGTTTTTTTCTCAGTCTCATTGGCTATTGTGAACTTACAGACTACAGCTTTCAAAGACAAAAACTGCAAACTGTTTTAAAAGCCAACTAGAATAGAAGCAGTATATAATTCGAGTTTTTGAGTGATTTCATATTTTCCAGATGTTCTGCTCCTCACATTTGTATTTTAGTCCAAGATGATGAGTTATGAAGTTAAAATCTCAGGCGACACTTCATTCCTATTTTAATAGCTTTAAATTGGTTTACTGATTTCAGATGTGATAAAACACTTTTTTTTGGTTCTGCTTTCTTACATCATTTATGTTTCTAGTAGCATTTTAAATTTCACATCTCATTAATGCTGTAAATTTAATGCAAATGAAGTGTTTACCCAAACTGTGAAAATATACAGCCAGGATTAATGGTGGCTTATAAACAGATCAGCCACAGTCAAAAGCATGGACCATACCAATGTAGAAATCCCACGATTCTAGTTACAGGATAAGAGAAATAGTTCTAAACAGTTCCAAATTTAAATATATTTTATCATGCATATGTTTGCTGCTCTCAAGTTTTAATAGCAGAGCAGTTTGAAATTAACAGTATGCAAAATATTACATAGGGGAAAATTAGGCTATAATAAATAATAAAGAGCTGGTGTTAACTAACTTGCTCTTTATTTATAAATTGCCTGTGCATATATATGAGTTTTTGTATAGGTAGTAAGATACTTTTGCCCACTTACTTCATTCTTGATCTGTTCACCTCACATACCCGTGTTGTGGCCCACCTCAACTGTGCTTGGTGTGGAGTTCTCAAGTCCTTTCCAGTTGCAGCCCAAGGGGGCAGACTGCATATTAAAGGTCACCACATGCAGAGCTCAGAGAAAATCATAAAGATGATAGCTTATTCAGGATACTTGATGTTTTGCCAGGTTTAAAAAAAGCAAAACAAAACAAACCAAAAGAGTGAGAACTAACTGAAAACATCTGTACACAGTTATGAAAATACCAAATAATAATTAGTGGTTTTGCCAGCCATTGGCTTCTCAACATAATTCTCTGGAATGTTGCTTTTTTTTCACCTCTAAAATTGTTATAATATGAAATGAGTTATAATTACTAGAATATGGTTCTATTTGACAAATGTGTGTGTCCATTGTGTTTTTTAAAAGACATGCAGGATGTATAGGTTTAGAAACTTGTTCTTTTAAAAATCATTACACATATTCTCAGGAATATTTTTCTCATGGGATTTGCATTATTCTTTATGACACATCTCTAATTTCCAGTTAATTTTTAATGCATAAAACGTGCCTCCATTATTTAAACCTTTAGCCCCAAATGCTAGTTAGAATACTCTAACGAATTCCATGTATTTGGAGGCAGCCTTCCTCTTCCACTACCCTGACCTATGGAAGCTTTAATTTTCTTATCCCTTATGATAAATGTTGAAGCCTCATGTAATTATGATTACTAAAGTGCATTAATATAAGAGTTACTTCTCCTTTCACATATCTAAAAATATATCAAGGAAACTTAGCAAGCATCATGAAAATATGAATTTTAATGTAGATAGCATTCTGGCACATGATATATTTTAAAAACTATGAGTTCTAGAACTATAAACTATTTTAAAATCAAAGAAGACAGCCACTTATTTAAGTGGACAACATTGAATCAAGACCACTTACAATATGAATACATTTTGTTCAGTCACCTATGGTTAATACTTATGGAATACATGATATATATTAATCTTTGGAAGCAAAAAAATGTTCTTTATAGCTGAAAATGTTAAATACCATGCAGACAGATAATTTGTCCTCTATGTAATGAAAGAGTTAGTGCTACTTTTTAATTTGAGGAAGCCCATATATGCTTTATTTTATAATGAACTCCAGTTTTGAGGCATGCAGAAATACCTGTAAATAAATGCATATCATTCTATAGATGTATATTAGTAAACTAAGGCTAGAGTCAAAAGCCTATTCATTTTAGCCTTTCAAATTTTAAAAGAATTATAGAAATTTTATGTGTACTATCCAGGAATAGAGAGACAGAAATAGTTTAAATGACTTCAGTAGAGTAAAGATTATTCTTTCCTTCAGTAGAAATGAGATTGATTTACTGTGTCCTTTCATTACTTTACAAAGATTTAAAAGAGACCACTCTTCTAGAGGCAGTTTCTAAATGCATTTGGTTTAAAGCACTCAATGATGAATGAAAAGGAAAATCAAGGGGTACATGAAATAAAGGTAATCAATCATGTTATATTAGCTAGGAGAAATTCAAAATTAGAAAGGCAGTGCTTTAGTCTGAGAGGGTTCTTTTAAACATTCCCTATAGCCTTTAATATACATGACCCTTTAAGAATAAATATCGTCACCAGGTACATTCTTCAGCTCATGGTGGCTGCTTTATAAAGATTTATTCTTTTAGGTTATGAAAAGTACTGATGTGTAGTTTTGAGTGTTGTTTTTCTTAGAAAAGAACTTTAATACAGCCTACATAAATTAGAGTTAATGATAAATTTAAAGTGGTTGTGTAATTTCGACTATTTTATAAATAATCTTTCCACAAGATGATACTACAGTGGAGTTTCCAATATGGTCATTTTCTAATACATAAGCTTACTAGCATTATCAAATTAAGATGAAAAGCTTTGTAATGTTAAAATGAACCCTGTATTTCACCTGTAAGAGTAATACATTCATAGTGTCAAATCTGAATACTCAAAGTATACACTTTCATATCATTTACTTGGTACACAGACAGTTGTTATTAGTAATTATACATCTTTGTGTTCCTTTTTATAATAATTATTGCTGATGACATTGGTTGCTAACTGCTTGGGAATACTAGTTTATTCTGACTGGAAGGAAGTTCACCTATCGCTGAAAATATATCTCATTTGAATCTAAAAAATAAATTCACATAGTCCTGGAGACTATTTCAAAAAGGTTCATGTAAACCAGTTGATAATCTGCCATTAAAAATAATCCTCTCTAATCAGTCATAATAGTCAGCACATACCAGCTGATCAGTATTTGACTTTAGACTTTTTCTTTATCTCTTAACACAATCTTGAATACTTTTCAAGTCTAGAACTAGTCTGTCTTTGGGATTATTGGCTTAGTTATTGCATTCGCTATTGGCATGGGGGAAATCTTAAAATCAGAACTTCAATTGGAGCTTCATTCTTCTTTAATTTTTCTATTGGAAGATGGTTTTGGTGGCTTGAAGAACTCATGGGTCCTGCTTTGGCAAACTGAACTCATTAGTCTCTGCTGAGAAATGTCTTTTTATGGTTTGGAACATTTTCAGAAATGTGGAACACCACCCCTGCCCCGACTTAACTTCATAGAAGTTTAGTAAAATGCAGTATATCCTTTTCTCTCTCATACTTTATAATTCATGAACACATTGTGCAAATTCATTATGATAGGCAGTGAAGGAACCACGTTTCCCAAATTTTATCTCCCTGAGAAAATGGGAACTATCAATCAGAGTGTTGGATGTTGCTTAGAAAATATAGAAATTATTTTATAATTCAGTCTAACAATTTTAGCATGGATGAATAATAAGAGACAACTTACTTGAATTAGCACCAGTTTCTTATCTGGTCTACCTCATAGTGAGTTGCTAATTTCAGGCCTCCTTCCTTTGCTATCATAGAAAGTTTGGTAGTATTAATACAAGAGAATCTGGCTAATTTGATTATCACCATTACATTTGAGTCTAAGGTCATAATAAGAGCCTAAATTCTTACTATTGTACATCAACATATATTTAAAAATCTCATTGTAAGTTGGAAATAAAACGTTTGCAGCTAAGAAGCTTCTTGTTTAGAAATAAAAGTTCACCATTCAAACAAGCCATTAAAGTACATATTAACCTTTGATGTATATTTGAGATCTAATTTGATTATCACCATTACATTTGAATCTAAGGTCATAATAAGAGCCTAAATTCTTACTATTGTACATCAACATATATTTAAAAATCTCATTGTAAGTTGGAAATAAAACGTTTGCAGCTAAGAAGCTTCTTGTTTAGAAATAAAAGTTCACCATTCAAACAAGCCATTAAAGTACATATTAACCTTTGATGTATATTTGAGATTTCAATTGAATAAATTAGGAGCTCACTTTTGCCTTCCCTAAGTGAGACAATAAAGTCAAGTAAAGTCTAGTTTATAAGAAATCGGTCTTATTTTCATAATCTCAAAATTATCTCCTGACTATATATATATTACCTATAATAAGAGCTAATGAATCAGTGGCCTGATCAATTCAGGTCTTTGCATTACTTCTCACAATTGCATGGATTTTATTGGTGCTTGGGCTTCAGCATGTTACATCTCTTGCATGACTATATAATGCTATTATTTGAATTTCAATTACTGGTCTAGTTTATATTTAAATTGTTTCAACACTTTTCTTATAACACTTTTGTTTTTAAAACTAGAATTTGAAAGTACTTCTCATTACACTGAAAATTTCTGTTACACAAAATGGCCTTTTTAAGAAATTACCTCTGTAGGATTTTTTTAAACTAAGATATTAGTTTAAATCTTCTTATAATATTTGTCCTGGCAAATGGCAAAGCCAAAGCTTGGTACTACCATTGGAAAGGTAGTCATTTATTAGAGGCAAGCAATTAAAAGGACACAAGTGGACTATGAACAAACTTTTCAATACAGTCAGGAAGCAGGCTATCAACACTTGGGCTGTTCTTATTGTGTCTGTTATCATAATTGACAGCTTGACGTAAAACGCTATCACATGACTTCTGGGTAGGTATGTAAGTGGATAAGAGGTCACTTTTCATGTATGCTAGCTTGAAAGGAAACACATTTAAAGGAAGTTTCAGTCGAAATAATGGCTATGCAAATGTTTAGCTCTTTGGCTAGTTCTTAAATTCAAAAAATCCTTCCATTGTCTGTCTTTTGTCATTCACTGGTTTGTTCACTTACCTTTACTGGGAATCAAAGACTAATATCCAGATAAGCTGTTCTAATTAATGTAAAAGTAAAATTACATTTTATGTAACCTTAACTTTAATCAACAAAAACACAAGGAAAAAATTATCTTCTTTTCTGAAAATATTAACTTAGATCTCAGTTGAATCAGGGAGGTAGAGGGAATTCTGAAGGTTATATTTACAGACATTTTAGCATTAAATATTCTTGAACTGCACATAAAGGACAGAGTAGGAAAGGAACAATGACAGGCAACTGGTGTAGTGGGTGAGAACCAGGGATTAGGAGTCAGAAGGTTTGGGTTTTAGTGTTGATGTGACAGGGCATTTCTAACCTTGGACAAGTCCTTAAACCTTGGAAAGGAAAATGAAGAGGTTGAACTACATGAGCTCCAAAGTCCCTTGAAACCTTAAAATTTACAAGTTGTAGTAGCCTCTAATTAAAAAAAAAAAAAAATCTTTCATTTTCTAATACTTATCTTATGATTTATGGTTAATAATGTTTATTCTGCTCATGGACTATGCATACTCATTTAAGTTAATTCTACTTCTGCTAATTAAATTAAATATCAAGAAACATGGGTTTCAGAAATTGGCATTAGAAGTGACTTTTAAGATATGAGGATGATCTTGAGTATCTTTTTTTGTTGTTCTGGTTTTTTTTTTTTTTTTGCATGTGTTGTACGTGAAACATACAACACAATTTTATTCTGACCATTTTTCTTGTTCATACCATTCCTTCAGAGGTTACATGCTGTTCATCCAGAGACCATTTAATTTGCTCCATGTAGGTAATTAATAATAGCAATAAAATAAAATTCTCCTAATCCAAAGTATGAATATTGGAGTGTTAATCCTTTTAAGCATCTGTCTTCCCCTGCAAAAAGAACCTCCACCCCTTAAAAATCTGTTTCATTGAGGGTCTGGAGAAATGAAGAAACACAAGAAAACATAAAACATACCTTTCAAGATGTTCTCCCGAGGGTCATTGTAAACTTAAAAAGAAAAAAAAGTGAGAAGATAAATTTGCCTGTGTTGATTGTTCTGTTCACAGTTTAATGGTTTATTGGTTCAATTGAGATTTGTTGTCATCATAGGACCTGTTAGTACCTCAGCCTGTTTGCTGAGTCTAGCAAAGTAGAACATTTTGCTTACCTTCTTTCTTTTGTTCCCAAAGCTAATTGCTGTGCATTTAACAAAAGACCCTGTTAATAACAAAGGAGGACCCCCATTTGAATAAACAAACTATTAGTCTGAAGTCACAAGCAATATTAATTCTTTATGGCTATCTGCTACTTACATGATTATTTGAGTGTAGTTTAGGAAAGGATAATGATCCAAATCTTAGGTGTTTCCCCTTTATGTAGCCATTTGAGAGGAACCAGTTGGCCCCTATCCTTTTTCTTTTTTTCTTTGAAGCAATCTGATTTGAGTTGGGCCAGGAACAAGGTTCTCCTTCCAGAGACCACAGAACTCCACCCTAAGAACATATGCAGTGAAAACTTCACCTTCACATCTTCCTTAGTTGTTTAAACTTTTCCAACCTTACCCCTTTACTGATAGCTTTTTTGGAAGATAGTCTTACTCTCTTAGTTCACCTTTTATTTGGTTTTGAAATTCTGGGCATTTTCTAGACAATAGAATTTCATATTGGTATGTGCATATAAATTAAAGGATTAAAATGATTTATATGAGTGTGCATTTTTGTAAGGATATGCATATGATCAGTTCTTTTTGAGAGTCTATATTGTTACAAAAATAAGAATTGTTCCCCACCTCCACATAAAAACAGACAATTCTAACAGACTAAATTTCTAAACTGAGTGGCACTTGGTATTTTAAATTCGATTACTATTGGGAGAAAAAAGCAATTTCCTATTTCTTAATAAAAAATACTTGGAAAAATTCTTACAGCGTTCTTAAAGCTTTGAACTTAGAAAAATTCTATATAAACGAAAGGCATGTATTTATGTGCCACTTTAAAGTTTTAAAATAAAAAAAGAGAATTTACAGCTGAATTATCTAACACTGATTCTGTCACAGGGCAGAAACTAAGGACTCACCACCCCAAACTCAAAAAAGATTATCACCTCTTATGTTAAACTTGTTTAAAGCCTAATGTAAAATAATTTTTTATTAGGAAAACTGAATTCTGCTAATGGCAAGAATATGTAACATGACCCCAAAAGAAGCTTAAATACATGTAGTATTAACCTTTTAATATGTAGAGTCTGTTCAAAATTTGCTTGGTCAGGAATATCTTGGTCAAATAAGATTAGAAATTGATTTTCTTAGGAATTACCATCATGGAAATCTTTGGTGAATAAGTGATTTCTATTTTAATGATTTAATTGCATACCCCACCCTTACCATCACTTTAAAATTTCACTTTATCAGGGAGTTTTGTTAGTTCCAAGATGCTTTATGACCAAGAAGGTTTATTAATTGAAAAAAACCAACATGAAGAGAGAGGCTCTTACTCAAGTAACCTGGCTTAAGTTATAGCGTGTCTCCTCAGAAACTTCAAGAAATGTTGATAATGGTAGTGTACAATCTAAACAGATAAATAAGTTTATTATATTTTACATTTTTAGTAACTGAAAGGAAATTCAATGCTAATTAATGTATTGCCAATTTATTTGGCATTAAATTATTGCTAAATATATTTATTGTTTATTTTGAATGTACTTAAGCATATTTTTCTGTTTGGGAGAAAATATTTCTATTGCATATATCTTAAATAGATGATAATGAATAGCTGTAGTCAGGTTTATCCCCTTTGAGACTACTTTTAGAAAAGAAAAGTCCAAAAATATGTTCATTTTTAAGTGTGCAGCATATGGTCAAAGAGAGCCCACTTGACATTTTTGGGGGTGGTAAAACAAACAAACAAAATATTAGCAACATTAACAACAAAAAAACTAACTCATTTACAACACATCCTTCTGAGGAGATGTGGTCCTACACTTGTCTGTGGGACAATAAGCCAATCAGTGAGTGGTATTTAGATTCCCCTGGCTTTGTGAAAGCATATTATTTTTCTGAAAACTTCTCCAACCTAAGCTGAGAGCCCCATAGATACTAATCTGAAGTTAATAATTAACATAATTAATGTGTGCTATGCGTAAATATACATCTCCCCTCTTCCAAATGTTTGATTCAAAACTAGCATTTTCACCAGCCTGGGCAACATAGCAAGATCTTATAGCTACAATTTTTTTTTTTTTTTTGAAATTAACCAGGCATGGTGGCACAAACCTGTAGTTCCAGCTACTCAGGAGACTGAGGTAGGAGCATCACTTGATCTCTGGAGGTTGAGGCTGCAGTGAACCATGATCGTACCAGTGAACTCCAGTATGGGCCACAGAGGGAAAGCCTGTCTCAAAAAACAAACAAATAAAAATTAAACAAAACCCTTCCATTTTCATTGACTAGAGTAGAATCAGTAAGTGATAAATCATTAACATTATTGTTATACAAAGCCAAGTTTCTTGAACTGTTTTTTGATTGTTTTCATTGTACTTTTAAAACTTTCACAGTAAAAAAAAAGAAAACTGTAAAAAAACAAAACAGAAAACAATTTGCCCCATCACAGTAAATTTGATTAGACGACCCATTTTGAGAACTTTTAAGAAATCTTGCCATATTGCTTCCCCCTAGACTGAACACATTTACTTCTTTGAAATATTGAAAGTATGTCATCTGATTTAAAACAAAGCAAAGTATACTTTTTTTTCCTTCATGTGAGTATTTTGGTCCGTTTTAAGAATATTTATGACCAGGCACCCGTGGCTCACACCTGTAATCCCAGCACTTTAGGAGGCTGAGGTGGGCGGATCACTCAAGGTCAGGAGTTCGAGACCAGCCTGGCCAACATGGCGAAACCCCATCTCTACTAACAAAAATTAACTAGGCATGGTGGCGCACTCCTGTAATCCCAGCTACTTGGGAAGCTGAGGCAGGAGAATTGCTTGAACTTGGGAGGTGGAGGTTGCAGTGAACTGAGATGGTGCCACTACATTCCAGCCTGGGTGATGAAGTGAGACTCTGTCTAAAAAAAAAAAAAAAAAAAAGAAAAAGAATATTTATTTTTCTTTCTAATTTATTTACTGATTTATGACTTCTTTATGACATATATCCTGAGCAGAATCTACATGTCTATCAATCTGTTGATCTATCTATGTATATGCAGGGAATTTTTTTCAGTTCTTTAAATCATAAAATCACTTTTACTTGAAATCCTGAAATATGCAAATAACTAAAACACATGGTTTGGAAATTTTAGCTAGTATTTTTGGAGCCTCATAGATCGATAGAAAAATGAGCAAAAACTATCTTTCTAAAACTCCTGAATCACTATTACTTAGTGTGTGCAGAAGCTCGAGAGTCTAAAAGGGAAAGTAAAGATTCTTAATAGCCTATTTTTTTGGCCATAACATTATCAGAAATGTTTAAAATAGTTTATCATAAATTTTAAATTTATGATAATTTATGGTACTTGAGTTCCAGTCATCATCTGGAAATTCTTACTGAAAAGCAGCAAACAAGGTTTAGGGGATTGCTGTGAAGAAGTCATCTTTTCAGTGTAAGATGCTGTTAATTTACAGTGTGGCCATCTGAAGTTTAAAAACGATGATTTTCTACTGTGTTTCCCCCACCAAACCAGATAAGTTTACTTTCTTAAGAATAAAAATAAGCAATATATCTTTTCAATAAATCTGCTGGCACTGTAGGGCAGCTGTTAACCAAGCAGAGCTGGATAGGGTTACTCGAACAATCTCTGAAGGGCAGAGTTGATGATTCGGAGATCTGGGAAGAATTTGTTTCAGCTTGTATTCAGTGCGTTCCTCACTTTCTTCAGATGTAGTAAAGTATTTTAAATGCCATTACTCTGAGTTTAAAATAAAACTAGAAATGCTTATCAACTCTTTCTAAACAATGCCAGTTTAAGCAAAACAAAATTAGTAAAAGGTTAAAACTGAAGACCTTGATGCTTCTAAACACAAGTTAGGGCAAATGTTTGTAAGGTGGGCCTTTCTCCTCTAAACTGCATGTCTTCTATGTTTTGCAAACTGCATGCTTAAAGTTATTGATTATTTTATTCAGTGCTGATTATTTGGTGTGATGCATAGAAAAAAAGCATTTTTATTTTCTTTCTAAAATATATCTCTCTATTGAACATTAACATTTGCTTTTATTCCAGCTCAATTTGTACTCTAATAATGGCTAATTGTTATGTTCTAAGCACTTGTTTCTCTTGTATGCTTTAATTAATAGAGAAGCATATTGCAATAGCTTTTTCTAAAAAAGAGTCTAGGAATTTTGCTTTTCAAGAATAAGATTTTTTTTTGCTTTTTTTTTTTTTCTTTAAGTTGCCTCTTGGGAAAGTAAGGTTAATGCCATGTACAGTACTAGTTTGCATGTGTTCATTTAAATACTAAAAACTGTAGTACTGCTCGATCCATATCTGACTGCTAGGTTTCAATTGACAGCTGAGGATTTGTGACTGGACCATGAATCAAAACGGCAGGCATTTATACCCCAGTACCAGTGAGGATACATTGGGAATTACTTGGCAAAGGTAACATTTTAATTATTTCCAACCCTACACTTACACCTAAAAATTACGTGAGCTATAGTGTTTGTTTTTAACTAGCTTTACAGAAAATATATGTTAAAAATTTAGTTGTTTTGGCTATGCCATTCTTCTTTCCCTGTCCTCCTCCTTTATTTCTTATGTAAATGAAACGTCAAATTAAGTTGGGACTATAGTATATGCTTACTGATCATTGGAATTTTTAAATGCTATAAAATGTTTTCTACAATTTATACTGTTTTTGGTGGGGGAGGGGGTGGAATGTGACATTTAGATTTTACGACCTGAAAAGTGAAATCACAGCTTTAGTGAAGATTTTTCAGCTACCTGAGGATAAAGCATTGGTTTTCACATTGTAGGTTTTTCTTATTTTAACTCTTTCCTCTACTGCTAATTCTAAGCCATTTCACTGTTCACTTTTTTCCCCTGTTGTAGGGAAAAAAAATAGCAAAAAATTTTGGTTAGTCAATTTAACGGTTATTGACAGCACCCATACATTTTGGAGTAGGAAGATTGTTGGAATCAGTAACTAAAGAAGGAATTTGTTAAAGTTTTAATTTCTGTTTGCATACTGATGTGATTCATGGAAGATTGACCTTATTTGGTTGGCTGAAAAAACTATTCTAAAACTTCATTTTCAAAACCAGTTCTGATACTGTTTCATGCATTGCCTTTAGAAAGTAAGTAGTTCAAAGTCAGCTGCTTCTTATGTATTATTTATTTTATTTAAGAAAAAATTGTGTCAAATTGACAAATTAAATAATTAGATTAATGGTATAATCATAAGTAATAAGAAATAAAAATTGGCAGAAGTGAATGAGGTAATCCCAGAAGGAGTTCACCAAATAGAGTTGACATAATTTTCCAACCCTGCTCTGATGTTAATCCTCGGTTTACGGAAAGTGTCTATAGAAAGGTACATACTCAGATAGAGTTGTAGATCGTCTGCCTATCTCCCTATTGGTTCACAGAAACTGCTGAAGAGTAGATTTTAAAGAATCAAAATAATTAAATGTTCACTTTAATTCAGATAAAAATTAAGGAAATAATTCAGATTATGTTTTTAAAAACAATGACTTTTTATTAATTCACTACCAAGTTGAATACCATGTGACTTTTCTTCTTGAAGATTGATATAACCTCCACTTTTAAAAGGTATACATTTTTACATATTGTGATTTTTTTAACAAGATTGTATTCATCCTCCCTTTTGAAAATAATACAATATATGCTTATAAAAAGAAAACTCAATGTAACCATCTTATCCAAATAGCCTTAATGATTAATAGTCTTAATTAAATTAAGTGAAAGTATCTCATTAAAATATTCTGAATTAATATACATTTTAAAGTTAATTTAATTGAATTTAATAACCTAATATTTCCATGTTATTTAATAAAAGTTAATTGAATTTAATAACCTAATATTTCCATATTTTATTTAATAACTCTCTTATATTTCATGCTCTATCAGTTAACAAAATGACTCATGTCTGCATACAAGCTTACCATATTTACAACAATTGCAAACCCGATGACGTGTACTCAGGTTTGTAAATGCACCTATAGCTGTGTGAACTTCCAATTCTGTGGAATATTGATTGGCTTACTAAATCTAAAAATAGGATAGACCTCTAAAGCATATTTGTAAATTGTTAGAGATTTAAAATGTAACTTTACCTAGTTATTAGTAATTTTTTTTGGGGACGGAGTCTCGCTCTGTCACCCAGGCTGAAGTGCAGTGGCGCAATCTCGGCTCACTGCAAGCTCTGCCTCTCGGGTTCACGCCATTCTCCTGCCTCGGCCTCCTCAGTAGCTGGGACTACAGGTGCCTGCCACCATGCCTGGCTAATTTTTTTGTATTTTTTAGTAGAGATGGGGTTTCACCGTGTTAGCCAGAATGGTCTCGATCTCCTAACCTCCTGATCTGCCCGCCTCAGCCTCCCAAAGTGCTGGGATTACAGGCGTGAGCCACCGCGCCCGGCCACAGTAATTTTTTAAATAAAAAATTGATAGCCCATGGAAAGAGAAGATGAGTAGGCAATAAATCTCAGAACACATGTATTGGAGGAAATCAATCTGATGATTAAACTGAGTTCTTAGGACAGTATTGTTGCTGTTACAAATCCCCTTCCTGGTGAAAAATTGATGTGGTAATCAGTTTCAAGTCATAGTAAGTCAGAAAAAAATTCAGAATTTATTTAGGTAAAATTTTTCTTCCCTCTCAAAAATTGTAACTTTTCTTTTGATTAGTAGGTAATGGCTTGTAGAATGGTCTTAATGATCCTAAAAGCTCTTTAAAAGGTATCTTGGTTTTTTTGTTTTTTTTGTTTTTTATTTTTTAGACAGTCTCACTTCCTCACCCAGGCTGGAGTGCAGTGGCACGATCTTGTCTCACTGCACCCTCCGCTTCCCAGGTTCAAGTGATTCTTAACCCCTCAGATACCAGAGTAGCTGGGATTACAGGCGTGCACTGCCACGCTCGGCTAACTTTTGTATTTTTAGTACACACTGGATTTCACCATGTTGGCCAGGCTGGTCTGGAACTCCTGACTTAAGTGATCTGCTCGCCTCGGCCTCCCAAAGTACTGAGATTACAGGCATGAGCCACCATGCCCAGCCAGTATCTTGGTTTGTTTCTTCTCTTTCTATCCTGATTCAGAAAGCACATAATTGATAATGGCAGCCATCACATTTCTACATTCAACAGATATTATTGAATCTTTATGGTGGGCTGTGCTAAATGCTGTGGTGAATCCAATGCTCACAGTTCTTAAAACCTAGGTGTGATGCAGTTCAGAATAAATAAATTCAAATGACATAGTTTGCTTTGCTTTGTTACAGTTTTCAAAAATGGACACAACAGAGTTCATATTTGATAATACAAATAGCCCTTGTCTGTGGCATGATAGCTTTATCCATCATTTATAGTTTATGACTTGTGGTTATTTTTAAAACATTTTTTGAAAGAATTTTGAAAAAAGTCATAAATGTAACACTAGCACTTTTAAGGCAGATAATAGACATCTAAAATCTTCAGGGCATGGCTATAGCTTTAGAATCATCTGAATAAGTTGAAAATATTTAAGAAATATAGGTCTATTCATCCAAAGAATTAAATAATTTGCCTTTGTGACGATGGAATAAATAAAATATCACAGGTTATTTTTGTTGTGGTAGTTGCCTTTTAACAAAAGGCAATCCCTGGGGACTGTAGTAGAAAAGGACAAAGCAAAACGGGTGTTTTGGTTTTGCTTTATTTTGATTGATTGTTGTTTGTTGTCATTACTTTCTTTGTACAATCGCTTTTCCATGGTCACCCTCTTTTCTGCTTTATACTAATTGCCCTGTTGAGGTGTTTCCATGTCAAATGCAGCTCTTGTTGGAACGGAAAATGGCAGTGCAAGGGAGCTGTGCAAGTAAAATCAAAGCTGGAAGGCTTCCTCCATCTACCCCCAACCCCAAGGCTTAAGCATTCCCTTAGGAACCAAAGCTGACTCTTTGGGAAAGTTTTCACAGCCTTATTAGGTTACAACCCTGACGGTGTTTTGTTGTTTTGACCTTAAAATTTTGTGAACTGTTTTGTGAACTGTGTGTGTGTGTGTGTGTGCACGCACATGTGTAAAGGAGTTGCTTGCACCTTGAGAGAGTCAATTTTTCTGTGTAAGTGAAAGGTCAGGAACTGCAGTTAACCCAGAGTAAAATACTGGTTTGGTGAAGGGCTCACTTCTAGTATAGTCAGGGTGGGCTCAAGATCTTAGGAGGATGATAGGTGATGAACTGCTTAAGGTAGGTACTGTTGTGTTTGTGCTTTGTCTCACGTGGACAAATTACCTTGTTGCATATGTGAGTTATGTGGACATAAACATATACAGCAGTTACTCCCTGACTGGCTTGCTTTCTTAAAGTGATAGTCAGAATATAGCCTCTACTATCAGATATGAAAGATCAATATAATTGAATGAAAAAGAAAGCCAAAGGACAATCCAAGAATAATATAAACATAAGCTATTTTAAAACATTAGAGGGAGTGCTTTATGCAAAAGAGAAACTGAATTTATTGTTTCATTCTCTCTTCTCCCCCTTCACCCCTTTCAAGAAAACGCAAAGCCACAAGTGAGTGGTTGTATGTGTCTGATGGCTTATGTAAACATAGAAGAAGTCTTCAGATGGCTAAAATAAACATGCGCGTGTTACCGAAGGATATGTTTACACAAACCATTTGCTCAGCCTCTGAAATAATGAATAAATGAAGATTTTACTAAAATAATTGGAAGGATTTTTGTGTTTCTGTAGATGCCATAATTGAATGGCACCAAAGAGACTTTTATCAGCTATTTTCCATGTTACATATGTTAGCAGTTCCTTTCTATGGGTTGAATACTTCATTCTGTAGTTACTTTACACATGTTTTTCTAAGAAATTGTCGTTTATTACTGCAATTCTAGAGAGTTGCTTGATTTCTCAAGAGAAATTTAGCAGCCAGTAAAGGTTATTTGGATCTGGTTGATCAGGAGAGGGAGGGCAAAAAAAAAAAAAAGAAAGAAAAAAAAAGTGGGGGGGGGGTGGTAATAGCTTTCATTTTATCCATGTAACTTAATTTGCATAACACTCACCTCAGCCATTTTCCTTGCTTTGTTCATAACATTTTCTTTGTAAAATGTATGCTCTCAAAATAATGAATATTTAAACAAAAAATAACTTTCAATAATGGGTTGCAAACCATATGTGTGTATTACATATATGTGTTTGTGTGTGTATGCATCTATATGTGTGTGTGTATGTAGTGCGTGTGTATATCTCCACATATATGTGGTATATATATGATAAGGGCAGTATGTCCTTACGTAATATTAAGAGTTAACTTTTATTTCAACATTACACTTAGACCATCCCTGCGAATTCACTAGGTTAGCATTTCCTGCTCTCAGTTTGTTATCTTGACACATAACTACAGTACAACAGCTGGGTTGTTCCTGGAGTTCCTGGGGGGAGCTTTATTCTCCGAGTGCTGAATTTCCTTTTCAGCTGTCAGCTCTAAAGTGTGTTCAAATCCTCAACTTTTTATACACCATTCTGGGCCCCTAGCACCACTCTGGGACTATGATAGAAATGCTGATACGGTAGATGAATGGAAGAATCTTTGGTTCAAGGTGGAGAATTGCAAAAACCAAAATTTCACATGATCATTGTTTGGTAAAGGGGCTGCTAACTACTTTTGTCTTTGTATTTGAATATTCTTTTTAAAGGAATTACTCTATTCTCATCAAAATTATTTGCACCTGTTATGAAGTCAAAAATAAAAACATTACCATTCTTAAAAATGATCTTGATATGGTTTTCACAGACGCACAACATCTGTGGTCTGGCTTTTGAATAATATGTTGGGATTTGTCGTAGTTTTGCCTAACTTTCTCCGTTTATAAAGAAAGATTTGTACAACACGACGTTTCCTTTTTATCTAGGCAAACTCTTCAGAACACTTCCTAAGAAATTAATTGTATTCCAGCCAGACTTGCATGCTGCCATCCCACAGGAAATGGGTCAGCAATCCATTAAGATGCCATTAGATAATCTAATTTGGAACTTAATCTCTAAATTAACCATGCTCCATACTTGAAGCATACTTGAGAGAAAGAAAAAAAGTTTATGTTTGAATCGATAGGGGAGCCGAAGCGTGAAGAAGGCTGTTTGTTTTTTCTGTAGCTGTGGTCACGTCTCAAGCCGTCTGGTAACCAGGAGAAACCAGACATGATGTAATTCCAGATTGAACTTGAACTTCAGGGACTTAGGATGGGGGAACAATGGACCATAGGAATCAATAATGTCCATTTTCCACATGATTATGTTTGGAGCTTTAAGTTAACCTTTATGGGAGAAGCAGCAGGATCTGCAGTGTGACGAAAATGAGATGATCCTGAGACAAGATGTTAGAGGAAAGAAAACAACTTTTTTCCGTGAGATTTTCTGAGCAGGACTGCAGATTCCAGCAGGATTAGAAAAGTTCCCGCTCTGCAGTAAACCGGTGGCCTGTTCAGAGCACTCTTTGTTCGCTTAGGTAGGACAAACTTAATCTTACGTTTCCTGTCAGATGATTTTTGGCAGTGCTCCTGGAGAGGGAGGAGCGTGATTCTGAAAATTCCCAAATGTAAACCTTGCTGATTAACCCTTTGTAGTGAAAGGAAGTATATTAAACACCTACTTTATTTGAATATGTTTCATGTAAAGTGCCATATTTACAGATGTTTTTCATCCGTAAGAAATCAGTTCTCTCGATAGCCAGTGCACCATTTATTAGCTTACCTTTTTGGTTCTCATTTTTGCTAGTGTTGTTAGTAGGGATATGATGATTTTTTTAGTCATATTTACTTGAATAACAAAGTCTATGAATGAATAAATATAATAATAAACATAATAAATGATAAAAGAAATGGCAAAATCTTAAGGTCAAGTCATTGAAGCACACGAATTTTGAATATTCAGAAATTGCAGAAAGTTACAATTATTCTCTCTTGCTCACTTTGTTTCACACACAGGAAGATCTTTTGCCCACGTAAGATCTTTTGCCCTTGTGAACAGAGTAGCAAGCATGATATTAAAATGTCTTCAGTTCTTTAATCATTTGTAATTTTATGCTTCAGCATTCTGATACAAATAAGTTTCATCTTTAAGAGGTAAAATTGTGCAAATAATGCTGATTTTTGCTTTTAAATGAAAATCATTTATAAAAGAATCTCTTTTTGCTTTGTATAAAACTTACATTTCTATTTGATTTAGTATGCCTTGGGTGATTTTCTCTAGTGAAAGGCACTATTTTGAAGCACGATTTTTGTAGAGAATTTTATCTGCTGTTAAAGCATCACATATGCAAATAAGAGGAGCAGTACCACTTTTAACAATAGCATTGAAAAGGAGCCCAGGGTAGAGAGGAATACAGACAGAAAGAGGCTGGAAATCAACATGTGGGCTTCTCCACTGTGCTGTGGTCTGTGGGAGGAGATAAAATAATTACTCTGAGCCTGATAATTCTATATTTTTTAATTGGCTAAAACCTCCCACAGCTACCTGAGTTCTTATATATGTATGCATGTGTGTACTGTAATTTATTTATAGTCATCTTCATAATAATTTTTCATCTTTCATTTTCAGTTCTAAAATTTGAAAAAGATCAAACACAATTTTTTTATAAGTCCTTAATTTGGCCTATTGAGGAAGAGCTTTTTTCTTATTTATGTTTAAAACGAACATTTTAAGGAAGTTTTCATTTAAGTGTAGGTTGCCATGCTGAAGTCTTCAAGGATTATGTAAGAGTTTTTTTACTAAAAGAGTGCAGTAATTATAAGGAGCACATTTAATATTTAGTGGCAGTGCTCCCATATGGAGTGGCTTTTTCTTGCCCTATGCTCTTTATTAGATAAAATATTTCAATGGTAGATGCTATTATTTTACTTAGAAAGTGCTAGCACTCACGCATGGTAAAGTTAACATTCAATCCGCTGTGCCCTAAGAACAAAAAACTTCTGAATCAATTGAATATAAATTAATGAGGTTTGATGGGCTACCATTTTGATATGCTATTTTCAAAACTGTTGGTCCCCAAAAAGTAGCAATAAAGAAGGCTATTTACGTACTTAGTTAAGAAACAAATACATTTCTCTTTCATTACTATGAAGTCCTATTGCTTGCAGTTAGAATAATTCCATGAGCCACCTGCAGTTTATGATATTTGGTGTTTCCCAGAGAGCCCACAAGAGTACTTTGCAGTTCAGGTAAGAGCTAGCCAGGGAGCTTTCTGAGACAGATTATTACAAATAGTAATAATCATTAGGAATCGTCTTGCATGCAAATAGGATCATTCAGATGGCAATAATGATCCCTAAAAACGGTGAAAATAAATCGAAGAAACCCAAGACCGGTATAAAGCACTTTGTGTATTTCACTTCCAGGCTAGCCTCATCTGAAGTGGAACTCAACAAACAAATTATTGACGTACAGCCACATCTGCACATATGTAAGACAAAAGCAAATACTGCATTCAGCTGAAAAGCAACTGGAATTGGAGAAATAAAGCACAGTTATTTGTGCTGAATTTTGGGCTCAAGAGTTATACTTCCACAGGAATTTCATTGTGATGTGAACCTCAATTCACAAAGTCTCTTGTAGAATTCAGTGGTAATATAACTCCTAGTCCAGTGAAAAAAGTAAACTATGCTTCACAAGAAGGGGAGATGAGAAAAGTTTAGTGGGTAGAAATACAGATCCTGGAATGACATTGCTCGAATTCAAACCCTGTCTGCTACAATTTAATAGCAATATGAGTTGGGCAAGACACTTAACTTCCTAGCTTCAGTTTCCTCGTCTGTAAAATCAGGACAATAATGGTCCTTTCTCATAGATTTGTTATGAGGATTAAAAGTTTTAAGGTAGGTCAAGCATGTAGAACAGTACCTGGCAAGTAATACACATTATATAAGTGCTAGCAACTAGTATATTTATCAAGTACGATTTTCTTTGTTCTAATACATAAATAGATTCAACTTAAGTGTTTATTCCTTCTACTGGTCTGAGTGAGCATTTTTTTCACAAGACGTAATCTGCAGGCTTTGTGTTATATTGAAGTAAGCAACCAGTCAAAATGCACCCATGTACAACCCAGGGCAGCATAGTTTTCCCAAAAGGTTTTCAGCAATTAATAAGGAAAATTGTTTATTGTGCATTTTACAAGAAATGCTAATACTTGTGTGTTAATATTTTGCCAATAAAATTAGAGTGTTTAGCCAAGGAAGTAAAAACCTTTGCATCTTGGGGAGATCAGGAGCTGTTGCAAAGGAACTAAAGGCAAATGCTTCTTTTAAATTAAAATACTTATTTTATTTATTCCCTGTGCTTTCTGGGCCATTGCTCATTTTTATTGCCATCTATAAATAATGTGGCTACTGGTACAGTTGAGGTATGTATTAATATGTACAACTCTTTGTGCTTTATTCCTGTAATATTTTTTAAGCTTCTTGAAAGAGTGTTTACTATCTTTTAAGTAAATATGATATTTTCTCATGATTAAACCAGTATATAAATTCTAAATGGACAATACTATTGTTCCCCTGAAAAATATTTGTATACTGGATACTTACACATTTCGTAAACTGTTTAACTGGTGTGTTATCTCATCCATTATGAAATACACACAGGCTAGTAATAAATGATTTTTGCCATTCTTAAAATAGCTCTTATTGTTTAATCAGCTCCAACTAATAGGTGATGTAAAGTCTTTCACTTTGTTTGGTTTCTGGCTCAATGTAATGGCTTCATACATGTTTATGTGGCACCCTGTGGTTCCTAGGTGTTAGTGAGCTAAAAGGTAAGTGCCCAATTCTTTTTGGCCTAGAAGACACACTCACGTAATGCATAATTTTAAGAAAACGTAACCAGAAAATGTTGGTATGGCTGCCGAGAGCTATTTCTCCCTTTCTTTCATTGAAAGTTATAGCTCTTTACTCTTTGTAGGTAGATGCAAAGATGAACTATTTCGCCCAGTTTATCCAGGATAAGACATACAGAAATAGTGCATCTTTTTAAAAGGAAGAAGTGGGTATCTTCTTCCCCCTTAATCCTCACGCTGTAGAACTCACCCTAGTAGAACTTCAACTAGATTTGTTTCAGAGGAGATGAATACATAGAATTTCAGATCATTTGGCCACTTAGACCAGCTACATATTCTGTGCACTAGTCTCTTTTGCAACATTAGCTAGGTTATAATCCAGCTTGTGTGGTGCGTGAAAAGTTCACTGTCTCCTGAAGCCAATTAATTTTGCCTTCAGACCACTCTGTTCAAAAGTTCTTTCTTATGTTAAGTCATCTGACTTCCTGCAGAGGCAATATAATATAGTGAAATGGCCAGGGAAATCAGACAGATCTGAGTCATAACTGAGGGCTAAGTGGGAGACTTTGGGCAAGGAACTTGCCTCAGTTTCGTCCTATGTGAAACAGAGATACTGATGGCCATCTCATGAGCTCACTGAGAAAATTAAGTGGCGTAGCATATGTAAAACACCAAAGATGGTACCGTGCTTATAGTAAGTCCTCAGCATGGCTATCGTCTGGAAGTTTTGCCTTTGTGCTATTCCTGCAACCTGAAGCATGCTTAAGAGGTCTATATTACTTTCCACATCAACTGCTATATCTTCCCTGTCTACCTTTAGCTGTTCTGCAATGACATAATTTGGTAAGTTTCTTCAATAAGTAAATGCCATAAAGTTAGGTTTTCTTGCAGAGTGCTACCTAGAAAAAATACAGTACTTCAGAGGTAGTCTTACCAATAACAAAATGAAGCAGGACCATCACCAGTAATGCATCTTAAGCTCAAAATAATTCATTTGCTTCTTCCCTTTAGCGGGGAGCCATGTCATACATTTGGTCAAAATGGCAAGAAAATAGTATCCATGATATCAAACATTTTATTTTTGGAATTTTGATTTAGCTCTTATGTATTTATTTTATAATGAACTATCTCATTATATGCATAGTAATAGTCATTAGGATGAGTTGTACTTTGTGTTAAGGTACTATCAAATTCTTTTGTGTTTTTTTCTGCTTGATTTTTTTGCAAAGTAATTATGTCTTTTCTTTTTTAAATGGTTATATCTAGTTTATATTTTCTAAAGATGTGCTTTCAACTTTCAGCTATGCTCATCTTCTCTTTGCCTAAACAAATGTGATTTGGTAATGAAAAATTTGATAAAAACAAAGGAAATGCACACTTATAAAGATATATTGCTGAAGTAGCTGAATTTGAGCTTGAATATTTTGAAAATCTTTCAGTTATATTCTCATTTCTTTTATTGGAATGCAGATAGTTGGAATGAACATAAGATTATCCATATAGTAATTCTCACTGTGAATTAAAACTGTTAAGCATTTTACATGTAACTAATTTGTTTTTGTGTGTTTATTTTATCCATACATGTGATTATTGATTTTTATATAGAATTAGATGTATAAAAAGCACTATTACATTTTTACCTGAATAAGTATGCAATTTTAGACATTGTATTTTTGAAATTAAATAGTCTATATTACTTTGATTAGATATATTTATTTACATTGTTATCACAGTCATTGAATTAGTTTTATCAAGTTTTTGTTTTTTTTCAACAGGGCTACCAAAAATAGCTCTAAAAAATGTCTGTGCCTTATAGTTCTGAACTTAACCTACAAATTGGCAATAAGAGACTTGTAAAACTCATATATGGGGTCTGCATAGTGTTAATGTTTGAGATTTATTTCCCCCCAAAGGTTCATAAACAGTATTGACAAATATATTGCACTCTGCAATTTTGATATGGTCATAATGTAGGATGGGCGGTTTGAAAGATTTAAATTAACGTTTAAATTAAATTTGGTAGGCATTCTGCAGCAAGAGTCCTGTTAGTTACTAGCATCAATTTATTTTTATTGAACATTTTCCAAAGAATAATGACATATGTCTCTTCTAAAGAACTGAGTAAGAGAGCTATTGCAAAATAAACCCTGAATTTTCTGCCATTAGTTGGTAGACTTGTCCATGTAAGGAGCCACATCTATTTTCAATCATTAAAATATACTTTATATCCCTAAAGCATGCAGTCTCCAAATGACTTTCTTGAGCTCACTTAATTTGGCACTCTTGTTAATTTTGCAAAGCAATTTGCTGCTTGTTGACATTGTATTTTACTGTCAAGGATTATCTGTTTTACCTAGTCCTTTTGCTTTTGGTACATGCTTCTTACTTCAAGTTAAAAAGAATGTATACCCATTTTTGTAATTTATTTTATTTGTTAAGAAATAGCACCAGCTATGCTCAGACTCTATAAAGATAGATGTGACTAGGTCATTTTCTCTATGAAGTTCACCTTTCAGTTAGTAAGATAATCCCATTTATGAAGTAATAAATGCTGTAACAGGACCATGTACAAAGTGCAGTGGAAACACAGTTGAGGGTAAAATAAGTTTCATGATTCATTATGTAACATTGTTCCCAATCAATGGTGCAAAGCACAAAAATAATTGTTGAAGATATGTGTGGGAAGAGAAATATGTGAAAACAGTTAAGCTGCTTAGTAAAAGTTTCAATAACAAGTATTATTAACAGTTACGATTTTTCATCAGATTTTGAGGACGTATCTTTTTAGTTTGAATGTGATTATTCCTGCTTAATCAATTTTTGTTAATGCTAAGTAGATCTAATTTTAAAATCAGAGATACTTATTTTCTTTTTTAGGGGATCAAATCACAACATATTTATGAGTATATGTAATCTTGGGTGACAGCTTTTAAAAATATATAGCTGGGTGTGATTTGAAACAATTAATTGATTTGTTTGTCTAAAAGGGTATTGAGCATCTTCCGTGTGCTAGGTACTTTACTAGAGATGGACTTTGCTGTCATTGAGTTTGCAGGCTAATTATAAAATCCCTTGAGCACAAATGGTCATTGTGATATTTTTTTGAAATGTTAACTCAGAAATACGTATGTGTAGCAACAAGCAACATTTTGTATCGAGGTATCACCAGAGTAAAAACAGTATGTATCAAGTTTTTAAAAAAATTCAGAATTGTTCCTTTAGGTTGATATTCCGTAAAGGTTTTTGTACTTTTGGAATTCAAATATGAACAAATGAGCATATCTAGATTGATAGCTACAACAAGAGTGCCCATCTGACTTCATGGTTTCAAAAGTAAAGCAAAGGATATTCAATGAAATTTAAAACATCGAAAGTATGTTTCCGTGCTAGGCCATGACTAATATGAGTACTGAATTGTCAGTTTGATGTTTTCTTGGTTCATGATTATTTATGCAGCTGTTACTTAACTGACATTCATTCGGAGTTGAGTGTTGGAACAGGCAATACATTAGATTAAGTGTACCCAAAATGTGCGCTGTAGAGTTGTTTCATGATATGTAGATCTGTTTTTTTTTTATCCTCCATATGATACTTTTTAAAGGAAGATTATGCCAGTAGCAATTAGAGAATTGTTTTCCAGTCTTTTCTTTTTTTTTTTTTTTTTAACAGCCTGTAATTCAGCATAGGCGAAAGTTGAACTGATGAGAGTAAGGCAGGAATCTTATCATTTACTGTCTCCAACACCCCCACCCCCCAACCCGCCATCTATCCCTCCAAACTCCTCACGTGCAGAGCAGCTCAAATGTGGTATCATTACTGATGGGGAGGAGCAGGGAATGCTCAGGCTTCTGTTGGAAGCCAATGTAGGGAACCTTGAATTGGAAGGAAAAGCTCTGGCTCTCTCTAAAAGTAAGTTAAAGAGAGTTAGGATAAGAAAACCGCTGGAGAGCTATACAACTAATCAGTGCAAGCAGAGACCCTTGTGGCCTCCTGTAAATGTTTTTCCTCACAATGGGTATTCTGTAGAGAACAAAAAAAGCTGTGTTCCATTTTGGTTCTATGATTCTTATTTGTTCGGTCTTTACTAAAAAACTCTGATTAAGATATGTTTGATAATTGGGCATTTCAAATTGCATATTATGCATGGGCCTACCTTAAACATGTAGTTTTTTTTCCTGTTGTAAGGAGAAAAGAAATATCTTTCACTGTACTTTGCAATTTTATTCAACCCAATAGGCAGGTAAGAAATTGAAACCCATCTGACCACTGAGTTGCTTGTGAATTAAAGGTAAAATAAGACTAGAATGTAACTGGCAAAGTATATTGGTACCAACAGATTGCTGCTTTTCTTTTTCTTTTTTTTCCTGTACAAAAAAGAATCATATTGCATTTATATTGAATAATGTAAAATATTTTAGAAAGAATATCCTCAATTGGTTAGAATTCAATAATTGTTTATATATCTTACTCTGGATTTTTCTGCCTCACTTTAGTCTTAATTTTCATTTAAAAAATAGACTATAGAGTGTAGATAGGTGTAACATGTGTAATTTGGCACATTTTTCTTATATTAGACTGTAATTTTGAAAACAGGGATAGTAATAATTTGATGCATCTGGAATTTATATTTCTCATATTGTTGTAGATTTTAACATTGTGTTTTTTTCTTTTTTCTTCCCTCCCTGCTGCCCCTCTCCTCTCAACAGTCCTGGTACCTGGGCTAGCTTGGTTCCTTTCCAAGTGTCAAATAGGACACCCATCTTACCGGCAAATGTCCAAAATTACGGTTTGAACATAATTGGAGAACCTTTCCTTCAAGCAGAAACAAGCAACTGAGGGAAAAAGAAACACAACAATAGTTTAAGAAATTTTTTTTTTTTTTTAAATAAAAAAAGGAAAAGAGGAAGACTGGACAAAACAAAACAAAGGGAGAAAGGAAAGAAACTGAAGAAAGAAGATAATAGACCAGCAATTGCAGCACTTACAATCACTAATTCCCTTAAGGTTGAAACTGTAATGACATAAAAAGGGTCGATGATATTTCACTGATGGTAGATCGCAGCCCCTGCAACGTAGCCTTTGTTACATGAAGTCCGCTGGGAAATAGATGTTCTGTCTCTATGACAATATATTTTAACTGACTTTCTAGATGCCTTAATATTTGCATGATAAGCTAGTTTTATTGGTTTAGTATTCTTGTTGTTTACGCATGGAATCACTATTCCTGGTTATCTCACCAACGAAGGCTAGGAGGCGGCGTCAGAGGTGCTGGGTGACAGAGCCATGAGCCAGCCATTTTATAAGCACTCTGATTTCTAAAAGTTAAAAAAAAATATATAAAATCTCTGTAGCCTTTAGTTATCAGTACAGATTTATTAAATTTTGGCCCTTAACCCAGCCTTTTCCAGTGTGTAACCCAGTTTGAAATCTTAAAAAAAGAAAAAATGAAAAAAAAAAAGGAAAAAAAGAAAAAAGGAAAAAAACAGTTTGAACACAAAGGCTCTATGGAAGAAATGCCTCTATGTAGGTGAAGTGTTATCTCTGCATGCAACAGTAAAAATTAATATAATATTTTCCCCACAAAAGAAACACTTAACAGAGGCAAGTGCAATTTATAAATTTATATCTAAAGGGGAATCATGATTATAAGTCCTTCAGCCCTTGGACTCTAAATTGAGGGGATTAAAAAGAATTTCAAATAATTTTGAACGAATTTATTTTCCCCTCAGTTTTTGAGGGCATTAAAAAGGCATTAAATCAAGACAAATCATGTGCTTGAGAAAAATAAAATTAATGAAAACACAGCACTTATGTTGGTTTAGCTGCAGCCTCCTTGGAGGTAGAATTTATTTATTTAAAATTACTGGTTGCATCAAGAACCCATAGGGTGTACAAAAGGTTCTATAAAATCTGCATTATAGAGACAAAGAGGCAGGCAAATCCATGTCACAAGGGTAAAGCTTACAGTTTACAAACTGGGAACGCCAGGGTGTAGGATATAAAAACGCACTCTTGAGAAAACAAATGTAATCAGGGTGCTGAAAACTTGCATGGTGCTTTCAGACATTAGCCTTGTTCAACAAATTTCTTGTATTGACAGATCCATAGTGTGCATGGGCAGACACATTTTGCCTCTATGTCTCTTAAAATTTTAATTAAAAATACTCTTTCCAGTAATCCTAATTTGCACGAAGATATAATGTCCACATTACGTGCCTTGCCTTGAAATCTAAGAAACAAAAAACAAAAAAAAAAAAACAAAAAATACAACAAAGTGACATCACTACACTTGTTTTGCTGCATTTATTATCATTTTAAATCTTTACCATTTTTATGACAAAATATTTTGTACTCCAGACGAAGAAAAATGTGTGACATCATGGATTTTTTAGACAGTTATACCTTTATCTCACATTTATAAAGCATATCATGGCTGTGTATAGTTGCCGCTTAAAAATTGTAATCGACCAGCAATATTTTCAGTATTTTGGTGTTTTTTTCTATTAACCTTTCATGTTTTTCATCTTCCAATTAATATTTGGGGGGGAGGGGTTTCAAATTTATACGAATTATGCAATACCAAGTTTTGCCTATGTAGGTAGTGCTTTTAGCTGTATTGGTTATTATAGGTAAGTACACAGATTTAAAAAAAAAAAATAATGTATGCTTTTTTGTTTGTTTGTTTGTTTTAATTGACCAAAGTGGGTACTGCTATTTTTGCAGTGTGATGAGGTCCTTTTGTGTACTGAGAGATGGACAGGGGATTTTTTTTAATATACATATATATATATTCTGGGGTGGGTGGGAGGATTTTTAACACTTTACAGTGTAGCTGTGAAGCAGTGCACCCTGAGATGGGCCTGGGCTGCAAAGCGACTGTTCTGCCTACTGTGACAAACTTCAACTTAACACAGGTTCCCCTCTCTAACTTCCCACCTGGGGTGCAAGCTGAACTCATTACTGGTTTTCATAACAACACAATAGTAAGAACAAGCAAACACAACAAATTCTCCTGGAGGCAGACTTGGCTTAAAAAGGCAGACTTGGCTTGGTGATAGTTTTTCTTGAAAGTTCCAGATCCACAGTGGAGAGTGAGCCTGTCTCATATTTGGCAAAAATATTTGTTGAAATGTCCACATAGGGGATGTTGGATGTTGAACACTTTTGAGAGTTTAATGCATGAATATTCTTTCTCCTAGAAAACACATTAGACCTGTTGGAGGGAGTCTCCTGTATTCCTTTTCCGCCACTTTTCGTCCCCATTTCATTTCATTAATGATAGGATATGATTTACCTGTGACTTACTACTTCAAAGGGATGGCAGTGCACTTGGATTTTTTTTTTTTAATATCCAGAAGATTGAACGGAGGGTTGATATTGTTGAATGTATTTGGACTGATAGATTAAAATCAAAGTTCAATTTTTAAGGAACAAAAAAGTAAATCCTGTTTTCATTTTACCTCCCCTTTTAAAACTGAGAACCAGAGCAGAAGGGAAATATAGAATTTTAAGCAATTAATCTTCCTGTGGATGAATTAAACCCATTAGATGCTGATGGGATTTTTTTTAAGGAATGGTACCTTAACTATATATTTGATTTCGTTTCCCCTGAGGGCTAGAGGCTGAATGGAGGCTGGTTTTATTTTGCCCTTCCCTCACCCCCCAGTCCCATTGAGTGTATTCATTACTAGAAGGAAAATCTTTCAGAA